>NC_035445.2:56960942-58418068 GCF_002127325.2 Helianthus annuus
GTGTATTGGTTCACAATCCCCTGGCCCTTACATAACTCATATAATGGACCAGGAGCTTGACCCACATCAGTATGCCTTCCATAATATTCACTGCCTCTATCTGATCTCACAACTTTAATCTGACGATCTAATTGCTTTTCAACTTCAGCCTTATAATCTTTAAAAGTTGTAAGAGATTCAGACTTTTCCTTAATAAGATACAAATACATGTAACAAGAGTAATCATCAATGTAAGTGATAAATGAAGTATGTCATGTTATGCCAACGATTTGGTAGGGACCACTAATGTCAGTATGAATGAGTTCTAATAAATTAGAGCTCCTAGTGGAACCTTTCTTATTCGCTAATGTTATTTTACCTTTAAGACATTTGACACATATTGGAAAATTAGAGAAATCGAGAGGAGGTAAGACTTCATCCTTTACTAGACGATTTAATCGTTCTCTTGAAATATGGCCTAAACGTTGATGCCACAACATGGATGAAGTCTCTAAGTCTCATTTCTCTTTCATCTTTGTGAGTGATTCATTAATATTATATGACAACAAAGATTTGGAAAAGTCATCATCTAGTTCTAATCTATAGAGACCACCATCCAGAATACCAGTACCAAAAAGAACAGAATCATAGAGGAGAGAGAGTTTGCGATGGCCATGGGAAAGAACAAAACCGACTATGTCTAACTTTGGTCCTGATACAAGGTTCCGAGTTACCTCAGGAACATATAAGGTATCATAAAAATTAATACATAAACTAGTTTTCATAAATAATTGTAATGTTCCAATGGCCTTCACTTCGAATTCTCGATCATCCCCAATCTTAAGTGTTCTTTGGTTTCTTCCCAGCTTCCGGATTGAAAGGAATCCCTGGGTAGAGTTAGTAACATGAACCATAGAACCAGAATCAAACCATCAAGAATTAGCAGGAACATTTAAATTATAGGACTCAAGTATCATGAAAAAATCGTTACCTTTCTTAGCCAACCACTCCTTAAAGTCAGGGCATTCCTTCTGCATATGTCCTGTCTTTTTACAGAACTTGCCGTGGATTTTGGCTAAGGAGTTTTTAGAGCTGGAAGGTGCACTTGTGTTAGGATTGGGGCTTTGGACTTTGGAAACATCCTTTCTTTGATAATTGTTCTTCCTCTTCTTAGAGTTGGAGGTGGTGAAGTTAGCAACATCAGTAGTGCGATCCATCTTCATACGCTCTTCCTCCTGTACGCACATAGCGACCAGCTCACTCATCCTCCATTTGTCCTTCTGAGTGTTGTAATTGATCTTGAATGCTTCATAGGATGAAGGAAGCAAAGTAATGATGAAATAAACAAGGAAACAATCACTGATTTCCATGTCTAGCCCCTTCAACTTATTAGCCATGTCATTCATTAAAGGGGTATGGTCCCAAAAAGCCGCACAACCCATTTAAGTCGCGCGCTGGACCATACTCCTTACTCAGCAAGCTGATCAATCTTTAAGACCCGCATGGGCTGCTCAAGCAGAGCTTGACCTCGTGCGAGGTCCAAACAAGAGATAACATCAGTTTCCACACTTAGTGTTCTGAATAAGAGCCTTCAACCCCCGCAACCCTGCGCGGGCTAGTTACGTGCTTAGTAAGGGTCGCGCAAGAGTTAAAGCGCAAAGCCACTTCAGAGAGTACGGAAGGTACAAGTGGCAGAAGAATAAGCCAATCGGCGTCCTCCAGGCTGTGCTCTATCATGCTCCAAGATCGACTGACATACAGGAGACAACGAGTACACAAGGACGCCTACGTGGCACCAATCAGGGGGCGGCGACAACTGCCCCATGATTTCCACTTACCTGCTGATGGCAGAGGGACAACAAGGCTGACAACTAGGACACGTGGCTCCAATCATGGTGCCCGAGCACCGAATACCTTCTAGAAGACACTAACGGTCAATACCAGTGAGACAAGGAGGATATTCCCTGTTTATCGCCTTCCGGCCCAAAGCCCATCAGCCCATCTCCTCTTACACCTCTACGGCTATAAATAGAGACCTCCATGCGTAGGTTAAACATTCCATTCCCTCTACTCTCACTCTTAACACACACTTATTTCCTCAAAGAAGATACTTATTCTCACGCCGGAGTCTGGTTAAGAGGAAAACCCCCATATTCCCCTCTTAACGAGCTAATGATGTTTCTGTTTTGCAGTAAGAACGGATCAAATTGAAGCTCAGGAAAGTTCAAGAAGATTAACCCTCATGTTTGAAACATAAACCAAACTAATTAACTTTAAAATTAGTCTCGTGTTTCTTCATTGGCGCTCACCGTGGGGCTCGAACCCACGACCACAAGGTTAAATCGAAGCTCAGGAAAGTTCAAGAAGATTGACCTTCATGTTTGAAACATAAACCAAACTAATTAACCTTAAAATTAGTCTCGTGTTTCTTCATTGGCGCCCACCGATTTTTACAATCACTTTCATCTTCTTTTTCTGAGTTTTTTCGGTTCTCTTGATCATGGCTGGTCAAGGGATCATTCCTGACTTCGGTTTCGGCACAAACTCTAACGTAGGTTTGGGGGAGGACAATCCCAACGTCCAAGTCCAACCTGCTGAGGAGATAGGTGAAATCGAAGCAACAAACACTGGGGGACCCCGCGTGAGCATCACTTGCATCACTCAGACGGGAACCCCAACAAGCATTAGCGCTGGTCCTTCAAACCCAGCTCTAAATCCGGACATTTTGGCGCTACTAGGGCTACTAGAAGGCGAAACTTTAGCTTCCTGGTACGCCAAGCAAATTGCTACCATTAATGCTACGTATCAGTCTTTGAGCGCACAATAAGCAATCTTGCAAGCAGAACCATCTTTGGTTACTCCTCCAGGTCCAAGTCAGGGGGCGCGCCAGACACCCCTGCAGCAGAACATTCAAGGAAGAATCAACAGACATCCTCCCCAAAGAAGGCCAAGCGTGCATGACACGCGCGACACACGGGGAGAGATAGGCAGCAATTATGACCACCCGTCAAATGTGCAAAGGGGCACAGTTCACAGCCGGCTCGGGCCGCGCAACATGAACAATGAATGGGACGACACGGATCAGGATGATTATACTTGGCAAGAGGATGAAGTTTCCTCAGTTTTCAACCGTCTGTAGAAAAATCATGAGTCTTACAGGCCAAGACAGCGGATTGCATACATCGAAGAAGCAGAACAGGATTTCAGCCTCGTCTATAGACCAGCTGAAGCTGCCGAACACTCGAAGTTCATTCCATAGATTGCTCTAGCCCCGCTATTAAAAGAGAAATTGCCTCCAATAGTGGGAAAGTTCAATGGTCTCACTGACCCTGACGATCATGTTCGAGTATTTACAAGCGTTGGTATTATGGGAGGATGGAACATGCCAATGTGGTGCCATCTGTTTATCCAGACTTTCACAGGGGCTGCTCGCACCTGGTTCAACAGCCTTCTGCCTGGAAAAATCACGTCCTGGGTCGACTTCAGAACCCAATTCGTAAACCATTTCAGCCAGCAAAGACGTTATCAGCGTGATACGTCTGAAGTAACCGACATCTGGCGCAGAGACAACGAGGGGTTAGAGGATTTTATCACTCGCTTCAACAAAGAGTGTTTGGAGATTGGGGATGTAAACGAACAGTTGATGCGCGCTAACTTCAAGAAAGCCATTCGATGTGATAGTCTAATCAGGACTATCACCGGGAAAGACGGTATGCCCAAAGAGTGGGACAAACTCATGGCAGCCGCAAAGATAGTAGCGCAAACTAAAGAATCATTGGCTGGAACCAAAAACTCTTACACTGAAGATCGTTTTTCCAAGGGAAGCTCGCGCGACAACAGCAGGCGAAACAGAAACAGAAACCTTGGATGGAAAGCAAACCAGTCCGGCGTTTATGAAGACAAGCCTCGCTTTAAAGAAGACGCGAGAGACACAATTAACCGCATTGGGTATAGAAAGGCAGTCAGGAACAAGAATCGAGAAAAACAATGGACTCCGCTCATTAAGACACCAAAAGAGGTGCTCATGAAGGAGAATCATGACTTCAAGGCACCAAAGCCTATGACAAACAAGAAGGGGCAAGACCCGAATCTGTACTGTGATTTCCACAAGGATACATGTCATCTAACGGATGACTGTATCAGTCTAAGGCAAGAAATCGAGAAAGTGCTGAAAAGCGGAAAGTTAAGCCATCTGGTCATGAATGTGCTTAAGGAGACGCGCCAGATTCAGAGGAATGATGATGGAAACCAGAAGAAGGTTAGGCGCCTAGAGACACACATGGTCAATGGACCACGATACAACGCGATAAGCAAGGGCAAGCGCCCATTTGAACCAACATGGCAAGAACAGCAAGTCATCTTTCCAGTCGTGCGCGGGGGTCCACGTGCAACGCGCCCCGTTGTCATTACCGGCATCATAGGCCACTATGAAACAGAGTACATCTTCATTGATCCAGGAAGCACAATATAACAACCCTCGGTAAAACCGACATTCTCATAATAATTCCGACACCCTAATACATCTTTAAATATATCAACTTGTCTTTATATGCACCCCGTATGTGGAAACCGAGCCCGAAAATAGATTATACTATATAAAATAAATAAAAAACAAAATTTGTTAAACTGAGGCGGGCCGCGTAGGGCCTCACCTCAAGTTCATGCGGGCCGCGCGAATAGGAAAACCTGATATCGCCAAAACCATAAGCCCAAGCGGGCCGCGTACATGTTTGGTCTAGTTGATGCGGGCCGCGAGCGACCCAAATTGTGGCATAACCCGGTGCGGCCACGTGTCCAACTCGTGTCGAGCCTATAGGGTGACCCAGCCAAGCTACGCCATTGACCTAAGTCAATGCGGGCCGCGTAAGGCCTGGCCAAACTTCACGCGGGCCGCGAGAAACCTCGGATCAGACACTATAAATAGAAGGCAACGGCCTTCAGTCCGTTTCGTTCAATTTTCTTTCTGTCTCTCTACACTTTTAAATAGTGGGCATTATACCCGAGTCCAATACCCCCTAAATTAGCGAGGTTCTGCTACGATGTAAGTATTATAACCCCTGGAGACGTATTAGATACGCTGCCCGATTGATCTAGGGTTCCGTAACGGCTGTCGTGGTTCTGCCCGACGTAGTCGTTGGAATGCCGTCTCGGGGAGGGTATTACTAATGTTAAAATGGGTTATTATACTAACACACGTGCATTTGTGTAAATTATAGATATTCACCAGGAAATCATAAAGGAAAACCCTAAAATAGCAATGTGAGTAATCTCCTTTTTGTTAACAGTTTTTACAAAACCTTAACCTTTTTACAATGCAATTTAGCAGTGATTGAGTCTTTGTAATTCTACAATTACTGCCGGTATGTTAGGGTTTTGTATACAAAATGTGAGTAACGTTACCATTGGACGAAGAGTTAGCCAATGGGTAATATGACCCTCAGTCAGACGTGACACTACTGAATGAGTAATTGGGTAGATGGAAACATTGTAATCGCCCTCAATACTATTTAAAGTTAAATTAATAATTCTTGATTAAACTGAGATTTATTCACCAGTATTTTCCACTGACAAAACCTTTTTAAAACGCGTTTCAGGTAACAAAATGTGAAAGCCAAACTAGAAGCCAGCTGGACAGCACTGAAGGCTTGGAAAAGTGGCTATAAAAGTTACCTAAATAAAAGAAAGCGTTTATTTCAATAAAGTGGGATTTATCCCTGTAATTTAGTGTGTAATAAAAACTTGGGTTTCACCCATGTGTTTGATTTTATAAAATAAGGTGGTTTACTCTGATTTAAACATTTCCTAACTACGGTCCTGATGAAATTTCCGCTGCCAAATAAATTAATAACGTGATACCACCGCAACTGGCTCACGGCCGTCTGTTCCCGGGAGAGAGGGATCGGGGGTTGTGACAGGAGGTGGTATCAGAGCTATGCCACTGATTCAGCCACAGAAGTGTTCTGCTGACATCAAAATTCAAAGTGTTAGGAAATAAATTATGGAAATACGTGTATAATTGTATTTCTTGCTATGTGTTATCTGACTATTTGTTAGTTTACAGTATGAGTGACCAAGGACCTTCTGACGCCTATCGTCAACTGTCTGGTTCGCCTAGGAGCGAAGGCACCTCCTCTTCTCAGCCTGCCCTCTCAGGGTATTCTGCTGACACAGAAGAAGGGATCTTTGTGTTTAAGGCTCAGTCTGAAGAGCCATTTCCTCAGAAAAAGAGGGGATGGTTCAGTAGGGGAGCGCACGAGCGTAGGAAAAGAATGAAAAAGTTGCAGGAACATCGAGTGTTAGCCGCAGCAAAAAGAGAAACTGATGCTTATAATCAGGATATGCTCAATAGGGGTATCGCTAATATCCATATTTTAGCAACCACTGCTGCTGACCCAAACCTGGAACAAATGCTAGCACCACAACCACAAAATCCTGACCAACCCATGGAAATAGAAGACCAGATAGAAATGCCTGATTACAACCCGGAGGAGATACCTAGGGTATCTGCACCTGATCCTCTAGACCCAAACAATTACGACCCCTGGTGGGACGATGTTAGGGACTACGTGCAACAAAACCCAATACAGGAGAATGTGCCAATGCCCAACTTAGGAGCTTATCCAGGGTTAGATCCTCAAGATCCCTACAACATTAGTGATGCATACGTTAGGGAAATTTTAGAGAACCCATATCCTTACCAGGCTCCGTATCAGGAACCCGTACCTCAGTTTCCAAACCCAGTCCTAGAACCTGCACCCCCAATGAGTGCAGAAAATGTCCAGGAACTTAGGACTTTCGGGGAGGAAATTTTAGAAAGCAGTGATCGAATGCGACAGGTGGGAGAGCGTCTCGTCTGGAAGTACGACGAGCGCAATATGGATTTCTGGATGAATCCATATCAGTGAACGGGATGACAATACGGTAGTAGTAATAATAATATAATAATATATGTGTGTATGTGTTAAAAAAAAACTACGGATGCATACTATTAGTATTGTAGCTTTACATTTCAGTCGGTACTGTAATTTTAATTTCTGTACTAGTGTGTATTGATGCATACTATATAAATAGAGTAAATGTCGCAATGCTCGACGCTTTTGGTTAAAAAGTGCGTGTCATGTGATTGGATATATATAAATATTTGTGATATTAATATTTGGTAAATGTCTAAAATTCAGATGGCCGACGCGGGAAATCAAGAAAATCTGAATAACGATAACCAGAGTAACATTAACGTGGTTAATGAGAATTCGGACAATAATAACAACGGAAACCAAATGGATAATAGTGCCGTTCAGCATATTGTGGCACAGGGAATTATAGATGCGATGCCATTTATTATTCAAACAGTTCAGGAAGCGAATAATAAAAGTAAGCATAGCAGTAAGCGACCAACTGAACCAGAAAACAGCGTAAACAATGGACCCATACTTCAAGCGCCCGTTCCCAAAAGAAGAAGAACCATGCCACATGGTTGTTCTTACAAGGAATTCTGGTCCTGCAAACCAATAGAATTCTCGGGCAATGAAGGACCCATTGCAGCTTTACGCTGGATAGAGAAAACTGAGGCAGTTCTGAAAATAAGCAAGTGCGCTGAAGAAGATAAAATAATGTTTGCTTCAAATCTGTTTAAAAATGCAGCCTTAGAATGGTGGAACACTATCCTCCAATCCAGAGGAAGTGATAGAATTTATAATATGGAATGGGAAGAATTCAAGAACATGGTAGAAAGGAAATTCTGCCCTCCCAATGAAAAAGAACAGATAGCAAATAAGTTCCTAAATCTTAGAATGACCGGGGTAGACAGTAAAGGTTACACTACCACATTCTTTGAATATGCTAGGATGGTACCAACCCTTGCATCACCAGAACCAGTGTTAATCTCCCGTTATATCTGGGGATTAATTGGGGAGATTAGGCATGTAGTCAAGGCAGCTAGACCTCAAACCATAGAAGAAGCTGTAGAACTAGCCAATACCTTGACAGATGAGTTAATCCGTACTAGGGAAGAAGATCAGAGGAAAAACTTATCCCAAAGGCTTACCCAAGAACTCCGTTCTAAGAATTTCAACCGTAGAAATGTAGGTTCTACATCTGCACCTTATTGCAAGTATTGCAAAAGGAAGCATTCTGGAAAATGCTCCATATACTGCAATTTCTGCAAAATCTCAGGTCACAAGGAAGAAGATTGCAGGAAGAAAGCCAATAGCAGGGTATGCTTCAACTGTGGGGAACCAGGTCATATCAAGACAAACTGCCCAAAATTGACCCCAGCTGCAAACAATCAGAACACTAGAAATGCTAGAGCATTTGTTTTTACTGCAGATGAAGCCAAGATGATCCCAGACGTCATTGCTGGTACGTTTTTAGTTAATGATATTTTTGCTAAAGTATTATTTGACTCTGGTGCAAACCAAAGTTTTATTAATACTTCATTTTGCAAACTCCTAAATCAATCATTAACTAAACTACCACAAGAATGTCTAGTGGAAACCGCAAATGGAGAAACTGTTAGGATTTCTGAAATCTTGCAGGGAGCAAGAATAGAAATTTTTAATCAAAAATTTATTGCAAACCTTTACCCAATGAATCTGGCTGGATTTGATGTTGTGTTAGGAATGGATTGGTTAATAGCCAATAAAGCCAGTATTTTATGTGATCAAAAGACAATTCAATTAAAATCACCAAGAGGTGAAAAGATCTCAATTAAAGGAGATAAACCTTTTAGATCCACTAAATTCATCTCTGTGATGAAAACTGCAAGTTGTATAAGAAAAGGATCTATAGTGTATTTGATTTCAATAATCACTAACACTAAAGGAAAAGAATTAAAAGATATCCCAGTAGTATCCCAATTTTCAGATGTCTTTCCAGAAGAATTGCCAGGACTACCGCCAGACAGGGAAGTCGAATTCAGAATTCACCTATTACCAGGAACAGCACCAATTGCTAAAGCACCTTACCGTTTAGCACCCGCTGAAATGCAAGAACTGAAGAAACAATTAGACGAATTATTGGAAAAAGGATTTATACAACCAAGTTCATCGCCATGGGGAGCACCAATATTATTTGTCAAGAAAAAGGACGGATCGATGCGTATGTGCATTGACTACCGTGAATTGAACAAAGTCACGATTAAGAATCGGTACCCATTACCGAGGATCGATGATTTGTTTGATCAACTTCAAGGAGCTCGATTTTTCTCTAAAATCGATTTAAGATCAGGATATCATCAATTAAAGGTACAGGAAGAGGATATTCCTAAAACCGCATTCAGAACGAGGTATGGTCATTATGAATTTACTGTCATGCCATTTGGTTTAACCAATGCCCCAGCCGCATTTATGGACATGATGAACCGAATATGCAAGCCATATTTGGATAAATTCATAATTGTCTTCATAGATGATATTCTCATTTACTCTAAAAGCAGGGAAGAGCATGCAAAGCACTTACACTTACTTTTAAGTTTATTAAGAAAAGAAAAGCTTTATGCTAAGTTTTCAAAATGCGAGTTTTGGTTAGAACAAGTGCAATTTCTCGGACATTTGGTGAATCATGAAGGAATTCATGTAGATCCAACAAAGATCGAAGCAATTACTAAATGGAAAACCCCTGAGTCACCAACTGAGTTCTTAGGATTGGCCGGTTATTATAGAAGATTTATTCGAGATTTTTCTAGAATAGCCATTCCTTTAACTAAGTTAACCTGTAAATCTGTTAAGTTTGAATGGGGACCAAAACAAGAAGAAGCCTTTAGAATCCTTAAGCAAAGATTAACCCATACACCCATACTAGCATTACCAGAAGGAACTGAAGACTTTGTAATCTTTTGTGACGCTTCTAAGTTAGGTTATGGATGCGTATTGATGCAACGTCAAAAGGTTATAGCTTATGCATCTAGACAACTTAAGAGTCATGAAGGAAATTATTCGACCCATGATTTGGAATTAGGAGCCATAATTTTTGCCCTTAAGATTTGGAGACATTATCTCTATGGTAGTAAGTTTACCATATTCACTGATCATAAAAGTTTAAGATATGTTTTCGGGCAAAAAGAGCTGAATATGAGACAAAGACGTCGGATGGAATTGCTTAGTGATTATGACTGCGATATTCAGTATCATGCAGGAAAAGCCAATGTGGTGGCTGACGCTTTAAGTCGAAAATATTATGAAAAGCCAAAAAGAATACGTTCTCTTAAATTAAATCTGCAAGTAGATTTAAACGAACAGATTAGAAAAGCACAAGAATCAGTAATCAAGGAAGATACTGAAAAATTAAAGGGAATGATTAAGGAATTAGAACAAGGAACGGATGGAATTTGGAGGTTCCATAAAAAGAGAATGTGGATACCTAAATTAGGAAATTTACGTTACCGTATATTAGAAGAAGCTCATAAATCTAAATATACGATGCATCCAGGAAGTGATAAAATGTACCAGGATTTAAGAAAAAAATTTCTGGTGGATAGGAATGAAAAAGGATATAACAGCTTATGTTTCTAAATGTTTAACTTGCTCACAAGTTAAAGCTGAACACCAGAAACCCTCAGGTTTATTACAACAATTAGAAATACCAGTTTGGAAGTGGGAATTGATAACAATGGATTTTGTTACCAAATTGCCTAAAACAAGGAAAGGAAATGATACAATCTGGGTGATTGTAGATAGGTTAACCAAGTCAGCTCATTTCTTACCAATAAAGGAAACCTTTAGTATGGAACAATTAGCCAAATTGTATGTAAATGAAATCGTTTCTTTACATGGCATACCTTTATCAATTGTTTCTGATAGAGATAGCCGTTTTACTTCTCATTTTTGGTCAAGTTTTCAAAGAGCAATGGGAACTAAGCTAAACCTAAGCACCGCTTATCATCCTCAAACGGACGGACAAAGCGAAAGAACAATTCAGACGATGGAGGACATGCTTAGAGCTTGTGTAATTGATTTCGGAGGTAATTGGGACGAACACTTACCTTTGATAGAATTTTCTTATAATAACAGTTATCACACAAGTATCAATGCTGCACCATTCGAAGCACTTTATGGACGAAAGTGCAGAACCCCAGTCTGTTGGGCAGAAATTGGAGAAAAGCAACTATCTGGACCCGAGATAGTACAAGAAACAACCAATAAAATTATTCAAGTCAAGGAACGACTGAAAGCAGCACGTGATCGACAAAAGAGTTATGCCGATAACAGACGTAAACCCTTAGAATTTCAAGAAGGAGATAAAGTATTATTGAAAGTTTCACCCTGGAAAGGAGTGGTAAGATTCATCAAAAGAGGAAAGCTAAGTCCCAGGTATATTGGACCTTTTGAAATTATCCGAAGAATAGGACCTGTAGCTTATCAGCTACGACTGCCAGAGGAAATGGCAGGAATACATGATGTGTTTCATGTATCCAATCTTAAAAAGTGTTTAGCTGACGAATCGCTCGTAGTATCTCTCAAAGATATAGAGATAAATGAGCAACTCAAGTTTGTGGAGAAGCCTCTACAAATTGAAGATAGGAAAATTAAGAATCTCAAACATAAAAGACTAGTTCTGGTCAAAGTGAAATGGAATTCCAAAAGAGGACCCGAGTACACATGGGAACTTGAATCGGAAATGAAAAAGAAATATCCACACTTGTTCCAGTAGATCTCGAGGACGAGCTCTAAAACAAGGTGGGGAGGATATAACAACCCTCGGTAAAACCGACATTCTCATAATAATTCCGACACCCTAATACATCTTTAAATATATCAACTTGTCTTTATATGCACCCCGTATGTGAAAACCGAGCCCGAAAATAGATTATACTATATAAAATAAATAAAAAACAAAATTTGTTAAACTGAGGCGGGCCGCGTAGGGCCTCACCTCAAGTTCATGCGGGCCGCGCGAATAGGAAAACCTGATATCGCCAAAACCATAAGCCCAAGCGGGCCGCGTACATGTTTGGTCTAGTTGATGCGGGCCGCGAGCGACCCAAATTGTGGCATAACCCGGTGCGGCCACGTGTCCAACTCGTGTCGAGCCTATAGGGTGACCCAGCCAAGCTACGCCATTGACCTAAGTCAATGCGGGCCGCGTAAGGCCTGGCCAAACTTCACGCGGGCCGCGAGAAACCTCGGATCAGACACTATAAATAGAAGGCAACGGCCTTCAGTCCGTTTCGTTCAATTTTCTTTCTGTCTCTCTACACTTTAAATAGTGGGCATTATACCCGAGTCCAATACCCCCTAAATTAGCGAGGTTCTGCTACGATGTAAGTATTATAACCCCTGGAGACGTATTAGATACGCTGCCCGATTGATCTAGGGTTCCGTAACGGCTGTCGTGGTTCTGCCCGACGTAGTCGTTGGAATGCCGTCTCGGGGAGGGTATTACTAATGTTAAAATGGGTTATTATACTAACACACGTGCATTTGTGTAAATTATAGATATTCACCAGGAAATCATAAAGGAAAACCCTAAAATAGCAATGTGAGTAATCTCCTTTTTGTTAACAGTTTTTACAAAACCTTAACCTTTTTACAATGCAATTTAGCAGTGATTGAGTCTTTGTAATTCTACAATTACTGCCGGTATGTTGGGGTTTTGTATACAAAATGTGAGTAACGTTACCATTGGACGAAGAGTTAGCCAATGGGTAATATGACCCTCAGTCAGACGTGACACTACTGAATGAGTAATTGGGTAGATGGAAACATTGTAATCGCCCTCAATACTGTTTAAAGTTAAATTAATAATTCTTGATTAAACTGAGATTTATTCACCAGTATTTTCCACTGACAAAACCTTTTTAAAACGCGTTTCAGGTAACAAAATGTGAAAGCCAAACTAGAAGCCAGCTGGACAGCACTGAAGGCTTGGAAAAGTGGCTATAAAAGTTACCTAAATAAAAGAAAGCGTTTATTTCAATAAAGTGGGATTTATCCCTGTAATTTAGTGTGTAATAAAAACTTGGGTTTCACCCATGTGTTTGATATTATAAAATAAGGTGGTTTACTCTGATTTAAACATTTCCTAACTACGGTCCTGATGAAATTTCCGCTGCCAAATAAATTAATAACGTGATACCACCGCAACTGGCTCACGGCCGTCTGTTCCCGGGAGAGAGGGATCGGGGGTTGTGACACACAACTAATATCATATATAAACAATGCTTCAACCAGCTTGACGATGAAGATAAAGCGCGCCTCGAACCTGTTGATTATCCTCTATCGGGATTCTGCAATGAGACGGTCTTCCCATTAGGCCAGATCAGTTTCCCCGTCACGCTATCTGGATGGGAAACATTCAAGAACTATAAACGTCAACTTCATGGTGATGCCAGTCAAGTTAAGGCATGACGTTTTAATTGGGAGAGAAACTCAAGGAGAAATGAACATGGTAACCTCCATGCCCCACTCAGCCACTGGCTTCCCAACCGAGACGGGCGTGGCGATTATCTATGCAAAGAAAGAGGTGATAGCAGCAGAGGACACACGCCAGTCAAAGCAGCAAAAATTTCAACAACCGAGCCAGAAAAATGGGTCTTGAACCGCAAATACCCAGAACAGACGGTGACGATAGGCCATGCAATCTCACTAAGCATCAGGACGCACCTCAAGCAACTATTGTTTATGAATATGGACATCTTCGCTTGGACTCCGGCCGACATGACTGGTGTCCCGCGCGACGTCACTGAACATTGTCTGAACACTTATCCTTCCGTCGAGCCAAAGGTGCAAAGAAGGCGCAACCTAGGAGCGGATACGACTAAAGCCATGAATGAGCAAGTTTGTGAACTGCTAAAGGCAGGTATACTGAGGGAGGTGCGCTACCAAAGTTGGGTTGCAAACCCTGTTATGGTCGAGAAGTCTACCGGAGGATGGCGAATGCGTGTCGATTATACAGATCTCAATAAGGCATGTCCAAAAGATTGTTATTCGTTGCCCGAGATCGACAAAAAGATAGACTCTCTCGCGCTATACAGGTGGAAATGTTTTTTAGATTGCTACAAGGGGTATCATCAAGTCTAGATGGCGCTGGAAGATGAAGATACGACAGCCTTCCGCACTGACATCGGAATCTTCTGTTATACAAAAATGCCCTTCGGGCTCAAGAACGCTGGCGCAACCTACCAGCGACTGATGGACACGATATTTGCTGAAGATATCGGGAAGTACATCGAAGTATACATTGATGATCTTGTGATCAAAAGTCCCGAGGAGGACCAGATGTTAAAAGACATAGAGAAGACGTTTAATTCTCTAAGGAGCGTGAATATGAAGCTGAATCCAACGAAATGTTCTTTTGGTATGGAGGCAAGCAAATTTTTAGGCTTCGTGGTTACAAACGCGGTTTCAAAGTTAACCCCGAAAAGGTTCAAGCCATTGAGCGGATGCCATCGCCGCGAACGATAAAAGAAATGCAAAGATTGGCCGGCCCCTTAGCCGCGCTTAATCGATTTTTATCAAACCACGCTGCAAAATCTTACCCTTTTATCAGTACCTTGCGCAACTACGTGAAAAAGAAAGAATTCAAATGGACGCCAGAAGCAGAAGCAGCCTTCCAACAAATGAAGGAGTGTTTGATCAAGCTCCCTACCCTAACTGCGCCATTTGTGACAACCCGAGTTTTCAAGGTCTCTACTTAACTTAATTCTTGTTCACAAAGTGTAGTTCTTATAAGAATATTTGGTGTGCATTATATGTGTGTGTATGTTAATAATAGGTTTTGTGTTAATATTATGTTCTGTATAATTAAAAATGGAGCTTTGGCCGAACACCCTACCTGACGAAATCCCTACCCACGAAAACACCCCCACCCGAAATCCCCCTCCTCACGAAAACACACCACGATTATGTGATATGTTAATCGGCTAAGATGAATGCATAAATTAGGGTTCCTGATAAATGTTAAAGTACTATGATGTTGTTGTTATGATGATTGCTAGTAATAACGAGTGTACGAATTGTTATGATCGTTTGTGCTATGCCTGTCCATTATTGATCTGACGATTGTAGGATTTAGTCTGATTGAATGATTGTATGATGGAGTCGTAGTTATGATTAGGATTGCTGTAGTGTGTAACTGCTAGATGGTGATTGAAACGTTGTACGCTGAAGAATAGTGTAACTGCTGTAACATTATGTCGACGAAAACACAGAGGCAGACGAAATCACAGGTACTAGACGAAAACACTAAGTGTTTTCATCATACATCAAGACGACGAAAACCCTTGGGATTTCGTCGCCTAAAGGGTTTTCGCCAGAAAAAGGGGTTTTCGCCCAAAGGTGATTTCGCCATAAGGGTTTTCGTCGAGTGTGTGGCACATTAACTCCGGTTAAGTTATTAACTCATGTTAAGTTATTAACTCTGTTAAGTTATTAACTCTGTTAAGTTGTTAACACTGCTAAGTATGTTAATACTGTTAAGTATGTTGATTCTGTCAAGCATGTTAACTCTGTGAAGTATGTTACTTTTATTAAGTCTGTTAGTGGATAACTAGGTTAAAATAAAATGAGAAAGCCTTTATGTGAAGCATGAATGGTATGAATTTTATTAACTGTTTACATGATACATGATGTTAACTGCCAAGCACACTTGGTGATATGGTTTGCATACGAGCCATTACAAACCTAAACTGATTGTGTATACGTGCATATTATAGGTTTTGATTGAATTGTGGTGTTACGTGAACTCTTATTACAACTTGTATGATGATGAGTGGTTATGCGAACGCTACTTGTATAATGTGAATGTGGGATACATGATTCATGTGTAAACGAAACTGATTAATTTTTGGTAACCATAGTAGGTTTTGGTTGACCAACTGGGAACTGGTAAAGTAACTTAACAAACCGAGCAAACCGAGGTGAGTTCACACTTTCTACAAGGCATGGGATTCCCGGTGGTTTGGGAAAGGGTTAAAGAATTAAAACGGAATCTACATATCCTCCTTGGGTAGGATATGTAGGGCCATCCTCCTTGGGTAGGATGCCACTATAAATCCTGCGTGTTCTCCTTGGGTAGAATACGTACGTTCGTCCTCCTTGGGTAGGACAACAACCTTACAACTTACTAGACAAAAATCTATCATGAAGTTCCTCACTTTATATCAATTTAATCGCCGAGGCCGATGGCGAGCGGGTCATTAGTTAATAGCGCTATTAGGTTTGACAAACCTCACACCGTGTCGTTCGAACGGGCGTGTACTAATGGATCATGGAAACTGTCAATGATGATAGACATTGACGTAGGGCACAACTCTTGTTCATCAGTTGTCGATATGGTAACGGTCTAGTGGTTCACATGGGGAAGTCCCCCACTGATTACGGATATGGTTTGGGAAATCAAGGTACGGGTTATGGTTTGGAAAAGAAGAAACTGGTTAAACATACTCTCAACTATGGGGTAACCCCACGGCAAGTAAGCCAACTAAAGACAAACTATGTTTTCGTAAACATGTTAAAATGAACACCCAACTGTGAACTCGCTCAACTTTGTTGTTGATTCACTGTTACATGCCTTGCAGGTCTCTAGGTGCATATTGACTGGAACTTGCTGTCTGGGAGGCTGGAGTGGTCATGGGTCGAGATACATGGAAACATAACATAATACAAATGGCTTTTACATGTGGTTTATAAACTCTTAACGAATGAATTATGCTTCCGCTGTAAACTGTGAAATATTGTAATGTTGTAACACTTATTGCTAATAAATGAAAGTTTTATTTAAAATTACCCATGAGTTCATGTGATTGGTGGCTAAGATCTTGGTATGTCACGCGCCCCGCGGTATTTCCGAATGTGGTATTTTGGGGGTGTGACAGATTGGTATTAGAGCCATTGGTTATAGTGAACTTGGATTTAAAAAGAGGAAAAAGGTTTTGTAAAACCAGACTATAACCGAACAGTTCTAAAGACGTGAATACGACCATGACACTCAACTCCAGATTGCAAGGTTCGTCCCTCGTATACTCATTGTACTACATAACTAGTGAGCACCTACATATGATATTGCATGTGATTGCACGTTTAGCAGAACAGTATGAATTCCTGTATACTTGCATGTGTTATGCGACTGATAGGGTGGTATTTCCCTAAACCTTCATGACTTACGCTTCGTGATACTTTTTGCTTGCTACTCGAATTTAAGGAAGCATTTGACATGAGTTAAGAGGAGCCGAGATGAGCATGCAAATCACAATATTATTGTGGGTGCACACATAATAATACTGTGGGGTGTATGCGAATCCCAGTGAGGCTTAGCAAGTGGAAAAGGGGTTCCGTCCCGTCATTTGATCGATGAGAAACATAACAAACCTATAAGGTCAAAGCAGTAATTGTCCCCTACTCAAACTCAAACGTGAACATTTCATTTATCTTTGGATCCGTTCGAAACTCGATGCTATCAAGTGTTACCTGAACACCCCTCTGAGCTTAGCGAGCCGTGTAGAATGTTAGGTGCTTATACGAACGTCCATGTGTTGGATGTCGCAGCATCGAATGATTAATCGATATCTTTCTCACCTTTCTTCGCTTGCTGGAACTTAACGTATTGATGCCTCAGATTCTGAAGTGCGATTACTTCTGCAACACTCCCGCAACATACTGTGTATTACTCGAACCACTTGCAACATCGATGGACAGGAGGATGAGCGTAGCACCTTACCGACCTCAGTACTTTGACGACCCTGATTACCGGCAATGAGCACCAGCGAATTGGCTTCAATCGAATCCTTAACCCTTGTCAGCGACCCATGGGAGTCAACTCTTACGAATCAGTCGAGGCATAAGTGATGATATTTGACCTTAGTGTGGTATGCGTAACTGCCAGCACAGTGAGTAACGCTTTAGGACGTGGCACAGAAATGTGACAGGATGGACCATGTTGGTGAAAGGTCGCAGGGCTCCGTTTCGAGCAACAACATTAGAGGCAACAGTCATGGCAACATCAAGGTACTTGTAATCATAGCATGGAAACGAAGGTGTCATTGGCAAGGAATGACTGCTGTTAAGTCAAGACGTCATCAACCCAGGGAACAATGGCAGTTTTGGGAGTTCTAGTAGCAGTAGCAACAACACTGGATGTGGTATTCGTGAAGGGCATTTAGGATTGGCATGGGCGACGCCAAGATTGTAACAACATGGTGGCCTACATGTTCTTAGTAACAAATCGCTTCGTCACTGTTTTGCTCAACCCTAATACTTCTTGAAACCGAACCTGCTGTGGAATCGGCAGATGGCAAGCCCACTAAAACCTCATATGATTGTTGGAATGCAAACTCGACATTGTGGGACAAGTATTCGACGTCGGCCATCCTTCTACTACCCTTGATAGTTTTGATGCAGTGGTTCGTATGGATTGGTTATCCAGATATCGCGCAGATACACCCAGTGAGGAGAAAAGTTTGTGTGGAGAATGGTTATCTATTCTAACGCGTTAGAGTGGCACAACGGTTAGCGTCATTTTAGCAAGGAAAGCCAGGAGTGTCGACGGAAGGATTACCCCGCCATGATAGCACTCGTTACTGATGTCAGGATTAAGGAAAGGGGATCAAGGATCCACCAATTGTTCGTGATTTCCCCCTAAGTACTACCAGAAGAACAATCAGGTTTACCTTCACATCGTTAGGTGGAATATCAGATTGGCATCATGTCAAAAGTAGCCCTTGTTACTAGTATATCTTATTGTCTTACACCAGGAAGGTTGCAGGAACTGCATAATCAA
The DNA here is from genome assembly GCF_002127325.2 of Helianthus annuus. Classification (NCBI taxonomy): domain Eukaryota; kingdom Viridiplantae; phylum Streptophyta; class Magnoliopsida; order Asterales; family Asteraceae; genus Helianthus; species Helianthus annuus. The sequence continues at coordinate 56,979,633 of NC_035445.2, forward strand.
CTTCATGAATTATTGGGCATGAGTTTCATCAGATCTATCTTTTCACTCTGGGGAGTCTCGGTTATACTAGTAAAGATAAGCCTCTTCGTATGTGTACTGATTATTGAGAACTCAACAAGGTGACAACCAAGAACCGTTTGCCTCGACCACGTATTGGAAACCTGTCGACCAGTTGCGAGGAACAAACTTCCATTCGAGGATTTGCTAGTAAACGAGCTATTGTCAGATGGTAGTCCAATGGGAGAATGCTTTCAGAACAACATGTCGAATGTAACGCAGCCATTTCAACGTTATGCACCATGATCATTGAGTTGATCAACACACCAGCAGCTTCAGGGATCACATGAATCGACCGCATTTGTTGACAACATTCTGAATCCTGACCAGGAGAATGGAACGCCATGGTTGGCATTTGTATCTTAGAACTCCTGAGGGAGGGGTCACTCCTCTCAAAGTATTGTTAAATTTAATTTTCTGGGTTCAAGAGGTACCTTCTGGATATATAATCAGTGAAGTGGAAATGCACGTGGGTCTCGCTAAGATCCATCTTGGTTTGAAACTGATCAACACCAAAGAGTCCTTCGTGGATACAGCAATTTCTTGGTCTCACTTGATAATATCGCAGATAATCACGGGATTTTCGAAGGTCGCGCAACTTAAATCTCTCTAGCACAGCAGGGTGCTGTGTTTGTGAAAGACAGTACAGGAGGATGCCTTTTCAGCTTTTGAATCCCAACTCTGCAATGCACTGAGCATTGTTTTTACCCGAGGGTGCGGGTGATTCAGTGGTATATCCTTATGGTCCGAATCAGCGTCCCAGCTGCACAACGACGCAACACGAGAGGGTAATGGCATACGTGAAAGAGTCACATAGAGGAACTGTGCGACACACTCGACTGACGGTGAAAACCATGGCTTTGGGATTTTGGATGGAGGCATCACTTGGACCGTACCAGGTGCGTTATTTAGACCGATCGCAAGGGTCTCCCATGTACTGATGTTCGAAGGAGCTAAAGCATACAACGACATCACTAGATGGAACTTCTAGATTAACGCGACTGCGAAACCTGAACGTACACGAGCTCTGCAGCTCGCTATTGACTCTAACTTACCAGTATTAGGCTCGCTCTGTTCAAACTGGAGAACTGAAGGAAGAGGAATCTTCAAGTTGAACCCATGCGAGGCATGGAGAAGCAACCTTTGACCAGTCGGACGATATTCGCTACCTCATGAAACGAATGTGGGTCTCATTACACGGCAACTGTAGGGAACTCGTGTTGAGCAAGCACACCAGCTTTGACATTCTAGCCGCCTGGGTTTTGATGAGAGGCATTAAGATTTACAAACCTTGTACTAGTAATCGGACATGAAGGCTCATCTAGTTAAGTATGTGAATGATGGATCGACTTGTGGATAGTCAAGGTGTAGCATCAGCAACCAGCAACACTCACATGGAAATGAAAACAAACTGCCATGGATTTGGTCGATAGTCTACTTACAACTCGAAACAGAAACAGCATTACCTGCCATTGATTGTCTTGCGCAACCAGCACACTTTCTAGCCATCAAAGAAACGGATAAGTTTCTACACTTGCAGTCATCTATCTAAAGGAAGCCGTTGCTAGGCACGGGGTGCCAACCTTCATTACCTCTAATCGCAACCCACGATTTGCATCTGATTTGTGGCAAGCGGTGCACAAATCCTTTGGCTCGAGTTAGACATGAGCATAGTATATCATCCACAGACGGATAGGCAGACTGAACGCACCATCCAAACTTTTGAAGACATGCTTCGAGCACGTGAAATCGACTCTAGCAGCGGTCAGAGGAAACACCTTCCCTTTAGTGGAGCTTTCGAATAACAACAGTTACCACACCAGCATTCAGGCTACTCCGTTCGAGGTATTGTACGGACAAAGGTGCCAATCATCTCTTTGTTGGGCAGAAGTCGGTAACGACCAAATTACCGGCCCAGAACTCATCATACACACAGTGGAGGAGATTGCTCAGATACGACAACGAATGACGGCAGTTCGTGACCGCCAGAAAAGCTACGCTATTAAGCGCAAGATACCACTCGAGTTCCAAGTTGGGGATCGTGTACTATCTAAAGTCTCACCTTGGGAAGGTGTACTTCGATTTGGTATGTGAGAAGAAACTCAAACCACGATATGTTGAACCTTTCGAAATCATCGAGAAATTAGGCAAAGTGGCCTACGAACTAAACCTACCCGCAGAACTTAGTGGAGTTCACAACGTATCCCACGTGCCAAATCTGAAGAAGTGTCTGTCAGATGAGACCCTCATAGTTCCTTTGAAGGAGCTCACTATCGACAATCAGTTGCGATTCGTCAAGGAACCAGTTGAAATCACAGACCGAGACGTTCAGGTTCTCAAACACACCAGAATACCTCTTGTTCGAGTTCGTTGGAACTCCTGTCGGAGCCCAGAGTTCACCTGGGAACGAGAAAACCAAATAAAACTCAAGTATTCCTAGTTATTCGGGAACAGTGCAACCACTACTGAGGCTGAAGCTACTGCGGAACGAAATTCCAAACCAACGGGGGGATGATGTGACACCCCAGGAAAACCAGGAAACAACGCAACACAACCAGCTTTCTCAGTAACTACGTGCTAAATTTCAGGACGAAATTTCTTTCAAGTTGGGGATAATGTGCAACCCGAGTTTTCAAGGTCTCTACTTGACTTAATGCTTGTTCGCAAAGTGTGGTTCTTATAAGAATATTTGGTGTGCATTATATGTGTGTGTATTTTAATAATATGTTTTGTGTTAATATTATGTTCTGTATAATTAAAAATGGAGCTTTGGCCGAACACCCTACCCGACGAAATCCCTACCCACGAAAACACCCCCACCCGAAATCCCCCTCCTCACGAAAACACTCCCGGACGAAAACACCTTAGTGTTTTCCCCAGGAGGTGGGCCGACGAAAACAGGGAATGGGCCCTTGGCCCAGTAGCGAGCGACCAGTTTTAGTATTTATTCCCAACCTTCTACGTAAAAGATTCAATCGGCAAAACCCTAATCACCTCTCTTTCTCTCTCTTGCCCCCTTTGAAACCCGAAGGATGCCCTCCTCTCATTCGAAGTCAGATCCCCTTGGTTTGATCATTATTTGTTCGGTTAGTGTTTTCCATATTTAATATAACTTCTATTCCAAATGGATGTCTATGATGTTCTGATTTCGATATGCATGAGTTGATCCGTTATATAATTATATACGAAACCTGATGTTGATCTAGGGTTCTAGGGTTGATATGATTGAATGATTAATCTTGAATGATATGGATGTGATCAGGATCTGAAAGCATGTTAACTTGCTAATAGTGTACGATTATGTGATATGTTAATCGGCTAAGATGAATGCATAAACTAGGGTTCCTGATAAATGGTAAAGTACTGTGATGTTGTTGTTATGATGACTGCTAGTAATAACGAGTGTTCGAATTGTTATGATCGTTTGTGCTATGCCTGTCCATTATTGATCTGATGATTGTATGATTTAGTCTGATTGAATGATTGTATGATGGAGTCGTAGTGATGATTAGGATTGCTGTAGTGTGTAACTGCTAGATGGTGATTGAAACGTTGTACGCTGAAGAATAGTGTAACTGCTGTAACTGTTGGTGCATATACGTCTGTCGTCTTGTATCGAGTCTAGTATTAGGATTGTTAGATCAGGGCACGCTTTACGAGAAAATATGATGTTTTAGGGTGAATTTGTTCTGATTCCGCTCGAAGAGGTGATTCCGCTCGAAACTGTCATGAGACACTTTCAAGCGAAATCAGTTTGTTGTGATTCCGCTTGAACTGTCTCTTGACACTTTCAAGCGGAACCCCATCCCCTATAAATACCCTTCAAGCGTAATCACTTGTAACATTTCCTAGTTTCCGGTACCGAACTGCTACCGAAGTGCTGTTTGACTGTAATCGTTGTGAAATCAATATACAAGGCAAATTTAAGTGAAACAAGCTGTTTTTCTAGTCCGTTTCTTAGTTTCCGCCTCTTAAATGGATAAGAGCTCTTCCGATTGACTCATTTGGGTCAACACTCGATCCTACAAGTGGTATCAGAGCTCAGGAAGAAGAGTTCTTGCCAAAACAGCCTCATTTTCTGACTTCTACACCTTCTTTTTGAATAGAACAAGTTTTAACGGTCAAAATCGGCTCAATTTCTCATAGATTGTGTAAAAATACATATTATCAAACCCTTGAAAGTTTCACTGCAAAATTCAACCTAAAAATGTAGAAATTCAACCTGAAAGTTTCAGATTGGATATTCCGCTCGAGTTTGTTTGATTTCGCTTGAAAATTTCAAGCGAAACCACTAATTCCGCTTGAGTTTGTCTGGTTCTGCTCCAAATCTGTGATTTCGCATCAAAGTTTGCCTTGATTCCGCTCCAAACAGTTAGAAGGGTATTTCGCTTGTTGTTGGATATTCCGCTTGAAGTTGTTGGTAGTTATTTCGCTTGAAATTGAAAGCTTATTCTGCTTGAAAAGCTACGTGTGATTCCACTCCAATTGCTAATTCCGCTTGAAGTTGTGAATTGGGATTTCACTTGAAAGGAAATTTGATATTTCGCTTGAACTTGAAGATCTTATTTCGCTTCTGAGTTGGAAGTTTGTCATTTTTAAAAAACGTGTTACCAAATCATGGCTGAAGAGTTTTACAATGCGTTCGCAACACCGATTGCACCTGTTACTGCTGCTGAAACTTTGTACAATGAGAATGAGACTGGAACTTATCAGAAACCGCCAAAGCTCATGTATATTGAAGATTTTCAGGGTTGGAAAAATCGATTCGAGAACTGGGTGCAAGCTTACAAATTTGATGCATGGTGTTCATTGTTGAAAGATTATAAAAGACCAAAGAATGAACGTGGGATTGAAAAAGCTATTGTTGACTATTCAGAGTGTGACAAGTTAAAATTTACAAGTGAGAAAATGATGATCAGTATCCTGCAACAAGCGATAAAGGAAGATATCTTTATTTTGCTTCAACATAATGGTACAGCTAGATCAATTTGGGAGGCTTTGATTCAGAAATTTAGAGGAAGTGCAGATATGATAAAAAACAAAAGCGCATTATTGAAGAAATCGTTTGACATGTTTACAACTTTTGATCATGAAACTACAAAGCAGACAATTGATAGATATTGCCATCTGGTATTGGAAATGGGAAGATTGGACATTAAGAAAGAGGATGATGAGTGGGTGGATAAACTAGCTGAGGCTTTACCACAGAACAAGTGGGGAACTTATCTGATGATTGTGAAACTCATGAGAAAGTCTGAGAGTATGAATCTGGCACAATTCATTCAGAAAATTGAAGAACAGGAGCTGGATATTCAAAAGACAGCCATCATGACAAATCCAAATGCTAAACAGGATGTTAGTTTGTACTACCGAGGGAACAAGTTTGAGGCTACCCCCAGCCAAAGTCCAAAGATTAGTACTGCTTTTAGTGCTGATGGTTCGTCTAGTCCAAATGACAGCACTACAACTCATAGTGGTGGATATTCTTCATCATTTTCAAGCTTTGATCCAAACAGCACAACATCAAGTCCTCAACAGCAGAATTCTACAAATCTGCAGTGCAATGTTACTTTAAAAATTCGAAATGGTCATAACTTGTCTCCTGAAATGGCTAAGCAACACATGGCATCTCTTGTCGCCATTTTAGAGTCGTATGAAAGCCTAGTCGCAGGAAGAATTGGTAATCCAATGCTTACGAAAGAAGATTATGACCAGATTGATGCCGAGGAACTTGAATTGATGGATGTGAAGTGGTGTTTAGCTAGTGCATGTAGAAGAGCTGAAAAATTTCAACAAATCACTGGCAGAGATGGTTTTCGTTATCTGGCAAATTCGGCGTTAGGATTTGACAAATCTAAAGTTACCTGTTTCCGTTGCAAAGGAAAAGGTCATTTTAAACGCGAGTGTAAAAATCAAGAAGCAACCAGGAATCAAGAAAAGACAACTATTATTAGAAATCAATTTTTCATCAGATTGAGCAACAACCATCATCTTCTAGTGCCATTGACAATGGAAAGAAGAAAGCTTTAATCATTTATCAAGATGATGAAAAGGTTGCAGAGGGTTTTAGTTGGGACAAATACATACCTGGTTCAGCTCTTGTTGCCTGAGTTCTGGAAGATGAAGTTAGTAAAAAAAGAATTCCGATTTTTCCATATCTAGGAAGTGATGTTGATACTGGTGATGAGGAAGAATATCTTAACAAATGTAGAAAAAGTGTTGATCCTGATAGCTTTAATTTTTTCTATGCAGATAAAGTTGAGATGCTGAATCAAAAGAAGATTGACAGATTGAAGAGAGAGCTGGAAGTAGCAAAGTTACTAGCTGATGAAGGGGCAAAGACAGAAGCTAGAGAAACAAAAGTTGAAGCAGTGACTGAGAAAGTGGTAGAGAAAATAGTTGAAATAGAAAAAAATGTTGAAGTCGAGAAATTTGTTGAAGTTGAAAAGACTGTCGAGGTTGAAAAGATAGTTGAAAAAGTGGTTGAAGTTGAAAAACCATGTTTGAAATGTTCAGAATCGTGTAAAGTTTGTGAGGAGAAAGACAAAAAAATTGTTGAATTAGAGAAGATAAAAGAAGATCTATTGTCTGATGTAAAGTATGTAAAGGAGTCGTATGATGTGCTGAACAGGACAGTTGATAGTCTGAAAAAGACGAATTCAGAAATTGAGAAAGCAATGGAAAAAATGAGCGCAACTTTGATGACAAAACAGAGTGTTATAAATGATTACATCGAAGACTGTGCTAGGCTAAAGCAAGACTTGGAACTTGAGAAGATTGAGAGTGAAAGGATTAAACGATTACTATTGAGTTACACTACATGCGATTATTTGATTGATCGTGTTTATCCTACTGTTGCAGGTCTTGAGGCTTTCAAGAAGGAAAAGACTGAAGATACTGATACTGGTAAGAAACCAAGTGTCAAGGATAACAGATGTCCGCCTCCTATCTTTGAGAGTTATTCTCCCAGGAAACCAAATGAGGAACAAGTAGACAAGGCTCTAAACATCAAATTAAAGTCTGAAATCATTGATGAATTACCAGACAATATTGATGTTACATTCACAGCGTTTGACACTGATCACGAGTCTGATTTAGTAAAGAAAGTTGTCGATCAGGTATTGGATACGGATGAAGGGTCAAAGTCGGAGTCTAAGTCAGATAGTTTGAGTTCGTCTGAGAAGAGTCCGAGTTCACCGGTTAAAAGGGTTTACAATAAGGAATTTTTATTATCAAAATCTAATTTGGATGATGGATCAATCAAAGTAGCATATACATTGAATGATTCAGACAAATTATATTCTGATGAAAAATTTCCAATCAGAAGTGTTAAAACAGAAATGATCAAAAAGGTTTTCAAATTAACAGAAATTAATGTTTCTGAAATAAAAGATTTAAATCTTGATGGAAAACCTAACAAATACACTGCTTCAAGAATTCAACAAAGAGTTAATAGAAAAATGGGTTACAGTTGTGGTTATGGTTTTCAAAAGAAACCAAACCATAATGGTAATATCAAAAAGAAAGGTCTTGGTTTTAGTACTTCATAAAATTATAAAAATGTGAAAAATTATAAACCAAATACAAAATTTGTTGCAGGAGGAAGTTCAGAGGATGAACAGAAGAAACCTTTTTTGGAAACAGTCAAACCAGGAGTTTCTTGCTGAAGTGAAGAAGAATGTGAGAAAGTTTGCTCAAAAAGTTGATAGAAGAACCTGTTTCAAATGCCAAGAAGTTGGACACATAGCTTGGAATTGCCCTAAGTCAAACTACAAAGAACAGGGAGTTTCTTCTAACTTTTATTCGAGAAGAAAATTTGTTGATAAAACAGAACTATCTTTGAAAAAGGATAAAATTGTTGAAAATTCTAGTTCTAAAAAGGTGAAAGTTCAAAACATTTTTACAAAAGAAGAGGTGATTTGAACAAGCAAAAGTGGGTTGTAAAAGCTGAGAGTAGTTCTGACAATGAATCTGATTCCATAAAATCAGAGGAGTCATTGGTTGAGAAAACGATTGTGGATTCCGTGCCTGTGATGAACGATGAAAATTTTCCTTCATTGTCAAAGGAAAATTTGAAGAAGAAAGTTGGTAAGGTTGAGATCTCAAATCAATTCTATAATGATAAAGGATAATTTGATGTTGAGAAGGCATTCAATGGGAAAGTCAAACATATTTTTGGAAAGATGGTAGATAGAAAGGTAAAAGGCACAAAAGAATTTTACAAATCAAAATGTTGGTGGGATAGATGTGTACCAAAATCACCCAAGGCTGGTCAGGCTTGGGTGGACATAATGTTTGATTAAAAACCTGACTTGCCGGAGCTCCCAGGTTGGTAAGAGTGGAGCAGGAACCGGCATTTTTCTTGGTATATATTTGATTGGTTATCTTCCAAGTGGTACAGAGGTTTATTCTGTCAAAGTGATTAGTCAAGGTCATTAATTTGAACTTGATGTAATCCTCATTATTGTGATTAAAAACAATGTGATGAAATGAACTCCAACCTACAAGTGGTTACAACACAACTTATTTTCCGGAAAAACCATTTTGATTAAAACAAACTTAAGTGTTTTGAAATCTAAATGGGAAAATAGTTGTTGAGAGGGGGAGTTCTGATTGTTTATGCCGAGTGGATGGCGAATTAAAGGGATTCAATATTAGTTGTCATGTTTCTTGTATAGTTTGTTTTCAAAAATCCAAAAAACATTAGAAAATTTGAAAAAGGCAAAAACATGATAAAAGAAAAAAAGAGTTTTGTTGTATAAAAGAGGAAATGATAGTACATCAGTGGACTATCACAGCACGCTAAAGAATTGGAAAGTCAAAAAGAGTGATAAACAGTCTCACTGATGATGTGTCAGTAGGTTTTTGCACAGTTAGTAGATTGTAACAAGATATAAACCTAAATTCAAACTTACTTAATTCGTGGGTAACATCACTCGAATATATGGGTAACCCCCGAAATCTTGTTTGAAAGGTCCCTCTTTCTGAGATACTAGGTCTTTATGCTTAGTGATATCTAGGGTATTATCCCAGCACTTCTGCTGAATGGAAATTCTGACTTAGTCCTCGTATAATACTTTCTGCAAATGCTTGAAATATAGCTCACCCTCAGCAAAAATGATGAAATAATAAAATTGATAATCGTTGCTGTTGTAAAAAAGATCCTCTAAAGGGGACACACCAAAAGTCGAACCATCATCTCTCTGCTGAACGGAAGTTCTGACCTGAGCTCTCACGGTTTCGCATCTAACCCCTTACAGATATCATCTAGATATACTCACCTGTAAGACTGAATATTGGGATCTGGATACGGGAGTATATTCAAGAGGTGGGACACGCGGATTAGCTTAAGTGCTTAAAACATTAATATCGTATCTCGAAAAAGTTGAACTTTGTGTGAAAATTTAAGTGGACCAGTATACTGACAATCTAAGTGAAGTGTTTAGAACTTAAAATGAAATGAAGCTTAACGGTGTTGGCGATTTGTCTCAAACACTGATATGATCCTCTTACATAAACTCACAAAAATATTGTATGTAAATATTTCTTTTCAGCATTTCATTTCTGTTATATCAAAAATCCAAAAAGATTTTCGGTGTGTTTTAGCATAAATTTTTGGAAAATACAAAAAGATTTTAGACAACTAATGTTGAAAAGCTGATTTTCAAAATTCAGAGTGCTAAACATGACGAACAGGTTTGGGAAAGATTGTTTGAGGATGTTTGAAATGTAAATGTTATACACACAAGTGGTTTATTAGAGACTTACATGATAAATCTGTGTGTTCAGATTGTATCTATAAGTGATTAGTAGGGTTTCTAAAATTGCTATATCTTATTTTGATGAGACTTATGTTTTGGGTAGAGAATATGCAGGTGAGCCAGGTTGAGATACCTGAACATGTGAGTATGTAAGCAGAGTAAAAGCCAGACTACGGTCCCAGCACAAGTTGAGGGGGAGTCTGAAAGACAAAGAGACAGTTTCTGATTTGAGTTTGCTGATGCCGATGAACCTATGGAATCAAGAGATCTGATCGAGAGAATTAGAATGTGATAAGAGCCAGATAGAGTTTCTGGAAGCCCAAAGACTGATAAAGACTAAAGACTTTGAAGACTCGACACTTAAGACTCGTCAACATCCGAGGGGGAGTTTGTTGGTGCATATACGTCTGTCGTCTTTGTCTTGTATCGAGTCTAGTATTAGGATTGTTAGATCAGGGCACACTTTACGAGAAAATATGATGTTTTAGGGTGAATTTGTTCTGATTCCGCTTGAAGAGGTGATTACGCTTGAAACTATCATGAGACACTTTCAAGCGAAATCACTTTGTTGTGATTCCGCTTGCACTGTCTCATGACACTTTCAAGCGGAACCCCATCCCCTATAAATACCCTTCAAGCGTAATCACTTGTAACATTTCCTAGTTTCCGGTACCGAACTGCTGCCGAAGTGCTGTTTGACTGTAATCATTGTGAAATCAATATACAAGGCAAATTTAAGTGAAACAAGCTGTTTTTCTAGTCCGTTTCTTAGTTACCGCCTCTGAAACGGATAAGAGCTCTTCCGATTGACTTATTTGGGTTAACACTTAGTAACATTATGTCGACGAAAACACAGAGGCAGACGAAATCACAGGTACCAGACGAAAACACAAAGTGTTTATGTCATACATTAAGACGACGAAAACCCTTGGGATTTCGTCGCCTAAAGGGTTTTCGCCAGAAAAAGGGGTTTTCGCCCAAAGGTGATTTCGCCATAAGGGCTTTCGTCGAGTGTCTGGCACATTAACTCCTGTTAAGTCATTAACTCCTGTTAAGTTATTAACTCCTGTTAAGTTATTAACTCTGTTAAGTTGTTAACACTGCTAAGTATGTTAATACTGTTAAGTATGTTGATTCTGTCAAGCATGTTAACTCTGTTAAGTATGTTACTTTTGTTAAGTCTGTTAATGGATAACTAGGTTAAAATAAACTGAGAAAGCCTTTATGTGAAGCATGAATGGTATGAATTTTATTAACTGTTTACATGATACATGATGTTAACTGCCAAGCACACTTGGTGATATGGTCTGCATACGAGCCATTACAAACCTAAACTGATTGTGTATACGTGCATATTGTAGGTTTTGATTGAATTGTGGTGTTACGTGAACTCTTATTACAACTTGTATGATGATGAGTGGTTATGCGAACGCTACTTGTATAATGTGAATGTGGGATACATGATTCATGTGTAAACGAAACTGATTAATTTTTGGTAACCACGGTAGGGTTTGGTTGACCAACTGGGAACTGGTAAAGTAACTTAACAAATCGAGCATACCGAGGTGAGTTCACACTTTCTACAAGGCATGGGATTCCCGGTGGTTTGGGAATGGGTTAAAGAATTAAAACGGAATCTACATATCCTCCTTGGGTAGGATATGTACGGCCATCCTCCTTGGGTAGGATGCCACTATAAATCCTGCGTGTTCTCCTTGGGTAGAATACGTACGTTCGTCCTCCTTGGGTAGGACAACAACCTTACAACTTACTAGACAAAACTCTATCATGAAGTCCCTCACTTTATATAGACTTAATCGCCGAGGCCGATGGCGAGCGGGTCATTAGTTAATAGCGCTATTAGGTTTGACAAACCTCACACCGTGTCGTTCGAACAGGCGTGTACTAATGGATCATGGCAAACTGACAATGATGATAGACATTGACGTAGGGCACAACTATTGTTCGTCAGTTGTCGATATGGTAACGGTCTAGTGGTTCACATGGGGAAGCCCCCCACTGATTACGGATATGGTTTGGGAAATCAAGGTACGGGTTATGGTTTGGAAAAGAAGAAACTGGTTAAACATACTTTCAACTATGGGGTAACCCCCACGGCAAGTAAGCCAACTAAAGACAAACTATGTTTTCGTAAACAACTTAAAACGGACACCCAACTGTGAACTCGCTCAACTTTGTTGTTGATTCGTTGTTACATGCCTTGCAGGTATCTAGGTGCATATTGACTGGAACTTGTTGTCTGGGAGGCTGGAGTGGTCATGGGTCGAGATACATGGAAACACAACACAATACAAATGGGTTTTACATGTGGTTTATAAACTCTTAATGAATGAGATATGCTTCCGCTGTAAACTGTGAAATATTGTAACGTTGTAACACTTATTGTTAATAAATGAAAGTTTTATTTAAAATTACCCATGAGGTCATGTGATTGGTGGCTAAGATCCTGGTAAGTCACGCGCCCCGCGTTATTTCCGCATTTGGTATTTTGGGGGTGTGACACCATTCGAGAAAGAACCACTCATTTTGTATTTGTCTTCTTTGGACAAGGCAGTTGGGTCGGTATTGTTGGTAGAAAGAGACGGATTTCAAACTCCAATTTACTATGTTAGTAGGGTGCTCACGGATCCAGAAACACGATACTTAACCATGGAAAAGTTAGTGCTCGCGCTGCTACATGCCTCAAGGAGGCTGCGCAGGTATTTCATTGGGCATGTAATCACTGTACTCACTAACTTCCATATCAGCACAATCTTGCAAAAACCAGAGACGTCCGGTCGGTTGGCAAAATGGGCAATTGAACTGGGGGGCCACAACCTCCTGTATAGGCCGCGCCCAGCTATCAAGGGCCAAGTGTTAGCAGACTTCATCACTGAAGTCCCAGAGGACAAGATCAAAGATTGTGAAGTTGTTGATTTTCCCATCAAAGACACATCAGATGAACTGTGGTTGCTGTATATTGATGGAGCCTCAAATGAAGACGACGCAGGAGCTGGATTACGCCTTGTTAGCCCAGAGAAGCCTGAGTTCACCTATGCCATCAAGTTGGATTTTAAAAAAATACCAACAATGAGGCAGAGTATGAAGCGTTTATGGCAGTGGGGGAACTCATGATCTCGCCCGAAGATTGATCTCATCCCTGTGTCCACTGCCTGGCCTTTTTAGCAGTGGGGGATTGATATTGTGGGACCTTTCCCTGAAGCCCCTGGCGCAGTGAAGTTCATAATTGTTGCCGTTGATTATTTCACTAAATGTGTGGAGGCCAAAGCCCTCGCTTCAACTACTACAATGATGGTGCGCAAATTTATATGGGAACACATCATTTGCAGATTTGGTCTCCCACTCAAGATTGTAACTGATAATGGCACCAATTTTGCTTCTGAAGACCTTCAAGAATGGATGAAAGAGATGAACATCGAGCACACTTTCTCGTCCGTTGCGCACCCTCAGGGCAACAGTTAAGTAGAAAGTGTCAACAAAAGTATCATTGAAGGGATAAAGGCCCGCCTGGGCACCAAGAGAAGAGGCTGGGTAGATGAGCTACCTAGCATCCTGTGGGCTCATCGAACTATGCCAAAAACAAGCACTGGCGAAACCCCCTTCAGCCTGGTCTACGGCTCAGAGGCAGTTATCCCAGCTGAGATAGGCCTCCCCTCGCCGCGCTTATCAGCAGTCAACAAAGTTGATAACGAGGCAGAGCGCCATCTAGACTTGGACCTGCTCAAAGAGAGGCGCCAAATAGCGCGAATCAAAGAGGCCAAGTATAAAACGCAGTTGGAGAGGTACTACAATGCAAGAGTGCGCATTTGTACCTACACTCCAAGGGAATGCGTTTTCAGAGATAATGAAGCTTCCAATGCTGAACGCCCCGGTAAACTAGCGCCTAAGTGGGAAGGCCCATACTTAATACATGAGGTGCTAGGAAAAGGGGCATACAAGCTGCGCACCCTGGATGGACACATCATCCCGCGCACGTGGAACGCGCAACAACTACGCAAATGCTACATGTGAGCACCCTTGGCCATGCGCCTCTTCACTTCGTTATGTTGGCCATGCGCCTTTTATCTACTTATGTTGGCCACGCGCCTTTTTAATTACCTATGTTGGCTATACACCCCTTTTTCTATTTTGATGATGTATGTTGGTCTCGCGCCTGTTTCCAAGCTACTTAATGTAAGCATTGGCTACGCCTTACGTTTTTTATCATCATGACTTCTACGTTACAAATGCATGTTAAACTTTTGATTAGCACGAAAACACTTCAGTAAATTACGAGCTCTTGAGTTATGCCTCTAAGGCCCTCCGCGAGCATAGCGCGAGACCGGGCAGTAACACTCCTACACGAGCCACACTTACATTTATTCGAGCTAATTTAACCCAAGTTTCTAGCAACAGTGCAATAATTGTAACTTGATAAACAGAAAGCAAACGTAATGTTATATTCCAAAAGCACACTTGCGCAATGATTACATCAAAAGTCAAAAACAGAAATTACAAGGCACTAGCCTACAAGCACTATCTATTCATTACCACCACCTTCGCCATCTCCATCGCCATCGCCATCTCCACCGGCTGCTTCTTCCTCATCTGTCAACTCCACAGTCTCTGCAGGGTCGAGGATAGCCTTTAGCTGTGCGCACCAGTCGTCGTGCTTTAACGCCTCGGTGACCAAACCCATAACAGGCAGAGAAAGATGGTCGTAGACTTCTTCAGCGCGGGTTAGCATAGCGTCAGCCTGATCTGTCACCGAGCAATGACTGATATCAAACTCCTGACCAAAAGTCTCTTCCACATGATGAGCGCATTCTAGATAACCCCAGCGATGCCCAACGGCATGTGAAGCATATATGAGCGCGGCAACAGTCGTATCCATCTCAGAGGCATTCAGAATAGAGTTGGCAATCTATAAAAAAAGACAATCGATAAGAATAAAGCAACAACAAATAGAACCTAAGGTAAAAGAGGAGAAACTCACCGCAGCTACCCCTCTATTATGCATCCATTCAGATTCAGAGACCAGCGTGTCCATGATTGATTGAGCTTCGGCATAATTGTTTTGGGCTACGTTAAGGGCATAGGTGCTAATATCTCACGCCTCGTTGGCCCTCTGTTTGGCCTCCTCGGCGATAGCAGCCTTCACCCTCTCAGCCTCAAGATCAATCTCCAATGATTCATTCTTGTCAATAGCCTCATGCAATCGACGCTTTAACTCTGCAATCTCTACATCCTTCGCATTTAAGTCCTTATCCCTGCTGGCCACCTGCGCCTTCAACTCAGCCTACGAAGAATGAAAATAAAGACTTGAGCGATATTTGGACAAGTACAAAACAACATAATGAGAAAAGGGTTAAGCTCGTTGAACCTTAACATGCTCTTTGTCCGCTTCAACGTCCCCAACCTTCTTTTTTAATGTGGCAATCTGAGCCTCAAGGTCGGTAACTTGGAGCGAGCAGCATACATGCGCTGATTATCTTTCTTGCACACCTCTTTCCATTCAGCCCGCTCTTTCAACAAGAGCTCCTCAGCTGCACGAAGTTTGCTCTTTAGGTCCTCGCGGCCCCATTCTTCAGATTTTTTCTCGGTATCGAATGCGGCCTTCTCCTCAGCAAATGCACTTTTCAACTTCTCAAAATCTTTAACCTGTCTCAGCAAACGATCACGGTACTTCTCCCAATCCCCTCGCTCTTTACACATTGTGCGCCACTCGCACACAATCTGGTGGTTAGTAGCGCGGGTGTTGGCCTCGCCGACAATGTAAGTGTGATACAACCCATCATGGCTTCGCGCTCTCTATTGGTTAACTTCTCCGTGAGGGAAACAATTCAAGAACCAATCACAGCAAGAAGCATACTCTAGGAACGTGTCCTTCTGCTTTAAGCCCCATGGAGCTTGGTGGGGAGCATCACCGCAAGCCTCCTCAGTGTAAGTCTTGTAATAAATATCTCCTAAGGTATCCTTAAAACCAATGGGAGCTTGTGGAGTCGATCCTCCAGCACCACCAGCCGCGCCTAGACGCACATTACCACCAGCACTCACACCACCACCAGCAGTGGTAGTCTCTTTATGCGCAGCAGCTAATCCCCCAGTAGCAGAAGTCACTTGCATAGTTTGGGTGGGGGCATCAGGTTGCACAGGCTCTGTTGGTTTAACAACCTCGGGCCCTTTTCCCCGAGAAGCTTCTTTTTCCTTTTCATGAAGGGGCTGGTCAAGCCCCGTAATGCGCGTGACTTCAGGGTCCTGCGCTGTAACACCTTCAGTGGCAACAGCAGTCTAAGTAGCCTGCTCTTTTTCATTATCTTGTTTTTTCTCCTTCTCCATCACCTTTTCAACCACCTTCTCAGGCTGGTTTGGAGCAGTCTTGGAAGACTTGATTATAAACTTGGTTTTCTTCGGTGCCGGTTCTTTTAGATCCTTAAACTCAACACCCTTAGTCTTCTCAAGGGTCTTCTTCTGGGCATCTACAGAAACTAAGTGTTAAAAAGAGATGCTACTAAAGTAAGACAAGTATTAACATCATAACACTAACCTGGAGAGAACTTGTAAAGAGAGCGCAAACTGCTCTGTTTCCCTATTAATAGAACTCCCCCAGCCTTCTGAGCCGCCTTGACGCCCGTAGCAGTCTCCTCTCTACTTCTCTTCCTGCTCACCAACTTGGCAGCAGGTTCTTCCTCATGCTCTTCTTCCTCCTCTTCATCCAGCGCGATTGAAGAGGGAGTAGCACCAACATCTGGGTTCTTTGACCCCGCGCTCCCAGAGCTTTTTGAGCCAGTAGCGCTGGTTTTCTTCTCACCTATACGGGACAAACCCTCAAGTGAGTCACTCGCAATAACGTAGTCTTCCAGGTTACTCTGCCGGAATCGTAGAGTACCTTTCTCAGAGGCACCAGCAGTCGCGCGGCTACTCCCGCCCTTCTTGCTGGTCGCTTCAGCATCAATAGTGATCACCTTCTTCTTCTTCTTGCTCGTTTTCTTCTTCTTCTCCTCCGGATCTATGCCAAGGTCATGCAGCACACCTGCAAAGATGTTAGACCAGGAACTTAGTTCCCCGTTTGATGACCCTACAGACTCCTCGCTGGAGAGATAAAGAATCTCTTTCCCAGCGGAGGTCGTAGCACGCAAGGGCCTGGGGTTGGGTAGATGCGCACCTTCGGTTGCAGTGGGAGGATTGGCAAAGGCTCCAGCAAGAGGATACAGAAAATGGCCTTTGATGCGCTCATACCAATAAGGCTCCCCTGATTCCAGCGGGCGCACGCCCATAGATCCACCAAAGGTGGGGAAAGAAGCTTGATAAAGATGCGTTTCTGCGGTAGAAATTCAACACTTATGCGCAAACTAATCATAAAGGAGAATAAATAAGAGAAACAACGTACCTCTATCTTCAAACTTCAAGATGGGTACTTCGTTGCTATTTTCCGGCCACTTGTCGCTCATCTGCGCGGCAACCAAGACATTCTCGCCAACAACCCGGTTTGGTGTCGCAGTCAGCTTCAAATACCAGTCGGCTCCCTTGGGGATAGCAATTTCTTCTTTCTCAATCGCATCCGTCTCACGGAAGATCATCGCGATCGGAATAACTTCTTCTCAGATGAAGAAAAACTTCTGCTTGCAGTCATGAAAACTCTTTGGAGGGTTTAGAAGAATCTTCTTGGCAGAACCCCGGTTACCAAAAGAATAGAACCCTATGTTCCGAATCAACTGGTAGAACACCCTGAACTTCTCGACTGTGGGCTCTATGCCATGAGATCGGCACAAAAACTCGAAGTGTCTCACCCTCACCATGCCGGGTGGACTCATTTGAGATATATGAAACCCATAGTAATGGAATATGTTGCCATGAACTCAGTGGCTGGAAGTCGGAAGTTACCTTGCAAGAAGAAGTCTTCAAACAAGGTAATATATCCCGGTGGTGCGTCAACGACAGTCTGATCTGCCGGGGATACTGTCATTCCGGTTGAAATCGGAATCCCCTAGTTATTTGCTCGAACAGTCCCTGATCCCATTTAAGAACAGGGAGGGGACCCTCTTTGACTTGAGTATCTTCTTCAGCCATGTGTGTACTTGAGTATACGAAGATCTACTCGGAGAAACTTGAAGAATGTTCAAGAAGAACTTGAAGATCTGCTATAAGATGCTTGAAGATTTGAAGAAACTATGAACACCCGAGAGAGAATAGAGAAGCAAAGAAGAGTTTGTGTAATCTTCTCTCCTCTCGTCAACTATTTATACTCGTCACATTTAATGCGATGGGTAAATGTGCTGCCACGTAAGGCGGGATTCTCGGAGCGACGGTTACCACGCGCGCATGGGCCTCACTCGCCTGACGGAAAGCCGAACCGTCAGTGACAGCATGATGATGGTCGTGTTAGTGGTCAACTCAAACGTCGCCATCAACGACATTTCACATCAACCTGTCAGAATTCAAAATTCAAGGTTTTTCCCGCTCAACGTTACTACAAACTTCATGCAGAAGTTACCAAGCCCGCGCAATTATCGTGATTACCAAATGAACCTACGCGCGTAAACCTAAAAGCAAAAAAACCAACTGGCTAATTTGGTAGTCGCGCCATAATAAGTGACAAACACTTACACGCGTGCGGCCTACCAAGATCCAGCAAGCATTTTCTAAGCTAGCACTTTTTTTCTAAGTCCAGAGCTCCAGCCATTTTACTTCGCGCATGGTGTAGCACTGGACTGGGGGGACTTTAAGGGGTATGGTCCCAAAAAGCCGCGCAGCCTATCTAAGTCGCGCGCTGGACCATACTCCTTACTCAGCAAGCTGATCAATCTTTAAGACCCGCGCGGGCTGCTCAAGCAGAGCCTGACCTCGCGCGAGGTCCAAACAAGAGATAACATAAGTTTCCACACTTAGTGTTTTGAATAAGAGCCTTCAGCCCTCGCAACCCTGCGCGGGCTAGTTACGTGCTCAGCAAGGGTCACGCAAGAGTTGAAGCGCAAGGCCACTTCAGAGAGTACAGAAGGTACAAGTGACAGAAGAATAAGCCAATCGACGTCCTCTAGGCTGTGCTCTATCGTGCTCTAGGATCGACTGACGTGCAGGAGACATCGAGTACACAAGGACGCCTACGTGGAACCAATCAGGGGGCGGTGACAACTGCCCCATGATCTCCACTTACCTGCTGATGGCAGAGGGACAACAAGGCCGACAACTAGGACACGTGGCTCCAATCATGGTGCGCCAGCACCGGAGACCTTCTAGAAGACACTAACGGTCGATACCAGTGAGACAAGGAGGATATTCCCTGTTTGTTGCCTTTCGGCCCAAGGCCCATCATCCCATCTCCTCTTACACCTCTCCGGCTATAAATAGAGACCTCCATGCACAGGTTAAACATTCCATTCCCTCTACTCTCACTCTTAACACACACTTATTTCCTCAAAGCAGATACTTATTCGCACGCCAGAGTCTGGTTAAGAGGGAAACCCCCCATATTCCCCTCTTAACGAGCTAACGGTGTTTCTGTTTTGCAGGAAGAACGGATCAAATCGGAGCTCAGGAAAGTTCAAGAAGATTAACCCTCATGTTTGAAACATAAACCAAACTAATTAACATTAAAATTAGTCTCGTGTTTCTTCATTCATGATCATGATGTGTTCGCAAATGATGCTTCTCCCATCATACTTAGTTGTCACCAGCTTGAGGAAAAGAGTACTCGCGTGTGCTTTAGACGTCCCCTTGAATTGCGCCTCCACAGAAGCCAAGTAGGTTTTAGCATCATAAGAATCAGGAATGGCTCCTCTGATTGCATTGTTTATGGACTGCTTCATAAACATGAGAGACATATGGTTACACCTAGTCCACTTTTCATGAATCATCTGCTCAGCAGTAGTACTTTGAGGAGTAAGGTCCGCTGGCTTGTTCTCTCTTAGAGCATAATCGAAGGGCAGCAATCCAAGCGTAAGCATGAGAGAGTGATTCCATGCAGCAAAGTTATCACCAGTCAAAGGAGGAATCCCGCAATTGGGTGCTGATAGTGGAAATAAGATGAGCGAATTATGATACTAATCAAGAAGTCCTAATGTGATCTAAGGGCATGTTATACTATGGCAGGCATAAATAACGACCATTTTAATTATGAAGCTGTGATATTATCAATTACGAACATCAAAATAATAGACTCAGTTAAAAACATATTTAAATGAAGACAAATCAACTTTAGCCATAAGTGTAATCATTTAATCATGTGTGCAAAGTGATCGTGAAAAATCAGCTTTGGCCAGAAATGAAACAATCACTTTAATTATGCACTTGTTAGGTATGCTATTGGTGTGTGCAAGGTGTAATATGTTTTTATTGATATTTTAAGCCCATCTTACACATTAGTCAAGTTTTAAATTTATAAAACACGATATTCTACTAACACTAAACACACAATTGGGCAAGTGCACCCATCGTGAGCGTAGTATAGCGTTGGTAAGATACCGAGGTCGTCCAAGGACACAAGAGCTTTTAGTACCGGTTTATCCTCAACGTCTAATCAATCTAAAATTTTGAGA
Organism: Helianthus annuus; assembly: GCF_002127325.2. NCBI lineage: Eukaryota > Viridiplantae > Streptophyta > Magnoliopsida > Asterales > Asteraceae > Helianthus > Helianthus annuus. The sequence continues at coordinate 56,999,986 of NC_035445.2, forward strand.
AAAGGTTTTAAAACATGAAAATAAAAACTAAAAATGCAGAAAAAAAATAAAATAAAACACATAGACAAGACGAATCACCTGGATCCGACTCGCCTTTTAAGTATCCGTTGATGATTTTTGCACTTTTGGACTTTTTAAGAGATTATCTTAGTTATAGTACTAGGCCCCTTTTTTGAAGGTGACGTTACACTTAACCCAGTGGTTTGAGTCAGCAAGGATACAATCCCAAAGGGTCGGAATATTGAAAGATAATTAATTAAGTTATTAATGCAAAAAGTGGTAGGCCCCTCTTTTGAAGGTGACGTTACCCTCAGCCAAGTGGTTTGAGTCAGCAGGGATACAATCCTAAGTAGCCGGTTTAATGTATTAATAGTAGTTTACATATGAGGGGGTCAAGCCATTCGCACCCCCGCCATCCAATACCAGTGGGTATTGAAGGAGGTCCTAGTAAGCTTGACCCAGGTCCTTGCAGGATCTATACACTAAACATGGCAAGAACCTTACTAAACTATTCCCTTAACCACCAACCAGGTAGCCAACATATCTCTATATAGACCGTAGAGATATGAATGGTGTAGATCTTTTACTTTATATAGACAGTAAAGTAATGCCAAGACACTATAGACAAATGATAAAGAAAATTCACCTTCAACATAAGAAACTAGTTATTAAAGTCATTAATACAAAACCAAATAAAAAGTGATGAAAGATTAAAAATCAAAAGTAATACATAAAAGACTTCTCTTCACCAAGTGATGTAAGAGACATAGCCAAACATGGCCTTTGATTGGCAAGAACTCTTATGATCATTCTTTGATCCCGAGACTACTACACACACTCTAAGGTGGATGATGGATGATGGTGGTGGATGTGGGTGTTGTAGTGGTAGTGGAGTGGTGGCAAAGTGGGAGAGTAGTGTTTTGCCAAGGGATGCTTTGAAGTGAGCCAAGCACCCCTATTTATAGCCTGAATAGAAGCCCGGCCACGCACCCGTGGCCATCCTTTTCTCTTCCTTCATTAAATGCTTTTGTCAGCATAGGGCTCCACAGGACTCGTGTTCAGCGGGCACGACCCCGTGGGCAGAAGCGTATCTGTACTACCAAGATTTTGCAAGATTCTGCGTATCTTAGCATTGACCACGCCCTATGCTGAGCTGGGCACGCCCCCGTGGTGGGCGTTGAAGCTTCCATAGCTTTGTCTTTTCTGTAGGCAGGTGACCACGCCCCCGTGTCCAGTGGGCATGGCCCCGTGGTCAGTCTTCTGTTTCTTGTTTTTGCTTTTGGGGATGCTACCGAGGGGTCGGGCATGTCACGTTTATTCCTTTTCTTTGTATTTATGTTGGTTTTTGATGTATATTTGTTCCTTTTGCTCGTTTAAGCTTATTTGGTCCTGTAAATTCATAAGGAAGACAAAAACACACTTTTTCAACATTAGTACTAAAAAGGGTTAGTTTTATGCCTCATTTGATGTAATTTATATGTTACATTTTGAACACATCAAATACCCCCACACTTGAATCTTTACTTATCCTCAAGCAAAACTCTTTATTATGTGGCTTTACACACCCAAATGGAATAGGTAGAGGAGAAGTTTTGGGCTTGTCTTGAGTGTCGAGAATCCAAGATCTTTTATTGGGTTTTATTTTTATTCTATTTACAATCCTATACGTTATGATTTATTTTGAATGTTTCATAAGAAAAATTACTTATTTGGGCATAACATGCCTCTTTAAAATTCCATTTATATACAAGTTCACATACCTCACGGTAGATCACTCAACACTCAACCGAAAATGTATTTTTGTGAAACACTCGAGACCGGCATGGAACTTACTTCTACCATATGCTTGCCAAGCAATCAAACCTCCTCCTTTTTGAATATAAACCTTCGTAAATATCAAGAGGACTTTGGGAAAGGGTTAGGCTTGGGCTATGGGTAGGTGGTTTTGGTTAGTGGTTAGTAAAAAGGGCTAAAAGCGTAAAAAGCTTCGGTCGTCGTAAAACTTTTTGTTTTTGTGACTTTTATTCAAACTACGCATTTTCAAACAAAGTTTCTTTGAGGAACTTGTTTGTTTATTGCAAGACTTTCATTTTTTATAGGAGACGTCACAAGATAACCGAGCTTTTTACTAAAATAAAGAGATTTGAAAAGAAAAGGTTTTGGTGGGTAAATGGTGTTTGTTTTATGGGTTTTTAAATGGAATGTTTAGGCTAAAGGGGTTAAATAGCGGGATTTTGGGTAGGTGATAAAAAAATGAAAAATAATGGTGTTGAAAGAAAAATGGGTTAGTCCTAATACCTCCATCATTTACTTACTTGGGTTTAAGTTGGTAAGGTCCGGGAATGTATCGTCGTGGCAAGTTCTAGAGTCGTAAGAACCAAGCGCCAATTCACACAAGAAATGAAAAATGAGCATTTAGTTTAAAGATATATGCTTGTATGCTCAATAAAGGCTCAAAACTCACTTGTTATGGGAATGAGTTTATAATGTGATCAAGTATATATATAATCAAATTCTAATTTGACTTGTCATGCATTTTCATAATTTTCTTATGTTGGTTCTTTTTATCACGATGCTATCGGTTGTAAATTTGTAAAAATATAACCTTTTTAGAACTTGTTATTCCCAAATTAAACCAAGCCAAGTAAAAAAAAATGAAAATTTTTGAAAAAAATTGGGGTGATTAGCGGTTCCAATAGAGTTTTGTGTAAGGCTTTTTATTAGGACTTACAAAATTCAAGGTTTTAGCATCCCCCCACACTTAAATTACACAATGTTCTCAATGTGTCCCAAAAAATAAGTTTTTAGGTTGATAGAATGTGTAAAAAGGTGTTGAAAAACAAAATTTTATGTTACTAGGCGTCTAGCCACGGCCCCGTGTTGGTCCGGGCACTTCCCCGTGGTCAGATCGCCAGTAACAAAATTTAACAGAAGGCTGGGCATGGGGCGTGTTCAGTGAGCACGGCCCCTTGTCCAGTTACCTGAACTGGGCAAATTTCTGTAGTGCCTGGGCACGGGGCATGTTGGGCTGAGCACGACCCCGTGCTGAACTTGCTGTAATGCTGGAAAATTGTCCGGAGGCTCTGTTTTCGTGCATGGGGTGTGGTTTTAACATCCCCTTGGTAACCTCCACCTTTTCAAGTGTTTCAACCATTACAACATCATCCAAACACCATTTAATAATTTAAACCATCATTCACTAAAGAAGTGCTAAGTACATAGTTCCTAAAAATTAAAAATAAAGTTGCTAAAAATGAAAACCTACAAAGGTCCTAAGATAGATAGGTCATAAAATGCAGGAAATCACTAAGGAGTTCTACCCTAAGTGTTGTAGGAATGATAAAAACCCGGAAATGACTTTCCGGTACTTAAGGGCTTTGTAGAACTTGAAACCGGAGAATGTCTTTCAAATGTCATTGAGCCATTCCTCTATCTCCCTAGGGAGAAAGAAGGCAGGCTCATTCTCCACAACGTCTTGTGGAGGAGGCGCAACGGCTACCGGAACCCTGTGTAATATGTCTAGAGGAGGTTCCGGGGGCATGACATTCCACCCGGCTGGAATGATGACTTCCTGCACGACATTCCACATTTTTTTTGCATGACGATTAACACCATAGGATGTGAAGCAAGAATATTCAACCTTTGGTGCAAAAGGTTGACTTCTAGAAGGCAATCCTCTAACCCCACCGACAAATGGTTAATACGGTCAATTAAGGCTTCTTCCACTGATGTCATCTCATAAATGGCTTCTCGCAAGGCGTACACATAGTTGACCAAGGAGTCTTCCACCGATGTTCTTCTTCCCCTTCGATCGTTTCTTGAGTGAGCTGAGGGTGTTCCGCTGTCCCGGATCAACACTCAAAGAAAACAAGTCGAAAAGTTCAAAGTAATGAAACAGTAACTTCGGCAACGGCCCCGTGTCCGCTGGGCACGACCCCATGGCCACCATTCTACAGATTTTTGAAACATGGAATCTTATAGCTTTAAATAATTTTTCTGAACTTTGAGACATTTATGAGTATAAATAACTTAAAACAGTGTTATAAAACTTATTTTTGATAAGATTCCTTGGTTAAAAACCTAGCAAATATTACAAAAAGCTTGAAGTCAAGGAAGTTTCAAGCTTTAATGGAGGTTTAAGGAGTTTTTTGAAGAAGAAGGCAAGAGAGAAAAGTGGTAAAGACAAGATGGTTGTTGAGAACCTTCTTTGGAATATACCTTGTAGGGTATATGTGAAGGTCCCACCAGATCTTGGTCTTTGGAATGGGTCCAAATGTGAAGGAATCATGCTGACTTTATAGAAAACGACAGCACGCTGACCACGGCCCCGTGCCGGCTGGACACGGCCCTGTGGTCAGACATGGCTCTGACACATTTTGTCCGTATTCTGGACACGGGGCATGTTGGCCTGGACACGACCCCGTGGTCAAATTTTAGGCGGGCACGGGGCGTGTTGACCTGGACACGGCCCCGTGGTTAGAGAGTTTTATGAAGTTTCGTCTTATTTTAAGGAATTGTTCCGAATCGGGTGGTTCCTTACTTGACGGAATAACACTGAAGTGCCTAAGGTACCTTGATTGCTCTTGATTTAAACAAGAACGCAAGAGGTTATTGGAAAGGGTAAATTCTAAGCTAAATACCGGTGGACGAAACCGACCTTTATTCCCCTTATCCGGGCTCTCGTTAAAGAAGGTGTATGTCGAATCGCTCAGGTCTATGAACGCATCGGCGGAGGCCGATGGAGAGTCCTTCACGGCACAATCGACACAGGGACGACTATCGCTCATGTCCTCACAAGAGTTAGAGGTGCTTTCGGTATCAACGATGTTGTTAGATTCTGAATGCATCCTCAATAATTCTCCTTGATTATCCTCTTATAATGAATAACTTGTTTTGATCTCAAGCTCTTTTAATATTTGGAGAATGAATTCTTCGAGTTGACATAATTCTTCGAAAATTATGTCATCTAAAAGAAATGGTGGAGGGCATTCGGGAGAGAGATAAGGATTGTTTTTACTTTCGCCCATCTTAAGGTTACAGGGAAACGATGGGTATAAGTAGTGGGGAGTGTAATTTAGAAAGTAACATTCTAAATGTTTATGAGATCCACCACATATTTGACACCACACACCGTAAGAGGAGTGAAAGTAAAAATAATCAATATCACTCATGTTTGCGTCAGAAATTACCAACCGTCGGGATCTTACAGTTCTGTTTTCAGTAACTGGAGTTTGGTCATGGGGGCGTGTTCAGTGGGCACGACCCCGTGTTCAGCTACGGTCTAACTTAAAACAGGATTGCTAGTAACAAAGATTGGGCACGGGGGCGTGTTCAGTGGGCACGGCCTCGTGCTGAAGTCTGCAGATGCTAAAAAATTAAGAAAAATCCTAAAAAAATAGAAAAATAAGTAAAAATAGTTAGGTCGTTGATTCTAACCTTCTTAAAATCCTTGTGTCCCCGGCAACTGCGACAAAAACTTGGTGTGTGCAAGGTGTAATATGTTTTTATTGATATTTTAAGCCCATTTTACACATTAGTCAAGTTTTAAATTTATAAAACACGATATTCTACTAACACTAAACACACACTCAGGCAAGTGCACCTATCGTGAGCGTAGTATAGCATTGGTAAGATACTGAGGTCGTCCAAGGACACAAGAGCTTTTAGTACCGGTTTATCCTCAACGTCTAATCAATATAAAATTTTGAGAAAAGGTTTTAAAACATGAAAATAAAAACTAAAAATACAGAAAAATAAAAATAAAATAAAACAGATAAACAAGATGAATCACTTGGATCCGACTTGCCTTTTAAGTATCCTTTGATGATTTTTGCACTTTCGGACTTTTTTTAGAGATTATCTTAGTTATAGTAGTAGGCCCCTCTTTTGAAGGTGACGTTACCCTTAACCTAGAAGTTTGAGTCAGCAAGGATACAATCCCAAAGGGTCGGAATATTGAAAGATAATTAATTAAGTTATTAATGTGAAAAGTGGTAGGCCCCTCTTTTGAAGGTGACGTTACCCTCGGCTAAGTGGTTTGTGTTGATGCAGATTTTGTGTCCGATGCTTGTCGAATAGATTAGTTATTATTTTACGCTGAATTTGTAATAGTTAGTGAAACGGTCTATCGAACGTGTATAGACCCGCTCGTTTGAAGTGGTCAAACGAGAGGGTTATTCGGTTGACCGTGTGTGTTTGCTAGACAGTTTATGGTTGTATAATGTTGGTGTCGAAGGATAAGGCATCGAAGGATTGTGTATCCTTCGATGAGCTCGAAAGATATCCATCGAAGGTTGAAGATGGACCTCGAAGGATATGGCATCCTTCGAGGTATGTGTGTATCTTTCGAAAGCTGGATGGTCGACAGATGATCTATCGACCAGTCAGTTTAATCCTTCGACCGTGCAACCTGTGTTTGGTATAAATACCAACACCTTGTCATTTGCAACACAAGAGTGAGAGCACAAGTGTGTGCAAGAGAGTGATAGGAGGTTTGAGACCTCACAGGGAGAAATCACCACTTGGTTTCTCCCCGGATGTATACTTCTTTGGTATTAGTTCGGATTCCATGTAATCGGGCCGACTTGTAATGTTTACTACCGGATTAATACAAAGTTTGTTTGTTTATCATCTCTTATCTCTTCCATCTTTGAACATGAACTTGAAAATCACGGATTGGATCCCGAAACAGGGACCTACAATTGGTATCAGAGCCATGGTGCCCGATTTAGTAAAACTAACCGTTTACTAAGTCACATGTGCTCTAGATCTGTGATTTTTGTGGGTTTTTGTTCAAGATGTAAAAATGGTGAAAATGAGAAAAACTCAGATCTGGACCCGAATATTCAGATCTGTGATAAAACGAGTGTTGGGTTTTATGTTTTTCTCCTAAATCTTCAAGTTTCTTTCATCAAAAATCGTTTACGAAGTGTTTTCATAAATCTGCAGATTTGAACAGTTGCTGTGTTCTTGTTGTTCATATCATCTTCATATTTCGAAAGATTTCAAATGATCAGACAGAAATTCGAAGGATCATATATCCTTTCGAAAGGTCATCTTGAGAATTTTGAAAGATCACTTTTGCCCCTCAAAAACCTTGAAAGATCAAATAATTTCGAAAGATGTAGGCTGATTTCGAAGGATCACATTGAAGGATCAGGTTACTGTTCGAAGGGTCAAATTAAAAAAAAAAAAAATTCGAAAGATCACCATCACCAATTAACAACCTCGAAAGATCATCAGCACTATCGAAGGGTCATTCTTCCTTATTTTTCGAAAGATCAAACTGATGTTGAAAGATCATTTTGTTTTCGAAAGGTCATGTTAAAACAATTTCGAAGGATACAGCAATTTCGAAGGGTCATGTTCAAACAAATTCATTGTCTTGTCGGCTGTTGTTTGTATCGAAGAAAAAGACCTAGAAGAAGATGATAAAGAATGAGCTGCACATGTTGATGTCGGCTGATGATGTTTTTTTAAAAAAAAAAAGGTTGTTGACTTTTGGGGTGTGGATGTCAGTATGTCGGCAGAAGTGATTTTGAAATGGAGATAGGGTTAGGACTATTGGGTTTTACATACCATCAAATGAAATGGGCCGAAATTCTTATGGGTAGTGGAGTTGGGCTGTGATTGCTTAATGATAACCCTTTTTGTCTTGGGCCTCTAATATTGAAAGATATCAATAATTCATGTTGTGGGCTTTGTCTATTGAACCCAAGTCTTTGTGGATAACCAATTTCCTTTTCAATCATAAGTCTTCATGGCCCACTAGTATTTGTGGCACAAGTGTTTATTCGATCTTCATTAGTTTATTTGTTTGTTTGAGTAAACAAATTACTAGTGGGAGTGGGGTCGGGTGTTCGTGAAGATTATTTGAAATGGGCTTCCAAATTTCAACGCCAAATTCGTACAAATTTGGGAGCGCGCGGGATGATGCGGGATGATGAAAACAAGAGATGATGAAAACTTGATTGTTGAAAAATGTGGGGTAGTCACGGTTGCCGATGCAATGGCAAAAATGGTAACGCGACTATTATGGGCCAAAAACAACACGATATGTTCGCTTCCGCGCATCAGTATTTATGATTGTTACCGGTTATTCGGAAATGTTCGAAAGGAATTTGTTTATTGTCATATTCTCGCATTTGAAGACGAACGTATGAACCTGGAACGTCTATACCGGTCCTAATGAGTTCACAAAGTCTTTGGTCTTTGTGGGGATACAAGTCAGATCCTACGGGGTACCAGGGGACGTTCTTATTCAACTAGATTATGCAAAGAAGAAAGTCATGTTCGTGAATTTTCGGAACCGAGAACATTCAATGAAGATTGATGACAGTTCCGCTCAGTGGAGGGAATTGGTGAACATTTGACGACAGTTTCTTTGAAGTGGAAAGAATCTGTTAAGGTTTAGAGATCTTACCAAAGAAATGGGGGGATAAAAATTTTCATTTGTTGAATTTCTTCGGTAAAATTCTAAACGCAATCACAGGTGGTAGAGTTTGTGATTTTCTGGTGAGACAAGGGGGTTCTGCGCGGAATGTTTTGCACAGAAAAGTGCATTACTTGGTCGATTCCACAAAGACGGTTTACAGAAGATAGTTTACCAGAAATCTCTATCAATGTAGTATGCTTGAAGATCAAGACTTGATGCAGTTGTTATAGAATGGAACCCTTATCAAATGCCGGTTGGAGTATTGGAAGATCAGCGGAAGATCGGTCAATTGAGTCCTTTGAGGAAATTGCACAACACTCAACACGGATGCGCGTACTCTGAGGGGGAAGTTTTATACAATGAGCATCAAGATACTACTTACCTGGATCATCGGTCAAGGGGGAATTTGTTTACACAGAGAAGATGATTACTTGACTGAAGATCGATGATTGCAGTTGCATTTTCAGCATTCGACAGCAACGGACAAGGGGGAATTTGTTGATGCAGATTTTGTGTCCGATGCTTGTCGAATAGATTAGTTATTATTTTACGCTGAATTTGTAATAGTTAGTGAAACGGTCTATCGAACGTGTATAGACCCGCTCGTTTGAAGTGGTCAAACGAGAGGGTTATTCGGTTGACCGTGTGTGTTTGCTAGACAGTTTATGGTTGTATAATGTTGGTGTCGAAGGATAAGGCATCGAAGGATTGTGTATCCTTCGATGAGCTCGAAAGATATCCATCGAAGGTTGAAGATGGACCTCGAAGGATATGGCATCCTTCGAGGTATGTGTGTATCTTTCGAAAGCTGGATGGTCGACAGATGATCTATCGACCAGTCAGTTTAATCCTTCGACCGTGCAACCTGTGTTTGGTATAAATACCAACACCTTGTCATTTGCAACACAAGAGTGAAAGCACAAGTGTGTGCAAGAGAGTTAGAGGAGGTTTGAGACCTCACCGGGAGAAATCACCACTTGGTTTCTCCCCGGATGTATACTTCTTTGGTATTAGTTCGGTTATCATGTAATCGGGCCGACTTGTAATGTTTACTACCGGATTAATACAAAGTTTGTTTGTTTATCCTCTCTTATCTCTTCCATCTTTGAACATAATCGTGAAAATCACGGATTGGATCCCGAAACACGGACCTACAGTTTGAGTCAGCGGGGATACAATCCCAAGCAGCTTGTTTAATGTATTAATAGTAGTTTACATATGAGGGGGTCAAGCCATTCGCACCCCCGCCATCCAATACTAGTGGGTATTGAAGGAGGTCCTAGTAAGCTTGACCCACGTCCTTGCAGGATCTATACACTGAACAAGGCAAGAACCTTACTAAACCATTCCCTTAACCCCCGACCAGGTAGCCAACATATCTCTTATAGACCGTAGAGATATGAATGGTGTAAATCTTTTACTTTATATAGACAGTAAGGTAATGCCAAGACACCACAGACAAATGATAAAGAAAATTCACCTTCCACATAAGAAACTAGTTATTAAAGTCATTAATACAAAACCAAATAAAATGTACCGAAAGATTAAAAATCAAAAGTAATACATAAAAGACTTGTCTTCACCAAGTGATGTAAGAGACTTAACCAAACATGGCCTTTGATTGGCAAGAACTCTTACGATCTATCTTGGATCCCGAGAATACTACACACACTCTAAGGTGGATGATGGATGATGGTGGTGGATGTGGGTGTTGTAGTGGTGGTGGAGTGGTGGCAAAGTGGGAGAGTAGTGGTTTGCCAAGGGATGCCTTTGAAGTGAGCCAAGCACCCCTATTTATAGCCTGAACATAAGCCCGGCCACGGCCCCGTGTCCAGCGGACACGCCCCGTGGCCATCCTTTTCTCTTCCTTCATTAAATGCTTTTGTCAGCATAGGGATCCACATAGCCCGTGTTCAGCGGGCACGACCCCGTGGGTTGAAGCGTATCTGTACTACCAAGATTTTGCAAGATTCTGCGTATCTTAGCGTTGATCATGCCTCGTGCTGAACTGGGGACGCCCCCGTGGTCGGCGTAGAAGCTTCCACAACTTTGTCTTTTTTGCAGGCGGCTGACCACGCCCCCGTGTCCAGTGGGCACGGCCCCGTGGTCAGTCTTCTGTTTCTTGTTTTTGCTTTTGCTTTTGGGGATGCTGCCGAGGGGTCGGGCATGTCACGTTTATTTCTTTTCTTCGTATTTATGTGTGTTTTTGTTGTATATTTGTTCTTTTTGCTTGTTTAAGCTTATTTGGTCCTATAAATTCAAAAGGAAGACAAAAACACACTTTTTCCAACATTAGTACTAAAAAATGATTAGTTTTATGACTCATTTGATGTAATTTATATGTTACTGATACTCACCAATTTATACATATTATAGTCCCCCATTTTATCCCCATTTTATGCGTTTTCAGCCGTAAAACCGTCATTCGGATACTTAATCATGTATACTTTTGTTTACAGGCATAAAACAACATGCCAGACAAGATAATAGTGAAAACAAAGACTTTCCGGACGAAACGACAAAGCTGCGAACATTCTGTGGAAATTCTGACCTGGGCGATTGGCACGGTCGTGCGTTGAATGGAACGACCGTGCGTATCCGACAATGCAGTCCAGCCCGGCAATGAACGACAGTGTGATCCGGCGTGCAAGCTTATTCCGGAGATGAACGGGCGTTCGGATGGTTGCACCCCGTGAGGATTCGATGATCAGCCCAAGCCCGGCAATGCACCACCAGTGCAGCAGTCAGTGAAACAAGAGCCAGGAAATGCACGATCGTGCGTCCAAATGAACGGTCGTGCGAGATCGACGACTGGTCAAGATCTGATGACGTCATGCGGTATGGTGAACAGTAACTCCAATAATTCAAAAAGGGAACGGTCGTGCCATAGAGTGCACGACCGTGCGAGATCGAAAAAATATAAAAACTTGCAGAAACATTCTGCTCGCAAGACTAGACATTTTGGAAGCGATTCTTGCAATTTTCAGGCTCTGGAGGCGTTAGCTTTCACCCGGATTCAAGCCACATTGTGCCGATTAGCTTCGTTATCTTCCAGATTCTTAATCTAATGCTTGTTTATGGTTTGGTTTGGTTTTCTAATACTTCCGGCATTTTGTTAATCTTTCAAGCATTTAGATTAATGTTTATGTATTATTGTAGCCTTTGGGCAAAAATACAACAATCCCTTGCTTGATTATAACCATTAGTATGTTAATCTTTGTTTGTAATGACACATGGAAGTATTTTCTTTAATCTTTGATGATTAGTTTGCAACCTTTTTATTGATATTGATTTCTTGATTATAAGTAATTGTGTTGGATGATTGGTATTTGGTTAGTTACGAAAGTTGACAAATGAAGCTTAATTAATCATGTATTAGTAAACTTTAAACTTGGTAAACTAGTTTAGCTTGGCTAAAATGTGTGCACCATGATACTAGAAATGGTTAGTGGTTTAATAAAATGTAATTATTGTTAATCAAGAAAGCTTGCCGTCACGTAAGGACCTTAACGGGTTAAATGGTGTTGTTATGAATTCTTGCCATGATTTGTTATCTTAGTTAGTAGTTTAGGCCAAAATTGCTATCTTGGTGAATTTATGTGCAAGATTTGTAAAGTGAACTCGATTGTGATTTAATCTAGTTTATGCTTGTCGCGGTGGTTGCATTGTGTTTATCGGTGTCACTTTCCTTGATTAAGTGAGGTTAGAAAACTCCTAACGGATGACTAACTTATTTTTAAGAGATTTTCATAGACATTTATCAATTGCACGTTAAAGAACAATTTTAGGCGGTTAAAGTGTGTTTATCGTTTTAGCTTTCCGAATGATTGTCATGTTAGGATTCCCGAAAGGGATACTAATTGTCTTGGAAATGAAGAATTGATCGAATGCTTCTAGTGCCAAAACCGACTAAGTTGACATGCTTTGGTTGTGTATTAAGCAAGGCTTCTTATCTATTTTCATATTTGAAATCTATTATGTTTTTATATGTATTTGTTTATGCTTACTTTAGTTTAATTAAAATCAAACAACTTATCTTTTTACCGGTAGTTTAATGACAAAAGGTCTAGTATTATTCCTCCGCCCATTTCCTTGGATCGATACTTGGTTCTTACCGATACTTTACTACATATATGACGGGGTACACTTGCCTCCTTCGTGTGTGTTTTGATGTTAAAGTAATAATCACTTTTATAAATTTAAAACCGAATCGTGTGTAATTTCATTATAAAAATATGTGTAGTCGCGCACACGTCAGTTACATTTTGCACACATCACTATACAAGAATGAATTAAATCAGCTTTGGCCAGATATTAAGACATTCACATTTGTAATGCATACTCAAACATAGCTTCCGTAATACTTGAACGATAAATAGATGTATCAAATCAACTTTGGCCAGAAATGATACATCAGACGCTCATTCAAGTTAAGCCATTTTGGTTTTGTAAAACATTATCTAATTCTGATTAATTAACTAAGTAATTACAAAACCATGTATTTAATAGCAAACCAACTGTTAGCGCGGATGGAGTTCACCTTAGATTTCAAGTGAGATCTCGACTCAGCTATGAAGTCTCGACTTAGCTTGTGATTTCGAGTGAGATCTCGAGTGACGTTTCGAGTAAGGTTTCGACTCACCATGAGTTCCTTTATGATTTTGAGTGGCCCTTTAATCTCGAAACCTTGAGATTTCGAGTCCCTTAATGCAAGTCGCAACCTCACTCGAAATCTTGAGGTTTCGAGTGGTGAAGACTAATACCTTAATGAGATTCCAAGTTCATTATGTGTAAGTCCCGAAAATCCGGATCAAACAACGATATCAAATGATCAACAAGGATGGGCGGAATCCAAGCTTGATGATATGCAAGAAATAATCAAGAACAAGATGAAGATTGATGAATTGAATGCTTAAACTTACATACAAATATGTTTGTCTAATATAAGTTTCTAAAACAAATCAACCAACCCTTTGCTCCTAATTATCATCTACTATTTATAGTAAGGATTAAGGGAGCATTTCCCCCAAAACCCTAGGCCCATATTCCCCCAAAACCCACTCTAATACCCACCTTCTAGAATCTTGATCCATTTAGCAATAATCCTACTAATCCAGAAACCTATAGGGCCTAACAATCTTCCCCTAGGTTTACTGGATTAGTTGCTGTATCAGTTAGGAGGACCACTAGGCAACAGAGCTGGATCTCCAAACAAACGATTCTTGATTACGTTCTGCGAATCAGATGGATTGTTCTTTAGTCACGATCACACCTTTGGCCTTTTTGGGGTCATTTGCCCAGAACTTGAACGTCTTTGTTAGTGCATGCATCTGTCGACTTCGTCTTATATCGAGTCTTACACTAGATAGGGTAGATCAGGGCACGTTGTACGAGAAAATAGGAGATTTAAGGTTGTTTTTAATGTGATTTCGCTTGAAGAGGAGATTCCGCTTGAAAGTGTCTTATGACATTTCAAGCGAAATCAACATAATTCTGATTCTGCTTGAAGTCATTCCAAGCGAAATCTGATGCTTATAAATACCTTTGGAGTGAAATCAGTTGTAATCAATTGTGAAATTCATACCGAGGTGCTGCCGGTTTGAATTCTGAATGTACTAGTTGTTATATCGATCAAATCAGTGTTTATAGTGAAGAACAAGCTGTTTCTAAGTCTGTTTTTTGTTTTCCGCACCTGAAATAGATCAAAACTCCTCTGAACGACTCGTTCGGGTCCCCACACGATCCCACAAGTGGTATCAGAGCTCAGGAGGAGGAGTCTGCAGATTATAGCCTGATTTCACTGTGTTTTCTGACTTCTACACCTTCTTTTATCATTCAAACAAAATTTTACGGTTAAAATCAACTCAATTTCTCATAGATTGTGTAAAACTACAAATTAACAAAGCCTTGAAAGAATCAGTTTAAAATTCGAAGTAAAAATGGCAAAAATGAACATTCGAAGTGATTCCGCTTGAACGGACAAGTTTTTGTTTCTGCTTGAACTTGACATATTTCGCTTCAAAGGTTACTATTCCGCTTGAAAAATTTCAAGCGAAATCATTGACTTCGCTTCAGATAGACTCAGTCAGATTCCGCTTGAGATTACATGTGATTCCGTTACACCCAGCATTCCGCTTGAAATTGTATACTGGTTATTTCGCTTGAAAAGGAAGTTTGGTATTCCGCTTGAAAGTGAGAGTTGATATTTCGCTTGAAATTGTATTCTGGTTATTCCGCTTGAATTTGACTATTTTTGGAACATTGATTACTGAAACATGGAGAACGAGTTTTACAACGCGTTTGCTACTCCGACTACTCCAGCTTCCATTGCTCAGAACATAAATTTGGAAAACGAGACCGGAACTTTACAAAAACCCCCGAAGCTAATGAGCATAGAAGAGTATTACGGATGGAAAGATAGATTCGAAAACTGGGTTCAAGCTAACCATCTAAGATCATGGGAGTGTATTCTGAAAAAGTATGTACTGCCGCGTACTGATCTGCAAGTTGAAAAAACAATTTCTGAATTCAGTGACCAAGAACAAGATATGTACAAAGCTGAAAAGATGATGATTAGTCTGCCCGGGGAAGATATCAAAATCAATTTGGGATGCTCTCAGAATCAAATTTGAGGGAAGTGAAAATATGATCAAGAGTAAAAAGGCACTGCTTAAAAAGGAATTTGATCTATTCACTAGTCTGCCCGGGGAAGATACAAAGAAGCTAATTGAACGATATTGCCACTTAGTACGATCCATGTCGATGCTGAGCATAACCAAAGATCGTGAAGAATGGGTCGAAAAGTTAGCTAATGCTTTACCTCAGAAAGAGTGGGGTACATATTTGATGATCTTGAAAAACACTGGAGTTTATGATGGGTTAACAATTTCTCAGTTTATCGAGAAGATTGAGGGTCAAGATCTGGAACAACAAAAGATTGCGAGGATGAATAATCCGTGTGGTCAACAAGATGTGAAAATGTACTATAAAGGAAGTGTTCCAGAAGCTGAAAGAAGTCCAAAGATTCAAACTGCTTTTAGTGCTGGTGATTCATATGAAAAGGTTGATCAAAGTTCAAACAAAAGCAGTGGATTCTCTTCATATCCAAGTGTTAATCCAAAAGATACAAAATCAAGCTTTCAGCATCAAAGTTCTAAAAGTGGAAATGGTTATGTGATACAATGCAACATTGCTTTGAATCTTCCTGATGGTCAAAGTTTCTCTGAAGAAGTTGCGAAAGATCACATGGCATTACTTGGTTCTGTGCTAATATCTTATGAAGGATTGGTTGTAGGGAGGATCGGAAATCCTATGCTTACAAAAGAGGATTATGATCAGATAGACGTTGATGAAATGGAACCAATGGACATAAAATGGTATCTAGCTAGTGTTCTAAGAAGAGCAGAGAAATTCAAACTGATTACTGGAAGAAATGACTTTCTTGATGCACATGTTTCCACTTTAGGTTTTGATAAATCTAAAGTTACTTGTTTTCGATGCAGGGAGAAAGGTCATTTCAAGAGGGAATGCAAGAACAGAGAAGCCAGTGAAGAAAAGAATCCTTTCGGAAAAGATTACTACTACCGGAAAACCATATATCAACAAGTTGGTCAACAACAACAACAACCACAAGTGGCTCATGGTAGAAAAGTGATAGAGGATTCGAAGAGAGCATGTTTGGTGAATCAAGAAGATTTTGACTGGAACAAATACATTTCATCCAACAGCAAAGCATGCTTGATCAATCAAGAGGATGAAAGACTACCTTAAGGCTTTAGCTGGGATATGTTTACAGATGAAAAGGGAGAGTTTAAAGCTTTTATTGCTAAAATCGTGAAAGAACCAGATATGTTTACTGAGTGGATGAAATCTATTGGTGAGAGCGTGAAGAATGAAGAAGAAAAATCTGTTTCATCAGAAGAAAGCTCACAAGGTTCAGATGAGAGTTTAGAAAGAGAAGCTATTTTTGATCAAACACCATCTGATTCTGGTTCTTCGGGTGAAAATTCTGAAAAGTCAATTGAGTTCGATCAATCACCAACTGATGACAGTAGTGATGATGAAGAAGAAAAACATATTAATGTTGCAAAATCTCATCTATCTCCTGAAAGTTTTCACTTTTATTTTGCAGATCGCTTGGAGAAGCTGAAGGAGAGAAAAGCAGTAAAAGAACAAAAGCAGATGAAGTTTGAAAGTGTTGTTCAACAAGATGAGATAGTTCAAAGTGAAGAAGTTAAAATTGTTGCTGAGGAGGATGGTGAAACAAAAAAGATGCAAGAAGCTGAAAGAGTTGTTGAATTTGAGAAAATCATCGAAGTAGAAAAGATTGTGGAAGTCATCAAGCCTTGCACAAAGTGTTTGGAACCTTGCAAGAATGTGCAGCTAAAGATGAAAAGTTGGCTGAGTATGAGAAGATAAAGGAACAATTACTGTTCAATCTTAACTATGTGAAGGAGTCTTACGATGTATTGAATAGAACAGTAACTGGTCTTCAAAAGACAAATTCTGAACGAGAAAATGCTTTGACAATGATGAATGCAACTATGATGATGAAACAGAATGCTATTAACTTCTACATCGAAGAAAGTGCAGAATGGAAACAAGAGTTGGAAACCGAGAAAATTGAGAATGAGAGAATCAGACGTTCATTACAAAGTTATTCTAGTTCTGATTATCTTATTGATCGAATTTATCCAACTATTGCAGGTTTCGAAGCATCCAAGGACGACAAGCCAAAGAAGAAAGATACTGGTAAGAAACCGACTGTTAGCTATAACAAGTGTCCGCCTCCGATCTGGGAAGGTTATTCTCCCAGAAAACCAAATGAGGAGCAAGTTGAAAAGGCAATCAATATAAACTTAAAAACCGATACAACTGATGAATCACCAGAAAACATTGACGTCACTTTCACATCGTCTGACACTGATCATGAGTTTGAGTTAATCAAAAAGGTGGTCGATCAGGTGTTGGATACTGATGAGGAGTCTGAGTCAAAGTCTGAGTCTGGAGGTTCAAGTTCGTCAGTCAACAGTCAAAAAATCTTCAGTTAAACGGGCTTACAGTAAAGAGTTTTTGTTATCAAAATCGAATTTGAATGATGAAACATTTGAAGTAGCATGTACTTTGAATGATTCTGACAAATTATATTCTGATAAAGAGTTTCCAATAAGAAGTGTTAAATTTGAAATGATCAAAAAGGTTTTCAAAATGACAGAAATTACTATTTCTGAAATAAAAGATTTAAATCTTATTGGAAAACCTAAAAAATACACTTCAAGAGTTCAACAACGATTAAACAAGAAAAAAGGTTAAAATTCTGGTTCTGGTTTTCAAAAGAAACCAAACCATAATGGTAATTTCAAAAAGAAAGGACTTGGTTTTATTCCACATGAAAACTATAAATATGAGAAAAAATCTAAAACAAAAACAGAATTTGTTTCAGGAGGAAGTGCTGAGGATGAACAGAAGAAACCGTTCTGGAAACAATCAAACCAGGAGTTTCTTGCTGAGAAGAAAAAGAAAGGAACTGGAGTGTTTCATCCAATAGAGACTCGAACATGTTTCAAATGCAATGAAGTTGGTCACATTGCATCAAATTGTTCTCAAACGACAAAACCGAAACAGGGAGTTTCCGGAAAACTCAAAGAAAAAGTTGTCAATGTTGAACCACCAACTGAAAAATTCAAAACCTTTGAAAAATTCAACTTATGAAATTGGTGAAAGTTTAAAGAAAGATTTTTACAAAAAGAAAGCCAAAGATAACCAACTGTGGGTTGTTAAGAATGTTTCTGAAAAAGTCGGCGATGAAACTGATTCCACAAAATCAGAGGAGCCACAGTTTGAGGATAAAAAGGAAAACTCAGTACCTCCGATGGATGATGAGAACTTTCCACCATTAAGGTCTGAAAATTTTAAATCAAAAGTTGGTAAGGTTGAGATATCGAATCAATTCTATTCTGAAAAGAAAGAATTTGATGTCGATAAAGAGTTTAATGGAAGTGTGAAAAAGATTTTTGGAAAAATGGTTGATAGAAAGGTGAAAGGGGTAAAAGAGTTTTATGAAACAAAGAAAGCAACATATACCCTGACTGAAAGTGAACTTGATAAGCTATCATCCAAGCTTGCTGAGGCTTGGATGTCTGTGTTTAATATGTGAAAAACCGGACTATGCCGGAGATCCCAAGTTTGTAATCGCGGATCAGGAATCAACATCTTTCTTGTTAAAAAGAATGTTTGTGAATGAATTGTTTTAATGTTGATAGATGTTTACAGGTGTTGGACTATGCCGGAGCTTCCAGGTTGGTAAGTGTGAAGCAGGAATCGGCATCCTAGTTGGTAAAATGGATTTGTGTAGATGTTTTATTCCTACACTAGGTTCAAGTGAGTTTATTTTTACAAGTGGTACAGAGGTTTGCTTGGGCATACTTGCAAGTGGTAAATCAGGGACATTAAGTTGTACTTGATTTACTACAAATGATTAAAAAATGAACAAGATGATGAACCCTCTCTACAAGTGGTAAAAACAAACATATTTTCCGGAAAAATTATTTTGATTAAAACAAACTTAAGTGTTTTGAAATCATAATGAGAAAATAGTTTGTTGAAAGGCAAAGTTCTGATTGTTTATGCCAAGTGGATTGCGAATTGAGGTAATTCAATATCAGTTGTCAAATTTACTTGTATAGTTTATTTTCAAATTTCTTAAATGTATTTGCATTTTAGGGGGAGTAAAAATTTCAGAAAATCCAAAAACATTAGAAAATTTGAAAAAGACAAAAACTTGATAAAATTAAAAAAAAAAGATTTTTGTTGAAAAAGAGGAAATGATAGTACATCAGTAGACTGTCACAACATGCTAAAGAAATGTAAAGACAAAATGTGATAAACAATCTCACTGCGGATATGCCAGTAGGTTTTTGCACATTTAGTAGATTGTGACGAGATATAAACCTAAATTTCAAACTTGCTTATATCGTGGGGAACAACTTCTTGGAAATATGGGTAACCCCCGAAATCTTGTTTGAAAGGTCCCTCTTTCTGAGATACTAGGTTTTTATACTCAGTGATATCTGGAGTATTATTCCGGGACTTCTGCTGAATGGAAATTCTGACCAAGTCCCCGTATAATACTTTCTGCAAATGCTTTGAAATATAAGCTCGCCCTCAGCAAAATGATGAAACAATAAAATTGATAATCATTGCTGTTGAAGAAAAGATCCTCTAAAGGGGACACACCAAAAGTCGAACCGTTATCTCTCTGCTGAACGAAAGTTCTGACCTGAGCTCTCACGGTTTCGCATCTAACCCCTTACAGATATCATCTGTGGTATACTCACCTGTAAGACTGAATATTGGGATTTGGATACGGGAGTATATTCAAGTAGTGGGACACGCGAGTAAGTTTAAGTGATTAAGACATTAATATCATATCTTGAAGTAGTTGAACTTTGTGTGAAAATTTAAGTGGATCAATATACTGACAATCTAGGTGAATTGTTTAGAACTTAAAATGAAATGAAGCTTAACGGTGTTAGTGATTTGTCTAAAAACTGATATGATCCTCTTACACAAACTCACAAAAATATTTTCTGTAAATATTTCTTTACTGCATTTCTTTACAATCAAAAATTCAAAAAGATTTTTAGTGTGTTTTAGCATAAACTTTAAAAAAAAACCAAAAGATTTTTGACAACTGATGTTGAAAAGCTGATTTTCAAAGTTCCAAGTGCTAAACATGATGATATTTTTGTGAAGGGGAGTCTGTGTTTGGAAACAAATATGTTTTGATCAAATTTACAAGTGGTTCATCAGGAATATAGTTAATTTTAAGAGTGTTAGGATCTGAGGCCCTCATGATTGTGTTTGTTTATATAAATTGAACAGACAGAATATATGAAATGATATAAAGTGCAGCGGAAATGGATACAAACTTTGTAAACCCAATCAAAGAGGAAAATAGTATGATAAACAATTGCTTCTCATTAAGTCGAATGATTGAATTCCAAAGCAAATGATTACAAGCATGCTTACAATACTAAGCTCCCCCTCAGCCTGATACCCCATGGTTGGTTGCACAAGATGAAAGGATTGGACTGAAGAAGAAGAATCCACTCAGTCAATCAAATGTGACAGTACAGGGTACTGCTCCATTTATAGGCAAACCAAACCACTGAAGCATCTCAGCTGACTTCACCATGATAGTGACATCTAACAACCTAACAACCTACAAAAACTGTTCTATACAAACTACTGATGTTAACAAATGATTATAAGTAAAATACAAAACAAGAGATAACAACTGCTTCACGTTCCACTGTTGTAGCCTGAGCACTGATGTTGAACTTCAGTGCTTTCTTCAAAGGTGATCAGTCTTTGAGTGGGCAGTGCTTGTGTCTTTCAGCAGTACCTAGAAAATAGCAGTGGATAGAGCAACACTGTTTGTCTTCAGCAGTCTTTAGTGTTTCATCAGTGTTTGGTTCATCAGTTGTTGTAGTGAGCAGTACTTAAGATCCATCAGCTGTTAGAATACCACTGTCAAGGGGAAAGCAAAGTGTAGGCTGCTGCTTATTGTTAGTCCACTGATGTGATCCGGTTTTAGCTTTACATATCTGTTCCTCTGGTAGGGTTCAATCCCAACAATCTCCCCCTAGAACAGATAATGCCAAAGCCCTTCATTATTCAGGACCTTTATTTCTCACCAAAAGTTCCTTAGCTTGTCTTTTAAATTCAGCTTCAAATTCTTTGGAACTTAGATCATCTTCATCCCTACATAGTGTAAGTTCAAGGAGATCCTGCAAATCTTCAACACTAAGGCCTAGTGCTTCTTTCCTTGATATGTACTTCACTTCACCATTGGTTCTGACAAGAGTCAATACGTGGGTATTTTGATCAGACATCCACTTTAGTATTTTTAAACCAAATGGGTTTCTTGGGAGAGATTTATTCTTTGATGAGTTAGGAGATAATGGCCTTGTGAACACTTGCAGACTTTCAGACATTCTTTTGAAGGCCTCTTCAATGACTTTGTTTGCTGTAGCTATGTCTTCTGCAGTTTCTTTCTCAATCTGCTCTTGCCTTTCAATTTCTGTCATGTCTGTTGCAGTGTTTGGTGATGCAGGTTTGTTTAATACCTTCTTAACAAGGTTTTGAAGCTTTGTTGAGCTGTCTTCTTTTAGACCCATTTTCATGATGGTGTCCTTGAAGTACTCTGCTTCCTTTTCTTTGACCTCTTCTTCAGTCAGCTGTTTACCTTCTTCTTGATTTGACACAAAAGTAGGTTTGTCTGCTGATTTGAACAATGTTCTGAGGTTTTCAATCTGCTGTTCAAGCTTCATCATTTGTTCACGTTTCTTTGAAGCACTTGAAATAGTTATCTTTTTTTTCTTTAGCCTTTCATAGGCTTCATCGGTCTGCTGCCTGGACCATTTTGATATGGCTTCAGCAGTATCCATTTTTGCATCCACCAGCTCCTTTTTCTTTCTTTTGTACTCAGCAGTGAGGTTAGCAATGAGCTTTTTGAATTTGCTCCAGTTTGGAGCATTCTTTTTCTCTGTAGGATCGTTCTTGATTCTGTCAATCCTATCAGCCTCATGCTTTAGAGCGATTAGTGGCCATTCTTCAAACTGTTTTTCTTCAGCAGGATAGAATTTTTCTTTCATGATGTAGGCCAGGTATTGTTTTCTTAACTTTCTTCGTTGTTCAGCCTTTTCTTTGTTCAGTTCTTGTGCAAACACTTCTATCTGCTTTACTTTAGTGAGGAAGAAATCCAGTCTTTTAGCAATGCCTTCTTCGCTGAGACCTTCACTTTCACTCTCAACTTTAGCTCTTAGTTTAGCTTGCCTTGCCTTGATCTTGACGTAATCATCCATATCCTCTGGTGGCATGTAGCCTATGAGTGAGGAGAATCTTCTTTTTGAAGGATCTTCTTCTGTATAGAATTGCCTCATCTCATTTTTGATAGCTTCAAGTTCCAGTGGATATTGTGCAGCATTAGGATCATGTATACCCTCATAGGCAGAGATTGGCTTTCTTTTTCTACTGAAGAGCTTTGGTTGTGGTATAGAAAAGGTGAGAGCAGTGGTGGATGGTTGACTAACAGTTGTTGAAACAACTGGTGTCTCAACCGCTGTTGTCATTACAACTACTGATGTATCAGCAGATGTCTTCTGCTTTTGAGCAGGGGTTATGATGGCAGTTGTTTGAGTGGTGATCGGTGGTTGACTAACAGTAGTTGAAACAACTGGTGTTTCAACCACTGTTGCCATTACAACAGATGTTGTAACATCTGTTGTCTTCTGCTTTTTGGCAGGGGGTGATAATGGTTTGGCTGTTTGTGATGGTAATGGTGGTTTTTGTGCTGTAGACACAGATGGTGGTGGAACAGTAGTTGTGGTGGTGTGTGGTGATGTGGTGTGTGTTGATACTGCAGTTTTGGTTTGACTATTTTCTGGCTCAACATACATACCATCATCAATTCCCTTTTTCTTCCACTTGATCTTCTCCCCCTTTTTGGCATTATCTGAGAAGGGTTCGTTCATGAAGAGAACAGTGGAGGGAACCTTTCCGGAGGCACTTTGAATGTGAGCTTTTATAGCTTTTATATCCGCCTGAGTATCCTTGAATCTTGATTCCACCATATTGGTCAGCTTTTGAACATGTATGGCATGCTGCTGATCTGCCATCTGCTTTTGTCTCTCCAGCAGTGGTTGGAATAAGTTCCATAACTCATTTGCAGTAGATGCTTGTTGAGCAGATGCTTGAGCTGGAGCAGCAGTGGATTGGGCTTTCTGAGCTTTTAACAGCTGCTGCACCATATCCTTAATTTCGGCAACTGAGGTTTCAAGGTTTTCAACCCTGCCCGTCAATTCCTGATATCTTGAATCATCACCTGAGTTAACAGGATCATCTGAATCCCCACCAGCAGTGGTTTTACCAATAGATGATTTAGGAACAGTGTCCCAAAAGTCAGCCATTGATGCCCCTTGTTCTTGGTACTGGGGACTTCTTTCTTCAGCACTTGATAACCTTTTGATGTTGCCAGTAGTCAAAACAAACTCACTGGTGGTTCTCAGGGGTGCTATAGAAGAAATTGCCTTCAAGGGAGTCTTACTAATGAAACCACTGTCCAAGTGAAAACCTGTAGATTCAACACTTGTAGTGGCTGCTCCACTTGAACTACTGACAGGAATCACTTGTAATTCCTGCAGTGTAACCTCCTCAATTGTTGCTGGGATAGCAGAAATGTCAACATCAGACCCAGTCACCTGTTGAAGTATGCTCTCAGTGATAGGTGGTTGAGAGGAACTGGTTTGTGTCTGAGTAACATCAGCTGCATGCAATAAAGGTATGGTGGATGGTGGTACTATATGGGGTGAGGGTAAAGGAGTTGAAAGAGACATGTCCTTGGGATCAGGACTGTGGAAGATGGATCCGAGTGGGTCCAGAGCTTCATATTGTGGTGTCCCTGTGTTTACAACCTGATCCTTTTGTGAGGATGCAGGAGGAGTTTGAGGCTGGGGTTGAGATCTTTCTTCCAACTGCTATGAGGAAGTAACAGCAGTGGTTATTTGTGACTTTTGTGCTGTCACTGGCATTGTCTCTGGGATCTCATCTTCCAGAGATGCCTTTGATTTGGGTTTGGTGGGCTTTCTGGATATTTTCTTTTTGGTTCTTTTTGTGGTGGCAGGTGTGGGTTTCAAAATAGTGGGTGTGCTGCTTTGATCACCTGGAGCAGTGGGCTCAGCAGCAGATACCTGAGGAGCAGTTTCATCTGCTAAATTCTGCTCAGGCACCTCTGCTTTTGTTTTTATTGGTGCCAACATTCTTGAGAATGTTTCAGGTGTTAAGCAGTTTATTTTAAAAGATGCACCTTGTTTGGGCAAATCTGCTTCTTTCTCTACAAATTTTTGTTTAAAATAGTAGCTTAAAAATCTTGGAAAGAGCAGAAATGCCTTATTATCAACGTTTTTTTACCAAATCATCAAATATTTCCTGGGAGTAATTAAAGTTTTCATTGTTTAAAATTGCATACCCCAGGCATTGAATTTTTGTTGGTATTTCATTAAAAGACGTTTTATTAGAAACACACATTAGTAGTGTGTGAAATAAAAATCTGGGTGCAGAAGGAAAATAACCTTTTTGTAAGGTATCTCTTTTCGAGTTTAAAGATTTCAGAAATGGATTTTGGAGAGATTTGAACCTTCTTACCCTGTATCGAGGAGTTGATGGCTGTGATGATGTCTCCTTGTTTTTCAAGGGTGGCATTTTTCCAGAACTCTCTCTGGGTTTGAAGATAAATGGGAGCGCCTGCTGTTATCAAAGTTTTGTACTTTGATGCAGATAAAATGTCAATGATGGAGTCGAAGGTGTTGTCAGTTGTGGGTTTTGTGAGTATACCCACATAATTGTGAAGGGCTTTGTAACGGATTTCTGTGGTTTCGACAGCCATTTGAGTGGCGTCTGTTGGGGTGGAGGAAGAAGATGGTTTTGATTTTGACTTCGATTTTGGTTTCGTCATTTTTGATGAAGAAGATCGAAGAAGGTTTTTGGAGTTATGAGAGGGAAACTACTTTGTGAAGAGAATGTTTGGAATTCAATTCGACAGTGTGAGCCCCTGTTTGGGTTTAATCAGGGTTATATTTTAGGGAAAAGGTGAATGCTGATGTGGCAGCGGTTATAATGATCTGACGGCTAAAAACCGACCACGTGCCAACCCCTGATGGAATGGTAAATAATGGAGGACAGTTGTTTTGATAACCACTAATGGATCAAGCATCAGTAGTTACAACGATAATGAAATGAAGCGGTGGGTGTATCAGTGGATGGAACAATGATTTTAAACATCAGTGTTTTTTTTAAAAGAGCAGGGGTTGACTATCAACAGTGGACATACTTTAAAGAGCAGAAGTTTAAGCACAACAGCATTTAAGGTACAACAGTGGTTAAAAACAATAATGAGGATCATTAGTATAACAACTGTTTGTGCAACAGTGTTTTAACTTTTGACAAAAAAATTTTAGCATTTGCTTGTTCAGATGCAGGAATTGATTTTGTCTTGTGAAAGCACAATATCTTATCTAACATCTTTGAGCACCAGAATTGCTATTCTTAACAAAATACATTTTAGATGTATATTATCAAGATTAAGTTGCCAGAAGTCATCTACAGAAATTTTTGTTCAATGGTTTTGCCAAAAGTCCATTATTCCAGACAGTGCTTTAGCATCCCCGATGATGAAGACATTTCTACTAAAGCTACTCATTTTGTGTCTAATTACTTGAACTAGAACATGAGTAACTCAGTAGTTCAAAATCAATTTGCAATCAATTTTTGATCTGTGACAACCAAACTTGAGCTTAACATGACCTTGATATGTGTGCCATTTCCTTTTGATCAGATTTAAGGATAGTAATTTCACACAAAAAATAAGAAATTACATCCTGACCGGTGAGAAACTTTTACAAAAAAATGAGTAAAAGAGCAAAATATATTATCCAGGAACAAAGAGATAATATATCCGGTTTTATTTGAGAAAAACACCTTAAAAAAATTAAAGGATGTTTTGAAAAATATCAGAAGGATCTGACAGCTGTTCAATAAATTCATGATCATATCATTCTCAAGTTATTTTGACCATTGTTTGGGGTCATTTTTTTGTCAATTGATTGTAAATTCTTCTTTTAAGGTCAATCACTGGGAATGTCATTGTTACCTGAACGATTCCTGTATTTGATGAAAGCACTCAGTTGCATGATGACCACTGTTTACCCAAACTTTGATCTCATAAGTGTTTTATGCTTATTCTCTTTTTCTTTTGGTTACAAAAGTTTTGAGATAATCACACTTTGAGATTTGTTCATTTGCCTTTTTCCCTTTTTACCCTTTCCATTCACATGTTCAGAAATACTCACTGGGAGATTTTATTTTGAACAAGCTTAGTCCAGAATCATTTTGAAGTAATGTTTTGAGAAATCTGGCCACATTTGTACATGTTTTATTTCCAGATCTCACATTACGTATGATTAGGACTGTTTTGACACCTTATTTTCTTAATGTGTTTTGACAAAGTTGATTTGGTCCTTTTGAGGATTCTCAACCTGCCATTGAGCACATAAGAAATTTCGACTAAAGCTTTATTTCCCTCTTTCTATGTCAGCAGAACACTAGTGTTTAGATGAACATAGGTTTTGCTGATCTGAGGTGCGTACTTTAGTGTAAAATATGAAAACATCACAAATTTCATAACAACCGTTGAAATCAATTTTTTGAATGAAGATGAACACACCATAGTTTTCAAATAAGTTTCCAGATCTGGAAACTATGATTGAATTGTACATGACATCACCAGTTGTATGAGATTTGTGAATCTTATGACATCTTGGTTGCTTTACAGAGCTTTTGAGTCATCATTTTGAACATGATTTCACGTTACTCTGTTTTTCAACTGAAATACAACAAACCTTAGTATCAATGAATTGTGAGCTGAACTGTTATGTCAAATTGATTGTTAGATCGAATTTGACTGTCCAAGCTCTGATACCAATTGTTAGGATCTGAGGCTCTCATGATTGTGTTTGTTTGTATAAATTGAACAGTCAGAATATATGAAATGATATAAAGTGCAGCGGAAATGGATACAAACTTTGTAAACCCAATCAAAGAGGAAAATAGTATGATAAACAATTGCTTCTCATTAAGTCGAATGATTAAATTACAAAGCAAATGATTACAAGCATGCTTACAATACTAAGCTCCCCCTCAGCCTGATACCCCAAGGTTGGTTGCACAAGATGAAAGGATTGGACTGAAGAAGAAGAATCCACTCAGTCAATCAAATGTAACAGTATAGGGTACTGCTCCATTTATAGGCAAACCAAACCACTGAAGCATCTCAGCTGACGTCACCATGATAATGACATCTAACAACCTAACAACCTAAAAAAACTGTTCTATACAAACTACTGATGTTAACAAATGATTATAAGTAAAATACAAAACAAGAGATAACAACTGCTTCACGTTCCACTATGGTAGCCTGAGCACTGATGTTGAACTTCAGTGCTTTCTTCAAAGGTGATCAGTCTTTGAGTGGGCAGTGCTTGTGTCTTTCAGCAGTACCTAGAAAACAGTAGTGGATAGAGCAACAGTGTTTGTCTTCAGCAGTCTTTAGTGTTTCATCAGTGTTTGGTTCATCAGTTGTTGTAGTGAGTAGTACTTAAGATCCATCAGCTGTTAGAATACCACTGTCAAGGGGAAAGCAAAGTGTAGGCTGCTGCTTATTGTTAGTCCACTGATGTGATCCGGTTTTGGCTTTACATTATCTGTTCCTCTGGTAGGGTTCAATCCTAACAGAGAGGGAGTCTAAAGTCCTTAATTTGAAATGTTTAAATTTGTGAGGTTTACTTTGAGGTAGAGATTGTGCAGGTGTAAGTCTGAGCCAGGTGACTATCCTGAGATGGATGAGAGCCAGGGCACGATCTTGGAACAATTTTAGTAGAGCTAGGTTGATCAATCCTGAGAAGTTTGTGTTTAAAGAGCCAGGTTCTGATACCTGAGGACTCAGTGGACAAAGGTTGAGCCAGGAAACGATATTGAACCTTTGAAAGCCAGATTACGATCCTGAAACAGATGATGCTGATGAACTTAAGGAATGCCAGTACATTTTTAGGGGGAGTCTGTTGACGCTGATAGAAATGTTGAAGCCCAAAGACTGATAAAGATTGAAGACGTAAAGACTCGACACGAAAGACTCGTCAACATCTGAGGGGGAGTCTGTTAGTGCATGCATCTGCCGACTTCGTCTTGTACCGAGTCTTACACTAGATAGGGTAGACCAGGGCACGTTGTACGAGAAAATAGGAGATTTAAGGTTGTTTTTAATGTGATTTCGCTTGAAGAGGAGATTCCGCTTGAAAGTGTCTTATGACATTTCAAGCGAAATCAACATAGTTCTGATTCCACTTGAAGTCATTCCAAGCGAAATCTGATGCTTATAAATACCTTTGGAGCGAAATCAATTGTAATCAATTGTGAAATTCATACCGAGGTGCTGCCGGTTTGAATTTTGAATGTACTAGCTGTTATATCAATCAAATCAGTGTATATAGTGAAGAACAAGCTGTTTCTAAGTCTGTTTTTTGTTTTCCGCACCTGAAACATATCAAAACTCCTCCGAACGACTCGTTTGGGTCCCCACACGATCCCACAGTCTTGAGAATTGTAACAACCCGACTTTTCGGGTCATTACCTGTTGCGATCTTTTCTCTCTTAATCGCTTCTACTCCCGAGATTTCTATAATCGCTATAGGTTAACTATTTTAAACTATGTTTTCAAACGCATTTTAAAACGTTTATTACAATGCTTACTCAAACGCAGTTATCGCATTTAACGCAGTTTATAATGCATACAATTTACACGCTATTTATCACATCTTACATCGCTTGTTTATACTAAATGCTATCACAACGCAATCTCAACGCAAACACGAAACACAGATTTACTTTTATGCATTTTAGTAGTATGTGTGTTTTGTGTTATTATTTGTTTAAATGATATATGGTTATCAATGCAACGCTTAAACGCTCAACGCTTAGCACACGAAACGAAAGTTGGAAAATCAACAAAACACAACTCGGCAGATCGAATGGGCAACCAATCGAATGGACTTCCGTCCGGATGCCCATCCGCTCGGATGGCCATCCGAGCGAGTGGCCATTCGACCGGGCAAGCCATCCGACCGAACGCCACTCTCCACCGACTTAACTCTCCTCTCACCCTATAAATACTACCCGTACACCTCCCTTTCACTGATTTGACACTCTCATCAGACCACACGCACTCAAGTCGCTCTCAGTCACTATTCCTCACGATTCAAGGCCATTTCGTAAGTATTTCTCCTCAAATCTTGTACAACCATCATCTCTAATCACTTCTACATCATCTTCTCCATCAAAATCACACACAAACACTTACTTTTTCTCTAAAATCACTGATTTGGACCTCTTGAAGGTCTGAAGTATTTCACACGTTTTAACTCAAATCTCAACAAGATCTCAACACTTTTCAACTGTTTTCAACTTTCCTTCAACTTTTCTTCAACTTTCACACGAAAACCGATGGAATCTGGGTTCATTCAGACTCTCTACCCAATCCTTAGTTGAGAGCCGGCTTGAAAACGGATTTCCACTGGAGAGATGGCCGATTAACGGGTTGAACATGGATCTTCATCAAGAACAGTTAGTTCGGCCGAATGGGCTGAGACCATTCGATCGAATGTGCTAGGCTTGGTGTATTCCCATTGTTTGACACGTCGTCACGCCGTCTCCGTTTAACTCAAAACTTTTACTTAGAAAATTTTACAAATTTTCAAATAACAGATCGCCCACTCGAGTGGCCATCTGATCGGATGACCTTCCAATCGAATGACCATCCGACCAAGTGATCTGTCCCCTCTAACTTCCAATGTTTAAAATGTTTTGATTACACTTCGAACTTTAATAATTTTCCAAACAAACACCTACTGTGAGTATACTCAAACCCATTTTCATTTAACGCACTTTTGGGTGTTACAAACGTTCTATATCAAAACACAACACACAACGCAAACACTTTATAATGCTAACCGCTCCCGCATGCTATATGTGTACTTTGAATGCTTGTATTATGCTATACAGTGTTACACTATACCACCTCTAGCAACGATAGTACTATAGTTTGGACTAAGCACCTGTCGTAGACAGAGGTTGCTAGGGATCACATCACTTTACTTCACGTGTTCGCTGAACATGTGTCGCGCATACTCTACAACGCAGTCTCATGGTTAAGTTGTAATCATTGTTTGTTAGTTACATGCTTCGCCCGTTACGTGATACATGCTGGTTATGCGTAAACGCTTTTACTACTATATGATATGCAAACTTGTGTACTCACCTTTACATTTTATGTATTGGCTTTATTTTAATGTATGTGACAGGTTGATAGGATGCTATGCTATGATGAAACATGCTAGGAAATCTAGAAACCCGCTAAATAAAAAATCCGAGTTGTCGGAATAGTATTTGTTTATGAAACTCGCTATCTGTAATGACTGTTACTGCTTTATATGTTAGTAGTATGGGATATTAACGTTAAATATATTGTCATTTAATAGTTGTTATGGATTCTCTTGAACAATCTGTTTCGCTCAGTGCCACGCCCCGATGTTTCCGCCATCGGTTGCGGTGTGGCAGATTGGTATCAGAGCCATAACTATAGGGAATTAGGTCATGTCTTATGATTGACCTAGTCTATAGTCTAAGTCCCAACAAGACTAGCCTTGTACGAGCTCAGCAGGGGTTTTGTACAGGCCCACTATTGATACTCTCGCTCGAACTCGCGAAAACTACATCTTTGTGCGAACACCGCATACTACAGCTTCGCACAAAGAAAGCCTTTCCTAAGGGCTGAATACTATTTGCCTTTCCTAAGGCTAACACAATACACACGTTTTCGAAAACACTCGCATGACACAACCGAGTGATTGGATCGAGATTAGGTGTGAAAACCAAGAACTCTCGATAAGATCGCTCACTCTACGCGTATTTTTGCTCTCCGCACGAGAATTTTTGTTGAGTTATAAGTGACATCATCCATATCTCGACAAAATTCTCCATCCCTATCTCGTGGTTTACCACACTCTCAGGAACAAAGTTGTTAAGTTAGGGGTGAAGCCCGCATCTTAATGACCTGTTCCACTCTTTACTTTCATTTTTACAAAACTCTCACCAAAGTCTCGATTGTTCCACTGACTCGAGTCATGTAGTAACTAGAAGGATGAGTGTCGTTTGCCGTATATCTACGAGAGCACAGTCTATTAGGCCAAAGCATGTACTCAAGGTCATTATGAATGGTTGAATCACTTTGGGTAGTCAATGTCTAACACCCAAGGCATTCTATTTCGATTCTGAGCCCGCAACCACTGACTTTATGAGTTATCGATTTTATGTTTATATGTCTCAATTTTGGAGATTTTCACACTTTATCGCTTTTCCGCTCTGTGATTTACTAAACGCGCACAACTCGCACAGCTACCGAATCTTAAATGCTAACTAATCGCAACTCAAACTAAGAACTCTCGTACACTACTCACTATCTCTGGCTGGCAGCGCGCCTAGTTGGGTGTGAGAACCATACGCTGTGATACGCTACACTCGACGCTTATACTACTCACTACACTACTCGCTATCGCCCGCAACCCTCGAACGCGCTTCGCGAAACTTGAAAGATAGGTGAATATGTGCAAAATATGTAGGTGAATACGTGCAAAATATAGGTGAATACGTGCAAAATATGTGCTTACGTGGATTATGTGCTCCTACGTGCTTACGTGCTTATGTGTATACGTGATTATGTGCCTATGTGCTGTGTGTTATGTGTCGACGTGTTCCTGATGCTTTACCTAATGATAATAATAAGTATGTTGGTTAAACGCTAAGCTTTTCAAAACTAAACTCGATATAATCGAATCTTGTCTAATTCATATGACGACGTATGCTGCAGACAATGTCGTCATTTGGATCGCATACCCAACGCCCCGCTCAACGTAACCATGCTGACAAGCGCATCGTTTCACTAGTAGACAAGGAAATGGCTAAGGTCATACCTCAGATCGTTAGTGAGATCAACGAGGTCAGCAGCAAGTCCTCTGTTGAATCAAAGAGCGACTCTCCAAAAGCGTCTTTCAGCTTTAAACAATTCAAGGCCTGCGGTCCTGCTAACTTCATTGGTGAAGACAGACCCAGTGCTATGTTCTAATGGTTTGACTCTATCGAAGTCACCTTCAGGCAAAGCGGATGCCCAGAAAATCTGTGTACTATTAATGCTAATGGAGTTTTTCAATCCAGAGCTCTGGACTGGTGGACTGCTGAGCGCAACAGGCACGACAATGATTCAACTTATGGTCTTTCTAAGGACGAACTCAGGGAGCTTATGATGAAGGAGTTATGTCCTCCTCATGAAGTTCAAAAGTTGGAGAATGAATTCTGGCTTATCAAACAAGATGGAGGTGACAACGTCGGTCTCACCGCTCGCTTCAAACAGCTCAGTATCATATGTCCTAGCCAGGTGGCAACACCTGATATGACGATCAAGAAGTACATACGAGCTCTATCCGACTGTGTAGCTGACTTTGTTCAAGCAGCGAAACCTGTTACTATTGAGGAAACCTATCAACTCACAGCTGAGATCAATGACAAGCGAGTTCTGGCTGGTTATTTCAAAACCTCAACCAAGAACCTCAATCAAGTCACCGCTACTCCCGCTACCGAAACTGCAGCGTCACAAGGTTCAAAGTCTTCATGCCAGAATCGCAAGCGCAAGGGCAACAACAACAAGAACTACGCTAGTACCGCCGCTCCTCTCAACGCTGTCCCCGTACAACCTAACAACCAGAGCCGTCAAGCTCCTAACTATAACCACCCTCCTAAAAATAATCCGACACCCTAAAAATAATTAGAGTACCCAATATGTCCTAAAAAACACCTCGTGTGCGAAAACGGGACCCGAATACCTCTATTTTTATTAAAATTAAGTAAAAAAAATAAAGGGGTTTTGGCGGGCCGCGTAAGACCTCTCCTTGGTCTACGCGGGGCGCGAGTGATAGGCCATACGGCAAGACCCTGAGCTGCCACGTGGTAGCCACACGTCGAAGCTAGAGCGGTGACCCGGATCAGCTAGGGCCTACGGACCCTAGGTCGCGGGCCGCGTAAACCCCCGCCTCATCTTACGCGGGGCGCGACGAAGCTCGAATCAGGCCCTATAAATAGAGACCTCTGGCCTTCAGTCCCAATTCACACCAAAACTTTTCTCTCTCGAATTTCTGAAGAGTAAACATAATTTCTGGGTATTATACCCCCTAAATAATGAAGTTCTACCTCATTGTAAGTATCATAACCCCGGTTACGTATTAGATACGCGGCCTGATTGATCCAGGGTTCTGTAACGGCTGTCGTGGTTCTGCCCAACCTAGTCGTTGGAATACCGTCTCGGGGAGGGTATTACTAACGTAAATATTGGGTTATTATACTAACACGTGTGCATTTGTGTAAATTATAGATAATCACCAGGAAATCCTTAAAGGAAACCCTAAGATAGCAATGTGAGTAAGGACCTTCCGACGCCTACCGTCAGTTATTTAACTATTTGTGTGTTATTTAACTATTTGTGTGTTATTTAACTATTTGTTAGTTTACAGTATGAGCGACCAAGGACCTTCCGACGCCTACCGTCAGTTGTCCAGCTCACCTAGAAGCGAAGGCACCTCTTCACAGCCTGCCCTCTCAGGGTATTCAGCTGACAATGAAGATGGGATATTCGTGTTTAAGGCTCAGTCTGAGGAGCCATTCCCTCCTAAAAAGAGAGGATGGTTTAGTAGAGGAGCGCATGAATGTAGGAAAAGAATGAAAAAGTTACAACAGCAGCGAGCCCTAGCAGCCGCCAACAGAGAAACAGATGCCCACACCTAAGATATGCTCAATAGGAGCCTAGCAAACTTTCATATCCTAGCAACCACAGCTGCCGACCCTAACCTGGAGCAACTCATAGCACCCCAACCATTACCACTATTCCCCGCTCAGCCAATGGAAATCGAGAACAACCCAGAAAACTAATTCCCAATGCCTGATTTTAATTCAGATGAGATACCTAGGATACCAGCACCCAATCCCTTAGACCCAGACTACGACCCATGGTTAGACGAACATAGGGATTACCAGCAACGCTACCCAATACCAGAAGACGAACCCATGCCGAATTTAGCAGCCTACCCAGGTTTGGACCCTCTAGATCCCTACTATGATAGTGATCAATACATCAGGGAAATTTTAGAGAATCCATAGCCGTACCAGGAACCCATGCCCCAATTCCCAGACCCAGTCCCAGCACCTGCACCCCCAATGAGTGCAGAAAATGTGCAAAAGCTACCTTCGGTGAGGAGATTTTAGAAAATAGCGAGAGGTTGAGACAGGTAGGAGAACGACTCGTCTGGAAGTATGACGAGCGTAATATGGAGTTCTGGATGAACCCATATCAGTGATGGTGGTGGTAGTAATAATAGTAATAAAATAATAATAATATATAATATGTGTGTATGTTTGAAAAAAAATTCTAAATCATAGCTACAGATGCCTACTAGTAGTGTAATTTCAATTTTAGTTGTATTGTAATTTCAAATTCCAGTTCCAGTTTGTATTAGACGCATAATATATATAAGAAAGAGTAAGTCGCAATGATCGACGATTTTGATCAATATGCTTGTTGTGTGACTAGTTGTATTAAATTTTATCTTGTGATATTAAAACATGGTAAATGTTGAAAATTCAGATGGACAATGAAGTGAACCAGGAAAACCAGAGTAACAATAACCCGAATAACGATAACCCGAACAATAATAACCATGGAAACCAAGTGGATAACAGTGTCATCCAACACATAGTGGCACAAGGGATAATAGATGCAATGCCATATATTATCAAAATAGTTAAGGAAGCGGATAATAAAAGTAATCACAGTAGTAAACGACCAACAAAACCTGAACACAGCGTAAACAATGGACCCATACTTCAAGTGCCCATTCCCAAAAGAAGAAGAACCATGTCTTATGGTTGTTCTTATAAAGAATTCTGGTCTTGTAAACCAATGGAATTCTCGGGCAATGAAGGGGCCATTGCAGCTCTATGCTGGATAGAAAAGACTAAGGCAGTCTTAAAAATAAGCAAGTGCGCGGAAGAGGATAAAATAATGTTTGCTTCTAATCTGTTTAAG
Organism: Helianthus annuus; assembly: GCF_002127325.2. Taxonomy (NCBI): domain Eukaryota; kingdom Viridiplantae; phylum Streptophyta; class Magnoliopsida; order Asterales; family Asteraceae; genus Helianthus; species Helianthus annuus. Next base: position 57,035,217 of record NC_035445.2, read on the forward strand.
AACTCAGCCTTAGAATGGTGGAACACTATCCTCCAGTCTAGGGGAAGTGACAGGGTTTACGATATGGAATGGGAAGAATTTAAGAATATGGTGGAAAGAAAATTCTGCCCTCCAAATGAAAAAGAACAGATAGCAAATAAGTTCCTAAACCTTAGGATGACTGGAGTAGATAGTAAGGGTTATACTACGTTATTCTTTGAATATGCTAGAATAGTACCAACCCTTGCATCACCAGAACCAGTATTAATCTCCCGTTACATCTATGGATTAATCAGTAAGATTAGGCATGTAGTCAAGGCAGCTAGACCTCAAACTATAGAATAAGCTGTAGAACTAGCAAACACCTTGAATAATCAATTAGTGCGTACATGAGAAGAAGACCAGAGAAGGAACCTAGCTCAAAGACTTACCCAAGAATTTCGTTATGAAAATTCCAACCATGGGAAAAATGTAGGTTCTGCCTCCACACCCTATTGCAAGGCCTGCAAGAAAAAGCATTCGGGAAAATGCTCCACTTACTGCAATTTCTGCAAGATACCAGGACACAAGGAAGAAAATTGTAGGAGGAAACCTAATAATGGAATGTTCTTCAACTGTGGAGAAAAAGGCCATATCAAGCCAAATTGTCTGAAACTAGTTCCAACCATAAACAACAAGACTACCAAAAATGCTAGAGCATTTGTTCTGACTGCAGATGAAGCCAAGATGATTCCGGACGTGATAGCCGGTACGTTTTTAGTTAATGATGTTTTTGCTAAAGTATTATTTGACTCTGGTGCGAATCAAAGTTTTATTAATACTTCATTTTGCAAACTTCTCAATCAACCATTAACTAAACTCGCACAAGAATGTCTAGTAGAGACAGCAAATGGGGAAACCGTTAGGATTTCTGAAATCTTGTAGGGAGCAAGAATAGAATTTTTAAATCAAAAATTTATTGCAAACCTTTATCCAATGAATCCGGCAGGATTTGATGTTGTATTAGGAATGGATTGGTTAATAGCCAATAAAGCCAATATTTTATGTGATCAAAAGTCAATCCAAGTAAATTCACCAAGGGGTGAAAAGATCACAATTAAAGGAGATAAACCGTCAAGATCTACAAAGTTCATCTCTGTGATGAAAACATCAAGTTGTGTAAGAAAAGTATCATTAGTGTATTTGATTTCCATAATCATTAACACTAAAGGAAAAGAACTAAAAGATATTCCAGTAGTATCTCAGTTATCAGATGTATTTCCAGAAGAATTACCAGGACTACCTCCGGACAGGGAAGTGGAATTCAGAATCCACCTGCTACCAGGAACAACGCCAATTGCCAAAGCACCTTACCGTTTGGCACCGGCAGAAATGCAGGAACTAAAGAAACAATTAGACGAATTGTTGGAGAAAGGATTCATACAGCCAAGTTCCTCGCTATGGGGAGTACCAATCTTATTTGTTAAGAAGAAAGACGGATCCATTACCGAGAATCGATAATCTGTTCGATTAATTGCAAGGAGCTCGATTTTTCTCTAAAATCGATTTACGGTTAGGATATCATCAATTAAAGGTACAGGAAGAGGACATTCCTAAGACCGCATTTAGAACAAGGTACGGCCATTATGAATTTACTGTCATGCCATTTGGTTTAACTAATGCCCCAGCCGCATTTATGGACATGATGAACCCAATATGTAAGCCATATTTGGATAAATTCATAATTGTCTTTATAGATGATATTCTCATTTACTCTAAAAGAAAAGAGGAACATGCAAAGCATTTTGTTGGTGCAGTCATCTGTCGTCTTTGTCTTATGTCGGGTCTCGGGTTCGTTGCAGATCAGATTGGACAAGAAATCAAGAGATTTGAAAGCCTGGCCATTTGAAGGAGAGCTGGTCGTTTGAAGGAGAGCTGGCCGTTTGAATGAAGCCTGCCCGTTTGAGAGTGTCCGTTTGAGTGATGATCGTTTGAGCATGTTCAAACGGTCAGGTCATGCCTATATATAGTCCTTCAAACGGTTTCATTTGTAACGATTGAGAAACTTGATACCGAGGTGCTGCCGGTTGTTTCTCTGATTGTAAACATTGTCATATCAATAGAAAAGAAGTTTAGAGTGTATTTCAGGCTGTTTTGAAGTGTGTTTCTTAGTATTCCGCCTCTGAAACATACGAGAGCTCTTCCGAACGACTCATTCGGGTCGCGAATTCGATCCTACAATTGGTATCAGAGCTCAGGACGAGGAGTTCTTGCCATATTCAGCTTGGAAATCTGTTTTTCTACACTTTCTGTTCATTACCAATACTTGTCACGGTCAAATTCAGCTCAAAACATCACATTGTGTTCGGAATTAACAACTGACAAATCCTTGAACGTTTCAGACCGAAAATCGAAGTAAAACAGTTGGAAAATTGGATGTCCGTTTGAAAAATGATGACGTCATTGATCTTCCGTTTGAAATATAGAGCTATCGTTTGAACTGGTCGTTTGAAATCAGGTTCCATCTTTTGAAACCAGATTCCATCGTTTGAAATTGCCCAACCGTTTGAACTGATCGTTTGAAAGTACTTTCTGTCGTTTGAAAGTGTCATATCGTTTGAAAAGTTCACTGATCGTTTGAACCTGTTCCGTTTGAACCTCCACCGTTTGAATCAACTACCGTTTGAACTGTGTTATCATTTGAAAACTGTTCATTGTGTGAAAAATGAGTACCGAGTTCTACAACGCATTTGCAACACCATCAAGTCCAGCTGCGATTGCTCAAGCCATGAATCTAGAAAACAAGACGGGAACCACTCAAAAGCCCCCGAAATTGATGAGTATCGAAGAATACTACGGGTGGAAGGATAGATTTGAAAACTGGGTTCAAGCAAATCATCTTAGATCATGGGAATGTATCTTGAAGAAGTATGTGTTACCGAGAACGGAGGTGAATGTTATCAAACAGATATCCGAATTCACAGATCAAGAATGGGCAATGTACAGAGCAGAGAAAATGATGATCAGTTTATTGCAACAAGCGATTAAAGAAGATATATTCATTCTGTTAGAACACGACAAAACTGCTAAGTCGATATGGGATGCTCTTAAAGTCAAATTCGAGGGAAGTGAGAGTATGATTAAAAGCAAAAAGGCATTGCTTAAGAAAGAGTTTGATCTTTTTAGTAGCTTACCAAGAGAGGATACTAAGAAGCTGATTGAGAGATACTGTCACTTAGTGCGATCATTGACAATGATTGGTGTTGATAAAAGTCGTGAAGAGTATATGGATAAGTTGGCTGATGCGTTACCTCAGAAGGAGTGGGGAACGTATTTGATGATATTGAAAAACACGGGTGTTTATGATGGACTGACAATTGGACAGTTTATCGAAAAATTAGAGGCTCAGAATCTGGAACAGCAAAAGATCACCAGGATGAATAGTCCGAGTGGTCAACAAGATGTGAAAATGTACTACAGGGGTAGCATTTCAGCGACTGAGTCTGAGAGAAGTCCGAAAATTCAAACTGCATTTAGTGCTGGGGATTCATCAGATAAAGCTGATCAGGGTTCAAACAAGAGTAGCAGCGGGTTTTCATCATTTCCGAGTGTCAATCCTAAAGAGAAAAATACAAGCTTTCAGTCTCAGGGTACAAAGACAGGAAATGGATACGTGATTCAGTGCAACATAGCTCTCAACCTTCCAGAAGGTCAAAGCTTTTCAGAAAACACTGCAAAAGACCATATGGCACTTCTTGGTTCTGTATTGTTATCCTATGAAGGTCTTGTTGCTGGTTGGATCGGAAACACTATGCTTACAAAGGAGGATTATGATCAGATAGACGCTGAAGAAATGGAACTCATGGATATTAAATGGTGTCTTGCAAGTGTTCTTCGACGTGCTGAGAAGTTCAAAACAATTACCGGGAGAAATGAATTTCTTGATGCTCATGTATCTACTTTAGGTTTTGATAAATCTAAAGTTACTTGTTTTCCATGCAGGGAGAAAGGCCATTTCAAACGGGAGTGCAAGGGAAGAGAAGCTAGCGGAGCACAGAATCCATTTGGGAAAGATGATTATTACCGCAAAGCTATCTATCAACAAGTTGGTCAATCTCAAGAACCACAGACGGCTCATGGGAGGAAGATTGAAGATCCCAAAAGAGCATGTGTTGTGGATTTTAGCTGGAGTGATTACATATCATCTGAAGGCAAAGCAGCACGCATAATCGATCAAGATGATGAAAGACTTCCTGAAGGCTTCAGCTGGGATATGTTTGTTGATGAAAAAGGAGAGTTCAAAGCATTCATTGCCAAGATTGTCCGAGAGCCAGACTTGTTTGCTACTTGGATGAAATCTATTGGAGTGAATGTAGCTAGTGAGGATGAAAAGTCTGTTACATCTGATGAAAATTCAGAAAGTACTGATGAACTTTCAGAAAGATCTGGAGAAATTTCAGAGGGTTCAGATGAGAGTTTATCGAGTTCAGATGAGAGTATACAGAATGATGTTACTTCAGAAAAGGAAGTTGTGTTTGATCAAACACCATCTGATTCTGGTGTATCAGATGCTGATTCTGAAAAATTTGTAGAGTTTGATCAATCACCGGTTGACAAAGGTAGTGATGATGAAGAAGAAAAATATATAAATGTTGCTGAAACTCATCTTTCTCCTAAAAGTTTTCATGTTTATTTTGCAGATCGCATGGAGAAACTAAAGGAGAAAAGAGCTGCTAGAGAACAACAGAAAGAATCTAAAGATGATGTTCAGAATGTTGAAAGTGTTGCTGAGAAGGTTACCGAAGTGGAGAAAGAAGAAGAAAAGGTGACTGTAGCTGAAAAAGTGATAGAAGTTGTGAAAACAATTGAGGTTGAGAAGATTGTTGAAGTCGTCAAGCCTTGTGAGAAGTGTTTGGAAGCTTGCAAGGAATGTGCAGCAAAAGACGACATTATAGCTGAGTATGAGAAGAAGAAGGAGCAGTTACTGTTCAACCTCAATTATGTGAAAGAATCATACGATGTCTTGAACAAAACAGTAACGGGTCTCCAAACGACAAACTCAGAAAGAGAACAGGCACTGACAATGATGAATGCAACTTTGATGTCAAAACAAAAAGCGATCAATTTCTACATTGAAGAGAGTGCCAAATGGAAGCAAGAGATGGAAACTGAAAAGATCGAAAATGAGAGAATTAGGCGGTTATTGTTAAGCTATTCTACTTCTGATTATCTCATTGATTGTGTTTACCCAACTGTTGCAGGATTGGAAGCTTTTCAAGACGAGAAGCCAAGGAAGAAGAAAGACTGTGGTAAGAAACCGACTGTTAGCTATAACAAGTGTCCGCCTCTGATTTGGGATGGGTATTCTCCTAGGAAACCAAACGAGGAGCAACTTGAGAAAGCAATCAATATAAAGCTTAAAACCGACACAACTAACGTTTTACCAGACAACATTGATGTCACGTTTACCTCGTCTGATACCGATCATGAGTCTGAGTTAATAAAAAAGGTGGTCGATCAGGTGTTGGATACTGATGAGGAGTCCGAGTCAAAATCTGAGTCAGGAGGGTCAAATGCGTCAGTCAACAGTCAAAATTCGTCGGTTAAACGGTCTTACAGTCTAGAATTTTTGTTATCGAAAGCTAATTTGGATGATGAAACATTTGAAGTTGCATACACTTTAAATGATTCGGACAAATTATACTATGACAAAGAATTTCCAATAAGAAGTGTTCGTTTTGACATGATCAAAAAGGTTTTCAAAATAGCAGAAATCAATATTTCTGAAATAAAAGATTTTAATCTTACTGAAAAACCTAAAAAGTAGACTTCAAGAGTTCAACAACGTCTAAACAAGAAAAAGGGTTACAATTCTGGTTCTGGTTTTCAAAAGAAACTTAACCAAAATCGTAGCTACAAAAAGAAAGGTTTAGGTTTTGTTCCACCAGAAAATTATAAAAATGATAAAAATTCTAAAACAAAAACAGAATTTGTGTCAGGTGGAAGCTCAGATGAAGAACAGAAGAAACCATTCTGGAGACAGTCAAACCAAGAGTTTCTTGCTGAGCGAAAGAAGAATGGAACTGAAGTGTTTTATCAAAGGGAGACTCGTACCTGTTACAGATGCAATGAAACTGGTCACATTGCATGGAACTGTTCTGCAAATGCAAAAACAAAACAGGGAGTTTCTCAGAAACTAAAAGAAAAAGTTGTTGATGTTGAACCACCAACCGATAGACTTAAATGTTTCGAAAATTTTAAATATGAGGTTGGTGAGTGTTCGGAAAAGAATTTTTACAAAAAGAATGTGACAACTCGAACCCCTGATCCTGATCGTTGAGAGACGAGCATGTGATTACTATTATAATTATTATTATTATTACTGTTATTATCATTATTATTATCGTTAATGTTAACCAGCAACGAGAAATACGAGTTGTCTATCGGATAACACGAATCATACATAAAATAACTTTCTATAATTTAAACCGGGTGTTCGGGCTTGGCGACACCTAGTATTAGGTGGATCCACACACTTGGGCTAGGCCCAACCTAAATAACCCAAACCCTACACTATTTAATTATCTTAAACCCCCCCCCCTCAGTTCTTGGACAAAACCCTACAAGATTTATGGCAGCCGCACAACACCAGACACCCATCTTTCTCCAATCCCGAGTCCGACGATCGGAGCCGGATTCCGGCGATCTCCGACGCCGTTTGTTTTGTCCTCCGACCAGCTCCTCTCCAGCACTTCCCTTCTTTTCTGGCGAGCTCACACACAAAACCCGACCCACTCCTCTTCTCCCTTTCACTCTCTCACAACCGCACACCTCGTGTGCATTCAGAGGACTCCGCCGACCCTCTCACACCCCCACACCCACCTATCTACATTCCATTACCCTTCATCGGACACATACACTTCATGACATGGTGTTGGGTCGGAGATATTTTGGCGGCTGCAATGGTGGCGGTGGCTCAGGACTGAAGGGACAGAAATGAAGGGGGTAGCAGCTGAGGTGATGACGATGTTCGACTGTGGCCCTCCGACAAACCAGTAACGTCGGCGACGGGAACGGTGACGGCAGCAGAGAACCTGTTCGACCCGTGAATTGATTGGTCAGTATTCATAGGTTGTGTTTATATGCTTTTTGTGGTTCTTGGTCTAATAATAGTCTTGTGATTCTGATTGGTACACATTTGTTGATTGGTGATTTGAAATATGAATCGAAATACATACTTGTCAACTGTGTGGTGTTAGAGGATATGGTCATGAATCAGTAATAGAAAATCTTGTTGTCTGAGATCTGTTTTAGTTGTTTGATTTGAAAAATGAAAGTGGTTATGAGTCCAATTCAGATTTGTAGAAGTTGCTTGCTGTGTCAACATAGGGACTGATATGTATAGCTGAACAAATCTGTGAACATGTATCTAACTGTATAGCGTAATTTTTATAATGACCAAAATGAAATCGGTAAGTTGCTTTTGTTAACTGTCTGATTGGTTGAATGTGTATACTAGTTTGGAGCCGTAAGAATAAGGACCATGATTCTCATGTTATTCTGTGAATTCTTGATTTTGAATAAAATAGGAGTTAAATGTGTTTTAGGATAAGCACAGATAAGTTAGGATATGTATTTGATGTATATAGGTGTTTGTGTTAGGTCTCGGCTAAGTGTTTATGTGTGCTAAATGTTTCGGGAAATTAAGTATGAATGATATATATATATATATATATATATATATATATATATATATATATATATATATATATATATATATATAACCTGTTTTGATAGGATATGGATTGATAAAGACAAACAGATTTAATGAAAACTCTATGTTAATCTCTTGTGGTTGAATATTTAATTGTTAAACCCTTTTGAACAAGTTATATACACTAAAGAAATATATACTCTAATTGATTTTTATAAACTGCTTACATAATGATGAACTACTTGAAGGTGCCATGAATATTTGAGTTATGCTGTTTTGATCCAATTTGGTAGTGTACGGTAGAATAAAACACGTTAATGAAATTTGATTTGATAGTACATGTTTGCGAAATCTGATTGGGTAGTACTGATATGAAAATTCTAGAAGCATCAGCAAGGGGTTACGAGTCGGAACCTACGGTCGCGACTCGAGACCATTGTGTTGACAACTTGAGACCAACCATCACACTTCAAGGAGTCGAGACCAGCACGGTTGCGACTCGAGATCTCCTGATCTCGACTCAAGCCTGACTCGAGACCTCCTGGTTGCAACTCGAGACCTTGTGTCCTCGAGTCGAGACCACCTGGTCTCGACTGGGCTGCTTGACTCCGTTATTGGGCCGCACTATGTGATAATATGTTTTGAACTTTGTGCTATTGTAAATGTTTAAATGTTACTGTTTAACTGTTTATAGGCTAGGATAGGCCCAATAATGTGTACGCTAGTATGAGTTTCGTGCTATGTGCTAGATACGTGTAGTTTGTGCGTGATGTTACTTGCATACGCGCCTAATAAATATTTATAAACCATAATAGGGTATGGTTGACCAACATAACACAAGTAAATTGACTACCGAGCAAAGCAAAGGTGAGTTCACTACTTTTTACTTAAAGCATGCGTTCCCAGTGGTTGGGAAACGGAACGAAACAACTATTCCTGGTTTGGAATTGCTTACTATCTCCTTGTGCGGGATACGGTATTTCTATCTCCTTGTGCGGGATACAGTATTTCTATCTCCTTGTGTGGGATACGGGTAACAACACTATCCCCCTGTGAGGGATACAAACTTACTTTTCTTCCCTTGTTACTGGGAACAAACTTACTTTTCTTCCCTTGTTACTGGGAACTCTTAGTTAATTACTGTTTATACGGAATGCAACGAGCAACACTAAACGAAACTCTATCACTCAAGTCCCTACTACTTAATACCGATTAGTCGCCGGGGCCAGGCGAACGGGTTGTTAGTTGATAGCGCTATTTAGGTCTGACCAGCCTCACACCGACCCTTGTTACTGGGAACGGGCGTGAACTAATAGACTCCGGAAACCGTCAATGATGATAGAACATTGACAAACGGGGCACTGTGGAAACGTGGGGTTAAGTAAGTATTCGGTATTAGAAAAACAGTTTAGTCGCTTACTTATGGGGTAGCTCCCCATGGTATGTATAAACGGGTAAATTAACTGGTTAAAACAAGTTTTTGGGAATTAAAACTTGAAAACTGCAAACACGTGAACTCGCCAACGTTATGTTGACACTCTACTGCATGCTTTGCAGGTTGCTCGATACAGCTTTGGACGGACGTTGCAATCGGATGGAGTGCGTGGTTCGTAAGTAACATGTTAATAAACTCGTGGTTTCAAGTATTATGCGTTTTCGTCCCCTTTCCGCTGTGAACGTAAACTATGTTTTGAAAAATTTAAATTGGGTCACTAATTATGCTAATGTTCTTAACAATAACTAATCCATTCAAAATAATTAGTGGCTAGGATCCTGGTCGGCACACGCCTCGCGGTAATACTCTGCATGTGGATTTTGAGGGTGTGACAGATTGGTATCAGAGCCATTGGTTATAGCGAACTAGGTTTTAAATATAAAATATTTTTGGTTGGGAAATAAAATATTTTTATATGAGAACCAGACTATAACCGTTCTTTAATGAAAACCACAACGGTGCCACACTCCGGATTGCAAGGTTCGTCAACATCAGATGCCCACCTGGTAATGGTAGGCTAACGACATTTACTTGTGCATAACTTATGTGTGTAAACCCACATGTGTGTATGTGTATCATTAGCATTTATATATGTCAGTACGTGTGCGTATATTTAGTAATTAACACAGTGGATCCTACGAAGGCTAGTCAAGCGTGTTACGTGCTAAACAGGAGCGAGTCCTCCTAAACCTGGTTCGAAACCACGATACACTAAGGGCAAGGAACCAGTTATTCCAAGCCCTCGTCCACGTATTTCTTGGTATCATCCCTGGATTGTAAATCGACGCAACGGACTTCCACTTGATAGACCTGTCCAGGGAAAGCCTGCTACGAAGCACATAGAGAAGTACGAGAACGAATCGACGAAGGGGAGCCACCCCTATATCATGGGATATTAGAAAGAACGACGACGTCATTCGCATCCTTTTTACTTGCGTATTTCTTTTCCCAACTTAAGTAGTGAGACTTGTTCCCTCACACGAATGATCATCTGGATTCTTGAAGCACTCTAGTAAGTCTACACTTTTCGGGTTTCTGTTTGCACGTCTCGAACACGAAAAGCATGCATGGTGTATGCTTCTCATTGTGGTGCCAGCAATTGTATCACCTTTCCATCGACCGCGAAGTTATTTTCCCTAATTCCTAGTTACATGGTTATTCCTTATTCAAGTTGAACCTTATACCTTAACACGCTCCAAAACCCAGCAAGGTGATATCTTTCTTACAAACCAGCGTATTTAAAGGCATGGCAAGACGACGATACGAGCCAGTCAACCCACCGACGATTACGGTGATCTAGACGCTTACCTTATCCTCCGTTTGCCAGAACTATATTCTTTGACGACTTTTCTGATTCAGTGAATCCTTTCGCTAGCTTTCGTGCGAACTCGCGTTTATTGCTCAGACGGTATCCCCGCTTCTATCTTTATCACGACATCCACGTTTCTTCGTATAAAAACCTTGACTAGATCTCTCATCAGTTGGTGAATCCAACAACCTCGACCTTTAGTCGACAAACTTTTTAGCCCTTGAAATTCAGCAACGTGTTACTTCAATCGTACTTTTCTCGAAAACCTGTTCTCGTAGCTTCCCATTGAAACCCCTCGACGACGCAAACGCCACTCCGAACTCATTCGCACGACTTAGAATAACCCACTCGAACTTGGTTTATTACCGATTTGAGGAGTCACATCCTGCCAGATGTCTCTGTAGACCCTAAAACCTGCAGGCCCGCACAACGACCATCCCTCGTTAGTTACTTCTTTTTGTGCTAACCAAATTGACGTAACACCCCCCTATCAGTAAACGACATTCCTTATTCTAAACACCCATAACTTGTGTTCGACTAGTTATCTCATTAACATCAAATAAATCCCTATTTCCAATCCCAGAGCCTTCATGTTTTGTCCCAAGTTGAACACATCAGCTATGACTACCCTTCTTGCATTATCTCGCTACCCGTGTTATGACTCACAGATTCCATGATCCCTCTCCTTCTCATTGGAGCGAAGGTTACTCGTTGGAGCGACGAGCCAAGGATACCCCGGGGGTAACGGGTATGGCAAGCACTGTTCTTCGAACTCAATACGATCAACCCCTTGTTACGACACCCGAATTTATTCCATCCTGTCAAAATTCGACACTTGATTCTTTCAAAGACGTCCGAACCCATTCCGAAAACCGGTGGGAACCAGGACGACTCCCACGCTCTACCCTGGTACTTTTACGACGTAAACCGCCTTATTAAGTTTTCAACACGTGACTTTGGGCATCGCGAAGCCCGCATTTCTCGACCAAATAAGCAACCCCTCATGATTTAAACTCGAAAAAGTATCACATGGCCTTAGGGAGGTGCTCGATAGGCCGGAACGCCAGCAAGTGGAAGATGGTCTATGAGATGCTTCCATCTAATTCTAACCCGCTCAAGGCATTGATGAGATGTCTGCCAGTAACGGCACGCGACGGCATGCGACCAAGGAAACCGATAAGTTTTTGAACCTACAACCGTCTACTTAATAGAAATAGCTGCGGGGCACGGGGTGTCGACTTCTATCACTTTTGACCGAAACCCACGTTTTGCAGACTGTGCACAAAAACCTTTGGCTCACAGTTAGGCAGGAGCACCACTTATCGCCCGCAAACTGATGGTCAGGCCAACGCACCATCCGAACACTCAAAGGCACACTGAGAACACGCGTTATCGTCCTTGGACTCGAGTGAAAATTCCCTTTTGTAGAATCCTCTTCCAACAACTGCTAACGCACTAGCATTTAGGCAACACCATTTGAGGCATTGCACGGACGTAGATGCCGGTCACCTTTGTGTTGGGCGGAAGCCAAATTTCCGGCCCAGAACTTGCACTTGACACAACGGGTAGGATTGCCCAGAATAGACAGCGCATGGCGGCAACTCCAGACCATCAGAAAAGCTACGCGGATAAGCGTAGGAAACCTCTAGAACTCCGAGTCGGAGACTGAGTTCTACTTAAAGTTTCACCCTGGAAGGGTGTGGTACGTTTTAACAACCAGGGCAAACTTAATCCGCGTTATGTTGGAACGTTCAAAATTACCGAGAGGATCGGTGAAGTAGCTTTGCAGACTAAACCTGCCTGAAGAGCTGAGTGCGGTACACAACGTCTTCCACGTGCCTAATCTGTAGAAGTGTCTGTCAGACGAAACATTAGTTGTTCTTTTTGTAGGAACTCGTGATCAGCAACAAACTACGCTTTGTTGAGGAACCGGTTGAGATCAAGGATCAAGAAATCAACACCCTCGAGCGTAGTGTAACCAACAGACCGAGTTCGTTGGAACTCACACAGTGGCCAAGAGTTTACCTGGGAACGGGAAAACCAGATGATGCGCATGTATCCCCAGTTGTTTGCAAACGTTACTTCCAGCACTGAGGCTACAACTGAATTTTGGAAAGAAAATTCAAACCAACAGGGGATGATGTGACACCCCACGAAAACGTTTAATCACACTAGCTTGTCAGTGGCTGTGCGTTAAATTTCGGGACGAAATTTCTTGAACTTGGGGATAATGTGACACTTTGGGTTTTCCTGTACGCTTCTTGGATGTTATAGTTGTGAAAATCTGTACTATGTGAAATACAAACAACTCGGTGAATCTAATGATATGTGATTTTACGTGCTATGTGACTGTATGTGCTATGTGGCTTGCATATTCGTTCTATGGACTTTCATGAAACTACTTGTAATTACGTATGGTAATGGAGTCTATGTATACATATAGAGCGTAGCGTATGACTTTTGTCTAAATTTCGAGGACGACATTCCTGTAACATAGGGAGAATGTGACAACTCGAACCCCTGATCCTGATCGTTGAGAGACGAGCATGTGATTACTATTATAATTATTATTATTATTACTGTTATTATCATTATTATTATCGTTAATGTTAACCAGCAACGAGAAATACGAGTTGTCTATCGGATAACACGAATCATACATAAAATAACTTTCTATAATTTAAACCGGGTGTTCGGGCTTAGCGACACCTAGTATTAGGTGGATCCACACACTTGGGCTAGGCCCAACCTAAATAACCCAAACCCTACACTATTTAATTATCTTAACCCCCCCCCCCCTCAGTTCTTGGACAAAACCCTACAAGATTTATGGCAGCCGCACAACACCAGACACCCCTCTTTCTCCAATCCCGAGTCCGACGATCGGAGACGGATTCCGGCGATCTCCGACGCCGTTTGTTTTGTCCTCTGACCAGCTCCTCTCCAGCACTTCCCTTCTTTTCTGGCGAGCTCACACACAAAACCCGACCCACTCCTCTTCCCCCTTTCACTCTCTCACAACCGCACACCTCGTGTGCATTCAGAGGACTCCGGCGACCCTCTCACACCCCCACACCCACCTATCTACATTCCATTACCCTGCATCGGACACATACACTTCATGACATGGTGTTGGGTCGGAGATATTTTGGCGGCTGCAATGGTGGCGGTGGCTTAGGACTGAAGGGACAGAAATGAAGGGGGTAGCAGCTGAGGTGATGACGATGTTCGACTGTGGCCCTCCGACAAACCAGTAACGTCGGCGACGGGAACGGTGACGGCAGCAGAGAACCCGTTCGACCCGTGAATTGATTGGTCAGTATTCATAGGTTGTGTTTATATGCTTTTTGTGGTTCTTGGTCTAATAATAGTCTTGTGATTCTGATTGGTACACATTTGTTGATTGGTGATTTGAAATATGAATCGAAATACATACTTGTCAACTGTGTGGTGTTAGAGGATATGGTCATGAATCAGTAATAGAAAATCTTGTTGTCTGAGATCTGTTTTAGTTGTTTGATTTGAAAAATGAAAGTGGTTATGAGTCCAATTCAGATTTGTAGAAGTTGCTTGCTGTGTCAACATAGGGACTGATATGTATAGCTGAACAAATCTGTGAACATGTATCTAACTGTATAGCGTAATTTTTATAATGACCAAAATGAAATCGGTAAGTTGCTTTTGTTAACTGTCTGATTGGTTGAATGTGTATACTAGTTTGGAGCCGTAAGAATAAGGACCATGATTCTCATGTTATTCTGTGAGTTCTTGATTTTGAATAAAATAGGAGTTAAATGTGTTTTAGGATAAGCACAGATAAGTTAGGATATGTATTTGATGTATATAGGTGTTTGTGTTAGGTCTCGGCTAAGTGTTTATGTGTGCTAAATGTTTTGGGAAATTAAGTATGAATGATATATATATATATATATATAACCTGTTTTGATAGGATATGGATTGATAAAGACAAACAGATTTAATGAAAACTCTATGTTAATCTCTTGTGGTTGAATATTTAATTGTTAAACCCTTTTGAACAAGTTATATACACTAAAGAAATATATACTCTGATTGATTTTTATAAACTGCTTACATAATGATGAACTACTTGAAGGTGCCATGAATATTTGAATTATGCTGTTTTGATCCAATTTGGTAGTGTACGGTAGAATAAAACACGTTAGTGAAATTTGATTTGATAGTACATGCTTGTGAAATCTGATTGGGTAGTACTGATATGAAAATTCTAGAAGCATCAGCAAGGGGTTGCGAGTCGGAACCTACGGTCGCGACTCGAGACCATTGTGTTGACAACTTGAGACCAACCATCACACTTCAAGGAGTCGAGACCAGCACGGTTGCGACTCGAGATCTCCTGATCTCGACTCAAGCCTGACTCGAGACCTCCTGGTTGCGACTCGAGACCTTGTGTCCTCGAGTCGAGACCACCTGGTCTCGACTGGGCTGCTTGACTCCGTTATTGGGCCGCACTATGTGATAATATGTTTTGAACTTTGTGCTATTGTAAATGTTTAACTGTTACTGTTTAACTGTTTATAGGCTAGGATAGGTCCAATAATGTGTACGCTAGTATGAGTTTCGTGCTATGTGCTAGATACGTGTAGTTTGTGCGTGATGTTACTTGCATACGGGCCTAATAAATATTTATAAACCATAACAGGGTATGGTTGACCAACATAACACAAGTAAATTGACTACCGAGCAAAGCAAAGGTGAGTTCACTACTTTTTACTTAAAGCATGCGTTCCCGGTGGTTGGGAAACGGAACGAAACAACTATTCCTGGTTTGGAATTGCTTACTATCTCCTTGTGCGGGATACGGTATTTCTATCTCCTTGTGCGGGATACGGTATTTCTATCTCCTTGTGTGGGATACGGGTAACAACACTATCCCCCTGTGAGGGATACAAACTTACTTTTCTTCCCTTGTTACTGGGAACAAACTTACTTTTCTTCCCTTGTTACTGGGAACTCTTAGTTAATTACTGTTTATACGGAATGCAACGAGCAACACTAAACGAAACTCTATCACTCAAGTCCCTACTACTTAATACCGATTAGTCGCCGGGGCCAGGCGAACGGGTTATTAGTTGATAGCGCTATTTAGGTCTGACCAGCCTCACACCGACCCTTGTTACTGGGAACGGGCGTGAACTAATAGACTCTGGCAACCGTCAATGATGATAGAACATTGACAAACGGGGTACTGCGGAAACGTGGGGTTAAGTAAGTATTCGGTATTGGAAAAACAGTTTAGTCGCTTACTTATGGGGTAGCTCCCCATGGCGTGTATAAACGGGTAAATTAACTGGTTAAAACAAGTTTTTGGGAATTAAAACTGGAAAACTGCAAACACGTGAACTCGCCAACATTATGTTGACACTCTACTGCATGCTTTGCAGGTTGCTCGATACAGCTTTGG
Source organism: Helianthus annuus (assembly GCF_002127325.2). Lineage (NCBI taxonomy): Eukaryota > Viridiplantae > Streptophyta > Magnoliopsida > Asterales > Asteraceae > Helianthus > Helianthus annuus. The sequence continues at coordinate 57,051,136 of NC_035445.2, forward strand.
ACGGACGTTGCAATCGGATGGAGTGCGTGGTTCGTAAGTAACATGTTAATAAACTCGTGGTTTCAAGTATTATGCGTTTTCGTCCCCTTTCCGCTGTGAACGTAAACTATGTTTTGAAAAATTTAAATTGGGTCACTAATTATGCTAATGTTCTTAACAATAACTAATCCATTCAAAATAATTAGTGGCTAGGATCCTGGTCGGCACACGCCTCGCGGTAATACTCTGCATGTGGATTTTGAGGGTGTGACAAAGAAAGAAAAAGACAACCAGGTGTGGGTTGTTAAAAAGGTTGATGTGAATGTCGGCGATGAATCTGGTTCCACAAAGCCAGAAGAGCCACAAGTTGAGAAGAAAATTTTAGTGAATGATGAAGAGTTTCCGTCACTAAAATTTGAGGAAGTTAAGAAGAAAATTGGAAAAACTGAGATTTCAAATCAGTTTTACATTGAGAAAAAAAAACTTTGATGTCGAGAAAACATTCAACGGGAATGTTAAAAAGATTTTTGGGAAAATGCTGAGTGGGAGAGCAAAGGGGGTTAAAGATTTTTATGCAACGAAAAAGGCAACATACAACCCTACTACTCAAGAGTTGAAATCCATCAAGTCTGAGAAGACTTGGATGGATGTATGCTTTCCATGATAGTCTTAGGACTACGCCGGAGATCCCAAGTTTATATCGTGGATCAGGAATCGGCATCATTCTAGTGTTTGAAAAGTTTGTTTGAAAGATTTTGAATAGTTTTTGAATTTTACAGGTTGAAGGACTACGCCGGAGCTTCCAGGTTGGTAATTGAGAAGCAGGAATCGGCATCTTTCTGTCTAATTCGACAAGTGGTAAAGAGGTTTCTGTAGATGTGTCATTCCTACAGTAAAACCTACATATGGTATTTTGATCTAAAATTGGTATTTGTGGTTTTATGTTTGAGATGGTTATATTCTACAATTGGTACAGAGGCTGTTTAACTGCAAATGATAAATCAGGGACATTAAGTTGTACTTGATTTATTATTCATATGAGATTGATAAACAAGATGATGAACCATATCCCCATGCTTCATAAGTGGTAAACTTAAAAATAGTAAACACAAACTCATTTTCTGGAAAAATCATTTTGATTAAAACAAACATAAGTGTTTTGAAATCTAAATGAGAAAATGGTTTGTTAAAAGGGGGAGTTCAGATTGTTTATGCCTAGTGAATGGAGATTTGATGTGATTCGATATCAGTTGTCAAGTTTCTGTACAGTTTGTGTTGTTTTCTATGTTTTCAAGTAGGTCAAGAGTCTAGTAGTTTTCAAATTTCCTTTGAAATGTGTTTGCATTTTAGGGGGAGTAGAAAATTTCTGAAAATCCAAAAACATTAGAAAATTTGAAAAAGCCAAAAACATGATAAAATCAAAAATGAGTTTTGGTGACTGTCACAACATGCTAAAGAAATGGAAGGTTTAAAAGTGATAAACAATCTTACTATGGATATGTCAGTAGATTTTTACACATTTAGTAGATTGTGACGAGATATAAACCTAAATTTCAAACTTGCTTATTCTGTGGGTTAACAAAACTTGGATATATAGGTAACCCCTGAAATCTTGTTTGAAAGGTCCCTTATTCTGAGATACTAGGTCTTTATGCTCAGTGATATCTGGGGTATTATCCCGGGACTTCTGCTGTATGGAAGTACTGACCTAGTTCCCGGATAATACTTTCTGCAAATGCTTGAAAAAGCGCCGCCCTCAGCAAATTGATGAAACAATAAAATTGATAGTCATTGCTGTTGTAAAAAAGATCCTCTAAAGGGGACCCACCAAAAGTCGAGCCGTCATCTCTCTGCTGAACGGAAGTTCTGACCTGAGTTCTCACGGCCCTCGCATCTAACCCCTATTCAGATATCAGCTGTGGTATACTCACCTGTAAGACTGAATATTGGGATCTGGATATGGGAGTATATTCAAGTAGTGGGACACACGGATAAGTTTAAGTTCTTAAAACATTAATATCGTATCTCGGATCAGTTGAACTTTGTGTGAAAATTTTAGTGGACCGATATACTGACAATCTAGGGAAATTGTTTAGAACTGAAAATGTAATCTAGCTTAACGGTGTTAGTGACATGTCTCATAAACTGATATGATCCTCTTACACGAACTCACAAAAATAGTGTATGTAAATATTTCTTTACTGCATTTTATTTCTTTATTTCAAAATCCAAAAAGATTTTCAGTGTGTTTTAGCATAAATTTTTAAAAATCCAAAAAGATTTTCGACAAACTGATGTTGGAAAAGCTGATTATCAAAATTCCGAGTGCTAAACATGATGAGCAATATTTGAGGGGGAGTGTTTGTGTGAGATTAAATGTTTTTCATAATATAATCTTCCTAAGTGGTTCATCACAGAAAAAAGAGATTTAAAGGAGAGTGTTAGTTGATGCACATGAGAGGGAGTTAAGTGTTGGTGCATGTAAAGTGATAAAATTAGAGATTTATTTCTGGGTTAAGAATGTGCAGGAAAGCCAGGTTGATTGATCCTGAAAGACCAAGTAGAGTCAGACAACGATCCTGAAGATATTGCTGAAGAATAAAGAAATACCAGCAAATCGAGAGGGGGAGTCTGAAGACAGAGAGAGAGAGAGAAGCTCAAAGGACTGATAAAGACCGAAGATTATGAAGACTCGACAATTACGACTCGTCAACATCTGAGGGGGAGTCTGTTGGTGTAGTCATCTGTCGTCTTCGTCTTATGTCGAGTCTCGAGTTCGTTGCAGATCAGATTGGACAAGAAATCAAGAGATTTGAAAGCCTGGCCGTTTGAAGGAGAGCTGGCCGTTTGAATGAAGTCTGTCCGTTTGAGAGGTGTCTGTTTGAGTGTTCATCGTTTGAGTACTGTCCGTTTGAATACGTTCAAACAGTCAGGTCACTACTATAAATAGATTCCGAACGGTTATCATTTGTAACGATTGAGAAACTTGATACCGAGGTGCTGCCGGTTGTTTCTCTGATTGTAAACATTGTCATATCAATAGAAAAGAGGTTTAGAGTGTATTTCAGGCTGTTTTGAAGTGTGTTTCTTAGTATTCCGCCTCTGAAACATACGAGAGCTCTTCCGATCGACTCATTCAGGTCACGAACACGATCCTACACATTTGCATGCACTTCTAAGTATATTAAGGAAAGAAAAGCTTTATGCTAAGTTTTCAAAGTGTGAATTTTAGTTAGAACAGGTACAGTTTCTTGGACATCAAGTCAATCATGAAGGAATTCATGTGGATCCCACCAAGATCGAGGCAATTACCAAATGGATAACCCCTGAGTCGCCAACCGAGGTTAAAGGTTTCTTAGGATTGGCCGGTTATTATAGGAGATTTATTCGAGATTTTTCTAGAATAGCCATTCCCTTAACTATGCTTACCTGTAAATGTGTTAAGTTTGAATGGGGACCGAAACAAGAAGAAGCATTTAGAATTCTTAAGCACAGATTAACCAAAGTGCCCATACTAGCGTTACACGAAGGAATTGAAGACTTTGTAGTCTATTGTGACGCTTCTAAGTTAGGTTATGGTTGTGTGTTAATGAAACGTCAAAAGGTTATAGCCTATGCGTCTAGACAACTTAAGAATCATGAAGAGAATTATTCAACCCATGACTTGGAATTAGGAGCCATAATTTTTGCCCTTAAGATTTGGAGACATTACCTATACGGCAGTAAGTTTACCATTTTCACCGACCATAAGAGTTTAAGGTATGTCTTCGGGCAAAATGAGTTGAATATGAGACAAAGACGCTGGATGGAGATTCTTAATGATTATGATTGTAATATCCAGTATCATGCAGGAAAGGCTAATGTGGTAGCTGATGCTTTAAGTCGAAAGTATCATGAAAAGCCAAAAAGAGTACGTTCTCTTAGATTAAATCTACAGGTAGATTTAAATGAACATATTAGAAAAGCACAAGAATCAGTAATCAAGGATGATACTGAAAAATTGAAAGGAATGATTAAGGAATTAGAACAAGGAACAGATGGAATTTGGAGATTACATAAGAAAAGAATGTGGATACCCAAATTAGGAAACCTACGTCACCGTATACTAGAAGACGCCCATAAGTCTAAGTATACAATGCATCCTGGAAATGATAAGATGTGTTAGGATTTAAGAAAGAATTTTTGGTGGATAGGAATGAAAAAGGATATAGCAACTTATGTTTCTAAGTGTCTAACGTGTTCACAAGTTAAAGCTGAAGATCAGAAACCCTCAGGTTTATTGCAACAGTTAGAAATTTCAGAGTGGAAATGGGAATTGATAACAATGGATTTTGTTACCAAATTACCCAAAACAATGAAAGATAATGATACAATCTGGGTGATTGTAGACAGGCTAACTAAGTCAGCTCATTTCCTACCAATGAAGGAAACTTTCAGTATGGAACAATTAGCTAAGTTGTATGTAAAGGAGACTTGCGCGACCGCCCTCAATACTGTACAATGGTTTTACTCAACTTGATTAAACTGAGTTTACTCACCAGTATTTCCCACTGACAAAATGTTTTTAAACGCGTTTCAGGTAACAAAATGTGAAAGCCAAATAGAAGCCAGCTGGACAACACTGAAGGCTTGGAAAAGTGGCTATAAAGTTACCTAAAATAAAGAGATGTTTTATTTAAATAAAATAGGGTTTATCTCTATGGAAATGTGTGTACTTGAAACTTGGGATTTTCCCATATGTTAAATATATTAAAAGCGTGGTATTTTACTCTGAAAAAATATTTCCTAACAACGATCATGATGTAAATTCCGCTGCCAAAATGATAAACACCGATACCACCGAAAATGGCCGCGGCCGCCCGTTCCTTGGTAATTAGGGGATGGGGGTTGCGACACTAACACTAACGCACCACCTGCTAAGAGTGCGTATACTGGTGTTCATCCTCTCTTCCCTACTTGCACCTACCATCACCCTATAGGGGTGAATTGCCGTGTCTGTGCCAATTGCAACATTTATGGGCATTTCACTACTCACTGCCGTTCAGGCCCACGCCAACAAGCTCAAGCTCTTCCAGCACCACCAGCTCCAATCCCCGCACCTCAGGTCAACCAAGCAGCTCTTGCCCCCGCTACTCATGCACGAGCTTGCTACTCTTGTGGTGACCCAAATCACTTTGCTAACATCTGCCCGAATCGAGTTGTGAAACAAGAACTGCAGCCACAACCATCGCAGCAATAGCAACAGCAACAACAGTAGCAGCAACAACCATAATAAGCAGCCCGCGGAAGAACCTTCAACATCAGCGTCCGCCAGGCTCAGACTGACAACAATGTTGTCAATGGTACGTTCCTTGTTAACGGTATTTATGCTTCGTGTTTATTTGATACTGGAGCCGATAACTGTTCTGTGTCATTTGAATTCGAAAGGCTCCTAAACCGTAAACGCGCTAACCTCCCAATGACGTTCGACGTAGAAATTGCCACCGGAAGAACCGTCAATGTTTGTTCTGTTCTTCGTGATTGTACTGTTGAACTCAACAATCACATTTTTCCAATCGATCTCATTCCGATGCGACTTGGTAGTTTCATTGTCATAGTAGGCATGGATTTTCTCCGTGAAAATCATGCTGAAGTTGTTTGTTTCGAAAAGATGATTCGTTTCTCTCTTTCTAATGGCGACCAACTCTGTGTTATGGCGAAGTATCCTCGAAAGAACTGAAACTTATGTCGTGCATTCAAGCAAGCAAGTATCTCCGAAAGGAATACATGGCTTTCTTAGCACACATCATGGTAGCGAAGAAGGAAAAGAAGCCGATGGAAAAGGTACTTGTGGTTCATGATTTTCCTAATGTCTTTCCTGACGATTTACCCGGTCTATCCCCAACTTGTGATATTGACTTTTGTATCGACCTCATTCCTGGAGCAAATCCTGTTGCTAAAGCCCCTTATCGCCTTGCACCGTCCGAAATGCGTGAACTTTCTAGGCAACTCCAGGAATTACTTGATAAAGGCTTCATACACCATAGCACATCACCTTGCGGCGCACCTTTCCTTTTCGTGAAAAAGAAGGATGGATCGTTCCGAATGTGCATTGATTATAGGGAAGTCAATAAGCTTACTATCAAGAATCGCTATCCTCTACCCCGAATCAATGATTTATTTGATCAACTACAAGGCGCTACGTGTTTCTCTAAGATCGATTTCCATTCTGGTTATCATCAACTGCGAATTCAGGAGCAAGATATTCCTAAAACCTCTTTTCGTACCCGTTATGGCCATTACGAATTCGTGGTCATGCATTTTGGTCTTACTAACGCACCCGTGGTCTTCATGGATTGATGAACCGTGTGTGTAAACCCTTTCTTGATCACTTTGTTATCGTGTTTATCGATGATATCCTTATCTATTCGAAGTCGAAAGCCGAACATGCGCAACATCTTCGTTTGGTTCTCGAGCTTCTCCAAGGGAATCGCCTCTATGCCAAGTTCTCCAAGTTTTTGGCTCGAGGAGATTCAATTCCTCGGTTATATCATCAAGAATCTAGGTATTGATGAGTGTAAAATGCAACATATAAATTACATCAAATGAGGCATAAAACTAACCATTTTTAGTACTAATGTTGGAAAAAGTGTGCTTTTGTCTTCCTTTTGTATTTTCAGGATTAAATGAGCGCAAATGGACAAAAGAAGCAAAAATACAGCTAGATCTAACATAAATACAAGAAAATGAATAAACATGGCATGCCCGACCCCTCGACAGCATCTTCCCAAGCAAAAACAAGAGATCAGAAGGCTGAACACGCCCCGTGCCCAGTGGACACGGGGGCGTGCTCAAGTGTCTGCAGAAAAGACAAAGTTGTAGAAGCTTCTATTTCCCAACACAGGGGCGTGCCCAGCTCAACACGGCCGTGGTCAACGCTAAGATTCGCAGAATCCAAGCAAATCTTGATAGTACAGATATGCTTATGCACACGGGGCTGTGCCCAGCGGACACAGGGGCGTGGTCAACTAATGCAGACAAACTGCAATTAATGAAGAAAGAGAAATTGGATGGACACGGGGCCGTGTCCGAGATTCTGTGCAGGCTATAAATAGAGGTGCTTGGTTCACTTCAAAGACATCCCTTGGCAAACCACCTCTCTCCCACTTCACCCACACTCCACCACCATCACAACACCTACATCCACCACCATCATCCATCATCCATCATAGAGTGTTTGTAGTAGTCTCGGGATCCAAGATTGATAGTAAGAGTTCTTGACAATCAAAGGCCATGTTTGCCTAAGTCTCTTACATCACTTGGTGAAGACAAACATTAAGTGTAATACTTTTGTTTTTTAATCTTTTCGCACATTTTATTTGGTTTTGTATTAATGACTTTAATAACTAGTTTCTTATGTTGAAGGTGAAACTTCCTTATCATTTGTTCGTGGTGTCTTGGCGTTATTTTACTGTCTATATAAAATAAAAGTTTTACACCATTCATATCTCTACGGTCTATATAGAGATATGTTGGCTACCTGGTCGGGGATTAAGGGAATGGTTTGGTAAGGTTCTTGCCTTGTTCGGTGTATAGATCCTACAAGGATCTGGGTCAAGCTTACTAGGACCTCCTTCAATACCCACTAGTATTGGATAGCAGGGGTGCGAATGGCTTGATCCCCTCATATGTAAACTACTATTAATACATTAACCCGGCTACTTGGGATTGTATCCCTGCTGACTCAAACCACTTAGCCGAGGGTAACGTCACCTTCAAAAGAGGGGCCTACCACATTACCCATTAATACCATAATTAATTATCTTCCAATAATCCAACCCTTTAGGATTGTATCATTGGTGACTCAAACTACTGGGTTGAGGGTAACGTCACCTTCAAAAGAGGGGCCTACTACTATAACTAAGATAATCTCTTAAAAAGTGTAATAGTGCAGAAAACATCAAAGGTTACACTAAAGGCGAGTCGGATCCAAGTGATTCATCTTGTCTATCTATTTTATTTTATTTTTATTTTCAGCATTTTTAGTTTTTATTTTCATGTTTAAAACCTTTTTCCTTAAATTTTGATTTGATTAGACGTTGAGGATAAACCGGTACTAAAAGCTCTTGTGTCCTTGGACGACCTCGGTATCTTACCAACGCTATACTACGCTCACGATGGGTGCACTTGCCCATATGTGTGTTTAGTGTTAGTAAGATATCGTGCTTTATAAATTTAAAACTTGACTAAAGTGTTAAAAAGGGCTAAAAATATATACAAAATTATATAACACCGCACACATCAAGTTTTTGGCGCCGATGTCGGGGACACAAGGATTTTAAGAAAGTTAGGAATCAACGGCCTAATCGTTTTTCTTACTTTTCTGTTTTTTTAGGATTTTTCTTAAATTTTCAGCTTCTGCAGAGCTCAGCACGGGCCGTGCCCGCTGAACACGCCCCGTGCCCAATCTTTGGTACTGGCAATCCTGTTTTAAGTCAGACAGTAGCTGAACACGGGGCTGTGCCCAATAAACATGCCCTGTGCCCAAGTATCAGATACTGAAAACAGAACCGTAAGATCCCGAAGGTTGGTAATTTATGACACAAAAATGAGCGATACTGATTTTTTTACTTCCGCTCCTCTTTTGGTACGTGGTGTCAAATATGTGGTGGAACTCACGAAGATTTAAAATGTTATTTTTTAAATTACACTCCCCACTATATAGACCCATTGTTTTCCTGTAGCCTTAAGAGGGGCAAAAGTAAAAATAATCCCTATCTCTCCCTCGAATGCTCTCAATCATCCCTTCTAGATGAAATTCTTATTGAAGAATTATTTCAAATGGAAGATCTAATTCTTAATTGGATAAAAGAGCTTGAGATGGATATAACTAATTCATCTAAAGACAACACCCAAGAAGAATTATTGAGATCGCATTCGGATAAAAACAACATCGTCGCTCTTGAAATCACCTCTAACTTTTGCGATGACTTGAGCGATAGTCGTCTCTGTGTCGATTGTTCCGTGAAGGACTCCCTATCGACTTCCGTCGATGCATACATAGACTTGAGCGACTCGACATACACCTTCTTTAACGAGAGCCTAGATAAGGGTTGGACTTATCCACCTACATTTAGTATAGGAATCACCCTTTCCGATAACCTCTTGTGTTCTCGTCTTAAACTAGGGCAATTAAGGTATCTCAGGCACTTCAGTGTTGTTCCGTCCAGTAAGGAACCACCCGATCCAGATAAATTCCTTAAAAATAGACGAAACTTCATAAACAGCTTCTAGACACGGGGCCGTGTCCAGGTCAGCACGCCCCCGTGTCCACCAAAAGATTCTCGTCTGACTTTTGGTCAGAATACGGACAAAAAGTGTCAGAATCCCTGCTGATTTAAACCACTTAGCCGAGGGTAACGTCACCTTCAAAAGAGGGGCCTACCACATTATGCATTAATAACTTAATTAATTATCTTCCAATAATCCAACCCTTTAGGATTGTATCCTTGCTGACTCAGGTTGAGGGTAACGTCACATTCAAAGGAGGGGCCTACTACTATAACTAAGATAATCTCTTAAAAAGTGCACAAGTGCGGAAAACATCAAAGGTTACACTAAAGGCGAGTCGGATCCAAGTGATTCATCTTGTCTATCTGTGTTTTTTTATTTTTATTTTCGGCATTTTTAGTTTTTATTTTCATGTTTAAAACCTTTTTCCTAAAATTTTGATTTGATTAGACGTTGAGGATAAACCGGTACTAAAAGCTCTTGTGTCCTTGGACGACCTCGGTATCTTACCAACGCTATACTACGCTCACGATGGGTGCACTTGCCCATATGTGTGTTTAGTGTTAGTAAAATATCGTGTTTTATAAATTAAATCTTGACTAAAGTGTTAAAAAGGGCTAAAAATATATACAAAATTATATAACACACCGCACATATCAGTATTCATGTCGATCCCGTGAATATTGAAGCAGTTAAGAGTTGGTTACACCGAAAACCCCGTCCGAAGTTCGTTCTTTTCTTGGATTGGCAGGTTATTATCGTCGATTTATCGCTGATTTCTCTAAAATCGTCGTTCCTCTCACCTCTTTGATGCATAAAGACAAGCCTTTCATTTGGGAAACTGAACAAAAGGATGCCTTTCAAACTATAAAGCGTATGCTTTGCAACGCTCCCGTACTCGCGCTACCTGATGGAAACGACGACTTTGTCGTTTACTGCGATGCCTCCAACCTAGGTCTTGGTTGTGTTCTTATGCAACGAGATAAGGTTATCGCGTACGCGTCTCGTCAACTGAAAGTCCACGAGAAGAACTACACAACCCACGATCTCGAACTCGGTGCAGTTGTTTTTGCGTTAAAGATTTGGCGACACTACCTTTATGGTACCAAGTGTGCGGTCTTCACCGACCATAAGAGCCTACAACACATCTTGAACCAGAAAGAGCTGAATATGCGCCAATGCAGATGGGTTGAACTTCTCAACGACCAGGACTGTGAGATTCGCTACCACCCAAGCAAAGCAAATGTCATTATCGACGCTCTTAGCCGACGAAGCTATTTACATAATGTTCGTAACATTCAAGCCCAACACGACCTTGAAGCTCTCATTCGCGACGCTCAACACGCTTGTTTTCTCGAGAACACTTTGAAGGAAGAAAGAATACTTGGATCCGAAAATCAACTAGTGAATAAACCTAATGGTATCTTTCACTACCTCGGTCGCATATGGATTCCTAGTCGCAATAATCTCAGAGAGATTTTGCTGATTGAAGCCCACAATCCGATATCCATTCATCCAGGTGCCGACAAGATGTACCAGGACCTCCGTGCCAGGTATTGGTGGGCAAGAATGAAGAAGGATATCGCTCTCTATGTTTCGAAGTGCCTAACTTGCTCGAAAGTTAACACCGAACACCAACGACCCTCTGGCTTACTCATACAACCCGAGATCCCGATGTAGAAATGGGAGAGTATAGCTATGGACTTCATTACGAAACTCCCTCGCACGCCATCAGGTCACGATAGCATTTGGGTTATCGTTGATCATCTTACGAAATCCGCTTACTTTCTACTGATACGATAAGACTATAAGGTTGAACGATTAACACGAATCTATACCGACGAAGTCATTTGTCGACATGGGACACCTCGTGACATGATGGTCGATTTACTTCGCATCTCTAGGAGACATTCCAATCCGCTCTCGGTACGACTCTAAATCTTAGTACCGCATTCCATCCTCAGACCGGCGGTCAGACTGAACGCACGATTCGCACCATTGAAGACATGTTTCATTCGTGCGTTATAGATTTTGGTGGTTATTGGGATTCGCATTTACCTTTAGTCGAATTCTCATATAACAACAGTTATCACGCTAGTATACAAATGGCACCCTTTGAGGCACTATATGGTAGAAAATGTCGATCGCCTATTGTTTGGCACGAGATCGGAGATGCTCAAATCACTGGTCCTGAGTTATTACAAGAAACGACTGACAAGATCATCCAGATACGAGACAATCTCTTGAAAGCTCGGAGTCGTCAAAAGAGTTATGCCAATAAACGCCGCAAGCCCCCTGTGTTTGAAGTTGGTGATCATGTACTCCTAAAGGTTTCGCCTTGGAAGGGGGTGATCCGGTTCGGCAAGAAAGGAAAGCTAGTGCCACGATACGTAGGTCCCTTTAAGATTCTGGAAAGAATTGGCAAAGTGTCCTACCGACTCGAATTACCAGAGGAACTTAGCAACGTACATCCGAATTTCCACGTCTCGAACCACAAGAAGTGTCTAGCTGAAGAAAATCTTCACGTACCTCATGAAGATTTGCAAGTTAACGAAACCCTACACTTTGTGGAAAGGCCGGTAGAAATCATGGATCGAGTGACCAAGAAACTTCGATGCTGTCACATTCCTATAGTGAAGGTTCGCTGGGAAGGCAAACGCGGCGCCGAGTTCACTTGGGAACTCGAAAGTGATATGAAAGCTAAATATCCACAAATCTTTGTTACGCTTGCGCCTTAACTTCGGGACGAAATTCCTTAATGCAGGGGAGGCTGTAACAACCCGACTTTTCGGGTCATTACCTGTTGCAATCTTTTCGCTCTTAATCGCTTGTACTCCCGAGATTTCGATTATCGCTATGGGTTAACTATTTTAAACTATGTTTTCAAACGCATTTTAAAACGTTTATTACAACGCTTACTCAAAAAGAAGTTTTCGCATTTACTGCAGTTTATAACACATACTATTTACACGCTATTTATCACATCTTACATCGCTTGTTTATACTAAACGCTATCGCAACGCAATCTCAACGCAAACTCGAAACACAGATTTACTTTTATGCATTTTAGTAGTATGTGTGTTATGTTATTTGTGTAATTATTTGTTTAAATGATATATGGTTATCAGCGCAATGCTTACACGCTCAACGCTTACTCGCAACTCGATTAAACGCAACACAACGCTTATGTAGGATCGTTTGCACGACCAAACGAGTCGTTCAGAAGAGATCTTGTCCAATACGAGAGGCGGAAACAAATGTATTGACTTTGAATCAACTTGATATACACTTTAACTATCTTGTATATTGATATAACAACGTTTTACAGCCTAGAGACACTTCGGCAGCACCTCGGTACCGGAATCAGAAAAGTTACAAACGAAATGATCAAGGTTACTATTTATAGGTAGTGCATTTTGCGTGGAATGGACTTCACACGAAATGGCATTTCGTACGAAATGGATTCATCATTTCGTGCGAAATGGTCAATTTCATTTCGTACGAAATGGACATGTTCCATTTCATGCGAAATGGCCTCATCTTATATGTTTCTCGTTTTTCTTGTAAAACGTGCCCTGATCTATCTAATTTATTACAAAACTCGATACAAGACGAAGTCGACAGACATATGCACCGACAGACTCCCCCTTGGATGTTGACGAAGTCTTTAGTGTTGAGTCTTCGGTATGTCACATCTTCAGTCTTTATCAGTCTCCATGCTCTCTCCAAAGTATTCTCCATTGTAAGTATCCTTCAATCTCTATCTCTTCTTCTCTCTCTTACATAATCTCAACCTCTCTATCTTCTCTTGATCAGATCTCTTGATTCCTTAAGTTCATCAGTATCAGCAGCTTGCGTGGACATGGTTCCAGAATCAGAAGCAGGCTCAATGCATTTTCAGACTCCTCCTTTCGATAAGCTGGGATTATAGTCTGGAATTCACAATCTACAGGCTTTGAATCGGAAACCTGGCTGCTTCTACCTGCACAAACTCTATCTCAAAATAAATTTCACAAATTTAAAAATTTGACAAATTTAGAGACCACTTGTAGAATCAATCTCAAACCATCATTTGTAAATATCTTTCAAAATGATTTTACATTTCTAATCTCTGTTTCATCACTTATAAAAATATCATCTTTCTTAATTCTAACAAATTCTCCCAAACCTGCTGTTCATCATGCTTAGCACTTGGAATTTTGAAAATCAGCTATTCAACATCAGTTATCGAAAATAAGATGAAATGAAATCTTTTTGATTTTTCAAAATTTTATGTTAAAACACACTGAAAATCTTTTTGAATTTTTTAATGAAATGCAATAAATAAATATTTACAGACAATATTTTTGTGAGTTTGTGTAAGAGGATTATATCAGTTTTAGAGACAAATCACTAACACCGTTAAGCTTTAAACATTTTAAGTTCTAAATGATTCACTTAGATTGTCAGTATACTGATCCACTTATATTTTCATACAAAGTTCAATTGTTTCGAGATACGAGAATTAGTGTTTTAAGCACTTAAACTTATTCGCGTGTCCCACCTCAGAATATACTCCCGTATCCAGACTCCTATATTCAGTCTTACAGGTGAATGTACACTAATGATATCTGTAAACGGGTAATGCGAGACCATGAGAGCTCAGGTTAGAACTTCCGTTCAGACAAAGAGATGATGGCTCGTCTTTCGGTGTGTCCCGTTTGGGGATCTTTTCTTCAACATCACATGATTAGCATTTTTCAATGTTTCATCATTTTTTATGCTGAGGGTGAGCTTTATAAGTAAAGCAGTGTAGAGCATTATACGAGGACTAGGCTATTGCTTCCGCAAAATCAGAAGTCCAGGTATAATACCCCAGATATCACCACGCACAAAGACCTAGTATGTCAGAAATAGAAAGCCCTTCAAACAAGATTTCAGGGGTTACCTATATATCCGATAAATGTTCCCCACGAAATAAGTAAATTATGATTTTTAGGTTTATATCTCGAAAACAATCTACTAAATGTGTAAAAACCTACTAGCATATCGTCAGTGAGATCGTTTATCACATTAGACTTTCCAAATCTTTAGCGTGATGTGACAGTCCACTGATGTACTATCATTTCCTCTTTTTTCACAACAAAACTCGTTTTTGATTTTATCATGTTTTTGGCTTTTTCAAATTTTCTAATGTTTTTGGATTTTTTGAAATTTCTTAGTCCCCCTAAAATTCAAAATCATTTAAAGAAAATTTTGACAAACCGATGTGAATTGCTTCAATTCTCCATTCACTTGGCATAAACAATCAAAACTCCCCCTGACAACAAACTATTTTCCCATTATGATTTCAAAACACTTAAGTTTGTTTTAATCAAAATGGTTTTTCCGGAAAATTAGTTTTATTGAAATTCACCAATCACTTGTAGGTTAGGGGTTTCATCACATTGTTTTTCAATCACTTATATGAAAGTTAAATCAAGTTCAACTTAATGACCTTGATTAACCACTTGTAGATTTCCCAAACAAAAACATTTCAAGAATGATGCCGATTCCTGCTCCACGATTACCAACTTGGGAGCTCCAACAAGTCAGGACTTTTAAGCAAAGAATACAGACACCCAAGCCTGACCAGCTTTGGGTGTGACTTTTTCAGTTTTACTTGGGGTTTGAACATTCCTTTTTGCTTCATAAAAATCTTTTACCTGTTTGGCCCTTCCATCGACCATTTTTCCAAAAATATTTTTCACTTTACCATTAAACACTTTTTTGACATCAAATTCTTTCTTTTCAGAATAGAATTGATTCGAAATCTCCACTTTTCCAACCTTTGATTTTAAATTTTCAGCCCGCAATGGTGGAAAATTGACCTCATCCATTGGCAGTACTGAATTTTCACTATTTAGCTCAATTTGTGGCTCCTCTGACTTTGATGAGTCAGATTCATCGCCAGATTTCACATCTGATTTCTTAACAACCCATGTTTGGTTTTTAAGATTCACCCTTCTTTTGTAAAACCTTTTCGAACATTCACCAACTTCATATGTTGAGTTTTGAAACACTTTGAATTTTTCAGTTGGTGGTTCAGTTTTATCAACATTTTTTTCTTTAAGTTTAGAAACAACTTCCTGTTTTGTGTTGGTAGCCATTGGACAATTCCAGGCGATGTGACCAACTTCTTGACATCGGTAACAGGTTCTTGTCTCCTTTTTCTGATGAACTTCATTCTTCTCTTGTTTCTGTTTTTCTACAAAGAACACTTTGTCCGATTGCTTCCAGAATGAGCTCTTTTCTTCTTTCTTAGAACTTGACCCTGAAACAAATACAGTGTTTGTTTTAGAAATTTTCTCATTTTTATGATTTTCGGGTGGAGTAAAGCCTAAACGTTTCTTTTTGAAATTACTGTTATGGTTTGGTTTCTTTTGAAAACCAGAACCAGATCTGTAACCTTTTTTCTTGTTTAATCTTTGTTGAACTCTTGAGGTGTATTTTTTAGGTTTTTCAGAAAGATTTATATCTTTTATTTTAGAAATATTAATTTCTGTTAGTTTGAAAACCTTGTTGATCATTTCAGTTTTAGCAGCTCTTAATGGAAATTCCTTATCAGAAAATAATTTGTCTGAATCATTCAAAGTATATGCTACTTTGAATGCTTCGTCATTCAAATTATTTTTTGATAACAGAAATTCTTTATTATAAACCCTTTTAGCGGATTATTTTGAACTGTTGACTGACGAACTCGAACTTTCAGACTCAGACTTTGACTCTTACTCCTCATTGTTAGGATCGGAGGCTGTCATGATTGTGCTTGTTTGTATAAATTTGACAAATCAATGAATATAAAATAAGATTAAGTGCAGCGGAAATGAAAACAAACTTTGTAAGCACAATCTAAGTGGGAAATAGTTTGATAAACAGATGCTTCTCATTAAGTTGAATGATTCAATTACAAATCAAATGATTACAAGCATGCTTACCGAACTAAGCTCCCCATCAGCCTGATACTCCAAGGTTGGTTGCACAAGATGAAAGGATTGGACTGGAGAAGAAGAATCCACTCAGTCAATCAAATGTAATAGTACAGGGCACTGCTCCATTTATAGACAAACCAAACCACTGAGGCATTTCAGCTGACGTCACCATGATAGTGACATCTAACAACCTACAAACACTGTTCTATACAAACTACTGATGTTTAAACAACTGATTATAAGTACAATACAAAACAAGAGTTAACTACTGCTTCACGTTCCGCTGTTGTAGCCTGAGCACTGATGTTGAGCATTAGTGCTTTCTTCAAAGGTGATCAGTCCTTGAATGGGCAGTGCTTGTGTCTTCAGCAGTACTTAGGAAACAACAGTAGATAGAGCAACAGTGTTTGTCTTCAGCAGTCTTTAGAGTTTCATCAGTGTTTGGTTCATCAGTTGTTATAGTGAGCAGTACTTAAGATCCATCAGCTGTTAGATTACCACTGTCAAGGGGAAAGCCAAGTGTAAACAGCTGCTTATTCTGAATCCACTGTTGTGATCTGGTTTTGGCTTTCATTATTTGTTCCTCTGGTAGGGTTCAATCCCAACAATCTCCCCCTGGAACAGATAATGCCAAAACCCTTCATTATTCTGGACCTTTATTCCTCATCAAAAGTTCCTTAGCTTGCCTTTTAAATTCTTCTTCAAATTCCTTGGAACTCAGGTCATCTTCATCCCTACACAATGTAAGTTCAAGGAGATCCTGCAAATCTTCAACACTAAGGCCTAGTGCTTCTTTCCTTGATATATACATCATTTCGCCATTGGATCTGACCAAGGTTAATACGTGGGTCTTTTGATCAGACATCCACTTTAGTACTTTTAATCCTAATGGGTTTCTTGGGAGAGATTTATTTTTTGATGAGTTTGGAGATGTTGGCCTTGAGAACACTTGCAGACTTTCAGACATTCTTTTGAAGGCCATTTCAATGACATTGTTTGCTGCAGCTATGTCTTCTGCAGTCTCTCTTTCAATTAGCTCTTGCCTCTCAATGTTTGTCATGCCTGTTGAAGTGTTTGGTGATACAGGTTTGGTTAATACCTCTTTAAAAAGGTTTTGAAGTTTTGCTGACGTATCTTCTTTTAGACCCATTTTCATGATGGTATCTTTAAGTACTCAGCTTCCTTTTCTTTTACCTCCTCACTAGACAACTGTTTTCCTTCTTCTTGGTTTGACACAAGAATAGGATTATCTGCTGATTTGAATAGTTTTTGGAGGTTTTCAATCTGTTGTTCAAGCTTCATCATTTGTTCATGCTTCTTTGAAGTACCTGAAACAGTTATCTTCCTTTTCTTCAGCCTTTCATAGGCTTCATCAGTCTGCTTCTTTGACCATTTTGATATGGCTTCAGCAATATCCATTTTTGCATCCACCAGCTCCTTTTTCTTTCTTTTGTACTCAGCAGTTAGGTCAGCGATGAGCTTTTTGTATTTGCTCCAATTTGGAGCATTCTTCTTCTTTTAAGGATCATTCTTGATTCTATCAATCCTATCAGCCTCATGCTTTAAAGCCACTATTGGCCATTCTTCAAATTGGTTTTCATCAGCAGGATAAATTTTTTCTTGCATAATGTATGCAAGAAATTTTCTTCTCATC
Organism: Helianthus annuus; assembly: GCF_002127325.2. Lineage (NCBI taxonomy): Eukaryota > Viridiplantae > Streptophyta > Magnoliopsida > Asterales > Asteraceae > Helianthus > Helianthus annuus. Next base: position 57,068,989 of record NC_035445.2, read on the forward strand.
TCTTTTCGTTGATCTGCCTTTTCTTTGCTCAGCTCTTGTGCAAAATCTTTTATCTGTTTGACTTTTGTGAGCAGAAAATCCAATCTTTCAGCAATGGCTTCACATTCAACCTTGGCTCTTATCTTAGCCTGTCTTGCTTTGAGCTCAAGGTATTCATCCATGTCTTCTGGGACTATGAAGCCAATGAGTGAAGGAAATCTTCTGTTTGAAGGATCATCATCAGTGTAGAATTGCCTCCTCTCATTTTTGATAGCTTCTAGTTCCAGTGGATATTTTGCAGCAATGGGATCATATTTGTCCTCATTTGCCTGAGTAAGTTTTCTTTTTCTGGTATAGAACTTTGCTGGTTGTGATGTGGGAATGGTGAGAGCAGTGGTGGATGGTTGACTAACAGTGGTTGAAACAACTGGTGTTTCAACTGCTGTTGTCATTACAACTACTGATATGTCAGCAGATGTCTTCTGCTTTTGAGCAGGAGTTGTGATGGCAGTGGCTTGAGTGGTGATGAGTGACTGACTAACAGTAGTTGGAACAACTGGTGTTTCAACCACTATTGCCATTACAGCAGATGTTGTAACATCTGCTGTCTTCTGCTTTTTGGCAGGAGGTGATGATGGGGTGGTTGTTTTTGATGGCGAAGTTGTTGTTGGTGATGTGAGTTGATACAGTAGCTTTGGTTTGGCTATTTTCTGGCTCAATAAAGATGCCATCATCAATTCCTTTCTTTTTCCACTTGATCTTCTCCCCTTTTTGGCATTATCTAGGAAGGGTTCATTCATGAAGAGGACATTGGGAGGAACTTTTCCGGAAGCACTTTGTATATGAGCCTTGATAGCTTTAATATCTGCCTAAGTATCTTTAAATCTTGACTCCACCATGTTTGTCAGCTTTTGTACATGCATAGCATGCTGCTGATCAGCCATCTGCTTTTGTCTTTCTAGCAGTGGTTGGAACATGTTCCATAACTCATTTGGAGCAGGTGCCTGTTGTGCAGGTGCTTGATCTGGAGCAGCAGTGGATTGGGGTTTCTGAGCTTTTAACAGCTGCTACACCATATCCTTTATTTCAGCAACTGAGGTTTCCAAGTTTTCAACCCTGCCCGTCAATTCCTGATATTTTGAATCATCACCCGAATTAACAGGATCATCTGAATCCCCACCAGCAGTGGTTGTACCAATGTGTGACTTAGGAATAGAGTCCCAAAAGTCATTCATTGATGCCCCTTGTTCTTGGTACTGGGTACTTCTTTCTTCAACACTAGATAACCTTTTGAGAGTACCAGAGGGCACTACATACTCACTGGTGGTTATCATAGGTGTTATTGTAGAAATTGCCTTCAAGGGAGTCTTACTAAGAAAACAACTGGCCAAATGCAGATCTTTTGATCCAACATTTGTAGTTGCTGCTCCGCTTGAACTACTGACAGGAATTACTTGTAACTCCTGCAGTGTAACCTCCTCAGTTGTTGCTGGGATAGCAGAGATGTCAGCATCAGACCCAGTCACCTATAGGAGTATACTCTCAGTGATAGGTGATTGAGAGGAACTGGTTTGTGTCTGTGTAACATCAACTGCATGCAACAAAGGTATAATGGATGGTGGTAATGTAGGGGGTGAGGGTAAAGGAGTTGAAAGAGACATGTCCTTGGGATCAGGACTGTGGAAGATGGATCCGAGTGGGTCCAGAGCTTCATATTGTGGGGTCCCTGTGCTTACAACCTGATCCTTTTGAGAGGATGCAGGAGGAGTTTGAGGCAAGGGTTGAGATCTTTCTTCCATCTGCTGTGAGGAAGTAGCAGCAGTGGTTATTGGTGACTTTTGTGCTGTCACAGGCATTTGCTCTGGGATCTCATCTTCCAGAGGTTCCTTTGTTTTGGGTTTGGGGGGGCTTTCTGGATGTTTTCTTTTTGGTCTTTTTGGTGGTAGCAGGTGTGGGTTTCAAAACAGTGGGTGTGCTGCTTTGATCACCTGGAGCAATGGGCTCAGCAGCCGATACCTGAGGAGCAGTTTCATCTGCAAAATTCTGCTCAGGCACCTCTGCTTTTGTTTTTATAGGTGCCAACATTATAGGGAATGTTTCAGGCGTTAAACAGTTTATTTTAAAATGAACACCTTGTTTGGGCAATTCTGCGTCTTCTTTTACAAAATTTTGTTCGAAATAATAGCTTAGAAACCTTGGGAAGAGCAGAAATGCTTTGCTATCAACATTCTTTACTAAATCATCAAAAATCTCCTGGGAATAACTAATTTTCATTATTTAAAATTACATATCCCAGGCATTGAATTTTTGATGGTATTTCATTAAAAGAAGTTGTTTTATTAGAAACACACATCAAAAGAGTGTGAAATAAAAACCTTGGTGCAGAAGGGAAGAAACCTCTTTGTAAGGTATCCCTTTTTGTTTGCTCTGCATAACCCCTATTCATGAAATCCTTTTTCAACTCAGTTTTCAAAAAAGAGGTTTGACCTTCCAGATCATTGAGTTTGAAGACTTCATAATAGATTGTGGAGAGATTTGGATCTTTTTACCCTGTATCTAGGAGTTTATGGCTGTGACAGTGTCTCCTTGTTTTTCAAGGGTGGCATTGTTCCAGAACTCTCTCTGGGTTTGTAGATAAATAGGAGCGTCTGCTGTTAACAAAGTTTTATACTTTGATGCAGATAAGGTGTCAATGATGGAGTCGAAGGTGTTATCGGTTGTGGGTTTTGTGAGTATACCAAATAGTTGTGAGGAGATTTGTAACGAATTTCTGTGGTTTCAGTGGCCATTTGAGTGGCGTCAGTGGGAGCGGAGGAAGAAGACGGTTTTGATTTTGATTTCGACTTTGATTTCGTCATTTTTTATGAAGAAGATCAAAAAATGTTTTTGGAGTTATGAGAGGGAACCTGCTTTGTGAAGAGAATGTTTGGAATTCAATTCGACAGTGAAACCCTGTTTGGGGTTTTGATCAGGGTTTTATTCAGGGAAAAAGGAAATACTGACTTGGCAGCGGTTATAATGATCTGACGGCTAAAAACTGACCACGTGCCAACCCCTGATGGAAGAATAAATAATGGAGGACAGTTGTTTTTGGTGGCCACTGATGAAACAAGCATCAGTGGTTACAACGGTAATAAATGAAGCAGTGGGTGATTTTCACCATCAGTGGATGCTTTTACAACATCAGTGGATAGCATATCAGTGGATACAGCACTGATTTTGAACATCATTGCTTATCAGAGGAAAATGAGAACAGGGGTTGACTTTCAGCAGTGGACAGACATTAGAGAGCAGATGTTGAGGCACGACAGCAGTTAAGGGAAAACAGTGGTTGATTAACATAACAACTGTTAATGCAGCAGTGGTTGAACTTTTGAAAGTTAATTTGAGCATCTGCTTGTTCAGATGTGGAGATTTTGTCTTTTGTAAACACAATATCATGTCCAACATCTGTTATTCTGCAGAAATGCTATACTCAACAATTTACATTTTGGATGCAAATTATCAAGATTAATTTGTCAGCAGTTTTTCTAGGAAATTATGTTCAAGGTTTACCTACTATTCATTATTCGAGACAGTGGTTCAGCATCCCAGATGATGAAGACTTCTTTACTAATGCCACTCATTTTATGTCTAATCATTTGAATTAGAACATGAGTATCTTAGTAGTTTAAGAATCTATTTGCAATCAATTTTTGACTTGTGAACAAACTTTGATTTTGAAACGACCTTGACATATGTACCCGTTCCTTTTTGATCAGTTTAAGGAAAAGTAATTTCACACAATTACATCCTGACCAGAGATGAACTTTTACTATAAAAAATGAGTAAAAGTACAAAATATAAAAAATAATATATCTAGTTTTATTTGAGAGAAAACACCTTAAAAAATCAAGGGATATTTAGAAGAATGAACATCAAAGGAAACTGACAACTTTTCAAATAAGTTCACAATCTTATCATCTTCAAGTTTTATGACCATTGTTTGGGATTATTTTCTTATCAATAGATTGCAAAATCCTCTTCAAAGTTCAATCACTAGAATACTAATTTTACCTGAACTTTCCTGAATGAATGAATGCACACAGTTGCATGATGACAATTGTTTTCCCAACTTTGTACTCTTAAGTGTTTTGGATTTATATTCTTTTCTTTTGATTTCAAAAGTTTTGAGATAAACACACTTTTGAGTTTTTGTAATTTTTCTTCTTCCTTTTTTACCCTTCCCATTCATAAGTACAGAAAATACTTACTGGGAGGTTTTTAATGAAAAAAAATAACTTAATCCAGAATCATTTTCAGCAATGTTTTGAGAGATCTGGCCGCATGTGAACAGTTTTATTACCAAATCTCACATTACTTATGATTTGGATTGTTTTTGACCCCTGATTTTCTTAATGTGTTTTGACAGAGTTGATTTAGTCCTTTTGAGGATTCTGTTTCTCAATCTGCCTTTTAACACATAAGATCTCATGACTAAAGTTTTATTTTCCTCTTTCTAAGTTAGCAAAACACTAATGTTTACATGAACATAGGTTTTGTTAATCTGAGATTCATACTTTAGCATAAAATATGATAAAATCATCACAAATTCCATAACAACAGTTGAAATCAATTTTAAATGAAGATAGTCATACATAGTTGCCAGACATGTTGTCAGATCTGAAAACTATGAGTGATTTGAGCATGAAAACACTTGTTATTTGAAATTTGTGAATCTTATGACATCTTGGTTGTATTACAGAGTATCAGATTCATCATTTTGAACATGCTTTCTCGTTGCTCTGTTTTTCAACTAAACACAATCAACCTTGTTATCAATGAATTTTGAGCTGAACTGTTACGTCAAATTGATTGTTAGATCGAATTTGACTGTCCAGGCTCTGATACCAATTGTTAGGATCGGAGGCTGTCATGATTGTGCTTGTGTGTATAAATTTGACAAATCAATGAATATAAAATAAGATTAAGTGCAGCAGAAATGAAAACAAACTTTGTAAGCACAATCTACGTGGGAAATAGTTTGATAAACAGATGCTTCTCATTAAGTTGAATGATTCAATAACAAATCAAATGATTACAAGCATGCTTAGAGAACTAAGCTCCCCCTCAGCCTGATACTCCAAGGTTGGTTGCACAAGATGAAAGGACTGGATTGGAGAAGAAGAATCCACTCAGTCAATCAAATGTAACAGTACAGGGTACTGCTCCATTTATAGGCAAACCAAACCACTGAGGCATCTCAGCTGACGTCACCATGATAGTGACATCTAACAACCTAACAACCTACAAACACTGTTCTATACAAACTACTGATGTTTAAACAACTGATTATAAGTACAATACAAAACAAGAGATAACTACTGCTTCACGTTCCGTTGTTGTAGCCTGAGCACTGATGTTGAGCATCAGTGCTTTCTTCAAAGGTGATCAGTCCTTGAATGGGCAGTGCTTGTGTCTTCAGCAGTACTTAGGAAACAACAGTAGATAGAGCAACAATGTTTGTCTTCAGTAGTCTTTAGAGTTTCATCAGTGTTTGGTTCATCAGTAGTTATAGTGAGCAGTACTTAAGATCCATCAGCTGTTAGATTACCGCTGTCAAGGAGAAAGCCAAGTGTAAACAACTGCTTATTCTGAATCCACTGTTGTGATCTGGTTTTGGCTTTCATTATCTGTTCCTCTGGTAGGGTTCAATCCCAACATCATCCTTATCCAACACCTGATCGACCACTTTCTTTATTAACTCAGACCCATGATCAATGTCAGACGATGTGAATGTGACGTCAATGTTGTCTGGTAAATCATCAGTTGTTTCGGACTTTAACTTTATATTGACTGCCTTTTTGACTTGTTCCTCATTTGGTTTTCTGGGAGAATAACCTTCCCAGATCGGAGTCGGACACTTGTTGTAACTAAAACTTTGTTTCTTACCAGTATCCTTCTCTTCCGGCTTCTCATCTTGAAATGCTTCAAAACCTACAATAGTTGGATAAATTCTATTAATCAAATAATCAGAACTTGAATAACTTTGCAGCAATCTTCTGATTCTTTCATTCTCAATTTTTTCGGTTTCCAACTCCTGCAATTTGCACACTCTTCAATATAGTGATTGATAGCCTTCTGCTTAGACATCATCACTGCATTCATCATTGTTAAAACATCTTCCCTTTCTGAGTTTGTCTTTTGCAAACTATTCACTGTTCTGTTCAACCCATCATATGATTCTTTCGCATATTTAACATCAAACAATAATTTTTCTTTCATCTTGTCAATCTCACTAAACTTCTTGTCTTTCTCTTCACAATTTTTGCATGGTTCCAAACATTTTAGACAAGGTTTTGTGACGTCAACAATCTTTTCAATTTCAACAACTTTAACTTCATCACTCTGTTCAGACTTCTCTTTCTGAGCAACATTCTCGCATTTTACCTCTTTCTTTTCTTTTGTTGCTCGTCTTTCCTTTAACTTCTTCAATTTATCTGCAAAATAAAATTTGAAACTTTCAGGAGATAAATGAGTTTTTCCAATGTTTATTTGATTAATTTCCTCATCATCATCACTGCTATCAGATGATGATTGATCAAAATCTGGTGTCTTTTCTGAGCTATCTGAAGAAACAGACTCTTCATCTTGGCTTTTCTCATCATCAGCAAACACATCCATCCACTCTTTCATCAACTCTGGTTCTTGAATTATTTGTGCAATGAATGCTCTAAACTTTGAATCAGCCGGTATGTATTTGTCCCAGCTAAAACCTTCTGCCACTCTTTCATCATCTTGATTGACCAGATAAGCTTTCTTCTTTCCATCTTCAATCTGATTAGCATTGGATGATGATGGTTGTTGTTGATGCTGTTGTTGAGAGACTTAATGATAAATCGCTTTTCGATAATAATCATTGTTCCCGAACGGATTCTGAGCTCCACCTGCTTCTCGGTTGGTATTTTCCCTCTTGAAATGTCCTTTTTCCCTGCATCGAAAACAAGTAACTTTAGATTTATCAAAACCTAAAGTAGAAATATTAGCATCACGAAAGTCACCTCTTCCTGTAATCTGCTTAAATTTCTCAGCTCTCCTCAACACACTCGCTAAACACCAGTTAATATCCATAAGCTCCATTTCCTCAGCATCAACCTGATCATAATCCTCTTTTGTTAACATAGGATTTCCGATTCTTCCTGCAATCAAACCCTCATAAGATTTTAACACGGTAACAAGTAATGCCATATGACCTTTAGCGACTTCTTCAGAGAAATTCTGACCATTCTGAAGATGTAAAGCAATGCTGCATTGTAGTACATGACCATTACCATTGTTTGAACTTTGAACACTTGGATTGACACTTGGATATGAAGAAAAACCACTAGTGTTGATTGATCTTTGATTAACTGATCCAGATGAGTTCTCTGCGCTGAAAGCGGTTTGGATCTATGGACTTAGTTCAACATTTTGAGCATTTCCTTTGTAGTACATCTTGATGTCTTGTTGACCGCTTGAATTATTCATTCTAGCAATCTTTTGTTGCTCAAGATCTTGTCCCTCAAGTTTCTCAATAAATTGTGCAATCGACAATCTACTATACTCTCCGGAATTTTTCAGAATCATGAGGTATGTACCCCATTCTTTTTGAGGTAACGCATCGGCTAATTTCTCAACCCATTCCTCTGGAGTTTTAGTAATTTCCAATCGAGACATTGAATGCACTAGATGACAATATCTTTCAATGAGAGTCTTTGTAGTTTCACCTGGTACACTTGTAAACAATTCAAATTCTTTCTTCAATAATGAATTTTTACTCTTGATCATCTCTGCACTTCCTTCGGTTTTTTTGCGAAGTGCATCCCAAATCGAATAAGCACTAACATCATGTTGAAGTAATATGAAAATATCTTCTTTCACAGCTTGTTGAAGTAAACTAACCATCATTTTTTCTGCCTTATACGTATCTCTCTCTTTATCTGAAAATTCCGAGATAATCTTTGCAACTCCCAAATCAGACAGTGGTCTAGCATACTTAGTTTCAATACTTTCCCAAGATCTTAGATGATTAGCTTGAACCCAATTTTCGAAACGTTCTTTCCAACTATGATACTCTTCAATGCCCATCAGTTTTGGAGGTTTCTGTAACGTTCCGGTTTCATTTTCCATGGTTACACTCTGAGCAACAGTAACAGGAGTACTCGGAGTTGTAGCAAACGCATTATAGAATTCGTTGTCCATCTTTCTGTAAAAATTTCACAAATTCAGACTTTCAAACGAAATGAGGTCTCACACGAAATGGACTAAAAATCCAAACAAAATGGATCTGGTACGAAATGCCTTTTGGTGCGAAATGGTGCACTTCGTGCAAAATGGTATCCTTTTGATGCGAAATGATCTTTTGATGCGAAATGAGGTTACTTTCAAACGAAATGGAACAATTTGGTGCGAAATGGCCAAACAAAGTTCAATTCGTGCGAAATGAGATCTTCAATGTCCAAACCGTGCGAAATGATGATGACGTCATCCAATCGTCCATGATTTTTGACAAATTGATCAAGTTTAAGGTTGATTTTAAGTCTGATTCTTTCAAGGATTTGTTAAAACTGTGTTTTGCACGTTATATGTGAAAATTAGCCCATTTAAACCGTGAAATCTTGTTTATTTTTGAAAAATCTTGTAAAAGAAGGTGTAGAAATCAGAGTTTTGATGAAATCAAGCTGAATCGGTAAGAACTCTTCCTCCTGAGCTCTGATACCACATGTAGGATCGTTTACACGACCAAACGAGTCGTTCAGAAGAGATCTCATCCAATACGAGAGGCGGGAACAAATGTATTGACTTTGAATCAACTTGATATACACTTTAACTGTCTTGTCTATTGATATAACAACGTTTTACAGCCTGGAGACACTTCGGCAGCACCTCGGTATCGGAATCAGAAAATTTACAAGCGAAATGATCAAGGCTACTATTTATAGGCAGTGCATTTCGCGTGGAATGGACTTCACACGAAATGGCATTTCATACGAAATGGATTCATCATTTCGTGTGAAATGGTCAATTTCGTTTCGTACGAAATGGACATGTTCCATTTCGTGCGAAATGGCCTTATCCTATATATTTCTCATTTTTCTCGTAAAACGTGCCCTGATCTATCTAATCTATTACAAGAATCGATTCAAGACGAAGTCAACAGACATATGCACCAACAGCTTAGCACACGAAATGGAAGTTGGAAAATCAACAAAACGCAACTCGACTGATCGAATGGGCAACCGATCGAATGGACTTCCGTCCGGATGACCATCCGCTCGGATGGCCATCCGAGCGAGTGGCCATTCGACCGGGCAAGCCATCCGACCGAACGCCACCCTCCACCGACTTAACTCTCCTCTCACCCTATAAATACTACCGGTACACCTCCCTTTCACTGATTTGACACTCTCATCCGACCACAGGAACTTAAGTCGCTCTCAGTCACTATTCCTCATGATTCAAGGCCATTTCGTAAGTATTTCTCCTCAAATCTTGTACAACCATCATCTCTAATCACTTCTACATCATCTTCTCCATCAAAATCACACACAAACACTTACTTTTTCTCTGAAATCACTGATTTGGACCTCTTGAAGGTGGTTTCCACCTGTTTTGCTTTGGCAAGCGGATAAGGAACACCATTTGATCGAGATTGGCTCTAGATTTGAAGGATTTCACATGTTTTAACTCAAATCTCAACAAGATCTCAACACTTTTCAACTTTCCTTCAACTTTTCTTCAACTTTCACATGAAAACCGATGGAATCTGGGTTCATTTCGACTCTCTACCCAATCCTTAGTTGAGAGCCGTCTTGAAAACGAATTTCCACCAGAGAGATGACTGATTAACGGGTTGAACATGGATCTTCATCAAGAACAGTTAGTTTGGCCGAATGGGCTAAGACCATTTGATCGAATGAGCTAGGCTTGGTGTATTCCTATTGTTTGACACATCGTCATGCCGTCTCCGTTTAACTCAAAACTTTTACTTAGAAAATTTTACAAATTTTCAAATAACAGATTGCCCACTCGAGTGGCCATCCGATCGGATGACCATCCGAACGATTGACCATCCGACCAAGTGACATGTCCCCTCTAACTTCCAATGTTTAAAACGTTTTGATTAAACTTCGAACTTTAACAATTTCCAAACCAGCACACTCATTCGAATGGCCATCCGTTTGAACGGTCATCCGCTTGGATGACCATCCGTCCGGATGACCATCCGAGTGCTGCTTCGACACATAAAATCCTGTGAACAGCTGTGATCGGACATTTTGTTCAACGACTTATGCTACTGTTTCCATGCTCAGGCTAATTCCAACGCGCTCCCTTCAATTCAACCAAGTTGTGTTTACTTGTTAAACACCTACTGTGAGTATAGTCGAACCCATTTTCATTTAACGCACTTTTGGGTGTTACATAGTTCTATATCAAAACACAACACACAACGCAAACACTTTATAACGTTAACCGCTCCCGCATGCTATACGTGTAGTTTGAATGCTTGTACTATGCTATACAGTGTTACACTATACCGCTGTGACACCTGTGTAACCACGACCATCAAACAAATACCAAACCAATGAAATATTGTATTTCATACTTGGGATTTGTATAAATATGTGTATCGTTTGCACATATTGATTCTTGTTCGATTTCGGGCCTTAAATCACTTTCTGGAAGGTTATACGCGATCTGATGCGTAAATATAACCAGTTTAATGCAACAAACACTCTGGAACAGTGAAATAGGCTTAACATACCTTAGATAACCCTTACATAACTTAGAAATAAGTTTTGGATGGTTTGGTATGCCGAAATCAAGTTTATTCGCTTACAGGGACTAAATTCGACAAACTGCGAAAGTATGTCAATTTGTACTGTAACAGACCTTCCGGAACTTGATCATAAGTTAAATATTCCCTAAAAATCCTTTACATAGCTTAGAAATAGGCTTTGAGGTGTTTGGTGCGCAAAAATAAACTTTATGCTCATTCAGGGACTAAAAGCGTCATAAAGTGATACATCCGGACTTCCAAAAATTTATGTAAGCATTAAAATATTTTATTTTAGTGTTTGGCATAAGAAAAATCCATTCGTCGCGCAATTTGGATCGTCTTTCGCGCTTATGCGCATTCCGTCGTAATTAAGCGAACATCGCGAATGTACGACGAAACGAACCGACATCCGGCATATTTTTGAGCATGTTTCATGTCCCTCATACTTAGGCATCATTTTAGGGCCTTAAGGTTGGCTTAACGGGCTTTAAACGTGTCGAAAATGGACTTAAAAGCATGCAGGGGCTAAAACTATCAATTCTGAAAGTTTGTGCTGATCAGACAAGCCCAGGCGGCCCGCCTGAGTTTGTGTGTATCCTGACGCGGGCCGCATGGCCTCCCCAGATATGCAAAAAGTTGTTAACAGCCTGTTTCCAGCTGTTATACACTCCAAAACCACTTGCAAATGGTATTTTCAATCCATGGGCTGAATCTATGGGTGCCCAAGGTTTCCCAAAACAGTGGGCCCATGTGTACGGCCGAGATCGAAGCACGTTTTGTCACACCCCCAAAATCCACCTGCGGAGTATCACCGCTTGGGAGCGTGACTGACCAGGATCAAGCCACCAATCATATAGAACAATGTATATAGTTAAAGTAATAACAATTAAACCAAACCAAATCCATATGAAAGGTGTTTCCAAAACATAAGTAAGTTATCACTGTTTAGCGGAAGCGTATAAGTAAAACCCAATATAAATAAGTATGTAATGTCATAAAGTGTTCAACAAACAATCACGATCCAAGCCCACAACGACCAGCTCCTCCCTGTGCAAACTCCATGTATCTAACGACCTGCAAGGCATGTAACAGAGGATCAACAACTAGTTGAGCGAGTTCACAGTTTATAGTTCGGTATATGTAATAGTATGGTAAGCCTTGTGTTCGTTCATTAATTATTTATCGTAATCGTTCGTATCGCAGCCCTCTAGGCATGTATGCGAAGATTAGGGAAAGTTCTCAAGTATTCTAGACTAGGTATGTTTGTATCGCGGCCACCCGGCACCTGTGCGAAGTTTTAGTGTATAGTTCGCAGCCTTCCTAGGCATGTGTGCGAAGATTAGTCATATTATTGCAGCCAACCCTGGCATGTGTGCGAAGATCAGTCATATTATCACAGCCAACCCTGGCGTGTGTGCGAAGATCAGTTCTATAAGCATCACTAGTCTAGCCGTATCTTAACCAATCACCTTCCTCACCCGAGGATCATATCACTACGTTCCATTATCTAGAGAAGTACAAATAAATAAATCAATCCCATTCCCACCCTGGGAACCCCATGCCTTGGCTGTGTGAACTCACCTTGGTTTGCTCGGTATGTTATTGCTTCTAGGGTTAATTTGTGTTTAAGTCCGTTGCACACGATCTAAGGTACATTGCACATAAATCCACTGTGAGTATTTTACTTTCAATTATGTTTACAACTCTTTGGTGTTCAAATAGTATCATACGGTAATGTATCGCACAGAAACATGTAGTATCATTCATTAACACTTAGCATCATATCAGACAGTATCGCATAAGCGTATACAGTAGTGACAGTAGCATGCAGTAGTATATTATAAAGTGCAGCACATACAGTAGTGGCAGTAGCATCCACTTATTCATTCATGTCTCATCAATAACTCAGGTCATGCTTATCAACACGGAACACAGACCATATATGTATGCATTACAGAATTCGGACAACAACACAATCATAAATTTGCACCTTTCCTTTACATAAAGGTCGGACATGAATATACAAACAAAAGTCGGACATGATAGCATTGTAATAAAGATCGGACAAGGAAGTGGGGACCAAACTCGGACCATACACACTAATAAAGGTCGGACATAGGGGGGTTGGGGTAAAAACTCGGACCAAGAGAGTTTTAGGGGTTGAAAGTCGGACATGGGGGTAACCCCTTTAAAATTCGGACAAGGGAAATCCTGTCAAAATTCGGACCAAGTGAGGAGGGGTTAAAACTCGGACCACCTCCTTGAGTCCAAATAAAGTCAGACCACCTCTCTTTAAGCAAAACTCGGACCACCAATTGTTTAAGAAACTCAGACCAACCAACCCTTAAGAGTTCGGACTCCTTACTAGAGTTTAAAGGTCGGACAAATGCTTGGGTGGAAACTCGGACCTATGAGTATGTTTAAAACTCGGACATGAAGCATTCATTTAAGAACTTCGGACCTTGCTTATCTCAAGTACTCAGACATGGTTACATGTCTTTAAAAGTCGGACTTCATGTTTGTTTTAAAAGTCGGATATATATTTCATGCTTAAAGCTCGGACTTAATGCTTTGATTACAAAACTCTGACCAAACACCTAATCATACGATCACTGCGATTTCAACAGTTACACTTTATACATTTCAACAGTTACGTTCTATTGTTCATGCTATCTCAAAACCCTAATTCATATCTGTTTAGCAGTAATCAACACACAATCAATATTTCTTCATATCATACATCAAAATCATCAAGCAATCGATTAAGCACTAGACAAATATCATAATCACAATAATCAGAATCACATTAACAATTACAGAACTTAGCATGTGAAGAACTAGGGTTTACATGATCAATCAATCAACAATTAATCACAAACAATGATTAAATCATTACCTTGATTTGGTTCTAGATGGATTGGTACTCAAACTTGATGCAAAAGAACTTGTGAATCCAAGAATGATGAGAAGATGGTTGTAGAGAGGATTAGGGAATGTGAGGGTACGTGTTTTGATTCTTGTGATAATTAGTGAATGATTAGGGAATGAGATTAGGGTTAAGTATGATTTAGATTTCACTAATAACTCTTTACACCCTGAATTACTATATCTTACAATAGTACACCATCTCAAACAGTTTCACAGTTTCACCACCAAGTTTATGCATTTGACAAGTCTAACACAATTAACACATAACCATGCATAATCACACAATACACTTCATTGTATTAAAACGTATACAATTCCATAGCAATCAATTGTGCAACTAAACAACTAATCAATACACGAACGTGCAATAAATGCGAAATAGAAATCTTGGAAATTCGAGTTGTCACATTATCCCCAACTTAAAAGAAATTTCGTCCCGAAATTTGGTACGCACTCACTGAGGAAGCTAGGTAAGCTGTATTGTTCACTGGTTTTCCTGGGGTGTCACATCATCCCCCCGTTGATTTGGAATTTCGTCCCGAAATTTCACAGTAGTAGCTTCAGTCTCAGTAGTGGATGCATTGGTTCCGAATAACTGGGGGTACTTTTCTGTCATCTGGTCTTCGCGTTCCCAGGTGTACTCTGGGCCACGTTTGGAGTTCCAACGAACTCGGACAAGAGGGATTCTCTTGTGTTTGAGGACCTTAACATCCCGGTCCGTGATTTCAACTGGTTCCTCGACGAACTGCAACCGCTCGTCGATAGTGAGTTCCTTAAAAGGAACTATGAGGGTCTCATCTGACAGGCACTTCTTCAGATTCGACACGTGAAATACATTGTGAACTGCACCGAGTTCAGCTGGTAGGTTTAGCTTGTAGGCCACTTTGCCTATTTTCTATATGATCTCGAACAGTCCGACATACCGCGGATTTAATTTGCCCCGTTTTCCAAAACAAACCACACCCTTCCAGGGTGAGACTTTAAGTAAAACCCGGTCCCCGACCTGAAATTCCAAAGGCTTCCTATGCTTATCCGCGTAGGCTTTCTGACGGTCGCGTGCTGCCGCCATGCATTGTCGTATCTGTGCAATCTTTTCCGTGGCGTCCACTACAATCTCTGGACCCGTGATCTGACTATCCCCCACCTCTGCCCAACAGAGAGGTGACCGGCATTTACGTCCGTACAATGCCTCGAATGGAGCGGCTTGTATGCTGGTGTGGTAACTGTTATTGTACGAAAACTCCACTAACGGGAGGTGCTTTTCCCAGCCGTTGCCGAAATCAATGACACATGCCCGAAGCATGTCTTCAAGAGTTTGGATCGTTCGCTAAGACTGCCCATCCGTCTGAGGATGATACGCTGTGCTCATGTCTAACCGTGAGCCAAAAGATTTGTGCATCGCTTGCCATAGCTCTGACGTGAATCGTGCATCCCGATCCGAAATGATGGAGGTGGGCACCCCGTGCCTCGAAACAACTTCTTTAAGATAAACTTCTGCGAGAGTGGAGAACTTATCCGTTTCCTTAATAGCCAGGAAGTGTGCAGACTTGGTGAGTCGATCCACGATCACCCATATGGTATCATTCCCATGCTGGGATCTGGGTAGGCCTGTAACAAAATCCATGGAAATTTCTTCCCATTTCCATTGCTGTATCTTGGGCTGCTGAAGTAGACCCGCTGGTTTCTGATACTCCACTTTGACTTTTGCACATGTCACACACTTGCCAACGTAAGTTGCTATGTGGGCCTTCATGCTAGGCCACCAGTATGTAGTTTTGAGATCGTGGTACATTTTATCCGACCTTGGATGTACCGAGTAGCGAGACTTGTGAGCTTCGTCCATTACAAGCTCCCGTAAGCCTCCATAAAGTGGGACCCAAATACGCCCCGTTACATAGTATGCGCCGTCTTCCTTTTGTTCCATTCGTTGCCTTGAGCCGCGTAAAGCTTCAGCTTTGACGTTTTCAGGCTTTAATGCTTCCATCTGAGCAGTTCGTATTTGTGCAGGAAGACTGGACTGAATAGTGAGCTGCAAGGCTCGTACGCGTCTAGGTAGAGTGTCCTTTCGACTGAGAGCGTCAGCCACAACATTGGCTTTGCCTGGATGATACTTAATAGCGCATTCGTAATCGTTAAGCAGTTCGACCCATCGTCGTTGACGCATGTTCAATTCCTTCTGCTTGAAGATATGCTCGAGACTCCTGTGATCGGTGTAAATTGTGCACTTGGTACCGTACAGGTAGTGTCGCCATATCTTAAGTGCAAAAACAACAGCTCCCAGCTCTAAATCGTGCGTCGTGTAGTTCCGTTCATGAACTTTGAGTTGCCGCGAAGCGTAGGCAATAACTTTATCCCGCTGCATCAATACACAACGAAGCCCCTGTATCGATGCGTCACAATAGACCACAAAATCATCTGTGCCTTCTGGCAATGAGAGGATAGGTGCGCTGCATAGTCTATCCTTCAGGTACTGAAAAGCGTTTTCCTGGGAATCTCCCCAACGATAGGTGACACCTTTTTGTGTCAACATAGTAAGCGGCATGCGATCTTGGAGAAGTCTTTGATGAATCGTCTGTAGTAACCCGCCAAACCCAAGAATTGGTGTATTTCCGTTGGTGTACGCGGTGCAGGCCAGTTCCTGATCGAATCTACCTTGGATGGATCGACATGGATCCCATCCCTGTTCACCACATGGCCTAGAAAGTGGACTTCTCGAAGCCAGAAGTCACATTTAGAAAACTTGGCGTACAATTGTTCCTTTCGAAGAAGTTCCAAGATAAGACGTAAGTGCTGCTCGTGCTCCTCCTGACTCTTGGAGTAGATCAGAATGTCGTCGATGAAGACAATGACGAACTTGTCAAGATAGGGTTTGCTCACCCTGTTCATAAGATCCATGAATACGGCAGGCGCGTTCGTAAGCCCAAATGGCATGACTAGAAACTCATAATGGCCGTAGCGAGTTCTGAATGCTGTCTTGGAGATGTCCTCATCCCGGACTCTCAGCTGATGATACCCGGACCTTAAATCAATCTTGGAGTAGTAACTCGACCCTTGCAACTGGTCGAATAAGTTGTCGATACGAGGAAGAGGATAGCGGTTCTTCACTGTGACTTTGTTCAGTTCGCGGTGGTCGATGCACATCCTGAATGTGCCATCCTTCTTTTCACGAATAGTACTGGAGCTCCCCAAGGCGAAAAGATAGGTCGGATGAATCCCTTATCCAAGAGTTCTTGTAGCTGCGTCGATAGTTCTTCCAATTCGGATGGAGCTATGCGGTACGGTGTGTGAGCTATAGGTGCTGTCCAGAACTATAGGAATGAGGTCGATAGGGAACGTCTGACCAGCGAGGATAAGATTACAATCCTGAACTATGTACGACCTCTAGACCTTTACCACTAGTTAACACTATGACACGTTGGGTGTTCAAGGGAGTTGGTGTACGTTTTAACATTCGACTAACTTTCAAAGACATATAATTGGTATCAACACCCGAATCAAACAAAACAGTAACGTAAAAGTCGTCAAGAAGAAACTTACCCATGGCTATGTTGGGATCATTTCCCGCTTCTCCCTGCCCCAGCACAAATACTCGTCCCCTAGCTTCGTTGTCATTGTTGTTCCCACCATTGTTATTGTTGTTGCCATTTCCCTGATTGTTGTTATTGTTGCGATTCTGGTTCTGGTTCAACTGGGGACAATCACGCTTGAAATGACCTTCAGCACCACACTGAAAACATCCCCTGTTGCCCCGCTGTTGCTGCTGCTGATTCTGGTTCTGTGGAGCTGGTGGTGGGTGTTGCTGATTCTGATTTGCAGGTCGCGAACTCCTGCAGTCTTTAGCTTCATGCCCTAACTTGAGACATCTCTGACAACGCTCCTTACGACACCGCCCGCTGTGGTGTCTGTTGCACTTATTACACAGTGGGTGAATTCCCCGATATCCACCCTGCCCCTGACTGCCTGATGACTGCTGACCCGGATTCTGGTAGTCGTTTGTCTTACGTTGCTATGTTTGAGACTGAACGGAAACTGATCCCCTGCTGGAATCCCCCTCCCATTTTCTCTTGTTGTCACTGGGAGTAGCATAAGTAGTAACAGCAGTACTGGTAGCCCTGATGCGTTTTGGCAGCTTGTTCTGTTCCACTGCCTGATCCGTAATACGATGAGCAAGGCGCTGAATAGCCTGGATATTATCAAGATTAGCCGATGTCACATGGCTCTGGATTTCTGGCGCTAACCCCTTGAGATACAACTCAATGCGCTTGATTGGAGGGTCCACCATAGTTGGACACAACACGGCCAGCTCGTTCGACCGTTTAGTGTAAGCTTCAATCTCTGACCCAGTCATTCTCAAATGATAAAACTCATCTTCCAGCTTGTGGATGTCTTCTCGAGTGCAGTATTCACGTTTAATCAGTTCCTTGAAGTCATTCCAAGGGGTGGCGTTAGCAGCTGCCAACCCTAAGATCTGCACTTGCGCGTTCCACCAAGTTAACGCGATTCCTTCCAACGTGCCAGTGGCGTACTTCACCCTGCGATCCTCAGGGCATTCACACATTTCGAATACCGACTCTAACTTCTCAAACCAATGGAGGAGTCCCACTGCCCCCTCAGTGCCACTGAATGTGCCTGGACGACAGTCCATGAAGTTCTTGAAAGTGCAAACGGGCTGATGAGCGTGTTGACCTAATGTGTAAGATCAGAACGAGGTTAAACATAAGAGTTGTTTAGGAACGTAGGATCTAAAGATCCTAGAATAAGTTACGACTACAGGGTATACCTCCTGCGTTTGCAGCTGCAAGTGCCGCAGCTACTCGTTCATTGATAAGTGCCGTCAACTGGTCTTGAGTCATGTTCACACGTCCAGACATGATCTTCATAGTAATAGTAGTGTAAATGAGAATGGTTCGCGAGTAGTGCGATGACAGAAGAGTGTAAGCACATAGGTGTTCTCAGTCAATAACAAGTAGTGAGCAATGTAATCTAAGCATACTACGAGCAAAGTTCTATGCATTTCTAGCAAGTAGGCAATAAACATAAACCTTATTACCTAGAATGTTGAGTTTTGCACGTGGAGCGAAGTGTCGTTGCGGATCGTTGAGAGCACTGTTCTGGTAATAGTCTGGTTTTAATAAAAACGTTTTCCCATATTAAAACCAAGTTCTTTATAACCAATGGCTCTGATACCAATCTGTCACACCCCCAAAATCCACCTGCGGAGTATCACCGCTTGGGAGCGTGACTGACCAGGATCAAGCCACCAATCATATAGAACAATGTATATAGTTAAAGTAATAACAATTAAACCAAACCAAATCCATATGAAAGGTGTTTCCAAAACATAAGTAAGTTATCACTGTTTAGCGGAAGCGTATAAGTAAAACCCAATATAAATAAGTATGTAATGTCATAAAGTGTTCAACAAACAATCACGATCCAAGCCCACAACGACCAGCTCCTCCCTGTGCAAACTCCATGTATCTAACGACCTGCAAGGCATGTAACAGAGGATCAACAACTAGTTGAGCGAGTTCACAGTTTATAGTTCGGTATATGTAATAGTATGGTAAGCCTTGTGTTCGTTCATTAAGTCATGTATCGTAATCGTTCGTATCGCAGCCCTCTAGGCATGTATGCGAAGATTAGGGAAAGTTCTCAAGTATTCTAGACTAGGTATGTTTGTATCGCGGCCACCCGGCACCTGTGCGAAGTTTTAGTGTATAGTTCGCAGCCTTCCTAGGCATGTGTGCGAAGATTAGTCATATTATCGCAGCCAACCCTGGCATGTGTGCGAAGATCAGTCATATTATCGCAGCCAACCCTGGCGTGTGTGCGAAGATCAGTTCTATAAGCATCACTAGTCTAGCCGTATCTTAACCAATCACCTTCCTCACCCGAGGATCATATCACTACGTTCCATTATCTAGAGAAGTACAAATAAATAAATCAATCCCATTCCCACCCTGGGAACCCCATGCCTTGGCTGTGTGACCTCACCTTGGTTTGCTCGGTATGTTATTGCTTCTAGGGTTAATTTGTGTTTAAGTCCGTTGCACACGATCTAAGGTACATTGCACATAAATCCACTGTGAGTATTTTACTTTCAATTATGTTTACAACTCTTTGGTGTTCAAATAGTATCATACGGTAATGTATCGCACAGAAACATGTAGTATCATTCATTAACACTTAGCATCATATCAGACAGTATCGCATAAGCGTATACAGTAGTGACAGTAGCATGCAGTAGTATATTATAAAGTGCAGCACATACAGTAGTGGCAGTAGCATCCACTTATTCATTCATGTCTCATCAATAACTCAGGTCATGCTTATCAACACAGAACACAGACCATATATGTATGCATTACAGAATTCGGACAACAACACAATCATAAATTTGCACCTTTCCTTTACATAAAGGTCGGACATGAATATACAAACAAAAGTCGGACATGATAGCATTGTAATAAAGATCGGACAAGGAAGTGGGGACCAAACTCGGACCATACACACTAATAAAGGTCGGACATAGGGGGGTTGGGGTAAAAACTCGGACCAAGAGAGTTTTAGGGGTTGAAAGTCGGACATGGGGGTAACCCCTTTAAAATTCGGACAAGGGAAATCCTGTCAAAATTCGGACCAAGTGAGGAGGGGTTAAAACTCGGACCACCTCCTTGAGTCCAAAAAAAGTCAGACCACCTCTCTTTAAGCAAAACTCGGACCACCAATTGTTTAAGAAACTCAGACCAACCAACCCTTAAGAGTTCAGACTCCTTACTAGAGTTTAAGGGTCGGACAAATGCTTGGGTGGAAACTCGGACCTATGAGTATGTTTAAAACTCGGACATGAAGCATTCATTTAAGAACTTCGGACCTTGCTTATCTCAAGTACTCGGACATGGTTACATGTCTTTAAAGTCGGACTTCATGTTTGTTTTAAAAGTCGGATATATATTTCATGCTTAAAGCTCGGACTTAATGCTTTTATTACAAAACTCTGACCAAACACCTAATCATACGATCACTGCGATTTCAACAGTTACACTTTATACATTTCAACAGTTACGTTCTATTGTTCATGCTATCTCAAAACCCTAATTCATATCTGTTTAGCAGTAATCAACACACAATCAATATTTCTTCATATCATACATCAAAATCATCAAGCAATCGATTAAGCACTAGACAAATATCATAATCACAATAATCAGAATCACATTAACAATTACAGAACTTAGCATGTGAAGAACTAGGGTTTACATGATCAATCAATCAACAATTAATCACAAACAATGATTAAATCATTACCTTGATTTGGTTATAGATGGATTGGTACTCAAACTTGATGCAAAAGAACTTGTGAATCCAAGAATGATGAGAAGATGGTTGTAGAGAGGATTAGGGAATGTGAGGGTACGTGTTTTGATTCTTGTGATAATTAGTGAATGATTAGGGAATGAGATTAGGGTTAAGTATGATTTAGATTTCACTAATAACTCTTTACACCCTGAATTACTATATCTTACAATAGTACACCATCTCAAACAGTTTCACAGTTTCACCACCAAGTTTATGCATTTGACAAGTCTAACACAATTAACACATAACCATGCATAATCACACAATACACTTCATTGTATTAAAATGTATACAATTCCATAGCAATCAATTGTGCAACTAAACAACTAATCAATACACGAACGTGCAATAAATGCGAAATAGAAATCTTGGAAATTCGAGTTGTCAGAACGATCCTAACATTCTTGGTTTTCCTATAAATACCCCCACCCACTTCATTCTTTCCCCACTTGATTTCTGAGATTTCTCTAAGTTGGGGTGTTCCATCACCTCATACTTGAGAATACTTGGAGATTCAAACTTGCGAGGACCTTCTGTAAGTATTCTTTCGCGTTTTTCATTCGTTTTAGCGTTAAAGTCAAACTGTGTTTGACTTTCTGCATTAACCAGTTTATGGTCAATGTGAAGTTCGTTTGAACTTCATAACATGAGCGTAATCATGATGGTTATAGTCCCTAGTGACTATACCCACTGATTACCACGTTATCTAGGCTCAGTGACGAGTCGTAGTTTCGGCCAAAATGCGTTTCCTCGCGTATTTTGTAACCAAACTACTCTAGGGTATCAAAACCGTTTGTTTTGATACCAAACCTGTTTTCTAACTTTACTAAGCATGTTCTAGCATGTTTAGCTCGTCACTTTTAGATTTGTGCTTGTTTAGGGTCGTAAAGGTAAGCGATCTAATCAATCGCTTATGCTTTCGAACCCGACCCATTGGTCGATCTTTGGGATCCGACCAAACACTTTAGGTGACCATAGTTGTATAGGGAATAACCTTCCGAGGTTATACCTTATGGTCACGTCGTTTAAGTAGTTGTATGATAAGTAGTTATTATGCCTTAGGTAAATTACCAAAATACCCCTTTTGCACCAAAATTCATTTTAAGCTTATGTAACAAAATTTTTGACATCTAAACTGATTTAGCAACAATATTAAACATGTTAAGGCATATCTTGCTTGTCATAGGACTAGTTAGGCTTTCCGAACGCGTTTTACGCGAACGACGTGTTAAAGTAGCGTAAGCTACCAAAACGGGTCGTAATGGGTCGTAATCACTTAGGTTAGGTTTCGTTTTAGTATGTAGGCTTTGTTAAACCATATTACATAAGTTCCCATACTTATTTGGTTTATAAACCCTCGTACTACCCAATCCTCCGATAGGTCCGTTCATTAATGTAGATACCTATATAGGTGCCGTTTGATTTCGTGATCTTCTAGCTTTGCTTGGTGGTTATCCTAGGACTTCTAAGCTCAAGTGAGTACATAGACCCCTCTTTTACTGTTTTTCAAACATTTTGGGGTGAAACACATGTGCCTACTTGTTACTTTCATGATTTCATGCTTTTATATCATATACTTGCTATGATTCACTAGTACACTATTAGTACATGATTTTATTATGTTTTTGCTATGTATGCCGATTGTGTGCATACTTAGTACATCGTTTTACATAACATTTCATGTTACGTATGTTCATCATACTTAGTACATTTTACATCACATGCTATGTCTGTTCATCCTACTTAGTACATTTTACATCACATGCTATGTATGTTCATCATACTTAGTACATTTTCCATCACATGCTATGTATGTCCATTGTGTGCATACTTAGTATATCGTTTTACAAGACATTTTATGCTTTGTATCATGCTATGTATGTCCATCCGTCGCATACTTAGTACATTGTTTGTGCATTCTTACCTATGGTTTTGTGATTACATATTTCACTAGCCATACATGACATTTTGTTTACACATTACTTGATTGACATTTGACAACGGTTTAGACATGGGCAATTTACATTGGTGGTTTATGTGGGTAAGTGATTTGAGTAACGAGACGTGTGTAATGTGATACAAGCATGGTGGATACGCCGCTGGTACTTCCTTTATATAAGTGCTTGTATTATATTACATGGCGTAGCGTTATTTAAATCATTCATTTGGACTTATACATTTCTTTACACAAATAACATATTTTTCACAAGACATTGTTTTACAAAACAGTTTGTTTTATACAAACTCCTTTTTACTTGGTTATTCACTTAACCTTACATCATTCTTTTTAACTATACATATCTATCATCGATTTTCAAACGTTTTATAAAAGCAAACACTTAAACTAGATTCATGACAAGTTTTTGTTAAACATTTTCTTAAACCTAAGTCATGAATCCTATTTTTCATAAAACCTATGTACTCGCCGGCATTTTTATGCTGACGTACTTTCACATGTGTTTCAGGTGCTATAGTTGATGATGTTTGATGATGATATTGATGCATGCTCACATAGGATTGGACGAGGCCTTAGTGACATTAAAAGATGCAAGACTAGTTAATTTTGTTATGTTTCTTTATTGTTAAGACATTGTAACTCATTTAATTTAATAAAACGAAATTTGTTTAATCCATGGTTGTGGAACAATGATTCTGTTACAACACTCCCCGGCGTTTTCGCCACGTTTTGTTGTTTTACGTGGTCGGGGTGTGACAACCGCCTCTAGGCTCTAGCAACGATAGTACTATAGTTTGGACTCAGCACCTGTCGTGGACAGGGGTTTCTAGGGATCACATCACTTTACTTCACGTGTTCGCTGAACATGTGTCGCGCATACTCTACAACGCAGTCTCGTGGTTAAGTTGTAATCATTGTTTGGTAGTTACATGCTTCGCCCGTTACATGATACATGCTGGTTATGCGTAAACGCTTTTACTACTATATGCTTTGCAAACTTGTGTACTCACCTACACATTTTATGTATTGACTTTATTTTAACGTATGTGACGGGTTGATAGGATGCTATGCTGTGATGAAACAAGCTAGGAAGTCTAGAAACCCGCTAAATAAAAAATCTGAGTTGTCGGAATAGTATTTGTTTATGAGACTCGCTATCTGTAATGACTGTTACTGCTTTATATGTTAGTAGTATGGGATATTAACGTTAAATATATTGTCATTTAATAGTTGTTATAGATTCTCTTGAACAATCTGTTTCGCTCAGTGCCACGCCCCGATGTTTCCGCCATCGGTTGGGGTGTGACAAGAATTTCCTTTGCAAACTTGCGAGCAACTGGAATTATCTTCTCCTTATCAGTTGGCAGCCCGATGACAGTCTTGACCGTTTGCTTAGTGTGAGGATCACGAACGCCATGATCCTTGCTTGGGCTTTTTTTAAGGCAGCATCTTGTTCCAAAACAATCACTCTTCTTTGCATCTTCGCTACATCAACAGTCGTATCATCATCATTATCTCTTTCTTCAATAAACTTCATTTTTGTTGGCTGCAAAGTGCATGGCTGCTTCATCATGCTTAGAGAAACTAGCACCACTGGAACTTCCTACATCGAACCTGATGCCGCTTGAGCTTTCTGGTTGTGAGTGTTGTTTCAGGTAGATCGAAATCGAAATTAAAATTAAAATCGAGTCTTATGTGCTTGTTTCTTGAGTAGCAGCAGTGACTTGTAGGTCAGTGGGCATAGTAGGCTCTGGTTCTGAGCTTGGGCCAGTAGAATGATTATCAGGAGCTGTTTCGGTTCTTCGTTTCTTGTTGGATACTTGTTCAGCATCATCTGTCGCATTATCTTTACCACGATCTTGTGTTTTAGGAATAGGTATGGAAGGAGGGTTTCCGACACTTTTCTTCAAAGATTCGATCAGGGCCTGTAGGTTTTCAGCAGTCATTAAGATTGATTCTCGAACGGGTTCTTCAGCTTTCTCGGAGACAATCACTTCCACATCACCGTCTTCGTCAGATTCTTCTTCGTCTGAATCTAGAAATTCTTTTTCTATCTCAGCTTTAGCAGCAGCGTCCATGAGTTGCTAGCCATGATCTTCGGCAACTGTCGCATTCAAAGGCTTTGGTTTAAAAAGCATAGGAACCTGCAAACCTTGTAATTCGAATATGTGGTCCGAGAAGACAATGAGAGAATCCGAAATGCTTAGGAGATGAGATTAGTCCGAAATGTGACTCAAATGAGAAATGGTTGACAATATATAGTGTTTCGGATTAGGCCAGACCCAATTCGGAGTAGTGGTCCGAATTACATTCGAGAACAATGGGCCGGATCTGATTCGTTTTCGGATTAGTCGACATTTTTCACAAATTTTACGAATCCGAAACAGTGGGCCCCAATCCGAAACAGTGGGTCAGACTATAATTTTAATTTTTTTTTATTTTTCAAGACAGAAAACATCTTTCTCAAAATCAACGATCCAACCAACCGAGCAACCTTTTTGTACATAGAAATAAGAAAAATAATAATAACAAAATAAAATAATAATAGAATAATAATGGAGGGGTAATATAGAGAGAAACTGCCAAGGGATCAAATCTTTCTCAGACTGATTAAGGAACGTTTTTCAGCACATGCTTACTTGGACTGGTCCATGCGATTGTTAATATATTTGTCCTCTTAAATCTAATGCTCAACCTTCAACTTTCAACCTTGTGATACGCTTAGGGTAGAATTATACTATGACATCCGTGTGTCCCATTCAAAGACATACCCCCGCAATAATGGTAAGCACAACAGTTCATCATCACAGGTGAGTATACTGAGTCCATCCTTTTGTTTTTACAACGCCAGAGTTTCTGGTGAACAGGTCAGTACTTTCTTACAGCAGAGTGACTAGATAAGACCGGCGAGGGCTAGGCAAATACCTTTTACGGTACGAATTTGGCTTTTAGAAGCACACGGAATTCTCCTTTTTATGAGATTTTCTTCCGTTTAATGTTTTGGCCCTTTTTGCGGCTCTTTTAAGATATCCTGACTGTGCCTAAATCTGCATATAATCTGGATGCAACAGAAGGACAATCCTGATATCCCGGATGACTCATCAGTATAAAGACCCTAAACTTCAGATGTTGGCTATCTATCAACGCAGGATTTAAGACCATGAAATCATACGACGTTGGTCTGTTACCCACGCGATGTCCAGTTCGTTATATTTATATCACTTGGTATCTCTTTGCTTTTTGAGCGGTAGACCTATTAACACATCGCAGTAGATCCTAGTCTTTTTAGCTTCGATACCTTACATGTGTTAATCAAATTCTTTATCACGAAAATTTATTTCACTTCCCAGCAACTATTTCTCCCCCTCAAACAATGCGTATGTGTATATATATATATATATATATATATATGCATTTCTCCCTCTCAAACAAAGCATATGTACATATATGTCCCCCCCCCCCAAATTTGTGCATCACACTTTATGCACAAATTTACTTATTTATTTATATTTGTATAGAAACCCGTTTTTTTTTTTGTCGCTCAGTCGGTGAAAACACATCATTCTTAAAAGATCCACAAGCACATTGAATCTTGAGATGCTGACGGGTTTTGTAAAAAGATCCGCTGAATTAGTATCAGTGTGGATCTGTTTAAGTTTAAACAATCCTCTATTATAGCAATCTCGAATAAAGTGCACCTTGATATCAATGTGCTTGGTTTTAGAGTAAAAGACAGGTTTTTTGATCATCTAGATAACGACATCATTATCAAATTTGGCAAGAACGTCGTGAACATAATTGCTTTGACAAATCAAGATACCTTGACTGTTTTGACGAACTTGCAAGCCCAGTTGCAGGTGGGGGAGAGGTTGATGATGATCAGCAGCGATGGTTGTCGGAAGTCGGAGTCAAGCAACAGTGATCAGTGGTAACAGTTGCAGGTGGTGGTTGATCTCGGATATAAAATTAGAGTTGCAGGTGGTGGTCTTCAGAAGCCGGAGTCGAGCAACGTTGATCAGCGATAACAAAATGTGGCCGCCGGCGATGAACAGTTGCAGGTGGTGGTCGTCGGAAGCAGGAGTCGAACAACGGTGATCAGTGGTAACAGTGATTGTATCTCGGATAGTGACGGATGTGGTTGATGATCGGAGGTTGATGATGATGATTGTAGTTCAAACTTTGAACGATGGAATGTATCTCGGATAGAAGAAGATCTTGGATTGTTTGTTGTCCGAGATGATATATGATGTCGATCTCGGATGTAAAAGTATGAACATTGACGGTATCTCGCATGAATACTGTCACAACCCCAAATTCCACACGTTGAGTATCACCGCCTGGAGGCGTGACATGACCAGGATCAAGCCACCAATCATATTGAACAATAGTAAATGTAATTCAACCAAACAATATGAAAGGCGTTCCAAAACAAAAGTATAGTTTCAATGTTTAGCGGAAGCATTAATGTAAAACCCAACATAAGTAATAAGTTTGAAATGTCATAAATGTTTAACATGGCATCCACGATCCATGTCCACAACGACCTCGCCTCCCAGTGCAAGCTCCATGAGTACCTATTGACCTGCAAGGCCTGAAACAACGAGTCAACAACAAAGTTGAGCGAGTTCACAGCTGGTTGTTTAGTTATAGTATTTGTTTCGTAATTCACATGTCGTTTTGTAAACCATGTATCGTATTTATTTGTATCGCGGCCTTCTAGGCATGTTTGCGAAGATTAGTGGGGGTTTCCCATGTATTCTAGACTAGTTGTATTTGTATCGCGGCCCTCCATGCATGTTTGTGAAGATTAGTATTCGTATCGCGGCCACTCCAGGCATGTGTGCGAAGATTAGTATTCGTATCGCGACCATTCCAGGCATGTGTGCGAAGATTATTGGGGGCTTCCCATGTGTTACTAGTCTAGCTGTATCTATAAATGACCTTCCTCTAACGAGGTCAGTGGTACATATTCCAGTAACGATGAAAGTACAAGAAATCATTCAATCCCATTCCCAACCCCGGGAATCCCATGCCTTGGTAAGGGTGTGAACTCACCTTGGTTTGCTCGATAAGACAATTACCTGTTCTCACTTAATCAATCAAAGCCTAGTATGATTATCACAACTCATTAGTTTCATATACATTGAGTTCGATAGTAATATATTGCACACATCACACAATATTGCATGGTACATGATACATAATAAGAACATGAATAGATCGCAATAACATATCTAAAGTTCCACTAAAACACTTTAATTATTCAAACTTTACAGCTCAATATGTGTGAATTCGAATCGCACAACTTGTTCATGATGTGCAGCCCAAACCATCCCTGGCCCAACTAGATTGTGCGTTCCGTCATGCTTGTGCGATCAAGCCTTGCTTGTGCGACCCACTTAGACTTGTGCGACTGGCTGGTCTTGTGCGACTGTAACCGGGCCCGTGGCCAAGATGAGACCCAAGCTCATCCGATAGCACGATTGGGCCTTTTGTGCGATTCGCACAAGCCCATTCGGAATTGTGCGACTGACACGGCTTGTGCAATCCGGGGGTGCTTGTGCGATTTGTCGGGATTTATGGAAACAGTTACACATCTCAATTTAGCAAACCAATCCTAATAGTTTCCATTACTCCATTAATTCGTATGAATCCCTCAATCTACTGTTTGAGCATTCAGCACACAACCATGTCCAAAGCAATTCAATCAATGATTTATATAGTTTCATTCATTCATATTATGCATATTCGGCTCAAACCTAAACAACAGCCCCTCGGGTCGACATCATCATACAATATGAACTAATCGTTTGACAACCTAATGATTTCCATGTTCAAGATTATATCTTTATATCATAACCGATCATCAACCATTGTTGTTCATCCCCTAATCCCACGCATAACATATATCAATCATATTACATTTAATCACAACAACCCTAGTTCATGTATCAACATCACTAAACATGTAAACTCATAATCAAGATTAACAAGAACTATTAATCAATCCAGGGATGAATCATACTAACCGGAAATGTTAGGATGATGGAGAGGTGATGCTTGAATCGGAAAAAAGCTTCGAGAGAGAGGGAGAGCCTGCCGTCGAGTTGTAGAGAGAGAGAGAGGAGAGAGTTCTAGGGTTTGAGTGTGTGTTCTTGTTTTGTAACTAATGAGAAATAAAACTCCCTAAGGGGTATGTGTATGAAGGAGTGGGCCGAACCCAGCTTTGGGCTGCCCTTGGTTCGATCACCAACGAATGTGGGCCGAGAAGGCTTGTGCGATCGGGTTATTATTGTTGTACGATCGGTTCATATAATGTTGTCATATTTCATACATACGTTCGTTACCCAAAGTCACGTAACACATAACATTCAATTAATCAACAAGTTCACATAATTTCATACATTATCCCCAAGTTGAAAGAAATTTCGTCCCGAAATTTGGTACGTACTCATTGAGGAAGCTAGTTAAGTTGCATGGTTTTCCTGGGGTGTCACATCCTTCCCCCGTTGGTTTGGAATTTCGTCCCGAAATTCCGCAGTAGCTTCAGCCTCAGTAGTGGTTATACTATTTGCGAAAAATTGGGGAGACTTTTGTTTCATTTGGTCTTCGCGTTCCCAGGTGAACTCTGGGCCACGACTGGAGTTCCAACGAACTCGAACAATAGGTATTCTGGTGTGCTTGAGGACCTTAACATCCTGGTCCGTGATTTCAACAGGTTCCTCGACGAATCGCAACTGATCGTCGATAGTGAGCTCCTTCAAAGGAACTATGAGGGTCTCATCTGACAGACATTTCTTCAGATTTGGCACGTGAAAAACATTGTGAACTCCACCGAGTTCGGTTGGCAGGTTCAGTTTGTAGGCAACTTTGCCTATTCTTTCTATGATTTCGAACGGTCCGACATACCGCGGATTAAGCTTGCCTCGTTTGCCAAAACGAACTACACATTTCCAAGGTGGGACTTTGAGTAGCACTCGGTCCCCAGCCTGGAACTCGAGTGGTTTCCTGCGCTTATCAGCGTAGCTTTTCTGACGGTCACGAGCCGCCGCCATTCGTTGTCGTATCTAAGCAATTCTTTCCGTTGCGTCTACCACAAGTTCTGGACCAGTAATCTGACTATCACCCACCTCTGCCCAACAAAGAGGTGATCGGCATTTACGACCGTACAATGCCTCAAATGGAGCGGCTTGAATGCTGATGTGGTAGCTGTTATTATACGAAAATTCTACTAATGGCAGATGCTTTCCCAGCTGTTGCCAAAGTCGATAACACATGCCCGAAGCATGTCTTCTAGAGTCTGGATAGTGCGCTCAGACTGCCCATCCGTCTGAGGATGGTAAGCTGTGCTCATGTCCAAACGTGAGCCAAAGGATTTGTGCATTGCTTGCCACAGTTCTGAAGTAAAACGTGCCTTGAGACAACTTCCTTGAGATATACGTCTGCTAGAGTGGAGAACTTATCCGTTTCCTTGATAGCCAAGAAGTGTGCAGACTTTGTGAGTCGATCCACGATCACCCAAATAGTATCATTCCCACGTTGGGATCTAGGCAGGCCAGTAACAAAATCCATGGAAATTTCCTCCCATTTCCATTGTGGTATCTTTGGTTGTTGGAGTAGGCCTGATGGTTTATGGTATTCCGTCTTGACTCTCGCAGAAGTCAAACACTTGCTAATGTAAGTTGCTATGCGGGCTTTCATGCTAGGCCACCAATACGTAGTTCTGAGATCGTGGTACATTTTGTCCGAACCTGGATGTACCGAGTAGCGAGACTTATGTGCTTCATCCATTACAAGCTCGCGTAAGTTGCCATAAAGTGGGACCCAGATGCATCCTGTTATGTAGTAGGCGCCATCTTCCTTTTGTTCTAACTGTTGCCTTGAGCCGCTTAGGGCTTCAGCCCTGACGTTTTCTGGTTTTAATGCTTCTACCTGAGCATCTCGTATCTGCGTCGGAAGACTAGACTGGATGGTAAGTCGTAATGCTCGTACGCGTCTAGGTGCAGTGTCTTTTCGACTGAGGGCGTCAGCCACTACATTGCCCTTGCCTGGATGGTACTTAATGGCACATTCGTAATCGTTCAAAAGTTCGACCCATCGTCGATGACGCATGTTCAATTCCTTCTGCTTGAAGATATGCTCGAGACTCCTGTGATCGGTGTAGATGGTGCACTTGGTACCGTACAGGTAATGTCTCCATATCTTAAGCGCGAAAACAACAGCTCCCAGCTTTAAATCGTGCGTAGTATAGTTTTATTCATGAACCTTAAGTTGACGTGACGCATAAGCAATTACCTTTTCACGTTGCATTAACACACATCCAAGACCTTGAATGGATGCGTCGCAATAGACCACAAAATCGTTCGTGCCCTCTGGCAATGAAAAAATAGGCGCGCTGCAGAGCCTATCTTTTAAGTGCTGAAAAGCGGTTTCCTGAGTACTACCCCAACGGTAGGTGACACCCTTCTGTGTCAGTAGTGTAAGCGGCTGCGCAATCTTCGAGAAGTCTTTGATAAACCTTCTATAGTACCCTGCCAAACCCAGGAATTGGCGTATTTCCGTTGGTGTGCGAGGTGCAGGCCAGTTTTTAATCGAGTCCATCTTGGATGGAACAACATGAATCCCATCCTTGTTTACCACGTGGCCTAGAAAGTGAACTTCACGAAGCCAGAAGTCGCATTTTGAAAACTTGGCGTATAACTGTTCTGTTCGAAGGAGTTTCAATATGAGTCGCAAATGCTGCTCATGTTCCTCCTGACTCTTAGAGTAGATCAGGATGTCGTCGATGAAGACAATCACAAACTTGTCCAAGTAAGGCTTGCACACTCTGTTCATAAGATCCATGAAGACTGCAGGTGCGTTAGTTAACCCGAATGGCATAACTAGAAACTCGTAGTTGCCATAGCGAGTTCTGAATGCTGTTTTGGAGACGTCCTCGTCCCTGACTCTCAACTGATGGTAGCCTGACCTCAGGTCAATCTTCGAATAATAGCTCGACCCTTGCAATTGGTCGAACAGGTCGTCGATGCGTGGAAGAGGATAGCGATTCTTCACGGTCACCTTGTTGAGCTCACGGTAGTCAATACACATCCTGAAGGTACCGTCTTTCTTTTTCACAAATAATACAGGAGCTCCCCACGGCGAAGAGCTAGGACGAATAAAGCCCTTATCCAAGAGCTCTTGTAGTTGTTTGGATAGTTCATCCAATTCTGATGGGGCTAAGCGATACGGTGCACGAGCTATTGGTGCTGCTCCTAGAGCTGGCTTGATCTGGAATTCGACCTGGCGATGAGGCGGTAGTCCAGGTAACTCCTCTGGAAACACTTGAGGAAAGTCGCGTACTATTGGAATATCCTCTAATCTCTTCTCTTTCGTTGATGCATCAGTAATAAGTGCCAAAATGGTGGTGTGGCCCTTTCGTAAACACTTCTGGGCCTTCAGGAAGGAGATCATGCCAACCACAACACCACTCTTGTCGCCTTGAACTTCGAGAGGTTCCTTACTAGAACGGGGAATACGAACAATCTTCTCCTTGCATAGGATCTCTGCTCGCTGTTGGGATAACCAATCCATACCAATGACGATGTCGAAACTACCCAGAACTATGGGAATGAGATCGATAGAGAAAGTCTGACCAGCGAGGATAAGATTACAACCCTGAACTATGTGCGTGGCCTCTAGACTCTTACCGTTAGCTAAT
Source organism: Helianthus annuus (assembly GCF_002127325.2). Lineage (NCBI taxonomy): Eukaryota > Viridiplantae > Streptophyta > Magnoliopsida > Asterales > Asteraceae > Helianthus > Helianthus annuus. The sequence continues at coordinate 57,101,713 of NC_035445.2, forward strand.
TCTACGACATGTTTGGTGTTCAAAAGTGTTGGTGTGCGCTTGAGCATTTGACTAACTTTCAGAGACATATAACTGGTAGCCGCACCCGAATCAAATAATACAGTAACATAAAAGTCGTCGAGAAGGAACTTACCCATCACCACGTTAGGATCATTCCTTGCATCACCCTGACCTAGCACAAATGCTCGACCCCTAGCGCCGTTGTTATCATTGTTTCCCCCGTTGTTGTTCCCATTGCCCTGATTATTGTTGTTGTTGTTCTGGTTCTGGTTTAACTGGGGGCAGTCTCTCTTGAAGTGGCCTTCAGCACCACACTGATAGCATCCCCTGTAGCCTCGCTGCTATTGTTGCTGCTGGTTTCGTGGAGCTGGTGGTTGTTGTTGCTGGTTCTGATTCGCAGGTCGTGAGCTCCTGCAATCTTTAGCTTCATGACCCATCTTGAGACACCTCTGGCAACGAACCTTGTTGCACTGGCCATTGTGGTGCCTGTTGCATGTGTTGCACCTTGGGAGGTTTCCTCGATATCCACCATGTCTTTGACTACTAGAAAGTTGCTGACCAGGGCTCTGGTAGTTATCAGTCTTTCGCTGCTGTGCCTGGGACTAAGCTGTAGCTGAACCCTTGCTGGAATCCCCATCCCATTTCCGCTTGTTGTCACTGGGAGTAGCGGAAGTAGTAGCATTTGTAGCACCGATACGTTTGGGCAGCTTGTTCTGTTCCACTACCTGATCTGTGAGGCGATGAGCAAGACGTGTAATATCCTGGATATTAGCAAGGTTGGCCGATGTCACATGACTTTGAATTTCGGGTACTAGCCCTTTGAGATACAACTCAATACGCCTGATAGGAGGGTCCACCATAGTTGGACACAAGATGGCCAGCTCGTTTGACCTTTTCGTATACGCCTCAATCTCTGACCCCGTCATTTTCAGATTAAAGAATTCCACTTCCAACTTGTGAATGTCATCACGAGTGCAGTATTCCCGCTTGATTAGTTCCTTGAATTCGTTCCCAGGGGTGGCGTTAGCAGCTGCCAACCCTAGTATCTGAACTTGCGTATTCCACCAGGTCAGCGCAATGCCTTCGAGAGTACCAGTGGCATACTTCACCTTGCGAGCCTCAGGGCATTCACACATCTCAAATACAGACTTGAGCTTTTCAAACCAATGGAGGAGTCCAACTGCTCCTTCAGTGCCACTGAATGTGCTAGGACGACAGTCCATGATAGTCTTGAAGGTGCATACAGGTAGCTGAGCGTGTTGACCTATTATGTATAAGAACAGGACAAGGTTTAACACAAGAATTGGTTTAGGAGTGTAGGATCTAAAGATCCTAGAGTGAGTTTGCGACTGCAGGGTATACCTCCTGCTTGTGCGGCTGCAAGTGTCGTAGCAACTTATTCGTTAATCAGAGCCGTCAACTGGGCTTGAGTCATGTTAACGCGTCCACTCATGATCTTGATAACAGCAGGGAAACATGAGTGAGAGAGGTTCGCAAAAGTGCGATGACAGAAGAGAGTAAGCACACAAGTGTTCTCAAGCAATAGTGGTTACGTTTATCTAAGCATACCATGAGAAAACTTCTATGTAATCTAGCAAGTAGGCAATGTAAACATGAATAGTATCACCTATAGTGTTGAGTCTTGCACGTGGAGCGAAGCGTCGTTGTGGATCGTTGAGCACTGCACAGGTTATAGTCTGGTTTCAATAAAAACATTTTCCCCTTATTAAAACCAAGTTCACCATAACCAATGGCTCTGATACCAATCTGTCACACCCCCAAATTCCACACGCGGAGTATCATCGCCTGGAGGCGTGACATGACCAGGATCAAGCCACCAATCATATTGAACAATAGTAAATGTAATTCAACCAAACAATATGAAAGGCGTTCCAAAACAAAAGTATAGTTTCAATGTTTAGCGGAAGCATTAATGTAAAACCCAACATAAGTAATAAGTTTGAAATGTCATAAATGTTTAACATGGCATCCACGATCCATGTCCACAACGACCTCGCCTCCCAGTGCAAGCTCCATGAGTACCTATTGACCTGCAAGGCATGAAACAATGAGTCAACAACAAAGTTGAGCGAGTTCACAGCTGGTTGTTTAGTTATAGTATTCGTTTCGTAATTCACATGTTCGTTTTGTAAACCATGTATCGTATTTATTTGTATCACGGCCTTCCAGGCATGTTTGCGAAGATTAGTGGGGGTTTCCCATGTATTCTAGACTAGTTGTATTTGTATCGCTGCCCTCCAGGCATGTTTGCGAAGATTAGTATTCGTATCGCGGCCACTCCAGGCATGTGTGCGAAGACTAGTATTCGTATCGCGGCCATTCCAGGCATGTGTGCGAAGATTAGTGGGGGCTTCCCATGTGTTACTAGTCTAGTTGTATCTATAAGTGACCTTCCTCTAACGAGGTCAGTGGTACATATTCCAGTAACAATGAAAGTACAAGAAATCATTCAATCCCATTCCCAACCCCGGGAATCCCATGCCTTGGTAAGGGTGTGAACTCACCTTGCTTTGCTCGGTAAGACAATTACTTGTTCTCACTTAATCAATCAAAGCCTAGTATGATTATCACGACTCATTAGTTTCATATACACTGAGTTCGATAGTAACATATTGCACACATCACACAACATTGCATGGTACATGACACATAATAAGAACATAAATAGATCACAATCACATATCTAAAGTTCCACCAAAACACTTTAATTATTCAAACTTTACGGCTCAATATGTGTGAATTCGAATTGCACAACTTGTTCATGATGTGCAGCCCAAACCATCCCAGGCCCAACTAGATTGTGCGGTCCGTCAGGCTTCTGCGATCAAGCCTTGCTTGTGCGACCCACTTAGACTTGTGCGACTGGCTGGTCTTGTGCGACTGTAACCGGGCCCGTGGCCCAGATGAGACCCAAGCTCATCCGATAGCACGATTGGGCCTTTTGTGCGATTCGCACAAGCCCATTCGGACTTGTGCGACTGACACGGCTTGTGCGATCCGGGGGTGCTTGTGCGATTTTTTGAGATTTATGGAAACAGTTACACATCTTAGCGAACCAATCCTAATAGTCTCCATTACTCCATTAATTCGTATGAATCCCTCAATCTACTGTTTGAGCATTCAGCACACAACCATGTCCAAAGCAATTCAATCAATGATTTATATAGTTTCATTCATTCTTATTATGCACATTCGGCTCAAACCTAAACAACAGCCCCTCGGGTCGACATCATCATACAATATGAACTAATCGTTTGACAACCTAATGATTTCCAGGTTCAAGATTATATCTTTATATCGTAACCTATCATCAACCATTGTTTTTCATCCCCCAATCCCACGCATAACATATATCAATCATATTACATTTAATCACAACAACCCTAGTTCATGTATCAACATCACTAAACATGTAAACTCATAATCGAGATTAACAAGAACTATTAATCAGTCCAGGGATGAATCATACTAACCGGAAATGTTAGGATGATGGAGAGGTGATGCTTGAATCGGAAAGAAGCTTCGAGAGAGAGGGAGAGCCTGTCGTCGAGTTATAGACAGAGAGAGGAAAGAGTTCTAGGGTTTGAGTGTGTGTTCTTGTTTTGTAACTAATGAGAAATAGAACTCCCTAAGGGGTATGTGTATGAAGGAGTGGGCCGAACCCAGCTTTGGGCTGCCCTTGGTTCGATCACCAACGAATGTGGGCCGAGAAGGCTTGTGCGATCGGGTTATTATTGTTGTGCGATCGGTTCATATAATGTTGTCATATTGTCATATTTCATACATACGTTCGTTACACAAAGTCACGTAACAAATAACATTCAATTAATCAACAAGTTCACATAATCACATAATAAAAGTATAATAAGAGGTTTGAAATACGAGTTGTCACAAATACTGATGTTGATCTCTGGTGTTGAAATGAAGCTTGAATGATATATGATGAAGCAAAGGTATTGTTTTCTGTTGATTGTGATGGTATCTCGAATGAATGATGAATGATGTTGTATCTTGAATTATCTCGGATGAATTGAGATAGATATATCGGATGAAACAGAAATGTCAAAAATGTCAGAATGATGTTGGATGATAAAAAGTTTAACAAAAAGATGATGATGTATTATGATGTACGATGATGAGAATAAAGACGATACACTGTTGTTTGATGATGATATGATAATGAAAGATGACGGCTGATGATGATATGATTGTGAATGTTTCAGATAAGATGATGTCTGGTATGAAATGATAATGATAAAACAAAATTTAGGATGTCAGATGATGGTCTAATGAAAACAATCCTTGAAAATGAAATTTTGAATAAGATTTTGTGAAGATGATGAGTTTTGGATAAGATTATGATTGGAGATGATGGGAGATGATCAGAGATGTAAATTAGAGATGTTGGGAGATGATCAGAGATGCAATTAGAGATAATGGGAGATGCAATTAGAGATGATGGGTGTAAAACCCGAAGGATCTTTCAATGATATCAAACAAGAACTTGTGAGTGTGCGGAAATCAAACACAAGTTGATTCAAGAACAAATAAACAAAACCGAAACAATATATGAATAAAACAAACCAGAAAATCTTGCATTCAACGTTGAACGAGACTGATACAAGACTTCCAAAGGATTTCGGTTGCCTATACTTTTCACTAGCTGATCGACCTCAACCTAATGGTTGACGTTTGCTTAAATACTAAACACATGGGTCAAAACCCTTAGGCCCACTCGAAACCGTTTACATAACCTACTAAACACATATCGACCCAAAAGTCTAATGAACAAAACATACTAATTAACCCTTGAACTATGTAACCCTCTATGAATAAACCTTCAGGTTCCAACAATCTCCCCCAAGGTTTATGCATAGAGGAGCTTGAGACTTCACCGACCACTGTTACCACCCAATCGATCCTTGAGTCCACCAAACCCTTTAGTGCGAATATGAATAGCTGAAGCAACAGCAACAGTCCATCCTTTTGCAATTTCTTCATACTTTTCAGTAGCTCTAATTTGATTGCGAGCTAACACTTCCAGGTCTTCAAGAGCAAGATTAAACAAATAAACTTGATCCACCAAGCGAAAGTTCACATCATCATCACAAACAATCGCTGCCTGCCCTAGACGCTCATCATAAGCCCAAAAATGTAAGGACTTCAAAGTACCTTGTGGAATCTTTTTCACCAAAGGAATCATCTTTTCTTTGTCGGTTGCTGGCCAGTGCACAATCTTCATTCGCTTGTTTGTGTATGGATCTCTAACGCCTTTAGCTGGTTTAACAATGGACTCTGCAGTGTGCATCGAAGGAAAATTACGAAGAACTTCCCTCTGCAATCTCTCGAAAAACAAATATCCACGACCTCCAGGTTTATCATCCACATAAGGTGCTTTAGACTAGTTTATCAAATCAACCTTTGTGAAAGTCTGAAACTGGGCTGGAGTCTTGTACCACTCAACAGGTCCATCCTTTCTCTTTATCCACCATCTTCGGCGATCATGATCAAATCCCCAGCTAATCACACCAGATCTATTTCCAACTTTATCATAGAGAGTTTCACCAACATCCATTAAATGGTGAGTTGCTTGATCATCATCATCATCTGGATTAAGATTCTTGTTCTTCAGAATTACAAACTCCCTTTTCTTTTTGATTCTTTCAGCCTTATCTTTGTCTGCCACTGGATCAGTAACTCTTTCGAAGTATTGTTCCATAGCAGCACTTCTCTCAGCATCATCCTTATCAAAAGCTTTTCTTATGTTTTCTACATCAGCCGGATCAGAAAACTCTTGTCCAAACTTCTTCTCCAGCTTTCCACGTAGATCATAAACCATATTAAAAAACAAACTGACATCTCCTTGAAGCTGTTCGATCTGTTGATTCTTTTGCACTATAGTATCTTCAAGTTGGATAATCTTGGCGTCTTTGTGAATTGAATCTTGCTCAAGCACAACTAGTCGTTTCTTCATCTCCCTCATGCTAATAAACTCATCATTAGTTGAGTCATCATCAAATGGCATCCTCAACGGCTCTTCAATCCTCTTTCCACTTGAACTACCAGGTTCATCATAAACAGTTCCAGAAGGACCTGCATCTGCAGAGGTAATAGATGGCATTGTCTCAATTAAAGGATCAGAAATAACGTTTGCAACTGGTGTATCTGTTGAGGTGGTTTCCAAAACACTTCTTTGAGTATCAACATTAAACTCAAAGATGTCTTCTGCAGCAGAGGTGGCATCAGTGACATTTTTCTCAAAGTCGAAGTCATATAAACCATCATCATCTTCACCAACATTCACAGGTTGATCTTTGTTTTGTTCAAGATACATTCCAAGTCGAGGATCCCTCTTTTTCCGCTTCAATGGCAAAGAATCAGGATCCTTTGGGTTCTCACTAGGCTCTTCACTTGATACTGAAAGATTGGAAGGAGAATTTCCCATCTTATCAGTCACAGACTTTAATAGTAAAGCCAAATTTTCAGAAGAAATCACAGGTGGAACAGCAGAAACAACAACATCAGCTTCAGTTTCAGGAGGAAGCTCTTCATCATCTCCTGAATCACACATAATCTCTATGCCTTCATCGTCAGAGTTGATTGTTAAAATCTCTGTCTCAGGCTCATCTTCAGTAGCACCTTGAATATCATGTTCTTCAGCAACCATAGCATTTTCAGGTGCATTGATTTGTGCAGTATTCACTAGAACAGGTTGCACTATTACTGGATTAGCAGCTACATCTTCAGTCTCTGCAAATTGACCAAATTTCTCCAACGGAATTAGACCTTCAAATTTCTTTTCAGTACCCTTCTTTGGAGTGAGAGCACCAAAACAAGCCGGACCCATGGGTTTCAGCTCCAATGTGTTTCCAGATCTTTCCAACTCTGGATAACTAGCATTGAGAATCATTTGCAGAAATCTTGGATACATAAGAAACTTGTCCTTTCTAACTCCAATCACATTTCTCTTCATAGCTTCAAACACATACTTTGAATAATTGAAGGCTTCGTTTGTTATCACACAAGCAAGAGCAGTAGACTGTGTGATGTTCAACTGATCTGTACCTCCTCTGTTTTCTATCATACACAGAATAAACATGTGCACCAAAAGTCGCCAATAAGGATGCACAAACTTCTTTATCAGAGGTGGATACTTCCCTTCATAACTCAATCTAGGCAGTATTGCTTCGACAGTGCCAGCAGGAAGTTCAACGGAATCTGTTTCTTGATCATTGAACTACAGTACTTCTCGAATCATCTGCTCTGTCAAAATAACGACCTTCTTTTGAATCTCAGTAACAATGGCTCCCTTTCCATCAACTTCTAGTGCATCGAACCCTTCGTTTTTCCAGAAATCCTAAATGAGACTTTCGTAGATAACTGGATTTTCTCGTAACGCGGAATCAAGAAATAAGATGAAAACCTATTGATTGTGCGGAATCCAATCAATAGGTGATTCAAGAAAAAAGATGAAAACAAACAAGAACAACAATACCGAATCACTTTCAACACTTGCACACGATTCAATTAGTTGAAAAGCAAAACTGTCTAGTACAAGTGTTCACAACCTATATCGCCTCCCACTCTAGCTTTCTCTAGAATTTCTTCACAATGGAGGTTCCCAGAAGGTCCAACCTAAAAACAAGTTAGAAACTTGTTTTTATACTAACTCAAGCCCACTCCCCTACATGGGCTCCCCTTGGGCCTGCTTGGCCCACATGGCCTAAAGCTTGGCCCAAGTGACCTGTAAAGGTCCAAAACCTAATATAAACTAACCCGGTAAGACCTAGTTCGTAACCATAGCTCGTTCTATTAATTTGATGCGTCAGTCTCACACTTTAGGGCCTAACAATCTCCCCCTGGACTGATGCCATCAAATTTTCTTCATAGCATGAATTCAGCAACGTCTTCAACAGAGTCTATGGTCGTCGCTATGCTGCAGATGTTGTGGAAGTTCTTGACTTCTGAACTCTCAGCTCTGGGTCACTTTCTTCAGATCTTGTGGTTAGCTTCATATCAGGATCTCGATCAGCATTTGCTTGAAAATCTTGTCAAAAAAAATGTGAGAGGAGGATTCTCAGCAGCTCTTTTCTTCTTCAATCTTTGTCTTTCAAGCAGGTTCATGGTACTTCTTCAAATGTACTTTCATTGTCAGACGATGTTTTGTATCCGGTTCTTCTGACTCAGGTACATCTTGTTGTTGTGCTGCTCCATGCTTCGTCAGCAGCTAACAGCATCTCAGTTTTCAACAACCCCTGTTCTTGATTGAAATCAAGTTCTGCACATGCTCACAAACTCATAAGCAAACATTTCTTATGCAACAGGGAGAGTACCATATGAGCACTAGGTACATCCAAGTACTTGTACTCGGATTTCACAATTTAAATTCTTTTAACTTTTGATGATCAGTCAAATCTTCAAGAACGGTTACATTTTAATTTTAAGAAAGACAAATAAACACTCTTTTTTTGGATTTCTGGTTTTATAGGAAAACAAGACACTATTTTTGTATTTTTGAATTTTTTCTATTTTTTTTAATTTTTAATTTTAAGAACTAAAAACAAATAAAAACTCAAACTATAAACAACTACCATAATATACAATTATAATTGCAATGTGATCAAAATTCATTCTCAGGCAGACTAAGGAACACTTTTCAGCACGAGCCTAATCAAACTGGTCTATGCGATTGCCAATATGTTTGTCCACTTAAACTTTAACGCTCAACTTTCAATTTTTCAACTTCGTGATATGCTTAAGGTAATATTATACTATTATACCCGTGTGTCCCATTGCAAGGCATACCCCCGCGATCAAGGTAAGCACAACGATTCATCGTAACAGGTGAGTATACTGATGTCATCCTTTTTTATTTACAACGTTAGACCATTGGTGACAGGTCAGTACTTTCGTACAACAGAGCGACCAATGATTTTGTCTAACGTGGGCGAGGCAAATACCTTTTTGGTAAGAATTTAGCTCTTTGAGCATTGGGAATTTTCTCATTTTGAGATTATTATTCCTTAGGGTTTTTGTCCTCTTGGGATCTTTTAAGATAACTTGACTGTGTCTAGGTCTGCATAAAATCTAGATGCAACAGAAGGACAGCCAAGATATCCCCGGATGATTCAACAATATAAAGACCCGAAACCTCAGACGTTGGCTATCTATCAACGCAAGATTTAAGACCATAAAATCATATGCCGTTGGTATGTTACCCACATGGTACATAGTTCGTTATGTTTATATCACTTAGTATCTTTTATCATTTTGAGCGTCAAGCCTATCGACATATCGCAGTAGATCCTAGTCTTTTCAGCTATGGCACTTTACATGTGTTAGTCAAATCCTTTAACACGAACATCTATTTCACTTCCCATATCATGCAATTTCTCTTTTTGGCTTTTTCATTTTTCTAATGTTTTTGTATTTTTCTCATTTTCTCCCCCTAAAGCAATACATATATATATATATATATATATATATATATATATATATATATATATATATATATATATACAAGTCGTTTACCCGTGCGATGCGGCGGGAAACATATCGCTTAGGTTGATGAGTTTAGGGCTATGTACGGGGCAGTTTGGTTTTGAGCCATAACCAAAACCAAATTCGCGATGCAACGGTGGCGACAACTTTCGACGCAATACTCATTTGTGTTTTTCTTTATCAATCCTCCCATGGTATATTGTATAGTAGTTTGTTACTTTATCAATCACGTAATGTCTATCAAAGGCTAGATGAAACAGGTAAAATGCCCAAAATGTCTGCAAAGAGTGGGTCAAAGAAAAGCTAGCCTTGATGGGTTCATCTTGAATATGCCAAGGCTTTATGTAACAAGCTTCTCCATCGCAAGCAAGCAAAGCACCTACATTACAAATAAGCGTGTAATAAGACATCATAATATTAGAGGGGGGGGGGTGGGGGGGATGAAGGCTAACAAGAGTTGGAATATATTGTTGTTTAAATGTAGATATATTGAATTAAATCATCTTAATAAGGTTTGTGTATTATTAGGTGTAAAAAAAAAATCTAGTTAAGAGGGGATGGGTCATGTGGGCAAACAAGTTGGAATCAGAGGTAATACAGTAACTATATATAGTTTTTTGTCCTTGAAAATGTTTGGGGTTGCCCCAAAAAAGTTTCTTTTAGTTATGAAATGGTCTTCTTGGGTTGTGTCCTTGTGTTTTTATCTTAAGCAAGTCAAACCAATCAACTAAAAATCTACCTAAACCCGGACTGCTCTTATGGTTAAATGGGTTGAAAGTCAAGTATACTTTATTCGCTATGCAAGCTTATAATCCTCCAAAATTCATACTTTTTGGTACCAACATTTTGCTCTATTGATACCGGTACACATCTAAATTAAATAAAAATATAACATTAAAATTATCATGAAGCAAAAAACGCTCAAGGTTGTATTATAGAAACGATACAAGTCTATAATATGTACAAAAATCATATTACTGAGGTCTTTTTATTACATATCAAGATAAAAATGAAATTACAATTACTTAACTCATGAATCTCAAAAGAAATTCGTATACAACACCCAAATATTCGCTGATAGAACAAACCATAGCAAAAAAAATCACCCACCAAGGCCTTTTAGACGTCACCCCGATTTATACTAACAAATAACTTCAAATAACTTGCTAACCAAGACATTTAATCCTACCCTAATAAGGAAATATACAATAAACAAATCTCTAACAATTATCTCTATGTCTTCAACATGGTTTTCTTATATTCTTCTCTTGTTTTCAAGCTCTGTACCTTACCTGCACAACAAAATGGATGGGTTGGGAAGTGTAAACATGATAAAGAGCGACATAAAACTTATGGTTCTAGTAATTATTCCAATTCCATTTCCAAAACATATTGCAGATTTAGAAGTGTAAACGTGATAAAGAACAACTTAAAACGTAGCTACAAATGGGATCAAAAAAATGGACATAAAACACTACAATGTGATCCAAAAGGGCATGCATGATCAGTTCCAGAAAAAAAAAACAAAAAGGAAAACCAGGTAGCTTTGTTTATCATCAATTATACATGAAATAAACTTATTTTGGAGAAAAAGTGATCAGTGCCTCTATGATTGTAAAAGAAAAAAAAAGCTTTTAAGACATCCATAGGATATTTTTCAGCAACCAATTTCAACCCGTTTGACTCTTTGACCCGAAAATAACCTGAATCGACCCATTCACAATATTTGTCAAATTTACCAACTTGAGATTTAACTCAGTGGTGCCAACACAAACTAAAAGTCAAGTTGAGGGTGCCGTGTGTCAAAGTGTTAGTTGGGGGTGGCAACGGCCAAAGGCCGATAGTTGGGGATGATAAAATCTAATAACCAATGTTGACGTTGCGTGTGCATTTATGTAGTTAACCTATGATTACATAATGTAACATAATTATATTTTATGTTTTAACAAAATTATTTTTATATATTATATTGAAAATATTACCTCCTCTGGTGACACACCAGCATCTTCAAGGCTGCTTTGAATACAAGAAGAAACACCAAGACAGTCGGATCGTGGATCAGTCATATGATCAGCGTCACAGTTAACCGCCCCACCCAAGTATTCGGCAATTACTGGTGCATCCCTTTTCATTGAATGTTCTAAGCTTTCCATCACCTTCAAATAATATATATTCTTTATGTTCAATAAATTTTTTTCTTAAAAAAGTTTGGTGATCTCGTACCATCTCACAATCAAGGGGTATTTGGATTTGTGGTTTTTAAGCAATGTTTTGAAAACCGGACAGGGAACTGAGGGTCTAACTGGATTTTTTGGGGATTGAACCAGATTTGTATTAAAAAAAATTGATTTTACCCTTTTTTTTCTAATAATATTTACCACATCACCCGGTTCTTACGTCCGGTTCAGCCGGGCTGACCAGTGAACTCGTAAGAAGACCGGTTCGACGTCTTTTCCGGTTTTGAAAACATTGTTTTTAAGTGAATTGTAGTAATCAGTTTTTCATGTCTGCACACCACCACATTATAATATTGACTATTTTACCCTTAAACTTATTAAGTCGTTTTTACCCTCTCTTTAGATATAGAGCAAAATAGTCAATATAAATAGCATGACGATGTAAAATTCCAAAAACTCCGTTATTAGACATTAATTATAATAAGAAATATATATCACTTTGAAAATAAAGAAAACATACCAGCACACCAGCACCTTCACCCATGACAAAACCATCTATGTCTTTATCCCATGGTCTAGAAGCCGTTTGCGGGTCATCATTTCTCTGAGAAAGGGCCCTGCACGCCACAAAACCACCCAAGACAATAGTGAACAGTGGCAGTGCCACCAGCAATCATCATGTCAGCTTCCCCTCCTCGAATATGGTTTGCAGCAGCAAAAAACAATAATTTAAGTAGCACATGCGGTTGAAATCGAGTAATTTGGACCCATGAATCCAAGATCAATAGCGACCAGGTGGTTTAGCTGCGCCTCGCTGCGCCTGAGTGCCTAAGCGCGCACCTAGTTCGCTTTTGACAACATAGCAAGCAGACAGCTAGGACACCCAAGAAAAAAAGAACTCACGCCCATGATAGAGCACCACATGAAAACGAAACACCGTCTATACCGATTTTCATAATGAAAACACAGCTCATGAAAGCCAATAACTCACACCAGACTCTAATCCAATTGGTATAATAGCTGACGCCAAATTACACACAACTACACCAAGGAACATTAATGATTTACAAAAACTTGAAAATAAGCTTGATGCACAGCCCCCAAACCCCACCCACCTGCACCTGCAATAGAAAACACGGAAGCAACCGAAGTTTACCAAAAACAAAAGAAACACACACTACACCAAACAAAACCACCCCAAAAAAGAGACCGGTAAACCACCACCCAAGAGAAGCATAAGACAGAACAAACAACCAGAAACCAGAGCCCCAATGCGCACCCAACTCACCCATGACTGAGAAACATAATTTCCAGTTTAAAAAGAAAAGATTTAAATATATAACTGCAGACTTGTACCTTTGGGTTACTTATATGCTACATTAGGAGCTTGAAAGCAGCCAGCCACCTTTAGGTCTAACTTACATTCAACATTCACAGTAGAGACAATGTTCCTACATGTATCAAGAAAGCAAAATATATTAATATTTTGAAGTGAACAAATAATAATGGAACTCGTTAATAGCGTTAGAAAAAGGAATAGCAACAAAACGAGGTCAGGACCATTTAAAAAAAACTGATCCAAGTTTATGCTTAGAATGTAACAAAAACTCGCACTGATGTGTATACCTTGCACTAATGTGTATTCCTGATAAAAAAAACCCCACTTCTTGGAACACCTTCAAAGGAATGTATGAACGGTTTGACTGCAGAGTAAATCATAACTTCATTCAGTTAAAGCTGGAAAAACCTTAAAATAGGCTATTCAGCTGAACTAAACCACAGGGTAGGTTATACTGTTGATATCCATCTTTTTGTGTCAAAATAAGCTAGCTATATAGACCTTGCTAGAAATAAAAAAAAATAGCACCATCCTTCAATAGCTATAATTATCCGATTAATTTAACATGTATGCTACATCCAACTAAGGGTTTTGTACTTAATAATTCATTTCAGTGTAAAAAACAAACTTCTTTACGGAAATAAAACCCTGAATTAAAGAACATATACCACATTTGTCGTCTTCAATTCATTGCAGGCCCGTTCAAGGTGGAACTGAAGAGGTTGACTTGCCTAGGCTTTGAACAAACCACATTTGACCGTATTAGGGTTTGTGAGCTGCAGATCTAAAAGCTCAGTTGCACCTCTTTTCCATTGATCTGTGGTGAACACATGTTAAATCATCAATTTTTCAAAGGAAATAACCACAATCAACAACAAATTGTACCTTATACCAGAACTGAATGTTTGAACACATTAGGGTTTGGGGGCCGTAGATCTAAAAGTGTCAGTTGCACCTCTTCTCCGTCGATTTGTGGTGAACACATGTTCATAGGAAATAACAACAGTCAAATCTTCAAAGAAAATAACCACAGTCAACAGCAAATCTTACCTTATGGTTTTCGAGTGGTCGGAATGCCAACTTAACCAGACAACCACCATCAATAGCAGCCGAAGAAAGAAAAATCTCAAACAGATCTGGTGAAGATAGCTTCGTGTTTCTGAATCGCCGCAAGAGAGAGATAGACGGGGGCGGATAAGAATGAGGAGATTTGTGAAACCCTAATTTGTGTCCGTGTTTTTTGTTTGTGACCAAAAGGGTATAATTGGGATAGTATATGTTGTTGTGCTTTAGTGGGATGTACATCATGCTTTAGAGGTGTTTTAAAGAAATTTTAATGACTTTAAGAAGTCCTTTGGATATGCTTATTAATATAGTATATATATATATATATATATATATATATATACAACAAACTCTTTTTGTATTTTTCTTTTCAGAGTTTTCTCCTCCTAAACCCGGTGGCTTCTCAACAAAAATTTCATCCTTCACATCTCCATATAGAAACGATGTCTTGATATCCATCTGATACACAGTGAACTCCATATATGACGCGTAGGCTAAGAAGATTCGGATGGCTTCAAGTCGGGCAACCGGAGCATATACTTCATCATAATCCAGACCCTCTATTTGTTTGAATCCTTGGACCACTAATCATGCTTTATTTCGAACAATAACTCCTTCAGAATCTTGCTTGTTTCTGAAAACCCAGCGAGTTCCAAGCTTGCGTTTTCCTTTTGGCAACTCCACAAGTTTCCATACTCCTAGCTTCTCGAACTGGTTTAGCTCTTCATGCATAGCATCAACCCAGCCTGGTTCCTGCAACGCTACATCAATAGTTTTAGGTTCAATTTGAGAAATGTAGCTAGAGTATAAGCACAAATTAATGGTTCCTGATTGGCTTCTGGTTTGAACTCCTGCACTAACAGGACCGATCACATTCTCAATAGGATGATTTCTTTGAACACTTGTTGGAATTGCAAATTCAGGTATCTTCTCGTCTAGAGATGTGTAGATGTTGCTTGACTCCCCCTCATTAGGTGCTACCGGACCGTGACTCACGGGAGTGGTAACAGTATACTCTTCAGGAATAGGATCAGCAAACAGTTCTGATCTAGCCGCATTAGTTGAAATTCCACTAGATTGTGCACTTTCAGGAGATTGATGAGACATTTGTTGAGGCAAAGGATGCTGTGTAAACACCATTCCTGGCGAGTTAATGGTATGATGTCTGAAGCTTCCTTCTGTCTGTTCTTCTTCTTCAGTATCTCCAAAAGACAACGGTTGTTTTGGCATAGACACACATGCATCTGAAGAAGCACTTGACAAAATGTTAAATGATTTAAACAATTCATTATAATCATATAACCAATCTTGTCCAACTCTAGCATCCGTAGCATTTTCTTCAAGCCATTCAATGTTGCACGGCGACGACCTTTTTAGTTACTTTGTTGTATACTCTATAGGCAGAGCCTTTTGCGTATCCAACAAAGAAACATTCGTCCCCTTTGACTTCAAACTTTCCATTAGAGTCCATAAGTAATAATACACATGGACATCCAAAAATACGAAAGTGTGAAACCGAAGGTTTACGTCCTTCCAGAATCTCATAAGGAGTTTTCATATGACATTTGTTTACTAAAGCATGATTCTAGACGTAACAAGCCGTGCTAACTGCCTCAGCCCAAAAGAAACTAGGAAGCTTCGAGTTAGCCAGCATAGTTCGTGCAGCCTCAATAAGAGTACGATTTCTTCTTTCAGCTACTCCATTTTGTTGAGGAGTTCGTGGTGCACTATACTGACGATCAATTCCCTTTTCAGTGCAGAATGTATACAAAGTTACGTTCTTGAATTCTGTCCCATTGTCAGATCGAATAACCTTCACTTTTGTACTAGCTTGATTTTCTGCCAGAGTGACGAATTGCTTCACTAAGACTGCAGTTTCGTTCTTGTGGCTGAGAAAATACACCCAGGTGTAACGTGAATAATCATCAACTATTACGAGACAATAAGCTTTCTTGCCAATACTCAACACATTCACTAGACCAAAAAGATCCATGTGAAGTAATTCGAGCACAGCTTTCGTTGAGGGTGCAGATTTAGACTTATGAGGTTTTCGATGCACTTTTCCTTTTGCACAAGCAACACATTTTTCCACCAACATGAAATCTTTGATTGGAAGATCACGGACTAGTTGACCTTTAGCAAGTCGATTCAGATTCTTCATGTTCACATGCCCAAGGCGACGATGCCACAGCAGACCATCATGTTCTGACATCTTTGAGAATAGGCAAGTAACTTCTTCACATGGTTTCTTGTTCATATTAATAACATATGTGTTTCCTCGTCTCTCTGCTGACATTAAGAACCAATCTTCAGGAATGACAATCCCTGGTTTAAGCACATAACATCCTTTCTTTGTAAAGTGAACTGAATTTCCTCGATCACAAATCTGAGAGATGCTCAACAGATTGTGTTTCAGTTCTGGAACATAGTTGACATTCTCGAAGCTTAAAACACCGTTTCTTACTGTTCCTTTCAATGTGATCCTTCCTGATTCTCCTCCCGCAAATGAGACATAT
The DNA here is from genome assembly GCF_002127325.2 of Helianthus annuus. Classification (NCBI taxonomy): domain Eukaryota; kingdom Viridiplantae; phylum Streptophyta; class Magnoliopsida; order Asterales; family Asteraceae; genus Helianthus; species Helianthus annuus. Next base: position 57,118,332 of record NC_035445.2, read on the forward strand.
CCACCATTAAATTCCTTTACATTTATCAGCTGGGCTAAGTCTCCTGTCATGTGCCTGGAACAGCCACTATCCATGTACCAAAGTCACACGGTAGTCCTCCACAGCTATTCCTGCACGATTAGCGGGATTAGTTAGATCTAGGAACCCAGCCCATGGTGGATCTGGGTTTTCCTTGTGCATCAATATATGTCACTCTTTGCCAAATTAGATTATCTTTGATCAGAAATCTTGAAGGAGTTTTCATGAGAGATCCTTGACGAGATGTATTGGATTGTGCAGCACCAGTTTTGGGTTTCCAAAATGTGTTTGACCATTTAGAATTATAGTTACCAAAACCATTATGTTGATTTCTTTGAAAACTGTTCTTTTGATTTTGATTTCTACATTTGGCTGCATTCCAATCTTGATTAGAAGGTTTAGTTTTGCGATAGTTGTGCTTCATTGTCTTAGACCTTTCAGCCGTCATTGACTCTGAACAACGATATCGGTTAGACTTGACCTTCTGATTCTGAACGAACTTCTTCTTAGACTGTGCGCTTGGGAGTTGAACACAGTTCCTGGCAATGTGTCCAGCAATTCCACAATTAAAACACATTTTTCGTTTCATTGTGTGAGTATTTTGAAAATTTTGATGCTTTATTGAAGAAGCTTTGCTTGGTTTTGAATGATTGGACGTTTTGATTTTCCTAATATGTTTTGCCTGTGGCTGTTCTAAGCATTTTGGTATCTGCTGATTAGAATTTACACATTCATGTAATGTTGATGAACAATTTGACACCCTTCCTTTACTGTGATCATCATTTGAAGCTGATGTTTTAAGTTCAAAAACATTTTATGATGACTCTTTATTTATCTCAAACCTTTTTTCTTCTTTACTAAATTCAGTTTCAGTTTTAGAACATGTAGAAGTCTCATCAACATGCGTTTCATCAACACATTTATCATGTGAAACTAATTCAGGTTTAATTTCAACTACAGTTTCCAATGGGGTCCCACTAGATTCAACATTAGGGACGCCCACTGAGACAGATTCAGAAGAAGAATCACGATACTCTTGATTTTCTTGTGAAGAAGTTTTTGTGGTTTCACTGAATGTGTCCTGAGGGACCTTACCTATAACACTGTCATCAACCAAGGGGTTAGAAACATCACATTCACAATCATTAACTGAAGAAAATTCATCACCAGATTTATTGTTCAAAGTTTCAACACAAACATCATCAGTTTTGCCCAAAACTTCAGGCTCACTAGATGAAACATAAGCACAAAACGACGCAAACAAAGACCGACTAAAAGTAATATCAGATTCAGTTTGTTCAAAATAATTTTCAGAAATATTAGAATGAACAACTGGTTCACTCCCAAGAACATCTCCACACTTTACTTCAGATACTTTATCTGCACATGAAGACGAAGTGTTAGGATCAATTGAGCCTTTAGAAACAAAATTTGTTTGAGTAGACCTCTGTTTCTCAATTGGTCTGTCATTAAATGATGACTTATTGTTTTTGGGACCATAAGTCATTTTACTTTCATTCATCATCTCCTCCTCAGTCATAGGTAAATAAGTATAATTGTCATTATAGGGAGGAGGAGCCTGATTATAACCCAAACCACGCCCTTTCTTTTCCTTGAATGCGAGCTGTTGATCACACAAGTTTTTGACTAATTTGCTGGAAGAATCAAATTTCTTTATATTGAGTTCATTTATTTGATATCTATCTCTGATATCCTCCAGTTCTTTAGTCACGTTGCATAATTTCTCCTGAATATATAAGAGTTGAGTAGTTTTCACACTTACATCATCTTTGAGTTTGATGATGTCTTTTCGCTGAGCTTCAATCTTTTCTTTATAAAGTTTTTCGTTTTTCGATAAAGTAAAGTTTTTATTTATTATATCTTGATAATCTTGAATTAGCTCAGCGTTGTGAATTCTATAAGCTTCAACTCTTTGTCTACACTCAGGAGTACAGAAAACAGAAAGTACCTCTTCTTTTGTGAGACCTTTGATTGGAGCTGAAAGAATCTGACATGAGAGCGAGGTTTTCAGCTGAAGTCTCCTCCGCAGGTGCTGGATTCTCATCCTCAAAGGCAGAAACTTGATCATTAGAGGTCATGAAAGCAATGTTGTTTGAATCAGCTTGATTTTCTGGAGCTGAGATGTTCAGTTGCTCAATTTCCGAATTCTAATCAAAGTTGATAAATCAGGCCGAACCACCAAGGCTTGAGCTAATCCCAGGGGTTGAGGACTTCCAGCAGCAGCATCATCTGTTATACTCGATGTGGTCGCAAGTGCTCTCTCTCGATTAGGTGTAACAGGCTGGGCTGGAGTCTGTTCTCTACTAATCGGTGGCTTGGTGCAGTTTCGTGCATAGTGTCCTTCCTCATGACAGTTGTAACAGCGCAAATTAAAAGGCACTATAGAAGCTCCAGTAAACGAAGCACCCCATTTGTTTTTACCAGTTCTTTTCATAAACCTCCTTGCCCTGAAAGCAACCATAGCCATCTGCCATGTGATGTCCATTTCTTTAACATCATTAGGATGAATCTGATGTAAGTCATCTCCAGACCATTTGGGAGGATCAATTTTTCCTGCAACAAATGCATTTAAACAATTTATAACAGAGGCTGCGATATCCAGATTTTCTTTAGACTGTTGTGTAAAGAAAGCAATCATCTCATTTTTCATAGCGGAAGAAGGAGCAGCAGTAGACGTATTCGAAGAAGGAGCAGCAGTAGAACGTGATGGAGCAGCTTGAGTAGAAGGCCCAGAGTAATAGACATTTGTTGAAGTAGGAGCAGCTTTAGCAGATGCCGCGTTGCTAAACATTTAAAACCCTCCTTGAGACAAGAGAGCTGCGTTGTTATTGTTTGATGAAGCGGGAGCAACAGAGAATCCTGAAGCTAGCATGCTATTCTTATAGTTAGTTTCTCTTTGTTTATCATCCAGCTCACAGGCCTTGATATGAGAAATCATCTCAGACAAACTGAACCTAGCAAGATCTTTGGTTTTCTTGATCATAGCAACATGATGATCCCAGCTTTTTGGCAACGCATTCAGAAGCTGTCTATTTGTTGAAGCATTTGATGTATGGATTTCTTCCATCTGCATTTGAGTAACCAGCTTGACAAACCTCTGAAGTTGATTGTCAACAGTTTCTCCATAGATATGGTTGAAATTGTTGAAATTTTGTTTCAGCAAATTTCTTCGACTCTCCTTCATGTCCTCATTCCCTTCATAAACATCGATCAGAGATTCCCACAGTTCTTTGGCTGATTTGCAAGTACGAAAACCGATAGCAATGTCTGTACCCAATCCCAGGTCAGATAGGAAAGTGCTCTTTCATCTTCTTCAACTATTGTGAAATCATCTTCAGTATATTGACTAAGTGGTTTCTTTATTTTCACTCCAGGTTCAGTAGGACTGTCCGTCATGATCTCCCTTGGACCTCTCAGAATACTTCTCCACATTTTAGAATTTTGACCTTCACATGTTGCTCAAAACACCACTTCCATTCAGGAAAGTCATTTGCATCAGTCAACCTTGGAACGCGTGTAGTGGTTCCAACCTTAGAATCCAGTTCTTGCTGTTTGTTAAGGGCAGCCAAGTCACCATTATTTGCTGACATAATTAATTAATTTTTGATTAATTAATTTAGTTTTTTTTTAAAGTCCCAAAAGTCAATGTTAAAAGTTTTAAGGTCCAAATCACGTTGCAGCTTGTCGATGCGAGTCGAGACAAGGGATTGCGAGTCGAGACAGAAGTTGCGAGTCGAGACCACAGATGTAGACTACTCGAGACCACAGATGGTTGCGAGTCGAGACTGTGATGATGACAACTCGAGACCTCAGTTGGTTGCGAGTCAAGACCAGAAGTAGACAACTCGAGACCTCAGATGGTTGCGAGTCGAGACCGGATGTGGACAACTCGAGACTAAAGCTGGTTGCGAGTCGAGACAGCAAGTTCACAAGTCGAGACCGGCTGATTTCGAGTCGAGACCCTGCAAAACAAACAATGTGATAAAAACAGCAGAAATCCCTGATTATCAGCAGCTTCCAAAATTCAAAGATTTTGAAATCTTTGAATTTTAATCCTCAACAAACTTCCGAGAAATCAGCAAACAACTCACTGAAATCACACGAACCAAAATCAGTAAAATCTTTCAATATTTTCTATGAACAGTTTGAAGATTGATTGATCCGTAGACAGAACATGTAATCAAAATTGTTATCACTACAAAACAAACACTAGCAAAACCGGATCAGTAAAATAAGATTTCCTTGAATCTGAATGAGATCAAAACCGAATCAAGAATTGGTTTCTTGGCTCTGATACCAATTGTAAAACCCGAAGGATCTTTCAATGATATCAAACAAGAACTTGTGAGTGTGCGAAAATCAAACACAAGTTGATTTAAGTACAAATAAACAAAACCGAAACAATATATGAATAAAACAAACCAGAAAATCTTGCATTCAACGTTGAATGAGACTGATACAAGACTTCAAAAGGATTTCGGTTGCCTATACTTTTCACTAGCTGGTCGACCTCAACCTAATGGTTGAGGTTTGCTTAAATACTAAACACATGGGTCAAAACCCTTAGGCCCACTCGAAACCGTTTACATAACCCACTAAACACATATCGACCCAAAAGTCTAATGAACAAAACATACTAATTAACCCTTGAATTATGTAACCCTCTATGAATAAACCTTCAGGTTCCAACAATGGGAGATGATTAGAGATGCAATGGGAGATGATGGGAGATGATTGGAGATGACTAGAGATACAAAGAACACGAAGAACACGATGAAGAACCTGAAGAACACGATGAAGATCTTCAACCAAAAATGCAGAATTTCTTGAATGTTTGATATCTAAATGGCTCTGATATCAATTGTAAGTCCAGAAAATCCAGATCAAACAACGATATCAAACGATCAACAAGGATGGGCGGAATCCAAGCTTGATGATCTTCAAGAAATAATCAAGAACAAGATGAAGATTGTTGTATTGAATGCTTATACAAATATGTTTGTCTAATACAAGTTTCTAAAACAAATCAACCGACCCTTTGCTCCTAATTATCATCTGCTATTTATAGTAAGGGTTAAGAGAGCATTTCCCCCAAAACCCTAGGCCCATATTCCCCCAAAGCCCACTATAATACCCACCTTCTAAAATTTTGATCCATTTAGCAATAATCCTACTAATCCATAAACCTATAGGGCCTAACATTATGAGGTTTCGAGTCGCAACCATCAGATTGCGATTTGAAATCTCAGTCGCAATCTCAGATGCCTTAATGAGATTCCAAGTTCATTATGAGGTTCCGAGTTGAAACCACCAGATTGCGAGTTGAAATCTGAGTCGAAACCTTAGTCGAAACCATCTAATTCTCGAAACTTATTCTCCAAGTTTCGAAACCTGCTCATCGTCAGCTGTTAATGGAGATAATGATTGAAAATTCAAAATTCTAGGGATTGTGATAGAGTTTCCTGTTTTAATATTGATCTAATTTTATCAAAATATTTCGAAAATCATAATCTGTCTATCCTTTTAACAGATTTCAAAAATCCTTAGAAGACAAAACAGATCAAAACAGGAAAAACATTCAACAATCCAAATTATATTCTAAAACATAAGGGAATTTCGAATTTTTCTAAGAACACATGATGAACCCTAAATAAAAAACCCATAATTTCTAGAACCCGAAACCTGAATTTTAATGTTTCTAAACAGATTTCGGACATAAAATATAACCCATATGATTTCGAGACATTTAAAACCATTCTTTTCCTTAAAACAGTGATTTCGGCACATTTGACTGGAAACCAGCCGTGAATTTTATTGTGTTTTCAAAATTTACTTTCTAGATTTTAATCCCAAAATTAATGGATACGAAAATAGAACTGATTTATCAACATATGCTCTGATTACATGTTGATCAATTATGTTTTAAGGATAATGGAAAACAGGAAAACATGAAAACATACCCGTGATTGCAAACAGGCCAGCAGATAATCCAGTGAGTGATGCAGCTATCGAAGTCGACATGCTTGTCAAGATTATCTAGTTCCTCCTTAGGATGCAATCTAATGATGGTGATGATGAAAACCGAATAGGGTGTTCGGTTGGGAGAGAGAGAGAGAGGCCGAATTAATGTTATTAGAATAATCAGGTTGTGTAACCTTTTAACCTCTACATTAGTCTCCTTATATATGCACCCAAGAGGAAACCTAATTAGTTAATAAGAGTAATATGGTCCATCAATAATTACCAACTAATTATTTAATAGGTTGTTATATATTTTGATCTATATAATGTAAATGATTATAATGGCTATTAGATTAAATATTACATCATAATATATTTAATCTTACAATATCGTCTCTACAGGTTATCAAGGTGATCTCTACAAGTTGAAACATTTTTTAACTTCATAGGGACGACATATGGTATCTACATCTTTTGTTACTATAGGACCGTCCCTACAGGTTATCAAGGTGGTTTCTACAAGTTGAAACATTTTTTGGGTTTCTTATTTATGATATTATTAGAATTAAAAAAAAAACAAAAACAATTTATCTTCGAGCTACAGGGACGACATTTGGTCCCTATACAAAAATCTTATTTGAAATGAAGAAAAACTCTATAAGAAAGAAACGTCCTCCCAATAAATTGTTCTATAAGGACAACTTTTGTCCTCCCTATAGATTTTAGTGTTCTCTCTTTGTAGTGAGTGTATATGTGACCATTTTATTGTGTAATATATGCATAATTTACTACCAACACTATGTGATATTTTTACATTATCCAAATCAATCAATTTCACACCAATATTTTTGCATGATTTGAATTGTTACTATTTTACAAAAATAATTGCTATGATTTGAATCAATCACTTTTGCATATCTTGCATTAGTAAATTTATTAAAACTTTAAAAGATAAACTCCAAATTATATTTACATGTGACAAGGAGGCTAACAAAGTAGCACAAACCACTAGAAAACATGAAACACAAACAATATAATCTCTTTAAAAATAGGTGACTCTAGTCAACCACCACCGTTACAACCAGCTCCGCCGTGAACCACCATACACACCACAACCACCGGCGGCACTAATCCTACTTTGTACATCCTCGAATTCAGAAAACCGGCACGGTACATGTATACCACCACAATGATCATGCCCATAAACCTTCTCAGCCTCCCTCAACAACTCACCAAAAAGTGGATGATTAAAATAAATCACCGGCACCAAAACCCTACGTAAATCATCCTCTTCTTCTCCAAAATAAACCGCCAAATGCCCTCTCGGCACCGGTTTTTCCCTATCCATGCTTTCTCGCCCAAGCCGAATATAATTTGAACCCGGTTTCAACAACAAGAGGTCTTTTATGGTTCTTTTTATACTCCTGCCGAACTTGCATAGCCTTGTCATGGCTTTGTCCGTACCATTTAAGGGTTTTTCATGAAGTGCCCATTTGATCACTTTAGCAAGCTTCATGCGAATTCGGAAACCACGAATTTGTTGTTTCATGGCCATGAAAGTTGATAAGATTACAAGGGTTTTCTGTGAAATGAAATGGGTAGTGATCAGAATCTCGAATTAACACGGCAAGTTGTGGGATATAGGGTGGTGGTGGTCAAGCTTTTAATGGAAAAAATGATGATTTGAGTGAGGTCAAAAGGTTTGTGATTGAGTCAGAAAGATGTGAATCCACGTCAAGTGTTAAAGGTGGTATATATATAAAGGTGGTGAGGGGGTGGGGGTGTGGAGTGAAAGAACAAGATTCGTTTGTGTGTGACTTATGAGCATTTTTTTTTTGTGTCAAAGGAATTTGATTATAATTGTGGTGTAGAAGGAAGAAGGTGGGATGTCGGCACACGGTTCAGGTGGCTCATGTGGCATGTAAATTTCAAATCAAAAGTGTGACCAAACGGATAAAGTAGTCACAAAAGTTTCTTTCTTTTGAATGGATAAACTAAGAGACAAAACAACATTATGGTTATAATTAGAGAAGGTAATGGTGGGGGGTTTTGATAAGACTCTTATGGTAAAATCATATCTTAGACAAGTACATGTTAGTTATCAATTGTAGGGTTTTTGGGTGCTCCTTATGCTTATCTTATGGTAAAATCATATCTTAGACAAGTACATGTTAGTTATCAATTGAAGCAAGAGGACAAGGGGGAATATGCTAGAAAAATATCAGATTTAAAATAGGCATAACGTAGTCTATGTTTAAGGTTATATGTAGGCCTAGCAATAAAAACTCATTTGGGTTTTTTAGGTTATTTTGGGTCATTTTAAAAATGAGGATGGGTCAGGATGAGTTAAGAAATAATTAAGGATGAGTCAGGATAAGTTATATGATATCTATTTAAAATAATTCGTGGGTCATGATGGGTATTATGCTGGGTAAAAGAGCAACTCAAAAAAGAGAATCACAGACAGATTCTTCATCCAGTTCGAGTGTTCGTTGACGTTGGCTTCACAAATAAGAAAAATTTTAAAAATAATAAAAATAATAAAAAATTTCTAAAAAATCAGGAAAAATAAAAAAAATAATTAAAAAAATAAAAAAATTGTAAAAAATAATAAAATAATAAAAATTCAAAAAATTGTAAAAAATAATAAAATAATAAAAAAATCCAAAAATTCTAAAAAATCAAAAAAATAATAAAAAATTAAAAATATTCTAAAAAATAAAAAAAATCCAAAATAAAATTTCCAAAAAATTCTGAAAAATTAAAAAAATCTAAAATTCAATTAAAAATAAAAAAAATCAAAAAATTTAAAAAAATCCAAAAAATTCTAAAAAATCAAAAAAATAAAAAAAGGAAAAAAATCTAATAAATCTAAAAAATAAAAAAAGTCTAAAAATAATAAAAATTCCATAAAATTCTTAAAAATCCAAAAAAATCTGGAAAAAGATTTTAGAATTTTTTAGAATTTTTTGGATTTTTTTATATTTTTTTTATTTTTAGACTTGTTTTGATTTTTTAGACTTGTTTTGATTTTTTAGAATCTTTTGATTTTTTAGAATTTCTTAGAATTTTTTTATTTTTAGAATTTTTTTATTTTTTATTATTTTTTATATTTTTTGATTTTTTAGAATTTTTTGATTTTTTTGAATTCTTTGGATTTTTTAGAAATTTTTAGATTTTTTTTTGATTTTTTATTATTTATTTACTTTTAGGATTTTTTTTAATTTTTATTATTTTTGATATTTGGATTTTTTATTATTTTTTGTTTTTTTATTATTTTTTTGATTTTTTAGAATTTTTTGGATTTTTTATTATTTTTTTTATTTTTTAGAATTTTTTGATTTTTTTAATTTTTTTGATTTTTTTGGATTTTTTGATTTTTCTTGAATTTTTTGGATTTTTTATTATTTTTTTGATTTTTTAGAATTTTTTTGGATTTTTTTTTATTTTTCTAGAATTTTTTGGATTTTTTGTTATTTTTTGGAATTTTTAGAATTTTTTGGATTTTTGTAGATTTTTTTAGATTTTTTATAATTTTTTTGATTTTTTTTCATGCACAAATCCATGTTAACAAAAACCCATTTTAACCTAAACCCATTCTAACCAATTTCTTAATAAACTCATCCTAACCTAAACCCATCCTAACCCATTACCCAAACCTACCAAACCCACCGATTTTGTCGCCCCTAGTTATATGACTTAGGATAAGGATCATTACAGAACACTAATTATTACGAGAACAAAAAGAACAACTCTATATCACTAAATTTTGGGATGTAAGGTTCATATTTCTTATATTTTATGTTTCTTACATTTATATTTATATTATATATACATAAAAAATCATATATTTTTTTCTAAACATAGTCTACATACATGTAGGTAATTTAGCCTACATATAACCTATAAATGTGTGTAGGTTATTTAAAAACTGAAGATTTTTAATATTTTGTTTTAAATTCTAGTGTGAGAAATGATAAATCTTACATTTATAACATTTTCATTTACTTTTTAGGTTTTAGGTTTGAAAAAAAGAGTGATTCATTTTGTTCCACGTGTTCTCACAATATTTAGTGTTCTGCATAGAACTTTCTCCACATGACTTATATAAGTGATAAATAGACAGGTCTTAATGGCTTGGGTCATATTAAAAAGAGTTAATTACATAGTTAGTCCATGTGGTTTGCACAAAATAACATACTTAGGTATTAATAGTTTAAAATCACCTTCTAGTGTATTAACTTCTCATTTTGTAACGTTTGAAGGTATTAACTTCTAGGGTATTAACATAGTTAGTCCATGTGGTTTGCACAAAATAACATATTTAGGTACTAATAGAATGTGATTTTAAGCCTACAAATAATGTTAATACCTTCAAACGTTACAAAATGAAAAGTTAATATCCTAGAATGTGATTTTAAACTATTAGTACCTAAGTATGTTACTTTGTGCAAACCACGACTAACTATGTAATTAACTCTATTAAAAAATATCATTTATTTTTTTTTATTTTAAAATACTTGATTTTTTGAATTTATGAATTCACACGATTATTTATCTACATAATTTCGATCATGTATTTTGAATTGAACCTCCTAAAAGTAGACTTTTCCATAAAAAGAATATGATATGATATGATCTTTTAAGATCTCGAATAAAATATCAGGTACTGTATATATTTACGATCATATGTGTTCCCTTGTGATTCTAATTCCCTGGAATTGATCATAAATTTATCCCAAAAACTGATCTAAAGCAGGGGCGGAACTAATTAAGAATGAGCCGTAGCACGGGCTACGGCTCAACCCCGTATTCGTATTCGCGGTGTAATTTTTTTTTCCGATTTTATACATAGCCTACCCAAAAACATATACGAGGATACCCCTAAGAGAAAATTATGAAACTTGATATTATTCATTAAGCCCAAAACATGTTTAGTAACAAAGCCTAAATAATTATTTTTATGATAATTAAGCCCAAATTGTAATAACTAATAAAGCTCATGTAATAGAATAAGTGATCTTGTGCATCTTATGGTTGAAATGGGAACATATATTTTTTGGCCTTTGGTTTACTAGGTAGTGAAACTAGCTTTGGTTTTACCGGTTACAACCGCAACCGTTAAAAGATGTTTTTTGAAAATTGAAGATTATCAAGACAGATTTATGCAATCGAATGGGCCCGTAATTTTTGAACAATGCCATGTTTGTGCGGTCGAAAAGGATTTTTTTCATAAAGTAAAAGACGACGATGTGATGGAACGATTTCAATCTATGAAAAAAGAAGAGGCCAAATCTATTAGTTATTTGTTTACTTTATTTATTTATTGTCTTTTTTTTAATATTGTATGATTGCATGGTAAAAAAAAATTTTTTAGGATACCCCTGATTTAATGAGCTAGTTCCGCCACTGATCTAAAGTATCAAATACTTAACTATGCCTCTAATGATTAAATATTTTTTGAATTTTATTAACAATTTCAAATACTATTTTGCATATTTTTCAAAATTTAATACGTTAATTATTCGAATCTGACGTGTGGTTATGCATATTACGTCAAATTTAATACGTTAATTATTCGAATCTGACGTGTGGTTATGCGATTAAAACTAGTGTCGGGTAATCGTCCAAGTATCACTATACGTTTTAGAAAATATGCATATTACGTAACTTCACTATAATAGATAATAATGATTTAAAATGATTAAACAAATATGTAGAACAATTAGTAAATTTATTAGTACAAAAGCATGTCAAATGTATATATTAGTACAAGACGACAAATGCTGACAATGTTTTGCATTGCTTCGAACATGCATAGATCCTGATTTCCGGATTCAAGTGCCGCTTGTACCAACCAGTACACATTTTTTTATTTTGATTGGTACGATATACTTTGTAGTACTAGTATTTAATGCATGACTGGTTTCTTAATTTAATCCAGAAACAATTGTAAATACCCTGATAGATCTCGAGACCAAACATCATAGAACACAACATGTTCTAATCCATTTGGTTGAAATACATAAATGCGGATCTAAAGACGTTAATTTAATTAAAATTACCTATTTTAAGACATAAGAAACAAGGTTTTGTTATTTAATTATGGGTGTTAGCGATGATCTAGGGTTGATGTTAACATGTTATTTAATCATGTTTTCTAGGTTTAAGATATGATAAACAAATTCGTGTGCCACTAGCTTAGAATATATATACCACAACATTATAGCTTGTTGGGTTATGTAAGATCTATTGATGGTGATAAAAACTAGAATCTAAAGAATCCATCTTCCTTGCCTGATAAAATAAGATTAAAGAATGATCAAAGTACCAAAGTTCCCATCTTGAAAGCTTCTCAAACAACCAACTAAAATAGCCGGAACGAACTACTGTGTCAAAGTAATGGAAGACAAAGTACAAGCACTAACAAGAAAAGTGTTGGTCAACATGTCAACAGCTCTAGTGAAAAAGTTTAAGACCAAAGACTAGTCAACAAGTCAACTGAGAAGACCAAAAGTGTACTGGAAACCAAAAGTACTGGAATCCTTCCAGCAATTTTGGGTTCCCAGTAGTATCTTTGTATTTTTAGTAGTTTTAATGTAACACTTATTTTATTCCAACTGTCCAGCAGTTTTGCAAACTTCAGACAGTTACATCATTTACTAGGTTGTTTAGGGTCGTTTCATGGTGACGTCACTAGCAGTTCTCTACTCTTATAAATAGAATAGAACACGACGTAATCCTTAGAACTCTTACAGCTGAAGATCATCTGGATCAAAGAATCTAGAGAGAGAAAAACATAAGAAGTAAGAGAGTGAGTGCACCTGGTGAGGGGGAGTGAATTGTACTTTGATTGTTCTTAAATCATTTGATATAATTGAATCATTTGACAGTCATTTCCCAAATCCAGTTGTGTATTGATTGATGTTTTTATTATTTTATATTTTGGGGAACTATTAAATTTGTTAAACTGTTTTATCAAAAACACACACAAACATACACTCTCAGATCCAACCACAGTTTACAGTGGTATTCAACTAAAAGGTTGTGTTCACTAAATTCGTCTCTTTAGCCCGATAGAGTTTACAGTTACAACTTCTCACTGACGAATTGTGACCATCGTTTTGTATCTCAGGAAATTTGGTAGTTATCAGTAATTCCATTTCCCTAATCTAGATCCCCACTTTTTCTTATCATTAATAGGGGTGTTCATTATTTGGTTTGAACTCCCGGTTACTAGAAAACTTCGAGAAAACCACCTTTAAACAAAATTTTATTTATTTTTATTTTAACATTCTTTTTATACATTAACTAGTATTAAGCACCCCCGCATTGCAGTTGGGGCGAACACCAATGCTACACTACTATCAGCGACCACCAACACTGAAGCTGCAGCGTGTTAATACGAAGAAATTAAACCGAAACGTAAAACATATAGAAAAATAATTAAATTGATCTAGGACCCGAGTGTTACAATGAACCTGTCAAACGGAAAAAAATAGACGACGTAGAATCCTTTAACCACACATGCACGTTGCAGCGTGTTAACTCACAAAATTATTTATAATATTTAACTGAAATACAAAATTATTTATAATATTTAAATGAAATATAAATTTGTCTTTAGTGGATACAACCCACTAAGCATTATGTTACAAATCATAATGCATAGATATGTTGCAAATTATAGGGTAAATTACACTCCTTTATGTATGTATCAGATTGCAATAGATGCCCTTTAACTTCAATAATTACAGTCACAGTCCTTATTTTGTTAAAAGCATTACACCATAGGCCCTTTAACACTAACCAAGTTAAATTTTTTAGTCTAGTCTATTCAGTTTAGGGTAATTTAGTCATTTCAACAACTTAGTTAAAAATTGTTTTCAACAAAAAAATATTCCCAATCTCAAGTCAACACCCTTACCCTCTTTCTCCCTGTCCTTGTAACCTAAAGCCACCACCCAGCCACTCTACGGCCTTCACTCAAGCCCCCACCGCAACGACCACTTCATCATGCGATTCATCATAAACTCCAATTAATCTCACAATATTCTGCAAAAATCGGCTCCGATTGTAACTTCCGCATCTCTCATCTTCTCCCCTCAAGATTTTGCAACAATCAAGCTCATTAGTGATTAATGTAATAAATTGCTTATGCTCGTCTGGTGAAGTCAACAATGCTATCCAACAAGTATACGGGTTGTTATCCTCTACAAACATGCCCACCAATTTCTATGCACTGCCCTAACTATACGGACCTCCAAATCTGAATCGCCCACCCATCTTCTTTCTTTCCTAGCACCACCAAGCCATACCACCCACCTACAACCTGGAACAATGATCTTCAGTAATGTAAAAATCACCACCGGAAACTCTTTAATCTAGAAAAATCCCACTTCTAACTTTGTGAGTCGTGATTGTAGTTTAATATCAGGAATAATTGATGTGTACATATAAATTACATCAATAGAGGCATAAAACTAACCCTTTTCAGTACTAATGTTGGAAAAAACACGTTTCTTTCATCCTTTTGAATTTACAGGACTAAACGAGCTTAAAAAAACTTAAGGAACAAATAAGCAGCCAAAACCAACATAAATACAAGAAGAAAGAATAACGTGACATGCCCGCCCCCTCGGCAGCATCCCCCAAAGTAAAAACAAGAAGACAGAAACTAACCACAGGGTCGTGCCTAGCCAGGCATGGGCCGTGGTCAGACCTCACACAAAAAGACAAGACCTGCAGAAGCTTCTACGCCCACCATGGGGTCGTGCCCAACTCACCATGGGGCGTGGTCAACTCTCAGATTTGCGGAATCTTGATAGTACGACAAAGAGTTGACCACGGGGCCGTGTCCAGAAGCCACGTGGTCGTGTGGGGCCCTCTGCTGACAGCTGAAATTAATGAAGGAAGAGAAGGAGCTGGCCACAGGGCCGTGCCCAGTGGGCACGGGGCCGTGGTCAAGGCTCTGATCTGACTATAAATAGGGGTGCTTGGTTCCTTTCAAATGGATCACTTGGCAAACCACTTCTCTCCCACTTTGCCACCACTCCACCAGCACTACAACACCAACACCCACCACCAGCATCCATCTATCATCTTTATAGTGTGTAGTGGTCTCGGGATCCAAGATTGATGGTAAGAGTTCTTGTTAATCAAAGGCCATGTTTGGCTAATCTCTTACATCACTTGGTGAAGACAAGTCTTTAATGTATTACTTTTGATTTTTAATCTTTCGGCACTTTTTAATTGGTTTTGTATTAATGACTTTAATAACTAGTTTCTTATGTTGAAAGTGAATTTTCTTTACCATTTCTTCATGATGTCATTGATTTTCTCATTCGTGTCTTTACGATCTATATAAAGCGCGTTAATTACCTGGAAGGGGGTTAGGAGGGTGGTTTGGTAAAGTTCTTGTATCGTTCAGTGTATAGATTCTGCGAGGACTTGGTTCAATCTTACTGGGACCTCCTTCAATTCCCCAAAGGTATTGGATGGCGGGGGTGCGAATAGCTTGAACCCCTCATATGTAAACTACTATTAAAACTTTAAACCGGCTTCTTGGGATTGTATCCTTGCTGACTCAAACCACTTAGCCGACGGTAACGTCACCTTCAAAAGAGGGGCCTACCACTTTTCGAATTAATAACTTACTTAATTGTCTTTCAATATTCCGACCCTTTAGGATTGTATCCCTGCTGACTCAAACCACTGGGTTGAGGGTAACGTCACCTTCAAAAGAGGGGCCTACTACTATAACTAAGATAATCTCTTAAAAAGTCCGAAAGTGCGAAAATCATCAAAGGATACATTAAAAATGAGTTGGATCCAAGTGATTCTATCTTGTCTATTTGTTTCTCATTTATTTATCTTTTAATTTTTAGATTTATTTTCATGCTTAAAAACTCTTTTCCAAAAATTTAGATTGATTATACGTCGACGATAAACTGGTATTAAAAGCTCTTGTGTCCTTGGATGACCTCAGTATCTTACCAACACTATACTACGCTCGCGATGGGTGCACTTGCCCTAGTGTGTGTTTAGTGTTAGTACAATATCGTGTTTTATAAATTTAAAACTTGACTAATGTGTAAAACGGGCTTAAAATATTAATAAAATCATATCACGCTTAACGCACACCAAGTTTTTGGCGCCATTGCCAAGGACACAAGGATTTTAAGAAAGTTTAAAATCGACGGCCTAATCATTTTTCAAAACATTTTCAAAACTGCGCGTTGTTTTTCAATTTTTAGGAATTTTTAGCATAACAGCAAGCTGAACACGGGGCCGTGCCCACTGGACATGCCCCCGTGCTGCACATAACCAGTAACACTTTTCAAAACGCTCAGATACAGAATTTGACCACGGGGCCATGTCTACTGACCACGGGGCCGTGGTGAGCTTCTGTTTCAGCTTTTTAATTTTGTTTTCTGGTCCTGAGACTCTGTAATCTGCTGAGTGATTTCTCATGGATCAATAATCAGGATATTACACTCACTACTACATAAAGGATGATTACGAGGAAGAATATTGTACCATTTGCGGTAATCCTCACTCAGTACAATATTGTGACCTTTTCCAACCATCCACCTCATAAGATTACTATGAGGAACCAAGGTTTGAACTTCCAAAATCAAGCTTTTGGGACACTTATCCCTCTAACTTTCACGAACCACCAACTATCATTCCCGAAGCCGAAAGCCTTATACAAAGTCTCAAAAATCTTGAACGCTTTGTAAAAGAATCCCGCGAAAGGGAAGAGGCTATTTGTACTAAGGAAGTAATAATTGAAGAAGTAAAAATGGAAGAACAACAAAGTGAAAAACCAACGCATGAACCAAACGACGAGAGAGGTAAGTCCAAAAACGATAATTTCGAAAAAGAGTGAATTTTTCAAGAAATTAACCTTTTGCTACCTTCTTCCAAAAATCATTTTTTGGTACCTACTCATGCTAAGTTTTTAAAAGAGTTAAGCACTAACATTAAAATTGACGAAATGGTTAGCATTAAATTAACAGATGATCAAACTACGCTAATAAAAGATGAGCAAATTGAAATGAACATCACACCGGTTCCATGTTTCTTTCAAAACACTTTTATTAGTAACATTACAATTGATAAAGATCTTTGTGTTAATATAATGGCAAACTACATTTTTGAAAAATTAAATATTAGTGATTTTTCTCCACTTCAAATTCCTATTTCTCTTTCTAATCGAAAAATAAAAACAACGGGAGTGATTGAGGGCGTGTTAGTGCAAATGAATCAAACGACAGTCCTAACTGACTTCATAATTCTTGATGATGCTCCACTTGTGTTAGGACAATATTTTGTGAAAACCCATCAAGCCTTGATCACCCGAAAGCAAAACAACCTACCAATTCACTTGGGGCCGACAAAAGGTATGTCGATCTTGACCAATCAATGAAATATCCAATTGGCAATGACGACCCCCTAACTGAAAATGAGCCAGAACCACCCGATACGGTAGGTCTAGCCAAGGACCCTTATAAACGTGGCGCACCATGGAGGCATTTCATGGATTATAAATTAATAAAGGTAGTTTACTTAAACATACTTGTTCAACTTTCAAAAGTATGGCTTCTTTTATTTTGAAAGGACAATCATGTTTAAGATTTAGTTTAGTTCTTAATTAATGCTTTTTTTAAGTTTATAAATTAGTAGGGATAATAAACACTCAAAGAAGGATTGGAGATGGCAAAGGGACGTTGAAAAAGGGACCCCCATGCACGTAAATAGGAGCCTCCCGACAAATTTCCAGCATTACAGCATGTGCAGCACGGGGTCGTGGCCACCCAACATGCCCCCGTGCCCAGGGTTCTGCTGAAAAATTTTCTAAAAGGTAACTGACCACGGGCCGTGTCCACTGGGCACGCCCCGTGGTCAACCTTCTGTAACTTTCTGTTACTGGCAATCTGACCACGGGGCCGTGGTCAGCCCACCATGGCCCGTGGTCAGCTGCCCAGTAACATAAAAACTTGTTTTTAACCCACTTTTACACATTCTAATCAACCGAAAAAACTTATTTTTGGACACATTGAGGACAATGTGTAATTTAAGTTTGGGGGGGGGGGAGCTAAAACCTTGAATCTTGCAAGTCCTAATAACAAGCCTTACACAAAACTCGCATTGGAACCGCTAATCACCCCAAATCTTTTCAAAAAAAAAAAATTCATTTTTTACTTGTCTTGTTTTAATTTGGGAATAACAAGTTCTAAAAAGGTTAAGTTTTACAAATTTACAACCGATAGCGTCGTGATAAAAAGAACCAAATAAGAAAATTATAAAAAGGCATGACAAATCTTTTTAAAATTTGATTATATATACTTCTTCACACTATACACCCATTCCTACAATAAGTAAGTTTTGAGCCTTTATTGAGCATACATGCATACATCTTTAAACTAAATGCTCATTTTCGTTTCTTGTGTGAATAGCCGCTTGGTTCTTACGACTCTAGAACTTGCCAAGACGATACATTCCCAGTCCTTACCAACTTAAACCCAAGTAAGTAAATGATGGAGGCATTAGGACTAACATTTCTTTCAAAACCATTGTTTTCATTCTTTTTACATCACTACCTAAAATCCCACTAGTTAACCCCTTTGAGCCTAAACCTTTTTGTTTCAAAAACCCGTAAAACAAACACCCATTACCCACCAAACCCTTTTTCCTTTCAAACCCATTTATTTTAGTAAAAAAAAGCTCGGTTATCTTGTGACACAAAAAAATAAAGAGTCTTGCAATAACCAAACAAGTTCCTCAAAGAAATCTTGTTTGAAAATGCTTAGTTGGAATAAATGTCACAAAAACAAAAAAGTTTTATGACAACCGACGCTTTTTACGCTTTTCGCCATTTTACTAACCACTAACCCAAAAACCACCTACCCTTAGCCTAAGATTAACCCTTTCCAAAGTCCTTTTGATATTTACAAAGGTTTATACTTAAAAAGGAGGAGGTTTGATCACTTGGCAAGCATATGGTAGGAGTAAGTCTGTTAGGATCTGAATTTCTTATGATTGTGTTTTTGTTTGAGAATTATGAATATGAATGAGTAATTGCAGCGGAATTAAAATGGAACAAACTTTCAACACACAATTAAATGGAAGAATTGCTTTCAACACACATGTTTGCCATGGAATCGAATGATTATATTTATTACAATGATTCAATTACACTTTGCATGCATGTATTACAATCTCCCCCTCAGCCTGAGCTAACACTGGTTTGTTCGTACAGAATGACAAGTGAAGAAAGAGCTAATAGAATAGTACAGGGTATTGTTCTATTTATAGTACAAAGCAAACCACTGTGGCATCTTTGCTTATGTCACCATGATAGTGACATCTAACCTCCTAACAAACTCAAACTACTGACCTATTACAACCACTGATTACAAAATACAAAGCATATACAAAAAAACTGATCCTTCATTCCACTGCTTAGGCTCCAACAGTGCTTTAGTCTTCAGCAGTACTTGAGACATTACAGTTGATTGAGCATCAGCAGTTAGTCTTCATCAGTCTTTTGGGTCAGCAGTAGTTAGGAAAGGCAGTAGTTGAATCCATCAGATGTTAGAGCCACTGTCATGGGGAAAGATCAAATACAGACATCTGCTTATTGTGAATCCACTGATCTGATCCAGTTTTGGCTTTATCAACTTTTCCTTTGGTAGAGTTCAATCCCAACAATCTCCCCCTGGAACAGATGTTGCCAAAACTCTTCATTATGCTTGGATTTTTATTTTCTCATCAAATAATCCCTGACTTGTCCTTTGAATTGTAATTCAAAGTCAATGGAACTTGTATCATCCTCATCTCTGCACAGTGGAAGCTCAAGGAGATCTTTTTCACCCAGGCCAAGTCCTTGTTCCCTTGATATGTGCTTCACCTCACCATTGGGTCTGAGCAAAGTCAATATGTGGGTCTGTTTGTCAGATTTCCACTTTAGTATTTTTGAATCCTTTGGGTTTCTTGGGAGAGTTTTTATTGCTGATGAGTTTGGAGATGGTGGCCTGGTGATGACCGGTTGAGCAGTGTTTGTAGTTTTTGCCAATTCAGGATTTTCTGCTATCATCTACTGAAGGACCATTTTTATAATGTAATCCCCTTGTGCTATATCTTCTGTTGTTTCTGCTTCCATCTGCTTTTGTTTCTAAAGGATGACAGCAGGTGGAGCAGTGGATCTCCTGATTTGTAGCTTTTGTGGTTTAACTGGAACCACTGCTTCAGGATAGTTAGGCTTTTGAGGAACATTTTGTCACACCCCCAAAATCCCACACATGGAGTACCACCGCTTGGAGGCGTGACATGACCAGGATCAAGCCACCAATCATATTGAACATGTAAATAAGTAGTAGTAGTCGTTATCCAACAATACGAAAGGTGTTTTCAAAACCAACATAATCAAGTGTAGCGGAAGCATAAATGTAAAAACCTAAACATAAGTATCAAGTGTGTAATGTCATAATCATTCACGATCCATTGCCCACAACGACCTGCTCCTCCTTGTGCAAGCTCCATAAGTACCTAAGGTCCTGCAAGGCATGCAGCAGAGAGTCAACAACTAGTTGAGCGAGTTCACAGTGTACAGTTCAGTAATTGTAATAGTATGAGTAGCATTATGTTCGTTCGTTTAGTCATGTATCGTATTAGTTTCCATCGCGGCCCTCTAGGCATGTATGCGAAGATTAGGGGGAATATTCCCAATTATTCTAGACTAGGTATGTTTGTATCGCGGCCACCCTGGCATGTATGCGAAGTTTAGAGTATAGTTCGCGGCCTTCCTAGGCATGTGTGCGAAGATTAGTCATAATATCGCGGCCAACCCCTGGCGTGTGTGCGAAGATCTGTTCAATTGGTATACTAGTCTAGGTCGTATCTCATCATTACCCTTCCTCACCCTGAGGACCATATCATTAAATTCTATCATCTGAGTAAGTATGAATAAATAATCCAAAACCCATTCCCACCCTGGGAACCCCATGCCTTGGCTGTGTGAACTCACCTTGGTTTTGCTCGGTATGACTAATTTCTTGTTTAACGGTTGATCAAACACGCCCTAACATTAGTACTAGAAACAATCAGTATCGAGTGCCCATACACTAGATATTTCACATACAACAACTCATGCATCCCTAATTCACTTATCACACAATTAAAGTACATATATCACACACACTTAATCCTAATCATACCAGTCAATCTATCAATACAATATTGCCAAGAAATCACTTTAGTATGTATTCCGCTACTGAGTAAAATCGTTTCATGGTTTAAATGCTTGCAAACATACAATAATTAGTCTTTCCACACACAAGTATGTAACTAAGTTAGGTTAATGATTCACTTAGCATAGGTGCGACCTACTGAAACCCCTCGGCCAATTACTCTACAATTCCATGCCGCATAATCCCAAGGATAATAAGTGGCCCATCGGATCATGCGGCTGCCCCGAATCAGCGTGCGGCCCACACGGCTCAGGCCCAATGAATTATACAGCCTACCACGAGTATACAGCCCATTACAAAAACAGTTTCATGCGGCCCAGTTGAAGTTTAGATAAATCTTTTTATTTACGCAGCCCAGTTACTCGCACAGGGCCCAATCAAAATGTATAACCCCAATTCACCCCCAATAGGCCAAGGCAGATTGTATAATGTCATCACAATTTCGTCAAATATCATACTCATTCTAGTAAATCTTTAGTCTTAATCTGAATACATAATTAATATCAAGCTCCCTGAAATTCATGACTTAATTTTCGTTACCCATCATCATCAATCATGAAATTAAATTCCTATTTAACACAAACAGTTTCCCATGCAAATTTAAAGCAATTGCTATGGTTTACACCTTTTTTGACTAATTCTGACACATATTCAAGAGGTGCACATGGATAGATAGAATTCACAATTTAACATGGCAGTCATTTACTTATGTGCACATGGGTTGATGGAAATCAAGCAATCACAACTTCACATGCGCCATCAATCACTTAAACAATCCCATCAAATTAATTCATACAAATATACATACAGGACCTTTTTATCTAATAACACATATATATATATATATATATATTCAAAGAAATCACAATAAAAGAAACATGAATTAATACTAACCAATATAGTATGAAGAATGTAATGATGGTGATCAGATCACAAGGGGGAGGGGGGTATGCTGCCGAACGAATTCTTGGAAACTAGGTAGGGTTTGGTGTTGAATCCTTGTGATACACATTAACAAGTCACGTAAACCCTTATAATGTTAGTTAGGGTGGTCCACTCCTTAGCCGATATAATGGGCTTAAACCCAACAAGTTTGTGCCGAGATATGTATAGCTCAAGGGGCTCGGATTGGGCTCTACATAAGCTGTGGGTCAAGGTGAAGGCAAATAGGACTATAATTGGGCCGAGGACTTTATGTGCGGCCCGAATAGTGAGCAGTATGGTAACCGGCTCGAATTTTAGAGTGTGCGTGCAAGATACAGTTGACCCAAATACATGGAATACCGACACGTTTACGTTTAATAACTAGTCGTAGCAAAAGTGAAAGAGGAATAACAAGGAAATCAAAACTTCAAGACTAACCTTGGAAATTCGGGTTGTCACACATTTGGATTTTTCTTTCTCAGTTCTTCCAACCTTTTGTAATTGGCCAACACTTTATCCTCTGACCATCTTGTGACCTGATTCCTTGACCTAAAATCAGTTGTTATCCGCTCTTCTTTCATTCTCTTTAGCTTTAAAGTTCTTTATGGTACATTTTTCTTGTACTTTGACCAAACAGGAGGAGTGTGTTTTACTTTGTCTTTGTTCATCTTTTCCACTCTGTCTAACTCCTCTTTAAGCTCACCAATGGTCCATTCTTTATATTGAGCCTTTTCTGCCCTGTATTTCTTGTATGCCATAATGTGTTCATTGTAATCTTTTCTCAGGCTTTCATCATCTCTTTCTGATAATTTCTAACAAAGATCTTTTGAAAACTGCTCCAAAGTTCTGACTTGAGTGAGCAGATATTGGTAGTATCTTTGAATCTCTTTGTCTGATTTTCGTTCTGTATTTCTTTTAGAGATATCCTCTGCTTATTGAGCCTTTAACTTCAAATATTCTTCTATGTTATTAGGCCTAGGATATCCTTGAAGAGATGGTAAATTTATTTTAGCAGGGTCATCTTCAAAGTAGAAAGACTTTATCTCCTCTTTGACTGTTGGAAGATCCAACGGGTATTGAAATCCCACTGGAACAATAGCAGTGATTGGTTTTTGAACTTGTGCTGAAGATAATGGAACAGGGTTTGGAATTGGTACAAGGGACACTGGTTGAAGATGTTGGAGGTGGTGAAGAATCATCTTCTAGTATTATCCTTCTCCTTTTGGGTTTAGGAGAGGTTGATGGTGTTTTGGTGAGTTGAGTGGTGGTGATTTGAGTGGTAGGTGGCTGACTAACAGTTGTTGAAACAACTGGTGTTTCAACCACTGTTGTCATTACAACAGATGATGTGTCACCTGATGTCTTCTGCCTTTTGGCAGGTGGTGTTGGTGGTCGTGAAGTTGTTTTTAGTGGGGCAGTGGTTGGTGTGTGTGTTGATGTAGTATTGGTGGCAGTTGTTGGGTTTGCATCTGTTGAAACCACTGAAGTACCAACAGCTATTGATACAATAGATGTTTTAACATCTGCTGGTTTGGAGGTTTGATGAGAGGAGCTTTTGGGAGTTTTGGGAGTATGTTTTGTGATTCTGGAAGGTGTGGATTTGGGTTGCCTCACTTTTCTAGTAGGCTGTCTTCTTTTAGGGTTAGGATTTTCCTGCTCATCCTTGGGCTCAGAAGTACTCTGTTCTTCCATCTCCATTAAAACTTTCTTCTCATGCTCAAACCTTGTTTTACCCTTTGTCTCCATATCCTTTTTCAGCCTTGCTTTTTCATCAGCAAAAGCATCTAAGGTTACATCAACCTTTTTGGAACCATCTGGCCTAGGGATTTCTGCAGCCAGACTAGATTTTTTATCTGGTTCAATGTTACACCATCTTCCCATCCCTTCTTCTTTTTCTCCCCCTTTTTGGCATCATCAGGAGCTTTGTCAACAAAAATGATTGAAGGAGGAGCAGTGCCAGTGGTTTGCAGCAGATGGGCCTTGATTGCCTTGATGTCTGCTTGTGTATCTTTGAACCTTGCTTCCATCAAATTTCTGATCTTTTGAACTTGAATTTCATGTTGCTGATCAGCATATGCTCTTTGTTTGTGAAGCAGAGGTTGAAATAATTCCCAAAAAGCTCAGTGGGAGTAGGAGCAGATGATGGAGCAGATGTTGCAGCTGGAGCAACCATGGGTGTTGCCTTTTGTGCTTGTAACAACTGTTGCAACATATCTTTGATTTCTACAACAGATGTTTCAAGTTTTCCAACCCTCTTCATCAATTCTTTGTACATTAAACCATCACCCAAGTTAATGGGATTATCTGATTTCCCACTAACAGTGGTTGTATCAGCAGTTGACGTAGAGAAAGTATCCTAAAAATCATCCACTGATGCCCCTTTTTCTTGGTACTGGGGACTTCTTCCTTCAGCAGGGGTAACCAGTTTGAGTGAACCAGTGAATACTGGAAACACCCTGGTTCCCAAAGAAGAAATTGCCTTCAAGGGAGACTCACTTATGAAACTACTGTCCAAGTGTAAACCAGTGGGTTCAACACTTGTAGTAGCTGCTCCACTTGAACTACTAACAGGAAGTACGTGTACATCCTGCAGTGTAACCTCCTCAGTTGTTGGTGGGTTAGCAATAATAGGGAGCTCAGACCGAGTCACTTGTTGAGGCATATTCTCAGTTATAGGTGGTTGAGAAGAACTGATTTCTGTCTGAGCTATATCAAGTGCATCCAACAAGGGTTTTATTTGTGGTGGAATTTGTGCAGTGAGGATAGGGGTAGAAAGAGAATTTGCCCCGGGAGGTGGGCTGTGGATGATGAATCAAGTGATTCCAGAGCATCATAATGTGGTGTCCCTGTTCTTACAACCTGATCCTTTTGAGAAGAAGCAGGAGGAGTTTAAGGCTCAGGTTAAGATCTTTCATCCAACTGCTGTGAGGAAGTAGCAGCAGTGGTTATTGGTGACTTTTGTGTTGTCACTGGTATAATCTCTGGGATCTCATCTTCCAGAGTTACCTTTTTAGTGGGTTTGGGGGGTTTTGTGATTTTTTATGTTTTGGTCTTTTGGTGGTTTTAGGTGTGGGTTTCACAGCAGTGGTTTTGCTGCTGTGATCACCTTGAGAAGTGGGCTCAACAGCAGGTGCCTTAGGAGCAGTGGTTGCTGCTGAAGTCTACTCAGGAACCTCTGTTTGTGTTTTGGAAGTTTTTGACAACCTTGTAAATGTTTCAGAGGTTAGGCTTTTTATTGAAAAAGGATTTCCTTGGATAAGCACATGGGCATTATCCTTTGAAAATTTCTTATTAAAATAGTAACTTAAAAACCTTGGAAATAACAAAAATGATTTCCTATTAACATTTGTAACAAGATAATTGAAGATCTCCTTGGAATAGTTAAAAATTCTCCATGTAGTATATTATAAACCATGTATTGGATCTTGAACGGGATTTCATTGAAAGCAGTGGTCTTGTTTGACACACACATTAGGAGGGTATGAAATAAAAACCTTGTGGCAGGTGGAAAACTGCCCTTTTGTAAAGTATCTTTTTTCATTTCTTCTTCATACCCTCTTTCAATGAAATCAGTTTGATACTCTGTTTTTGGGAAAGAGGTTTTACCTTGAAGATCGTCGAGTTCAAATACCTCTGAAATTGTTTGAGGTGTTATTGTGACTGGAACACCCTTTATTGAAGAATTGATGACTAAGGGCTTTTTATCCTTAGTTTCTAATTTAGCATTTTTCCAGAATTCTTGTTGGGGGTCCATGAAGATTGGAGCATCACAGGTCAACAAAGTTTTGTACTTTGAAGATGACAGAGCATCAATTACAGAGTTGAAGGTTTCGGTATAACTTGGTTTTTCAAGTAAGCCCAAGTAATTATGTGGGGTTTTGAATGGAAGAGCCATTGCGAGTTGAAAGAGATGAAGAACGAATAAAGAAGATGAGTGATTTTCAGAGAGATTGATGGTAACTGCTTTGAGAAAGGAATTTTGAATTTGATTCGACAGTGAAAACCCTGTTTGGGGGTTTTAATCAGGGTTTTATAGGGGAAAAAGTGTATGCTGACGTGTCAACGGTTACAAAAGATCTGACGGCCAAGTACTGCCCACATGACAACCTCTGATGATAATGGAGGACAGTTGGTAGGAAACCACAATATCAGTGGTTTACAACGGTTACAATGAGAACAGTGGCTGATTTTATCTATCAGTGGATTAAAACACTGATGTTTGATCAACAGTGATTAACAAGGAAATGAGAGAACAGAGGTTGACTTTCAGCAGTCGACAGCATTTAACAGAACAGATGTTTGAACCAAAAACAGTGGTTATGGCAGACTTTTAAGGATTAATGAAAATTTTCATTTTTAGCTATTTTTAAGGATGCATTTTTGATTTTCTGAAAACAGTTTAATGCTTTTATTCATAGAAAAAACAGGATTTTGCATGTTATTCCATGTTCAGCATGCCAATCCTAGAGATCAAGCTTTCAAAGGTGGATGTGTTTAATGCTTTTGTTAGCACATCTGCCAGCTGATCTTTAGTTGGAACATGATGTAGAGAAATCAAATCTTTTTCATAGCAATCCCTCACAAAGTGATGTCTGATATCAATGTGCTTGGTGGTTGAATGTGAAACTGGATTTTGATGATATTTTCTGCTGCCTGACTATCCAACATGAGAGGTGTCTTTAGGGTAGTGATACCAAAATCCAGCAATTGATTTTGAAGCCATAACAGTTGGGTTGTACAGCTTGCAGCAGCTATATACTCTGCCTCAGCAGTGGATGTTGAAACAACTGCTTGCTTTTTGCTTTGCCAAGATACTAAGCAATCACCTAGAAATTGGCACCCTCCTGATGTGGACTTCCTTGTTGTATTACATCCAGCAAAGTCACTGTCTGAAAAACCTGAAAGCTTAACATTCCCATTAGCAGGATACCAGATACCAAGTGTAGGAGCACTTTTTATGTATCTGAAGATCCTTTTTAAGCAATGAGGTTAGACTTCCTAGGGGCTGATTGGGATCTTGCATAAACACATGTTGCAAACATGATGTCTGGCCTAGATGTAGTTAGGTACAGTAAAGACCCAATCATGCTTCTATATAATGTTTGATCCACCAAATCATCCTTTTCATCAGTCATGACTAGCTTATTTGTTGCCATGGGTGTACTACATGGTTTGCAATCATCCATCTCAAATTTCTTTGAAAGTTCTTTGGCATATTTGCCTTGATGGATAAAAGTACCATTTTGCAGTTGCTTCACTTGGAGACCAAGAAAGCACTGGAGTTCACCCATTGCACTCATTTCAAACTCAGCTGTCATGAGTTGTCTGAACTCTTCACACATTTTAGAACATGTGCTTCCAAAAATGATGTCATCCACATAAATCTGGACAATCATCAAATCTTTCCCTCTCCATTTTAAAAACAATGTTTTGTCTATTTTACCTCTGGTGAAACCAATGGAAAGAAGAAAGGTGGAAAGAGTTTCATACCAGGTTCTAAGTGCTTGTTTCAAGCCGTACAAAGCTTTATTTAGCTTTTAGAAATGATTTGGATTAAATGGATCCTCAAAGCCTGGAGGTTGACAAACATATACCTCTTCTTGAATCTTACCATAGAGAAAAGCACATTTGATATCCATTTGAAACACCTTTATGTTGTGGTTGACTGCAAAGGCCAAGAACAGTCTGATAGCTTCTAATCTTGTTAGAGGGGCAAAAGTTTCATCATAATCAATGCCATATTCCTGTCTGAAACCTTGAACCACTAGCCTTGCTTTATTCTTGACAACAATGCCCCTTTCATCAGTTTTGTTTTTGAAGACCCACTTTGTGCTCTTAGGACTCACACCCTCTTGCAGTGGTACAAACTCCCATACTTGTTGTCTTTTAAACTGTTGGAGGTCCTCTTACATGGCCTCTACCCAGTTGTTGTCTTTCAGTGCCTCTTAGTACTTGATTGGCTGATGGAGAGATAGAAAACCAGCAAAAATATAGATGTTTTGGGATTGGCTTCTTGTTAGCACCCCTTCACTGATGTTGCCAATGATTTGGTCAGGTGGATGAGACTTCAAAAAGCTAAGATCTCCTTTGTATGGAACTATGGCATTTAATGGTGAGGGCTACAGATGTGAATCATCTGAGCTAACCACTGCTGGTGACTTTGATGATCCAGTAGTGGCTTGAAATGGAGGTGGAGGAATAGGAGGTAGTGATGTGGACACATGTTGACTTTTATCCACTGTTTGAAGACTTTTATCAACAGTGCTTGAAGATGTGGAAGCAGAGGTTAATGGGCTACTTTGGTCAACAACTGTTGAGGTAGCAGTGGTTGAGCTTTGACAGCTATTTTGAACATCTGCTGCTATTCCAATTGTTGCAGACTTTTGTTGTGGAATGATGACTTCATATCCATAGTCTGATGGAGGACTTTGTGATGGACCTGCACTGTTAGTCTTGACAGAAACATTTTCAAAAGTAAATTTATCAAGATCAAACAATTCTGCAGGATTTGCAAGGATTTTCATTGAAGAAAGTTCATTGAACTTCACATTCAAAGTCTCTTCCACTGTTTTGGTCCTTGTGTTAAACACTTTGTAGGCCTTAGCAGTGGTTGAGTATCCCAAATGATATCCACCGTCTACTTTGGCTGCAAATTTTGAAATTGAGTCTTTTAAGTTCAAAATAAAGCATGGGCAGCCAAATACTTTAAAGTATGAGATCAGTGGTTTGATTTTATACAGCAGTTCATAGGCAGTCTTTTGATGCCTGGGGTTGATTAAAACTTTGTTCTAGACATAGCAAGCAGTGTTTACTGCCTCTGCCCAGAAAGTTAATGGCAAACCTGAATTAGCAAGCATGGTTCTGGCAGCGTCAATCAATGTCTTGTTCTTTCTCTCAACAACCCCATTTTGCTCTGGTGTCCTTGGAATGCTGTACTGCCTTACAATTCCTTTTGACACACAAAACTCATCCAACTCCCTATTTCTGAACTCTATGCCATTGTCACTCCTGAAGACTTTTACTAGCAAGTCAAACTGCTTTTCAACCTGTTTGACAAAGTCTTGCAGAATGCCTGCAGTCTCATCTTTGGAATGTAAGAAATAAGTCCATGTAAACCTAGAAAAGTCATCTACAATTACCAAGCAATATCTTTTCTTTTTAAGACTCATGACTTTAACTGGGCCAAACAAATCCATGTGCAGCATTTGCAGGCACTTGGTTGTTTTGGACTCTTCAATGGACTTAAATGAGCTTTTATGTTGTTTTCCTTTTAAGCAAGAAACACAATGCTTAGGTGTAACACCCCAAAACCCGAATGTTTATAATTGCCATGTGTTCTTATATGACTTAGCATGAAATAAACAACTAGGTTATTTAACCTAGTTAAGTGTGTGTGTGGTTAGAAGTACTAAATGACTAAAGTTGTACCCATTTATGCTTTAGTGGCTAACACAAGGGACTAAAAGTGGGTTAATAAGAAACTTGAGTTAATATATGAAAAATAAACACACACAATTACACACACACGTACGTGTGTTCGAGAAGGAGCCAGGAGCTCCTTGAAGGTTCATAAACCCTAATCATGAAGATCACCAAATTGAGGGGTTAATTGTAGCTCAAATTCAAGAAGGAACATGGACTAATGATCACCTAAGTATTTCCTACATCAAGTAAGTCGAATTTTGCAATTTGGTGATGTTTGATTTAGTGGGTTTAGTGTAATTCGTGAATGTAATGTTAAATCTATTATGAATGATGGTTGCTATGGCTGTGTAGACATCAAGATATGTTAAATTTTGAATATGAACATGGATTAAGCAAAACCCACTTGCATGTCAAGGAATGGCTAGAAATTTTGAGGTTTCTACTTGTTAATTGGTTGTTGTTGATGATCTTGTTATGAATAATTGATGTCACAACCATATGTTCCTAGTTAGGATGAAATATTGTTATGAACTTGATTGATTGTTAACAAGTTATGTGAAGAATTAGTAGGAATCACGCTTTAAAAGCTTGTACATAATGTGTTACGAATGCGAAACCCGCCAAGTGTTTGATGAAATGCCTAAGAGAACAAATTGTGAAATTATATGAATGTTGTGGGTAAGTATGTATAGAAAGCGTTCATGGTGTAGTCGTTAGCAAAATAATATGTTAAGTGTGCTTACGGTGGAGTCCATATGAGAATTCGGATTGAAGGTATGGTTTGGTAAAATTATGCATTAGGAACTTGTACTTTATGCTTCAATGGTGTGATGCTCGCCATGTATTTGATGCGCTAGATTTAGAGTAATTAAAAGTGAATGTGTACGAGTGTGAAATGAATAGCTTATTGGTAAGTGATAATGTTGGAGTTATGTCGTGAACGTATGTAAGATAATAACTTTGATTAAGTGGATGTTGAACAATGTGGTTGTCAGTTCATGTCTTATCCATGATAAAGTTCCACTATTAAGAGTCTATGTAGTTAAGAGTTGGAAATGGATGTGATATGAATGAATATGCGGACTAACTATGATATGGGCATAATAACTTGAAAGGATAGGAACCCCAAATTTGACATGGACTCAAGTATGGAAAGCTAACGGGTCAAGCGGAGGCGAGAGAGCAAGCATGAACACTAACGCTTAAGGTAAGTGACTTCCGACTCACTTCTTAGTATGTATATAGAATTTTCATGTTCATGATTGTGGGGAAATTATCTAAGGTTATGTAATGATGAAAGCATTAAGGTAATTTGATGGGTTTAAACGGGTCGAATAATTATGTATAAGTAAGGTAGCGGTAATGAAATTCGTAAAGATTACGGACCCGGGGCAAGGATTCTTAGTCTAAAATGCAGGGAAAGGTTTTACGGTCAATTAGAAACAAGTTATGTTGAGATATGCATGAACTGCTCAAAATTTGGTAAAAGGGAAATAAGCCGAAGGCATAAGAGTCATAAAGTTAGGTAGTCCAAATATTGGATTTTCACTCCATGTGATGGAGAATTAAATTACGGTCGCGTAGGAAAAAGAATCGGGTAAAACGGATCAAAAACGAGTAAGTTATGCGAGTTTTAGTATTAAAAACGAAGGCTGAACTGGGCATTACCGTAGCTTACGGTGCCCACCGTAAGCTACGGTGGGTGCTGGGCATTTAATTCTGCCGTAAGGCAGTCTAATTCTACCGTAAGCATTTGGGGCCACCGTAAGCTACGGAAGCCACCGTAGCTTACGGTGGAGGTCAGGTGTAAAAGTATTGTTTATATAATTTCTTCGTTTTTTCTTCGAATTCGGACCCCGTGAACCCATTCCAAGCCTCGTTAAGTTTTTATGATGTTCCTTAACCCTACCAAATGGCTTGGTAAGTTACGGATGAGTATGAAACTCCTTTTTTTAAGATCCGAAACATACCCGATAGATATTTTGAAAGCGTTTAAGATGTGCGAATAAGAACGGGGTATGTAAGCGAGTATGCGGGGTAATGATTTAAGTACGTGGGTATGTATGTATGTATGTATGTATGTATGTATGTATGTATGTATGTATGTATGTATGTATGTATGTATGTATGTATGTATGTATGTATGTATGTATGTATGTATGTATGTATGTATGTATGTATGTATGTATGTATGTATGTATGTATGTATGTATGTATGTATGTATGTATGTATGTATGTATGTATGTATGTATGTATGTATGTATGTATGTATGTATGTGTGTGTGTGTGTGTGTGTGTGTGTGTGTGTGTGTGTGTGTGTGTGTGTGTGTATGTATGTATGTATGTATGTATGTGTGTGTGTGTGTGTGTGTGTGTGTATGTATGTATGTATGTATGTATGTATGTATGTATGTATGTATGTATGTATGTATGTATGTATGTATGTATGTATGTATGTATGTATGTATGTATGTATGTATGTATGTATGTATGTATGTATGTATTGTATGTATGTATGTATGTATGTATGTATGTATGTATGTATGTATGTATGTATGTATGTATGTATGTATGTATGTATGTATGTATGTATGTATGTATGTATGTATGTATGTATGTATGTATGTATGTATGTATGTATGTATGTATGTATGTATGTATGTATGTATGTATGTATGTATGTATGTATGTATGTATGTATGTATGTATGTATGTATGTATGTATGTATGTATGTATGTATGTATGTATGTATGTATGTATGTATGTATGTATGTATGTATGTATGTATGTATGTATGTATGTATGTATGTATGTATGTATGTATGTATGTATGTATGTATGTATGTATGTATGTATGTATGTATGTATGTATGTATGTATGTATGTATGTATGTATGTATGTATGTATGTATGTATGTATGTATGTATGTATGTATGTATGTATGTATGTATGTATGTATGTATGTATGTATGTATGTATGTATGTATGTATGTATGTATGTAGTATGTATGTATGTATGTATGTATGTATGTATGTATGTATGTATGTATGTATGTATATGTATGTATGTATGTATGTATGTATGTATGTATGTATGTATGTATGTATGTATGTATGTATGTATGTATGTATGTATGTATGTATGTATGTATGTATGTATTGTATGTATGTATGTATGTATGTATGTATGTATGTATGTATGTATGTATGTATGTATGTATGTATGTATGTATGTATGTATGTTGTATGTATGTATGTATGTATGTATGTATGCATTATGTATGTATGATTTCACTAGTGAATGTATGCACGTGTATAGTTATGTTTCGCTTTGAGTATGGGTGTTAGTATGTAGATATGTACGTAGGTAGGTATATATATATACCTAACGGTGTAGGTGCGTATGCGAGTAGATATGCATGGGCGTAAGTAATATGTATTTAAGTGTGAAGGTGCATACGCGTGTAGGTGTGAACGTATATATATGTGGATGCCAGTATGCATGTTTAACCTTATGCCAGTAAGTAAGTACGTATGCTCATATGTTCTCAATACGATTGAGTATTGATGCTAATAACAGTGTACCTTGAGAATGAAGAATAATGCAGGTACATAATGTGTACTAACGTTTGAATTTGTATGGTAAGTGTAGGTTGTACGAGTCACGGAGGATCACTGAGGAGTGGAGATCGAAGACCGAGTCACAAGTTAGATTGTACGGGAATGTTTGAATAACTAATTTAGTAAACATAGTTTATGTTTCTATTTCGTAAATGAGTTCGATTGATGTATTCATTGTAAATGTGTCACCTTAAAATGAGCTTCAAGTAAGTTATGACGTTCATAATGAATGAAATTTTATGGTACGTATTTTCCGCTGCGTCTTTTCAGTTAAAGCGCGTTAGGGTGTAACATCAGGGAAGGTGAATAGTTTTTGAGGAAGACCTCTTACTAAACCCTGTTTTGACAAAGCAGTGATTGGCTTGAGATTTGTGTGCCCCAATCTCTTGTACCAAAGTTCTGTCTCTTTGTTAGAGGCAGCTGAGAACATATAGGCATCAGTCCTGGGGCTCTCTTTTGACAAATCAACTACATAAACATTGCCACTCCTTTGAGCAACAAGTTGGGTTTTTCTACTTTTTGTCATTTCTTCAATATTTTTAACCATTTCTGGTCCAACAATCCTACAACAATCCTTAGTGAAGAATGAGCCATAGCCCTTATCACTCATTTGTGAGAAACTAAGGAGGTTGAATTTTAGATTGTCTATTAGATTGACATTTTCAAACTTAACATTACAAGATTGTACTGTACCAGACCCCATCACCTTCCCTTTACTATTATTACCAAAGGATATATCACCCCCTCCATGAGTTTTGAAATCTTTGAGTAGGGCTCTACATCAGTCATGTGCCTGGAGCCTCCACTATCTACATACCAAAGACTATCTAAGCATGCAGAAGCTCCCTGCATGTAACGCTTCGCGTTTCCATAACTTTCCATATTTAGAAACCATCGTGAATATTCCCATTTTTGGAAACTTTGTATCCTTGTATTCGTCGTTTCGTTTTAATCGTCGAAAAATCTGTTATCGTTAATTTAATTCGTTAGAATTATGGTTATTTATTTATTATTTTAATTAATTAAATTAATTAATTTTACCATTTAAAAGTTTATTTTTATAATAATTTAGTTAGTCTCGTTAGATTTTTAAAGTTAGTAACTAACCTAGTTAGTTTAAAGTATAAAGTTAGTTTCTTCGTTAAAACAACATAACTTAGTTAAAATTCAGGGGTGATTGGTGCGAATCGTTGAAAGTATAAGTTTCTTTTAAAAAACAAAAACCACAAAAAAAAAAGAAAATATTATCACAAAAATGATGACCGCGGGACTCGAACCCGGGTCACCATCCCCACAAACACGCACGCAAACCACTTTGCTATTATCTTGACATCAAACAGATCCACCCCTTTAATTCTCTTAAATCCTCGTTCAAGCCAAGCCATTTTCTAAACCTAGTATTTAAAGGTAGTAAACCCTAAATCCCTATTTGTGAACAGCCGCATACCTATTCTTTTCCCCGCTCCTCTCGAACTCAACTCCACCTATACAAAGACAGAGAAGTCATCTTCTACATGGAGAAACCCTAAACACTCACTAGCTTCACCTCTGTTTCCCTCTCACACTCTCAACCCTAACTCACACACCTGCCACACCTTCTCTGTCGATTCCGGCGAACGGAGCCTGCTCACCGGCGGTACCCTCTCTCTCATTGTCCTCCTCATCCTCACCGGTGGCAGTGGTCGTAAGCGATGACTGGC
The DNA here is from genome assembly GCF_002127325.2 of Helianthus annuus. Lineage (NCBI taxonomy): Eukaryota > Viridiplantae > Streptophyta > Magnoliopsida > Asterales > Asteraceae > Helianthus > Helianthus annuus. Next base: position 57,153,259 of record NC_035445.2, read on the forward strand.
ACACCGCGGCGAAAAGAGAGAGAGAGAGATGGAGAGACAGGAGATGAAGAAAGGGGGCGGCGCCGCCACTGCGGCGGCGGTGGCGGTGGCGATGCACTTTAACAGCAGCGACGGTATGTGGGTGATTATACATTCAACTTATTTTGATTCTGGTTCGGGTTCCATTCTGTTTCGATTCAATTCGGGTTAGACCCGGTTTGGGCCTGTTTCCGACAGCCGTGGTGGAGGCGGCTCAGCTTGGGTTTTGGTGTTTAGTCGAGTTTGCAGCTTCGGGTTCCTTCGAGTTAACCCACTCGGTTCAGTTTTGATGTTTAGTTCGGTTACGGTTCATCGCAGATTCAGCCGCGGTTCAGTCAACATAAGTCCGCACAGTCGAAGTCGGTCAACTATTGGTCAACATCAGGCTTGGTTTTGGGTTCGGGTCAAACCTAGTCAAACAGTCAAATCGGTCAGATTCGATGTTCGGTAAATTCTAACGCCTTGAAATTCGTTGTATTATTTATGTTAACGATATTTTATAAACACGAGCCTCGGTGTTTTAATGACGCGAATATTAGTTACATTGTTTTAGATTTAGTTATTGTTTTAAATAGCGGAACCGAATGTTACATGATTTGTAAACTTAATAGAAGGATAAATATACGCATATATATTTATATTGTTTGGTTGTTGTTTATTGAATCATGTAAATCGACAACTTGTGTTGTCGGGATCATCCAAAAAACAGAGGAAAGTCTGCCCGTTTTTCGTAAAATTCTGTAAAACAAATCGTGTAAATTTTATAAAACGAAACCTATCAACAACGATTAATTTTTATAAAATAGTCATAAATGTATGATTATTTATATTTTTGACAACTTTTCGACAATACTCTTGATAGACTTGATTTATGATTTTTTTACATAAACTATATAAAATATTGATGCGTGTGGGTGTATATATTTTTAGGGTATATTTTAAGCCCTTTTTACACTTTTTAGCCAAGTTTTAAATTTATAAAACACGATATTTACTAACACTACACACACATATGGGCAAGCGCACCCATCGTGGACGTAGTATAGTGTTGGTAAGATACCGCGGTCGTCCAAGGACACAAGAGCTTTTAGTACCGGTTTATCTTCAACGTCTAACCAAATCAAAATGTTAGAAAAGATTTTTTTAAAACTAAGAAAATAAAACAACTAAATGCTGTAAAATATAAAAATAAAAGTAAAACAGATAGACAAGATGAATCACTTGGATCTGACTCGTGTATAGTGTAAACTTTGATTATTTTCGCATTTTTGCACTTGTTTAAGAGATTATCTTAGTTATTGTAGTAGGCCCCTCTTTTGAAGGTGACGTTACCCTCAACCCAGTAGTTTGAGTCAGCAAGGATACAATCCTAAAGGGTTGGATTATTGAAAGATAATTAATTAAGTTATTAGTGCAAATTATGGTAGGCCCCTCTTTTGAAGGTGACGTTACCCTCGACTAAGTAGTCTGAGTCAGCAAGGATACAGTCATAAATAGCCGGGTTATATTATTAATAGTAGTTTAGTTATGAGGGGGTCAAAGAGTTTGGATCCCCGCCATCCAATACCTTTGGGTATTGAAGGAGATCCTACTAAATTTGACCCAGGTCCCTTGCAGGACCTCTAAACGCTGAACAAGGGCAAGACCCTTACCAAACCGTTTCCCTTAACCCCCGACCAGGTAGCCAACATACCTCCATATAGACCGTGGAGATATGAATGGTGAAAATCTTTTATTTTATATAGACAGTAAAATAATTTGAAGACACCACGGACAAACGATAACGAAGAATCACCTTCAACATAAGAAACTAGTTATTAAAGTTATTAATACAAAACCAAATAAAAAGTGCAAAAGATTAAAAATAAAAAGTATTACACTAGACACTTGTCTTCACCAAGTGATGTAAGAGACTTAGGCAAACATGGCCTTGGATTGTCAAGAACTCTTACGATCAATCTTGGATCCCGAGACGACTCACACACTCTATGATGGACAATGGTTGATGGTGGTGGATGATGGTGTTATGGTGGCGGTGGGTGGTGGGTGAAGTGTGAGAGAGGTGGTGTGCCAAGGGATGAGTTGAAATGGCTCCAAGCACTCCTATTTATTGGCTGAACAGAAGCCTGGGCACGGCCCCGTGTCCGTCTGACACTCTCTCTCTCTTCATTAATTGTAATTCGCAATTACAATAAATGCATCTGCAGTACTCTGACCATGCCCCCGTGTACGCTGGGCACAGCCCCGTGGTGGGCAATAGAAGCTTCTATTAGTTTGTCTTTTCTGCTGCTTCTTGGGCACGGCTGATGTGTGTAAAATGCAACATATAAATCACATCAATTAAGGCATAAAACTAACCCTTTTTAAGTACTAACGTTGGAAAAAGAGTGTTTTTGTCTTTCTTTTGTATTTTCAGGATGAAATGAGCTCAAATTCACAAAAGAAGCAAAAAGACAACTAATTCTAGCATAAACACAAGAAAAGGAATAAAAGTAGACTGCCCGGACCCTCAACGGCATCCTCCAAGGCAAAGAAGAGAAAGCAGAAGACTGAACACGCCCCGTGTTCAGCGGACACGGGGCCGTGCCCAAGAAGCAGCATAAAAGACAAACTTATAGAAGTTTCCATTGCCCACCACGGGGCCGTGTCCAGCGGGCACGGGGGCGTGGTGAAAGTACAGCAGGCGCATTAATTGTAATTGTGAATTACAATTAATGAGGAGAGAGAGTGTCAGACGGGCACGGGGGCGTGTCCAGCGGACACGGGGCCGTGCCCAGCCTTCTGTTCAGCCTATAAATAGGAGTGCTTGGTTTCATTCCATCTCATCCCTTGGCACACCACCTCTCTCACACTTCATCCACCACCCACCACCACCATAACACCATCATCCACCACCATCATCCATTGTCCATCGTAGAGTGTGTGAGTCGTCTCGGGATCCAAGATTGATCGTAAGAGTTCTTGACAATCAAGGCCATGTTTGCCTAAGTCTCTTACATCACTTGGTGAAGACAAGTGTTTAGTATAATACTTTTTATTTTTAATCTTTTGCACTTTTTATTTGGTTTTGTATTAATGACTTTAATAACTAGTTACTTATGTTGAAGGTGATCTTTCCTTATCGTTTGTCCGTGGTGTCTTGGCGTTATTTTACTGTCTATATAAAATAAAAGATTTTCACCATTCATATCTCCACGGTCTATATGGAGATATGGGAACGGTTTGGTAAGGGTATTGCCCTTGTTCAGCGTTTAGAGGTCCTGCTTGGGACCTGGGTCAAATTTAGTAGGATCTCCTTCAATGCCCATAGGTATTGGATGGCGGGGATCCAAACTCTTTGACCCCCTCATAAGTTAACTACTATTAATACTATAACCCGGCTATTTAGGACTGTATCTCTGCTGACTCAGACTACTTAGCCGAGGGTAACATCACCGCCGAAAGCGGGGCCTACCACAATTTGCATTAATAACTTAATTCATTATCTTTCAATAATACGACCCTTTAGGATTGTATGCTTGCTGACTCAAACTACTGGGTTGAGGGTAACGTCGCCTTCAAAAGAGGGGCCTACTACAATAACTAAGATAATCTCTTAAACAAGTGCAAAAGTGCGAAAATAATCAAAGGTTATACTAATACACGTGTCGGATCCAAGTGATTCATCTTGTCTATCTGTTTTTTTTTATTTTATTTTTCAGCATTTAGTTAGTTTTTATTTTCTTAGTTTAAAAACATTTTTCTCACTTTTTGATTTGATTAGACGTTGAGGATAAACCGGTATTAAAAGCTCTTGTGTCCTTGGACGACCTCGGTATCTTACCAACACTATACTACGTCCACGATGGGTGCACTTGCCCATATGTGTGTTTAGTGTTAGTGAATATCGTGTTTTATAAATTTAAAACTTGGCTAAAGGTGTAAAAAGGGCTTAATTATACATTAAAAATATATTACACTACACACGCATCAAGTTTTTGGCGCCGTTGCCGGGGACACAAGGATTTTAAGAAAGTTAGGAATCAACGGCCTAATCATATTTTTATTTTTCTTTTTAATTTTTAGGTTTTTTCTTAGTTTTTCAGCTTCTGCAGAGCTCAGCACGGGGCCGTGCCTGGTCGGACACGGGCCGTGCCCAGCATTGTTACTGGCAGTTTTTGTTTTCCAAGTTACAGAAGGCTGACCACGGGGCCGTGCCGGTGCAACACGGGGCCGTGTCCAACTTCCAGTAACTGGGGATTTGGGAAACAATCACTGAAACTCCGACCACGGGCCGTGTTCGCTCAACACGGGGCCGTGGTGAACCTTCTGACCAACATTCTTTTCTGTTTTTATTACAGGACTTGGAACCCGACGCCAACCTTACGTAGTGTATGAGCTCCAGTTCCAATAAAGACATAAAAGAACCACTAGAAGAACCCGAACGCTTTCTCAGAAAAAGGTTAAAAGCCAAAAACCAAGAGAAGGTTCGGGTGATCCACCTCCAATGGCGGACCAACGTACCCTTATGGATTATCTACGACCCACCGTAGGTAATCTAGGCGCCGTTATCAATGCTCCGAATGTCAAAGCTAATAACTTCGAACTCCGGCCGCATTTGATACAAATGCTCCAAAACTCCGCAACCTTCCATGGGCTTGCGGACGAGGATCCCCATCTACATATAACTAATTTCTTGGAAATATGTGATACCTTTCGGATCAATGGAGCATCAAACGACGCCATCCGCCTCCGTATGTTTCCCTTCTCACTAAAAGACCGAGCGAAAGCTTGGCTCAACGCCCTCCCAGCTGGATCGGTAAACACCTGGGATGAACTAGCCCAAAAATTTCTATATAAGTATTTCCCTCCCGCTAAAACTGCTAAGTTAATGACTGAAATTAATACATATTCACAAGAGGACGGGGAATCCTTATATGAAACTTGGGAAAGGTTCAAGGAGCTATTACGCAAGTGTCCCCATCACGGCCTCGCAATATGGCAACAAGTATCCACTTTCTATAATGGATTGTTGCCACACACTAGGCAGACACTTGATTCTAGTTCCGGGGGACTTTTAGGTAATCGGCGCCCACACGAAATATATAATCAAATTGAGGAAATTGCTCAAACCAATTTTCAATGGCACACCCCCCGGGGAAATAAGTCTATCGCCCCGGGCGCCCATAAGGTCGATGAAAGCACTTCTTTACAAGCCCAAATCGAGGCCCTTTCTTCAAAAATAAAAAAATTGGAAATGACAAAAACAGTCTCGGGTATGGCTTGTGAAGGGTGTGGTGGGTCACATGAAAATTGGAGTTGCATGAAAGAAACAGACGATCAACAAGAAATGGTAAACTACATTGATAATAGACCTAGGCCGTCGGGTCCCCCAACGGGAACTTACAACCAAGGATGGCGAAACCACCCAAACCTTGGTTGGAGGGAACCCGGCAATAGTAGTAACCAACAAACCCAACGAACAAACTTTCAGCAACCAAGAAATGAGTCACAAAATTTCACTCAACAACAAAGTGGACGAGAAAGGCTCGAAGATACTGTATCTCGCCTCATCTCCGACACTGATAAGAAAAACTCGGAAAGATTTCTACAATTAGAATCAAATTTTAGAAATCAACAAGCTAGTATTCAAAACATAGAAAAAAAATTAAATCAAATAGCTCAAAATTTTTCCGAGAGACCGCAAGGCGCATTACCTAGCAATACCGAAACGAACCCAAAAGCGCAAGTTCATCTTATCACACTACGGAACCGCACCGTAGGGCCTGCAGAAGTGCTGCCATCAAAGGAGGAAACAGTACCCACACCTCTGCAGGAAAAGAACTCCCCTCCGTCACCAGAGCCTACCAAGGCTCCTCGAGTTCCATACCCCGGTAGGTTAATTCGTCAAAAGACCAATGAGCAATTCGCAAAGTTCGAAAGTCTGCTAAAACAATTGCATGTCAATATTCCTTTTATCGAAGTCCTAACCCAAATGCCCAAGTACTCTAAATTCATGAGGGACTTCCTTACACATAAAAAGAAAATTGAAAACTTGCAATTAGTCAATTTAGGCGAAGAATGCTCTGCCCTCGTACTCAATAAACTTCCCCAAAAGAAAATCGATCCCGGAAGCTTCACGATTCCTTGCTCAATAGGGGAATCACCCGTTCGTAATGCCTTAGCCGACCTTGGGGCTAGCATTAACCTCATGCCCTCATCAATGTTTAAAAGACTCGGCTTAGGAACCACAAGCCCTACAAAAATGAGCATACAACTCGCTGATCGATCCGTCAAATTCCCACATGGTGTCATCGAGAATGTCTTGGTAAAGGTAAGCAGATTCGTTTATCCAGCTGACTTTGTCATACTCGATATGGAGGAAGACACCGAAGTCCCCCTTATACTAGGGAGACCCTTCCTTGCCACCGCCCAAGCAGTGGTAGATATGAATGACGGGACACTCACCTTGAGGTACGGGGATGATGAAGTGAAGTACGGGGTTGGGAAGAGAATAGAGGACGACGACCCGGTCAATTACATGAAGGTTATTGATTCGAGCTTGGATGCTGCTCTCCGACGGTGTAACATGGGACGCCAGATATCCCACTCAGAAAACATATAACCTCGCATTGGGTCTAGCCAAGGACCCTTATAAACGTGGCGCACCACGGAGGCATTCCGTGGAACTATCCTTAGTTAGTTTAATCTTTTAGTTTTAATTTGCAGAATAAAACACACTCATGGTGGTAATGGATGAAAAAGGGAACGAGAAAAATGGACCCATGCACGAAGAACAGAGCAACCCGACACAAATCTCCATCACAGAAGGCTCAACACGGGCCGTTCCCAACCAACACGACCCCGTGCTGAGCCACCTGCAGAAAAACACCCAGTTCATGTAACTGGACACGGGCCGTGTTCAGCGGACACGCCCCCGTGTCCAGGCTTTTGTCTTAATTCTTTAATTTCTATTACTGGCACCTGACCACGGGGCCGTGCCCGGTCACCACGGGGCCGTGTCCAGGAAGCCAGTAACATAAATCTTTGCTTTTTAACCCACTTTTACACATTCTAATCAACCGAAAATATTATTTTTGGGACACATTGAGGACAATGTGTAATTTAAGTGTGGGGGGGGGGATGCTAAAACCTTGAATTTTGCAAATCCTAATTACAAGCCTTACACAAAACTCTATTGGAACCGCTAAACACCCCAATTTTTTTCAAAAACTTTTCGTTTTTTTTTACTATTTGCTTGTCTTGGTTTAATTTGGGAATAACAAGTTCTAAAAAGGTTATATTTTTACAAATTTACAACCGATAGCGTCGTGATAATAAAGAACCAATATAAGAAAATTACGAAACGGCATAACAAGTCTAGTTAAAAATTCGATTATATATACTTGATCACATTAAAAACCCATTCCCACAAAAGTGAGTTTTGAGCCTTTATTGAGCATACAAATATACATCTTTAGACTAAATGCTCATTTTTCGTTTCTTGTGTGAATAGCCGCTTGGTTCTTACAACTCTAGAACTTGCCACGACGATACATTCCCGGTCCTTACCAACTTAAACCCAAGTAAGTAAGTGATGGAGGCATTAGGACTAACCATATTTTTCTTTCTACACCATTATTTTTCATTTTTTTTACCACCTACCCAAAATCCCCCTAGTTAGCCCCTTTGAGCCTAAACCTTTCATTTCATTACCCTAAAACCTTTTCACCCACCAAAAAAAACCTTTTTTATTTTTCACCCTTTATTTTAGTAACAAGCTCGGTTTTTCGTAAGCTCGCCATTTTATGTGACTTAAAAAAAATGACGATGAAGTAAAAAACAAACAAAAGCTATATAAAAGCTTGTTTGGAGAAATACTTCAAAATAAAAAGTCACTAAAAACAAGGTATGTCACGAAAACCGACGCTTTTTACGATTTTCGCCCTTTTACTAACTACTAACCCAACCACCCACCTTTGACCCAAGCCTAACCCTTCACCCAAAAAGTCCTCGTGATATTTACAAAGGTAAAAAGTTAAAAAGGAGGAGGATTGATTGCTTGGCAAGCCTATGGAAGGCGTAAGTTCCATGCCGCTCTCGAGTGATTCACTAAAAATTACACCTTCGGCCGAGTGTTGAGTGATCTCCCGTGAGGAATGTGAACTTGTATATAAATGGAATTTTAATAAGGCATGCTATGCCCGAATAAGTAATTTATCTTATGAAACGTTCTAAATAAATCATAACGAATAGGATTGTAAATAAATAAAAATAAAACTTACAAAGATCTTGGATTCCCGACACTCTAGGACAAGCCAAAAACCTTCTCTTCTACCTATTCCATTTGGGAGTGTAAGCCACATTTAAAGAGTTTTGCTTGAGGACAAGCAAAAGTTCAAGTGTGGGGGTATTTGATGTGTGTAAAATGCAACATATAAATCACACCAATTAAGGCATAAAACTACCCCTTTTTAAGTACTAATGTTGGAAAAAGAGTGTTTTTGTCTTTCTTTTGTATTTTCAGGATGAAATGAGCTCAAATTCACAAAAGAAGCAAAAAGACAACTAATTCTAGCAAAAACACAAGAAAAGGAATAAAAGTAGACTGCCCGGACCCTCAACGGCATCCTCCAAGGCAAAGAAGAGAAAGCAGAAGACTGAACACGCCCCGTGTTCAGCGGACACGGGGCCGTGCCCAAGAAGCAGCATAAAAGACAAACTTATAGAAGCTTCCATTGCCCACCACGGGGCCGTGTCCAGCGGGCACGGGGGCATGGTGAAAGTACAACAGGCGCATTAATTGTAATTGCGAATTACAATTAATGAGGAGAGAGAGTGTCAGACGGGCATGGGGGCGTGTCCAGCGGACACGGGGCCGTGCCCAGCCTTCTTTTCAGCCTATAAATAGGAGTGCTTGGTTTCATTCCATCTCATCCCTTGGCACACCACCTCTCTCACACTTCATCCACCACCCACCACCACCATAACACCATCATCCACCACCATCATCCATTGTCCATCGTAGAGTGTGTGAGTCGTCTCGGGATCCAAGATTGATCGTAAGAGTTCTTGACAATCAAGGCCATGTTTGCCTAAGTCTCTTACATCACTTGGTGAAGACAAGTGTTTAGTATAATACTTTTTATTTTTAATCTTTTGCACTTTTTATTTGGTTTTGTATTAATGACTTTAATAACTAGTTACTTATGTTGAAGGTGATCTTTCCTTATCGTTTGTCCGTGGTGTCTTCGCGTTATTTTACTGTCTATATAAAACAAAAGATTTTCACCATTCATATCTCCACGGTCTATATGGAGGTATGTTGGCTACCTGGTCGGGGGTTAAGGGAACGGTTTGGTAAGGGTCTTGCCCTTGTTCAGCGTTTAGAGGTCCTGCTTGGGACCTGGGTCAAATTTAGTAGGATCTCCTTCAATGCCCATAGGTATTGGATGGCGGGGACCCAAACTCTTTGACCCCCTCATAAGTTAACTACTATTAATACTATAACCCGGCTATTTAGGACTGTATCCCTGCTGACTCAGACTACTTAGCCGAGGGTAACGTCACCGCCGAAAGCGGGGCCTACCACAATTTGCGTTAATAACTTAATTCATTATCTTTCAATAATCCGACCCTTTAGGATTGTATCCTTGCTGACTCAAACTACTGGGTTGAGGATAACGTCGCCTTCAAAAGAGGGGCCTACTACAATAACTAAGATAATCTCTTAAACAAGTGCAAAAGTGCGAAAATAATCAAAGGTTATACTAATACACGTGTCGGATCCAAGTGATTCATCTTGTCTATCTGTTTTTATTTTATTTTATTTTTCAGCATTTAGTTAGTTTTTATTTTCTTAGTTTAAAAACATTTTTCTCACTTTTTGATTTGATTAGACGTTGAGGATAAACCGGTATTAAAAGCTCTTGTGTCCTTGGACGACCTCGGTATCTTACCAACACTATATTACGTCCACGATGGGTGCACTTGCCCATATGTGTGTTTAGTGTTAGTGAATATCGTGTTTTATAAATTTAAAACTTGGCTAAAGGTGTAAAAAGGGTTTAATTATACATTAAAAATATATTACACTACACACGCGTCAACGGCCCTGTGCTCGCTGAGCACGGGGCGTGTTCAGTCTTCTGCCTTCTCTGTTTTGCTCGGGAGGATGCTGTCGAGGGGTCGGGCAATCCACTTTTGTCCCTTTTCTTGTATTTATGTTAGATTTTGCTGTCTTTTTGCTTCTTTTGTTAATTTGAGCTCATTTAATCCTGAAAATACAAAAGGAAGACAAAAACACACTTTTTCCAACACTAGTACTAAAAAAGGGTTCGTTTTATGCCACAATTGATATAATTTATATGTTGCATTTTGCGCGTATCAAATACCCCCACACTTGAATCTTTGCTTGTCCTCAAGCAAAACTCTTTATAATATGGCTTTATTCACTCCCAAATGGAATGGGTAGAAGAGATGGTTTTTGGGCTTGTCATAGAGTGTCGGGATTTTCCAAGATCGTTTAGGTTTTATTTTTATTTATTTACAATCCTATTCGTCATGATTTATTAAAAACATTTCATAAGATAAATTATTTATTAAGGCATAACATACCTTTTTAAAATTCTATTTATATACAAGTTCACATACCTCACGGGGGAAATCACTCACACTCGGCCGAAGGTGTATTTTTAGTGAATCACTCGAGAGCGGCGTGGAATTTATTTCTACCATAAGCTTGCCAAGCAATCAATCCTCTTCCTTTTTAACTTTATACCTTTGTAAATATCAAGAGGACTTTTTGGGTGAAGGGTTAGGCTTGGGCTAAAGGTGGGTGGTTGGGTTAGTGGTTAGTTGAAAAGGGCGAAAGACGTAAAAAGCGTTGGTTTTCGTAAAACATTTTGTTTTTGTGACTTTTTATTTCTAATGAAGTATTTATTCAAACAAGCTTTTGTTTGAGGAGCTTTGTTTGTTTATTTCCAACTTCATCATCATTCATCATATTTTTTTTTCAAGAGTCACACGAAAACCAAGCATTGTTACTAAAATAAAGGGTAAAAAATGAAAAAGGGATTTTGGTGGGTAAAAAGGGTTTTGGGTTAAGAAATGAAAAGGTTTAGGCTCAAAGGGGTTAACTAGGGGGATTTTGGGTAGGTGGTAAAAAAAAATGAAAAATAATGGTGTAGAAAGAAAAAGTGTTAGTCCTAATGCCTCCATCATTTACTTACTTGGGTTTAAGTTGGTAAGGACCGGGAATGTATTGTTGTGGCAAGTTCTAGAGTCGTAAGAAGCAAGCGGCTATTCACACAAGAAACGAAAAATGAGCATTTAGTGTAAAGATATGTATTTGTATGCTCTTTAAAGGCTCAAAACTCACTTTTGTGGGAATGGGTTTTTACGTGATCAAGTATATATAATCAAATTTTAACTAATTTTGTCATGCCGTTTCATAATTTTCTTATGTTGGTTCTTTTTATCACGACGCTATCGGTTGTAAATTTGTAAAAATATAACCTTGTTAGGGTTAGAATTCCCAACTTAAACTTAGACAAGTAAAAAAAATGCAAAATTTTTGAAAAATTTTTGGGTGATTAGCGATTCCAAATTGAGTTTTGTGTAAGGCTTGTTATTAGGACTTGCGAAATTCAAGGTTTTAGCACCCCCCCCACACTTAAATTATACATTGTCCTCGATGTGTCCTAAAAATAAGTTTTTAGGTTGATTGAATGTGTAAAATGGTGTTAAAAGCAAACTTTTATGTTACTGGTAGTCTGGACACGGCCCCGTGGGGACTGGGCACGGCCCCGTGTTCAGGTGCCAGTGACAAAAATTAAAGAAAAGAAACAGAAGACTGAACACGGGTGAACACGGCCCGTGTCCAGTTACCTGAACTGGGCAATTTTCTGCAGGATGTTCAGCACGGGGCCGTGTTGGCTGGACATGGCCCGTGCTGAGCTTACTGTAATGAAGGAATTGTTGTAGGATGGCCCTGTTGTGCATGGGCCATGTTTCTCGTTTCCCTTGCTATCCTTCACCATCCCGAGTGTGTTTTATTCCTACAAATTAAAACTAAAAGATTAGACTAAACTAAGGATAGTTCCGCGGAATGCCTCCATGGTGCGCCACGTTTATAAGGGTCCTTGGCTAGACCCAAGGTGAGGTTATATGTTTTCCGAGCGGGATTTTTTGCATCCCATGTTGCACCGTCGGAGAGCATCATCCAAACTCGAATCAATAACCTTCATGTAATTGACCGGGTCATCGTCCTCTATTTTCTTCCCAACCCCGAACTTCACTTCCTCATCACCATATTTTAAAGTGAGCGTTCCATCATTCATGTCTACCACTGCTTGCGTGGTGGCTAGAAATGGTATCCCTAGTATGAGGGGGACTTCGGTGTCTTCTTCCATATCAAGGATGATAACGTCGGCCGGGTAGACGAAATTATCAACTTTGACTAGCAGATTTTCAGCGACACCTTGTGGGAATTTGACGGATCGATCAGCAAGCTGTATACTCATCTTTGTAGGACTCGTCTTGCCTAAACCGAGTCTTTTAAACATTGATGCTGGCATGAGGTTGATGCTAGCACCAAGGTCGGCTAGAGCATTTCGAATGGGGGAGTCCCCAATTGAGCAAGGAATTGTGAAGCTTCCGGGATCAATCTTCTTTTGGGGAAGTTTATTGAGCACGAGGGCAGAGCATTCTTCGCCTAAGTTAACTAATTGCAATGATTCAATTTTCCTTTTATGAGTGAGAAAGTCCCTCATGAATTTTGAATATTTAGGCATTTGGGTTAGGACGTCAATGAAAGGAATGTTGACATGCAATTGTTTTAGTAGACTTTTGAATTTAGCAAATTGCTCATTGGTCTTCTGGCGAATTAACCTACCGGGGTACGGAACTCGAGGAGCCTTGGTAGGCTCTGGTGAAGGAGGAGAACCCGTCTCTTGTTGGGGCGTTGTTGCGGTCTCCTCGGTAGGCGGTGGGCCTTCCGCATGACCCACGGTACGGTTCCGTAGTGTTATGAGATGAACTTGTGCCTTTGGGTTTGTTTCGGTATTACTTGGTAACGCGCCCTGTGGTCTCTCGGAGAAATTTTGAGCTAGTTGACTTATTTGTTTTTCGATGTTTTGAATATTAGCTTGTTGATTTCTAAAATTTGATTCTAATTGTAGAAACCTATCCGAGTTTTTCTTTTCAGTGTCGGAGATGAGGCGAGATATAGTATCTTCAAGCCTCTCTCGTCCACCTTGTTGTTGAGAAAAATTTTGTGACTCATTCCTTGGTTGTTGAAAGTTTGTTCGTTGATATAGGTTTTGTTGGTTACTACTATTGCCGGGTTCTCTCCAACCAAGGTTAGGGTGGTTACGCCATCCTTGGTTGTAGGTGCCCGTTGGGGGACCCGACGGCCTAGGTCTATTATCAATGTAGTTTACCGACTCTGTTTGATCATCTGTTTCTTTCATACAACTCCAATTTTCATGTGGCCCACCACACCCTTCACAAGCCATAACCGAGACTATTTTTGTCATTTCTAGCTTTTTAATTTTTGAAGAAAGGGCCTCGATTTGGGCTTGTAAAGAAGTGCTTTCATCAACCTTATGGGCGCCCGGGGCAATAGATTTATTGCCTCGGGGAGTGTGCCATTGAAAATTGGTTTGAGCAATTTCCTCAATCTGATTATATATTTCTTGCGGGCGGCGATTACCTAAAAGTCCCCCAGAGCTAGAGTCAAGTGTTTGTCTAGTATGTGGCAACAATCCATTATAGAAGGTAGATACTTGTTGCCACACTGCAAGACCGTGATGAGGATACTTTCGTAATAGCTCCTTGAATCTTTCCCAAGTTTCATATAAGGATTCCCCCTCGTCTTGCGAGTATGTATTAATTTCAGTCATTAATTTAGCCGTTTTAGCGGGAGGAAAATACTTATATAGAAATTTTTGGGGTAGTTCATCCCAGGTGTTTACCGAACCAACTGGGAGGGTGTTAAGCCAAGCTTTTGCTCGGTCTTTTAGCGAAAATGGAAACATTCGAAGGCGAATGGCGTCATTTGATGCTCCATTGATCTGAAAGGTATCACATATTTCTAAGAAATTAGTAATATGTAGATGGGGATCCTCGTCTGCAAGCCCATGAAAGGTTGCAGAGTTTTGAAGCATCTGTATTAAATGTGGCCGAAGTTCGAAGTTATTGGCTTCGACATTCGGTGCATTGATAGCGGCGCCAAGGTTACCTACGGTGGTCGTAGGTAATCCATGAGGGTACGCTGGTCCGCCATTGGAGGTGGGTCCCCCAAAACCTTCTCTTGGTTTTTAGCTTTTAGTCTTTTTCTGAGAAAGCGTTCGGGTTCTTCTAGAGGTTCTTTTATGTCTTTATTAGAACTGGAGCTCATACACTACGTAGAGGTGGCGTCAGGTTCCAAGTCCTGCAACAAAACAGAAAAGAATGTTGGTCAGAAGGTTCACCACGGCCCCGTGCTCAGTGAACACGGCCCGTGGTCGGAGTTACAGTGATTGTTTTCCGGATCCCTTTTACTGGAAAGTTGGACACGACCCCGTGTTGCACCGACACGGCCCCGTGCTTAGCCTTCTGTAACTCGGCAAATAAAAACTGCCAGTACCAATGCTGGGCACCGGGCGTGTCCGACCAGGCACGGCCCGTGCTGAGCTCTGCAGAAGCTGAAAAATTAAGAAAATCCTAAAAAAATAAAAAGACAATAAAAAAATGATTAGGCCGTTGATTCCTAACTTTCTTAAAATCCTTGTGTCCCCGGCAACGGCGCCAAAAAACTTGATGCGTGTGGGTGTATATATATTTAGGTGTATATTTTAAGCCCTTTTTACACTTTGTAGCCAAGTTTTAAATATATAAAACACGATATTTACTAACACTACACACCCATATGGGCAAGTGCACCCATCGTGGACGTAGTATAGTGTTGGTAAGATACCGAGGTCGTCCAAGGACACAAGAGCTTTTAGTACCGGTTTATCCTCAACGTCTAACCAAATCAAAATGTTAGAAAAGATTTTTTTAAAACTAAGAAAATAAAACTAACTAAATGCTGTAAAATATAAAAATAAAAGTAAAACAGATAGACAAGATGAATCACTTGGATCCGACTCGTGTATAGTGTAACCTTTGATTATTTTCGCACTTTTGCACTTGTTTAAGAGATTATCTTAGTTATTGTAATAGGCCCCTCTTTTGAAGGTGATGTTACCCTCAACCCAGTAGTTTGGTTCAGCAAGGATACAATCCTAAAGGGTCGGATTATTGAAAGATAATTAATTAAGTTATTAATGCAAATTATAGTAGGCCTGTCTTTTGAAGGTGACGTTACCCTCGACTAAGTAGTCTGAGTCAACAGGGATACAGTCCTAAATAGCCGGGTTATAGTATTAATAGTAGTTTACTTATGAGGGGGTCAAAGAGTTTGGATCCCCGCCATCCAATACCTTTGGGTATTGAAGGAGATCCTACTAAATTTGACCCAGGTCCCTTGCAGGACCTCTAAACGCTGAACAAGGGCAAGACCCATACCAAACCGTTCCCTTAACCCCCGACCAGGTAGCCAACATACCTCCATATAGACCGTGGAGATATGAATGGTGAAAATCTTTTATTTTATATAAACAGTAAAATAATGTCAAGACACCACAGACAAACGATAAGGAAGAATCACCTTCAACATAAGAAACTAGTTATTAAAGTCATTAATACAAAACCAAATAAAAAGTGCAAAAGATTAAAAATAAAAAGTATTACACTAGACACTTGTCTTCACCAAGTGATGTAAGAGACTTAGGCAAACATGGCCTTTGATTGTCAAGAACTCTTACGATCAATCTTGGATCCCGAGACGACTCACACACTCTAAGATGGACAATGGATGATGGTGGTGGATGATGGTGTTATGGTGGTGGTGGGTGGTGGGTGAAGTGTGAGAGAGGTGGTGTGCCAAGGGATGAGTTGAAATGGCTCCAAGCACTCCTATTTATAGGCTGAACAGAAGCCTGGGCACGACCCCATGTCCGTCTGACACACTCTCTCTCTTCATTAATTGTAATTCGCAATTACAATAAATGCGCCTGCAGTACTCTGACCACGCCCCCGTGTCCGCTGGGCACGGCCCCGTGATGGGCAATAGAAGCTTCTATTAGTTTGTCTTTTCTGCTGCTTCTTGGGCACGGCCCCGTGCTCGCTGAGCACGGGGCGTGTTCAGTCTCTTGCCTTCTCTGTTTTGCTCGGGAGGATGCTGTCGAGGGGTCGGGCAATCCATTTTTCCCTTTTCTTGTATTTATGTTAGATTTTGCTGACTTTTTGCTTCTTTTGTTAATTTGAGCTCATTTAATCCTGAAAATACAAAAGGAAGACAAAAACACACTTTTTCCAACATTAGTACTAAAAAAGGGTTAGTTTTATGCCACAATTGATATAATTTCTATGTTGCATTTTGCGCGTATCAAATATATATGAATATATACATGTTTATGTCAACTGGTTATACTCGAAATTCCAATTCAAATCCTTCGTCGTAATCCCGATTCCTCTTACACCTTCGTTTGCCCATATAGGGTGACCTTGGTGTTCCATCCTCCTAAACTCGTACACTCGTCAACACTTGGATAATCGGAAGCCTTAGCAATTATGTGAGTACACTTGACCCGTTTCCCTTTTAAATACACTTTGGGTGCAACATGTTTTACATTTTAAACCGCACAATTTACAAACATGCTTTTATTCATTCGATCCGTATACATGCCTTGTTATGCTTAGGTTCATGCTAGATTACGTACTACTTGTTAACTCGGCTTAAACAGTTATAGCGCTATAGGAGTAGCACACCACCCGATGGGGTTTTGTTAAGTCTTTATTCTATAACGGTCTTGTTGCTTTTGCGACGAGGGATACTAAATACTAGTGGACACTAGAGTTGACATATTGGTATGCATGATAGGTTGACCTTGTATACCAAATGCTATGTTGGATTGAAATTACTTTTTATACACATGACACGAGTCTAAAACTTGTGTACTCGCCAATACCTTTGTATTGAACTAAGCTTTTTAAAACATGTTGCAGGTTTAGCGATGATGTTGGTGATGCATGGAATCTAGTAGGATGCTTAGATACACTTTAATTTGTATTCTTATCGCATTGTATTTCAGTATTCATGATGTTGTATTTACTTCAAATTCTTGTAATTGATTCTTTAGAAATGAAATGAAATTTACTAATACTTGTCACAATTATTACTGTTATGATGTCTCGAGCAATCTATTTCGTCTCACTCCGATGTTTCCGCCAT
This sequence comes from Helianthus annuus, assembly GCF_002127325.2. Classification (NCBI taxonomy): domain Eukaryota; kingdom Viridiplantae; phylum Streptophyta; class Magnoliopsida; order Asterales; family Asteraceae; genus Helianthus; species Helianthus annuus. The sequence continues at coordinate 57,170,576 of NC_035445.2, forward strand.
CGGTTGGGGTGTGACAGATTGGTATCAGAGCCATAACTATAGGGAATTAGGAAAAGTAGGAATGCTTTGACCTAGTCTATAGTTTTAGAGCTTTATTCTTGTGTATTGCTTGAAACTACTTGCATGCTACTTTACTCGCTTCTCATTTATTCGCTTTGACTTTTTAAACATATATGTCGCTTGTGTGTTAATACTTGATGTGCTATTCTTATGTGTCAACACTTGTCTTATTATGTGTCGAGACTTGATTTATTGATCTATTCTTTGTGTGTTATTCTCGACATGCCTTTTATGTGCTTACACTTGTTCGTTATTTCCTTTAACAATACGCCTTTTTCCAAGGCATTTTACTCGATTTTTCTTAAACTCGAAAACACTCGTATTACACAAACGAGACGAGTTTACCAAAATAGGCGTGAAACCCACAATTTGGTAAACGACTCTCATTCCGCCTGATTCTATTTTCGCACGAAATTCACCATTAAGTTAGGAGTGAAATCCACATCTTAATGGAAATTTCAAATTTAAATTCTAGTGGACGCTCGTCAACGTGTCGAAATTTAATTGACCCGACGAGTGCCAACTACACTTACGGTACGAAGTCGTCAAGTTAGGGGTGAAACCCGCACCTTGTTGACTAGTCCCACTCCTTGATTTTTATATATCCTGCCAAGTCTCGAATTGTCGATTGAATTGGAACATGTAATCACCGGAAGGGTAAATACCATTAACTGATGTGTCGGCGAGAGTATTTCACCTATTAGGCCAAAGCATGCTCTCAAATTCAAAAGACTCTTCGACCACTTTAGTTAGTCAACGTTCCGTTTTGGAACCATCCGAGTTTCTTTTTTATCAGACTTACGTTTTATTACTCCGATCTTTCATAATGAAACTCTCTTTTGTCGAGTTTGGGCCATTTTCGATATTTCACTATTGCGCATACATCATACTATTACTTTTCATACGATTATAAATTATTAGCATACATGATTTTACGTAATTTTTATTTACATTTCTTGCAACAACAAATGGAGACATGTCATCAAGATAGGAGTGATTCCCTTACCTTGATGACTAACTCCGTTTTATTTCTCACCTTACAAGACCTCACCAACGAGTTAGGGGTGATTCCTTTACCTAGGTGATCGTTACCAACACTTTCTTTTAATAGGCTATATTATGTAAACACAATCAGGTTTATACCTAAATCATTTATCATGTATTTCAAAATGCTTCATTTATTTAAACGTACCTCTTATTCTATAATCTATTTTCACATAACTCGCATACACAAAAATTTTAATGTTACCATAAACGCTTGTTCCTCGATTTTCAAAATTTCACGAAATACTACTTGTCAGCCTAGTCGGTCTAATAAATCCGTTGCCCACAAATTCACCAATCAACGTAAATATTGAAACACGCTCCTCCCACACCATTAAACTAGAGTTTTTTTTATTTTCAATTGAGAATCAAATCAACTTTTTGCGCACCTATAATATAGTACAACTATTATTCAACATTTACTAAAACTTCTCTTAAAAACAATAAAACATTTTATTAAAAGACGCTTTTCAACAATCACTAAGTTCATATACCAAATCCCTTTTCGAAGGATCAACTTTTTTTTACAAGAGTCTGTAAGTTTCAAAATTTTCTAATACAAGGTTAGTTAAAACGATGCAAACTTATTAATCTCTAGAACTTTTCAAAACCTCACTTGATACGTCAATTAAATTCAAATCACGTGGGCAAGGAAACTTCATAGGATCCAATAATTTTCAACTATATCAATTCTTCTTCTTCAAAAAAAAAAAAAAAAAAAAACCATAGTAGCAATTTCATTCCTATACAAAGTACCTTTTCACATAACCAATAGATGTTTTATACTCTCTATACATTCTAGAGTCTATATTTCGTGACAACTCAATCTATTTTAACTTCACGTTCTGCGCAAACAACTATATCATTTTGCACGTTTTAGTCAATATCTCACCACAATCTCATGCGCGTCACTCGTTCCATTTTTCTTTCATACTCAAAACTTTTAATCTTTTACGCGCACAAACTCGTGTATTTCGATTATACTATAAACAAAATCATTATCTCCTACATCCATTCTTATACCTTTTATGCCTTCACTCATGTTCACACTTACACATTTAAATTATGCTCATGATACAAAATTCACACGTTTTACGTTTATACAAACACTCACAATTATACATTTATGTTGTACCTACATTCATGTTTATACTACATTCATATTCATATTCATGTTCATACATTTTATGTTTTCAAATACACTTATACAACTTTGTTTACACTTATATTCCTACACATATATCTTATTCATATTTAAACCTTCATGTTTTACACCTATATTCACGTTCATATCTATGCTCATACATCTTATGTTCACACTTATACTCGTATTCATACTCATACGCTTTGTATTTATACTTAAACTCATGTTTGTACTCACATTTTATACTCACTTTCACACACGTTATACTTATACTTATGCTAATGCTTACAATCATACTCATGATTCATACATTCGTACCCGTACGCGAGCGGAATCTGAGGGATTCGCTTACGTGGGTCCCATACATACTTAAGCATGGACTTGCTTATATACTACATTCTTATACGTACACAAATTTTTTTTAATTTCAAATTTTTGTATACCCTGATTCATACACAACTACTACAAGCTATGCGGATCATGCGTCGATCAGTATAATCGCGGGTGCACACGGGATTATAGTGGTAGGCGGATGAGAATCATGGAGTGTACTACTGTGTATGGTAAGACACAGAACGTAACATGACACCGACTAACGAAACGGACGTCACGTGGTCAAAACATGGTGGATACGCCGCCGGTACTTCATATACATAAGTGTTTTCAACATGTTACTAAACTTTCGTAAAACGTGCCATGAGAATTTCAGTGTTTTACAGAACTTTTAGACCAAATACAAACTTTAAACAACTCACAAACGCATTATATCCGATTATCCACGACGAGACCTCATTCTTAACACCCTACTTTCGTCTATCCAATACTTATACTATTCTTATACTCACAATCGTCTATTAGATCAATCGTTCCCCCTTATACCTCAATTATTCTCCGTTGTCTCAAACTCCAAAGCCTCAATTTTAAACAATCCTCTTCGGCTTGCCAAAAACCCTTTCGAGTCTTTCTCTTGAAGAAATTTCCGGACTAAATTGTAACACCCCGTGTTTTCGAATGTCAAAGTCAAAGTCCAAGTCAACTTTGCCTTCTTTGACTGTAATTAGTCTATTTTTTTGTTTTATTCGTATTATGTGGAGTAAGTGTTATAATCAAGAAAGAATCGAAGTAATCGAATACTTTATCGACCCGAACCGATTTACGACTGTGAATAGTAGGAAGTAACAATGCAATAAAGTTAACGAATCAGTAATCAAACCGATCTAACCACCATCGAACTCGAATCTCGAAATACGCGAACCTTGGTTGTTGTTATACGTGTATGTGTGCCTTATGTGTTACCTGTGCGTGTTTACTTTATGTTTTGTGTGGTGATCAATCGAATCAATCGAAACTCGAATCGAAACTCGAAACTCAAGTCAAATGCAATCGAAATCGAATTACGACGAATGATAATGTAAGGATAGGGTGAAATATAGGTGATTGTATGTTAGATATAGTAGTTGGGACTGAGAGTAATTTGAATAGGAAACTCTCCCGTACTCGTATCTTCTTCAATCGAAACCGAAATATCGAAAATCGTCGCACCGAACACTCGAACCAGGCTGTTGACCGATCAGGCTGTCAGCCGATCGAACAGCCCAGCCGATCGGACGGACTGTCCGATCGAGCAGGCTGTCCGATCGGGATGCCTGGCCGATTGGCCAGCCCTTTCCTCTTTTGGAGCCTATAAATAGGGCTGTCATTGTCATTATTTCCACTTTTGAAAACTCTATAACCAGCCAGCTCGTGCTCCCCTCCTTTTCTCAGATTTCTTCCAATTTCGGTAAGTTTTCATCCTAAATCTTGTACTTTCTTGATCAAAACATGCTCCTACACCTTTCTATCTTTCAAATCTTGATTTCCAACAGTGAAATCATCAAGATCTAAGCATTCTAGGATGATGTCATCATGGTGTTCTTCAAGAACATCAAGATCTAAGCATTCTAGGATGATGTCGTCATGGTGTTCTTCAAATCATTAAGATCTAAGCATTCTAGGATGATGTCATCATGATGTCATCGGGTTAAACATTAAACTACCGTTCCGAGCAGTTTACCGGCCGGACTTGGGTGATTCCTGTCCGAGCAGGGGAAACAAGTAAGAACGAAGGTTCCAAGGTTCAGCTCGTTATCAAACTACCTCAATATAACGTCAAGTAATCAGAACAACCAAGGTGTTAGACGAACAGGCCGACCAGGTCAGAATGCTGGCCGAACGGTTAGGCTTTTCGAACGAACAGCCCAACCGATCGGACATACCAGCCGATCGACCAGGCTAGCCGATCGGCTAGCATATGGCCCCACACACAACAGTTTCATGAAATATGGTATTGAACGAGGTATTGTTCGGTCGAACAGTCGTTTGTCAACATTACTCCTCGGATCATAAGATACTATGCTTCAACCCTTAATCGATTTTCAATTCGTTGGACGTACTGGAATGCCACCCGATCGAGCATGCTGTTCGATCGAGTATGTCGATCGATCGAGTGACATCCTGCTGAGGACTACTACTGAAGTTCCTAACCGATCGGTTAAGCCGGTCGATCGAACAGACCGTTCGATCGATCGACCTGAAAGGTAAGAACACTTAAGTGTTCTCAAATAATACAACGAAAACTTCAAAAGGTCAAACCATCATACACAAACACATCCTACTCAAAGGAAGAAACAATCCACTCAAACGGTCCAGCCGATCGGGCCTACCGGCCGATCGAATAGACTGTCCAAACGGACTGTCCAGCCGAACGAACAACCCGTTCGATCGAACCAACTGTTCGATCGACCAGGCTGATCGACCCACCATCACTTGTTTCCATTCTACGTGTATTCATCGTTATGCTATCGAACTATTCAGGCTAACCCTACTCTCAAGCGCTCCCTTCAATCCATCAATCAATCGCTGTGAGTATACTTGATCCCTTTTTGCTTTTAGCACTTTTGGGTGTTACATACATTACTTATATCAAAACACAAACGATCACACTACTCAAACTATTTGAACGCTAACCAATATGCATGTATTACGTGACTAAATGAATGCTTGTTGATTGTGTTTACACGTGGAATGATGTCTACCTGCCTTAACGACATAGTACTATAGTTTGGACTCAGCACCCGTTCACATGGGGGTTGTTAAGGATAATTACTTGCATGGATTACGGTGGTGATCATGTATTGCGAACCTCTAGGACTGTCAACCTGCAGTCATTGGTATCGATAGGTCCATGTCGATAATTAACATGCTTCGTTTTCCTCTGTGTACGTGCTGGTTATGCGTAAACTATTCGAACTCAATATGCTATTATCAAACTTGTATGCTCACCTTTACATTATATGTATTGACTTTATTTTAACGTATGTGACAGGTGTTTAAGATGTTTTCTTGCTAGGAAAGCGAGGCTAGAATAAAGCTCTAGAGGTCCCCAACAAATAGTTGTCTATCAGGAAAAAGCAACTAGAGCATAGTTGTCTGTAGATCTTGTCAGGCTGGGTCTTTAGGAGCATTTGAACAATATTTATTTGTTTATTTAAATCTGAGTTGTCGGAACAGAATACTTGACTGGTTGTTATCTGTAATAATTTGTTTGTTATTTGAGACACAGTATGGGACGTGTTATTAAACTGAATAGTGATGATAATTGTTATGGAAACTTCTGGACAATCTGTTTCGCTCAGTGCCATGCCCCGATGATTCCGCCATCGGTTGGGGTGTGACAGATTGGTATCAGAGCCATAACTATAGGGAATTAGGCAAGACACGACCTAGTCCGGGTCGCTGTCTTAGAGACCTAGACTATAGTTAGGAACCAACAGACCAAGCTTATGTGCTAGATTCTGATATTCTTCGCTATCACTGCACTCGAATTTTCAAATAAAGTCAAGCGATTTAATCGGGATTAGGTGTGAAAACCACAAACTCTCGACTAAATTGTTTGATCAATGCTGATTTTATCCATTTATCAATGATTTTCTCACTACTTTCGATAACGAACGAGGAGAATTATACCAAATCAGGAGTGAAATCCATATTTTGATGAATAATCTCCTCAAATTTTACTAAAACAAGGAAGAAACCAAGCCAGGGGTGAAACCCGAACCTTGGCAACTTATTCCAACTTTTACTCATCTCAGCAAAGCCTCGACGGACTCCAATGACCTGAACTCATTAGTATGACCTAGGGAATACGTGTTGAATGCCCAAGAATCGAGGCAGAAACGCGACCCGAACGTCGAAAAGTGACGACAAGTCTACTGCGAATAGTCGAATCGCTTTGGGTAGTCAATGTCTAGTAGCCGCAGACAATCCACTTCTCGATTTTATGTGTTTCGATTCTGAGCCCGCAACTGCTGAACTCTGATGATTCGTTGATTTTATGTGTTTTATGTGTGATTACCTGTTTATGTGTTTTATTTTGATGATTCGCTCGATTTTTGCTATCACTTTGATCGACACACCCAATTCGCATTGCTCTTCTACCTCAAAACAGTAACAAGTCGTTACGAATCTACACGATACTATGCTAGGATATACGCTATACTACACTATACTCGACATGCTATACGATTTTGCGATACTATTCGATATACTATATGCGATTGCTATATACAAACGACTCGCGAGCCTTGAATGATAGGTTTCTGTATTCTGACTGCCTCTATGATTAAATGTTTATGTGCTTCTGTGCTTAGGTGTCTCTGTGCGCTACGTGCCTACGTGCTTATGTGCTTCTGTGGTTATGTGAATCTGTGAATTTGTGTTTATGTGATTATGTGATGCGTGATTCGACGTGATTCTAAGCTTTAGTAAGTAGTAGACGTGTGAGGTGAGATTCGATTGTTGTGTCTGAGACCTACGACGATGTCTATTGCAGACCATGTCGTCATCTGGACACCGAACTCCACTTACTCGCCAAGAGAAGAGAGACATTGCCAAAAGTGTGGCAAAAGCTATGAGCGATGTCTTTGAAAACGCCAGCAAATCGTCTGAGGAGTCGCGAATTGATGCTCCCAAACATACCAACAAGACTGGGTTCAACTTTAAACAATTCAAGGCATGCGGACCAAAGGAATTCACCGGAGAAGATGGCCCAACAGCTATGTTTCAATGGTTCGATTCTATCGACGTCACTCTGCACCAAAGCGGCTGTCTAGAAAGTCTCCGCACCCTCAATGCTACAGGCGTCTTCAAGTCCCGAGCTCTAGACTGGTGGACGGCCGAACGAAACAAACGCGGGAATGATGCAGCTTATGAGCTGACATGGAAGGAGCTGAAAGCCATCATGATGGACGAATTCTGCCCTCCCCATGAACGCCAAAAGCTGGAGGACGAGTTTTGGAACATTAAGCAGAAGGATGGAGATAACGCTGCCTTGACTGCACGCTTTAAACAACTCAGCATCATTTGTCCCGATCAAGTCAAGACGTCAGACATGGTCATCAAGAAGTATATTCGAGCCCTACCCGATTGTGTTGCCGATTTCGTTCATGCTGCCAAGCCATCATCGATTGAAGAGACCTAGCTGCTTGCCACTGAGATCAATGACAAACGGGTAAAGTCTGGTTTTTGGGATAAGCATACCAAGTCTCTGCACCAAGCCACCACCGCATCGACCATCGACACCACCACTGCTCAACCCTCCAAATCATCAAGAAGAAAGAAGAAGCACAACAACAACAGCTCCAGCAACAAGAACTATGCTGTGACAACAACTGCTGCTCCTCTACAAGCTGTACAGGCTCAGCAGCAGTCTCACCACCGACAAGCTCCAGTGATCAATGCGCCACCAGCTAAGCGCACTTACACAGGTCCCCACCCGCTCTGCCCGACATGCTCATATCATCATCCGGTGGGAATCGCCTGTCGTTTCTGCGCCCACTGCAACCTCTACGGGCATTTCACTGCGAATTGTCGCTATGGTCCCCGTCAAGCCCCAGTTCAAGCCGCCGCTCATCAAGCTCTACTTCCAGCCCCTCAAGGCCAACCTGCAGCTTAAGCACCCGCGGTCAATGCTCGAGTCTGCTTTACATGTGGTGACCCTAACCACTTTGCAAACATGTGCCCGAACCGGGTTGGGAAACAAGAACCCCAGCAGCAGCAGCAACAGCAGCAGCCTCAGCAGCAACAGCAAGCAGCCCGTGCCAGAACCTTTAACATCAACGCCCGTTAAGCCCAGGCTGACAACAACGTGGTTAATGGTACATTCCTTGTGAATGGTATTTATGCGTCATGTTTGTTTGATACTGGAGCCGATAACTACTTTGTGTCGTTTGAATTCGGGAAGCTCCTTAGTCGTAAGCGTTCTTATCTCCCCTCATCATTCGAAGTCGAAGTTGCTACTGGAAGAACCGTCGCAGTTAATTCTGTTCTTCGTGATTGCATCCTCGAGCTCAAAAATCACATCTTCCCAATCAACCTTATTCCGATGCAACTCGGAAGTTTTGACGTCATAGTAGGCATGGACTTTCTTCGTGAAAATCATGCTGAAGTTGTGTGTTTCGAAAAGATGATTCGATTCTCGCTCGCAAATGGTGATCTCTTATGTGTATACGGTGAAACAGCTTCGAAAGGTCTCAAGCTCATGTCGTGTACCCAAGCTAGCAAGTATCTCCGCAAGGAATACAGAGCTTTCTTGGCCAACACTGTAGTAGCGGAGAAGGAAAATAAAAAGAAGGTTGAAGTCAAAGACGTCCCAGTGGTTCGTGAATTTCCTCAGGTGTTCCCTGATGATCTTCCCGGACTACCGCCAAGTCGTGATATCGACTTTCGTATCGACCTAATTCCTGGAGCTAACCCTATTGCCAAAGCCCCTTATTGACTCGCGCCATCCGAAATGAGGGAACTCTCAAACCAACTCCAGGAGTTACTTGAAAAAGGCTTCATTCGCCTGAGCACCTCTCCTTGGGGCGCACCAGTCCTTTTCGTCAAAAAGAATGATGGGTCGTTCAGGATGTGCATCGACTATCGGGAATTGAATAAGCTGCCCATCAACAATGGTATCCCCTACCTCGAATCGATGATTTGTTTGATCAGCTGCAAGGTGCATCGTGTTTCTCGAAGATCGATTTACGTTCAGGTTATCATCAATTACGCATACAAGAGGAAAATATACCCAAAACCGCTTTTCGAACTCGATACGGCCACTACGAGTTCGTTGTTATGCCTTTTGGTTTAACCAATGCGCCCGCGGTTTTTATGGATCTGATGAATCGCGTGTGTAAACCTTACCTTGACCTTTTCGTCATCGTGTTCATCGAGGATGTCTTGATTTATTCCAAGTCGAAAGCCGAACACGCGCAACATCTACGTTTAGTTCTCGAGTTACTCCAGGGGAACCAACTCTATGCCAACTTCTCCAAGTGCGAATTCTGGTTGGAGGAGGTTCAGTTTCTGGGTCACATTGTGAATAGTCAGGGTATTCATGACGATCCCGCGAGGATTGAAGCAGTTAAAAACTGGATTACACCAAAGAACCCGTTTGAAGTTCGTTCTTTTCTCGGACTAGCGGGCTATTATCGATGATTTATCGAAGGATTCTCTAAGATCGCTGTGCCGCTTACTGCTCTTACTCATAAAGACAGGTCTTTTGTTTGGGGAACTGAACAAGAGTCTGCTTTTCAAACCCTTAAGCGCAAGCTCTGCAATGCTCCTGTTCTCACGTTGCCAGACGGAAACAACGATTTCATTGTCTATTGTGATGCTTCCAACCTTGGTCTTGGCTATGTTCTCATGCAACAAGAAAGGTTATAGCTTACGCATCTCGTCAGCTCAGAATCCACGAGAAGAACTATACAACCCACGATCTCGAGCTAGGCGCAGTTGTTTTTGCATTGAAGATTTGGTGACACTACCTGTATGATACCAAGTGTACGATCTTCACCGATCACAGGAGTTTACAACACATCTTTAATCAGAAAGAACTTAACATGCGTCAATGCAGATGGGTGGAACTTCTTAGCGATTATGACTATGAGATTCGTTATCACCCAGGCAAGGCAAATGTTGTAGCCGACGCACTCAGCAGACGAAGTTATTTGCTCAGTATTCGCAATACCCAAGCCCAGCACAATCTCGAAGCTCTCATCCGCGAAGCCCAGCATGCTTGTTTTAACTAACGCACTTTGAAGAAGGAGAGAATCTATCACGATGGAGCTCAGCTTGTAAGCAAAGCAGGTGGGATTTTCTATTATCTGGACCGAATTTGGATCCCTAAGCGGACCGATTTGCGAAAGATTATCATGAACGAAGCCCACAAATCCCAGTATTCTATTCATCCCGGTGCCGATAAAATGTACCAGGATCTTCGTTACAAGTACTGGTGGCCGGGTATGAAAAGGGATATCGCTCTTTATGTTGGAAGTTGCCTGACTTGTGCGAGAGTCAAGGCTGAACATCAGCGACCTTCTGGCTTACTCGAACAGCCTCCAATCCCCATATGGAAGTGGGAGAGTATAGCTATGGATTTCATAACCAAACTTCCGCCCACGCCATCAGGTCACGACAGCATTTGGGTTATAGTTGATCGTTTGACCAAATCAGCCCACTTCTTGCCAATACGAGAAGACTACAAGGTAGAACGACTAGCCCGAATCTACACCAATGAGATCATTTGTAATCATGGTATGCCTCATGACATTAATTCAGATCGTGATGCTTGGTTTACTTCGCGATTGTGGGAAATGTTTCAAGCGGCCCTTGGTACGTCGCTTAACCTGAGTACTGCATTCCATCCCCAAACTGACGGACAGACTGAAAGAACGATTCGTACTCTTGAAGACATGCTCCGCACGTGTGTCATAGACTTCGGTGGTAGTTGGAACAAATACCTACCATTAGTCGAATTCTTGTACAACAATAGTTATCATGCCAGCATACAAATGGCACCATTCGAGGCTTTATATGGAAGAAGATGTCGTTCACCTATTGTATGGCACGAGATCGGTCATTCGCAATTAACCGGTCCGGAGTTATTACAAGAAACGACTGACAAAATCCTCCAGATTCGAGACAATTTGTCGAAAGCCAGGGATAGACAGAAAAGCTACGCCGATAGAAGATGCAAGCCCCTTGAATTTGACGTTGGCGACTACGTACTCCTAAAGGTGTCACCTTGGAAGGGTGTGGTCAGATTCGGCAAGTAAGGGAAACTAGCGCCTCGATATGTTGGACCTTTTAAGATTCTGGAAAGGATCGGAAAAGTCGCCTACAAACTCGAACTACCGGAGGAACTTAGTAACGTCCACCCGACTTTCCAAGTGTCACACCTCCGAAAATGCCTAGCTGAACATGATCTGATTGTACCCCTTGGCGATCTTCAGGTGAACGAAACGTTACACTTCGTGGAAAAGCCTGTCGAAATCATGGATCGCCAGACCAAGCAACTCAGGCGCTCGCGCATCCCTATCGTGAAAGTCCGATAGGAAGGCAAACGAGGCGCGGAGTTCCCTTGGGAACTCGAAAGCGACATGAAGGCTAAGTACCCGTAGTTGTTCAAATAAAGATCTGGAGCGTCAAATTGGTAATTCACGGTGTTGTGCAGCTTCGAGCCTAATTTCGGGACGAAATTCCCTAAACAAGGGGAGGCTGTAACACCCCGTGTTTTCGAATGTCAAAGTCAAAGTCAAAGTCCAAGTCAACTTTAACTTCTTTGACTGTAATTAGTCTATTTTTATGTTTTATTCGTATTATGTGGAGTAAGTGTTGTAATCAAGAAAGAATCGAAGTAATCGAATATTTTATCGACCCGGACCGATTTACGACTGTGAATAGTAGGAAGTAACGATGCGATAAAGTTAACTAATCAGTAATCAAAACGATCTAACCACCATCGAACTCGAATCTCGAAATTCGCGAACCTTGGTTGTTGTTATACGTGTGTGTGCGCCTTATGTGTTACCTGTGCGTGTTTACTTTATGTTTTGTGTGGTGATCAATCGAATCAATCGAAACTTGAAACTCAAGTCAAATGCAATCGAAATCGAATTACGACGAATGATAACGTATGGATAGGGTGAAATATAGGTGATTGTATGTTAGATATAGTAGTTGGGACTGAGAGTAATTTGAATAGGAAACTCTCCCGTACTCGTATCGTCTTCAATCGAAACCGAAATATCGAAAATCGTCGCACCGAACACTCGAACCAGGTTGTTGACCGATCAGGCTGTCAGCCGATCGAACAGCCCAGCTGATCGGACGGACTGTCCGATCGAGCAGGCTGTCCGATCGGGATGCCTGGCCGATCGGCCAGCCCTTTCCTCTTTTGGAGCCTATAAATAGGGCTGTCATTGTCATTCTTTCCACTTTTGGAAACTCTCTGACCGGCCAGCTCGTGCTCCCCTCCTTTTCTTAGATTTCTTCCAATTTCGGTAAGTTTTCATCCTAAATATTGTACTTTCTTGATCAAAACATGCTCCTACACCTTTCTATCTTTCAAATCTTGATTTCCAACTGTGAAATCATCAAGATCTAAGCTTTCTAGGATGATGTCATCATGGTGTTCTTCAAGAACATCATGTTTTGGCCTTAATCCACCATGAATCGCTCAGATCTAACCGATTTCCAAATAAACAAGCTACGATCTATTAAAGATCTCAACAGTTACATGATGTGAAGGATTTCCAACTTTCTTTCAACTCTTTTACACTCAATGCCTTCAAACCGGTAGAAACGGAGCTTGAGCCAAATCACTAATCATCCTAATGGTTGTGCGGTTCAAGATTCGGATTCTATTAACGAGGCTACCGATTTCGGGTTAAACATTAAACTACCGTTCCGTGCAGTTTACCGGCCGGACTTGGGTGATTCCTGTCCAAGCAGGGGAAACAAGTAAGAACGAAGGTTCCAAGGTTCAGCTCGTTATCAAACTACCTCAATATAACGTCAAGTAATCAGAACAGCCAAGGTGTTAGACGAACAGGCCGACCAGGTCAGAATGCTGGCCGAACGGTTAAGCTGTTCGAACGAACAGCCTAACCGATCGGACATACCAGCCGATCGACCAGGCCAGCCGATCGGCTAGCATATGGCCCCACACTCAACAGTTTCATGAAATATGGTATTCAACGAGGTATTGTTCGATCGAACAGCCGTTTGTCAACATTACTCCTCGGATCATCAGATACTATGCTTCAACCCTTAATCGATTTTCAATTCGTTGGACGTATTGGAATGCCACCCGATCGAGCATGCTGTTCGATCGAGTATATCGATCGAGTGACATCCTGCTGAGGACTACTACTGAAGTTCCTAACCGATCGGTTAAGCTGATCGATCGAACAGACCGTTCGATCGATCGACCTGAAAGGTAAGAACACTTCAGTGTTCTCAAATACTACAACGAAAACTTCAAAATGTCAAACCATCATACACAAACACATCCGACTCAAAGGAAGAAATAATCCACTCGAACGGTCCAGCCGATCGGGCCTACCGGCCGATCGAATAGATTGTCTGAACGGACTGTACAGCCGAACGAACAACTCGTTCGATCGAACCAACTGTTCGATCGACCAGGCTGATCGACCCACCATCACTTGTTTCCATTCTACGTGTATTCATCGTTATGCTATCGAACTGTTCAGGCTAACCCTAGTCTCAAGCGCTCCCTTCAATCCATCAATCAATCGCTGTGAGTATACTCGATCCCTTTTTGCTTTTAGCACTTTTGGGTGTTACATACGTTACTTATATCAAAACACAAACGATCACACTACTCAAACTATTTGAACGCTAACCAATATGCATGTATTACGTGACTAAATGAATGCTTGTTGATTGTGTTTACACGTGGAATGCTGTCTACCTGCCTTAACGACGTAGTACTATAGTTTGGACTCAGCACCCGTTCACACGGGGGTTGTTAAGGACAATTACTTGCATGGATTACGGTGGTAATCATGTATTGCGAACCGTCTCGGACGGTCAACCCGCAGTCATTGGTATCGATAGGTCCATGTCGATAATTAACATGCTTCGTTTTCCTCTGTGTACGTGCTGGTTATGCGTAAACTATTCGAACTCAATATGCTATTATCAAACTTATATGCTCACCTTTACATTATATGTATTGACTTTATTTTAACGTATGTGACAGGTGTTTAAGATGTTTGCTTGCTAGGAAAGCGAGGCTAGAATAAAGCTCTAGAGGCCCCCAACAAATAGTTGTCTGTCAGGAAAAAGCAACTAGAGCATAGTTGTTTGTAGATCTTGTCAGGCTGGGTCTTTAGGAGCATTTGAACAATATTTATTTGTTTTATTTAAATCTGAGTTGTCGGAACAGAATATTTAACTGGTTGTTATCTGTAATAATTTGTTTGTTATTTGGGACACGGTATGGGACGTGTTATTAAACTGAATAGTGATGATAATTGTTATGGAAACTTCTGGACAATCTGTTTCGCTCGGTGCCATGCCCCGATGATTCCGCCATCGGTTGGGGTGTGACAGAAATTTCCTAAAGCATGGGAGACTGTAACGCTCCGCATTTCCATAACTTTCCATATTTAGAAACCATCGTGAATATTCCCATTTTTGAAAACTTTGTATCCTTGTATTCGTCGTTTCTTTTTAATCGTCGAAAAATCTGTTATCTTTAATTTAATTCGTTATAATTATGGTTATTTATTTATTATTTTAATTAATTAAATTAATTAATTTTACCAAAGTTTATTTTTATAATAATCGAGTTAGTCTCGTTAGATTTTTAAAGGTAGTAACTAACCTAGTTAGTTTAAAGTATAGAGTTAGTTTCTTCGTTAAAACAACATAACTTAGTTAGTTAAAATTCAGGGGTGATTGGTGCAAATCGTTGAAAGTATAAGTTTCTTTTAAAAATAAAAACCACAAAAAAAAGAAAATATTATCACAAAAATGATGACTGAGGGACTCGAACCCTGGTCACCATCCCCACAAACACGCCGCAAACCACTCTGCTATTGTGTTGACATCAAACAGATCCGCCCCTTTAATTCTCTTAAATCCTCGTTCAAGCCAAGCCACTTTCTAAACCTAGTATTTAAAGGTAGTAAACCCTAAATCCCTATTTGTGAACAACCGCATACCTATTCTTTTCCCTGCTCCTCTCGAACTCAACTCCACATATACAAACACAGAGAAGTCGTCTTCTACATGGAGAAACCCTAAACACTCACTGGCTTCACCTCTGTTTCCCTCTCACACTTTCAACCCTAACTCACACACCTGCCACACCTTCTCTGTCGATTCCGGCGAATGGAGCCTGCTCACCGGCGGTACCCTCTCTCTCATTGTCCTCCTCATCCTCTCCGGTGGCAGTGGTCGTATGCGATGACTGGCACACCGCGGCGAAGAGAGAGAGAGATGGAGAGACAGGAGATGAAGAAAGGGACGGCACCGCCACTACGGCGGTGGTGACGGTGGCGATGCACTTTAACAGCAGCGACGATATGTGGGTGATTATACATTCAACTTATTTTGATTCTGGTTCGGGTTCCATTCCGTTTCGATTCAATTCGAGTTAGACCCGGTTTGGGCCTGTTTCCGACAGCCATGGTGGAGGCGGCTCAGCTTGGGTTTTCGTGTTTAGTCGAGTTTGCAGCTTCGGGTTCCTTCGAGTTAACCCACTCGGTTCAGTTTTGATGTTTGGTTCGGTTACGGTTCATCGTGGATTCAGCCGCGGTTCAGTCAACATAAGTCCGCGCAGTCGAAGTCGGTCAACTATTGGTCAACATCAGGCTTTATGTTGGGTTCGGGTCAAACCTAGTTAAACAGTCAAATCGGTCAGATTCGATGTTCGGTAAATTCTAATGCCTTGAAATTCGTCGTATTATTTATGTTAACGATATTTTATAAACACGAGCCTCTGTGTTTTAATGACGCGAATATTAGTTACATTGTTTTAGATTTAGTTATTTTTTTAAATCGCGGAACCGAATGTTACATGATTTGTAAACTTAATAGAAGCATAAATATACGTGTATATATTTATATTGTTTGGTTGTTGTTTATTGAATTTTGAACATGTAAATCGACAACTTGTGTTGTCGGGATCGTCCAAAAACAGAGGAAACTCTGCCCGTTTTTCGTAAAATTCCGTAAAACGAAACGTGTATATTTTATAAAACGAAACCTATCAACAACGATTAATTTTTATAAAATAGTCATAAATGTATGATTATTTATATTTTTGACAACTTTTCGACAATACTCTTGATAGACTTGATTTATGATTTTTTACATAAACTATATAAAATATATATGAATATATACATGTTTATGTCAACTGGTTATACTCGAAATTCCAATTCAAATCCTTCGTCGTAATCCCGATTCCTCTTACACCTTCGTTTGCCCATATAGGGTGACCTTGGTGTTCCATCCTCCTAAACTCGTACACTCGTCAACACTTGGATAATCGGAAGCCTTTGCAATTATGTGAGTACTCTTGACCCATTTCCCTTTTAAATACACTTTGGGTGCAACATGTTTTACTTGTTAAACCGCACAATTTACAAACATGCTTTTATTCATTCGATCGATATACATGCCTTGTGATGCTTAGGTTCATGCTAGATTACGTACTACTTGTTAACTCGGCTTAAACAATTATAGCGCTACAGGAGTAGCACACCACCGACGGGGTTTTGTTAAGTCTTTATTCTATAACGGTCTTGTTGCTTTTGCGACGAGGGATGCTAAATACTAGTGGACACTAGAGTTTACATATTGTTATGAATGATAGTTTGACCTTGTATACCAAATGCTATGTTGGATTGAAATTACTTTTTATACACATGACACGAGTCTAAAACTTGTGTACTTGCCAATATCTTTGTATTGAACTATGCTTTTTAAAACATGTTGCAGGTTTAGCGATGATGTTGGTGATGCATGGAATCTAGTAGGATGGTTAGATACACACTTTAATTTATATTCTTATCGCATTGTATTTCAGTATTCATGATGTTGTATTTACTTCAAATTCTCGTAATTGATTCTTTAGAAATGAAATGAAATTTACTAATTAAATACTTGTCACAATTATTAGTGTTATGATGTCTCGAGCAATCTATTTCGTCTCACTCCGATGTTTCCGCCATCGATTGGGGTGTGACACTGCACATCAAGTAAAAGGTTAGTGCAATAGGGTCTCCAAAGCCAATAAGGCTTTAGATGGGGTCTCAACAGTGTCTGTGTTAAGTTCAGGTGGATGGACAGTGGTTAGCTCAGGGATTTGGACAATTTTGGAACTGTTTTTCTCTAACCACTGTTGGGGGTCTTTCCCTATCAGCTGTTGATAACCAAAGGGATGCCTGTTCACTCTTGGTTTAGAAGGCCTTTTGTAAGCCTCATAAACATGGGGGACCCTTGGGTATGGTGGTTGACCTTTACCTCTTCGGTATTGGTTAGCAGGGGGTGCATCAGTCACCTGAACATCTCTTTTAACAGAGGTTTGGTTCATCTGTTTTGTAACAGCTGTTTGAACTGGCACAAATAGTGGTTGGTTCTTGACAAATGGTTTTGATGAACTCATAGGTGTTTTTGAGATGTACTCTTCCTTTTTGACGTCAAAGGATTTCAAGTACACACACTGCTGAGTAGAATGGTTGGTTTTACCACAGATGGTGCAGTTGTTTGTAGGCACAATGGTACTTGTTTTGTTAAGATCATAGGCTTTTAAATGAAAACAATCTTTGGTCAAGTGATTTTTCTTTTCACAAAAGTCACAAAACAAGTTTTTAATCTTTTCTCTTTTCTTCTTCTTTTCAGACTCCTTAGCAACAGAGTTTTAAACTACTGTTGGGATGTCCTTAAGAGGAATAACCTTGGCCTTAGGAACTTTGACACCATCTATAGTTGTGAAGTCCATTGGTTTGAAATTTTCAAGGATGTCACACTCATTAGACCATATGGGTTTAAATTGGTATTACTCAATTTCCTCAAAAGTTGAGGACCCCACAGATCTTTCCAAAGTGATTTTTGTGACAACTGGCACCAAACCGGTAATTTCCGTACACTTTAATTATTATTTAATGACTGCAATTATGTGATTTAGTGTTAACATTACCTGATTTCATACAATACAAGTGAATTCATGCACGTTTTATACTACAAGAATTACATTATACATTAATGAATTGCGTTGCGTCAGAAATACTAGTAAACTCACCGGTAAGACACAATATGCCAACAACTCTGCAGAAAGCAGTCAGCCAATAAAATTAGGGCCTAGGTGTAGGTCCAACAACAAGAATATATTAAAACCCAAGAGTACATACAAGGGTTTATATATAGACTTTACGGAAGCTAAAATACGCACTAAAAAGCACCCGAAACGCACTTTAAGTGCAGAATTTTATTAAATTCAGCACAAATCAGCTTTTAAATACATAAATATCATGCAGAAATTATGTTTTATTATCCGGAATACTTCCCCAAGTGTTGGGAATTAAAAGGGTTACAAAAGGGTACTTAAAAGACACTAAAAAGTGCAATTTAGCACTTTAACGAACCGGTATCTAACCAAACGACCGGACATTACCCGGAACATCAAAATTTTAGTAGAGACATTATTTTAACATTACCAAGCTAGTTATGGTCCCTAAACATCATAACGCACAATATAACAACTAGTAATCACATACCCTAACTAATACTTGGTTTATAACTAACTAGAACTTGTAAATACCATTTGAAATCAAACTAACAACCCCCCCCCCTAACCGGTTAGACAAGGGTCCCACACCCTTGATTTTATTTCATTATTATAATGGATCATGTCTCTAAATTGTGAACACATTAGCCAAGGGGTTAAAGGGAAACATGGTTTATAAAATGTCATGAAGGATCATAACCATCATCCTCACACCTACTAAACACACACAAACTCTCTCTCCCTTGCTCCCTTGAGATCGGCCGAAACCACCACCCACAACATCACCTTCATTCACCCACTTCTCATACATTCCAAGCTTGTGTTAAGGTGCTAGAAGGTGCATAGTGAAGCTAGGAGCTTTCGGAAGTTCAAGAACCACTCTTATTTCCTTTTATCCACCACTTTTACGCCTTGTTTCTTCCCTGGCCTTGAGCTAGTAGTAAGTGTTTCTAATCATCATCTTGATCTTGTTTATGGTGGTTAATAGATGATTTAATGGTTAAAAATTAAGAACACTAAAAAACTTCCATTAAAGTCTTGAACATAAGTGATTAATTGTGGATAAAGAAAAGATATGTGCGTAAATCTTGTGAATCTTGTATGGTTGTGATTATTTGACGTTGTTTGTTAATAAAAGTAGGATGGATCATCATCAAGACATACTAGATCATGTTCAAGAACATGAACTAGTATTATGTTAGTGTTAGAAATGAGAAAGATGATGAGACCATCCACCATGAACTTGAAACTTGAATAAACATAATTTTTCTTGTAAAATGAAGTTGTAAACTTGTGGATCTAAAGATCTACAAGTGGTTTTTCGGAAGAACCAAGTGGAAAATACTAGATTGTTAAAAACCCGGATCTTGTGTGAACTAAAATTATTTTTGGTAAGTAAACAAGTGTATAAACACATGTGTAACAAGAAAAATACAAGAAGTAGTATTTTTAGAAAATACGGTCACAAGTTGTAAAGAACTAGATTCTTTAAAAATGAAGCTTTTAAAGAAACAAACACACTTTAAAGAGTAACAAGACTTACTAAATACCCTAGTAAGTTACTACACATTTTTATAAATTTTCAAGTTCATGAAATAGAAAAATTAGTGTATATGTTGTTGATGATTGTTGTTGATAAATGTTGTTAATGATTGTTGTTGACGATTTAAAAAGAAAATAAACACATGTTTTGAAAACATGGGAAACCTCCATTTTTAGGGGAAACTCTGTCAAAATTTTGATAAATTTTGACACTTAGAAATATAAATAAGTTTTGAGAAACTTATTCCCTAAAAATGTATACCAAGGTATTTACCAAGGTTTCCCTAATTTTTGAGTTAAGGAACGACGATTTCGTCAAGGTTAAAAATTGACCTTAAGTGTGTATATTTTTGAAGAAAATATATATATTATTTTATCACCAAATTTTGTGCTAAGTGTATGTAGTAGGTATTACACGTGCTAGTGTATTAGGGCTTGAAAATACACTAAAAACTCTTGAGGAGTAAAAACACAAAATACACATACAACATACTTACACAAATGCAAGAAAATATATTAGTGAGAATATATTAGTTGATAGAAATAAATAACTTGGTCAAGTTATGAACATAAAATGAAGTTTTGAACAAAATACATAATTCGGGTGCAAAGTGCAAACATACAAGATACTTATATTAATTTTTGAGAAAATAATATAAGTAAGATACATAGTTAAAAATATAAAATATTTTTAACACAACAATACCATTACAAAAGATAGTGACTTGTGCTTGTACGATACAAGTCTAGTGACTAACAATAATAAAACACGTTTAGGTAATGACATACTATAAGCAAATCCGGTGAAGTTTACGACGCAAGGAACGCAAAGTTGTGAGTTTATGCTCCCCCTTTTTCTTTTAACTATTTTTGGTTTACAACTTCGGGGGTGAAATACATGTTACAAATACGACAACATTTATAGATGGTATGATGTGTACTAAAACGAGAAGTACTCTTGGTGAAAACTAGTGCCAAGAATTGATACGAAAAATCGTGTCACGAATAGGGTACCATAAGCACCATTAATTGTGTACATACTTAGACCGCAGAACAAAAGGTTAGATCTAATGGGTTTCAGGGCAGCCCCACTCTTGGTGACAACTAGAACCAAGTAGTGTTTTTGTGTCTCAGTCGTGAATCGACTACAGAAAAATGCCTATGGTTTGGTGACTTCCTATGTCGTGTCACATGTTAATGGCTTTGCAACCCATTAACACTTGATACATATAGAAATACTTGATTTATACATGAATACGTGACTTAAACAAAATACATACCATGTTTTTCATACAAAGTATACAATCGTTCAATACAAAAACTGCATGAATTCACACCAACATTATGTTGACGTTTTTCCAAAACTCACATGTATTTCAGGTAACTAGAAGTGGATGTGCGCGCGGCCTTACTCATGCTTGTGGATGTCGCTTATGTTTATCTTTAAATAAAGTTGTAAACTTTTTAAGACAATGTTTTATGCTACCTCGCAATGTAAACGCTAAATTATGTTTTCAAATTATGAAATGTTTGGTATTTGAAGTTATTTTTACGAGCATGTAGTATGTTTACCTTCCATATGCAATGAGAACCTTTCATGATCACACCTCGTGCTTCCGCCGCAGAAAGGGGTGTGACAAATTGGTATCAGAGCTGCGATTGTAGTGAACCAGGATTCCTTCTCGAGTCTAGTCTACAATCTCTAGGATCCTTTCACGAAAACAATTTTTCAAAAAGTTTTCATTGCATAAAACTTCCCACGACATCCACTGCCTGAAACTGTTTACACGAGTCTAGAAAAGACACGACGAGACTTAGGGTGCACAGGAGTAGCATTTGTCTTTAACTGAGACATTACTTGCAATTATGTGTGATAACTAGCATATACATGTACTAGAAGTAGAATACCACTAGTATACATGACTTCACCTGAAAACAATGGCCTATCTGGAGGAAGAAATATGAGGACGAAACGAACTGTGCGGACTGTGCAAGGAGTTACGTAATTATGGATGCATACATAATTATGGAATTCAGTGCACAGAAACCACAGCAAGTCTTATCGCGTATAGATTTCCCCAGTGAAAGATAAAGGTCAAATGTGAGTACCCTTCCAACCTACTAAATACTCTGCTAGAGTAATAATTGTTTGACATCATTCATGTGGTATATGCCTGTGTATATATGTACTACTATTATGACGATATTGAACAAACGTCTAACCCTGTTGTGTTATGTTCCGTCAGAACATGGCACCCAGGAAAGCTGTGAACGCTCGTGATCAATCTCCTCCTCCCCCACTGCCAAGAACTGCTGAAGAGCTGAACGCTCTATTGGAAGAAAGGATCTCCGCTGCTATCGCCCAATACGAGGCAAATCGTACCCAAGACATTGGAGGGCCAAGCAATGCTAGACGTAATGGACATGGAGATTCGTCCGGAGGAAACGCAGCTCAAGGCTGCACCTTCAAGCAGTTCCTCGACTGCAAACCACTGAACTACGATGGCACTGGAGGAGCAGTAGCGTTTGTGCATTGGACGGAAAAGACTGAAACCACTATCCGCATGAGCAAGTGTACCGCGGATCAACAAGTCACTTTTGCTACTGGGCTGTTTGTCGATGAAGCACTGACATGGTGGAATTTGCAAGTTCAAACGTTGGGTGATGATGCCGCGTATGGCATGACTTGGGATGAACTGAAAGAGAAGATGAGAGAGAAGTACTACTCTCGTGCCGAACTCCAAAGGCTGGAGACGGAGTTTTGGCACTTGACTATGGTAGGTGCTGACATCACTGGGTATAATCGAAGGTTCCATGATTTGTCTAGTGTGATTCCGTACATGGTGACTCCGGAATTTAAGCGCGTTGAACGCTAAATTTGGGGACTGGCCCCAGAGTTTCGCGGCATGGTGACTTCAGCCAAACCCCAAACAATCACTGAGGCTCTAACTCTGGCTGTCAGCTTTAGTGAAGACTGTGTTCGTATGAAGAAGCTATCACTGAACCCAACAGAGCATACCGAGACGCATGCTGAGTCGTCTGGGGACAAGAAAAGGAAGCATGCAAACCTGAATCAAGCAACTCGTAACAACAAGGGTTCTAACAAGAAGCGTGGCCCTAACCCGCCTCAGGAGGCGAAATCGCTTACAGCCATGAATGGCGCTCCAGCTAAGGGATACCTGGGCACCCTGCCCAAATGCAATCGGTGCAAGCGTCATCACGAAGGAGCTTGTCGCGTTCCAAAGTACGACAAGTGTGGAAAATTGGGTCACCACACTGTGCTGGAAACAATGGGGAAAACGAAATGGCGGGGGCAATCGGAATGGTAATGAAGCTGGAAGAAACCAAGGATACTTCAGCTATGGAAGCAATAATCATTTCATGAATGCCTGCCCAAAAAAAAACAATGCTCAAGCTTGAGCATTTGTGATTGGAGCAAGGAACGCGCACGAGGACCCTAATGTGGTCACCGGTACGTTTCTCGTAAACAATCACTTTGCATCCATATTATTTGACACTGGTGCCGCTTATAGTTTCATGTCTGTGGAATTTAAACGTATGCTTGGGATAGAGTCTAGTAGATTGGATATTCCTTACTCCATAGAACTAGCCAATAGTAAACTTGTTGAATCGGGCGAAGTTGTTAGAGACTGCACACTAGAACTTGGTGAACGAAGATTTGGCATCGACCTCTTACCTATTCAATTGGGTAGCTTCGATGTAGTAGTCGGAATGGACTAGCTGTCCAAGAACAAAGCTGAAGTTATTTGTCATGAGAAAATCATTCGCATCCCTTTGGCGAATGATGAAACTCTCATCGTGCATGGAGAAAAACAAGATGCGCCTCTAAGAATCATCAGCTGCATGAAGGCGCAGAAGTGCTTAGGGAAAGGATGTGTCGCTTCCTTGCACATGTTGTAGACAAGAAGGCTGAGGAGTCGAAACTCGAAGACATTCCTGTGGTGAAGGAATTTCCTGATGTTTTTCTTGAAGATCTACCAGGACTACCTCTGCAACGACAAGTCGAATTCCGTATAGACTTGGTTCTAGGAGCCGCTCCTGTGGCCAAGGCACCCTATCGACTTGCACCATCCGAGATGCAAGAATTATCTACACAACTCCAGGAGTTGTTGGATAAAGGATTCATAAGGCCAAGCTTCTCGCCTTGGGAGCTCCAGTGTTGTTCGTAAAGAAAAAGGATGGAACTCTACGGATGTATATCGATTACAGAGAACTGAACAAGCTCACAATCAAGAATCGGTACCCCCTACCGAGGATTGATGACTTATTTGATCAGTTGCAAGGATCAAGCTACTATTCCAAGATCGACCTTCGATCTGGATACCATCAGTTAAGGATACAAGAGGAAAGCGTACCAAAGACTGCATTCAGAACACGCTATGGGCATTACGAGTTCCTTGTAATGCCATTCGGACTAACAAACGCGCCGACGGTCTTTATGGATCTGATGAACCGCGTATGCAAACCATATCTCGATAAATTCGTGATTGTATTTATCGATGATATCCTGATCTACTCATGGACGGAATAAGAGCACGAGCAACACCTCAGAACCATACTGGAACTACTGAAGAAAGAGAAACTCTATGCAAAATTCTCCAAATGCGAATTCTGGATTCGCGAAGTTCAATTTCTTGGTCACGTGGTGAATGAGAAGGGCATTCACATAGACCCATCCAAGATTAAAGCAATAAAGAATTGGGAAGCCCCCAAAACCCCAACTGAAGTTCGTCAATTTTTGGGCTTAGCGGGCTATTATCGGCGATTTATCGAGAATTTCTCAAAAATAGCTCAACCGCTAACTACCCTTACACAGAAAGACAAGAAATACGAGTGGGGTGACAAGCAAGAAGAAGCCTTCCAGCTACTAAAAAACAAGCTATGCGATGCACCGATACTATCTTTACCCGAAGGCACGTAGGACTTCGTGGTATACTGTGACGCTTCACGACAAGGTTTGGGTTGCGTGCTCATGCAACGCCAGAAGGTTATCGCTTACGCTTCAACACAAGAAAAACACCTTTAAAAACAAAGGAATCGGGTTTGAAAAGAAAACGACTAAGCAGGTGTTTAAGCCGAAAGAGAAGATCAATGAAGTTTTTGTCGCTGGTCCTAGTGTTGATGATGAGAAAGATTATATTTTCAGTCAAAAAGCTGTGGACGATTTCAATGCAGCAAAGAAGTTGAAAGAAGAGTCAGTCAAATCTACTTTTGTCGAATATGACAAAAGGGTGTGTTACCGCTGCAATGAGATCGGACACATGGCGAAACAGTGTCAGAAAGTGATCGAAAAACCTGTTGTTGTGAAACCGGTTCAAAAACAAACTGTTTCAAAACCAAGTGTTCAAAACAAGCTGTTTCTAAACCAACGGTTCAAAAGTCAAACATTCAAAAACCTCTACCTAAATCTCCAACTGACACAAAGGGCAAAAAGCCGATGATTTCTCCGATCCGTATTTTGAAAAGAGGTGAATCGTTGAAGTCGGAGGATAAGCCGAAATCGACTTTCGAGATTGGCGAATCCTCTAAGACTCGAAAGACTTCAAAAATTTACCCTAAGACAAAATTTTTTGAAAATCAATCTTGGGTCGCGAAATCGAAATCGTCTGTTGAGGTCAAAAAGATGGAGAATGTTTTGAAAATTGATTCAAACATTTTTAAAGATGATGTGGTTGAGTTTGAAAATGAAGTTGATAAGTTTCTTGATGAATTTCCACCGATAACTAACAAAGTTAAAACGATTGTGAAAGAAGAGGTTCCAAATGTCACATTTGATTTTCCAAAAACAAATGAGAAGTATGATGTTGTGTTCGGAAGTGTGTCGGAAGTTAAGAAATCCTGGGCTTCATTGTTTGAATAAATTTGATTTGATGGTTGCAGGGGCTGCCCAAGTCTATACTATCAAAATGGATTATGGATAGTGGCTCTTCAAGGCATATGACTGGGACGCTTGCTCTGCTCTATGATGTCAAATCCATAAACGGAAGCTATGTTGGATTTGCTGGGAATCAAGGTGGAAGGATTGTTGGTCAAGGAACGCTGTCAAATGGCGTGATTTCGTTCGACAAAGTGAACTACATAGTTGAGTTAACCAACAATTTACTCAGTATTTCACAAATCTGTGATAAAGCGTTTAGTGTACACTTTACTAAAACTGGATGTGTTGTGTTGAAACCAGGGTTTAAAATCCCTGATGAGATGGTGCTGTTGCAAGCTCCGCGGGAAAATGATCTTTATATACTTGATATGAGCGTCGCAACGCCAACATCTCATCAGAAACAGTGTTTTGTGTCTAAAACCAAAGCGACAGAAATAGATTCGATAATGTGGCATCGAAATATGGGCCACCTTCATGTTCGCAAAATGAACTTTTTGGTACACAATGATTTGGTTAATGGTGTTAATCTGAAGAATTTTCACTTAAATGATGATTGTGTAGCGTGTAAGAAAGGAAAGCAGACTCGAAAGTCACACCCATTGAAGATCATGAACACGATCAGGTTACCACTTGAGAGATTGCACATGGATCTCTTCGGGCCTGTCAACGTAAAGAGCATCAGTGGAGACTTATATTGCCTGGTGGTGATTGATGACTGTTGGACCGTTCTTTGACCCGAACAGTCAGTCAGAGTAGCTCATCCTCACATATAAAGGCGGAATCAGAATATGTAAGGTTACAACAGCTTGTCCTATTAATTTCCTTTGCTTTTATTGCTTTTCTACTGAAATTTTTGACAGAGTTTCGCTCCAGCATACAAACATACGTCCTTGGACCGCTCAGACGACACCACTATTTATAGACTATGTGGTTCGCTCATACGACAGGTCAAATGAGCGAACCTGTTACAAATTGACACATAAGCGGACCAGCTAAGACCCTATGAGCGAACCACTATGTAACTTGTGACAAATAAGCGAACCTATATGCAAATGTTACATATTTTACATTTTGACCCCCTGTTGACTAATCTTGACTTCAGACTTCTTGTAGACGCAGTCAACAGACATTCCGTGCATCAACAGACTCCCCCTTGGATGTTGACGTAGTCTTTATCAGTCTTCAGTTCCATAGTCTTCAGTCTTAGTCTTTTCCTCAACTCTGTCTATTCTCACAAACATTCTTCACAGGTTTCAGGATTAACACCTGGCTCTAACTTCAACTTCCCAATAGTTGTTGATCCAGACTCCCCCTTTCACAGACTCCCCCTCTCAGTATGCTGAGATCTTGAGATATCTGGCTCAAACTTTGACAATTTGCCTCCGTTGGGGATAATGAAGTCTCCAAACCTGTTACTCAACCAATAGCATTTCAATCTATCTTTTCAAACAATAAAACACAAACTCAATCAGTTATAAATATCCACTCAAGTATTCAGGTTCAAGTTAATGACCCTGATCACCTGATTAATCTACCAAGTTCAATTTAATGACCCTGGTTGATCTTTTTGACGAATCAAACTGATTTAGTAAAATCATTTTTAACTTTTTCTGAAAATAACAAGTATCAAATTAATGAACTTGTTTTTGACACAGAAAACAATCAAACTTCCAACAATGTAAGCTCTTCTCAATCTTCAGCTCAGAATCTCCTGCATCTGCTTCATCTTTCTAGAATCCGACAATCAACTTTCCACTCTGGTTTGTCTAAAATAAAGCAGAAATGTAAAATCTTTTTGGATTTTAAGGTGATCTAAACTAAGAAATGAAATAACAAAGAACTTAAATTGCGGAAAAGTAAACTATTTACAAGTTTTATTTTTGGCGAGCGTGTCAGGGAATCATATCAGCTTTTCAGACAGATTACAAGTACCGTTAAGCTACATTACATACTCAGACTTAAACAATTCACCTCGATTGTCGATATGCTGATCCATCTTAAATTCTCACACAAACTTCAATCTATTCAGGATACCGTTTAAGTGTTTTAAGAACTTAGATCAATTCATGTGTCCCACCTCTTGAATATACTCCCGTATCCAGAATCCCAATATTCAGTCTTACAGGCAAGAATACTACAATGATGTCTGTACATAAATTAGGGGTTAAATGCGAGAACTGAGGGATCTCAGGTCAGAACTTCTGTTCAGCAGAGAGATATCAGTTTCGACTTTGCAGTGTGTCCCTTTTAGAGGATCTTTTTAGCTACAACAACTGATTATCAATTTTATTGTCTAATCAGCTGAGGGCTTTATGCTATATTTCAAGCATTTTAGGCAAAGTATTAGCCAAGGACTAGGTCAGAACTACCGTTCAGCAGAAGTCCCGGAATAATACCCCAGACATCATAGAGTACAAACACCTAGTATATCAGAATACGAGACCT
Source organism: Helianthus annuus (assembly GCF_002127325.2). Classification (NCBI taxonomy): domain Eukaryota; kingdom Viridiplantae; phylum Streptophyta; class Magnoliopsida; order Asterales; family Asteraceae; genus Helianthus; species Helianthus annuus. Next base: position 57,198,839 of record NC_035445.2, read on the forward strand.
TTCAAACGAGATTTCAAGGGTTACCTATATATCCAAGTAGTGTTCCCCACGAATTTCACAAGTTTGAAATTTTAGGTTTATATCCCGAATAAATCTACTAAATGTACGAAAACCTATCGACACATCGTTAGTGAGACTGTTTAACTCATTTTGTCTTTCCAAATCTTTAGCATACTTTAATTGTCTAGCTGATGTACAATCATTTTCCCTATATACACAAGCTCTTTTTCAATTTTATCATGTTTTTGTATTTTTGCATTTTTTTTTTACTGTTTTTGCATTTTTTTTTTTGAAAAAAAACTATGTACAACTATCTATCTCCCCCTAAATACCAAAACATGTAAAAAACCGACAAACCATCGCAGATTGTTTCTCATCTTCATCCGCAACAGTACTCTCATCAACGCTCACAACCCCATCCGACACTGAAAGCAATTTCATACCATTAAGTTTTAACAAATATTGAAACCGATTTTATCAAAAGCTTTGGTATGCAAATCAGCTTTTTGTTCGTTAGTGTGGATTTTCTCAATTCGTATCAACTTTTTCTCGAAGCAATCGCGAATAAAGTGATGACGAATTTCGATATGTTTAGTTTTAGCGTGATGTACTGGATTTTTAGTTATATTAATTGCGGCCTCATTATCAACAAACAGAGGTGTGTTAAGAAACTGCAAACCGTAGTTGCGCATCTGTTGCTGTATCCACAGGATCTGAGAGCAGCAACTGCTAGCAGAAACATACTCCGCTTCACATGTAGATAACGCCACAGATGTTTGTTTCTTACACTGCCAGGTAACCAATCTCGGACCAAAGAACTGGCATCCTGCAGTTGTTGATTTCGCGTTGACTTTGCAGCATCCGAAATCTGAATCGGAATACCCTTCGAGCGTAAAATCTCCTTTTCTAGGATACCATAACCCCAATGACGGAGTACCTTTCAGGTAACGTAATATCCTCTTGACAATAATCATGTGTGATGCTCTCGGGTTAGACTGAAATCTTGCTACGAGGCACGTTGGGTACATGATGTCAGGACGTGAAGCAGTCAGATACATCAAAGAACCTATCATGGAACGGTAAAACGTTTCATCAGCCCTGTCTCCGGTGAGATCTGGGTGAATCCCATGATTAGTCGCAAGTGGGGTAGCAGCTGGAGTAGAACTTGACATTCCAAATTTCTCTAGAATATCATGCACGTACTTTGTTTGATGAATGAAAATTCCCTCAGGAAGTTGTTCAACTTGTAAACCCAGAAAGAATTTCATCTCCCCCATTGATGACATTTCGAATTTCAGCTTCATCACCTATTTGAAATCTTTGCATAATTTCTCATTCGTTGACCCAAAAATTATATCGTCCACATAAATTTGTACTATCAGAAGATGACCATCAACGACTTTAGTGAAGAGAGTGGCATCCACTTTTCCACGTATAAACTGGTTAGCGAGTAGGTGTTGAGACAAAGTCTCGTACCAGGCTCTCGGCGCCTGATGTAAACCATACAACGCTTTGTCCAGCAAATAAACTTTGTTCTTGTGGATTGGGTCAGTAAAGCCCGGCGGCTGACCAACATAAACCTCCTCTTTGACCTTCCCATAAAGAAACGCTGATTTAACATCTAACTGATATACTTTGAAATTCTTCCAAGACGCAAATGCTAGGAAAATTCTGATAGCCTCTAGTCGTGCAACATGAGCATAGACTTCGGTAAAATCAATCCCCTCCTGTTGACTAAAGCCCTGAACAACGAGTCGAGCTTTGTTCCTGACAACCACTCCTCTATCGTCCCTCTTACATTGAAAACCCATTTTGTATTGATTTTCCTTTGACCATCCGGTAAATCAACCAACTTCCACACCCCCAACTTTTCAAACTAACTTAATTCTTCTTGCATCGCTATGACCCAAGAGTCTTCAGTAAGCGCCTCTTTGTAAGTTCTCGGTTCGACCTGCGAGATAAAACAACTTAATGAAAATTCAGTTTGTAAAGGTGCTACTGTAGAATAAAAACATGTTAAGCCCTGGTCAATTTGACGTCTCGTGCGAACGCCCAATTGCAATTCTCCTATTATCAACTCCTCTGGATGATAAGAAAGAGTTCGCGGCATCACTTCGCTTGGAACATCTACATTTCCCTCCAGATTAGTAACATTCTGTTCTGCATCTTGGTCACCAACTTGGTTTGTTTGACTTGACAACTGGATCTGCTCCCCCTCAAGGTCTGAATCACCATGGTCAAAAACTGGCATATTTTCAGCTTCTTGATCATCATTCACCTCCGACTGATTACCAGGAGCAACTTCATCATCATGTTCACCAGCATTACTAGGACCTGCTTCATCGTCATTTGAAGTTTCCCGAGGTCTTCTAGAATACTCCGCTGGGAACCTGAGCTGAGACTTATACTCTCGCAAAATATCCAGCTCATCAAAGAAATCTTCTTCTTCCTCTGATTCTCCTCTCATGTTAAACGAATCCCAAAGTTTGTCATAATGATAACGCCATGAATCACCAGGATTCTGTGGCGGCATAGTGTAACCTTGACATTCAACATTTGCTGCCTCAATAATCTGCTTCTCGCTTGGAATGAAAACGCGTCGCAAAGGATTTGAATAACCCACAAAGATTCCCTCAACGCTCTTCGGACCAAACTTTCCTTTAGGCTCTATCACCGTACAGGGTGACCCAAACGGTTCTAGATACTTCAAATTCGGCTTGCGTTTATTGAGTAGCTCAAAACACGTCTTGTTGAACTTCTTTACAATAAGAACTCTGTTGAGAGTATAACATGCAGCAGAAACAGCTTCAGCCCAGAAATTAAATGGTAACTTAGAATCTGCAAGCATTGTTCTGGCTGTCTCGATTAGCGTCCGGTTTTTGCGTTCTGCAACTCCATTCTTTTGCGGAGTGTACGGAGCACTAAATTCATGCAGTATACCTCTTTCGTCACAAAATTCTTCCATCTTACTGTTTTTGAATTTAGTACCATTATCACTGCGAATTCTACAGATTGGCCTCTGGTACAGATTCTCAATTCTTTTAAACAATGCCATCAAACTATCAAAAGTCTCATCTTTTGATTTCAAAAACATCACCCAAGAAAATTTGGAATAATCATCAGTCACGACCAAACAGTAGGAATCTCCTGTTATACTCTTGACATTCACTGGACCAAACAAATCCATGTGAAGTCTTTCCAAAGGTCTTGAAACTGAATTGACTTGCTTTGTAGGGTGTGACTTTTTCTTCTGTTTGCCTTTGACACAACTTATGCACTCCCCTTCCAGATGAAAACCTTTAATATTCACTCCAGTGACCAAGTCGTTATGCACTAAGTGATTCATTTTCCTTAGGTGAATATGCCCCATCTTTCGGTGCCATAACCTTGATTCTTTCTCCGTTGCTCTGGACACAAAACAATGAGCCTGACCCGTGGTTGTAGTAGCGATGCTCATGTCCAACACGTACATTGACTCTTGGTGCCCTCATGATGATCCACTCTTCAGGTATCACAAATCCCGGTTTCAAGATCAAACATTCTTTGTCGGTGAAATGAGTAGTATACATCCTGTCACAGATCTGGGAGATACTCAGCAGGTTGTTCTCCAGCTCAGCGATGTAATTAACTCTCTCAAACGTTATAATGCAATTTGACAATGTTCCTTCACCTATGATCCTACCTCCTTGATTAACCGCAAAACCCACATAACCACCGTTAATGTTATTCACATCATACAGCAATGCGGTCTTCCCTATCATATGCCTTGACGCTCCACTATCCATTATCCACCTGGATACAAGTTTTGGAAGATCCTACACATAACAAATCATCATTTAAACAACTTCAAGAAAGATGCCGATTCATGCTTCGCAATCCAGGAAGCTCCGGCAATTCAAACTGTTTAGTCAAACATTGAGTCCACCCAGGCCTCATCAGCCTTAGGTGTAACCTTGACTCTCGCAATTTGAATTTTGAAATTTTCAGCTTTGAGAGGCGGAAAATTTGCATCATAATCAACAATAATTTGCTCTTCAGCCTTTTTCTCTTCAGAATTTGAAACTTTCTTCTCAACTTTTGATTCAATTTTTGGTTTCCACGCCTGTTGAGTTTCTGCAACCCTTTTATAAAATTTATCATTTTGAGTTACTAACTTCTTTACGGGTTCAGTTTTTGCTTTTACGTTGTCGATTTTAACGTTTTTCTTCTCAACCAATTTCTTCTCAACATACATCGGTGCTTTACCCTTCACATCAACCTTCTTTTGTTGAACCTTCACAGCTTCAGTCTTAGGCTTCACATATGTACGCTTTCGTGCAATGTGACCAACCTGTTCACATCTAAAACAAGTACGAGTATCAGCTACCCGACTCGTGCCTTCAGACTGAACCTGTGAAACTCTCTTCTCAAAAAATTCTTTGTTCGATTTTGAAAAAATTTCTTTTTCTTCATCAGCAAGTGAACTTGAACTGTTCACAAACTTTTTCTTTTCAACAAACCTCTTGTGTGAAACATTCTTTTTCTGAAACGGTTTACCCCCCTGATAACCACCCGACCAGTTGTTTCTGTTGTTATTGCAAAAACGCGGTGGATAACCAGTTTTCTTGTTGTAAACCATGTCTTTCTTTCGACTCAGATTGTTCACTGCTGACAACTCAACTTCGACCAGTTTGAAAACATTTGTCAATTTGTTCAAATTAACATTCTCTAATGGAAACTCAGAATCCGAAAACAACTTATCCGATCCCGACATCTTGTACATGACAAGATCAGATTCATCATGTAAGTTGTTTTTGGACTTTTGCTTCGGAATGTATTTGTCTAGAAAACACCCATCCTCCTCAGAAGTGTCATAAACCGGTTTAAGCACTTTGTCTACCACACTTTTCACCACATCACTTTGGACACCCTCGTCATTGGAAGACGTGAACGTGACATCAATGTTTTCAGGAAGTTTAACATCACTTTCTTCCTCAAGTTCAACCAACCCAGATTCCTTTTTAGTGTAATTGTGCAAAATCGGCGGTGGAACTTTGTGAAACCCTACACTGGTACCATCTGAAAACACATCCTCGCCAGCTTTGTTTTTCCTTATAGGTTTAGGAACAATATGCTGCAACACAAAGCTTGCGGAGCTATAACTGTTAAATTTCAACTGAATTCGCTCGTTTTCTATTTCAGCTTCTTGAACTTTAAGTTTCAATTTAGCGATCTCATCCAGTTGTTTATTAATTGATTCTTCTTTTATTCTCACCACAGCTCGCAAATGTTCATTTTCTTTAAACGTTTTACCATTTCGTTCATCACTTTCTTTAACTGTGGTTTTGAGTTTTTCAAATTTTTCAGAAATTTTACGGTTTTCAAGAATTAACTTTTCATTTTCAGTTTTAACCTTTTCATGATCAATTTTATCTTTTTCTATTTGAGAAGTTAACTATTTGATCCGTTCAGTTGAAGCTCTCACAGTTTTGTCACGACCGAGTATTTGATCCTCAACACTGCTGACCTTAGCTGTCAGGTTTTTAATTTTCTCATTGTTGAGGTACGTGACAGTACTACAGAAATTGCATTCTTTTGTGCAATTTTTGCAGTCAATGTTTCCATCAATCTTCTTACCTGACGCATTAGCTGACACATTTGGACTGACCTGATCCTTAGACTCAGAAACAGAATTAGGATCTACCTCAAGTGCTTTCGCAGCTAGCACTTTGTCAGCCATCTTTCCCAGATTTTCATATGTTAACTCCTGCGTAACGCCGATCAAGCCCGTATCAATCTTTTTCACTTCATCAATCTCTTCTTTTTCTTTCTTTTCTTTCTCCTCTTTCTCTTTCTCTTCTTCAATCATCTTTGACGTTGGTGTTCCCCACCACTTGTGCTGCCAATATTCATCTTCTTCTTTATACTCCTTGATGATGGCCTCAATATCAAGCGTTTTGTCATCAATCGCGATGTTGCCATACTTATCAAGGTAGCACTCTCTGTCTGGATCCCATCTATTCGGTCTTTTTGCCTCTAGATATATACCAGAAAGTCTGATAATCTTGTTTTCAGCAACCATCTTCTAATATCTATACTTCTGATCCTCTGTTCGATTATCTTTCCACGGAATAGGCTCATTCTTTGCCATGAAAGCATAACCAACAACATCTTCTTCTGGCAAAACCTCTTTGCTCCAATCGTAACCCTCATCATCATAAATCACAGCTAAAGCCTCGATTTGTCTCTGTTCTCTTCCTGCTGCTTCAATCTGGGCGGCTCGGATTTATTCTGATGGTAGATTGCCTTCTTGTAGTAGTCGTCTCGAAACGGATTCTCTGATTCATCTGCATACGCATTTCTGCATTCCCGCTTGAAATGACCCTTCTGTTTACACTTAAAACATGTCACCTTTGACTTATCGAACCCCAGCTTTGTAGACGGACCTCCGATTGTCTTCCTCCCGGTAATTTCCATGAAACGCTGAGCACGTCGAACAGCACTTGCCATCGCCCAACGAATATCGATCAGTTCCATTTCCTCCGGGTCTATCTGATCGTAGTCTTCTTTTGTCAGATTTGTGTTCCCGATCTTTCCGGCCACCAAACCTTCATAGGACTCCAACACAGACGCCAGAAAAACCATTTGTTGCTTGGCCGACTCTTCATCAAAGTTCTGTGCGTTCTTCAGATCTATCGCGATGTTGCACGAAAACTTCGCATCAGAACGATTTGCAGAAGACGTAGATCCACTGTGATAACCACTGTGGCTTCTACTGCTTGGACTGCTTTGATTTTCTTTACTTGCTGGAGATACATTCTCAGCTGAAAATGTAGTCTTTGGAGAAGTAGCTTTCGGCATCAAGCTTTTTGGATAGTAAAGATCCAAGTTTTGCTGATAGGATGAGTGATTGACTTTGTATGTTTTCTTCAATTCAAGCTCATGACTTTCAAGTCTCTCAATCACAACATCTGGAGTCAAATTTTCAAGAGCAATAGTGTTCTTCAACATCAGTGCGTAGTATCTCCAATCCACTTCATCTGGTAATGAATCAAACAGTTTGTCAACAAGTTATTCATCAGAATACGTAATCTTATGTCGTGCAAGTTCCAGCCTCAGATGACTGAACCTTTCAATCATTTCACAAACCGATTCATTTTTAAGACAACTAAACATGTCAAACTCTTTTCTAAGAAGTTTGGTTTTATTTTTTACAATCTCTTTGCTACCAAGACACTTCTTTTCAAGTTTTTCCCACAAATCTTTAGCATTGGAGTAATCTATCAGCGAAATGATATCTTCTCGCACCGATTGAAACAGTAATGCCACACACTTCTGCTCTGCCACAAAGGATTCAATTGCGTCAGCTGATGATAAAGTTTCTCCACTTTTGTCTCCATGAACATATCCATTTTTCAAACTCTTCCAACTTGCAAACGCGAAAGCCATCAACCAATCCTCAAATTTTCTCGACCAACGGCTATATTCCTCGATTGCCATAAGCTTCGAAGGTTTGTTGAATGTACCGAATGCACTCTCAGACTCCCAAGCTTCCTTCTTTTTCTCCTTTGATTGATTCTCATTTGTATTGTTTGAAGATGTATCGTTGTTTCCCGAACTACCCGTGAATGCATACATGTCGCTGAAAGGATTCATGAAAATATCATCCATTTTGATCGTTCCTGCAAAATCAACCAACACTTAGAAAAATTTTCGAGATTTTTGAAAAACAGAACCACAAAAGCGGACCAATCTGTACACGTGACAGATAAGCGGACCAAACAGGTTCAGATAAGCGAACCAGATGTGCTATATGAGCGAATCAGACAATGTATCAAAAGGCGAACCCAACTATGTCCTTTCGAGCGGACCAGAAAATGTCACAAGAGCGAACCAGTAAATGATCGTTCGAGCGGACCAGATAGTGTCCGTTCGAGCGAACCAGTCAGTAAAATTGTCTGAAAGAGCGGACCAAACAGGTATTTCGAGCGAACCTATCAACTAATTTCTGAAAAAGCGGACCACTTTGTTCGAAAACGCGAACTACTGTTTTTAGCCGGTTTTAACCATTTTTAGTCCGAATTTCACTCTAAAACTTTCTAGGGTTTGTTATTAGTGTGTTTTACATGTTATACTCAAATTTCAGACAATTTCAACCGTAGGAACCACTGAAAACCGAAAAAGTATGAGAGAAAGTGAGTAGAAGAGATAGATTTCTGCAGATATAAGCTGTAGTAGTATGAACTCCTCGTCCTGAGCTCTGATACCACTTGTTGGACCGTTCTTTGACCCGAAAAGTCAGTCAGAGTAGCTCATCCTCACATATAAAGGCGGAATCAGAATATGTAAGGTTACAACAAAGTTTGACAGAGTTTCGCTCCAGCATACAAACATACGTCCTTGGACCGCTCAGACGACACCACTATTTATAGACTATGTGGTTCGCTCATACGACAGGTCAAATGAGCGAACCTGTTACAAATTGACACATAAGCGGACCAGCTAAGACCCTATGAGCGAACCACTATGTAACTTGTGACAAATAAGCGAACCTATATGCAAATGTTACATATTTTACATTTTGACCCCCTGTTGACTAATCTTGACTTCAGACTTCTTGTAGACGCAGTCAACAGACATTCCATGCATCAACAATGACTTTACGAGATTTTCTTAGGTAGTGTGCTTGGAACGAAAAGATCAAACGTTTGAGCCATTGATGGTGCTTTTCAAGAAGATGGAAACGGTGTATAAACTGCCAATCCGGAGGATTCGGAGCGACAACGGAACGGAATTTAAGAACAACAAGATGTACGAGTTCTGCAACGACAAGGGAATTATTCATGAATTCAGTGCCCCGTACACTCCACAGCAAAACGGCGTAGCTGAACGAAAGAATCGGACCCTGATTGAGACAGCCCGTACAATGTTAGCCGATTCCAAGTTACCAATCTTTTTCTGGAGTGAAGCAGTTTCAGCAGCATGTTACACATTGAATAGAGTTCTCACTGTCAAGAAGTATAAAAAGACTTGCTTTGAGCTGCTGCACCGTTATAAGCCGAATCTTGAGTTTTTGGAGCCATTTGGGTCTCCTTGCACTTTTATTGATGAAAACGGTAAATTTGGCGCTAAATCTAATGAGGGTTTCTTTGTAGGTTACGCAAGCCCGCTGAAGAGGGTGTTCGTACCATGCCTGGGGAAGGTGATTCAAGTCCAACACGTGGATTGTCAGAAGCACACTCCATCGCCACAACTTCCCGGACAAAGATTCATGTTCGACTACGACAAGCTCTGGGAGTCATTTCATCTGTCGGTCGAGCCGAGTGATGAGGAACTAGCTATTATGTACCTGTATCAGCAAAATATGTCACAGGAGCAAGTGTCTAGACCGCTAGAAGTTTCTCAACCCACCGGGGGTACTCACGATAATGAAGCCGGACCGAGTGGAACAGCTCACGAACCACCAGAGGAACCAGCTCCATCTTTTGACGGATCTGACGAATCAGAAGCGGAACCCGCTCCGACTTTTGACGAGGATCCAACGGAAGCTGAGGATCAAACAGTTGATCTTGACATATCGAGTTTGGAATCGGAAGTTGTTGGGATTGAACCCTAACAGAGGAACAGATAATGTAAAGCCAAAACCGGATCCCATCAGTGGACACTTAATAAGCAGCTGTTTACTCTAATCTCTCCCCTTGACAGTGTTTATCTAACAGCTGATAATCTAAAGTGCTGCTCAACTACAACAACTGATAAACCAAACTCTGATGATTAACTAACAACTGCTGAAGACAAACTCTGTTGCTCAATCTACTGATGTTTCCTAAGTGCTGCTGAAGACTCAAGCACTGCCCTCTCAAAGACTGATCACCTTTGAAGAAAGCATTGAAGACTCAACATCTGTGCTAAGGCTACAACAGTGGAACGTGAAGCAGTAGTTTCCTTATGTTTTGTATGTTAGTGAATGTCAGATGTTACATGACAGTAGTTTGTACAGATCAGTATTTATAGTTTGTTAGGTCGTTAGATGTCACTATCATGGTGACGTCAGCTGAAGTATATCAGTAGTTTGGTTTGCCTATAAGTATGACAGTACTCTGAACTGTTACACTTGATCGTTTTGAGTGAGTTCCTCTCCTCAATTCATCCTTTCATCTTGTGCAACCAACTCTGGTGTATCAGGCTGAGGGGGAGTTTAGATTGTAAGCTTTTACTGTAATCTTTTGCTTCTTTGTAAATCATTTGACTCAATGAAAAGCAATTGTTTATCAATCTCTACTTTCTTTTGTTTGTGTTTACAAAGTTTGCTACCCATTTCCGCTGCACTTCATCATTTTATGCAAACAAACACAAATCATGACAGCCTCAGATCCTAACAATTGGTATCAGAGCCTGGACAGTCAAAATTCGATCTAACAATCAATTTGACATAACAGTTCAGCTCAAAATTCATTGATACTAAGGTTGGTTGCATTCAGTTGAAAAACAGAGTAACGAGTAAATCATGGTCAAAGTGGTTATTCAAAAACTTTGTAAAACAACCAAGATGTCATATGACACACAAATATCAAACAACAAATGTTATCATGCATGTGTCACTCATAGTTTTCAGATCTGTGAAATATCTGATAAATTATGAGATCGTTCAATATTTCAAAATTGATTTCAAATGTTGTTTCGATATTTGTGATGTTCTTAATAAACACTAAAGTATGTACCTCAGATCAGCAAAACTTGTGTTCTTCTAAGACACTAGTATACCGCTGATAAAGAAAAGAGGGAAATAAAACTTTAGTAAAAAATTTCTCATGTGTTCAAAGGCAAGTTGAGTACCTTCAAAAGGACCAAATCAACCTTGTCTAACACCTATTGAGAAAAATAAATTGTCAAAAACAGTCCTAATCATAAGTAATGTGAGATCTGAACTAAAGCATGCTCAAACATGGTCAGATTTCTTAAAACATTGCTTCAAGGTGATTATGGACAAGGTATGTTCAAAATATAATCTCCTAGTGAGTATTTCTGAACATATGAATAATAAGGGTAAAAAGGGAAAAAGGGAAATAAGAAATCTCAAAGTGTGACTATCTCAAAACTTTTGAAATCAAAAGGAAAGAGTATTAGCATAAAACACTTTTGAGGTTAAAATTAGATCTTCAGTGATCATCATGCAACTGTGTGCATTCATCAATACAGAAATTGTTCTGGTAACAATGGCATATCCAGTGATTGTGCTTAATCAACTCAATAATAATGATTTGTATTACAATTAGAAAAGAGATTACATGGATTTAAATAGACGTAAACCCTAGCCTAATAATATAATGGGCCAATTTGTTATTTGGGCTGATATTCCCCCGCAAGTTGAGGGCGGGGAACGACCTGCAACTTGGACCTAAGAAACATGAAACGTTGAGAAGACAAGGGCTTTGTGAATACGTCGGCAATCTGTTCATCAGTCTTAACAAACTTGACATTCAGCTTCCCTTTAGCAACTTGTTCTCGAACAAAATGAAAATCCACTTCAACATGTTTAGTACGAGCGTGAAAGACTGGGTTGGCCGATAGATATGTAGCACCAAGATTATCGCACCATAATGTTGGTTTAGAAGCTGTAATTCCCAATTCCCGAAGAAGAGATTCAAGCCAAATTATTTCAGCAACAGCATCGGCAATGGCTTTATATTCAGATTCTGTGGAGGACCGAGAGACGGTCTTTTGTTTACGAGCGGACCACGAGACCAGATTTGAGCCCAAATAGATTGCATATCCCCCCGTGGATCGTCGGTCCACCGGGCAACCAGCCCAATCAGAGTCTGAATATGCTTGAACAAGAGGACTAGATCCATCATTCCAACAGGAATCAAAGAAGGCATGAAGATGAGATGCAGACGAATGCCGGAAAAGGAGCCCAAAATTAATAGTTCCCTTTAGATATCGTAGGATTCGTTTAACAGCAGACCAATGGTTTTCAGTAGGTGCGTGCATAAACTGGCAAACCTTGTTGACTGAAAAAGCAATATCAGGACGTGAGAGGGTAGCATACTGAAGGGCACCAACAATCTGACGATACTTCGTCGGATCAGCATAAGGCAAGCTGTCATTTGGCAAGAGAACTGATTTGACATCCATTGGGGAGGCAACAGGCTTACATTCAGAGAGTCCAGCCCGATTAATGACATCAAGTAGGTACTTTCTTTGAGAAAGAATTAAACTGGAGGTCTGGTGGATGACTTCAATACCCAAAAAATAATGTAGTTTGCCAAGATCTTTAACTTCTAGCATCGAACTGAGCTCTGTGATGATGGAGTTAACCAGTTGGGAGTTGTTGCCAGTGATGATGATATCATCAACATAGACTAAGACATATACAATGCTACCCCGGTGATTGTAAATGAAAAGAGACGGATCGGTTTTGGAACCGTAAAAACCAACCTGTTGCAAAGCTGTTGACAGTTTAGTGAACCATGCTCGTGGGGCCTGTTTCAGGCCATATAGAGACTTATGGAGACGACACACATGATGGGGTTTAGTAGGATCAACGAAACCAGGGGGCTGAGTCATATACACTGTTTCGTCTAGATCTCCATGAAGAAAAGCATTTTGAGCATCCAGTTGCTTTAAGGGCCAGTTGTTGGAAACCGCAAGGGATAAAACCGTACGGATAGTGACCGGTTTTACAACTGGGCTGAACGTCTCATGATAATCCACCCCGGACTGTTGCCGAAAACCTTTCGCTACGAGTCGTGCTTTGTAGCGACTGACATTGCCATTGGAATCGGTTTTCAACCTGTACACCCATTTACAATCAACAACGTTAGTATTATCAACACGAGGGACTAACGACCAGGTTCCGTTTTTGTGTAAGGCCTCTAATTCCTCGGCCATGGCATGACGCCACTCCGGGGATCGGTTGGCAACGGTAAAGGATGTGGGTTCGGTTTGGTTGGAGGTAGTGGAGGCAGTGAAGGCCGAGGGGTCAAAGGGTTGAGTTTGTTTTGGGTTTTGTCGAAGATGAGAAGGACGAGGTCGAGGTGGCGGAGGGTGATTCTGTGGTGGTGGTGGGGGTGGAGGTGTTGGAGGGTCATTGTGTGGAGGTGGGGGCGGTGGGAATGGTTGAGTGGGTGGCATATTTGGTGTATCAAGGTCCGGAATTGGGTCAGGGAAGATAGAAGCGTAAGGAGATGATGGTGGTGGAGTAGGTTGGGTAGGTAAGGGTTGTTCGTAGGGGAAAACATGTTCATTGAAGCGTACATGTCGGGCAATATAAACTCTTTCGGTTTGTGGATCAAGGCAGCGGTACCCATGGTGAACAGGGCTGTATCCAAGAAAGACACAAGGGAGGGACCGAAATTCAATTTTATGTCGATTGTAAGGACGAAGATACGGAAAGCACTGACAGCCAAACACACGAAGGAAGGTGTAATCTGGTTTACGATTAAAAAGGATTTGGAAAGGAGATTTGTTGGAATTTACTCGAGAAGGAAGACGATTGATGAGGTAGACCGTTGTTTCAAAAGCAAAGAACCAGAAACGTTGGGGTAGATGGGCCTGAGCGAGAAGAGCAAGGCCAGTCTCCACAACATGGCGATGGCGTCGTTCAACAGTCCCGTTTTGTTCACTAGTATGGGGACATGACCTGCGATGAACGATGCCTAGAGAGGTAAAAAACGAAGTTAAGTTGCGAAATTCGCCTCCCCAATCAGATTGCACATTTTTAAGTTTTGTATTGAATTGGCGTTCTGCCATGCGAACAAAATTGGTAAACTGAGAATAAACATCCGACTTTTGATTAAGTGGGAAAAACCACATGTAACGGGAATAATGATCAACACACAATAAGTAATATCGATAACCATCAATTGACAAAGAGGGAGAAGGTCCCCAAACATCACAATAAACCAGGTCTAAAATATTATTACTACGAAAAGTTGAATCTTGCAAATGGAGTTTAGAAGACTTGCCCATTTGACAGGAGGTACACAAAAAAGATGACAATTTATTTGAAACAGGTAAAGAACATGAAGAAACAAGAGAATTAAAAACTCGACCATGGGGGTGACCCAAACGTTGATGCCATATTGTGGAGGAAGCTTTGATGGCGGTGTAAGCAACTTTAGGTAGTGACTGAAAACGAGGAAGTCGGATGGAATATAATCCCTGTTCACTGGGGCCCCGGAGGAGAGTAGCTTGTGTAACCTCGTCCTTCACGACAAAAAAAGAAGAATGAAATTCAAAAAAGACATTATTGTCAGTACAAAATTTTTGTACAGAAAGTAGGTTTTGTTTAAGTTGTGGGACATGAAGAATATCTGAAAGTTTGAAAGTTTTATTTGAAGATGAAAATTGTTTTGAGCCAATATGTAGGATAGGAAGGGGGTTACCGTCACCAACACGGAGAGAGTCATTACCATGGTACGGCTCAGAATTATCGAAGCTGTACAAATCCGGAGAACCATGGTTGTTAGCACCTGTGTCAGGTTTCCAAGTGGAATAGGAGCCAACATCTGAAGCAGCATAATTGGAAGCAGCAAAATTGGCTTGTGCACGACCTTGAGAAGGCTGATTTGGACATTGAGACGGAATATGTCCGATTCCACACCTGTTGCAATGACCGTAAACCATATTTTGGGTGGAGGCCCAAGAAAACTGTCGTGTGGATTGATGCTCGCGGCCCCGATTAGACCGATTGTTGCCGCGATAATTGCCCCTGCTGCCTCGATTTGGACGATTGTTACTGTAGGAACGAGATGCAGCATATGCTTGGGGTTGAGGGGTTGTGTTAGAGGCTGCCGGTGATGGAGAGGTTGTCGGCTGAAGCTGATAACCGATTTGGGCAGCCATAAGTTGGAGGGACTGTAGTTGCTGCTGAATACCATCAATACCAATGTTGTTGGGTTGAACAGATGTAGTGGCAACAGCCGCAAATGGCTGTGACGAGTGGCTGGCTGCAACCGGAACCGAAAGAAGACGATTCAGCATATAATCGTGATCACTCAGCAGCCCGTGTAATTCGTTAAAGGCAACCGGAGGGGATCGAGCAAGAAGATTACTTTTCAGCCCATTATACTCGTCTCGTAGACCAGCGATAGTAAGCATAACCAAGTCCTTATCTTTTATCGGTTCACCTATATTAGCAAGAGCGGTAGCGTATTCTTGAGCACGACTCAAATAGTCGACTGGTTTTTCATCGCCTTTCATGGCGAGTTTAAGAAGCTGAGTTTTTAATGTAAATTCATGGGAAGATGTTGATGGAGCATAAGCACGTTCTAAAGCAAGCCAAATATCACGAGAGGTTTTACCTTGGACGTGCTGGAAGGAGGCTTCAGAGATAGTTGAGACAAGAACCATACGAACATGAGCATCATTAGCAACCCAACCCGGGTAACTCGGGTTGTCAGCGGTGACTTCTCCAGTGGTAACTTGTTTTGGTGGGCATGGTATAGTGCCGTCAATATAGCCAAACAGATTGTTGGCAATAAGGAATGGTTCGATCATTGCTTTCCAATAACCATAGTTTTTAGGGTTAAGAGTAAAGGCAAATTTATGAGAGTTATGGGCTGTTTTTTTCTTGAGTTGTGAAAGGTATGATAGCCGCCATGGATGTGGGAGATTGTTTGGCCGGAGTTTTAATGTCGGCAGGAGCTGGAGTCACTGGAACTTGCGTCGGCAGTGGGAGGGTAGGGCGGCGGCTGATTAGGGTTTTTAGGTTTGGCTCTTGATACCAAATCAACTCAATAATAATGATTTGTATTACAATTAGAAAAGAGATTACATGGATTTAAATAGACGTAAACCCTAGCCTAATAATATAATGGGCCAATTTGTTATTTGGGCTGATATGCTTAAAAGAAATTGACAAAAAAAATGACCCAAATAATGGTCAGAATAACTTGAGAATAATTTGATCATTTACTTGAAAAAAAACTGTCAGATCCTTTTGATTATATCCAAAACATCCTTTATTTTTTTAAGGTGTTTTCCTTTTAATAAAACCAGATGCATTTTAATTTCTATAAAATGTATTTTGAACTTTTACTCATTTTTAATAGTGAAAGTTCATCTCTGGTCAAGATGTAATCTCCTTATTTTTTGTGTGAAATTACTTTCCTTAAAACTAGTCAAAAGGAAATGACTCACACATCAAGGTCATGTTAAGCTCAAGTTTAGTTTGTCACAGATCAGAAATTGATTGTAAATCCATTTTTGAACTACTAAGACACTCATATTCTAGTAATAAGACATAAAATGAGTTGTTCTAAGTAGAGCAAGACTTCATCATTTGGGATGCTAAACCACTGTCTGAAATAATAGACAGATGGTAAAACCTTGAACAAAATTTCTAAAGATGACTGCTGACAACTTAATCTTGATATAATACATCTAAAATGTATTTTGTTAAGAATAGCATTTTTGGTGCTCAACAGATGATAGATAAGATATTGTGTTTCCACAACGACAAAAATCAATATCTACATCTAAATCAACAGATGCTAAAATTATTTGTCAAAAGTCAAAACACTGCTGCACAAACAGTTGATTAAACATATGATCTTCATTTTTATCCACTGCTGTATCTAAAATGTTGTTGTGCCTTAACATCTGATTTCTAAAGTCTGTCCACTGCTAAAGTGTCAACATCTATTCTTCAAAAACACTGATGTTAAAATCATTGTTTCAACCACTGATACATCCACTGTTTCATTTTATTACTGTTGTAACTACTGATGCTTGATCCATCACTAGTTGTTAAAACAACTGTCTTCCATCATTTACCATTTCATCAGATGTTTGACACGTGGTCCGTTTTTAGCCTTCAGATCAAAATAATCGCTGCCACATCAGCAATCACTTTTTTCCTAAATAAAACCCTGATTAAATCCAAACAGCGGATTACACTGTCGAATTGAATTCCAAACATTCTCTTCACAAAACAGTTTCCCTCTCATAACTCCAAAAATCTTCTTCGATATTCATCATCAAAAATGACGAAGCCAAAATCGAAATCAAAAACAAAACCTTCATCATCTTCATCCAAAACAGCAGAAGCCACTTAAATGGCCGCTGAAACCATGGAGATACGCTACAAAGCTCCACACAATTATGTGGGTATACTCATAAAACCCACCGATAACCACACATTCGACTCCATCCTTGACATTCTCTCTGCATCAAAGTACAAAACTTTGATAACAGCAGACGCTCCTATTTACCTTGATACCCAGAGAGAGTTCTGGAAAAATGCCACCCTTGAAAAACAAGGAGATATCACCGCCGCCATCAACTCCTCGATACAGGGTAAAAAGGTAAAAATCTCTCCGAAATCCATCTCTGAAACCTTTAAACTCGATGATTTAAATGGAAAAACCTCTTTTACAAAAGACGAGTTAGTAAAGGATTTCATGAACAGGGGATATGCAGAACAACCAAAGGTAGATACCCTACAAAAGGGTTACTTCCCTTCTGCACCCAGATTTTTATTTCACACACTGCTCATGTGTGTTTCAAATAAAACAACGTCCTTCAATGAGATACCAACAAAAATCCAATGTCTGGGGTATGCAATTTTAAACGATAAAAACTTTAACTACTCCCAGGTAATATTTGATGATTTGGTAAAGAACGTTGATAATAAAGCTTTTCTGCTCTTTCCAAGATTTCTAAGCTACTATTTTGAACAAACATTTGTAGAGAAAGATGCAGAACTGCCCAAACAAGGTGTCTCATTCAAAATAAACTTTTTAACAAAAGAAACTTTTTCAAGAATGATGGCACCAATAAAATTATAAACAAAAGAGGCTGAACAGGTTTTAGAAACTGTTGTTGATCCTCAAACAACCACTGCTGAGCCCACTGCTCCAGGTGATCAAAGTAGCACATCCATTGCTTTGAAACCAACACCTGCCACCAAAAAGACCAAAAGAAAACCATCCAGAAAACCCACCAAACCCACACCAAAGGCAACTCTGGAAGATGAGATCCCAGAGTTAATGCCAGTGACAACACAAAAGTCACAAGAAACCACTGTTGCTACTTCCTCACAGCAGTTGGAAGAAAGATCTCAACCCCAGCCTAAAACTCCTCATGCATCCTCACAAAAGGGTCAGGTTGTAAGCACAGGGACACCACATTATGAAGCTCTGTATCCACTCGGATCCATCTTCCACAGTCCTAATCCCAAGGACATATCTCTTTCTACCCCCACACCCTCACCAATAATATTACCACAATCAATAATGCCCCTGTTGCATGCAGTTGATATGGCACAGACACAAACCAGTTCCTCTCAATCACCTATTACTGAGAGTATACCTCCACAAGTGACTGGGTCTGATGTGCATACCTCTGCTATCCCAGCAACAGTTGAGGAGGTTACACCCCTTGAGTTACAAGTAACTCTTAGTGGTAGTTCAAGTGGAGTAGCAACTACAACTGATGGATCAACAGATCTTCAGTTGGACAGTTGTTTCATAACTAAGACTCCCTTGAAGGCAATTTCTTCCATGGCAACATCGGTAACCACCAGTGAGTTAAATATAACCACTGGTACCATCAAAGGTATATCGGTTGCTAAAGAAAGAAGTCCCCAGTACCAAGAACAAGGGCATCAATGGATGATTTTTGGGATTCACTTCCTAAGTCAAACATTGATACAACCACTGCTGGTGGGGATTCAGATGATCCTGTTAATTCAGGTGATGATTCAAGATATAATGAATTGACGGCCAGAGTTGAAAACCTGGAATCTTCAGTTGCAGAAATAAAAGATATGGTGCAGAAGCTGTTATAAGCTCAAATAGCCCAATCATCTGCTCCTCCTACTCAAGTACCTGCTCCACAAGCATTTGCTGCAAATGAGCTATGGAATATCCTCCAACCACTGCTTGAACAACAACAACAAATGGCTGCTAAAAAGCATGCTCTTCAAGTGCAAATGTTGACCAACATGGTTGAATCTCGGTTCAAAGATACACAAGCTGATATCAAGGCTATAAAGGCCAGCATTCAACAGAATGCTCAAAGTGAGAAAGCTCCATCTGTCATTTTCTTCATGGATACACCCCTGGCAGATAATGCCAAAAAGGGGGAGAAAAACAGGTTGAAAAAGAAAGGTATAGAAGATGGGATGCACATTGAACCTGAGAAACCCAAGTCTTCAACAGCTGATACTACAGTAGTTTCAAAAACTGCTGTCAGTAGCCAAACAGCTGCCATCTCATCAACACACACACCTACAACACACACCACCTCATCACACACCATCACAACTACTGTTCCACCACCACCATCATCTAAAGCCACACCACCACTGCCTCCTGCCATAAAGCAGAAGACAGCAGATGTTACAACATCTGCTGTAGTGACAACAATGATTGAAGCACCAGTTGTGTAACAACTGTCACTAAAATCCCTAATTAGGATGGTAATTAGCTATTAAGGAAACCCTAATTGAGACACCCAAGTGATTCTACGCAAACCCTAAAATTTCCAGAACAATCAGAATCAGGATCAGGGCCCCTAAAACTTAGGGGGGATAAACCCTAGCCAACGATTATCCTCATAACTCTGTGTAAAATTCGAAATTAACGAAACTGTCAACACAGCAAGCCTAGTTACACACGTAGCTACCCTATGAACATAGGTTACCACTCGCGTAGGGTGACACCTATAGGGGGTACCCCTCGCGCTACGCGACGGTGTCAAATTTCGTGTATAAATAGAGGAGTCTGGGACTTGAATTCTGTCTTTGGAACGACGTAAAATTGAGTTACGTAGAGCGAATTATCACAGAAACAGTCTAACACACACACACACTAATATCGAATCGCTGCCGCGGAACAGGGTAATTACTCGATCGCTATTACGATTCAGTTTCCGGAATCAATACATTCAAAGAATGTCTAAGTGTCGCCCACATTGGGCTATGCTTTGTCGTTTGTCGGTAAACCGATAAATGAGTTGAAGCATTGTACTTTGTCGTTTGTCGATAATTCGATAAATGAGTTGAAGTACTATACTTTGTCGTTTGTCATTTTGATAAATGAGTTGAAGTATTGCACTTGGTCATTCATTGTGAGAAATTGATCTCGGAAGTTATCGTAACTGCTGTATTGATCACTAATCCTGTTTTGTGTGCATTATTGTTAAATTAGAAATAATCAAGGCTAATCAGTAGGCTTATACACTGCTCGTTAAATCTGCAATGTGAGTCATTCTCTTTTTCTCAAACTGTTTTACAATACCTCAAAGTATTTTCAAAGTGTTATAATTACAGGGACTAAGTCGTGGATATCTTGATTTATTGGTTAGTGGGGTATTGTGCACATTACTATTTCTCCCAGTTAGGTTCATTAACCTACTAGGGAGAAACGTCACTATTAGAGTTCATTGACCTAATAGTGGTATGACCATCGTCACCATTGTGACTTGTCACCATTGTGGCAGAAAGCCAGATAAGGATAAGATGTGAACCATTGTAATCGCTCTTATGCTGTAATTTATAACTATGGGTCATTTCCTAAAAACTGAATGAACTCACTCAGTATTTCCCCGCTGACAAAACCTTTTTCAAACATGTTTCAGGTAATCTGTTGTGAGCAAAGAAAAGTGCCAGAAAGCACTACCAGCTTAGAAAAGTGGCTCAGTGTAAATAAATAAAGGAACATGTTTTAAAAATAAAGATTTCCATGGAAATCACATTATTGTAAATTACTGGGTTTTATCCCTAAATTATGTAATGAGCAGTTTTAATACTAAAGATCCTGTTTTCAAAAGACTTCCGCTGTCGCCTAAATTAAATACCGCAGGATTTCTGTCCCGCGGCTCCTGAAACGGGTCAAACCGGGTCGGGGGCCGTGACAGAAATAAGGTGGTATCAGAGCCACTTCTCAAGCCACTGATTTAAGCCAATTAAGTATTTAAATACTTAATTTTTTATTAATTGCTATTTTGTGATTATGTGTTCTATTATCTGAATAATTTTGTACAGTATGAGCAGATCTTTATATGCTAGTCAATGTAGCAAGTAATGCAAATTCTTAAATAATTTGACTCAAGTATTAGTACCTTTATTATCTACAGTCTAGAAGTCTTATCAAGAAAATCATAAAATTTACAAATAAAACCTTGTGTGATGTAAATTTCAATAGTACCCAGTAGGAACTAATATTTAAAAAGTTTTTTTTATAAATTTTATGAATTCTGACTATGTCTATTTTTGCTAAACAGCATGAGTAACTTGTCTGAGGCCCTTCAGAATTTAAATCTCTATCCAGTAAGAGTAGAAGTTTCCAGAGATTTCAATAGGTATATACCAGATATAGAAGAACCTATAGAGTTCGATGCTTTACCTCCCAAGAAACCCAAGCCCAAGGAAATAGAAATTGGGGAAAGTTCCAGGCAAATTGAAAAGTTACCATCTCAGGAAGAGTTAGATTCTATAATGGCAAGCCATAATACTATTAAGCCTGTTAATGAAACTATTTTTAATCGCTCTTTTGAAACACAACTACCAATGAACTTAGAACCAGCTATTCCGAACCCTTCAATCCACTCGCAAATAGACGAATGGTTAATTAATGAAATACAGTTACAAAACCATCCCTATAAGCTTTTTCCTCAGTTCAATCTAGAACCTTTACCAAAAATTTCCCAATAAGTAATAAGAATATAACTGAACTCCGCCAGTTTGACCAAAAAACTAATGAATGTTGGGAATAGGATCCAAGAGATTGGGAAACAGATCTCCTGGAAATATGATAAGAGGGAACACAGTTACTAGAAAATCGTTGACAAAAAAAAAATAGGGGATTTATGAAACTGTTATTGTGTAATAGTAATAATAAAATCAGTATATGTAAGATAAACAATAAAACGATTGTATATAGAAGCATGAAATTTTAGAAAATTTATAAATTTTGTTCGTATACGTGATTATGTGCAATTAAGTGTGATATTGGATTATTTCTTGTATACTAATTATTTATCTATAAATTAGTTATCGAATGGAAAACGCTAATAATGAACCAGTTAATGATTCTGAGCAACAACCGGAGGATCAATATATGACTAGGCAGGATATAGAAAATATCGTTGCTCAAGGGATAGCCAACACTATTCCAACAATGATAGCTCAAGGGATAGCCAACGCTATTCCAGCCATCGTTGCTGCAGTTAAAAATCCAATAGAACCACAACAACTCGTTCCTAGCAAACGTATTTCTGAAGATAACTTCAGTAATAGCGTAAACGGAGGCAATGATCATGTTAATCATGACAATGAACCACAACCAGCGCCGCTCCCTAAGAAAATGAAAGTTGCAACGCCTGGTTGCACTTACAAGGAATTTCTTGCTTGTAAACCATCTGAGTTTGCAGGCAACGAAGGAGCGACTGCGGCACTACGTTGGTTAGAGAAAACTGAGGCAGTAATTGCCATAAGTAAATGTGCTCAGGATGATCAGGTTAGGTACGCATCAAATCTTTTCAAAGAAGGAGCGCTAGAATGGTGGAATACGGTGTTACAATCAAAAGGAAGAAGAATGGCGTATGCTATGAACTGGGAAGAATTTAAAAGCTTGGTAGAAAGAAAATTTTGTCCCGAATATGAAAAGGAACAAATGACAAACAAATTTTTAACCCACCGAATGGTTGATGTAGATTGTCGAAAGTATACTACGACATTCTTCGAATATGCTCGAGTAGTACCAACCCTGGCTTCGCCAGAGCCAGTACTTATTTCTCGATATATTTGGGGATTGATTTCTGAAATCCGTAACATCGTCAAGGCCGCGAAACCTCGCACGATTGATGATGCGGTGGATTTAGCCAATACTCTGACTGACGAACTAGTACGGACAAGAGAAGAAAATAGAAGAAAGGAAGTAGCCCAAAAGATTACCCAGGTAATCCGTTCGGATAACCATAACGATTTCAAGAAAGGAGGGAATGGGCAATCTTCCACTAGTCCATTTTGCAATTTTTGCAAAAGAAAGCATTTTGGAAGATGCAAAGGATACTGCAATTTTTGCAAAATTCCGGGGCATCAGGAAGAAGACTGCAGGAGGAAGAAATTTTCAGTTTGTTACAACTGTGGAGAAACTGGACATCTTAGGCCAATTGTCCAAAACTAAACAAACCATCTGACACTAAAGCCAAACCTGCAGAAGAAGCAAAAAGGAATGCAAGAGCCTTTCAATTAACTGCTCAAGAAGCAGAGCTCATTCCAGATGTAATAGCCGGTACGTCCTAGGTTACAACGTTTACACAAAAAGTATTAACTGACTCTGATGCACACCAAAGTTTTATAAATACTTCATTCTGTCAAACTCTTAACTTAGACAAATCTTTACACTCAAAACAGGCAAAAAGGAAAATATAGAACTCTCAGATCATATAATTCTTCGCTAACCTAATTCCTATGAAATTAGCCGAGTTTGATGTTGTATTAGAAATAGATTGGTTAGTAGCCAACCCTACTCGAATTCTCTGTGATAAGAACTTTATAGAAAATCCAGGTACCCGCCGGAGAAGTATTTATGATTATAGGAAATAAACCACGTAAGGTCACATGATGAATCATGAAGGTATTCACTTAGATCCTGCTAAGATAGCAATGGAAGAGTTCGCAATCTTTAAATGGAAATTAGGAATTTTGTAAATTTAGCCGGATACGATAGGCAGTTTATTAAGGATTCTTTTAGATAGGTATATCCTTAACTAAGTTAACACAGTTAATTCTAAATAAGAACCCAAACAAAAAGAAGCCTCTAGCTAGCCTTACCAGAAGGAACAGAAGATTTTAAAGTATACGGTAATGCTTCAAAGTTAAAATTTGAATGTATGGTAATGCAACACAAAAAGGTAATTGTGTATGCATCAAGACAGTTGCAAAAGCACGAAGAAAGCCTTATCACTTGTAAGCTTAAAAAATTAGAAACCACAAGTTACCCTTAAGATTAGGAAACATTATTTACTATGGGTCATAAGAATTTAAGATATATATTTGAGCAACAAGAATTAAAAAATGAGGAAAAGGAAATCCTCGGTGATTACGACTGTGATGTTTAGTATCACGAAGGAAAGACTGAAGACGGTTAGAAGAACTATACAAATAATAAACAAAAGCCGTCGAAGTTCGAGTTGGAGACAAAATGCTATTGAAAGTATTTCCTTGGAAAGGAATTTATAAATTCAGTAAGAAAAGAAGCTAAGTCTCTGATACGTAGGACCATTTCCAGTAATCCAACGCATAGGA
The DNA here is from genome assembly GCF_002127325.2 of Helianthus annuus. Taxonomy (NCBI): domain Eukaryota; kingdom Viridiplantae; phylum Streptophyta; class Magnoliopsida; order Asterales; family Asteraceae; genus Helianthus; species Helianthus annuus. The sequence continues at coordinate 57,223,077 of NC_035445.2, forward strand.
CCAGTAGCTTATCATTTACAACTACCAGAAGAGTTAGCAGGAGTACATGATGTGTTTTCACAAGAAATGTCTCACAGACGAATCCCTGGTAGTAACTCTTCAAGATATAGAGGTAAATGAAAAGCTAAAATTCATAGAGAAACCCCTACAAATAGAAGATCGGAAAATTAAGTTTCTCAAACACAAACGACTAGTGCTAGTGAAAGTCAAATGGGAATCCAGAAAAGGACCAGAGTACACTTGGGAACTGAAATCAAAGATGAAGTGAAAGCACCCTCATCTATTTCAGTGAATCTCGAGGACGAGATTTTTCTTAAGGTGGGGAGGATGTAACAACTGTCACTAAAATCCCTAATTAGGATGGTAATTAGCTATTAAGGAAACCCTAATTAAGACACCCAAGTGATTCTACGCAAACCCTAAAATTTCCAGAACAATCAGAATCAGGATCAGGGCCCCTAAAACTCAGGGGGATAAACCCTAGCCAACGATTATCCTCATAACTCTGTGTAAAATTCGAAATTAACGAAACTGTCAACACAGCAAGCCTAGTTACACACGTAGCTACCCTATGAACATAGGTTACCACTCGCGTAGCGCGACACCTATAGGGGGTACCCCTCGCGCTACGCGACGGTGTCAAATTTCGTGTATAAATAGAGGAGTCTGGGACTTGAATTCTATCTTTGGAACGACGTAAAATTGAGTTACGTAGAGCGAATTATCACAGAAACAGTCTAACACACACACACTAATATCGAATCGCTGCCGCGGAACAGGGTAATTACTCGATCGCTATTACGATTCAGTTTCCGGAATCAATACATTCAAAGAATGTCTAAGTGCCGCCCACATTGGGCTATGCTTTGTCGTTTGTCGGTAAACCGATAAATGAGTTGAAGCATTGTACTTTGTCGTTTGTCGATAATTCGATAAATGAGTTGAAGTACTATACTTTGTCGTTTGTCATTTTGATAAATGAGTTGAAGTATTGCACTTGGTCATTCATTGTGAGAAATTGATCTCGGAAGTTATCGTAACTGCTGTATTGATCACTAATCCTGTTTTGTGTGCTTTATTGTTAAATTAGAAATAATCAAGGCTAATCAGTAGGCTTATACACTGCTCGTTAAATCTGCAATGTGAGTCATTCTCTTTTTCTCAAACTGTTTTACAATACCTTAAAGTATTTTCAAAGTGTTATAATTACAGGGACTAAGTCGTGGATATCTTGATTTATTGGTTAGTGGGGTATTGTGCACATTACTATTTCTCCCAGTTAGGTTCATTGACCTACTAGGGAGAAACGTCACTATTAGAGTTCATTGACCTAATAGTGGTATGACCATCGTCACCATTGTGACTTGTCACCATTGTGACTTGTCACCATTGTGGCAGAAAGCCAGATAAAGATAAGATGTGAACCATTGTAATCGCTCTTATGCTGTAATTTATAACTATGGGTCATTTCCTAAAAACTGAATGAACTCACTCAGTATTTCCCCGCTGACAAAACCTTTTTCAAACATGTTTCAGGTAATCTGTTATGAGCAAAGAAAAGTGCCAGAAAGCACTACCAGCTTAGAAAAGTGGCTCAGTGTAAATAAATAAAGGAACATGTTTTAAAAATAAAGATTTCCATGGAAATCACATTATTGTAAATTACTGGGTTTTATCCCTAAATTATGTAATGAGCAGTTTTAATACTAAAGATCCTGTTTTCAAAAGACTTCCGCTGTCGCCTAAATTAAATACCGCAGGATTTCTGTCCCGCGGCTCCTGAAACGGGTCAAACCGGGTCGGGGGCCGTGACAAGTTGTTTCAACCACTGTTAGTCAATCACAATCACAATCACAAACCACTGATCCACCCAAAACATCATCAGTCTCCTCTTCAAAAAGAAGAAGGGTCTTCATTCCTGATGATGAGTCACCACCACCATCACCACCTTCAAATATCATTTCCCATTCTCCATCCCCTACTCAAAAGCAGAAGACAACAACTGATACATCAGTAGTTGTAATGACAACAGCAGTTGAGACACCAATTGTTTCAACTACTGTTAGTCAGTCGTCCACAACTGCCCTAACTCTTCCTGTATCACAACCACAGCACTCTAGCAGAAAACGAAAGCCAGTCACTGCCGAAGTAGGGATACTTGATCCAAATGCTGCAAAGTATCCACTGGAACTAGAAGCCATCAAAGATGAGATGAGGCAGTTTTATACAGAAGCAGACCCATCAAAAAGAAAATTCTCCTCACTCTTCGGTTATATGGTTCCTGAAGACATGGATGATTATCTCAGAATAAAGGAAAGGCAAGCTAAAGTTAAAGCTAAACTTGATTGTGAAAGTGAGAAACTGAGCGAAGAAGGCTTTGCTAAAAGACTGGAGTTCTACCTCACAAAGGTAAAACAGGTAAAAGAATTTGCACAAGAGCTAGAAAGAGAAAAGGCTGATCAAAAGAAGAAGCTTAGAGAACAACTTCTAGCCTACATCATGAAAGAAAAGTTCTATCCTGCTGAAGAACAACAGTTTGAGGAATGGCCTTTAGTAGCTTTAAAGCGTGAGGCAGAGAGGATTCAAAAGGTGAAGAATGATCCTTCAAAGAAGAAAACTGCTCCAAACTGGAGTAAGTACAAAAGACTCATCGCTGATCTCACTGCTGAGTATAAAAGAAAGAAAAGGGAGTTGGTGGATGCTAAAATAGGCACTGCTGAAGCCATATCAAAATGGTCTAGGCAGCAAACTGATGAAGCTTATGAAAGACTTGAGAAGCAGAGGATGAAAGCCTCTAACTCTCCTAAAAAGTCTGACTACAAAAAGCTTCAAGAGCAAGTCAAACTCTTCGAAACACAGATCAGCACAGCAGAAGATTTTGTAACAAGTTTGAGAAAAGAAAAGAAGGAAATGCTATCTACTGGAGTAGAAAAGGACAAAGAAGCTGAACAGATTGAAGAAGCTATGAAGAAAATAGCTTCAGATAAAGAAAGATTGGCAAAACTACAAACCCTTGCTAAAAAGGTCAAAGTAGTAAGCCAAAAGTCATCAGCAAATACCACAAAGAGTGAGCTGATTGACAAAGAAGTTGAAGCAGACATAGCTGAAGCCAACAAGATTATTGACCAAGCATTCATACGAGTGTCTGAAGCTCAGGATGCTGCTCTTCACTTCTTCAGGCCAATCACTTCAAGTTCATTAGATAATAAATCTCTCCCAAGAAACCCATTGAGTTCAAAAATACTAAAGTGGATGTCTGATCAAAAGACCCACGTATTGACTTTGCTCAGATTCAATGGTGAAGTGAAGCATATATCAAGGAATCAGGCACTAGGCGTAAGTGCTGAAGATCTACAGGATCTCCTTGAGCTTACACTGTGCAGGGATGAGGATGATACAAGTTCCAAGGATTTTGAGAAAGAATTTAAAAGAAAAGCAAAGGAACTTCTGATGAAAAATAAAGGTCCTGAATAAGGAAGGGTTTTGGCATTATCTGTTCCAGGGGGAGATTGTTGGGATTGAACCCTAACATAGGAACAGATAATGTAAAGCCAAAACCGGATCCCATCAGTGGACACTTAATAAGCAGCAGTTTACTCTAATCTCTCCCCTTGACAGTGGTTATCTAACAGCTGATAATCTAAAGTGCTGCTCAACTACAACAACTGATAAACCAAACTCTGATGATTACCTAACAACTGCTGAAGACAAACTCTGTTGCTCTATCTACTGCTATTTCCTAAGTGCTGCTGAAGACTCAAGCACTGCCCTCTCAAAGACTGATCACCTTTGAAGAAAGCATTGAAGACTCAACATCTGTGCTAAGGCTACAACAGTGGAACGTGAAGCAGTAGTTTCCTTATGTTTTGTATGTTAGTGAATGTCAGATGTTACATGACAGTAGTTTGTACAGATCAGTATTTATAGTTTGCTAGGTCGTTAGATGTCACTATCATGGTGACGTCAGCTGAAGTATATCAGTAGTTTGGTTTGCCTATAAGTATGACAGTACTCTGAATTGTTACACTTGATCGTTTTGAGTGAGTTCCTCTCCTCAATTCATCCTTTCATCTTGTGCAACCAACTCTGGTGTATCAGGCTGAGGGGGAGTTTAGATTGTAAGCTTTTACTGTAATCTTTTGCTTCTTTGTAAATCATTTGACTCAATGAAAAGCAATTGTTTATCAATCTCTACTTTCTTTTGTTTGTGTTTACAAAGTTTGCTACCCATTTCCGCTGCACTTCATCATTTTATGCAAACAAACACAAATCATGACAGCCTCAGATCCTAACAGAAGTGAATGTTCCTGACAATGTTATGCCACGGACATTGTCTTATCATCCCTCAGAACATTTTATTGGCGACCTACAAAGTGGTGTCAAAACCCGACATCAAATAGATCGAGCTCTTACATGTTTCTATTCATCTATTGCTGATATGCAAAAAGAAGTCTCATTAAAATGTTTTATTTCGCAGATAGAGCCCAGAACCTACAAAGAGGCATTGACCGAAGATAGCTGGGTGAATGCAATGCAGGAGGAGCTGCAACAGTTCGAAAAGCTGGGCGTCTGGAGAGTTGTCGATCTTCCTAAGAATCAAAAGCTAATCAAGACGAAATGGGTTTTTAAGTGTAAACGTGATGACAGAGGTGTCGTGGTGAGAAACAAAGCGCGACTTGTGGTTCAAGGCTTCAGTCAACAAGAAGGGATAGATTATGATGAAGTTTACGCACCGGTTGCCAGACTTGAGGCAATTCAGATATTTCTAGCCTTCGCGTATTGGAAAGATTTTAAAGTATATCAACTTGACGTCAAATATGCCTTCCTTTATGGACAAATCAGAGAAGAAGTGTATGTGGGGCAACCGCCGGGGTTCACAGATCCACTGCACAAAAACAAGGTGTATCTACTGGACAAAGCGCTGTACGGACTTCACCAGGCCCTGAGAGCCTGGTACGAGACGCTTTCGACATACTTGCTGGACAACAGGTTCACAAGAGGGACAGTAGACAGCACTTTGTTCACCAAGGAAGAGGTAGGCCACTTGTTGATCGTGCAGATATATGTTGACTATATCATCTTTGGATCCACCAACGACGACCTGTGCAAAGAATTTGAAAAGGTGATGAAGAAAAAGTTTGAGATGAGCTCAATGGGGGAGATGAAGTTTTTCCTCGGGCTGCAGGTGGAGCAAATGCCCGACGGAATCTTCATTCACCAAACAAAGTATGTGAAGGACGTGCTCGACAAGTTTGACATGACAGATTGCAGTCCTGCATCCACCCCCCTCGCGTAGAATCATGGAATTTGTCCAGACGAGAATGGTGTGAAGATGGACGAGACATTGTACCGATCTATCATTGGCTCTCTGATGTATCTCACAGCTTCCCGTCCAGACATCATGTACCCGACGTGTCTCTACGCCAGATATCAGTTAAATTCAAAGCAGTCACACCTGACGATAGTGAAATGTATCTTACGGTATTTGAAGGGCTGCCCAAGCATCGGCTTGTGGTACCCTCGATCGGGTGACTTTACTTTATCTGGTTTTACTGATTCTGACTTTGGGAGCTGCAAGCAAAACGCAAAGTCCACCACTGTTGGGTGCCAGTTCTTCGAAACTAGGCTTGTCACCTGGCAGTGTAAGAAACAAACCGCAGTAGCGCTCTCTACATGCGAGGCTGAATACGTTTCAGCCTCCAGCTGTTGCTCGCAGATCCTTTGGATCCAACATCAGATGCGAGACTTCGGTTTGCAGTTCTTAGACACTCCTATCTATGTGGACAATGAAGCAGCTATTAACATTACTAAAAATCCGGTTCACCATTCGAAAACAAAACATATTGAAATCCGTCACCACTTTATCCGTGATTGTCACGAGAAAAAGTTAATTCGGATTGAACACTTGCACACCGATGATCAGAAAGCGGATTTCTATACTAAACCATTTGATAAAAAGATATTTTATTATCTTTTGAGGTTAAACGGGATGAAAAATCTGCAATATGGGAGGGTTATTGAATGTGAAGCCGAGTTGGGCGGCGATCTAACGTGAACCTTTGTCGTGTTGTCAATTTTGTTTGTACAGTTTATTTTCTGCTTTTTGATAAAAACAAAAAACACAAAAATATGTTTTAGTTTTAGGGGGAGAAATTCGCAGAAAAATACAAAAACATGATAAAATTCAAAAATCCAAAAACATTTAAAAATACAAAAAGAGTTGTGTAGAATAGGGGAAATGTTAGTACATCAGCTAGACGGACACAGTACGCTAAAGAATTGTAATGTATAAAATGCAATTAAGCAGTCTCGTTAAAGATGTGCCGGTAGGTTTTCGCAAAATTACTAGATCAGTTTGGGATATAAACATAAAATTCACTTGCGTCTACGTGGGGAACACCTCCAGGATATATAGGTAACCCCTGAAATCCTGTTTGAAGGGTCCCGTATTCTGAGATACTAGGTCTTTATACTCAGTGATATCTGGGGTATTATCCCGGGACTTCTGCTGTATGGAAGTACTGACCTTGTCCCCGGATAATACTTTCTACAAAAAGCTTTGAAATATAAGCTCGCCCTCAGCATGCTGATGAAACAATAAAATTGATAGTCGCTGCTGTTGAAAACAAAAGATCCTCTAAAGGGGACACACCTTAAAGTCGAAGCTGTCATCTCTCTACGTATACGGAAGTATCGACCTGAGCTCTCACGGCCCTCGCACCTACCCCTGAACAGATATCAGTTGTGGTATACTCACCTGTAAGACTGAATACTGGGATCTGGATACGGGAGTATATACTGAGGTGGGACACATGTAGATGTTTAAGTCCTAAAACACTAATTTCATATCCTGAACAGGTTGAAAGTTTTGTGACAATTTAAATGGATCAGTATATCGGCAATCTACGCGAATTGTTTAATGCTTAAAATGAAATAACAGCTTAACGGTGCTTATGTCCAGTCGGCAGCTGATATGATCCCCTAGCACACTCACAAAAATATTGTGTGTACAGTTTTCAGTTTATCCAGTTAAAAATCCAAAAAGATTTTAGTTTCTCATTTTATTTTCGACAACTGACATTGGGAATCGGAAGATCAAAGCTTAGTGCAGATCATGTCAGTGTTTGATGAGGGCTGGGTAAGCTGGAGATGCAAAATAGTGATTAGTACAGTGTTTGACAAACTGAAAAAGTGTTTGAAAGTTCAAAACGTTCAAAAGTTCATTCATTTGAACTATTTTCAGAAAAAATGACTGCGTACTTCATAATTCGGTCAACCAAGGTCATTAACTTGGACTTGGTAGGCCAAGCAGTTGACCAAGGTCATTAACTTGGACTTGGTTGACTGGGTGTGTTGGTGTTTAATCAGAAAAATGTTAAAAAGTTAAATTTTTGAAAACTTCAACATGATTTCGCTCATGTGTTACACTAAAACAATGGTTTCGCTTATAGTGCTTCATGAGGTTTCGCTTATAGCTACCATGAGATTTCGCTCATATGGCTTTGGTCTTAAAAGCGAAACCTGACCTACTATATAAGTAAAATGGTTCCGCTTATTCGTCACTTTTCACACCTTTCGCTCTTAAGTTCATCTTCTCCGGCGACTTAAAGCGAAACCCTAAAACCACCGTTTTCAGGCGAAGTGTTGCCCAAATTTTTACAGATCTTTTTGATTTCATAGTTTACAATCATGGGCAAGGTTGATTATGCTTCCATATAACCTGTATCATGCTTATTTTGAACTGTCGGCAAGAACTGTTGAACAAAGCTTAGATTTAGGATGTTAACAGTTAAATCAGAACTCAAAATCTATCATATGTGGTCGTCTTAATGTGTAGATTATACTATTGAGTGTTGATTGTTTCAAATCTGTTATTTGTTGATGTTTGTTGATGTCCGGGTATAACAGACTTACATCTAGGGTGTTTGCGTGATTTTTGATGAAATTAAAACAAACCCTAGTGTCGGATTTCTCGTGTTAATAGATTAGTGGTTTCGATTTTGGGAGTTGTTGAATTTTTCGATTGGGTATTGTGATTTCGCTCAAAACAGTTAAGTCATGAGGTTCCGCTCATCTATACACTAGTGGTTCCGCTTATCTGTACATCAGTGGTTTCGCTCATAAGAGCATTTTGTGATTCCGCTTATAAGTGCACTTTGTGTGTTTCCGCTTTTGTGAACAATATTGATTCTGCTTTTGTATACTTGAGGGATTTCGCTCTTTAGTTCATATGATGAGTTTTTGTACTTAGTGAAATTTTGATTTCGCTCATAGGGTTCCAAGTGTAATAACATGTAATTTTTAATTTTGATAAAAAATGTTCTAAGTATTGATGCATGTTGTACTGTGTTTGATTTGCAGGGATCTAGTGTTGTTTTTGATCCTCTTCACAACAGTTGTTGTGATTTGGATATTCAGAAAAACCCCGAGCTGGCCAAGTTTAGTGGCATATTGAAATTCATGGGTCGTATTCCCATTCAGAAGGCGTTGACTGATCAAAGACCACTGTTGTGACAACTTGAATTTCCAAGATTCTATTTCGCATTTATTGCACGTTCATGTATTGACTAGTCGTTTATTTGCACAATTGATTACCATGGAATTATATATGTTTTGATTGTTTGATTGTGCATGGTTGTTTGTTAATTGTGAAATTGATAAATATATGAACTTGGTGGTGAAATTATGAAATTGTTATGAGATGGTGTACTATTGTAAAATATAATACTTGAGGATGTAGAGGACAATTAGTGAAATTCTAGTCATACTTAACCCTAATCCCATTTCACTAATCACTTTCACAAAAACCAAAGCACGTACATTCACTTTTTCTAGCAATCATCATCACCATCATCATTGGCACAAGATAATCATCACTCTTGATTACTCTTTCTCTAGGATCATCACAAGGTAATTGTTTAATCATTGTTGTGATTAATTGTTGATTGTTTGATTGTTTTCAATTCTTGATTCTTGTGAATTCTTGTAAACCCTAGTCTCTATATTATGCTCCTGTGTTTTTTATTGAGGTTGATTATTGTGATGTGAAGATGATTAATCATATAATCAGTTGCCTGATGATTTTTGATGCGTAATATGTAGACATAACGATTGTTGTTTTGATCAGCGTAATGCAAACGTATGAACCTAGGGTTTTTGATCGTATGAATGAAAGCTGTAACTGACGCTTGATTCTGTGCAAAAATTAGAGTTTAGGCATTATTGTTAGTCAGAGTTTTGGAATGTTATGCATGTCTGAGTTTTGTTATGAATGATTGTTAACTCTCCGAGTTTCTTAACTCCAAGTGTTGTCCGAGGTTTAAACCCTCTTGTATGATGAGGTCCGAGTTTAAATTAAGCAAATATGGACCGAGTTTAATTGACTAGCTTATGTTTGGTCCGACTTTTGTTGAATGTTAAGAGGCCCGAGTTTTACAAGATCATAAGGGTCCGAGTATGTCAATTATAAAAGGTCCGAGTTTTAACTAATGGATTGAAGTCTGACTTTTATAAAGTTAAAGAGGTCCGACTTTTAAACCTTAACCTGTCCGAGTTTTAACTCCTGTACATGCTGTCCGAGTTTAACCCCCCCCCCCTTATGATGTCCGAACTTTAATTCCCCAAGCCCTATCCGAGTTTGTTGATGAAACATCATGTGGTCCGAGTTTCCTAGCTCCCACACTTGGTCCGAGTTTCATCACTATGTGTAATGTCCGAGTTTAAAGGCCAAAGGGTGGTCCGACCTTGTGACCCCCTTGCCCACTTGGTCCGAGTTTCATCCATGAAACTCTTGTCCGAGGTTATAACACATCATGTGCTATCCGAGTTATGAACAGGGGAAACCCCCCCCCCCCCCACACTTGTCTGAGTTTTTAAGAGGGGCATGACCTGGTGAATGTTCATATGAAGCTTTAATCTGTATGATAAATGTTGTGGAATTTGTTAAGTCTTGAATGATGTATAGGTGCTCAAATTTCATACGCATGATGTGTTGTTCGAACTTTAAATATATGCTCTCATAATTCGTTGTTGTTAATGGTTGAAAAGACTGAGTTATGTTGATACCAAGTTCAGAACTTCGTGTGAAGAACAACCTGCTATTGCATGCTACTGTTTACTACTGTCTACGACTATGTGATACTGTCTGATTATGATGATACGTGTTACTAAATGATACCGCATGTTACTGTGAGATACGTTACAGTATGCTACTGTTTGATCACCAAAGAGTTGTAAACGTAATTGAACGTATAATACTTACATCAAATCATGTGCAATACTTCCTAGGTCGTGTGTAACGGACTTAGACGATTAGCAAACCCTAGAAGCAATAACATACCGGGCAAACCAAGGTGAGTTCACACAGCCAAGGCATGGGGTTCCCAGGGTGGGAATGGGATTTGATTATTTACTGGTACTTATCTATACTGGAACGTAGTGATGTGATTTGATGAACTATTGTACTTACGCAGCTGATAGAACTACGACTAGACTAGTAACACTTATTGAACTGATCTTCGCACACCTGCCAAGGGTTGGCCACGATATTATGACAGACTTCGCACACCTGCCTTTGGAAGGCCGCGAACTGAATTTACTAATCTTCGCACACCTGCCTGGTAGGCCGCGATGCAGATAAACCTAGTCTAGGATACTCGGGACGAACATCCCCTAATATCTTCGCATACCTGCCTGGGAGGCCGCGATGGAAACTGATACGATACATGACAAAACGAACGAACATATTACTACTCACACTATACTATTACTGTTGGTGCACTTGTGTCTGTACTTTGTCTGTATTCGGTCTGTATATAAACGATGTCCTTGGTAGTCTGTAAGTTGACCAAGTCAACCATCCTCCGGATTGACTTGGCCAACAGTTGACATATGTTTAATATGTTAGTCTGTCTCGAAGGATAGGCTCGAAGGATAGACTCGAAGGATACTGTTGATCCTTCGAGATGGTCGATAGATATGGTTCGACTGTTAGACCTCGAAGGATCATCCTTTGAGGTCCCTGCTAATCCTTCGAATGACTTGTCCTCGATAGATGATCCTTCGGACCATCTATCGGATCCTTCGAGATAGACAACCTGTGCTGGGTATATATATACCCATGCAGTGTAGTGTGAAAGACAGATGCACACAGACAAGAACAGAGAGTATTCTGTCCGAAACTCACACACACACACACTTTGAGAGTTTGCAAACTGATTGTAAACATTGTGCTTGTAACCGGAACCTTCATACGTATTAATACAGTGGTGTTAATCGGTGAAATCTTGTGTGTTTGTTTCTCTACTTGCTTCATCTCGGTTTGCCTACTAGCTTGGATTCCGCACTTGCTAGTGGGTTAGTATAACAAGGTTTAGGTTTGTTCTCGATCCTCCGAGAAAAGGGACCTACAAGTGGTATCAGAGCTTGGCTCTTTACCTTGTTTAAAACCGGGTTGTTCAAGTTCTTTGGTGTGTTTGGACACTTGGTTTAGCACCCGTTTTTGGTAGTTTTCTGCATAAAAACGCGTTCTAAACCTTCGGGAGTGTTCAAGGTTGGGTTGGGTAACTTGAAAACTTGTTTTTAAGTGCCTTGGAAAATTCCGACCATAATTCCGGTCATTATTCCGGTGAACTGGTTTAGGATAAGGTTGCCATTTTGGGTAAACTTTTTGAAAGTCAAAAAGTTGGTGAAAAAGTTGTTGACAGAACCATCCTTTCTGCCGAAAGTGGGCTCACCAACCACATCAACTTTTCACCAACCTGTCGTACTTTTTGTCAGTGTGTCAGAGCATTCGAGAGATATCCTTCGACATCGAAAGATATCCTTCGACATCTTTCGATCAAAGGCAGCTCGAAAGATAAGCATCTTTCGTTTAGTCTTTCGGAGTCTAGGCTTTATCTTTCGTTTCTGGAATCTTCTCGAAAGATAAGGATCGTTCGTGTTGGTGAATCTTTCGAGATTAGTGTTCGAAAGATAAGGATCTTTCATTGTGAATCTTTCGAGACCTGTGTTCGAAACATAAGGAGAATCTTTCGAAATCATCTTTCGAAAGATAAGGATCCTTCGTGTGATCAATCTTTCGAAATCAATCCTTCGAAGTCTTTGTTCGAAACTCAACAGGGATCTTTCGAACCTTGTTGATCATTCGAACAAGCATTGATCATTCGAACAAGTCAAGTCAGTATCTTTCGATTCTTAGTTGCTTGTGTTTTTAACAGTTTGTATTTGTGAAGGTTCTCAATTATTATTTGATCAAAATGAGCTGTACAAGTCCATGGGATTGGAGTTTGGACTCACGAAACAATCAAGAGTTAGTGACTGCTGCAGATTGGGCAAAGAGTATGGTTCCACAGCCATCAATCAGTCCAAGTCAATGGGCTTTGGTATCCAATCAAAGTCAAAGTCTTCAGAACCTTCTGATTAGTGAAAGTGAAACTGGCAGCAACAATCGTCCACCTAAGTTGAACCATATGAACGATTTTCCATCATGGAAAAACCGTTTTCACATATATGTTCAAGGGCAAAGCACTGATCTTTGGACGTGTTTCATCAATGCGTTCAATACTAATCTTGAAACTGCTGCGTCAACTTCAGAGGGTTATGCAAATATGCTTGAAAATGACAAGAAGGCTTATGAATTGGAGAAAAAGGCCTTTGCCACACTTACTCAAGCACTCAACAAAGACATCTACCATCAGTTCTCATATTGCAAGACCACGAAAGCATTGTGGGATGCCTTAGTTGCTAGAGGAGAAGGCAATGCAGCTGCTCGAAAATCTCGGCATGATTTGTTGAAGAAAGAGTTTGAATCCTTTCAGTTTTTGGAAAACGAGACTCTGAATGATATGATCACACGTTTCTATCATTTGATTAGTGAGATGTGTGCTTATGGAGTTGTCGCTACTCAACAAGAAATGGTGAGTAGATTTGCTGACGCCTTACCTCCAAAGTGGAGTTCTTTCATTGAACTGTTGAAGCATACTGGAACTCTAGATCAAGTCAACATCTATGAGTTCATTCAAAAGCTGGAACATAAAAATGATGAAGAAATTAGGAAAGCAAGGCGTGCTCCAGCTCCTCAGAATACGGAAATGTATCTTCCAGGATTCGATGTTTTGGCAAGATCTGCTACAGCTCAGCAACAGCAACCTAAGCTGCAGACTGCATTTGTGTCCAATACAAGTTCAAGTTCCTTTCCGTTTCCTCAGTCAACAGCTGCTCCACCACAACCTCAATTTGATCCGAGGTCCTACATTCCTGTTCCAACACAGCCACAACCACAACCTCAACAACAACAACAGCAAGCTCACTATACAAGCAATCCTCAACCTCAACCCCAAAGTCATCACACAATCCGAGTCGACAACTCAAATCTTTCACACCTTAGCATTGAAGTTGCTAAGGAACATATGGAGATTATCAACACCATGGTCAGTGCTTACTGTGGTTTGGTAGCAGGTCAGCTTGGAAACATCAACATGACCAATGAAGATTATGATCAGATCGACAAGGAAGAAATGGAGTTGATGGATATTAAATGGGCTTTTGCTAGTGCGGTTAGAAGGGCAAAAGATTTCATGGCACGAACTGGAAGAACTTCGTTGGAAGGAAAGAAAAACACGAAGTATGGGTTTGATATTAATGCCGTCACGTGCTTTAATTGTGGCGAGAAAGGGCACTTTAAACGTGAGTGCACTCGACCAACAAAACACGGCAATCACAACCCTTTCAGAAACCAGACGAATGTGAATGCCCAACAAGAAAACCGTGAACGGAGGATGGTGGCAGTGAACAACAATCAGGGACAGCCTGGAACTACCAATCACAATCGGGCTTTGGCTGTTCAAGCTGATGAAGGATGTGACTGGTCAGTGCAGTTTGGTGAAGGTGATCAGGGAAGTGGAACTGCACTGTATGCTAAGGTCATCGAGCAGGTTCAAAAAGAAGAATCTTCTGGAAGCGATGACAGTTCTGGTTATTCTGGCAGTTCGGATGAAGAAGGCTCTGTTTCTGGGGATAATCACTCAGAGCCTGATGAGGAGGAAGAAAGTGAAGATATTCAGGATCTTCTGAATGAAGCTGACGAGCTTAAATGTCAGAAATCAATTCTGATTAGGAAGGCTGCTGCTACATCAACTGAAATGGGAAAGCTATTTTCTGAAGATGGAGCTTTTTCTTTTCAATCAGCCTTTATGGCAAACGGCTCAGCCTCTACTAGTCAGGTAACTTCTGAACCTCCTGCTCCTATTATCTGTAAATCATGTGCAGAGATGAAGCTTGAATCAGAAAAGCTTCATAGTCATAACCAGAATTTGGTTATTGAACTTTCGAAATGCAAAGAGGCAAACATGGCTTTAACCCGGAATGAAAAAGAATTTAAATCTGTAATAGAAACTTTAAAGAAAAATGTGTCCGAGGTTAACAAAGTAGTTTACCACAAGCAAGTGAGTATAAATGAATATATTAACACTGTGGAAGAAACTAAAAAGCAATTAGCCATTGCCCAATGCGAACATGATGCGATCAAACAGAAATTGGATAGTTATTCTAACTCCCGATTTGTGCTTGATCACATCATCGATGTTCAACAACTAAAGGGAAATCAGAAAGGCATAGGGTATAACAAATGTCCGCCCCCCTTGATGAACAACTATACCAAGATGCCTGATGAGGAAGAAATGCCTCGGTATGAACCCAGTGTGCCTCTTGATGTTGAGGAGTTTACTACTGGCCTTGGGTTCAAACCGGACAATTCTTCAAACACAGCCTCTAAGGAACAAGAAACTTCACCATCTATGAAGCAAAGTCCTCCAATTATCGAGGACTATGAGACATCGGATGATGAATCAGATGTGGCTGTAAGTGATCAGGATAAATCACTTAGCAAGATGAAAGGAGTAGATATTCCACGAGAGAATCACATCCTTTGTGATCCTGATACTCCTGAGATTCCATCTGTTAAGAAGCAAGTGATTGATCCTGTCAAGGTTGATAAGGCAGATGTGTCTACTGTTAAAAGCAGTAATGTGTTGTACACTTTGGTTGGAGATAATAAAATCTACTCAGATCATGTTTTTCCAATTAAAAATGTAAATAAATCTTTGATTGATAAAGTTTTTGAAGACTATACAAACAAATTTTTGGGAAAAACACTTCCGGGAATTGTGGTAACACAATGTGATCCAATTCCTAAGGCTGAGATTAGGAAACAGTTTGGTAATCAAAAATCTCCAACCACTCAACAACCGACTGCTTCTAAGGGTAAACAACAACAACGAGCTCCAAAGCCAAAGGCTAAGGTTGAATCAAAAGGAGCTCGTTACGTGAAAAAAGGAAAAGATGTTAAGTTTGTAGCATCAAGAGGTACAGATAAAATTGAGACTTTTGAAAACAAATCAAACACTGATTTTGTACAACAAGTCAAAATTTTGAAACGTAACAGTGATAACAATTACACCCAACACACAAACGGGTGTGATGAAAGAGCAAGTACCTCAGGTTCTACAAGTTCAACATCTGGTAGTCGATCAAGTTCTCCTAAGTCTGTTGAAAGGAGAACTTGTTTCAAATGTGGAGAAATTGGGCACATTATCAGAAATTGCCCAAATGCTCCAAAGAAGAAAATGGTTGAAAAAGCTTCACCTGAAACAGTTCACCCTCAACGTCGATCAGTTTCACCTAAACAAGATAAACAAACTGTAAAAGAACAAGAAACTAAACAACGACGTAAGAACATAAAAACTGTTGAAAAAGCTTTAAAATCTGAAGTTAAAACAGTGCAAAAGGAACCAAGTGTGTCACAACATATAAAACCAGAATCTTCAAAAACTGGTAGTCACAGACAAACTTGGTTACCTAAGTCGGGTGACAATTCAGGGGGAGCAGTTGTTCTTGAAAACCATCAAGAGATAGAGCTTACATATCGTGATGCCAAGGGACGACCCAAGACCACTAAGGCTTGGGTCCCCATTCTCAACTGATGTGTTTAATTGACATGTGCAGGATGTTCTAGGAGGAACTATTAATAGTCATTGGATTGTTGATAGTGGAGCATCCAGGCACATGACTGGCGACTTACGGCTCCTATACGACGTGAGAAATATTAGAGGAGGGTATGTTGCTTTTGCGGGTGATAAAGGAGGGTACATCACTGGAGAAGGAAGTATCTCCAATGGTATCGTGTGCTTTGATAAGATCAATTATGTGAAGCAAATTGATCACAATCTTCTCAGTGTGTCGCAAATCTGCGATAAAAAGTTCTCAGTAATTTTTGATGACGCTGGCTGCTATGTGCTGAAGCCTGGATTCAAAATTCCACAAGAATGGATTCTCTTGTCGGCTCCGAGAGTTAATGATCTTTATATTCTCGACATGAGCCAGGCGATTACAACATCTGCACAAGTCACTTGCTTTGTCTCAAAAGCCACAGAAAAGGAGTCTATATCTTGGCACAGAAG
Source organism: Helianthus annuus (assembly GCF_002127325.2). NCBI lineage: Eukaryota > Viridiplantae > Streptophyta > Magnoliopsida > Asterales > Asteraceae > Helianthus > Helianthus annuus. Next base: position 57,239,534 of record NC_035445.2, read on the forward strand.
AATGGGACACATTCACTTGAGAAAGATGAACCATTTGGTGAAAAATAATCTTGTGAATGGTGTGCCTGTAAGAAGTTTTCATTTGCAAGATATCTGTGTCTCGTGCCAAAAGGGGAAGCAAACAAAGAAGTCTCACCCTTTGAAGAAAATCAACACTGTCAGCATGCCTCTCGAACGTCTTCATATGGACCTTTTTGGACCTATGAAGCACAAGACAACGTTTGGTGATGCTTATTGTTTAGTAGTTACTGATGACTACTCTAGATTTTCTTGGGTATCTTTTATGGCACACAAGAGTGAAACTCCTGGCATCCTCAAGGATCTTCTTACAATGTTGGAGAATCTCTATACGTTGAAAGTGAAAAGGATCCGAAGCGACAATGGAACTGAATTCAAGAATCAAGTTATGGATGAGTTTTGTACTTCTAAAGGCATTCTTCATGAGTACAGTTCTCGTTATACTCCACAACAAAATGGTTTCGCTGAGAGGAAGAATCGGACGATTATAGAAACTGCAAGAACAATGTTAGTAGAGTCGGAACTCCCTATTCAATTCTGGGGAGAGGCTGTATCGGCTGCTTGCTACACGTTGAACAGAGTTCTTACAGTAAAGAGACATGGCAAGACTTGCTTCGAACTCCTTCAGAAAAGGAAACCGGATCTTTCTTACCTTGAACCATTTGGTGCTCCTTGTACTATGATTGAGCCGGATGGAAAGTTTGGTGCAAGAGCTATCGAGGGTTTCTTCCTTGGATATGCAACTCCGAATTTTCGTGTTTGGAATCTAGCTACCAAGAAGATTGAGCTATGGAGCGAAGTTAGGGTTCAAAGGTACACGAGTCCTGTTAGGGCTCCGGGTGATCCGTGGATGTTCGATTATGATGGGCTATTTGACTCCTTCAATCTGCCAACCTTTGACGAAGAATCAGCAGCGGCTCGGATGTTGTTGGAAAGTGACAACGCTGCTGTCTCGCCTTTGGTTAGACCTATTGTTGTTGATTCTCAAGTTTCTACATCTGTCAACAATATGGTTCAAAATGAGGTTTATGAAGATGCTGCTGATTATAATGACTCTTCTGAAGATGATGAATATCATGATGCAGCTGAAGGATCTTCAGCTCCAGCTGCTCCTGTTCAAGGTGCTTCTGTAGATACACCTCATACGCAGAATGTCGATACTGCTGAAGGGAATGCATCCACCTCTAACCACATTCCTGGTGTGGAGTTGGTTGTTGATCTTAATCTGAATAATTTGGGTATCAATGCTCGTGTACCGGATAATCCTGAAATGAGGATTCACGATACACATCCACAGCAGAATATCATAGGAGATGTCCATCGCGGTGTGCAGACGCGTAATCAGCTGAGAAACAACCGGAATGCTGGTTTGTATTCAGCTATAAGAGAATCTGGTCAACAAAATGACTGGTCCTTCGCGTGTTACGTGTCACAAGAAGAACCAAAGTCGTGGAAAGAAGCATTGAAAGATAGTGCCTGGGTTGAAGCCATGCAGGAAGAATTACAGCAATTTCACAAGCTTGGTGTTTGGAAGCTTGTTGAAAAGCCTGAGAATTACAAGAAGATTGGCACTCGATGGGTCTTCAAATGCAAGAAAGACGACCGTGGAGTGGTTATTCGAAACAAAGCTCGTTTAGTCGTTCAAGGTTTTCGTCAGATAGAGGGGATCGACTACAACGAAGTCTATGCACCTGTTGCACGTCTGGAAGCTATTCGGATCTTTCTGGCTTATGCCTCATTCAAAGGATTCAAGGTTTACCAGATGGACGTCAAAAGTGCATTTCTACATGGTGTGGTTGAAGAAGAGGTATATGTCGAACAGCCTCCAGGTTTTGAAGATCCTGTCCATCCCGATCGGGTTTGGTTGCTCAACAAAGCTCTCTATGGTCTTCATCAAGCGCCACGAGCTTGGTATGCAACCTTATCTACATATCTGCTGGAGAACGGTTTTCGAAGAGGTCTTATCGATTGTACTCTCTTCATCAAAGAACAAGATGGAGATCTTCTTCTGGTACAGGTATATGTTGATGATATTATTTTTGGTTCTACTAATGATGTTTTGTGTAGGAATTTCGAGCGCATCATGCAGGATAAGTTCGAGATGAGTGCTATGGGGGAAATGAATTTCTTTTTGGGCCTACAAGTGCAACAAACGGAGTCTGGGATATTCATCCATCAGACTAAATATGTTGGAGACATCTTGAGCCGGTTCCAGATGTCAGATGCAACGCCCATTGGTACCCCATTGCCAACTAATCACGGAATTACTCCTGACTTGAAGGGTGAACCTGTTAGCCCTTCATACTATCGCGCGATGATCGGATCTCTTATGTACCTCACAGCATCAAGGCCAGACATAATGTACCCAACGTGCCTACTTGCCAGATATCAAGTTAATCCGAAGGCCTCACATCTTGCAGCTGTCAAAAGGATTTTTCGTTATTTGAAGGCTTACCCCGACACTGGTCTGTGGTATCCTAGGGATAATAACTTTGACTTGGTCGCATTCAGTGATTCTGATTTTGGCGGATGTAAAATCGACGGCAAATCCACAACGGCTGGATGTCAGTTTTTAGGAAATCGCCTAGTCACATGGCAGTGCAAGAAGCAGACGTGTGTCGCTACATCAACATGCGAAGCTGAATACATTGCTGCCTCAAGTTGTTGTTCACAAGTTCTTTGGATCCAACAACAATTGCGGGACTACGGTTTTGAATTCCTAACTACTCCTATATACGTTGATAATTCTGCTGCTTTAGATATCACTAAAAATCCTGTGCAGCATTCCAAGACCAAACACATCGAAATCAAATATCACTTCATACGTGATTGCTTTGAGAAAAGGCTAATCGATGTTGTTAAGGTCCACACCGATGACCAACGTGCCGACTTATTTACCAAAGCTTTTGACAAATCTAGATTTGACTTTTTATTATTGGTAAACGGCATTAAGGTCAAGCAAGAGTAAAACCAACATCGGAAAATCATTTTTGTAAATATCTTTGTGTGTTTTTAAATTTATCTTAGTTTGTTGATTTTAGGGGGAGTATATCCAAAAATCGGAAAATACAAAAACATCGAAAAATTTCAAAAACACAAAAACAATAGAAAAACAAAAATGAGTTTCCTGGCGAGCAAAAGAGAAAATGATAGTACATCAGTGGTCTATCCTAACCTCTTTAAATCTTAAATGCAAAACGATAAGCAGCTCTATATAAGATGTATCGGTAGGCTCACAATCATTTTAAAGTGTGCAGGGTGATATAAATCTTAATCGACTGAAGACCAGGTGGGAACCATTCATTGGCATATGGTCTTAGTACCGAAATTTCGTTTGATAGATTGCCGAGGTTCTGAGATATTCGGTCTTTATGCTGCTTATCATCTGGGTATCATGGTTGTATCTTTTACCGAAAAATAACGGGGACGCAAGTCTAGATCTTCCATGATACTATACATACGTGTACATATATACATACTGCATTCGTCCTCAATAAGTGATAAACAATCACATGTCCATACAAATAAGTGATAAAATATCACAATTATCCGGGTGTCAAGTTCGTCTCTCTGCTGTACGGAAGTACTGACCTGTTCACGGACTTGCACCTGTGCCCTCATGCATATGAAAATCAAGTTCCTCATCAATAAGTGATTATATCACATAGGGCTTGTTTTCAAATCAAAATAAGTGAGTATCTCACAATTTATACGGTCAAACAGATGATAATCGGTATACTCACCGGTAAGATGAACTCTCGTGCATACCTTGATACGGGAATGTGTCGTGATGTGGATGAACACCGGTCGGTAAGTATAAATCATACCTTAACGTATCCCCTCGCCATGGTTACATCTGATAAGTTGAGTTTAAGTGGACAACAATACCGATAATTGTTATAGGATGCTTATCTTAATATTAACTAACTGAACAACAAGAGTGTTTTGGCATGACCGTACACTGATATGATTCTCTTACCCTCGAAACTCGCAAAAAGAATGTCTGTATATATTTATTTACTGCTTAACTTTTATTGTTTTCTTTTAAAACAGTTTCGTCGTTTGGTGCATATCAGCACGACATTAGCGGTGATGTCGTTTGATAACACTCAAAGGATTTTAAATTTGTTGTCTTTTAATTTCAAAAACACACCTAAAATCTGTGTTTTAATATAAACTTTATAAAAGCCAAAAAGATTTTCTTTCTACTTTATTTTCGATCGTACGATGTTGGAGCTCGAGTCTTCGTTACCTGAAACCTGATTGAAAACCGAACTGACTAAATCTTCATAAACGGTCGAAATTTGCATGTTTTGAAAGTTAAAGACTAAAATTGAAAAATTTATTAAACTTTCAAACTGTCGGACGGTGTTTGATTGTGACATGGTCATTCGTGTGTCATTTGCTTATACTATGTTCCAAGCAGTTGTTCTCATTACGCGTTTAGATTTCTTGCATGTGCAGATTCTAAAGGCTAGGAGAACATGGTCGATGACAAGCTTTGGAATGAAGACACGACGAGAAGGCGCTCAAAAGATGAAGATGATCGAGTTGCCGCTGGCCATCATCAACACCACAAGGATCTCACTTCATAAAGATCAAGTCATTCACGAGCATAACTCAAGGGGGAGCTTATGTTAAGGGGGAGTTTGTCAACACACTGCTTACATGATACGGGTAGTTTGTTGATGCACTCTCTGCTTTCAAGACGTGAAGACTTTGAAGATCCTCCGACATTGAAGACATGAAAGGACATCAGAGTTTGATAACTCAAAGACCAAAGACCGTCGAAGTTCGAGACGAGTCTACAACTATAGAAGATAAAGACAAAGCTACAGCCAAGGGGGAGTTTGTTAGTGCACTTGTGTCTGTACTTTGTCTGTATTCGGTCTGTATATAAACGATGTCCTTGGTAGTCTGTAAGTTGACCAAGTCAACCATCCTCCGGATTGACTTGGCCAACAGTTGACATATGTTTAATATGTTAGTCTGTCTCGAAGGATAGGCTCGAAGGATAGACTCGAAGGATACTGTTGATCCTTCGAGATGGTCGATAGATATGGTTCGACTGTTAGACCTCGAAGGATCATCCTTCGAGGTCCCTGCTAATCCTTCGAATGACTTGTCCTCGATAGATGATCCTTCGGACCATCTATCGGATCCTTCGAGATAGACAACCTGTGTTGGGTATATATATACCCATGCAGTGTAGTGTGAAAGACAGATGCACACAGACAAGAACAGAGAGTATTCTGTCCGCAACTCACACACACACACTTTGAGAGTTTGCAAACTGATTGTAAACATTGTGCTTGTAACCGGAACCTTCATACGTATTAATACAGTGGTGTTAATCGGTGAAATCTTGTGTGTTTGTTTCTCTACTTGCTTCATCTCGGTTTGCCTACTAGCTTGGATTCCGCACTTGCTAGTGGGTTAGTATAACAAGGTTTAGGTTTGTTCTCGATCCTCCGAGAAAAGGGACCTACAATTACTAAACTGTTAACTGTGAACTCGCTCAACTAGTTGTTGATCCTCTGTTACATGCCTTGCAGGTCGTTAGATACTTATGGAGCTTGCACAGGGAGGAGCAGGTCGTTGTGGAGCATGGATTATGTTTTGAAACTTATTGAACTTATGTTACATACTTGGGTTTTCGTACTTATGCTTCCGCTATACTTATAAACTATGATTATGTTTTGAACACCTATCGTATTGAATGATTGGTTTACATTTATTATGTTTGATATTAATTACATGTTCGATATGATTGGTGGCTTGATCCTGGTCAGTCACGCTCCCAAGCGGTGATACTCCGCAGGTGGATTTTGGGGGTGTGACAGATTGGTATCAGAGCCATTGGTTATAGAGAACTTGGTTTTAATATGGGAAAACGTTTTTATTAAAACCAGACTATAACCAGAACAGTGCTCTCAACGATCCACAACGACGCTTCGCTCCACGTGCAAGACTCGACATCCTAGGTAATAAGGTTTATGTTTATTACCTGCTTGCTAGAACTGCATAGAACTTTGCTCGTAGTATGCTTACATTACTTTGCTCACTACTTGTTATTGCTTGAGAACACTTACGTGCTTACACTCTTCTGTCGTCGCACTATTCGCGAACCTTTCTCACTTATGTTGCCTTTGATGTGAAGATCAATGGCCGGACGAATTAACATGACTCAAGCCCAGCTAGAGGCTCTCGTTCAAGCTCAAGTTGCTGCGGCACATGCAGCTGCTCAAGCAGGTAGTATACCCTGCAGTATAGACACACACTAGGATCTTTAGATCCTACATTAACTCTCGTATTTAACTTTGTCCTATTCGTACACAATAGGTCAACACGCGCAGCAGCCTGTCTGCACTTTCAAGAACTTCATGGACTGTCGTCCAAGCTCATTCAGTGGCACCGAGGGGGCAGTGGGACTCCTCCATTGGTTCGAGAAGCTAGAATCTGTGTTCGAAATGTGTGAATGCCCTGAGGCTCGCAGGGTCAAGTACGCCACTGGCACTTTGGAAGGAATCGCGTTGACTTGGTGGAATGCGCAAGTACAGATCCTAGGGTTGGCAGCTGCTAACGCCACCCCTTGGAATGATTTCAAAGAATTGATCAAAAGGGAATACTACACTCGTGAAGACATTCACAAGCTGGAAGATGAACTGTATCACTTGAAAATGGTTGGGTCAGAGATCGAAGCCTATACCAAACGGTCGAATGAACTGGCCGTGCTATGCCCAACTATGGTGGACCCTCCAGTGAAACGTATTGAGTTGTATCTCAAGGGTTTAGTGCCAGAGATCCAGAGCCATGTGACATCGGCTAATCTTGATAATATCCAGGCTATTCAGCGCCTTGCTCACCGTATTACAGATCAGGCAGTGGATCAGAACAGACTGCCAAAACGTGTCAAGGCTACTGCTACTGCTGTCACTACTGCTACTACTCCCAGTGACAACAAGAGGAAATGGTAGGGGGATTCCAGCAAGGGATCAGTTTCCGTTCAGTCTCAGCAGCGCAAGACAAATGACTACCAGAATTCGAGTCAGCAATCATCTGGCAGTCAGGGGCAGGGTGGATATCGGGGAATTCACCCACTGTGTAATAAGTGCAACAGACACCACAGCGGAAGATGTCGCAGGGAACGTTGTCAAAGATGCCTCAAGATGGGTCATGAGGCAAACGATTGTAGAAGCTCTCGGCCAGCAAATCAGAACCAGCAACTCCCTCCGCCAGCTCCACAGAACCAGCAGCAGCAACCACAGCGTGGAAACCGGGGATGTTTCTAGTATGGGGCAGAAGGTCATTACAAACGCGATTGTCCTCAGTTGAACCAGAATCAGAACCACGACAATAACCAGGGCAACGGGAACAACAACGGGGGAAACAACAACAACAATGGCAACGAGGCAAGAGGTCTAGTTTTCGTGTTAGGACGAGGAGACGCAATGAACGATATTTGAACTTATAACTTATTTTGAGTTTTCATTATTATGTTTCCGCTACTCAAACAAAGTTTGGTTTGAACATCAATTGTGTTGGGTTTTATGAATTATTTTACCTACTATACTTTATGTTTGATATGATGGATGGTTTGATATTATTGAGCGCACCTGCCGTATTTATGGACCTTATGAACAGGGTGTGCAAACCCTATCTTGATAAGTTCGTCATTGTCTTCATCGATGACATTCTGATCTACTCCAAGAGTCAGGAGGAGCACGAGCAGCACCTACGCCTTATGTTGGAACTTCTTCTAAAGGAACAACTGTACGCAAAGTTTTCAAAATGCGACTTCTGGCTTCGTGAAGTCCACTTCTTAGGCCATGTGGTGAACAGGGATGGGATTCATGTCGATCCATCCAAGATAGATTCGATCAGGAACTGGCCTGCACCGCGTACACCGACGGAAATACGCCAATTCTTGGGTTTGGCGGGTTACTACAGACGGTTTATTAAAGACTTTTCAAAGATTGCTCAGCCGCTCACGCTACTGACACAGAAGGGTGTTACCTACCGTTGGGGCAACACGCAGGGAACTGTTTTTCAGCACTTAAAGGATAGGCTTTGCAGTGAACTTATTCTCTCATTGCCGGAGGGCACCGATGACTTCGTGGTTTATTGTGACGCATCGATACAGGGTCTTGGTTGCGTATTAATGCAACGGGATAAGGTTATTGCTTACGCTTCGCGGCAACTCAAGATTCATGAACGGAACTACACGACGCACGATTTAGAGCTGGGAGCTGTTGTTTTCGCGCTTAAGATATGGCGACACTACCTGTACGGTACCAGGTGCACGATTTACACCGATCACAGGAGTCTCGAGCATACTCTTAAGCAAAAGGATTTGAACATGCGTCAATGGAGATGGGTTGAACTTCTGAACGACTACGAATGCGCCATCAAGTATCAACCAGGCAAGGCCAATGTTGTGGTTGACGCCCTTAGTCGAAAGGACACCCTACCTAAGCGCGTGCGAGCGCTACAGCTTACTATTCAGTCCAGTCTTCCTGCACAGATACGAGCTGCTCAGATAGAAGCATTGAAACCCGAAAACGTAATGGCTGAAGCCTTACGCAGTTCAAGGCAACGAATGGAACAAAAGGAAGACGGCGCCTATTATGTAACGGGGCGTATTTGGGTCCCACTTTATGGCGGTCTACGAGAGCTTGTGATGGACGAAGCGCACAAGTCTCGCTACTCGGTACACCCAGGGTCGGATAAAATGTACCACGATATTAAAACAGCTTATTGGTGGCCTAGCATGAAGGCCCACATCGCCACCTATGTTGGCAAGTGCTTGACCTGTGCCAGAGTCAAGGTTGAAATATCAGAAACCAGCGGGTCTACTTCAACAACCCAGGATACCACAGTGGAAATGGGAAGAAATTTCCATGGATTTTGTTACAGGCCTACCCAGATCCCAGCGTGAGAATGATACCAGATGGGTGATCGTGGATCGACTCACCAAGTCTGCACACTTCCTAGCTATAAAGGAAACGGATAAGTTCTCCACTCTCGCAGACATCTATCTTAAAGAAGTTGTTTCAAGGCACGGGGTGCCCATCTCCATCATTTCGGATCGGGATGCACGGTTCACGTCAGAGCTATGGCAAGCGATGCACAAATCCTTTGGCTCACGATTAGACATGAGCACAGCATATCATCCTCAGACGGATGGGCAGTCTGAGCGAACAATCCAAACTCTTGAAGACATGTTTCGAGCATGTGTTATCGATTTCGGCAATGGCTGGGAAAAGCACCTCCCTTTGGTGGAGTTTTCTTACAATAATAGTTATCACACCAGCATACAAGCCGCTCCATTCGAGGCATTGTACGGACGTAAATGCCGGTCACCTCTCTGTTGGGCAGAGGTGGGGGATAGTCAGATTACGGGTCCAGAGATTGTAGTGGACGCCACAGAAAAGATTGCACAGATACGACAACGCATGGCGGCAGCACGCGACCGTCAGAAAGCCTACGCGGATAAGCGTAAGAAGCCGTTGGAATTTCAGGTCGGGGACCGGGTTTTACTTAAAGTCTCACCCTGGAAGGGTGTGGTTCGATTTGGTAAACGAGGCAAACTCAATGCACGGTATGTTGGACCGTTCGAAATCACTGAAAGAATAGGCCCAGTAGCCTACAGACTGAACCTACCAGCTGAACTCGGTGCAGTTCACAATGTATTTCACGTGTCGAATCTGAAGAAATGCCTATCAGATGAGACCCTCATAATTCCTTTTAAGGAACTCACTATCGACGAGCGGTTGCAGTTCGTCGAGGAACCAGTTGAAATCACGGACCGGGATGTTAAGGTCCTCAAAAACAAGAGAATCCCTCTTGTTCGAGTTCGTTGGAACTCCAAACGTGGCCCAGAGTACACCTGGGAACGCGAAGACCAAATGAAAGAAAAGTACCCCCAGTTATTCAGAACCAATGCATCCACTACTTAGACTGAAGCTACTACTACTGAATTTCGGGACGAAATTCCAAATCAACGGGGGGATGATGTGACACCCCAGGAAAACCAGTGAACGATAAAACTTACCTAGCTTCCTCAGTGAGTGCGTACCAAATTTCGGGATGAAATTTCTTTTAAGTTGGGGATAATGTGACAACTTGAATTTCCAAGATTCTATTTCGCATTTATTGCACGTTCATGTATTGACTAGTCGTTTATTTGCACAATTGATTACCATGGAATTATGTATGTTTTGATTGTTTGATTGTGCATGGTTGTTTGTTAATTGTGAAATTGATAAATATATGAACTTGGTGGTGAAATTATGAAATTGTTATGAGATGGTGTACTATTGTAAAATATAATACTTGAGGATGTAGAGGACAATTAGTGAAATTCTAGTCATACTTAACCCTAATCCCATTTCACTAATCACTTTCACAAAAACCAAAGCACGTACATTCACTTTTTCTAGCAATCATCATCACCATCATCATTGGCACAAGATAATCATCACTCTTGATTACTCTTTCTCTAGGATCATCACAAGGTAATTGTTTAATCATTGTTGTGATTAATTGTTGATTGTTTGATTGTTTTCAATTCTTGATTCTTGTGAATTCTTGTAAACCCTAGTCTCTATATTATGCTCCTGTGTTTTTTATTGAGGTTGATTATTGTGATGTGAAGATGATTAATCATATAATCAGTTGCCTGATGATTTTTGATGCGTAATATGTAGACATAACGATTGTTGTTTTGATCAGCGTAATGCAAACGTATGAACCTAGGGTTTTTGATCGTATGAATGAAAGCTGTAACTGACGCTTGATTCTGTGCAAAAATTAGAGTTTAGGCATTATTGTTAGTCAGAGTTTTGGAATGTTATGCATGCCTGAGTTTTGTTATGAATGATTGTTAACTCTCCGAGTTTCTTAACTCCAAGTGTTGTCCGAGGTTTAAACCCTCTTGTATGATGAGGTCCGAGTTTAAATTAAGCAAATATGGACCGAGTTTAATTGACTAGCTTATGTTTGGTCCGACTTTTGTTGAATGTTAAGAGGCCCGAGTTTTACAAGATCATAAGGGTCCGAGTATGTCAATTATAAAAGGTCCGAGTTTTAACTAATGGATTGAAGTCCGACTTTTATAAAGTTAAAGAGGTCCGACTTTTAAACCTTAACCTGTCCGAGTTTTAACTCCTTTACATGCTGTCCGAGTTTAACCCCCCCCCCCCCTTATGATGTCCGAACTTTAATTCCCCAAGCCCTATCCGAGTTTGTTGATGAAACATCATGTGGTCCGAGTTTCCTAGCTCCCACACTTGGTCCGAGTTTCATCACTATGTGTAATGTCCGAGTTTAAAGGCCAAAGGGTGGTCCGACCTTGTGACCCCCTTGCCCACTTGGTCCGAGTTTCATCCATGAAACTCTTGTCCGAGGTTATAACACATCATGTGCTATCCGAGTTATGAACAGGGGAAACCCCCCCCCCCCCACACTTGTCTGAGTTTTTAAGAGGGGCATGACCTGGTGAATGTTCATATGAAGGTTTAATCTGTATGATAAATGTTGTGGAATTTGTTAAGTCTTGAATGATGTATAGGTGCTCAAATTTCATACGCATGATGTGTTGTTCGAACTTTAAATATATGCTTTCATAATTCGTTGTTGTTAATGGTTGAAAAGACTGAGTTATGTTGATACCAAGTTCAGAACTTCGTGTGAAGAACAACCTGCTATTGCATGCTACTGTTTACTACTGTCTACGACTATGTGATACTGTCTGATTATGATGATACGTGTTACTAAATGATACCGCATGTTACTGTGAGATACGTTATAGTATGCTACTGTTTGATCACTAAAGAGTTGTAAACGTAATTGAACGTATAATACTTACATCAAATCATGTGCAATACTTCCTAGGTCGTGTGTAACGGACTTAGACGATTAGCAAACCCTAGAAGCAATAACATACCGAGCAAACCAAGGTGAGTTCACACAGCCAAGGCATGGGGTTCCCAGGGTGGGAATGGGATTTGATTATTTACTGGTACTTATCTATACTGGAACGTAGTGATGTGATTTGATGAACTATTGTACTTACGCAGCTGATAGAACTACGACTAGACTAGTAACACTTATTGAACTGATCTTCGCACACCTGCCAAGGGTTGGCCGCGATATTATGACAGACTTCGCACACCTGCCTTTGGAAGGCCGCGAACTGAATTTACTAATCTTCGCACACCTGCCTGGTAGGCCGCGATGCAGATAAACCTAGTCTAGGATACTCGGGACGAACATCCCTTAATATCTTCGCATACCTGCCTGGGAGGCCGCGATGGAAACTGATACGATCCATGACAAAACGAATGAACATATTACTAATCACACTATACTATTACTGAACTATTAACTGTGAACTCGCTCAACTAGTTGTTGATCCTCTGTTACATGCCTTGCAGGTCGTTAGATACTTATGGAGCTTGCACAGGGAGGAGCAGGTCGTTGTGGAGCATGGATTATGTTTTGAAACTTATTGAACTTATGTTACATACTTGGGTTTTCGTACTTATGCTTCCGCTATACTTATAAGCTATGATTATGTTTTGAACACCTATCGTATTGAATGATTGGTTTACATTTATTATGTTTGATATTAATTACATGTTCGATATGATTGGTGGCTTGTTCCTGGTCAGTCACGCTCCCAAGCGGTGATACTCCGCAGGTGGATTTTGGGGGTGTGACAACTGTACAAATCTCACATAGAACGCTTCTGGAAAAATGCAAGTTACGATGAGCAGAACAAAGTAATTTCTTCAGTTGTTGAGGTTCATCGCAAGGAGGAAAAGATTCTAGTCACTGAAGCTCTTATTCGTGAAGTTGTTAGCTTTCCAGATGAGCCAGAATCGCCAATGAGATTTCCAGAAAGAATGGTGAAAGGCTATATGCTAAGAATGGGTTATCAAGGAGCTCTGAATGCTGGGAACTACTTGAAGTAAAAGTTTACAAAGCCATACAAGTTCCTGATTCACTGTGTATTGATGTCTTTGAGCCATACGAAAGGAGGTTGTGATGCGATGAGAGACTATCAAATGAATATGGTTACGGCGTTAGTGTTGAACAAAAAGTACAATTTCTCACACATTGTATTCCATTATATGGCTGAGAATATCAAGACAGATAGCAAAAGTTGGATGTATCCGAGGTTCGTTCAGATGATGACTGATCACGCTTATCCTGAGATTGACAGAAACATAAAGAATGACTTGTTGATACAATCACACATGAGCAATGATACTCTTAAACAGCTTGTGAGATACCACCCGAATCACCCAGAACCGACAGTTGGTGCTGAATTCTTTGGTTTTATAAAAGATGCAAATTACGCTGATCCAGATCCAGTTGATCATCAGAACTAGAGAAATGAAGCTGAAATGAAAGAGGCAGCGTATGCTGAAGAGCTAAAGATTCTTAAGGATTTCAAGAACACCAAGAATGAGTGGTATGTGAAAGAAACAGGGAGAAGACGCAGAAAGGACACTCCTATTGTTAAAAAGGTTGAAGGATCTTCTTCACAACCAAAGAAGAAGCAAAAGAAAGCTGTGCAAACGTCTTTGATTGATGAACCTGAAGAAGATGAAACAGTGGTAGCTACGGAAGAAGATCCATTTAATGTTGATGAACAGTTGTTGTTTGATACTGAAGTCTTAGAGACAGGGCCAATAGTGGTTGCTGAAGTTGATCAAGTTGTGAATGTTGAAACTCAGAAAGGGAAAGATAAAGTTGTTGATGACATTGAGGGAGATGATGTGGATAAAGACACTACAAGCTCCTCGAGCTCTTCAAACGAAGAAATAGTAGATGAAACCGAACGTCGGAAAAGAAGCCAAGAAGAGATAGAAAAAGAGAAACAACTAAGGAAGAGAAAGAGACAGGAAAAGGACGATGATGATGTTTATGTGCCTTCTCCAGAACATGTCTCCGAATCACAATCTCCTCCAGGTGGTAGAAAGAAATCTGGAGCTCGAAAGAAAGTAGTTTCTCCAAAGATTCGCAAAGTCACACCAAAGATATCAAAACCAAAGATTGTGCTAAAGAAGAAGACAACCAAGGAAACCAGGAAACTACAAACACCATCACATGAAATAACACCACCACAATCACCAATCCAATCACCACCCCGACAACCTACACCACCACAACAATCTTCACCACCTAAACAACCAACACCACCAAGACAATCATCACCACTACATCATTCACCACCACCACAACAAACCCTATTCACCTCACAAGAAATCTTTCAAACACCTCCACTCACCCAAGGTCAACTAACACCTGGTTCTGTGGGGTTCAGAAACTTTCCAAATGTTCCTTCAAATTTGAATGTGAGTCTTGATGATGTTGGAGATTTTGATTTCGCAAACACCTCACAAGTCAGGAATGTTGAAAAGAAGGTTGATGAAGTGATTGCTGAGAACAAGAAGCTAGCCGCTGAAAACAAGAAGGTGTCTGATCGGGGAAGATACTTGAAATGCGTGTAAAGAAGCTGGAGATTGATAATAAAGAGTTGGTGAAAAAGATTGATTCTGATCAGTCAGAGATAGACATCTTGAAGGTGAGAATTGCTGAGTTGGAAGAAGAAAAGGCTCGACGAGATGAGCAAAATGAATACTTCAAGTTGAAGAATAAAGAATTTGAAGCAGCTAAAGCGTTAAGAGAGAGCAGAACGTCAAGCTAAAATAGATGAGCAAATGAAAGAAAAGGGTAAAGGCGTTGAAGGAAGTTCAGCAGTGCTGAAAGATCGATTGTTCCTTCAATGGTTGTTGAAAATCCCGAGCCTATCTCTGCTATTTCTAGTCTGTTTGAGGATTATACTCCTATGGATGAGTTGATTGGAGATAGTGATGAAGATGATGAAGAGGAGGATGAAGAGGAAGATGTCAAAGATGAGAAAGTATACTCTGCAAGCAGTCATGGTTCAGGTAAAGACGATGATAACGATGATGCTCAGGGTGGTACAAGTTTGAAGGTTACTGAGGCTTCTGCTGAACAGAATGTTGATAATTTGATGAATGATTCTATGAACGAAGAATCAGGGGGAGCTGATAGACAGGGGGAGTCAGGTGATGGACAGAATGTTCAATAAGCTCAGAAGTTGATTCTGAAATTGGATACTTATCGTGAAGAAGGAGAGCATTTCCATACATACACGTTGGAAGCAATTAAGGAAATGACTCGTATGGTGAATCCTGACTTTAAATTTGATTTTGAAGAAGAAATGAACTCCGAATTTGAAGAAGAGTTGAATGCCTTTGACATAAATCAGCAGTCTGAGTATGAGTATCGATATGTTGAAGAGGCTGATTTGTATGATAGAGTTGAAGTGGAAGACTGGACAGATGATGAAAATGAAGATACCTCACAGTTACCAACGTTGATGGAATTCTTTACTGAGGAGAATCGTGATGAGCTGCGAAGAAAAGTTGCTGAAATTTTGAAAGATAAAAACTTTGATGGCACTCAAAAAGATATGGCAAAGGAAGAGCGAAAGAAATGGTTGAAAGAAAGTCACGAGAGGAAGTTCAAATGACCTTTGAAGTATTATCAACGTGATAGAAGCGTATCTCTCGGGGACATTATTAGCTGGGGTTTTCTGCCTCAAGTTAATGCGTATGCGATTAGGAGGGAATGCGGAGTTCAGTATTTTGAAAAGTTACATGATATTATGTCACTTCCATGGTGGGATGTGGATGAATTGTCAAAGGTTAGAACTTTGGGATATAATGTCAGGAAGAACAACATTGCTATGTGGGGATTGATAAAGTTTGAGGCTTTGAGAGACTTCAAACACTGGAAGCCACACTATCCAAAGAGAGTTACAAGAAGAGATCCAGTGACTGGTGTTGAAGAAACGATTCTGAATGTGAAAAAGCCAAAAACGATGAAGACTATACCAGTGCCTCCAATGGAGCAAGAGTTTTACAAAGGCTTCATGGGTTGGGTTTATAGTTGTATTACTACTGAAGCAGTGATTACTTACAGAGCAGGTGGAGAATTGAGAGAGATTCATGTTTATGATCCTATGTGGCTTGTGAATTGCTCTGCAAAGGATATCGAATGTCTTTTCATTAACAAAATTCACTATCAGCAAGAGGACAGAGAGCAGGCCATGCAATTTCAGCGAGTTGCGACCCTTTGCTTTCAGAAAAGTATCAACTCTGAAAGTAAATGGAAGTCTTCATGGTGGTCGCTCGAAGAAAAAGTCAAGAGAAAAGCTGCTCGTGAACGTCAAAAGCTTGAAGAGAACAGAGGCAAATGGATGCACATTCAAGCTGAAGAGGATAAGAAGAGAAAGAAAGAGAACGACATGATAAGGAACGCGCTTAGGAGGAAGCCTAAGCAGCATGAAGAAAAGTTCAAGTCGTTGTGAAGACCCGAAGACCAAGACTGAAGACTGCGGCTGTATCCAAGGGGGAGTTTGTTGGTGCACGAATGTCTAAAGCCTGCGTCTTAGTCTTAGTTGATCAATGTATAGGGTCTAGATGGGTTAATTATGTATTGTATAGGGGTTAATATGTAAATTTGGGGTTTGTAATGTTGATATTTCGCTTTTATGGACATGTGTCATATGAGCGAAACCCCAACTAGATGGTTTCGCTCATATGGACATGGTCACATAAGCGAAACCTCATTCCCTATAAATACCCAAGTTGTTTTCTCATTTGGCGCGTTCATGTCTCCCGTGTAGCCGAACTGCTGCTCGTGTATTTTGTGAAGATTGAACGGGAAAACTGTTTTAAAGTGTATCATTTCTGTTTCTACACCATTTCTGCTTTGATTCATGCCAATTTTGTATTTCCGTCGCATTTTCGGTAGTTGCTAGCTCGAATTGACTCAAACGACTGTCAAATACGGTCCTACAAACGTGAAGACCAGTTCAAAGAAAAGTATCCCCACCTGTTCAAGAAGACTCCTGCCAGAGCTAGTACGGCCTGAATTTCGGGACGAAATTCTTTTAACGGGGGGAGACTGTGACAACTGGCACCAAACCGGTAATTTCCGTACACTTTAATTATTATTTAATGACTGCAATTATGTGCTTTAGTGTCAACATTACCTGATTTCATACAATACAAATGAATTCATGCACGTTTTATACTACAAGAATTACATTATACATTAATGAACTGTGTTGCGTCAGAAATACTAGTAAACTCACCGGTAAGACACAATATGCCAACAACTCTGCAGAAAGCAGTCAGGCAACAAAATTAGGGCCCATGTGTAGGTCCAACAACAAGAATATATTAAAACCCAAGAGTACATACAAGGGTTTATATATAGACTTTACGGAAGCTAAAATACGCACTAAAAAGCACCCGAAACGCACTTTAAGTGCAGAATTTTATTAAATTTAGCACAAATCAGCTTTTAAATACATAAATATCATGCAGAAATTACGTTTTATTATCCGGAATACTTCCCCAAGTGTTGGGAATTAAAAGGGTTACAAAAGGGTACTTAAAAGACACTAAAAGGTGCAATTTAGCACTTTAACGAACCGGTATCTAACCAAACAACCGGACATTACCCGGAACATCAAAATATTAGTAGAAACATTATTTTAACATTACCAAGCTAGTTATGGTCCCTAAACATCATAACACACAATATAACAACTAGTAATCACATACCCTAACTAATACTTGGTTTATAACTAACTAGAACTTGCAAATACCATTTGAAATCAAACTAACAACCCCCCCCCCACCCTAACCGGTTAGACAAGGGTCCCACACCCTTGATTTTATTTCATTATTATAATGGATCATGTCTCTAAATTGTGAACACATTAGCCAAGGGGTTAAAGGGAAACATGGTTTATAAAATGTCATGAAGGATCATAACCATCATTCTCACACCTACTAAACACACACAAACTCTCTCTCCCTTGCTCCCTTGAGATCGGCCTAAATCACCACACACAACATCACCTTCATTCACCCACGTCTCATATATTCCAAGCTTGTATTAAGGTGCTAGAAGGTGCATAGTGAAGCTAGGAGCTTTCGGAAGTTCAAGAACCACTCTTATTTGCTTTTATCCACCACTTTTACGCCTTGTTTCTTCCCTAGCCTTGAGCTAGTAGTAAGTGTTTCTAATCATCATCTTGATCTTGTTTATGGTGGTTAATAGATGATTTAATGGTTAAAAATTAAGAACACTAAAAAACTTCAATTAAAGTCTTGAACATAAGTGATTAATGGTGGATAAAGAAAAGATATGTGTGTAAATCTTGTGAATCTTGTATGGTTGTGATTATTTGACGTTGTTTGTTAATAAAAGTAGGATGGATCATCATCAAGACATACTAGATCATGTTCAAGAACATGAACTAGTATTATGTTAGTGTTAGAAATGAGAAAGATGATGAGACCATCCACCATGAACTTGAAACTTGAATAAACATAATTTTTCTTGTAAAATGAAGTTGTAAACTTGTGGATCTAAAGATCTACAAGTGGTTTTTCGGAAGAACCAAGTGGAAAATACTAGATTGTTAAAAACCCGGATCTTGTGTGAACTAAAATTATTTTTGGTAAGTAAACAAGTGTATAAACACATGTGTAACAAGAAAAATACAAGAAGTAGTATTTTTAGAAAATACGGTCACAAGTTGTAAAGAACTAGATTCTTTAAAAATGAAGCTTTTAAAGAAACAAACACACTTTAAAGAGTAACAAGACTTACTAAATACCCTAGTAAGTTACTACGCATTTTTATAAATTTTCAAGTTCATGAAATAGAAAAATTAGTGTATATGTTGTTGATAAATGTTGTTGATGATTGTTGTTGACGATTTAAAAAGAAAATAAACACATGTTTTGAAAACATGGGAAACCTCCATTTTTAGGGGAAACTCTGTCAAAATGTTTATAAATTTTGACACTTAGAAATATAAATAAGTTTTGAGAAACTTATTTCCTAAAAATGTATACCAAGGTATTTACCAAGGTTTCCCTAATTTTTGAGTTAAGGAACGACGATTTCGTCAAAGTTAAAAATTGACCTTAAGTGTGTATATTTTTGAAGAAAATATATATATTATTTTATCACCAAATTTTGTGCTAAGTGTATGTAGTATGTATTACACGTGCTAGTGTATTAGGGCTTGAAAATACACTAAAAACTCTTGAGGAGTAAAAACACAAAATACACATACAACATACTTAGACAAATGCAAGAAAATATATTAGTGAGAATATATTAGTTGATAGAAATAAATAACTTGGTCAAGTTATGAACATAAAATGAAGTTTTGAACAAAATACATAATTCGGGTGCAAAGTGCAAACATACAAGATACTTATATTAATTTTTGAGAAAATAATATAAGTAAGATACATAGTTAAAAATATAAAATATTTTAACACAACAATGCCATTACAAAAGATAGTGACTTGTGCTTGTACGATACAAGTCTAGTGACTAACAATAATAAAACACGTTTAGGTCACGACGCACTATAAGCTAATCCGGTGAAGTTTACGACGCAAGGAACGCAAAGTTGTGAGTTTATGCTCCCCCTTTTTCTTTTAATTGTTTTTGGTTTACAACTTCGGGGGTGAAATACATGTTACAAATACGATAATATTTATAGATGGTATGATGTGTACTAAAACGAGAAGTACTCTTGGTGAAAACTAGTGCCAAGAATTGATACGAAAAATCGTGTCACGAATAGGGTACCATAAGCACCATTAATCGTGTACATACTTAGACTGCAGAACAAAAGGTTAGATCTAATGGGTTTCAGGGCAGCCCCACTCTTGGTGGCAACTAGAACCAAGTAGTGTTTTTGTATCTCAGTCGTGAATCGACTACAGAAAAATGCCTATGGTTTGGTGACTTCCTATGTCGTGTCACATGTTAATGGCTTTACAACCCATTAACACTTGATACATATAGAAATACTTGATTTATACATGAATACGTGACTTAAACAAAATACATACCATGTTTTTCATACAAAGTATACAATCGTTCAATACAAAAACTGCATGAATTCACACCAACATTATGTTGACGTTTTCCCAAAACTCACATGTATTTCAGGTAACTAGAAGTGGATGTGCGCGCGGCCTTACTCATGCTTGTGGATGTCGCTTATGTTTATCTTTAAATAAAGTTGTAAACTTTTTAAGACAATGTTTTATGCTACCTCGCAATGTAAACGCTAAATTATGTTTTCAAATTATGAAATGTTTGGTATTTGAAGTTATTTTTACGAGCATGTAGTATGTTTACCTTCCGTATGCAATGAGAACCTTTCATGATCACACCTCGTGCTTCCGCCGCAGAAAGGGGTGTGACAATTTTGTTGCCAAGTTTATCAGTTATTTTAACTTCTTGGCCATCCTTGTTGGTTGGTATGATTTCAACAGAACCAGCTTGATTTGCAGCAGTGTTCTCAACTTGGTCATTTTTTCTAAACCCTATGCCAAATTTTACATTACTTTCAAGTTGTTTTTCAAGCATGATCTCATAACCTTTGCAGGATTCCACCCATTTTTCACAAGTGATTTGGGTGGCTTCCAACTCCTTTTTGAAAACTTGATATTTTTCTATCATTGTTTGGAGTTGATCCTTGGTTATGCTATGCTCTTGTTTAAGACTGCAGATTTCATTATCTTTTTCAACCAATTTGTTTTTCAGATCTTTTAAAGACTTTTCAAATTGGACTTCATCATTTAACACTCTATCCCTAAGGTTTTCATTCACCTCTTTAATGTTAGCAAATGCTATGATGCATTTTTCTGAACACAGATTTCTAAGAACCTGAGATGATACCTTAGTTGCAGCCATCATGGCACAATCACAAACATGCTCTTTCTCATCAGCCACCTTCTCTTCTTTTTCACCTTGTTTCTTTTCTTCTTCTTCTTCAGACCAGGGGTCAGACAGTGGTTCCAACAGGGGTTCTGAACTTTCTCCCAACAGTATTTCACCAGCAACAGCAGTAACCACTGCTTCAGCAATTTCATCCACTGTTTTAGCATTTGACTGTCCTTTTTTAGTTTCCAGCCCATATGGTATTGACACTAATGCCATAAAACAGTATTCATCATTAGAAGCATAATTAGTAGCATAGAGTGTGAAATTTTCATCACCTAGCTCATCAGGTAAGCTGCTCCAGTCAATAAAGCCTTGGGTGAAAAGGCTTTGCTGATCTGGTTAAACCACTGTTGGTGCAGCTTGTTGAGGTGCAACTGGTTGCACTTGAACCTAAGGGACAGGAGATTGGACATACTGAATTTGTGGGACAGTGGTTTGGACATAATGCACAGGAACAGGGGTTGCAGGATGTGCATAATGGGAAGTGTTTACATGGGCAGCAGGGGTATAATGGGAATACTGCATAGTGCTTTGGTTATTTTGTGGTCTTGGGCTAGGGTGAGTGATAATAGGTCCATTGGTTTGACTCCTACATTCCCTAGCAAAGTGACCTAACCTGTAGCAGTGCACTTGTAGCATTTGATTTTAGACTTATCCAACCCTACTTTTAGATCCCCATGCAACCCTGGGAATTTTCTTCCTGTCCTTTTTGTAAAACTTGCTGGTTCTAACACTCAGCAGTGCAAGTTGGTGTAATATGTCCATTTCCTCTAAGTCAGTTGGATCAAAATGCTGAAGGTCATTGAGTTCAAAGCATAGATTGTCAGAGTTCTGGCTTTCTCCATTTGCTGTGAAAGCATAATTGGATGAGTGAGGACAGAGTTGAAGTTTTCACCAGCAGTTATGTCAATAAAGTGATCATAACTCTGATCCTTACTACTGCCAGACTCTTCCTGACCCAAAAGAGCTGTGTTGCCAAATGAGTAGTCATCTGCAACTTTGCCAGACTCTTGCAACTTCTTTTTCTGGTTTAACTCCCTTTCATAGGTCAAGAGTTTACCATGAAGTTGGGTCAGGGGCAGATCTTTGAACTCAACAGAGTTTTTGGTTACAAAAGCAATTGTGTCCCATTTTTCAGGAAGTGGTCTTAAAAACCTGCTGTTAACAGTTGATTTAGGAAATTCAGTTTTAACAAGCTTAAGTTCACTTATGAGACAACTAAATCGCTCAAACTGTTGTGTTAATGTTTCACCCTTAATGTGACAAAAGGTTTCATACTGTTGGTTCAAAATTTCCCTGTTGTTTTCAATTACTTCTTCAGTTCCCCCAAATTGTTCCTTAAGTGCATCGCACAACTCTTTGGCACTGTTACAGTGTAACAGTCCAGCATAGATCTCATTTGGTAGTGCAGATGCAACTATGCTGAATGCCTTGGCATCTAGTTCAAGTTTTTGAAAATCCTGATCAGTGTAGTTCTCTAATTTCTTAGTAACAAAAACCTTTAGATCCTCAGCACTCGGCACCATTGGAACATGTGGTCCATAGATAACCGATTTCCAACATCCGGTGTTCTGTTGAGCTAGGATGTGACCCATCCTTCGCTCCCAGATGTGGTACTCATTTCGCTTCAACATGGGTGGTTTGAAGAGTGAACCGAGGTTATTGTTAACATCTTGTGATTGTGACGTCATCCTGGTTGTTTTACAGGTACAGTTTAATCAACTTTGCTTGTGATTAAACCTTACTCTGTTTTTCAACAAAACGAACAATTATAAGTATCAACGATTATGAGCTGAACATTTACGTCAAAATGATTGTTAGATCAAATTTGACTGTCCAAGCTCTGATACCAATTGTTAGGATCTGAATTTCTTATGATTGTGTTTCTGTTTTAGAATTATGAATATGAATGAGTAATTGCAGCAGAATTAAAATGGAACAAACTTTCAACACACAATCGAATGGAAGATTTGCTTTCAACACACATGTTTGCCATGGAATCGAATGATTATATTTATTACAATGATTCAATTACACTTTGCATGCATGTATTACAATCTCCCCCTCAGCCTGATCTCACACTGGTTTGTTTGTACAGAATGAAAGTGAAGAAAGAGCTAATAGAACAGTACAGGGTACTGTTCTATTTATAGTACAAAGCAAACCACTGTGGCATCTTTGCTGACATCACCATGATAGTGACATCTAACCTCCTAACAAACTCAAACTACTGACCTATTACAACCACTGATTACAAACTAGTGATTACAAAATACAAAGCATAAACAAAACAACTGATCCTTCATTCCACTGCTTAGGCTCCAGCAGTGCTTTAGTCTTCAGCAGTACTTGAGATATAACAGTTGATTGAGCATCAGCACTTAGTCTTCATCAGTCTTTTGGGTCAACACTAGTTAGGAAAGGCAGTAGTTGAATCCATCAGATGTTAGAGCCACAGTCAGGGGAAAGATCAAATACAAACATCTGCTTTTTGTGAATCCACTGATCTGATCCAGTTTTGGCTTTATCAACTGTTCCTTTGTTAGGGTTCAATCCCAACAAAGTCTCATGCCGGTATCGAGTGTTTCACACAAACACCTTCGGCCGAGTGTTGAGTGATCACCCGTGAGGTATGTGAACCTGTATATAAATATAATTTTAAAGAGGCATGTTATGCCCAAATAAATAATTTTTCTTAATAAGTTGTTCTAAATAAATCATGACGAATAGGATTGTAAATAAAATAAAAATAAAACTTAATAAAGATCTTGGATTCCCGACACTCAAGACACACAAAACTTCTTCTCTATGTCTTCTATTAGGGTGTATAAGCCACATTTAAAGAGTTTTGCTTGAGGACAAGAAAAGACTCAAGTGTGGGGGTATTTGATGTGTACAAAATGCAACATATAAATTACATCAATAGAGGCATAAAACTAATGATTTTTAGTACTAATGTTGGAAAAAGCACGTTTCTTTCTTCCTTTTGAATTTACAGGACTAAACAAGCTTAAAAGAACAAAAGGAACAAATAAGCAGCCAAAACCAACATAAATACAAGAAGAAGAAATAACGTGACATGCTCGACCCCTAGGCAGCATCCCCCAAAACAAAAACAAGAAGACAAAAACTGACCACGGGGTAGTGCCCAGCCAGGCATGGGCCTGTTCAGACCTCACACAAAAAGACAAGACCTGCAGAAGCTTCTACGCCCACCAACGGGCCGGGCCCAGCTCACCATGGGGCGTGGTCATCTCTCAGATTTGCAGAATCTTGATAGTATAGCAAAGAGTTGACGACGGGGCCGTGTCAAGAAGCCACGGGGTCGTATGGGGCCCAATGCTGACAGCTGCAATTAATGAAGGAAGAGAATGAGCTGGCCACAGAGGCCGTGCCCAGCGGGCACGGGGCCGTGGTCAGGTCTCTGATCTGACTATAAATAGGGGTGCTTGGTTCTTTTCAAAAGGATCCCTTGGCAAACCACTTCTCTCCCACTTTGCCACAACTCCACCAGCACTACAACACCAACACCCACCACCATCATCCATCTATCATCTTTAGAGTGTGTAGTACTCTCGGGATCCAAGATTGATCGTAAGAGTTCTTGTCAATCAAAGGCCATGTTTGGCTAATCTCTTACGTCACTTGGTGAAGACAAGTCTTTAATGTATTACTTTTGATTTTTAATCTTTCGGCACATTTTAATTGGGTTTGTATTAATGACTTTAATAACTAGTTTCTTATGTTGAAAGTGAATTTTCTTTACCATTTCTTCATGATGTCATTGATTTTCTCATTCGTGTCTTTACGGTCTATATAAAGCGCGTTAACTACCTGGAAGGGGGTTAGGAGGGTAGTTTGGTAAAGTTCTTTTCTCGTTCAGTGTATAGATCCTACGAGGACTTGGTTCAAGCTTACTAGGACCTCCTTCAACGCCCCAAAGTTATTGGATGGCGGGGGTGCGAATAGCTTGAACCCCTCATATGTAAACTACTATTAAAACTTTAAACCAGCTTCTTGGGATTGTATCCTTGCTGACTCAAACCACTTAGCCGAGGGTAACGTCACCTTCGAAAGGGGGGCCTACCACTTTTCGCATTAATAACTTACTTAAATGTCTTTCAATATTCCGACCCTTTGGGATTGTATCCCTGCGGACTCAAACCACTGGGTTGAGGGTAACGTCACCTTCAAAAGAGGGGCCTACTACTATAACTAAGATAATCTCTTAAAAAGTTTGAAAGTGCGAAAGTCATCAAAGGATACATTAAAGATGAGTTGGATCCAAGTGATTCTATCTTGTCTATTTGTTTTTCATTTATTTATCTTTTAATTTTTAGATTTATTTTCATTCTTAAAAACTCTTTTCGAAAAATTTAGATTGATTAGACGTTGATGATAAACCGGTATTAAAAGCTCTTGTGTCCTTGGATGACCTCGGTATCTTACCAACACTATACTATGCTCGCGATGGGTGCACTTGCCCTAGTGTGTGTTTAGTGTTAGTACAATATCGTGTTTTATAAATTTAAAACTTGACTAATAATGCGTAAAACGGGCTTAAAATATTAATAAAATCATATCACGCTTAACGCACACCAATAATCCATCTTCTTTCGAAATCCACAATATAATCAAATCACTTCTCGAAACCCTAAAACTCATTACTTTAAAAATTCTCCTTCAATTCGTTTCGTTTCACTCTAAAAACAAAGGAAATTTCATGGCTACAACGTTACAAACAACGACAATCACGCGTTAGAGGATTCACGATCTGACGACCGACCGTCAAACCACCGTTCATCAACTCTCCAGTCATCTCACCACCATATCCTCCATCTATTTCGCTCTAAGTCACGTTTTTCGATCAATTTCTTTCAACAGTTTCATTTCAGATCCAACTTTGGCGAAGAAGATCTTGGTTTTGTTGTCTGCCACATGATTTTGAGATGGGTGCTCAGATTGGATCTCATCCGCCGCCACGGAGGTCAGATTAGATCTGGAAATGAATGGGGAGGTCGCCGGAATACCGACTGGCTGCTGTCTTTCTTATGTGCCTTTGTTCCAGAGGGTGGGAGAGATTTAGCTTTAAAGAGAGAGAGAGAGAGAGATCTATGAGTGTGTTTGGGTTTATAAGTTTTCAATTGCAGTGGTGGTGGAACACCAGAATGTAGAGAGAGTGAGAGAGTTGAGGGAGTCTGAGTTTGAGAGAGGGGTTTCATAAGGGGGAAGAAACATAGTGTGAAAAGACATAAATGCCCTCACATGAGGTGCACATGCC
Source organism: Helianthus annuus (assembly GCF_002127325.2). NCBI lineage: Eukaryota > Viridiplantae > Streptophyta > Magnoliopsida > Asterales > Asteraceae > Helianthus > Helianthus annuus. Next base: position 57,265,710 of record NC_035445.2, read on the forward strand.
ATACTTAACTTATAATTTAACCTGGTTAGTGTCAAAGAACGAAAGATGTAATAAGTTTTCCAAATAAAGGAATGTGGTTGTAATTATTGAAGGTAAAGGGTATCCATTGCAATTTGATACAAGCATAAAGGACGAAAAGTGTAATTTACCCCAAATTATATACCCCATGTTGTGGTAGGGGCGTAAAACCGTGTTAAGTAGCTCCAATGCTATACCACCGTGAGCGACCATCAACACCAGAAAGGTTCATGTAAAAAAAGAAATAAAAAACGAAATATAAAACCAAACGAAAAGTAGACGATGAAACAATGTTGAACCACATACTCTAAATGTAAAACATAGAAAACAATAACTAAGTTGTTCTAGAACCGCGCACTGCGATGGGGTGTTAAACAGGAAAACTACGCATAAAAACATTGAATCATACATGCACGTTGTAGCATGTTAGCTCGCAAAATTTGACGAAAGCGTACTACAAAAAATCTGTATAGGGTTAAAAGTGATTTGTTAAAATGTAAAACATATAAAAGTATGGGGTTAAGAGTAAAAAAAATTAAATACTATAAATTTGCAACATATTGTTGCAATAGGAGTTGTACATAACACAATATTAGTTGTATGGTGGTTTTTGGAAATCTGTGGGTTGTACCCTGGTTTTTGAACCCAACGTTTCTAACTATGCCACATGTAGCATCTATTGCTGGTACTAGGGGTGTTCAAAACTATCTGTATCCGAAAATCCGATCCGAAATATCCGATATCCGAATCTGAAATATGTGAAAATTTGGATATCCAAAATTTCAGATATCTGAATTTCGGATATCCGATTTTTTGGATTCGAATTCAGATAGTGATTTTAATTTATTTGGATATCCGAATATCCGAAAATATTCGAATATCCAAAAATATCCGAACTATCCGAAAATATCCAAAATATCCAAAATATCCAAAAAATATCTGAAATATCCAAAAAATATCCGAAAACTTATATCCGGATATCCGAAACTATCCGAAATATCCGGTTCCGAATATGAAAAATAATAAAAAAATAAAAGTTAAATAAAAAGTTGGATTTTCGGATATCCGATCGAATATCCGAATTTCGGATACCTGAATTTCCGGATTTCGGATACGGATTCGGATAGTGAAATCTGGTATCCGAAAATTTCGGATATCCGGTTTTGAACACCCCTAGCTGGTACACACGAATAGAGAGAGAAAGATGGATGTCTCTCCGCACCACCGCTGCAAACCACCGCAAACTACATCCTCCACCTTATGATTGTGAAAACCGATTATGAATCGCAAGAACATGTGCATGATAGCTGAAGAGTTACGACAGTTTTGACGACAAAGGAAGAGGATAGGTTGAGCGGCGTAGCAACTGGAAATGTCATGGTCGATTTTTTATTGGGTGGTGGTGAGTGAAGATGGTGACAGTGGGATTAGGGCAAGAGGATGTGATTTGAAGGTGAAATTGAGATCAGAATTTATTGCCCCCTTTTGAACAGGTAGGGTTTCTTCGCCGCTAATCCATCCTCACTTTTTTTCTTTACGCCTGTTACTTTCTCTACTAACTTCCCATTTACTTAACAACTTGCCACCAATCAGCCAGAAAGACCACAACCTGAACCTTCAACCAATATCTTTGTTTAAGGCACATCTCTCTCTCTCTCTCTCTCTCTCTCCCCCTCTCTCTCTCTCTTTCATCATCATTTTCATTTTAAATGAGGCAATCTACACATAATTTTGGGGAATTGGCCTGTAATAATCCCACCTAGACCTTATTGGCGATTAATAATTCCACCTCAAAATATTCCCCTCACCAGTCCCACCTTTCAACTATTTTTCCTACAATGGTCCCCCGTTAAAAAAACTTAACAGAGTTAAGCTTTTTTCCAAATTACAAATAGATTTTTTTGGGCTTTTGATCAGAACGATGATACAAGTCCATTGATGTAAAACTTACTTCAAAAGGTGCTCCAAGTGACTTGATTTTTGTTAATTGGAAATCTAAACACCCGAATTGAAGCGTTGTTTTCATCATTTGAAGCACCGTTTCGAGGCAAGTTTTACATCAATGGACTCGTATCGTCGTTCTAATCAAAAGCCCTAAAAAATCTGTTTGTAATTTTGAAAAAAGCTTAACTCCGTTAAGGTTTTTTTAACGGGGGACCGTTGTAGGAAAAATAGGTGAAAGGTGGGACTGGTGGGGGGGAATATTCTGAGGTGGGATTATTAATGGCCAATAAGATATAGGTGGGATTATTACAGGCCAATTTCCTTATAATTTTTCATTATTGATGTTTATGTAAATGTGTTTTTGTATTAGCAATAGTAGGTTAATTGATTTAGATAGTTATGTGTTCTGTTAAGTTGTGTGGTTTTACAATTATGAACGACTGAAATGCAATGTAAATATGTGTAATGTTATGATCCATATGAACAAATTGTTGTAATTTGGAAGTTGTGTTTTCGAAAATTGGGGGTTAGGGTTTATCTTATGGTTATTGCCTATGAATATGTTTTGGTTGTTTTAATTGATATAACTGCTTGATTCGAACAAAAATCACAAATATTATATACATTCTTCTTTGTAAAGTTCATTCACTTTAACCACTATACTCTTCAAATTCAGTATCTTCTTGCAATATTTACTTTTCATACGATTAATGGTGTTGCAACTCATATTACCTTTAATATAATCAATTCACCCATACCCATGGGTTATAGAATGCTTATGTATGTTGTTCAACTTTTATTTTATATCAAATGCATTTATAATCAAATAAAACTTTTTTATAGTATTATTTTTCAGATAGTGGTCAACATGAAACTGCCTTATTGCAGGCTATCCCAATTTCTTCAAACAAAGCATATGTTCTTAAGGATGTATTCAATTTAATTGTTAAAAACTTGGGATTCAAGTTTATGGTGTTAAAAAGTAATTTGATTCATATGGACAAAGTACGAGCTTTTGAAATGTTTGTCTTATGTAAAGCATAACAATAAAGCAAATTGCTGACGAATACTTTAAAATCATTAAAGTTGATATAATCTTTCCAGGCGGCAATGGTTTGGAGGGAAGAAGATTAGTGTGTTCTATGGGGAACTCCCTGGAGGTACAATATTCTCCCATACAATTGAAGAGAACGAAAAATTTCCTGTGCAGCTTGGTCGTGAGGTGCAATACTTCACAACACTTTATAGTTTATAGATATGCTCATACGTAGGGATGGGCATTTGGTACCGGTACCGAACCGGGTATATTTGGTACCGGTACCGGTTCCCATTTTTCACGTTTTTCGGTACCGGTACGGTACAGGTATTTACGGGTAAAACATCGGCAAATACCGTTACCGGTACTGGTACCACTTTCCCCGTTTTTCGGTACCAGTACTAGCCACTAAATATCTTAATAGTGGAAAAATGGAGATTTAAGTCAATTTAGCTCCCTATAGCCACTTTATCAAATTCTATATTTTATGTTCTTTATCCCCCAAACTAAGTTGAATATATATGTGTTTTTGCTGTGCTATCTTATTATTTGCATGAATGGCTCTGATGCTCTGCTTTAGACTTCTTATTTAGGGTAACAACCTTATGCGGATTTTGAATGTGGCTGCATTTGCAGTATTCGGTTATGCATCTACTTAAGAAAGAAGCAGCAAACTTTTTAATCCATTACGAGGGGAGATTTATGAAACAGAATATCCAGATAAAGGCCTTCAGGTTTTTGTGAAAAGGTTAACTCTTTACTAAGATAGTGAATTATTATCTTAAGCCTTTTAGAGTAAATACTATGTTAAATCCTTCCACTCAATTGTTTTAATCTTGCTAAAGGTCAGTCATCACCCAATAGCTTCACTCTAAATTTGAATCTTGGATCCTAGCTATGTAAATGGTAGACGACAAATTTTTTGAGTGTGAGATTAAATATATAAAATGTAATATTTAATCTTGTAGCCTATATAATCATTTATATTATATTAGATCAAAATATATTTATTAACCTATTAATAATTAGTTGGTAATTGTTGATGGACCATATTACCCTTATTAACTAATTGGGTTTCCTCTTGGGTGTATAAATAAGGGGCTTATTAGAGAGTTAAAGGGTTACACACATTACACAATCACAACCCTCATAACATCAAGAAATCGGCTCTCTCCCCAAAACCGAAATCACCCTACTTTCGGTTTCATCACCATCATAACTTACACCCTAAGGAGGAACCAGATCATCCTGACAATCATGTCGAACTCAGTGTCTGCATCTCTGACTGGATTCTCTGCTGGCCTGTCTGCTGTAACAGGTATTATTCATATTTTCCATTACATTTAAACAGAACTGATCCAACATGTGGTATCAGAGCATATGTTGATAAACCAGTTCTGTTTTCGTATCCATTATTCTTGGATCAAAATCTGGAAAACGGAAGTTTTTTAAGCCTTAAAATCAAAAACTGTTTTCGGGTTGTTTATGACCGAAATCCCTGTTTTCGGAAACTGTTAATTGATAAACCGACTCGAAATTATAAAGATTAAACTTATTATCACGAAATCCTTTACAAAACCATTAAAATCAGGTTTCGGATTTCCAGATTATGTTCTTATTTTGTTAGGGTTCATCATAATGTTCTAAGAAAACTCGAAAATTCCCTAAGATTTGGAATATAATTTGGATTAGTGGGTGTTTTTTACTGTTTTGATCTTATTTTTATCTAATAAAATTCCGAAAACTGTTAAAGAGATATCAGTTATTATTTTCGAAATATTTTGATAAGTTTAGATCAGCATTAAAACAGGAAACATTATCCCACAATCCCTTAAATTTCGAGTTTCCAGTTATTATCACAAAACAGCTGTTAACGAGGTTGCTACTCGCAACCATGAGGTTGCTACTCGCAACCATGAGGTTGCTACTCGCAACCATGAGGTTGCTACTCGCAACCATAAGATTGCGACTCGCAACCATAACGTGATTTATCGCAACCATGAGGTTGCTACTCGCAACCATGAGGTTGCTACTCGCAACCATAAGATTGCGACTCGCAACCATAACGTGATTTATCGCAACCATGAGGTTGCTACTCGCAACCATGAGATTGCGACTCGCAACCATAACGTGATTAGTCGAAACTAAGGTTGCGACTCGCAACCATAACGTGATTAGTCGAGACTAAGGTTGCGACTCGCAACCATAACAGCACGACTCGAGACTAAGGTTGCAACTCGAGACCAAGGTTGCGACTCGAGACTAAGGTTGCGACTCGAGACCATGAACTTAAGCTGTTTAAAAGTGAACTAAAAATTTTTTTTGTTATTAAATACTTGGTTTTGTTAATACTTAATTCATTAATCAGAATCAGATAACTTTTTACAAAACCAAAATAGCTTAACTTGGATGAGCTTCTGATGTATTAATTCTGGCCAAAGCTGATTTAATACATCTATTTATTGTTCAAGTATTATAAAAGGCTATGTTAAGTATGCATTACAAACCTGAAATGTCTTAATTCTGGCCAAAGCTGATTTAATTCATTTATGTTTAGCATGCTTGACAAGTGCATAACTAAAGTGATTGTCTCATTTCTGGCCAAAGCTGATTTGTCACGATTGCTTTGCACACATACTTAAATGATTACACTTCTGGCCAAAGCTGATTTGTCTTCGTTTAAGTAGAATTTTTACTAAGTCTATTATTTTGATGTTAGTAATAGACATTATCACAGCTTCATAATTAAAATGGTCATTATTTATGCCTGCCTTAGTATAACATGCCCATTAGATCACATTAGGACTTCTTCTTTTGTATCATAACTTGCTCATCTTATTTCCACTATCAGCACCCAATTGCGGGATTCCACCTTTGACTGGTGATAACTTTGCTGAATGGAAGGATGCTCTCATGCTTACGCTTGGGCTGCTGGACTTTGATTATGCCCTAAGAGAGAATAAGCCAGCGGACCTTACCGCCACCAGTACTGCTGCTGAGCAGATAGTCCATGATAAATGGACTAGGTGTAACCGCATGTCTCTCATGTTCATGAAGCAGTCTATTCATAACTCAATCAGAGGAGCCATTCCTGATTCTGAAAATGCTAAAACCTATCTGGCTTCTGTGGAGGATCAATTCAAGGGAACATCAAAAGCACACGCTAGCACTCTTATCCTCAAGCTGGTGACATCTAAGTATGATGGGAGGAGCGGCATTCGCGAACACATCATGATGATGCATGATATGGCCAATAAGCTGAAGGGCCTAGAGATGGAAATCAGTGATGGTTTTCTCGTTCACTTCATCATCACTTCGCTTCCTTCATCCTATGAAGCTTTCAAGATCAATTACAACACTCAGAAGGACAAATGGACGATGAGTGAGCTGATCGCTATGTGCGTGCAGGAGGAAGAGCGTATGAAGATGGATCGCACTACTGATGTTGCTAACTTCACCACTTCCAGCTCAAAGAAAAGGAAGAACTCTTATCATAGAAAGGATGCTTCTAAGGTTCAAAAGCCAAATCCAAATCCTAATACAAGTACACCTTCCAGCTCTAAGAACTCCTTAGGCAAACCCTATTGCAAGTTCTGTAAGAAAACAGGACATAAGCAAAAGGAATGCCCTGACTTTAAGGAGTGGCTGGCTAAGAAAGGTAACGATTTTTTCATGATACTTGAGTCCTTTAATTTAAATGTTCCTGCTAATTCTTGGTGGTTTGATTCTGGTTCTATGGTTCATGTAACCAATTCACTTCAGGGATTCCTTACAATCCGGAAGCTGGGAAGAAACCAAAGAACACTTAAAGTTGGGGATGATCGGGAATTAGAAGTGAAGGCCATAGGAACATTACAATTATTTTTGAAAACTGGTTTATGTATTAAACTTTATGATACCTTATATGTTCCTGAGGTAACTCGGAACCTTGTATCAGGACCAAAGTTAGACATGGACGGTTTTGTCGTTTCTCATGGTCATCGCAAACTCTCTATTCTCTATGATTCCGTTGTTTATGGTACTGGCATTCTGGATGGTGGTCTCTATAGATTAGAACTAGATGATAATTTTTCCAAATCTTTGTTGTCATATAATATTAATGAATCACTCACAAAGATGGAAAAGAAACAAATTCGAGACTTAGAGACTTCATCTATGTTGTGGCATCAACGTTTAGGCCACATCTCAAGAGAACGATTAAATCGTCTCGTAAAGGATGAAGTCTTACCTCCTCTCGATTTCACCGATTTTGGAACATGTGTCAAATGTCTTAAAGGCAAAATGACATCAGCGAATAAGAAAGGTGCCACTAGGAGCTCTAATTTATTAGAACTCATTCACACTGACATTAGTGGTCCCTATCAAATCGCTGGCATCACAGGACATACTTCATTTATCACTTTCATTGATGATTATTCTCGTTACATGTACTTGTATCTTATAAAGGAAAAGTCTGAATCTCTTACAACTTTTAAAGATTATAAAGCTGAAGTTGAAAAGCAATTAGATCGTCAGATTAAAGTTGTGAGATCAGACAGAGGCGGTGAATATTATGGAAGACATACTGATGTGGGTCAAGCTCCTGGTCCATTTTATGAGTTTTGTAAGGGCCAGGGGATTGTGAACCAATACACCATGCCTGGTACACCTCAGCAGAATGGTGTCGCTGAACGAAGAAATCGTACCCTTATGAACATGGTGCGCAGTATGTTAGCCAACACTAATTTACCATTATTCCTCTGGACTGAAGCATTAAAAGCAGCTGTTCATATACTCAATAGAGTTCCTTCTAAGTCTGTCCCTAAAACTCCTTATGAACTTTGGACAGGAAGGAAACCGAGTCTTAAATATATGAAAGTATGGGGCTGCATTGCTGAAGCAAAATTATATAATCCTTTCCTAAGGAAACTTGACCCTAAAACAGTTACCTGCTTCTTTATCGGGTATCCTGATCATTCAAAGGGTTATCGTTTCTATTGTCCTTCCCATGTCACCCGTATTGTTGAAACCAAGCGTGCTGCGTTCCTGGAGGATTTCAAGGTCAGTGGGAGCAGTACTAACCCTTACGAAGAATTGCAAGAAGTACAAGACGCGGGGGGGAGAGACTCGTCGCTTACCATTACTCCGTTTACTCCTCTTGTACCACATGCAACTGCACCTGAAGTCACTGCACAAACTCCAACTCCACAACCAGAACCCATTATACCTCATAACGAAGGCACATCAAACGCTCAAAACCAAGACAACGCTCAACCCGAAAATCAGCTCAGGAGGTCATCTAGGCAAAAACGGCCTACTAATTGGGATGATTATATTACCTACCTGACTGAAATGGATGCTGGAAAGCTCAATGATCCTATCTCTTATAATGAAGCCATTAGCAGTGATCAGTCTTCTGAATGGAACAAAGCAATGATTGATGAGCTTGAATCCATGAAGAAAAATGACGTTTGGGATTTGGTAGAATTACCCAACGGTGTAAAACCTGTAGGTTGTAAATGGGTGTTCAAAACAAAACTAGATCCGAATGGGAACGTTGAACGCTACAAAGCGAGATTGGTTGCAAAGGGCTACACTCAGAAAGAGGGAATTGATTATCAAGAGACGTTTTCACCTGTCTCTCGTAAAGATTCATTAAGGATCGTTATGGCCTTAGTAGCTCATTTTGATTTAGAGCTACATCAGATGGACGTCAAAACTGCTTTCCTTAACGGAGACTTAGACGAAGATGTTTACATGAAACAACCTGAAGGCTTTAAACCTGAAGGTCAGGAGCATCTAGTCTGTAAGTTGAAGAAATCCATTTATGGGTTAAAACAAGCATCACGTCAATGGTATCTCAAGTTTGATGAAGTCATGAAGAGGCAAGGTTTTATGAAGAATCAAGTGGATCAATGCACCTACCTCAAGATGAGTGGGAGTAACTTTACTATACTTGTCCTTTACGTAGATGACATTCTATTGGCAAGTAATAGTTTAGACATGTTGCATGAGTCGAAGCGGTTACTCTCGCATAACTTCGACATGAAGGATCTCGGAGATGCTTCTTACGTCATTGGCATCGAAATTCACCGAGATAGACACAAAGGGATCTTAGGATTGTCTCAAAAGACTTACATAGATCGTGTCCTTACACGTTACAACATGCAACAGTGCAAACCCTCCGTCGCTCCAGTAGTTAAGGGAGATGTTTTCGGTTCATTCCAGTGTCCGACAACAGAGGTTGAAAAGGAGCAAATGAGCCAGATACCTTACGCGTCAGTAGTCGGGAGCCTGATGTATGCTCAAGTCTGTACTCGCCCAGATATCGCTTATATTGCTGGAATGCTAGGCCGTTATCAGACTAATCCTGGCCTAGATCACTGGAAAGCAGCTAAGAAGGTCCTCAGATATCTGCAAGGGACGAAAGACTATAAACTGACTTATAGAAGAAGTGATCATTTAGAAGTGGTAGGTTATTCTGATTCTGACTTTGCCAAATGCAAAGATGACAAGAAATCCACTTCGGGCTACATCTTTATGTTAGCAGGCGGACCTATCTCATGGAAGAGTCATAAACAACAGTTAACTACAACTTCCACAATGATGGCAGAATACATTGCTGTTTACAACGCAACCTGTCATGGAATGTTGCTTAGAAATCTGATCACTGGACTCAAAATTGTTAATTCCATTTCTAGACCATTGAAGCTTTACTGTGATAACTCAGCTGCCGTTAGTTTCTCGAACAGTAACAGTTCGACTGGAGCTGGTTTATATCTCGATACAAAGTACTTGTTCGTACGTGAACGTGTTGAGGAAAATAATCTTTGTATTGAGTATATTAGTACTAAAGATATGCTAGCGGATCCGATGACTAAAGGTCTCCCACCTAAAGTTTTCGAAGAACATGTATCGAATATGGGACTTACTAAAGACCTTGTTTAATGGCATATTGTACTAGCTTATGTTTTAATTAATAAAATTTCCTCAGTTTGATTTTGTATGTCTCTAACATATGTTCTGCCGGTGTAATGACATATAGACAAATATAAATACAAATCAGACGCTAAAGGGCTTATACATATTTTGATCGTAACTATTAGGTTTTAAATTGAGGCTATAGTATGACTAATGGGGGTCCTGAGTCGAATGATGATTCAACGGCTGTATTTCTCTGCTATAGTTCTTGGTTTAAAGCTAAAATGAGTGTTAACTCCTGGCCAGGCTTACCTAATACTCATGATAAATGATTACTTGGCTAAGTGGGAGAATGTGAGATTAAATATATAAAATGTAATATTTAATCTTGTAGCCTATATAATCATTTATATTATATTAGATCAAAATATATTTATTAACCTATTAATAATTAGTTGGTAATTGTTGATGGACCATATTACCCTTATTAACTAATTGGGTTTCCTCTTGGGTGTATAAATAAGGGGCTTATTAGAGAGTTAAAGGGTTACACACATTACACAATCACAACCCTCATAACATCAAGAAATCGGCTCTCTCCCCAAAACCGAAATCACCCTACTTTCGGTTTCATCACCATCATAACTTACACCCTAAGGAGGAACCAGATCATCCTGACAATCATGTCGAACTCAGTGTCTGCATCTCTGACTGGATTCTCTGCTGGCCTGTCTGCTGTAACAGGTATTATTCATATTTTCCATTACATTTAAACAGAACTGATCCAACATTGAGAACATTCGCGACCTGGTCTTTGGAGTGAACATGAAGTGCCGGAAGACGTCAACTGTAACTTAAACTGCCACGCTTTATGTAATACACAGAACCACGCCGCAACGCGGCGGGGTACTAATACTAGTTAAAGATAAAAAAGAAAAAAAAAACAAAAGTGGGTACAACTCACCAAACATATGAGTACAACCCCTTATTCTTACAAATGTTAATTTGTATGTGCTTTAAAGTGATTTATGGTTGAAAGTAAAAGGAATTAAAGATAAAAGAACCCAAATATGAGTACAACCCACCAAACATATGGGTACAATCCTTCATGCCTACAAATGTTACAAATTGATATGGGGTCAAAAGTGATTGGTTAAAATGTAAAACATATAAAAGTATAGGGTTAAGATTAAAAAAATTAAAGATAAAAAAAGAAAAAAAAAACAAAAGTGGGTACAACCCACCAAATATATGAGTACAACCCCTTATTCCTACAAATGCTAATTTGTATGTGCTTTAAAGGGATTTATGGTTGAAAGTAAAAGAAATTAAAGATAAAAGAATCCAAATATGAGTACAACCCACCAAAAATATGGCTACAATCCTTCATGCCTACAATGTTACAAATTGATATTATATAAATATTATTCATGGAAATTAAAAAGAAAAATTAAAAAATATATGTAGATCGATGAGCTACATATATAACCTCATATGTGTACCTCTGCAAGTTACATATATGTAGCTCGTCAATCTACATATATTTTTATTTTTTTTTTATTTTTATAATTCTAACTTTAAAATTAAAGAAAATAAAAGTAAAAAATAGTTGATTGGTTGGTAGTAGTTTTCTAAGCTATCAAGTTTGTTTAATGGTTTTCAAATGAACCTAACCCTCGTAAAAAGTCCTATGTATGATCACTAAATAAAACTTAAGCAGTGACTCTTGGCCTACTAGTCTAGGGGGAGGTGAGAATCTTTGCTTCTCTTGGAGGTCTTGCGTTCAAATCTAGGTAAAGGGGATTTTAATACTAACTTGATGACACTAACTACTAACGCGATTAACGACTTTCTAACCGTACCTCGTTAAAAAAAATGTACACCACCATAAGGCCATGTGTAGTCATAAAGCCCTTTTGGGGGCGTTATGCGACATGTGGCGCGCCACGTGTGCGGGTGGGCGTTATGGGGCGTTATGCATTTAAGCCCGTAGTCATAAAGCCCCTACCCATCAATACCTAATTATTAATTTTCGTTTTTATTAAATAATTATAAAAACATTAACCTTTTTTTGATTGGTCCAAGCTTAATAACCTTCCTCCTCACGCCGCGATAATATTCGCGCCTCCCCCAAATTTCTGAAACATGGCGCCTAGGGGGGTGGTGTTCCGGGCGTTTTTTGGGCGCCATGCTTGGCCAAAGCGCCCCATTACACAAGGGCTAATGGATAAATGATGACACACGGAAGGTGTGGAGTACAACAAAACTTAAATTAAAGAAAATGAAAAGTAAAAATAAAAAAATTGATTGGTTGGTAGTAGTAGTTTTCTAGGTTACTAGAAGACTTCGAAAAAACCACCTTAGAGCATTCACATTCTATCCATCAAAATATGTGAGGGAAGGTTTTTATATTATAAAGGGTATAAAAAGTGGTTGTGAGTGGAGGAGAGAGAAAATGTTACTGTTCATCTGTATATTTGAGGGGACACTGTTCACCCACTATAATTTTTTTAATATATATTGAAAGTGGTTGTGAGTGAAGGAGAGGGAAAAATGTAATGATAATATTATTTAATTGAAAAGGAGAGAGAAAAAGTATTTGTTTTTAGTGAAAATATATTGATATAAGAGTTGTTTTTTAGTGGAATGTATGTATAATTTGATGGATTGGATGTGAATGCTCTTATACATAATATTATTCAATTCATGGAAACTAAAAAAAAATATGTGTAGATTGATGAGCAACATATTTGTAGCTCGTGAAGTACATATTTATAATGTGTACCTTCGCAAACTACATATGTGTTGCTCGTCAATCTACATATATTTTTTCAATTGTTATTTCTATAAAACTAACTATATAATTAAAGAAAAAGTAAAAGAAAATTGATTAGTTTGTAATAGTTTTCTAAGTTATCAAGTTGTTTAATGGTTTTCTAGTGAACCTAACCCTATTAAGAAGTCACATGTATGATCACCAAATAAAACTCAAGAGATCAAATGTACACCACCATAGTGAATAAATTATGACTGAGCTGGTCAAAGTGTAGGAAGTAACGGTTCATGAAAAGGAATTGTTAGACAAAACTCACGCGCTGTGGTGAGGGATTGTAATTTCCAAGGCTCGGTTTCAATTATTTGTATAATAGTATATAACTGGTCGAAAAAAATTAATGTCTAAACGTGAATAAAAATAATTACGCCGCGACGACAAATACATGATCATATTTTAAAGGCTGTAAGAGGAAAAGAAAAAAAATAAAAAACGAAACCTTAAAGGAGCATCGACGACTTATACGTATGTGCTTCGATGATATTAAACACGTCGTAACGTTGTATTTTAAATTTTATAAATATTGTATTTTAAAAGTTAAAAAAGAAAAAAAAAACAAATATTACGAATGAACCATTTGTCATAATATCGTTGGTTAAAGAAAACAAATGCAAAACTTTTGAGGGTAAAGGATGTTATATTGTAACTTGAAAAAGGTAAGGTTAAAGCACTTGGATCAAGTGCTTTAAGCATAAGGGTGTAAGGGGTGCTCACCTAAGAGGTGAGTCCCCTCTCTTACGCCCAACCAATCCTTGTGTGTCACGTCAATTCTCCTCTTAAACTCCCCTAACACCCTAAATTAATGGCGGCACTCCCCTCTTAGGTGAATTGGTTTTTTTTTTTAAAAAAAAAAAAAAAAAAAAAGGAAAGCTGTGATTGGACCGCCCCTCTCTCTCTCCTCCCTCTCTCTTCGGTGAGCCGCCACCGGTTTCCTGTCCCGATTTCCTCTCCCGCATCAACGGCGGTGCTTTGCCGATCGGTGTTTTTTGTCACCGAAGGGGTCCCCGAAGGGTGCCCCGTACACCCTAATGTGAACAATATCTTTTTGAGTGATAATCGAATGGTAATAGCTTCATAGGAAATTGGGAATCAACCACAAATTTCACGTATTACGTAGAAAAGTTACATGTTTAAACATAATAATTATATATTTATAAATATATTTAATCTGTGATAATTGATAATTTGATATATACTAATGTGGTCATGACCTTTATGGTCACCATGACCCTTCAAATTAGCGTCATGTCACCTAATTCTAATCCATCATCCAAAACCACTATTTTAAGGGTGTGGTGATAACCCAAACCACTATTCTTTTATTTTAATTTATTTTTGTAAAAAGGAAAAAAAATATTGAAAAAGGAAAGGAGACCCATGGTTGCCATTAGGGCTGACAATAGATATCTGTATAAACACGATTAGACTTGTTTACTGAAAGAGTACACAACGTGATTTTTTTACTTTTTAAAAATAAATATAATTATGAGGTTAGGATCCATCATTTCTTCTTTTTGGTACATAAAACATAAAACTTTGTTATAAACACGAGATATAAAATAGTTAAACAAGTTGTATTCAAGTTTAATACTTGTGTTACACGCGTCGCTAGAGATCTGTTAAACCCGATAAGACACGGTTTGTCAGCCCTAGTTGCCATGGTTTAATCTATGCCAATCATGGTGGATGAAACAAAGGGTGATATAACAATTCATTAATGATCCTACGTGGCGATTGATGACCCAACCCATACCCCCACACCCTTCAGCCAAATAACAAATGACCAATGATGGTGTATAAAAATTAAAAAGGCCCTTTTAGCAAAGAAAAGACGTACAAAAGAAACGCTGGGGCGGTGGGCTAGATCAAATTCATTGGGCTTGGTGTATCAACCAGGGCTGAACTTGCAGTTGGTTGGCTGAATCCAACCTACAGCCGTCAACTTGATTTGCCATTTAGTCCTTCATTGGGCTTGTTCTAGCTATATTGATTAAAGATTTATGTATTAAGTTGGGGTGTTAACAATCCAATTGTATCCATGACAAACCGAACTGCCTGGTTAGTGAGTCAGCAAGACCAGTCGGTTTTGGTGGTTCATTTTCTTTTGCGATATAACGGTTTGAACTGATTTTTTAACTGCTATTTTGAATCATTAGTTTTTATTAGAGGGAGAGATCAAATAGGAAATATAGTTTGGAATGGAAGGATAAGAATGAATAAGGTTGTGACAATGTGGTAAAATTGAAAAACAAATAGAAATAATATTTTAGTCAATCTAGTCTCATCTTTTTCGTTTCTCTTTTGGTACATCTTCAAAACCCACCATTTTTAGAACCCATCAACTTCAACATTTTCTTCACTTTCTCTCTCTATAATCACTATATCATATTGCGATTTTCTTCATCAATCAATGATTCAAACACTCAATCAACGTGTTCTTCAACTCTTTTTTAAAGAAACCCAATTCAATTTTACACAATTTTCTCATTTTTTTCGTTTTTTTAAGCGAATCAATTGATCCGTTCGTTAGTGGTTCTAACTTTCAATTTTCGTCAATAGTTGGAGAAATCCTAGGAAATCGGCTTCAATATGTGTAAGAAATTTGAAGAATTTCGTCAATCATTGTGTTTTACGATCTGAGTTTTTGAATTGCGTTTTATGACCTATGTTTTCAAATTGCGTTTTAGGTACCGGCTCAGGTCTGTTTTTGGGTTACGATATTAAATTGGCCCATCTCCATGTTTATTCTCAACTTTAACGTAACCCTGGGTTTTCGAATTGCGTTTTACGACCTAAGTTTTCGAATTGCGTTTTACGATTTGGGTTTTACTATTGTGAATTGCATTTTACGACCTGGGTTTTACCCTTGCGTTTTACGATCTGGGTTTTATCATTGTGAATTGCGTTTTATGTTCTAGCTTTTACCATTTTAAATTGCGTTTTACAATCTGGATTTTAACATTAGGAATTGCATTTTACGACCTGAATTATCGAATTGCATTTTACAATATTGCTTTTACCAATTTGAATTGCGATTCACGGATTGGGTTTTACCATTGCGTTTTACGATCTGGGTTTTCTGAAAAAAAAAATTCAAAAGTATAGAAATAGTATACTTGTTTTAAAGATAAAAAACGCTCGTTTTTATAGTGCAATTTTTATAAAAAAAAAAATAACTTTGTATGAAAGAGCTATTAACGTTTTAAGGGGGTGGAATTGGAGAGAGAAGTTATTGCTTTAGATGGACTTGAATACCTTTACACAAACCCACACGCCTCTTTTCTTTTTTCAATTCCACCCATTTATTTTAAAATCATCACTACTGAGAAGTATTCTGGACCATACATTTTCCTAAGCTTTTTCGTAATATTCACATATGTATAGTTTAAAATCGACTATATACATATAAGTAGGATGAATTACGAGGTGTGTAGGATTAATTACGAGGTGGGTAGAATAATTTTCAATATGTGTAGAATAAATTTCACATAGCAAATAATCCAAATAAAACAATTACATGTTTTAAATAATCATTAATCTATATTGAATGTTTCACATAGTAAATGATCCAAATAAAACAATTACATATGATACATTGTTCATAGCATTTAAATTTCATTAATCCATTTCTTGTTAACTAAGACTCATCCTATGTCCAATCTTTTCTTCATGCGTGTTCACATGTATCATGTATAAAAGTAGTTTTTTGGGTCAACAAAGGTTGGTGAGTGAATCTCCTTGTTAAGTGGGAGAAATCCAAGGTTAAGTGGGAGTTATATGACGTTGATGGAATTGTATACTTCTATAGGATTAGAAGTTTAGACATTCTAGCGCCCTTGTTAACTCAAACTGGAAGAAACGCGTGGCCACGCTCGGACTAAAAGTTGTTCATTAGACCACTTTGATTTAAAGACGAGAATAGAGAATAGTTGATCACGTTATAAGAATGAATGATCCATGTCTTATGATCAACGAATGTTCTATACAGAAGGGACTTATTGATAGAAATATCATGGCTACGGTATTTGGTTAAGTAAAGTGTTACCTGAACTCAAAGAACTAGTTGACGACTGTAAAGTGTCACACCGTGTTAGGAGCAGTGCGATGCAGCTAGGCGTCCAACTCTACACACGTTAACTCATTTAATTAAAATCGTCCAAGTGGGAGATTGTTGGAGATATGTATATGTCTGATCATAATTAAAGTCAAAGTAACCAACTCGTTATGATCCGAAGAGTTACACGTTGGTACACGAATCGTATATGTTCACGAGTTGGTAGATTATTATTTGTGAAATAATAATAGTTTAAACCCGAGGGACTTAATATTAATTAGATTATTATTAAGAATGTTAATTTTATAATTATAGGGGGCTTAATGTAAGATTACGTTTTATAAAAAGGAGATTAAGGTGCAACCCTAATCACACTTTTTATCAAAAACAAAACCCTAGCCTCCTTCCCAAGTTTCGGCCGACCCCTTCATAGGGCCGCCGCCACCTGCTCGACCGGAGCACCACTGCCGCCTCACTCTTGGCCGCTTCTACCTTCGGGTTTCTTATGCTCGGTTGTGAACTTCCTACTAGTGAGGATTCGTTGTAACTCGCGTGTTACAATTCCGGTGTAGTCGTCAAAGGTTGATTACTAAAGCCCATATGGTTGTTTCTTTATTTATCTGTTTATACGCGTATAACCTTGATCCTGATTGTGAATATTTATTAATTGGATTAATAAATCAAACACATATTTGTATATAAAATCGGCCATGATTATATATGTGTATTTAATCGGCTCTTGTTAAAATTTACAAACCGCTTCCGCTTTAGTTTTGATACCATGATTCCCAACACTGGATAGTCTCGTGAGAGTGGTGGTGATGGTCAACGTTGAAGTTACAGATCGGAGTTGGTAGTGGTAACATCGCCATGAGAGTGGCGGCCGTGAAGGAGACAAGCTTGTGATCTGAAATCACATATCTTCGGTAACATATCTCTGGTCAACAACTATCTATGGCAACACACAACCTAATCCTTTTCCCCATCGAAGTTGTCTGGCCGTCAATTTTTTCCGGTACAAGGAAGATACAGAGAGAAGAAATATATAGAAATGTTGGGGTGGAGTGTTATTTTAATTTTTATAGATGGGTGCCACATATATGTATATATATATATATATATAATACTTAATTATTTTATTTTGTTCTATATTAAGGGTATTTTAGTCATTTTACAACCACTTATCACCAAAAACTTACCTCATCCAGTTCAGCAAACTATCCGAGAATGAATGTGCAAAAGTTGGGACTATAGCTGTAATTTTAAAGGTGTAGAGACTATAGGTGAAAATTGAGCAAAAACCCACAGGGACTATCCGGGCATTTTTGTCGAAAATATAAAAATAGAATGATTGTTTATTAGGAGAATTGTAAGTTCTGCAATTATTTAGAGTTCTGAAATGATCCTTACCCTATATATATATATATATATATATATATATATATATATATATATATATATATATATACACACTTTGTATATATTATTTTTATTATTATTTATTTATACATATTAAAACAAAGTCTTCATGAACAGTGATTTTGATTTTTTAAATTATTGTTTCACTTTTTTAATAATATTTTATTTACACATATTTTTTCAAATAACCTGCATTTTATTTTTATTTTTTCAACATTACGATATAAATTTATTGAGAACGGATACTGTGTCGCTATCGTATTAGACTGAACCGCAACCGATTGCTTATTTTCAACATTACAATATATAAGCTTTATTGAAAACGGATATTGTACCGCTATCGTACCAAAAGAGAACCGAAACCAACCGAATAATATGTGTATCGATAACATTATTTATTTATATTGTTTTTATTTCGATAAACTGACATCGTATCGTTACTATACCGTACCAAACGACATCGGTACCTATACATGTACTCATTTGTATGATTTATGTTTGGTAACGAATTTTGCGCCGCAACCGTAGTCAACCGAACGAACAACAACGGTATTAGTACCGGTACTTATTTTTATTGTTTTTACTTTCGATGACATATCCTACCGAACAACATTGTTAAATGTACCTCTGTTCATTTTTATGATTTCCAGTTTCGCTAATTTTCATTTATACGACCCTGTCTACGATGATAAACGAATATCATTATTAGTACTGTGACGATCTGAACCAATCGGTGCCATTTGGACAACATCATTGTCGGTATCGGTGTTCGTTTTTCCGTTTCAATGGATGTAAAACATGTGTTGATTTCTATAACAAGTTCATGTATTGTACGAGTACTATAAAGTACTATAATGAACCTAACCGATACCGATCAAATAGCCGCAATAACGTACCACCGCAACACACGAGAAACAACCTAGTTATTATTATTATTAATTATTATTTTATTATTATTAATTATTATTATTTAATTATTAATTAATTAATTATTAATTAAAAGGCAAAAAGTTGGCACTTACTATTCATTAGGGCTAGTCAGAGGCGGTTGCCAGGTGACAAGACTCCATTTGTTTTCACTTTTCTTAAACTTATTTGTATTTTACTTTTACACCTCTAGCTATGCTCATATACATTTTTAATCCTTCTATTTTAACTTTTTTAATAAACATATTTAGTCTCTTTACTTTAGTAAGTTATTTTTATTATTAATTAACTTTGGTAAATACATGTTTCCCCTCTCTACTTTTATTTTTTTTAGTTTTTCGCCTTTCAGTGCTTTTCCTTTCTAATGTGACGAACCGAATCGTCTTATTTATTATTTATTTTCCTTTGCTACCTCTTTTGTCCTTTAGACACCCCTGCATTTTAACAAAGTCATCATACAACCCTAAACTTAAATAAGGTTACTTTTCATCGTTCTTTGACGACTATATCGCGTGTTCATAATCTACCGATACCGTTGCAACGCACAAGATAAAACACTAAAGTTATAATCCCTAAACTGCAATTAAGTATATGAAGTTTTTTTATTATTAGTTATCTTTGCTTATATGCATGTTTAGTTACTCTATTTTAACTTTGGTAATATACATAGTTAGTTCCTCTAAGGATGAGCATTTGGTACCGGCATCATACCGTACTGATCATTTTTTATACCGATACTTATTTTTCCTATTTTTCGGTATTGAGCTCATCCTTAAGTTACTTTACTTTTATTTCTTTTAGTATTTTTTTCTAACCCCTACTCCCAGCACAACGTGCGGGACAAAATTATTAGTTAAAATAGAGTCGTAAACTATACCATATAAATCTCAAACCGATTGAACCAACCAACTTGCTTCGAGTTATATTGGATATTTGTTTATAAAAAACCCTCTATTAAGGACATTTGTTTATAAAAAAACCCTCTATTAAATTAAAATATTTATAAAACAATAACTAATTTGAAATATATGTACACGAAAATTAATCGGCAAAATTTGATTAACCAAAGGGATAAGAAATTTGAGTTGGAATAAAACCCTAGAAGTCTTCTGACTTCGGATAAGAAATTGAGTTGGAAGAATCTTGAACGAAACAACATTATAGATGCTTTAAATAAGAAATCGACTTGAAAGGGGCGCATTGTGTAATGATCTGAACTGAATGATCTTAGATGGGTCTTCAGACTTTATATCCCTAATTGACCCGCTCCACAACTTGAACCGAACCCGGATGATTATAAGCCCAACAACCTTCTCTTGAGTTAGGCCCAGCAACAGCCTTGTGTAGTAGCCCAAGTCCAACTCCAAAGTAAAAGTCCAAGTCCAGTTCCAATAATAACATATTAAACCAACCAACACAAACATTTCAAGTTAGACAATTAGTTTTAACATAAAACTATAAAAGTAATGTTTGCTAATGAATTGATAAATAAATGGTAATTTCAACATCCCCCCTCAATTCAATAGACAAACATGTCTAACAAATCCAACTTACATCCGAAAACTAAAGTTGACTTACACTTACCAATTTAGCGAAAAACAACTGCTTATGGTTGCTTAGTTACAATTTTAAAACTTCAACGGTACTGGCCCTCAGAAGCAATAAGAACTAACATGTATGTTTTGTCCTCTTCTAACTTCGAACGCAGCTTTTGCCAACCCATAACGAAACAAAGCAAAATCAACAAAGACAGATTTTGTGTGACAATTGCACAACTGGAAGCCATTCTTTGTACCACTAATCTTCAAAGCAACCTTGAACTTCCATATATTTACCATATTCAACCTTCCCTAGGCACTTGTAAGATATTGTTGATCAAATACCCAAAAAATGTAGTTGCTACCTTCATTGAACATAAAGTAACACCAACAAAACGAGTTGCCAACAAAAAACTTTTTCAATGTAAAATACACCACTCATCCTTTTATTTAGCAACACTTGGAATTACCAATTGAAGAAAGAATACCAAACCACTTTAAATCAAGAAGTAACCAAAAAATATGAAAACAACTTCCATATCCATTTTGACTATGAATTTTAGATTCACATCAACAAAATATTATTATACTAGCTTAAGTTCCCGTGTGTTACACGGGTTGTATAAAGAAAATATTTCTTATAATTGAAACTACATTCCATGATCTTGAAAGACGACGGCCATTGGCCATGCAGTGGCGAATCCTACCCGCCCGCATTACCCGCATGGTGGCGGCAACATTCTGGTGCTAGTTCGAACCCAAGGAAGGTACACGCATGGGTGCCCCGTCCCCCTTAGTGTCTAGAAAATAGGTTAACCTAATCATTTGGTTTTGATTCGATTCACTTTAGTTGATTAATTTAATTTGGTCAAGGTTTGGTCATTTGGTTTCTCTACCCAGCCCTACGTGGACCCACCAACCATAGTTTATACATGCACATTCTAGTTTACTCTTTAAAGTAATTAATGACTTAAAGTTGAGTATCTTTCATGCTAAAATCTATTACTTATATTAAAACAAAACAATTTTGGCCAAATGTCATATTCTTACACATATGTCTGACACGTGGCATTTTATTATTTCTCCGATTCACCATTTGAGCGGCAAATTGAATACACGCTCACGACGTGTTTCTCTCATTCTTTTCTTTCCCTCACATTCTAGGTTTCTCTCATTCTCTTCCTTCTCTCTCTGCCGCCTCTTTACTGATATCAATCTCCCCTCTATAATTCTATTGAACTCTCTATTTCCGGTAACCAGTCACCATCTCCGATCGACCACGTTTTTCCGGCGACTGAGCCCCTTTTCGTATACTAAATCCAAAACCATAAGCACCACAATAAACCTACATTCTTCTTTTCAGGTATGAAAGATCCGAAAACCTAAACTTACTTGTACATATTCAAGTTTGTTAACCCACAAATCGAACTGCTGATGATTATTGGTATGTCTTCAATGCCACCCAGTTTGGGGAAACGTTTCATTGTGTTGTGGTTAAGATGGGTTTTGATTCTAATGTGGTTTTGGAAACTGGGTTGTTTGTTTTTTTATGCGATGGTTGGGGATTTAAGTTGTGCACGGAAGATGTTCGATGAAATGTCTGAAAGAGATGTTGTATATAAATGATATAACCCGATTCAAAGGTAACTTCCCAACTTCAGACGCTTCTAGGGTTTCTTCCAGAAATCCCGTTCCTCACCTCTGCCTCCTCATCTACACCCTCTCATCTATCACTCTTCCGCCACCTCCGTCAGCCACGGCTTCCGCCGACCACCGCCGTTCCATTCCCCTCTGTTTTAAGATCACCCTGTCTTCCTCGCATATTGAAAAATCTCTATTACTGGCATCGTTTTACCGGACGGTTTTCTCGGTTCATTGCCGCGGAAGGAGGTGGAGCCACATGTCGCGAATGAAGTTGTTACTCCAAGCTTTAGGAACTATTGGAAGGCTGGTGATTTTGATGAGTTTTTGGATGGTGATTGGGATACAAGTCCGGTGAGTGTTAATGTGTTTGATATTTGGGATTTGTTTTAATTTTATGATGTTAGAAGTGAATGTTTGAAGATTATGTTACTAATTTTGTTTACCTGATTGAGATTTTAGGTTAATTTTTATTTGAATCTGAGTTTTTGACAAGTCTTAAGTGAATATTTGGGGATTTTGTGAAAGTTAATCGTCATTAGTAGAATTTATTGATGTTAGAAGCGAATGTTTGAAAGTTTGATCGTTATGTTATTGAATTTGTAGGATGGTGGGAATTGCCAGTGAGAACGACGACGAAGACCGATGGCTGGTGTTTTCCGGCCATTGATGTAAAATCTGAAAAGGTAAACTTATTGTGAACTAAATGTAATATTATTGAATTCCAGTTATTATAAGAATACATGTTCGTTAGAAAAAAAAAATGGAATTTTAATTATTAAGTAAAGACTGTCATGGAGATAATGTGTGACCGCTAATAGTTGTGGATTACTTTTCCTTTGGAATAAGATTAAAAGGTTAACATGGCATCTTAATGGAACCAATGGTTTAGTAGGACATCTAGAAAAACTTACGAAAAAATTAGAAGATTACATATTATTGTAATTAATGATTTGACTTTTACAAACTAAACCGAATGGTAAAATAGTGTGATAAAAATCTTTGTGTTTGATTAAAATATAGAAAAAAAACTTGAGTTTGGCATAACTTTATCAGGAACAAAATGGCACTTTAGTTCCAACAAGATTGAAGAGATATTAGCAGAACTGTTTCAGTGGTGGTGAGAATTCGAAGTCTAATCATCAGATTATGGGACCACTTTGGTTTATATATGCAGGTACGATTTCAAACTTATATTTGATATTTTCTATTGTAGTTGTTTGATTTATCAAAACTGATACAAGAGCAAGATACAAACATATGGAAAAACTTAATTTAAGTAACAAATTTGTTTGACAGAGGCAGAATTGAAAGTTATTGAAAGAGAAGCCTTGAAACAAAATGATTGGTATGAATTTACATTTTTGTAAAGGTGGCAAAAAATGGGTGGGTCGAGCGAGTTTGGTTTGAGTCAAAATGAGTAATATTGATATGGGTGAAAATGAGTCCAGGTGGGTTCGTTTCATGGAATGGAATGGAATGGAATGGAATTAGGAAGTTTTGCAAGTATAATTGGATTTAAAAAGGAAATAATACATAAGAGATGATACTTGAGGTTTGGATCATGATTTTGAAGCCGTAAATTATGGTTATATTTCTGTTGAAAGATTAATCTTATAGGAAAACACACATGATTTCTTACTAACTGGTAAATTTTAAAAATTGTATTAACAAATTACTAGAGTTTGAGTTAAGGCATATAGATGCATTCGGTTCTACGGCTTATGAGAATCAGGAAAATACTGTTTTCTAATAATTTCTTTCTCTAATTTACAGGGGATGACGACTATCCTACAGGTGGATCACTATGCTCAAAAGATTCGCCCCGTTTTCTTTCCATTTACTGTTCTCCTTGCAAACGTCAAAGAAGCAGTGATTCATGATTTCTATATCTTGAAGAAGAAAAGAGTCCATCTATTGAAGTCCTTCCCGATGAGATTCTTTATGAAATCTTTAGGCGTTTGCCTGGTGGTCAAGCTCGAAGTGCAGAGATGTGTGTCTCTAGCTGTTGACTCACTGTTCTGAGTAATGTTAGAAACAGAGATTGTTCATGAACCATCTAATGACTCTGAAATGGTTCAAGAAAATGATGCATTTCTTACTATATGCTTAGAAGGAAAGAAAGCAACAAATATCTATTTTTGACACGATAAGGGATAGATAAAGAATGATTGCGGTTCAAGCAGTGTCTTCCAAATGAGATGGCTCACTAAGCTGCAGGCTGTTGGGATGCTGAAATCGAGTCTTCTTATGGAGTAATGGTTGGACCGAGTGTGTTGGGATTGCTGACATATCCACATATGACCTGCGTGCACCCACTGTAGGTGTTTTGTTCCTCACATTCGCTTATTTTTATGTATTTGAATTTATTCATTTAGACATGTTTTTCGTTTATGTTAATACATTTGTTTTTTAGGAAAAAAGTGGTGTAGCTCTTGTAGCCCAAGAGATATTTTGCAGAGTTAAAAGAAGTGGATGTAAATATTGTCCTTGTGATGTTTTTTTTTTCTTTTTTTTTTAAATTGAGCAGCTGCTAATATTTAGTGCTTTTATAGGAACTGGTTATTAAACATGTTAAGAAGGAACTTCGGCTTGCATTGAAGGGTAGTCAAAAGATGGTGGGGTTGAAGCACCGGAGGTATAAAGGAATTTATCTTTTAACTTTACTTCTATCAAAATTTTAAACTATAATTTTACAACTAAAACTAGAAATGTAAGGTATATAAAAGAATCAAGTCTAAACTATAATATTGAAACTCTTTTTTTTATATCTGGTAAATTTTGGCATAAAATACTTTATTAGTTTTACTTATGTTATAAAAGTTTTCCAAAAACTAAACTATTCATTTAAAGAGGTTAAACAGTGAGCTTGCAAACCTGCGGGTCTGATCCAAACTGAGCTGAACCCATTTAAATTAAACTAACAAATGGGCTTTTTTGTTGGTGTTTTCGTTGGAATGCAAACCTGCGGGTCTGATCCAAACTGAGCTGAACCCATTTAAATTAAACTAACAAATGGGCTTTTTTTGTTGGAATGCATATCAGTATATCACCTTTAAAAGCTATCCTACATTAACTGATGGCTGCATTTTGTAATCCTGTATGGTGTTTTCGTGGATCAATGTAGGTTGATTGGCTTAACAAGTTCATCGAGTACATGTGGCCTTGACAAGGTATATTAGTAAGTAGTAACGCTAATTATGATCGTTTTTGCTGTTTCTTTAGTAACCCGTTTGTATTCGTAGGCAATATGCAAGACTGCAAAGGAGATTGCAAAGCCCATTATTGCTGAACAAATTCCAAAGTTCAAAATTGATTCGGTTCAGTTTGAGCATCTTACCTTATGGTCGTTGCCTCCTACTTTTCAAGGTAATCTTTGATATTTTTCTTAAAATATCAAAGTATTTACTGTTATTCTTAAATCAAATAAACATGTTTTCCAAAATATTTGATGTTATTCATTTTTGTTACGCATTTGGTCCTGTGAAGATTCTGAGTTTCTGACTACAGGTTACATGGTTAAGAACTAAAAACCAAAACAGCTGGCCCAACCATAACCTGTTCATACGGTCTATGTGTTGGTATTAAGACTGGTCTGGTTGGTCCAACAAAATAAAACTGGTCTAAACCAAGTGCTTGAGGCATAGCAAGGAACCGAAACAAATCAGTCGACCACAAGTGCCTTTCTCATGCAGATCCAACAAGTACATTTCTGGCTCACTAATGAAAAAGGGGACAAAGGATTATGGCAGTGTCGTGGAGTGTGTCACAGTGGATGGCGATACGGTGTGGATGGCGATTAGTGATTGGGTTATTTCTTGCTTAACTGTTACTGATGAGATCGCTGGTTCGATTCTGACCGGTGATATCGGTCCATTTCATGTCACTTAGGTTCAAATTTGCTGCCCGTTTTAATTTTGTGCAGGTTAGTAATTATGTCTCCTGATGTGTTAAGTTTTTTTTTAACTCTAATTTATACTCTTTAGACGTGTAACTTGTAACCTGAAACCTGTTATCTTTAGTTTTGTTTCTGTGGTTACACTGTTACAGTTAAAAAAGATATATGGTTCTGGTTTGATTTTTTACATTTTTGCTATGATTTCATCTGCAATAGATAGTGGTTCTGATGTCATAGCAACTTTAAGGCCTTTAAAGGAGTTATTTTTAATTATATAGGTTCAAGTTCTGAACATTGTGCAACATGATCTTGTGCATATATGAATTGGAGAAGATGTATGACATATGCAGTTTCAGTACATTGGTTGCAGTTTCAATCCGAATTGGCCCATTTTCACATAATAGCCACATAGGTAAATAAAATAGCCATGGGTATGGAATTTTATAATCACGGCCAATAAGCATGGATTGGGTGTCAAAAAGTATTGACCCGTACTCAACCAGAACCAACACGGGCCCGTTTCAACACGAAAAATTGCCGCTTGATGTATAATCTTCTTTAAAAAAACATTTTTAACCAACCCGCCCCAAAACCCGTTTTGGCCCGAACCCGTTTCGACCTGACCAAAACAACCTTTTTTTTTTAATTTAGCCGTTTTGACCTATGACCCGACCCGTTTGCCAAGTCTACTACAACCTTTTTTTTAATTAGCAATTTTTTTTAATTGAGCCGTTTTGAAAACTTGAGGAGTCATGTACATTAATTTACCTAAAAGTATACACGTTACATGTACATTTAAGGTTCATGGTGGCATGATGGATAATAGAAGCATTTTTAGCTTTGTTCATCATGTTGGTTATCATTATAGGGAACATAAACTTTTGGCATCAATTAACAAAAGAGATTTTCTCGGTACATATCACAAAAATAATTGATACGTATTTTTTATGCTGCCGCATCGCTATCCGTGGCAACGTGTGGGCATTCCCACTATTATTTATACACTTTGTGATAATGTAGATTAAATTTTCCGACCCGCGAAGTTCGCGGGTGATAACCTATGTCCTTATATATGCACCTTGCAGGATTTAAATCATCTCCACGTTTAGATAGAAGATTCGTACTTTACCACCACACCAAGGGACAAGGTAGTTGGTAGCTTACGGGTGCTGTATCTTTTTGTTGGACAATCACCCAACAGAAGCAGGTAGATTTCGTAGGGAATCCAAACCGAGGTCCTAAACAATGCCTTTGTCTCATTGTAGTTTACTAATTTATTATTACTTCAACGGTTATTTAATTCAAACGATTACTTCAATAAATTAAACTTATTCATTTGTGTTTTAGTCCACCCGCGAACCTCGCGGGTTCTTAAACTAGTCACATATATAAGTAATTTCACCTTTGTGAGTATGTGACTGTTGAATCCAATTTCCTTCACCAAGAAGTTTAACAAAACTCTGATAATAAAGAAAAATAGAAAAATAGAAACACTTAAATACGCTAACATATGAAACAGGCTCATAATCTGAGACATGATGCCGTTTTTACATAGACACACTTATCTGGAGCAGTTCATTTAAGTTGAAGCTGGTCGTCATCATCACAGATCACCGTCAAGCCTCTTCATAGGGTAATCACCAGGATATGTGCATAAAAAAACAAAAAGAATTAATCACTAATGATGTAAGAAAACTATAACTATATGGCCATAAGGGAATTAATTCTGAGTTTCAATTTCACAGCAACAAAACCAACTCAAAATGAGGTAATTAAACTATTAATTAATTTGTTAAATCCTCCAATAAAAGGAAATAGCATATTAATATGTTAATTTTTTTTATAAAATATGATTTATGTTAATTTAAAATACACTTTCGGTAACTTTCATCCAGTTTGACCCACTTAAATTTTTGGCTAATATAGTTAATTTTACCAGCTTGACCAGTTGAAAGTAAGACTTAACAGCACATTCATAAGTAAACTGGTCAACATAAGATCAGGTAAGTATTCTGCACTTTGTATGTCAAGACCAAACTAAATAGCAAATAACGTCTTATTTTATTTCATTGAA
The DNA here is from genome assembly GCF_002127325.2 of Helianthus annuus. Classification (NCBI taxonomy): domain Eukaryota; kingdom Viridiplantae; phylum Streptophyta; class Magnoliopsida; order Asterales; family Asteraceae; genus Helianthus; species Helianthus annuus. Next base: position 57,293,992 of record NC_035445.2, read on the forward strand.
TTTTCTTAAGGAACTGTACTAAATCTAAAATCAAATAGGTGATTGTAGTCTTTTTGCTAGCATAGAAGACAATGCTATTTAAAGTTGACTTATAGCCCTAATTACAAACAATACTGATCCAATTAAGAAATAAAAAATAAATAAGTAATGAAATGATAGCCCTTTAAAAATATGAATCGTTACCTTGAAGATACAAAACAACTTTGATGATGTTTAAATCGAATAGAAAATGAAAACGTGCGGCTGGTGGTTGCGGTTAAGTGGTTTAGGCCTGGTCGGCAACTGGTGGAGTGCGACGATAGTGAGGGCGGCAGATGGTGGTGCGACTGAAATGGTACAAAAAATTCATCCCAGCAAGCTGCTAATGCCAACTCAAAGAAGATACAACCATTTTACCAAAAAAAATCATTGAAACCTAGATCGAGCATCATGCCATTGGATCGTGATATTGAACTGTATTCACCCGACCTTTTACTTCCTTTCTGCAAATATAGCAAACCACAACACTTGTATATGTAGAACAACCTTGGAGCTGTATTTGACTAACAATATTAGACCCACAACTACTTGATGACCCACTTTTTCTGCACACCAACCATCAATGGACTCAATAGCTACCTTGTCTTATGTTTTTCAATATGTTCAACTTTTCAACTCATGAATTACCACTAATAAAACATGCTTATACTAATAGCAGCCATAAGTTTAGGTAATCTTCATTTCTGGTTCATAATCCAAACCAACTTTTGAATTAAACCCAATGATAATGCATGTCCAACACGATGATAAACAGAAACAACCAAATTACAAAATCAGTTAAACAACCAGATCCATTTAAAATACCTCCTTGACTTCACAAAAAAATAAACTGATGATGCCTTATATCCATCCCACTCTATAGATATAAACACAAAGGGATAACTAAAATATATTGAAAAACACACCCAAAATATTACCTTTCCAACAGTGTTGGCTCTGCAATTAATACACGGTTAAGAAAACGGAGTTCCATTGTTCCAAACCAGCTCATCATTTACAGGAAGCTGAAGGAGACAAATCAATTAGTTCAACAAAAAATAAACATTCTTTTCATCCTTATCCAGTCTCCAACTGTCCAGATGTGAAGATTGAGGTAATTGTCTCCTGGTGATGAAGTAACTGAAAACGGGCGCCTAATACTTTTATTAAAAACTAGGAAAAATAAACATAAGCGACACTATTAAGAAATAATGGATAGATTGAGGACATATGTAATATATCTACCATTCGAATGGCGAGATTGATGGGCACGACAGAAAATATACTGCCACTCATGTATTTAAATCCGTTCGGTTTAGACATGAGTATGATGAATATATGTCCAAGTAATTGAAAACATCAGTTCCTGACCAAGCTGCACCCTCCTGTTTCAATAACAATTATGATAACTATTTACAAAGTAAAATCAAGCTTCAAGAAGCAACAATTTTCAATACGAATTTCAAGAAAACAAAGTCGGTTAAACATAACAATTCAACTAACATCATAGACAAACATTGAAGGTAAATCGTAACACAAGAAAACAAAGTCGGTTAAACATAACAATTCAACTAACATCATAGACAAACATTGAAGGTAAATCGTAACATAATTTTAAACAAACTGTTCAGTTTTCATAGAGTAGACATATAAAATAACAAATAAAATAACAAAATAAACAGCCACTTATTCGCATCTCAATTTCTAAAAAACTGATGGAAGCCCTAATTCATGTCTTACTAAAAGGAGTTTTGTTTCAGAAGTCATCCAAACAACTAAACATCGGTAACCTAGACCAATGTCTACAAATAAAGCAAACCCTGACAAACGAAACGTAAACATATCACTAAATCGATCTCCATAGAGAATTGACGTCACGAAATTCAAACAAAAACGATAATATTTAACGTATAATAAAGAAGAAAGAGAACAATTTTACATGTAATCTGTAATCATAGGAATCGAGCGATTGACGACAAATTCACTCTTCAATGGTAGATTACGAAACATGAGTGATCCTTGAGGTTTTTTAGGCATGTGAAACACGGGATCTACTTCAACCGTTCATAACATGGATCAGCATCTTTTCTTAGTATGTTGATAGTCTTCACAAAGAAATCATTTGTTGTTTTCTCAAAAAATTAAGGAAGGGCTGCCTAAAAGAAATCGATTAGAAAGGATTGAAATCCCATGGCTTTGACTATCTAACATCCTCATCAGCAAAACCTCTTCACAATAAAAACCTTAAATAATTGAATCAGTAGATTTAGGGTATACCAGTGACCGAAATCCTTGCCAAGCCTGTTAGGGTTCGTTCAAAAAAGAAACCTTCGATTGAAATTCAGATGAATCAAAACACCTACGACTTACCATTTGATGACTGATAGAAAGAAGATAAAACATGGATGGCCAGGGAGTCAGGACATTACATACTTTTAATCCAGCACATACTATTTGCGATCAAATCAGTTTAATCCAGCATAAGGTTCAGCTACGACTTCTACCTTTGCTTCATAAATCAAATTCAAAAAACAAATCAACAAATCAATGACTGATTCCTTAAAAATCATCAACAAAAAAACACACTTACATGTTTGTTCCAATCGCGATCTAGGATTCTTCGAAAGTGAAAAGGAAAAAGTCAATATTTTGTAACAACCCTGAAAAGATGAACATTAAAGATGGAGAAAAAAAGTTATATGTTGCTTCTGATAGCGATCTATGGTTCTTCGAAAGTGGAAATGCAAAACTGTAAATTGAGAAAGGGAAATGGGAAGAAGATCGATCGGTTGGATTTGATTATGATCTTCATCTCATCGCATCACAGTTAGGGTTTCGATAGGGATAGATGGAACTGGGAAGAATGGCGTTTCATGGCTTGATCAGTTGAGATTTAGGATTTTCTGAAAATCGCCATTGATCAGTAGAAAATATTAGGTTTTGTGAAGAGAAAAGGGGCGATGATTGAAGGAAAAGGAGAATTAGGGTTTTTGATAGGAGTGAGATAGAGAGCGTGTGAGTGAAGAGAATAGAGAAAGAGATCGGCGCCCAAGAGGAATTCTTTGGCCAAAGAGGGTGTCCACATCAACAAAATGATTGGCTAAGAATAGCCATGTGGCTAAGGAGAATTCTTTTAGTATAGTAGATAGATGCCAACAAGGCAAACTCACATAATCATACAAAACCTTATAGAATCATACAAATCTATGACCAGTTCATATTGATATGATCAAATAAGAAAGAATCGCAAGATTCTTTAAACAGTATCAGAGGAACATATCTGATAAAATACAAGTCACACGACTGTCAGACTCCAGAACCATGTCTGGACAAACTGGATACATCTTATAAAACTTGTAAAGAACATAAAGACTAATTTGATTAATTCAAAAACTTTTACAACTTTACAAGAAGACGAATCACATAAAATGAATCACACGATTTAACTAAATCTGATAAAAAGAATCACACAACTCTACATCAGATAACAAATTTACAACCATGACAACTCCTCTTGATTATTACAAAAAAATACAATTTGCAATCAGAGAAAACCATAACTCTCACATAAGAAGACATGCAAGGCTGTAAAAATTAGATTCAAAAAATAATCTTGACAATATCATAGGTTAAACACGTGAACCACACGACTCGATTAACCAGAGTTTAAGACACAGCCAAACACGTTCATACTGAACAAAAAAATCACACGATTTGCAATCAGAAAAATATGATTCACATGAGAAAACATATTAGACTATCAAATATTCAAGAACAATCTTGACAATACAAGTGGTTAGAAACACTCAAACCATAAACCATATAGTTCGACTAACCATACAATAAGACATATACGGATCATGGCCTAATGTCACACAACCGATGGCGGAAACATCAGAGTGAGACGAAATAGATTGCAAGAGACTTCATAACGCTATTTATGACAAGTATTTAAATAATAAATTTTCATTTCATTTCTAAGAGTCGATTACAAGGATTGGAAACAATTACATCATGAATAATGAAATACAATACAATAAGAATACAAATTTAAAGTGTGTATCTAAGCATCATACTAGGTTCCATGCATCACCAACGTCATCGCTAAACATCTAACATATTTTAAAAGCGTAGTTCAATACAAAAGTATTGGGGAGTATACAAGTTTGGTGCATAGTATATAAGTATAAAAATGATAAGGAACAATCCACATGGCAAACCTAGTTATCAAGATTAACGTATAAACTGGCATGCGATTTACAAGTCAACCCTCTGTTTACGCAAGTATGAATGAATAAACCTAACATGACCTCTCGTTCACGGGTGGTGCGTTACTCCTATAGCGCTATACATGTTAAGTGGAGGATTGTACGAAGCTAATGACAAGTTCATCACATAAGAATCACCCAGAAAACACGAATCAAGCATGACAAATAGTAAGCATGTATTGGATTGTTTGTTTATGTATTTGCATAAGAATATATATACTAAGTGTGTTTTGTCTATAAAAACATGTTACACCCAAAAGTGTGAAAACGGTAAAATGGGTCAAGTATACTCACAATATTGCCAAGTCTTCCAATTATCCAAGTATTGACGAGTGTAAGAGATTGGGAGGACGAATGTATAAGGGTTGAAGTTCAAGTTATGTATAGAGTCGAGATTCGGAATTTAAAACATAAGAATATAAACATATGAAAGTAATCATCTTTTAACACATAATACTTGTTTAACACTATGAAACCCCAAGGGTTAGAATGTTTTCATGGGTAGAACACCCATTAGAATCATAACAAGTTTTAGGTCTTAGATGATGTAATCTAGTACTTTGACGAATGAACACAATGTCATCAGCAAAGGTTCGAACGTAGGATAGTATATATAAGTTATGTATTATACATTAATATGTCCAATAGTTCAATAGTTCAAGCATGAGGTAGGAGGATGAATCCTCCATTTAGTAACCCCTTTGGTGTCATAGAATTCATGTAGGAGGTAGGAAGAACAAGTCTTCCATTTAGGTACCTCTAGATGTTCACCACTACAATTGATGTTATGAACATTCAAGGAGGGCCATGAACTTACAAGAAACAATAGAATATGAATAACTAATCTATGAGAAAACATCAAGCAACGTGTGGATTTTCAAGTAGGATAGCCCAAGCTAATCCTAAATCACACATTCATCAAGTCTTAAGCTTGAACATCACTTATGGGTTAAACCCTTGAAACAAAACAGAAAGTTTGTGAGGTTTATACCTCTGATTTTAAATGTCTCAACCTTGTTTTTAAGCCTAACTAACCATAGATGTGGTTATAAGCATAAGGACATAGGTTTGAGATGAGTTTCCTCAAGTTTACACAAGTTTAACAAAAATTAAATGAAAACATAAATAAACAACCCACTTTGGAGCCTTTTCGGGGACATTCCAGGCCTTGGTTTTCCTAGGAAAACCTATGGAAATGTTCCTTAGGTCAATCCAAGCAAGTGGGAAGAAGAATCGATGAAAACGGACAAGAAATGAAGAAGTTATGCTTGTTTTATTGAAGCAAGGTAATTCTGCTCGAACTCTTATTTAGCAACTGCTTATGGACGATTTTGAGGGAGTTTTAGTGTTGTAAAAGTGGTAGGGAGACTTATTATAAGTGTTATTTATGGAGGGAAGGATTAGGGTTAAGTTGGGTTGGCATTTAATACAAATAGGTAGTACTTTAACAGAAAAAAAAACAAACAATCCATGGCTGAAAAAGTGTGGCTGCGGATCAGCCTTTTGGGGCCCACCATAGCAGCTTATAATAATGTTTGTTATGTTATATTAATATTATGACTTTATTACTACAAGAAGAAAGCCATAAAAGACAAAAAGGGCAGCCATGTCTTGGCTGAGGTCACGGCCATAAGGCCATTTTAAAGTTCCCATTTTTTTTTTTGCACAATATGTTTTGATCATAGGTGATATTATAAAGTATATTATATAATATTAGTATATGATATGAATATAGTTTATATATATTAGTGTTTAATCTATATATAAAACATGAGATTAGTTAATAAGTTTGTATAAAAATAAAAAATATAGGTTGTGTATTGCCGATGAAATAGTCATATGCTTGCACGTATAGGATATCTAGAATCACGTATTGATCGTAAGCTACACACGTATTTACAAGGATACGAAATGAAATATAATTACAAAGGAAACGAGTTTTTGGAAATAGAATTACAAGATGAACTTTCTAAAAAAACGGAAGCTGCGAAAAGCAAGGCTTTACACCTAAAGACATTTATACATTGTTCAAGACAAAAATGAATGATCACTTGATTCTAAGACAAGGAAAACCATCTCTTACACAAGAGAAAAACACATAAGTCTGAACCGACATTCAAGATAACAGCCTTAAACAATTACAACGAACCATACGTCAGAAATAAACTTCCAATCAAAAAACAATTTTGACTAAAACAACGCATGGTAAAGTGATCATAACCAAACAAACATCGACTAAACCAAACAACAAAAAATATTTTAACTACTCAAAACAATATTATAGCCTTAAACAATTTCAACCAAGAAAAAACAATACTAAAACATAATGTGTCAGATCTCATAAACTCAAAGAATGTTTTTCAGTTTAACCAAATTTGGAGATTTTAAAACACACCGAACTAGACAAAACAACAAGAGAAACTTATATTTTTCAATCAACTTGTCCCTTTGAACAAAAATCTTGACCAAACATACCATAGAATCGAGCCATATAGTCAATTAGTACATATAACTCCTTTCAAACGAGTAGAAACAATGACCAATTAAAAACCCCTTTTAAGGAACTCTACTCAAAATATAAACTAGCAATTAGACTCGAGATTCAGAATATGCATGTAATGTATCACCAAGTCGATAAACTTTCAAATACTATTGCAACTAGCCATAAAATAGAAACTACGTTTCCTTATTAAACAATACATGATGACACCAACTATCAATAGGGAAACAAAAGAATGAAAACATACAAATGTAGACTTGTTTATAGAAAAAAAAAACATCCACAATCGTTACCTCATCTAGTGCATGAAGTTGGCTTAATAAAAAATTGATTTTATTAATATAGCTTGAGATTCATTTTCCAGTAGCTTCATTAGGGTTTGATAATATTCTTTGTTTATTCGTTTTGCTCTCTCTCGTATTACTGGATCTAGGATTTTTTTTTTTGTGATTCTACATGTTGTAGAGTTTTATCTTTCGTTAGATTTAGTGAGAGTACATATCTTAAATTGTGTTGTTGATGGTCTGTTTATGTTTGCTGAGTTTTCTTGATTTGTAAGATGAATAAAGTTCTGATTTACCATTTTTGACATACCCTTCGGTTATAGTACTTGTATACTCAGGGGCGGAACTAATTAAGAATGAGCCGTAGCACGGGCTACGGCTCAACCCCGTATTCGTATTCGCGGTGTAATTTTTTTTTCCGATTTTATACATAGCCTACCCAAAAACATATACGAGGATACCCCTAAGAGAAAATTATGAAACTTGATATTATTCATTAAGCCCAAAACATGTTTAGTAACAAAGCCTAAATAATTATTTTTATGATAATTAAGCCCAAATTGTAATAACTAATAAAGCTCATGTAATAGAATAAGTGATCTTGTGCATCTTATGGTTGAAATGGGAACATATATTTTTTGGCCTTTGGTTTACTAGGTAGTGAAACTAGCTTTGGTTTTACCGGTTACAACCGCAACCGTTAAAAGATGTTTTTTGAAAATTGAAGATTATCAAGACAGATTTATGCAATCGAATGGGCCCGTAATTTTTGAACAATGCCATGTTTGTGCGGTCGAAAAGGATTTTTTTCATAAAGTAAAAGACGACGATGTGATGGAACGATTTCAATCTATGAAAAAAGAAGAGGCCAAATCTATTAGTTATTTGTTTACTTTATTTATTTATTGTCTTTTTTTTAATATTGTATGATTGCATGGTAAAAAAAAATTTTTTAGGATACCCCTGATTTAATGAGCTAGTTCCGCCACTGTGTATACTGATTATATAATTCACTTAAAAAACAAGACTAATTAAATAGTTGAACCTTATCTTAAAAAGCACATAACACACTTATTTATGTGATGTTTTGAAATGATCATTTGTAACTAGTATATCATATGTTGACCCTTTAGTTTTATACTCACAATAGACAAAGTACAGATTTACAAGATGTAAATACAACGAATCACCAATATCTACTTTACAGATAAAAATCTCGTTCACAAAAAACCTACCAAACTTCTAAAAACAACTACGCCAAACAGAAAAACAGAATCACAGACGTATACGGAACACATATAAATGCAACACATAAAAAACAAGGTGTGGCTCTCTGTGTTCAACAATACCGGTCATTAGATGCCCAAAACAAATGTATTCACGAAAAACTGTAAATTTAAAGTTATGAGCAGAATGATCTATCCTGAAAGCATACCCAAGTTGGGTAATAAGAGTCTGTGAAGTACTTCTAGTATCACCCATGATAACAACACAACCGTTCACAAATACAGAGTTTCAAATACAAAATCACAAAAACAATGAAACTAAGAACCCTAGGGCGAAGCTGTGTCAGGGACCAGATTCCAGGATCATCACTCTATGGTGCCTGGACAAGCCTTTACACAGGAGCCAAAAAATACTAACCATGACCAAAACAACAGCCAAACACTAAACAATAATCAACAGACACAAACAATGCAACAAATAACAGACAAGACTCGATCAAAGCCGGTTCGACTAGCCCGGTAACAAGAATGCCTAGACACAATGATGTAATAATAAACAGAACAACAAGAGATAAAGAATAGAAAGATCTCACAATAGCGTTTAACTCCTTCCAAACAGATCTATCTTGTAACCTTTTAGAGTTAAAAAGTAGATCCAAGAAGAACACCAAAGACTAACTGGTTGGTATCTTTGCAATGTTCTGAAAGAAAAACTTGACCAATGCTTACACGAGCACAAACACCTTGAGGTTTTCCAAACACCCCCTCATACCAGTCTGGAGCTTATAGCTTCGGCACATAACATCTTCTTAATACGTAGAACATGGAAGGAATGAACCCTAACCCTCAAGTGGAAAGCATCTTTTCCAGCAAATCTAGTCATGTACTTGTTGCAAGCAATACGCGCGGCTACAGGTGCTTCACTTGAGACATTTTCTTTCTCCCAACCGACCAAATGAACACAAAAGGGAAACTCATCGACTCTCTTTTTCTTCCTGCTGACATCATAGATCCTAATTTTGGGATCAGGAACACCACGCCAGTAGCGAGATTTTGGATAGGGCTTGTTCTTGATCTGACGATAACACCTTGCAGGTCTTCTGCCCATTGGTTCCTTGATGCTGCTGCAAATAAGAACCCTAACCAGAGTTTTTTTTTACCACACCAGATCTGAACAGATCTCACAAGATCTATACATGCACATACTTCAAGAACAAGATCAAACAATTCTTCAAGAGGAAAATTATTCAAACAACAAATAACCCGATCTATACCCTAGACCTCACAACGGAAATCCCGGAATCAGACTCAAGAGCTATCATATAGCTCTGATACCATGTCAACAATCATGATATGAACAAAGAAAAGAACAAGAACACATAATATAGTAACAAAACGTGGAGAAAACTCTTATTAACTGTCGCAACCCCCGTCCCCTATTTACCCGGGAACGAGCGGCCGCGGCCAGTTTTGAAATTACATCAGGACCGTAGTTAGGAAATATTTTATCAGAGTAAAATACCACAATTTTATAATATTAAACACGTGGGAAATTCCCAAGTTTTCAGTACACACATTTTCATAGGGATAAACCCTATTTTATTTAAATAAAAACATTTCTTTATTTAGGTAACTTTTATAGCCACTTTTCCAAGCCTTCAGTGCTGTCCAGCTGGCTTCTATTTGGCTTTCACATTTTGTTACCTGAAACGCGTTTAAAAACATTTTTTCAGTGGGAAATACTGGTGAGTGAATCCCAGTTTATTCAAGACAGGTAAACCGTTTTACAGTATTGAGTGCGGTCACGCAATTACATTTGTTTCCATCTAATTTAATTACCACCCATGGTACTGTCAACCCGACTTGTGGTCATGTTACTACTCTCAGTGTAGTAACAAAATTTGAATACAAAACCCCAACATACCGACGATAATTGTAGAATACAAATACTCAATCACTGTTTAATATAATGTAAAACATTTGAGGTTTTGTAAAAACAATTTTTAAAAAGAAGGATTACTCACATTGTTGTCTTAGGGTTTTCCTGTAGGATTTCCAGGTGATTATCTATTCGTTACACAAATGCACACACGTTAGTATAATAACCCAATGTTTATATTAGTAATACCCCCCCCCCCCCGAGACAGAATTCCAACGACTACGTCGGGCAGAACCTCGACAGCCGTTACGGAACCCTAGATCAATCGGGCAACGTATCTAATACGTAACCGGGGGTTGTGATACTTACAACGAGGCAGGGCTTCGCTAATTAGGGGGTATTATGCCCTATACTACTTCAAATATTCAGAAATTTAGAGAGAAATTCGATTGTGGGACGAATTGTGAACTGAGGCCAATGACCTCTATATATAGTACCTGATTTCGAGTTTGTCGCGCCCCGCGAAGACCACACCAAGGTCTTATGCGGCCCGCGACATAGGGTTGTAGGGCCTATCTATGACCAGTCAGCACCATAGACTCGACACACAGCCCGACACGTGGCAACACCGGGTGCAACCTGATCACCTATCTGTCGCGCCCCGCGTAAGAGACCCTAAAGGTCTAAGCGGCCCACGAGCGCCACTAGTTTCTTGTTTTATTTTATTTTTAATTATATATGGTATTTTGGGCTTGGTTTTCGCATACAGGGTGTATTTTAAGACGTATAGGGGTACTCTAAACATATTAAGGGTGTCGGAAAATTTTGGAGGGTTGTTATATCCTCCCCACCTTGTTTTAGAACTCGTCCTCAAGGTCTACTGGAATAGGTGTGGATATTTTCTTTGCATCTCTGATTCAAGCTCCCAAGTGTATTCTGGTCCTCTTTTGGAGTCCCATTTTACCTTGACCAGAACTAATCTCTTGTGTTTGAGATTCTTGACTTTCCTATCTTCAATCTGTAGAGGTCTTCCCACAAATTTTAACTGCTCATTTACCTCTATATCCTTAAGAGGTACTACCAGTGATTCATCAGCTAAGCATTTCTTTAGATTAGATACATGAAATACATCATGTATTCCTGCCATTTCTTCTGGCAATTGTAGCTGATAAGCTACAGGTCCTATTCTTTTAATAATCTCAAAAGGTCCAACATACATGGGGCTTAGCTTTCCCTTTTTGATGAATCTTACCACTCCTTTACATGGAGAAACTTTTAGTAACACCTTATCACCTACCTGAAAGTCCAATGGTTTTCGCCTGTTATCAGCATAACTCTTTCGTCGATCACATGCTGCTTTCAGTCGTTCTTTGTGATGCGTGTGGAGTGCGATAGATTTTTATGTATATTTTTAGCCCTTTTTACACTTTAGTCAAGTTTTAAATTTATAAAACACGAAAATTTTACAAACACTAAACACACATATGGGCAAGTGCATCCATCGTGAGCGTAGTATAGCGTTGGTAAGATACCGAGGTCGTCCAAGGACACAAGAGATTTTAGTACCGGTTTATCCTCAATGTCTAATCAAATCAAAATTTTACAAAAAGGTTTAAACATGAAAATAAAAACTAAAAATGCTGGAAATAAAATAAAATAAAATAAAAATAAAACAGATAGACAAGATGAATCACTTGGATCCGACTCGCCTTTAGTGTAACCTTTGATTATTACCGCACTTTTGCACTTTTTAAGAGATTATCTTAGTTATAATAGTAGGCCCCTCTTTTGAAGATGATGTTACCCTCAACCCAGTAGTTTGAGTCAGCAAGGATACAATCCTAAAGGGTTGGATTATTGAAAAATAATTAATTAAGTTATTAATGCGTAATGTGGTAGGCCCCTCTTTTGAAGGTGACGTTACCCTCGGCTAAGTAGTTTGAGTCAGCAGGGATACAATCCCAAGTAGCCGGGTTAATGTTTTAATAGTAGTTTACATATGAGGGGATCAAGAAATTCGAATCCCCAACATCCAATACCAGTGGGTATTGAAAGTGGTCCAACGAAGCTTGACCCAGGTCCTTGCAGGATCTATACACTGAACAAGGAAAGACGCTTACCAAATCATTCCCTTAACCCCCGACCATGTAGCCAACTTATCTCCATATAGACCATGGAGATATGAATGGTGTAAATCTTTTATTTTATATAGACAGTATAATAACGCCAAGACACCACGGGCAAATGATAAGGAAGTTTCACCTTCAACATAAGAAACTAGTTATTAAAGTCATTAATATAAAACCAAATAAAAAGTGCGAAAAGATTAAAAATAAAAAGTATTACACTAAATGCTTGTCTTCACCAAGTGATGTAAGAGACTTTGGCAAACATGGCCTTTGATTGTCAAGAACTTTTACTATCAATCTTGGATCCCGAGACTGCTACACACACTCTATGATGGATGATGGATGATGGTGGTGGATGTGGGTTGTGATGGTGGTGGTGGGTGGGTGAAGTGTGAGAGAGATGGTTTGCCAAGGGATGCCTTTGAAGTGAACCAAGCACCTCTATTTATAGCCTGCATAGAAGCTGTGACAACTCGTATTTCGAACCCACTTTGTGAAATGTTACGTGCTTATGTGAGCTATATTATTTAATGATTGTTATGATTATGTGCTTTGTGTTTTGTATGTATGTATGTATGTATATAATGACCCAAACGCACAACATGATCCGAACCGCACAACCATTACTCGAGCACACAAGGCCATTTGGGCCGCATTGCTTGTAACCGGAATCAATGGGCAGCCCAAGTTGGGTTCGGCCCATCCCTCTAGTCGACTAACACATGATGTGTTGTAACCATTCTACACTTTTACCATAACATTCTCACACACAAGAACCCTAGCTTTCTCTCCTTCTCTCTCGAAGCCGGCGGTGAAGCATTCCCCTTTTCGATCAAAGATCCTTGTTGTTTGGATCATTCTCATCACAAGTTCTTAACTGGTTAGTGCTGTATGATATGTGTTTATAAATGATGTATGGTTACATGTTTCTATTGCATGATTTGAGGTGTATGTATGATGATCAATGATATTCTTATATGTATGTTAATCGGCTTTCATGCAAGTAATCGGTTGGAGATAGATGTTAATCCGTTGTTATGTTATATGATTCGGATTGTAGCTTGTTGATGTGCTAGTGAATCGGGTTATGTTGATATACTCGGCTACATGTTCATGTGAATTGAATGATTATAATGTTTGTTCATGATTAAACCGGTTAGGGTTCATATGAAATTCATAATAAAAACTCTGTTTGATCGATGATATGCTAGTTGGATGATTGGAAATTTGTTAATTGATTGATATGATAAATAAGGAAATTGTTAAGTTGTAACCGATTGCATGTTTTTCCGGAAATTTAAACCAATCGCACAAGAGTCCTTGGTCGCACAAGGACCCAAAACACATAAGTTGTTGATCGCACAAGATCAGGTCGCACAAGACCTGATCTGGCCGCACAAGCTTCAGTCGCACAAGATGACCTGACCGCACAAGGGGTTCCCAGTCGCACAAGGCTGTCGGATCGCACAAGTCATATGTTTTGTTTAACTATTTGGGCCGGATGAGATGTTGGGCCGAGTAGTAGTGGACTCCAACGGATGACTCGCACAAGGCCACTAAGCTTGTGTGAGCCCAATCTTGAATATGTTATGATTGTTGAACGTGATGTTGCATGTTTCCATGATCCGTATGTGTTTCTTATATGCTATCTATGTGATGCTTGTCTGCACTACTTGAAACCAAAACCTGACTTGTATGGTAACCATGTTAGGACGTGGTTGACCACTAGCTGCTAGACTTGACCTTTCTGTGTATCTGCCGAGCAAACCAAGGTGAGTTCACACAGCCAAGGCATGGGGTTCCAGGGTGGGAATGGGATTTGATGAATTATTGTGCATACTCAGATGGTAGAACCTAACGATAAGATACGACTAGACTAGTAACACTTATTGAACTGATCTTCGCACACCTGCCGAGGATTGGCCGCGATATTATGACTGACTTCGCACACCTGCCTTAGGAAGGCCGCGGACTAAATTTACTAATCTTCGCATACCTGCCTGGGAGGCCGCGATACAAAATAAACCTAGTCTAGAATACTTGGGAAATTTCCCCTAATCTTCGCATACCTGCCTGGGAGGCCGCGATACGAACTAATACATGAATAACGAACGAACATACTACTACTCACACTATACTATTACTGAACTATTAACTGTGAACTCGCTCAACTAGTTGTTGACTCTCTGCTGCATGCCTTGCAGGACCTTAGGTACTTATGGAGCTTGCACTGGGAAGGAGCAGGTTGTTGTGGGCAGTGGATCGTGAATGCTTGCTAAACACTTATGACATTTCATACATTATTATTTATGTTGGGTTTTACTTACATGCTTCCGCTACTTAAACAAAGTTTGGTTTGAACATCAATCGTATTGAATTGGGTTTTATGAATTACTTTAACTATTATACACTATGTTTGATATGATTGATGGCTTGATCCTGGTCATGTCACGCCTCCAAGCGGTGGTACTCCGCGCGTGGATTTTGGGGGTGTGACAGATTGGTATCAGAGCCATTGGTTATAGAGAACTTGGTTTTAATATGGGAAAAACGTTTTTATTAAAACCAGACTATAACCAGAACAGTGCTCTCAACGATCCACAACGACGCTTCGCTCCACGTGCAAGACTCGACATCCTAGGTAATATGGTTTATGTTTATTACCTGCTTGCTAGAATTGCATAGAACTTTGCTCGTAGTACGCTTTGATGCACATGACACTATTGCCTGAGAACACTTACGTGCTTACACTTTCCTGTCATCGCACTACTCGCGAACTATTCTCACTTACGCTACTTTTACTATGAAGATCATGTCTGGACGAATTAACATGACTCAAGCCCAGTTGACGGCTCTCATTAACGAACAAGTTGCTGCGGCACTTGAAGCCGCACAAGCAGGAGGTATATCCTGTAGTCATAGCACGCACTAGGATCTTTAGATCCTACACTCCTAAACTAGTTCTCGTGTTTAAACTTTGTCCTATTCATACACAATAGGTCAACCCGCACAGCAACCTATCTGCACTTTCAGTGGCACGGAAGGAGCAGTGGGACTACTCCATTGGTTTGAAAAGCTCGAATCGGTATTCGAGATGTGTGAATGCCCTGAGGTTCGCAGGGTCAAGTACGCCACTGGCACGTTGGAAGGGATTGCACTAACTTGGTGGAACGCCCAAGTTCAGATCTTAGGGTTGGCAGCTGCTAACGCCACACCCTGGGAAGATTTCAAAGAACTGATCAAACGAGAATACTGCACGCGAGACGACATCCACAAGTTGGAGGATGAGTTATACCACTTGAAGATGACGGGGTCAGAGATTGAGGCTTATACGAAACGGTCAAACGAACTGGCCATCTTGTGTCCAACGATGGTGGACCCTCCAGTTAAGCGCATTGAGTTGTATCTCAAGGGGCTTGCGCCAGAGATTCAGAGCCACGTGACGTCGGCTAACCTCAACAACATCCAAGACATCCAGCGTCTTGCTCATCGACTCACCGATCAGGCAGTGGAACAGAACAAGCTGCCAAAACGCATCAGTGCTACCACTACTGCTGTCACTACTTCTGCTACTCCCAGTGACAACAAGAGAAAATGGGAGGGGGATTCCAGCAAGGGATCAGTTTCTGTTCAGTCTCAAGCACAGCAGCGCAAGACAAATGACTACCAGAGTCCGAATCAGCAATCATCAGGCAGTCAGGGGCAGGGTGGATATCGGGGAATTCACCCATGGTGTAGTAGGTGCAACAAACACCACAGTGGAAGATGTCGCAGGGAACGTTGTCAAAGATGCCTCAAGATGGGTCATGAGGCTAAGGATTGTAGAAGCTCACGGCCAGCAAATCAGAACCAGCAACTCCCACCGCCAGCTCCACAGAACCAGCAGCAGCCACAGTGCGGAAACCGGGGATGTTTCCAGTGTGGGGCTGAAGGCCACTTCAAACGTGATTGCCCTCAATTGAACCAGAATCAGAATCGCAACAACAATAATAACCAGGGCAACGGGCACAACAACAACGGGGGAAACAACAACAACAATGGCAACGAAGCTCGGGGTCGTGCTTTTGTGCTGGGTCGGGGCGACGCAATGAATGATCCCAATGTGGTTATGGGTAAGTTTCTCCTCGACGATATTTATGTTACTGTTTTGTTTGATTGGGGTGCTGATACAAGTTATATGTCCTTGAAAATGAGTAAATTGTTAAAACGTACACCAACACCCCTAAACACCAAACATGTCGTAGAATTAGCGAATGGTAAGAGTGTAGAAGCCGCACATGTAATCAAGGGTTGTAGCATCGTCTTAGCTGGTCATCGGTATGGATTGGTTATCCCAACATCACGCAGAGATTTTATGCAAGGAAAAGGTCATTCGTATTCCTCGCTCTAGTCAAGAACCTCTCGAAGTTCAAGGCGACAAGAGTGGTGCTGTGGTTGGCATCATCTCTTTCTTGAAGGCGCATAAATGTTTGCGCAAGGGTCACACCACCATTTTGGCACTTGTTACTGATGCATCAGCAAAGGAAAAGAAGCTGGAGGATATTCCAGTTGTGCGTGACTTTCCTCAGGTGTTTCCTGAAGATTTACTCGGTTTACCGCCTCACTGCCAAGTCGAATTCCAGATTGAGTTAGATCCTGGAGCAGCACCAATAGCCCGCGCACCGTATCGTTTAGCTCCAACGGAACTGGAAGAGCTTTCGAAGCAGCTACAAGAGCTCTTGGAAAAGGGCTTTATTCGTCCAAGCTCATCGCCTTGGGGAGCTCCAGTACTTTTCGTGAAAAAGAAGGATGGCACTTTCAGGATGTGCATCGACTACCGTGAACTCAACAAGGTGACGGTGAAGAACCGTTACCCTCTTCCGCATATAGACGACTTATTCGACCAGTTGCAGGGGTCGAGTTACTACTCCAAGATAGACTTGAGGTCAGGGTATCATCAGCTGAGAGTCCGGGATGAGGACGTCTCCAAAACCGCATTCAGAACTCGCTACGGTCACTACGAGTTTCTTGTTATGCCATTCGGGTTAACGAACGCGCCTGCCGTATTTATGGATCTGATGAACAGGGTGTGCAAGCCGTACTTAGACAGATTTGTGATAGTGTTTATTGACGACATCCTGATCTACTCCAAGAGTCAGGAGGATCACGAGCAGCATCTACGACTTATTTTGGAACTCCTACGAAAGGAACAGCTGTACGCTAAGCTTTCGAAATGCGACTTCTGGCTTCGTGAAGTCCACTTCTTAGGCCATGTGGTGAACATGGATGGGATTCATGTCGATCCATCCAAGGTAGATTCGATCAGGAACTGGCCTGCACCGCTTACACCAACGGAAATACGCCAATTCTTGGGTTTGGCGGGATATTACAGACGGTTCTTCAAGGATTTCTCAAAGATTGCTCAGCCGCTTACACTACTGACACAGAAGGGCGTCACCTACCATTGGGGAGGTCCCCAGGAAACCGCTTTTCAGTACCTAAAGGATAGGCTTTGCAGTGCACCTATTCTCTCATTGCCAGAGGGCACGGACGACTTTGTGGTTTATTGTGACGCGTCGATACAGGGTCTTGGGTGTGTATTGATGCAACGAGATAAGGTTATAGCTTACGCTTCTCGTCAACTTAAGGTCCACGAACGGAACTACACGACGCACGATTTAGAGCTGGGAGCTGTTGTTTTCGCGCTTAAGATATGGCGACACTACCTGTAGGGTACCAAGTGCACTATCTACACCGATCACAGGAGTCTCGAGCATATCCTTAAGTAGAAGGATTTGAACATGCGTCAACGACGATGGGTCGAGTTACTCAACGATTATGAATGCGCCATCAAGTACCATCCAGGCAAGGCCAATGTTGTGGCTGACGCCCTCAGTCGGAAGATACTACACCTAGGCGTGTACGAGCCTTGCAGCTCACTATTCAGTCCAGTCTTCCTGCACAGATACGAACTGCTCAGATGGAAGCACTAAAGCCCGAAAACGTCAAGGCTGAAGCCTTACGCGGCTCAAGGCAGCAAATGGAACAAAAGGAAGACGGCGCCTACTATGTATCGGGGCGTATTTGGGTCCCACTATATGGCGGATTACGGGAACTTGTGATGGATGAAGCACACAAGTCTCGCTACTCGGTACATCCAGGGTCGGATAAAATGTACCACGATCTCAAGGCAACATACTGGTGGCCTAGCATGAAAGCCCACATCGCTACTTACGTCGGCAAGTGTTCGACATGTGCAAAAGTCAAAGTGGAATATCAGAAACCAGCGGGTCTACTTCAGCAACCCAAAATACCGCAATGGAAATGGGAAGAAATTTCCATGGATTTTGTTACAGGCCTACCCAGATCCCAGCGTGGGAATGATACTATATGGGTGATTGTGGATCGACTCACCAAGTCTGCACACTTCCTGGCTATTAAGGAAACGGATAAGTTCTCCACTCTCGCATACGTTTATCTTAAAGAAGTCGTTTCGAGGCAAGGGGTGCCCACCTCCATCATTTCGGATCAGGATGCACGATTCACGTCAGAGCTATGGCAAGCGATGCACAAATCTTTTGGCTCACGGTTAGACATGAGCACAACATATCATCCTCAGACGGATGGGCAGTCTAAGCGAACGATCCAGACTCTTGAAGACATGCTTCGGGCATGTGTTATTGATTTCGGCAACGGCTGGGAAAAGCATCTCCCTTTGGTGGAGTTTTCGTATAATAACAGTTATCACACCAACATACAAGCCGCTCCATTCGAGGCATTGTACGGGCGTAAATGCCGGTCACCTCTCTGTTGGGCAGAGGTGGGGGATAGTTAGATCACGGGTCCAGAGATTATAGTGGACGCCACGGAAATGATTGCACAAATACGACAACACATGGCGGCAGCACGCGATCGTCAGAAAGCCTATGCGGACAAGCGTAGGAAGCCATTGGAATTTCAGGTCGGGGACCGGGTTTTACTTAAAGTCTCACCCTGGAAGGGTGTGGTACGTTTTGGCAAACGGGGCAAACTAAATCCGCGGTACGTCGGACCATTCGAAATCATTGAGAAAATAGGCAAATTGGCCTACAAGCTAAACCTACCAGCTGAACTCGGTGCAGTTCACAATGTATTTCACGTGTCGAATCTGAAGAAGTGCCTGTCAGATGAGACCCTCATAGTTCCTTTTAAGGAACTCACTATCGACGAGCGGTTGCAGTTCGTCGAGAAGCCAGTTGAAATCACGGATCGGGATGTTAAGGTCCTCAAAAACAAGAGAATCCCTCTTGTCAGAGTTCGTTGGAACTCCCGTCGTGGCCCAGAGTACACCTGGGAACGCGAAGACCAGATGACAGAAAAGTACCCCCAGTTATTCGAAACCAATGCAACCACTACTGAGGCTGAAGCTACTACTGCGGAATTTCGGGACGAAATTCCAGATCAACGGGGGGAGGATGTGACACCCCAGGAAAACCAGTAAACGATAACTTACCTAGCTTCCTCAGTGAGTGCATACCAAATTTCAGGACGAAATTTCTTTTTAGTGGGGGATAATGTGACAACTCGTATTTCGAACCCACTTTGTGAAACGTTACGTGCTTATGTGAGCTATATTATTTAATGATTGTTATGATTATGTGCTTTGTGTTTTGTATGTATGTATGTATGTATGTATATAATGGCCCAAACACACAACATGATCCGAACCGCACAACCATTACTCGAGCGCACAAGGCCATTTGGGCCGCATTGCTTTTAACCGGAATTAATGGGCAGCCCAAGTTGGGTTCGGCCCATCCCTCTAGTCGACTAACACATGATGTGTTGTAACCATTCTACACTTTTACCATAACATTCTCACACACAAGAACCCTAGCTTTCTCTCCTTCTCTCTCGAAGCCGGCGGTGAAGCATTCCCCTTTTCGATCAAAGATCCTTGTTGTTCGGATCATTCTCATCACAAGTTCTTAACCGGTTAGTGCTGTATGATATGTGTTTATAAATGATGTATGGTTACATGTTTCGATTGCATGATTTGAGGTGTATGTATGATGATCAATGATATTCTTATATGTATGTTAATCGGCTTTCATGCAAGTAATCGGTTGGAGATAGATGTTAATCCGTTGTTATGTTATATGATTCGGATTGTAGCTTGTTGATGTGCTAGTGAATCGGGTTATGTTGATATACTCGGCTACATGTTCATGTGAATTGAATGATTATAATGTTTGTTCATGATTAAACCGGTTAGGGTTCATATGAAATTCATAATAAAAACCCTGTTTGATCGATGATATGCTGGTTGGATGATTGGAAATTTGTTAATTGATTGATATGATAAATAAGGAAATTGTTAAGTTGTAACCGATTGCATGTTTTTCCGGAAATTTAAACCAATCGCACAAGAGTCCTTGGTCGCACAAGGACCCAAAACACACAAGTTGTTGATCGCACAAGATCAGGTCGCACAAGACCTGATCTGGCCGCACAAGCTTCAGTCGCACAAGATGACCTGACCGCACAAGGGGTTCCCAGTCGCACAAAGCTGTCGGATCGCACAAGTCATATGTTTTGTTTAACTGTTTGGGCCGGATGATATGTTGGGCCGGGTAGTAGTGGACTCCAACGGATGACTCGCACAAGGCCACTAAGCTTGTGCGAGCCCAATCTTGAATATGTTATGATTGTTGAACGTGATGTTGCATGTTGCCATGATCCGTATGTGTTTCTTATATGTTATCTGTGTGATGCTTGTCTGCACTACTTGAAACCAAAACCTGACTTGTATGGTAACCATGTTAGGACGTGGTTGACCACTAGCTGCTAGACTTGACCTTTCTGTGTATCTGCCGAGCAAACCAAGGTGAGTTCACACAGCCAAGGCATGGGGTTCCAGGGTGGGAATGGGATTTGATGAATTATTGTGCATACTCAGATGGTAGAACCTAACGATAAGATACGACTAGACTAGTAACACTTATTGAACTGATCTTCGCACACCTGCCAAGGGTTGGCCGCGATATTATGACTGACTTCGCACACCTGCCTTAGGAAGGCCGCGAACTAAATTTACTAATCTTCGCATACCTGCCTGGGAGGCCGCGATACAAAATAAACCTAGTCTAGAATACTTGGGAAATTTCCCCTAATCTTCGCATACCTGCCTGGGAGGCCGCGATACGAACTAATACATGAATAACGAACGAACATACTACTACTCACACTATACTATTACTGAACTATTAACTGTGAACTCGCTCAACTAGTTGTGACTCTCTGCTGCATGCCTTGCAGGACCTTAGGTACTTATGGAGCTTGCACTGGGAAGGAGCAGGTCGTTGTGGGCAGTGGATCGTGAATGCTTGCTAAACATTTATGACATTTCATACATTATTATTTATGTTGGGTTTTACTTACATGCTTCCGCTACTTAAACAAAGTTTGGTTTGGACATCAATCGTATTGAATTGGGTTTTATGAATTACTTTAACTATTATACACTATGTTTGATATGATTGATGGCTTGATCCTGGTCATGTCACGCCTCCAAGCGGTGGTACTCCGCGCGTGGATTTTGGGGGTGTGACAGAAGCCCGGACACGGCCCCGTCTCCATCCATCTCCTCTTTCTTCAATAAATGCAGTTTGTCTGCATTAGTTGACCACGCCCCCGTGTCTGCTGGGCACGGCCCCGTGTGTAGAAGCATATCTGTACTATCAAGATTTGCTTGGATTCCGCGAATCTTAGCGTTGACCACGGCCCCGTGTCCGCTGGGCACGCCCCCGTGTCCGCTGGGCACGCCCCCGTGTTGGGAAATAGAAGCTTCTACAACTTTGTCTTTTCTGCAGACACTTGGGCACGCCCCCGTGTTCAATGAGCACGGGGCGTGTTCAGTCTTCTGATCTCTTGTTTTTGATTGGGAAGATGCTGTCGAGGGGTCGGGAATGCCACGTTTATTCCTTTTCTTGTATTATTGTTAGATTTGGCTGTATTTTTGCTTCTTTTGTTCATTTAAGCTCTTTTAACCCTGAAAATACAAAAGGGAGACAAAAGCACACTTTTTCCAACATTAGTACTAAAAAGGGTTAGTTTTATGCCTTATTTGATGTAATTCATATGTTGCATTTTACACATATCAAATACCCCCACACTTGAATCTTTGCTTGTCCTCAAGCAAAACTCCTTATAATGTGGCTTACATTCCCAAATGGAATGGGTAGAAGAGAAGGTTTTGGGCTTGTCTTGAGTGTCAGGATTCCAAGATCTTTATTAGGTTTTATTTTTATGTTATTTACAATCCTATTCGTTAATATTTATTTAGAACATTACATAAGAGAAATTACTTATTTGGGCATAACATGCCTCTTTAAAATTCCATTTATATACAAGTTCACATACCTCATGGGAGATCACTCTACACTCGGCCGAAGATGTATTTTTGTGAAACACTCGGGACCGGCATGGAACTTACTTCTACCATATGCTTGCCAAGCAATCAATCCTCCTCTTTTTTAACTATACACCTTTGTAAATGCCAAGCAATCAATCCTGCTCCATCAAGAGAAGCTCTATGCCAAGTTTTCAAAGTGTGAATTTTGGCTTCGCGAAGTCCAGTTCCTTGGACACGTTGTGAGTGAGCGTGGAATTCAAGTGGATCCCGCAAAGATAGAAGCTATCATGAACTGGCAGGAGCCAAAGACACCTTCAGGGATTCGTAGCTTCCTAGGTTTGGCTGGATACTATAGGCGTTTTATTGAAAACTTCTCAAGGATTGCTGCACCCTTAACTTCGTTAACGCGTAAGAACATTAAGTTTAATTGGGGGCCTAAGCAGCAAGAATCTTTTGATATCTTGAAGCAGAAGTTAAGTAACACACCAGTGCTGACTCTACCTGAAGGCATTGAAGAATTTGTGGTATATTGTGATGCATCACACACCGGAATGGGTTGTGTGTTAATGCAAAAGGGCAAGGTCATAGCCTACGCTTCACGTCAACTAAAGGTGCACGAGAAGAATTACACCACCCATGACTTGGAGTTGGGTGCCGTTGTATTTGCACTAAAGCTTTGGAGGTATTATTTGTATGGGACGAAGTGTGTAATCTATTCCGACCATAAGAGCCTTCAACACCTGTTCAATCAGAAGGATTTGAACATGAGGCAGCGACGATGGATGGAAACCTTGAACGATTATGATTGTGAAATAAGGTACCATCCAGGCAAGGCCAATGTAGTCGCAGATGCTTTAAGCAGGAAGGAAAGAGTGAAGCTGATAAGGATCAATGCCAAGAGCATTGAAATTAAGAGTAGTTTGAACGAAAGGTTGTTAGCTGCACAAAAGGAAGCTGTGTTGGAAGCTAACTATCCTGAGGAGAAATTAGGAGTAACTGAAGAACAGTTGTCCTACGACAAAGACGGAATGTTGAGATTAAATGGACGAATATGGGTTCCTGTATATGGAGGACTTCGTGATGTTATCCTCAAGGAAGCCCACAGTTCCAAGTATTTCGTCCATCCTGGGGCTGATAAGATGTACCAGGACCATTCGAGATCATCGAATGTGTAGGATCAGTGGCTTATAAGTTAAACTTACCTGAAGAGCTCGATGGTATTCATAATGTATTTCACGTCTGCAATCTGAAGAAATGTCTAGCTGATGAGTCACTAGTCATACCACACACAGATGTGCATATAGACGAGAGCTTGAAATTTGTGGAAAAACCTGTGTCGATTGAGGATCGACAGGTAAAGAAGCTTCGGAGAAAGCTTGTGCCTATTGTTAAGGTAAAGTGGGATGCTCGTAGAGGTCCTGTATATACATGGGAGTTAGAGTCCAAAATGCAGGAAAAATACCCTCACTTTTTTCCTTAAATCTCGAGGTCGAGATTTCTTTTAAGGGGGTGAGGATGTAACACCTCGGAAATTCCTGTCCAATAAAATAAAGACACGTGTCATGAGGGACAAACGTGTCAGGAAAACCGGATTAAATATAAAGATGTATGGTAGGATTTTAAATGCAAGGGCGTCATGTTATTTCAAAATACCTCTGAACGACCCAAGGGTGACATGTTATTAAAATACCTCTGAGCGACCCAAATTTATAAATCCCGAGATCCTTAACTCATTTGACAAACATCTTATATATATATTAGCCGGTCGTTTCTAAAGTTCCATCTTTTATATGGAATTTGGATTATTGGGAGTGTTGCTACTAAAATGCTGAATAAAATTCTTGTGTAAAAGAAATTAATAGTAGTTAACTAACATGACCAACTCTTGTGAGAATCCAAGACTTAAATCCTTGGAAATATCCGTCACTTTAAGAGATTACAATATGCCAAGGTTGTAGAAACATGTAAGGGACATACAAGCATGCAATGGCTGAGCCACTAGGTCCCACAACTGAGAAAGTTAGCATGTAATTCGGAATCCATGAGGTTGCATGGTCAAGACTTGAAGTTTGTGAAATTTTTGTTTTTCTGACCACCGGTTACGGACCGCAAGGCCCTAGTCTTACGGTCCGTAAGGAGGGTACCTGGGTGATTTCTGCAAGGGTCGGTTACGGACCGTAACTGTTTCAGCATACGGTCCGCAAGAGGGGCTTACGGACCGCAAGGCCTTAAGCTTACGGTCCGTAAGGCAGTCGCTGGCAGCAGAAAATGGACAGCTGCCTGTTCAGCCTGTTACACCGACTTAAATGAATGGTTTTCGAAACCAGGGACTTGCTAGGCAGTATATAGCATCATAGAGACACCTGGGATGATCTTGTAACCACTCTAGACTATCTTGGCATCATCTTGGACCTCAAGGTTCACTATATAAGGGCTTGAAGTTGTGAACACTTTACATGCTCACTTGCAACTTTGGTTCAAGACTTCTCTGGAATTTCCTTGGACAACAACAAGTTCTCATTAAATCCCTAATCCTTCTTAGGACTCTTGCAAGTGTCCTTAACCTCTTTTAAGTTGTTTTAGCTTAGTTAATTAGCTAAAGGTCAAACCGTCGTAATTAAGGTTTGACTTCGTGATTAATTAAAATGTGCTCTGTCAAATAACGAATTTAAGATACCTTTAAGTAGGTAATTATGTGGGTAACAAACCCTTAAAAGGGTATTTTCAGATTCCCACTCTCATGTCAATTGTCGAGTCAAAGCTAACTTTAAAAAGTCAACAGAATGATTAAATCCGAATTAACTTATAATTAGCAATGTAGGATGCATGCAACCTGTTTTAACATTTAAATAACTTGGTAATTAATGTAAGAACATGTTCCAACACGTTCAACTCGACAATTTTCAGTTTAGGCTCGGTTTGGAACCGAAAGTCGCAAAGTTTGACTTCTGCTTTGACTTTCAGTTCTGACCCATTTAAGCCAAGATTAGGATTGCCTTAGAGCTTCTTGTGAACCTATTTACATGTTAGTATAACTCTCTGAGATTATACAACTTGGTTCATTGGATATCCTATTCACATGCATGTTTCCGTTAATCGCTTATATGTTGACCATTATGCCCATTTGACCTTAAACGTGATTTTTGAAAATGTAAAAGGGTAGGCACCTTAGCTACTGACTTATAAACTTGCACCCAAAATTTGAAGTCAGTTTGAGATCTAGATTAAGAGTTATGCTCAATAGCGTAATTAAGAGCTTCTTTGATAATTAAATAGCGTAAATTATGTATAGCTTATCAAAACCCAAATTTTTATACCAAACTTTTTACCCACTGTTATAAAATAATATTTTGGGATTTTTGGTGATTTTTATTTATTTTTAGGCTGAGCATAACTTAGTGTTCTAAGATTAATTCGGTTTATGCCGGTTTTGCCCTTTTTAGCCATAAAATGAGTTTTACAAATCCTTTTGACCTCAAACCAATTTCTACTGATTTGTTATGATAAATAAATTATTTTGAGCCCTCTGGAATATTAAAAATATCAGCTTTTTACAGAAAACCCGGAAATGGCTCCAAATCGCCTTTTTAGGCATTTTTAACGCATAAGTGTGCACTAGAGCCTTATTAAGCTTAATGGTTTGAACCTACTGATGTAATTAGTAAATTTTTTATATTCTAAACAGTAGGCAAATGTTTTGAACTCAGAATTCCAGAATTGACCTTTTAGGCACATGTGAAATTACCAAAATGCCCCTACGGTGCATAGTAAGGTTAAAGATAATAAATTTCACATAAATTTGATACCCTACTGTTATAACTTAGTAAATTAAGTATAATTACTGATTGAATCAGACCTGTAACTCAGGTTATCATTTTAACCCTTTTTTTCACCTTATAAAATGACCAAAACGCCCTTATGAGGCATAGTTTTGGTTTAAAATCATTTGGGGCATAATGGAAGGTATCATTCTGATATCACAACATATTTTGAGCATATTGACTTCAGAAACTTGTATTTGACTCTTATGGTTACTCGTTACGCATTATACGCGTTCGGATCGGCTTTTGTGACTAGTTTGGCCATATTAGCCGAAACGGGTCAAACCATATCTTTTTGGTCTCAAAATCCAGAATGTGATTATGTTACCCATATAAAACAAGTGTGCAAGCTTGTTGGGACAAAACCACATTCTAAAACGGTCTTCGCCTTATTGTGCGTTTAAAACCGTAATCTTTATATAAAACTAACCGGTCTAAGCTTAAGACCCGTTAGGATTCTAATAGGTTATTAAAACCTTAATTTCCAGATCTAGTAGCCCAGTAAAAGCTACGTGCACTCGTTATATTTGGTTTATACTTTGCTCAGGTAAATACGTTTAACTTATTTTCCCTATACGGGCTTGGGGTACGGTATATAAAATACCGCTTGGTCGGGGAATTGACCTTAACCGGTCTTGGTTATGTGTAGTCAAATTAACCCGTTTGAAAATGCTATTTTGTTTGTTTAACGCCTTTGGGGGCTTAATGACCATGTCCCGGATATCCTTGGCATCATTCAAAGAATGGCCACGACCTTAGCACTCGGGTGTAAGCGTACACCCGTAGTGTTGTACAACATGTATAATCGTCGGTACGAGAGAAGTCTCGCGGCGGAATTATATTAAGTGGTGTGTCTTTAAACTTTAACCTGGCATGACCCGGGCTACTGAACGCAGAACGAACATGTAATTCTTTTACAAGATTATTAAGCAAATAATTATCCCAAGTTATAAAAAGTTTTATGCCACGAGTATTTAAATCAATTTTAAACATTTTCAAAATGAGTCAGTTAAATTGTATTTACCAGTGTAAACTGACGTATTTTCCAAAAAGACTAAGTGCAGGTACTACGCGTAATAGGCTGGCCACTCCTTAAGCATCCATAGAAGTCTCGCAAGCTTAGGATGCATGAAGTCTGTTGAAATGAAGTTTCCTTTTTATTTGATTCTGCCTGTGGATTCTATTTCGACATTTTGTGATACTCGAATATTACAATAATTTAAGTTGAAATGAATCTATCTTTGCTTCCGCTGTGCATTATAATTTGTGTTGTTTGACTATGATGATATCAACTACGTCACGTTAATCCCCCACCGGGCCCACCGGTGACACGTGGGAATTAGGGGTGTGACAGGTTGGTATCAGAGCCAACACTGAGTGAATTAAACACTAGCCTTTTGTGTTTAGTCTCAGTGCACGAATTGCACATTCCTCGAGTTCCGAGTCTAGACAAAGAACATAGGACAAACTCTGTTTTGTTTTATTTTTGGGTCTTATTATTATGTTGTTGTTGTTATCTAAAACTTGTATGCAGGTCAACATGCCACCAAGATTTCTTCGCGGTCGAGGCAAAGCACCAGTCACGGGTCACGATCACCAAGCCGGGCCTTCGCACCGGCGTACCCCATCCATCACCATGAGCACTAGTCCACAAGAGCCGTGGAGGCTCTATGTTGAACCCGGGAGACGGTCAGTTTCCCTCAGCTCTTCACCTTCTTACCAGCACTCCTTTGGGCCCCAATCGGAAAATGAGCCCAACGAACAACCACCCTCTTTCATACCGTTACAGAGATCCAACTCGCACCATTCCTTTGGTGACCCAACCCCAGTTTTGCAAAGCCGATTCAACCCGGCCAACATTTTTCCAGAACCCGGGGGTTTTAACCCACTCGGACCGGAAGACCACTTCTCTGGGGAAAATGACATGGACGAGGATACTGATCCAATGGAGCCTGCTACAGGAACGCCGAACCACCCCATCAAAATCTCGGATGGGTCATCTTTCCACGGATCATCGTACCGCGGTCCGGATAGTTATCAAGAGAGGTTCAAGCAGTGGGACTGGTACTTCACGCCTTCTGAACACTCGTCCCCGTATCAGCAACAGCAGCAGCAGCAAGATCCTTCTGAGGATCAACGATTCGTGGCGGCACTCCGCCACCACCACCACCAGTGGAACAGCAGCCGCCTCCGGAGCCACCGAGGCGGAGGAGGTCGAACACACAGATGTCCGTGCGAGGGGGTGTCCGTATCAGCACACCCCAACCGTCAAGTGGCAGCCATTATCCGCCACTTCAGGAGGAAGAAGAAGAACCACAGATGGGGGTTCCATCAAACCCCATTCCAGATGTCAACTCAGTGCCTGGGGCGCCTCCGTTGGGTTTTGACAACCCAATTCCTGCTTATTCTGCGGCATACAACCCGTTTGAAATGCCGGGCCACAACAGCTTTAACTATGCCAACGTGGACCCATATCAGGAGGCTTGGGATTACAACGCTCGACACCCTGAAGGGCCCTATGGTGGTCCTTGGACTACCGGGTACCCTCCATATGTGTTCCAGTAGCCACCACCTCCTCAGCCGTTGTACCAGCCGCCGCAGCCACAGCTTATCCCGCCGGAGCGTCAGTAGGAGGTTCTTGATAGGTTAAACCAGGTCGAACGAGAAGTTCGAGAAGACCGCAGAGAGCGGCAAGGCTTCTTCAAGGGTCTGTCAGACTTGTTAAAGGGGAAGTCCAAGAGGAGGGGTCACTGAAGACCTTGTTGTTTGTTGCTTAGTTGTAATCAGTCCCTGCGTGGACTTGTTGTTTCTGTATTCAGCTCCTGCGCGAGCTTGTCTCTTTGTATTCTGCCCCTGCGTGGGCATGTCTTTCGATTAACCCCTGCGTGGGTTTGTTTGTTGTTTTGTTTATTGTTAGTTGTATTTCGCCCCTGCGTGGGCATGTTATTTGTAGAAGTCCCGTTTAGGGCAAGTATTGTACTGTTTAATCTTTATTTAATGAAATGCTGCGCTTAAATTTTCATGATTATTGCTATAAATAAGTATATGAACAAACTTAAAATAAAAAGGTAAAAATGAAAATAACATTTCCTAAAATAAAGAAGACCTACCATTAATTTAAAATGACAAAATCTAAAAAGGGACAAGACCTAGCCACGTGTCATTTTAAGACAAGGCCAAGATGGTATCTCCATAATTAGATTCAGGTCCATAATTAACGTCTCAACTTAGGATTGATCTGCGTTATAAAGAGAATCTAAGGGGTAAAGCCTAGCCACGTGTCATCGCAGACATGGCCAAGATGGTAGAACCTGTCTAGAAGATTCCAAATTCTGTTAACATCTGTAAGTATGTTAACATACTGGGCAAATTGTGACACAGTAAAAGTCACATAAGCCATCATTGAAAATTGGGTTAATTTAAAATTCCATGTAAGTAAATGTCCATTCCTTGAGAATGAAGTGCCTACGGGTAATAATTAGTGTCCTAGGGACTAAGAGACAGTTTGAGTCTGCAACTCACTGTCTAGAATAAGGTAATGAACTGTGATTCAGACCCTAATACCTTGATTCTGTAAGAATCCGGGTTATAAACTAACACTGTCCTTTAGACTAAGTTATATGTTAATTCTTAACTATAATATAGGATTATAATACAGATCCTGAATTAATATTTGATTAATAAATTAACCTGCAATGGCTACTTAAGACCATGGTTAATAAAATGCATAAAATACTGTATTACCTGTTAAACAAAACCTTGCCCATTATTGTTATATGTAGCATTTGAAGCTACATGGCGGGGTCGGATGAAGTGAATAGTCGTCCGGTGGAAAACCACGATAATGCAAAGATACAGTTAACTGGTACGGAGTTGAAAGCACTGGTAGATGATGCGGTTACAAAGGCATTAGAAAGACAGTACAATGAGTACAGTGGGACCCACAGTAGAACCCTGTCTACACCGCATAATAAGTCTAAGACTCATTCGGAGGCTCACAGCAAGCCACCTTCTGTCCAACCCAAGTCTAAAAAGGAGGAATCTAAGAAGGAGGATGATAGACACTCTTCGAATGAAAATGATAATCAGTCCAAGAAGATTA
The DNA here is from genome assembly GCF_002127325.2 of Helianthus annuus. Lineage (NCBI taxonomy): Eukaryota > Viridiplantae > Streptophyta > Magnoliopsida > Asterales > Asteraceae > Helianthus > Helianthus annuus. The sequence goes on from NC_035445.2 coordinate 57,324,591, forward strand.
TGCTTTATGATGCCCCACGTGCCAAGGGTTGCACGTATAAATACTTTGTGTCTTGTAAACCCCGGGATTTCACTGGGGAGAAGGGGGCAGTGGACTGTATGACTTGGCTTGATGAAATGGAGACAGTAGTAGATATAAGTGGCTGTGCTGAAAGAGATATTGTGAAGTTTGTGACACAATCTTTCAAAGGTGATGCACTTCAATGGTGGAAGTCGCTAATTCAAGCCATCGGGAAGATACCTCTTTACAACATGTCTTGGGAACAATTTGTTGCCCTAATCAAAGAGAATTACTGTCCCCAACACGAGGTGTAAAGGATAGAATCTGATTTTCTGTCCTTAGTCATGAAGAACCTGGACTGCCAGGCGTACCTCACCACCTTCAACACCTTGTCAAGGCTAGTTCCCTATCTTGTAACACCTGAACCGAAGAGGATAGCCCGTTTCATTGGGGGTCTGGCCCCAGAAATTAAAGCGAGCGTCAAGGCCTCTCGGCCCACTACGTTTCGATCCGTAGCTAATATATCTCTGTCCCTTACGCAAGACGCAGTTAGACAGAGATCCCTGAGAGCTGCAGATGCCGAAAAACGACAACGCGAAGATGATGGTTCGCGACGCTCAGATAAAAAGCGAAAGGGCAATGACGACCACAAGAAAGGGTCGGGATCTAAGAAGGGAGATCAACGGTTGAGTGAAAAGCCTAGGTGTAAAGTTTGTAAGAAGCACCATTTCGGGAAATGCAGGCAGAAGTCTAGATCCCAATCTCAGCAGAAACTATGTGGGATTTGCAAGTCCCCGGATCATAAGGCATTAGATTGCAAGAAACTTAAGGATGCCACCTGCTACAATTGTAATGAGAAGGGACATATTAGACCCAACTGCCCGAAGCTTGCCAAGAAAACAGAAGAGGGAAAGAAGACTAATGCAAGAGTCTTCCGCATGGATGCAAAGGAAGCTATTCAGGATGATAATGTCATAACAGGTACTTTTCTCATTAATGATGTCTACGCAAGGGTATTGTTTGACTCTGGGGCGGATAGATCGTTTGTAGATAATAAGTTATGTGAACTGTTGAAATTACCTGTTAAAGTTTTAAGTATGAAATATGAAGTGGAATTAGCTGATGGAACAATAGAAATAGTTTCGACTGTGTTAGATGGATGTGCCCTATCCATTAGGAACCACTCTTTTCCTTTGTCCTTGTTACCCTTTAAGCTAGCAGGCTTTGATGTAGTAATAGGAATGGATTGGTTATCACATAACCAAGCCCAGATAGTGTGCAACAAGAAGCAGGTAGTAATCAAGACCCCATCTGGTGAGCCGCTCACTATTCAGGGAGATACTCAACACGGAATACCAGGGCATGTGGCCATGCTTAAGGCATCAGGATGCACAAGTAAGGGTTGCGTCATTTATATGGCACAAGTAACCATTGACGAGAAGAAGCCCAGGATCAAAGACATACCAGTCATTTCTGACTATCCCGAGGTTTTTCCGGAGGAACTACCTGGTTTGCCACCAGATAGGCAGGTGGAGGATTGACATCATCCCCGGAGCTGCACCAGTGGCCAGAGCACCATATAGATTAGCACCAACGGAGATGAAGGAATTAAGAACACAGCTAGATGATTTACTAGCTAAAGGTTTTATTAGACCTAGTTCATCTCCATGGGGAGCGCCAATTCTGTTTGTTAAAAAGAAGGATGGATCAATGCGGCTATGCATTGATTACCGTGAGCTAAACAAGGTTACTATCAAGAACATATATCCTTTGCCTAGAATCGATGATCTATTCGACCAGCTACAGGGAGCGAGTTACTTTTCTAAGATAGATCTCAGGTCAGGCTATCATCAATTGAAAGTTAAGGAGGAGGATGTACATAAGACCGCGTTTAGGACTCGTTATGGTCACTACAAGTTCCTAGTGATGCCTTTTGGGCTCACTAACGCACCTGCCGCATTCATGGATCTCATGAATCGCGTGTGCAAGCCTTATCTAGATAAATTTGTCATCGTCTTCATTGACGACATCCTCATCTATTCAAAGAACCAAGCTGACCATGAGAGGCATCTTCGGTGCATTCTTAAGCTGCTCCATCAAGAGAAGCTCTATGCCAAGTTTTCAAAGTGTGAATTTTGGCTTCGCGAAGTCCAGTTCCTTGGACACGTTGTGAGTGAGCATGGAATTCAAGTGGATCCCGCAAAGATAGAAGCTATCATGAACTGGCAGGAGCCAAAGACACCTTCAGAGATTCGTAGCTTCCTAGGTTTGGCTGGATACTATAGGCATTTTATTGAAAACTTCTCAAGGATTGCTGCACCCTTAACTTCGTTAACGCGTAAGAACATTAAGTTTAATTGGGGGCCTAAGCAGCAAGAATCTTTTGATATCTTGAAGAAGAAGTTAAGTAACGCACCAGTGCTGACTCTACGTGAAGGCATTGAAGAATTTGTGGTATATTGTGATGCATCACACACCGAAATGGGTTGTGTGTTAATGCAAAAGGGCAAGTTCATAGCCTACGCTTCACGTCAACTAAAGGTGCACGAGAAGAATTACACCACCCATGACTTGGAGTTGCGTGCCGTTGTATTTGCACTAAAGCTTTGGAGGCATTATTTGTATGGGACGAAGTGTGTAATCTATTCCGACCATAAGAGCCTTCAACACATGTTCAATCAGAAGGATTTGAACATGAGGCAGCGACGATGGATGGAAACCTTGAACGATTATGATTGTGAAATAAGGTACCATCCAGGCAAGGCCAATGTAGTCGCAGATGCTTTAAGCAGGAAGGAAAGAGTGAAGCCGATAAGGATCAATGCCAAGAGCATTGAAATTAAGAGTAGTTTGAACGAAAGGTTGTTAGCTGCACAAAAGGAAGCTGTGTTGGAAGCTAACTATCCTGAGGAGAAATTAGGAGTAACTGAAGAACAGTTGTCCTACGACAAAGACGGAATGTTGAGATTAAATGGACGAATATGGGTTCCTGTATATGGAGGACTTCGTGATGTTGTCCTCAAGGAAGCCCACAGTTCCAAGTATTCCGTCCATCCTGGGGCTGATAAGATGTACCAGGATTTAAAGGCGAATTATTGGTGGATAGGCTTGAAAAAGTCTATAGCTGCTTATGTAGCTAAATGCTTGACGTGTGCTAAAGTCAAAGCTGAACATCAGAAGCCGTCAGGTTTACTGCAACAGCCTGAAATTCCCACTTGGAAATGGGAAATGGTGACGATGGACTTGTCACACCCCTAATTTCCACGTGTCACCGGTGGGCCCGGTGGGTAGTATCGTGACGTAGTTGATGTCATCATAGTCAACAACACAACATATAAATGCACAGCGGAAGCAAAAGATAGATTTATTTCAACTGAATAAATTGTAATGTTTAAGTATCAGAAAACAGTCGAAACAGATCCACAGGCGGATCAAATAAAAAGGAGATTGTTCAACAGACTTTCACATCTAAAGCTTGCGAGACTTGGGTATTGATGCCTGGAGTAGCCAGCCTATTTCGTCTAGTACCTGCACTTAGCCTTTTTGGAAAATACGTCAGTTTGCACTGGTAAATACAACTTAAAAGACTCATTTTGAAAAGAGTTTGAAAATTGATTTAAATGCACTTCGGCAAAAATATTTTTATAACTTGGGACAATTATTCAAAATAATCTCGTATACAGTTTTACTCATTTGTCGTCCATTAGGGCCGGTTTGTAGGGCCGGACTTAAGTTAACTGACACGCCACAGGTATAATACCCACAAGGTCGATTCCTTATAGTGGGATACCAGTTTTTACATAATGCAGCTGTCAGGTGTACGCCTACACCCCGTGCTTAGGTCGTGGCCATTTCATGAATGCCAAGTTTTCAAAGTGTGAATTTTGGCTTCGCGAAGTCCAGTTCCTTGGACACGTTGTGAGTGAGCGTGGAATTCAAGTGGATCCCGCAAAGATAGAAGCTATCATGAACTGGCAGGAGCCAAAGACACCTTCAGAGATTCGTAGCTTCCTAGGTTTGGCTGGATACTATAGGCGTTTTATTGAAAACTTCTCAAGGATTGCTGCACCCTTAACTTCGTTAACGCGTAAGAACATTAAGTTTAATTGGGGGCCTAAGCAGCAAGAATCTTTTGATATCTTGAAGAAGAAGTTAAGTAACGCACCAGTGCTGACTCTACGTGAAGGCATTGAAGAATTTGTGGTATATTGTGATGCATCACACACCGAAATGGGTTGTGTGTTAATGCAAAAGGGCAAGGTCATAGCCTACGCTTCACGTCAACTAAAGGTGCACGAGAAGAATTACACCACCCATGACTTGGAGTTGCGTGCCGTTGTATTTGCACTAAAGCTTTGGAGGCATTATTTGTATGGGACGAAGTGTGTAATCTATTCCGACCATAAGAGCCTTCAACACCTGTTCAATCAGAAGGATTTGAACATGAGGCAGCGACGATGGATGGAAACCTTGAACGATTATGATTGTGAAATAAGGTACCATCCAGGCAAGGCCAATGTAGTCGCAGATGCTTTAAGCAAGAAGGAAAGAGTGAAGCCGATAAGGATCAATGCCAAGAGCATTGAAATTAAGAGTAGTTTGAACGAAAGGTTGTTAGCTGCACAAAAGGAAGCTGTGTTGGAAGCTAACTATCCTGAGGAGAAATTAGGAGTAACTGAAGAACAGTTGTCCTACGACAAAGACGGAATGTTGAGATTAAATGGACGAATATGGGTTCCTGTATATGGAGGACTTCGTGATGTTGTCCTCAAGGAAGCCCACAGTTCCAAGTATTCCGTCCATCCTGGGGCTGATAAGATGTACCAGGATTTAAAGGCGAATTATTGGTGGATAGGCTTGAAAAAGTCTATAGCTGCTTATGTAGCTAAATGCTTGACGTGTGCTAAAGTCAAAGCTGAACATCAGAAGCCGTCAGGTTTACTGCAACAGCCTGAAATTCCCACTTGGAAATGGGAAATGGTGACGATGGACTTGTCACACCCCTAATTTCCACGTGTCACCGGTGGGCCCGGTGGGTAGTATCGTGACGTAGTTGATGTCATCATAGTCAACAACACAACATATAAATGCACAGCGGAAGCAAAAGATAGATTTATTTCAACTGAATAAATTGTAATGTTTAAGTATCAGAAAACAGTCGAAACAGATCCACAGGCGGATCAAATAAAAAGGAGATTGTTCAACAGACTTTCACATCTAAAGCTTGCGAGACTTGGGTATTGATGCCTGGAGTAGCCAGCCTATTTCGTCTAGTACCTGCACTTAGCCTTTTTGGAAAATACGTCAGTTTGCACTGGTAAATACAACTTAAAAGACTCATTTTGAAAAGAGTTTGAAAATTGATTTAAACGCACTTCGGCAAAAATATTTTTATAACTTGGGACAATTATTCAAAATAATCTTCTATACAGTTTTACTCATTTGTCGTCCATTAGGGCCGGTTTGTAGGGCCGGACTTAAGTTAACTGACACGCCACAGGTATAATACCCACAAGGTCGATTCCTTATAGTGGGATACCAGTTTTTACATAATGCAGCTGTCAGGTGTACGCCTACACCCCGTGCTTAGGTCGTGGCCATTTCATGAATGATGCCAAGGATATCCGGGACATGGTCATTTAACCCCCAAGGGCCATACACCAAATAATACATATCAAACAGGTTATGTAAATACATCAATCACAATACGATCTAAATGACTACATACACCCGACCAAGCGGTACTTTTATAGTACCGTATCCCAAGCCCGTATAGGGAAAATAAGTTAAGGGTATTTACCTGAGCAATAGTATAATTCAAATACAGCAAGTGCACGTAGCTTTTACTGGGCTCCGAATCTGAAACGAAGGTTTTAATAACCTATTAGAATCCTAACGGGTCTTTAATTAAGTTTAGACTTAGACCGGTTAGTTTTCAAAAGGAAGACACGGTTCAAACGCATGATATAGCGAAGACCGATTTTAGAATGTGGTTTTGACCCGACAAGCTTGCATGCTTGTTTAATATGGGTAACTTAAACACATTCTGGATTTTGAGACAAAGACGATATGGTTTGACCCGTTTCGGCTAATATATGCAAACTAGTCACATGGGCCGATCCGAACGCGAAACATGCGTAACGGGTAACCATAAGAGTCATGAACATGTTCCAAAAGTTAATATGCCTTAAATATGTTGTGACATCAGTAGGATGTCTTCTATTATGCCCAAAATGATTTTAAACACAAATTACGCCTCGTAAGGGTACTTTGGTCATTTAAAAGATTATAAAAGAGTTTAAACATGTTTCTGAGTTTCGGGTCTGATGTAATTAGTAAAAATACTTAATTTACTAAGTTATATCAGTAGGGTATAACCTATAGGTGAAATTTATCATTTCTAACCAAACTATGCATCTTAAGGGCATTTTGGTAATTTCACTTAAGGTTTAAAGGTCAAATCCGGAAATCTGAACTTCAAAACTTTTACCTACTGTTGGAACATAAAAGTTTACTTAAAATATGAGTAGGTATCAAGTCTTATATGTCTAATATGGTTTTAATACATACTATGCGTTTAAAACGCTTAAAATGGCGATTTTGAGCTATTTCCGGGTTCTTAAAGGAAAGCTGATAATTTTATTATTCCAGAAGGCTCAAAATACTTTATTTATCATATTAGATCAGTAGAAAAAGGTTTGGGGTCGAAAGGATTTATAAAACTCATTTTATGGCTTAAAAGGGCAAAACCGACAACTACCGATTTTAAGCTTAGAACTCTAGGTTACGATCAGCCTAAAAATAAATAAAAATCCTTAAAAATCCCAAAATATTATATTATATCAGTGGGTAATAAGTTTGGTATTAAAAATTGGGTTTAGGTAGGCTATATGCTAATTACGCCATTTATTTACTTAAAAGCTCCTTAATTACGCTAATGAGCATAACTCTTAATCTAGACCTCAAACTGGTGTCAAATTCTAGGGACAAGTTTATAAATCAGTAGTGAAGGTTTCTATCCTTTCACTTTATCAAAAATCATGTTTTAAGGTCAAAAGGGCATAATAGTCAACATTTAAGCATTTAACGGAATCATGTATATGAATTGGATAACCAATGAACCAAGTTGTATAATCACAGAGGGTTATACTTTTAGGTAACTTGGTCCTAATAAAGCTCCAAGGCATTCCTAATTCATGCTCAAACGGGCCAGAACTGAAAGTCAAAGCATAAGTCAAACTATGCGACTTTCGGTCCCGAACCGAGCTTAAACTGAAAATTGTCGAGTTGAACATGTTTAGACATGTTCTTATGTTAATTACCAAGTTATATTAATGTCAAAACAGGTTGCATAGCTTCTACATTGCTAATTATGCATTTATTCGAAAATTAGCTTTCTGTTGACTTTTTATAATCAAGTTTGACTCGACAATTGACCTAATTAGAGTGGGAATCAGAGGGTGACCTTTTAGGGGTTTAATGCCCACATAATTACCAACTCATATGTACTTCCATAATGAAATTTGACTGGAGCAATTAAGATTAATGACGAAGTCAAACCTTAATTACGACGGTTTGACTAAACGCTAAAAAAACTAAGCAAAACTGAATTAAAGGAGGTTAAGCATACTTACAATAGTCCTAAGCACAACTAAGGATCATTAAGAAAGATGCTTGAGCTCCAGGAACCTCCAGGAAGTGAGCTTGTGAAGTTACAAGTGAATGTGCAAATGAAAACCCAAAGTTCATGTCCTTATATAGGTTTCTTGGATCATTAAGATCATGCCAAACAAGTCTAGGGATGTTATGGGATCATTACAAGTGTCCCTAGGCCTTAATATACCAGCAAACAAGCCCATAGAATCAAAAACAACCATTTTAAGTCGGTTAAATGGCTGGAACAGGCAGCTGTCATGAATTTCTGCATCTGGCACCCTGACGCGGCCCGCGTAAGGATCCATAAGGATCTTACGCGCCCCGCCTGAGGTACTCTGATCCGGTTACAAAGTTTCAATAATTGCAATTTTGGTCCCTGGTCCTTCCAAACTTGATTTTTGGCTCATTTCTTGCACTATAAACCCCCAAACTTGACTTTTAAGGACCCCAAATCATAAACCAACTTTGTTTGGTCCCCGGTTATTCATACGTTCACCGAAAAGTCTTAAATTTCAACGTTGACGCTTTTAACCCCTCGTATACGAATATTGTCATAACTTTCTCATACTTTATCGAAACCTTGTGAAATTTTTATCACATATTCTTGTGAGTATAATTTATCATTACAAAGCTTTGGGTCCGCTAAAAGATCACTCAGAGGTATACTTTAAACATGTTGACACATTTAGCCCCTGTAGTTTGTAATTCCTCACTTTCTTTCACAATTAGCTTCGTATGATCCATGATTTATTTGTTTAAGGGTACAAACATCATGTAGGGTTATTGAAAGATATATTTATTCATTGTTGACATCTTGAATCCTTTTACACACATAGATTCCTTGTTTGTCAACTTTAGTCCCTCTAAAGTATTCTTTTCACGTTCAAAGCTTATGACACGTGTTGATACATTTTTGGACATAAATTTTCGAGGTGTTACATCCTCACCCCCTTAAAAGAAATCTCGACCTCGAGATTTGCTAAAATGCTGGAAGTACTTTTTGTCGCATAATGGACTTTAACTTCTACAGCATATCTGGAGCCTTTCCACGCTCCCAAGTTAACCTCTATAATAGGTATAGGTATCCTTTTTGGAGCTTCTTAACCTGTTGATCCTCAATCGATGCAGGTTTCCCATCATATCATAAATCTGCATATCATTATGTGATAATGCTTCTCGACTTATTGGTGAAACATCTCCTCAAACCATTAATGTGGGTCACATTGCGGGTTCCACCAAGCCCTTTAAATGGGTTTTAACTCATAAGCTATTTGATCTCGCTACATTCGATTCCTTCGAATGATTTTATATATTCAGAGCTTAACTAGTCTGATTATTAACAAATTGGCACACCCTTCCAGGGTGATATCTTTTGTTGAACCTTATTTCTTAACAAAAACTTAGGAGGTTTGCTATTTCCATGAATCCTTGATTCTCTGCCGAATACTGGCAACTCATAGATGAATATGGATTTGCACGATCTTATTCGTTGTTTCCAATGCAACTTTCGGAACCTGATAATTGGACTTACCAATCTTCTGTCTATTAATGGATGCTTATCATTCCATCCATACAAGGTCTCCCAAGGAGCAGCCTAAATACTTATTTTAACTATTATAGAAAAGCTTATCTTAAGGTGAGATGTTTATTCCAACCACTGGTTAAAGCTAGTGTTAAGGAATAGCTAATCTTTACAGCTAGTCGAACAAATCGACGATCCTGGGCAGCTGATGGCAAATTCTTAATTGTTGCCTAATTAGGGTTGCGGTAATAAATGCATAAGCAAAATGAACCGTCTTTCTTATTTGACTATACCAAATTCTCAGAATATTGAGTTAGGCTATAAGAATCCTCTACTTTAAAACCTACTTAATCAGGGTTTCAATTCTTCCAATGATGGTACTAGCCGTCTTGGAGATTTCATAATAATACAGCCCTAAATTGGATATAAATCTTAACTCTACCTGCCTCTCAGGAGGTAAACAGGGTAATCTTAGGAGAAGATAATCAAGATACAAAGAGGTTGCAGAGATTTTCCCAAATCTCAGGCCTCAGTTCATCCATCATTGCTTGTGTCCAATAAGTGACACATTCATGTTATAAGTTCACGAATTCCTTAATCGGGAACATTTGCATGAAAACTTTCATTCTGGATATCTTCTTTGAATACCTTTAGCTGACTTTAGTACCATATGACCATCGGTATATCTTTGGGGTTCCATGCATTAAACCTCCATACTGATCAGGCATGGAAGTAATCTATGGAACTTATTAAGATACATCAATCCTCATACGACGCTTTTTGTCATTCCATCTGGTATTCTTAATCGATAGAGATCAAGAGATATCAATTACATATTCTGACATACTTCATCTGGAGAGAGGGTACACTAGAATTTTATGACTGAAGGTTTCTGACAGATACAGAAGAAATGGTTCTTATGATTTCGCTTGTAAGTTTTACCTTACACTTAATATCTGGGGTTCTTACGGGATATTTTCTAAAAGTTTGATAAGCTTATGGTTTTATGAGAAACTTATCGGTATCTGAAACCAAACGTAACTCCTAGCAATAAAATCACCATAAGGGATTTATCAAATGTCATTATTAATCTGAACTGCCTCTAATCATACTTCAGGAGGGTTAAACGCCTCCATTCTTACTCCTTTTAAACTTAGCTGCAAAATCCTTGACAAATTTTAGGGCAGTCTCAGCTTTGACTGGTTATTTCTTAATCTATACAACGCGAGCAGCTGAGGTAGATCCATAATGGACTTATAATAGGCAGGCTTGAACCTTAATGTGCCCTCTTACTTCCGATGCTAACCATCAATAATTATTTCATTAAGCTTAGACTTTGGGTACTTGGAATAGGGTACTATCTCAGCCAATGAATTAAAATCTACGACATACTGTCGACAATCTAAACTTTTGTGGTGAGAGTCAGAAATTTCTTATTCCATCATTTTCCATTCGCGATGCGAATAATAGGTTACCCTAATAAGGTCCTTAGAACTTGGACCATCCCTTCATGTATAAGAGGATCTTTCTTGCGGACTTCATTAATGTCCTCATTAATTAAGGGTATTACCATCGAATGGCTGTGATGCATACCTCACAGTGTTCCTTTAAACGTAACCACTGATACACCTAATGGTTTCTACTTCCTCAAAAATTTCCTGTAATCGATGGTCCCTTTTTAATATTGAAGTCTCTGGACTTCCCAGAGACGAAGTACTTTTAAGTACATCCAAAAATAATGGGCTCTTTGCCATATATGCCTTTGTTGGATTTATTTTTCGCATTTGAAGTATGAATGAAGCTCTTCTCATGAGCAGCGACATGTGTTTTAGAGCAAACAGCATTCAGCTTCTCGATCCTTTTCATGGCTCTACTCCCAGCCTTTCTAATGGCTGCGTTAATTACCGATTTGGAGATTGACTCCATTAATATTGAGGTTCACATTTGATGCACCATTATCATTTGTCGCGTTTCTAGCATCGCGACTTTTGTATGTCTCTTCTGAGTTTTCCATAGTTGACGCTTGTTAAATACCAAATTCAACAAGTGCTCAGGCAATCCTTACCATGTGTCTTCCTTGAATTGCCAAGGACTTAACATAAGAAGTCTTGATAACTACTTGCTTCTTATTACCCACAATATGGGCTTAGCTATAAGATGACCAATCCATTCCTATCACTATATCGAGTCCCTCTATTTCAACGGAAACAAGGACAGTGGAAAAGAATGGTTCCTAATGGATATAAAGCATTCATCTAATATTGCTGAAGTAGTTTCTGAGGTACTATCTACCAACTCTACTTTATACTTGACGCTTAGAGTTTTTAACAGGCATATTTAATGATTTACAAAATCCATTGTCTACGAAAGACTTATCTGAACCTGAATTAAATAATACTCTATTACGAGCGTTATTGATAAAGAATAGTACCCATTGTGACATTGTCATCTTGAATAACCTCTTGAGCATCCATTTAAGAGTTTTCAGCTTTGGTCTTCTCAACCTCTCCAGGCTGCTTGGTTTTATTTGGGCATTTTGTTTTGACGTGCCTTTTTCCACTGCAACTATAGCAGGTTGCGTCCTTTATGTCTTGGCACTCCAAAGTCTTGTGCCCTTTCTTGTTACAAATTCCACAAGGCCTAGCTTGTGACTCTAAAGTGCACTTTCCTTTAGTTGCCTTCTTTGGACAACGGGTCTTTATGCGCCTCTTCTCGCCACCACCATAGCACGTGGCGTCCTTCAAGTCCTTGCATTCACGGGTCTCGTGATCCATCTCCTTACAGATGACACATCCCCTAGTCTGTTCATAGGAACATTTTCCGAAGTGCTTCTTCCCGCAGGTTTTACATTTGGGTTTTGCCTCATTTGGCTTGGACTGGTTGCAACTTGGACCAGTCTTACCCTTTTTGTAACCCTTATTTGGGATATTCTCGCACTTTCACTTATGATCCTTTAATACTCGGTCCACTGCTTTGTTTACGGCTATATCTAACATAGCCTGTAGCTCAGTGCCCGTTAATTTCAGTCTTGTATTATTATTCTGATCCACTGGATGATGGTGAGCTTCACATGAGTCATCCATGATGAAGCTTTGAAGGTTACAGACTAGGCAGTAATAATTTGCTGAATTGTCGAACTTGATGATTAAATAGCCATGGTGTAAACCAACCATATAGGCCAATAGATAGTATTTATTTGATTATGTTTTGCCTAGGTTTTTTTTTTTTTAAATAAACCATCTTTGGCATTTAGACGGAATATAATCCTTCATATCTATTAGACAGGGGACATAAGTCACGACTGTCAATGTTGTACCGACATTTTATATAGCACAAGGGCTTGTTCCAAAGGACTTTTGGTGGCACAGAGGCCTTGTCACTAGGGAAATTTTAAAACATAATCAATGATTCCTTTGGATCGGAAAATTTCATAGTTCATTGTCTTGACAAGAAGTTATGAAATGAAACTATCTTTTTCATGTATACATCCTTACCCGTAGGTATACATCCCAGATGGATGTTTAGATGTGTACATCATGTTCGACGTTTATTATTCATGATTCCTACTGATCATTTAGACTAAAAGAGGGGTTTGGAAATTCTTTATATAAGGATGAAAAATGTGATTTTATCGCATCACTGTTGTCGGGGGTGTTAACACGTTTTCAGGTGTTTAACAAGGATTTGAATCTCTTATACAGGTCTTACCATCATAGCCAGGCCTTTAATGACATTCAAGCTAGGTTATACCCTTTGAGATTCTTTTTAATATAAATACTGGCAGAAAAGGAATAATATTTATTTTATTCAGGATTTTCATTATAGCCCTAAATTATAAGTTAATAATGGCACAAAAGGCCTAGTCACGTAGACAAGTTTAATTTATAAACCAGGATTCTTACAGGATCGAAGTATTTAAGGTTTGAATCAAAGTTCATTACCTTTCCTAGACAGTGAGTTGTAGACTTCTACTGTCTCTTAGTCCCAGAGGACGTTATTTATTACCCGTAGGCACTTCATCCTTAATGGATGGCTATTTTACTTACAGGGAATTTTAAATAAATCCCAATTTTCAAAGATGGCCTGTGTGATTTATACTGCATCACAATTTGCCCAACATGTTAACATACTTACAGATGTTAACATAAATTTGGAATCTTTTAGACAGGTTCTAACATCTTGGCCATGTCTGAGACGACACGTGGCTAGGTTTTACCCCTAAGATTCTCTTTTTAACATAACGCAGAGCAAACCTAAATTGAGATGTATGCAAGGATCTGAATCTAATTGAGGAACTACCATCTTGGCCCTGTCTTAAGGTGACACATGGCTAGGTCTTGTCCTTTTAGATTTTGCCATTTTATCATAATGGTAGATCTTATAAAAAAAGATATTATAATAGGAATGGTTGCCCTAAATGGGTCTTCTAAAAATGACTTGCCCATGCAAGAGCTAATCATAAAGATAACAAAGGAAACCAATAAAGGACGAAACGAATCAGGAGTAGTCCTAGGTTCTTTGTCTAGACTCAAGAATGTGCAATTGTGTAACTGAGGTTAAACACAAAAGGCTAGTGTTTAATTCACTCAGTTGGCTCTGATACCAACCTGTCACACCCCTAATTTCCACGTGTCACCGGTGGGCCCGGTGGGGAGTATCGTGACGTAGTTGATGTCATCATAGTCAACAACACAACATATAAATGCACAGCGGAAGCAAAAGATAGATTTATTTCAACTGAATAAATTGTAATGTTTAAGTATCACAAAACAGTCGAAACAGATCCACAGGCGGATCAAATAAAAAGGAGATTGTTCAACAGACTTTCACATCTAAAGCTTGCGAGACTTGGGTATTGATGCCTGGAGTAGCCAGCCTATTTCGTCTAGTACCTGCACTTAGCCTTTTTGGAAAATACGTCAGTTTGCACTGGTAAATACAACTTAACTGACTCATTTTGAAAAGAGTTTGAAAATTGATTTAAATGCACTTCGGCAAAAATATTTTTATAACTTGGGACAATTATTCAAAATAATCTCGTATACAGTTTTACTCATTTGTCGTCCATTAGGGCCGGTTTGTAGGGCCGGACTTAAGTTAACTGACACGCCACAGGTATAATGCCCACAAGGTCGATTCCTTATAGTGGGATACCAGTTTTTACATAATGCAGCTGTCAGGTGTACGCCTACACCCCGTGCTTAGGTCGTGGCCATTTCATGAATGATGCCAAGGATATCCGGGACATGGTCATTTAACCCCCAAGGTCCATACACCAAATAATACATATCAAACAGGTTATGTAAATACATCAATCATAATACGATCTAAATGACTACATACACCCGACCAAGCGGTACTTTTATAGTACCGTATCCCAAGCCCGTATAGGGAAAATAAGTTAAGGGTATTTACCTGAGCAATAGTATATTTCAAATACAGCAAGTGCACGTAGCTTTTACTGGGCTCCGAATCTGAAACGAAGGTTTTAATAACCTATTAGAATCCTAACGGGTCTTTAATTAAGTTTAGACTTAGACCGGTTAGTTTTCAAAAGGAAGACACGGTTCAAACGCATGATATAGCGAAGACCGATTTTAGAATGTGGTTTTGACCCGACAAGCTTGCATGCTTGTTTAATATGGGTAACTTAATCACATTCTGGATTTTGAGACAAAGACGATATGGTTTGACCCGTTTCGGCTAATATATGCAAACTAGTCACATGGGCCGATCCGAACGCGAAACATGCGTAACGGGTAACCATAAGAGTCATGAACATGTTCCACAAGTTAATATGCCTTAAATATGCTGTGACATCAGTAGGATGTCTTCTATTATGCCCAAAATGATTTTAAACACAAATTACGCCTCGTAAGGGTACTTTGGTCATTTAAAAGATTATAAAAGAGTTTAAACATCTTTCTGAGTTTCGGGTCTGATGTAATCAGTAAAAATACTTAATTTACTAAGTTATATCAGTAGGGTATAACCTATAGGTGAAATTTATCATTTCTAACCAAACTATGCATCTTAAGGGCATTTTGGTAATTTCACTTAAGGTTTAAAGGTCAAATCCGGAAATCTGAACTTCAAAACTTTTACCTACTGTTGGAACATAAAAGTTTACTTAAAATATCAGTAGGTATCAAGTCTTATATGTGTAATATGGTTTTAATACATACTATGCGTTTAAAACGCTTAAAAACGCTTAAAATGGCGATTTTGAGCTATTTCCGGGTTCTTAAAGGAAAGCTGATAATTTTATTATTCCAGAAGGCTCAAAATACTTTATTTATCATATTAGATCAGTAGAAAAAGGTTTGGGGTCGAAAGGATTTATAAAACTCATTTTATGGCTTAAAAGGGCAAAACCGACAACTACCGATTTTAAGCTTAGAACTCTAGGTTACGATCAGCCTAAAAATAAATAAAAATCCTTAAAAATCCCAAAATATTATATTATATCAGTGGGTAATAAGTTTGGTATTAAAAATTGGGTTTAGGTAGGCTATATGCTAATTACGCCATTTATTTACTTAAAAGCTCCTTAATTACGCTAATGAGCATAACTCTTAATCTAGACCTCAAACTGGTGTCAAATTCTAGGGACAAGTTTATAAATCAGTAGTGAAGGTTTCTATCCTTTCACTTTATCAAAAATCATTTTTTATGGTCAAAAGGGCATAATAGTCAACATTTAAGCATTTAACGGAATCATGTATATGAATTGGATAACCAATGAACCAAGTTGTATAATCACAGAGGGTTATACTTTTAGGTAACTTGGTCCTAATAAAGCTCTAAGGCATTCCTAATTCATGCTCAAACGGGTCAGAACTGAAAGTCAAAGCATAAGTCAAACTATGCGACTTTCGGTCCCGAACCGAGCTTAAACTGAAAATTGTCGAGTTGAACATGTTTAGACATGTTCTTATGTTAATTACCAAGTTATATTAATGTCAAAACAGGTTGCATAGCTTCTACATTGCTAATTATGCATTTATTCGAAAATTAGCTTTCTGTTGACTTTTTATAATCAAGTTTGACTCGACAATTGACCTAATTAGAGTGGGAATCAGAGGGTGACCTTTTAGGGGTTTAATGCCCACATAATTACCAACTCATAGGTACTTTCATAATGAAATTTGACTGGAGCAATTAAGATTAATGACGAAGTCAAACCTTAATTACGACGGTTTGACTAAACGCTAAAAAAACTAAGCAAAACTGAATTAAAGGAGGTTAAGCATACTTACAATAGTCCTAAGCACAACTAAGGATCATTAAGAAAGATGCTTGAGCTCCAGGAACCTCCAGGAAGTGAGCTTGTGAAGTTACAAGTGAATGTGCAAATGAAAACCCAAAGTTCATGTCCTTATATAGGTTTCTTGGATCATTAAGATCATGCCAAACAAGTCTAGGGATGTTATGGGATCATTACAAGTGTCCCTAGGCCTTAATATACCAGCAAACAAGCCCATAGAATCAAAAACAACCATTTTAAGTCGGTTAAATGGCTGGAACAGGCAGCTGTCATGAATTTCTGCATCTGGCACCCTGACGCGGCCCGCGTAAGGATCCATAAGGATCTTACGCGCCCTGCCTGAGGTACTCTGATCCGGTTACAAAGTTTCAATAATTGCAATTTTGGTCCCTGGTCCTTCCAAACTTGATTTTTGGCTCATTTCTTGCACTATAAACCCCCAAACTTGACTTTTAAGGACCCCAAATCATAAACCAACTTTGTTTGGTCCCCGGTTATTCATACGTTCACCGAAAAGTCTTAAATTTCAATGTTGACGCTTTTAACCCCTCGTATACGAATATTGTCATAACTTTCTCATACTTTATCGAAACCTTGTGAAATTTTTATCACATATTCTTGTGAGTATAATTTATCATTACAAAGCTTTGGGTCCGCTAAAAGATCACTCAGAGGTATACTTTAAACATGTTGACACATTTAGCCCCTGTAGTTTGTAATTCCTCACTTTCTTTCACAATTAGCTTCGTATGATCCATGATTTATTCGTTTAAGGGTACAAACATCATGTAGGGTTATTGAAAGATATATTTATTCATTGTTGACATCTTGAATCCTTTTACACAAACCTTCTGGGGTAGCCCAGTTGGCCAGCCTCACCCAGCCTCTTCTTGAGGTCACCGGTTCGATTCCCGGCAATGCCCTAATGGGGTGTTGGGGCTCTTCACCGTGGGTAATCACCGCCAGGCAGCTATGGGGCTAAGCTAGCTTGCGGAGTTGCAATACTCCGGCGGATGGGAGGTCCATGCAACTACCCCCCCCCCTTGAATCCTTTTACACACATAGATTCCTTGTTTGTCAACTTTAGTCCCTCTAAAGTATTCTTTTACACGTTCAAAGCTTATGACACGTGTTGATACATTTTTGGACATAAATTTTCGAGGTGTTACAGGACTTCATCACCAAATTGCCTAAGACGCCGAAGGGAAATGATACTATATGGGTCATAGTTGATAGACTGACTAAGTCAGCACATTTCCTACCCATTAGAGAGACCTTCAGCTCTGACATGCTAGCCCAACTGTACGTGGATAAGATTGTGGCCTTGCATGGCGTACAAGTACCTATTATCTCAAATCGAGATACTAGATACACATCTCATTTCTGGAAGAGTTTCCAACAGTCTCTGGGCACTCAATTGAATTTCAGTACGGCTTACCATCCTCAGACAGATGGGCAGAGTGAGCGTACTATTCAGACGTTGGAAGACATGCTGCGTGCATGTGTAATTGATCTAGGAGGTAGTTGGGACAGGCATTTACCGTTGGTTGAGTTCTCCTACAATAATAGCTACCATACTAGCATTAAGGCTGCGCCTTTTGAGGCACTATATGGTAGAAAGTGCAGAACGCCCATTTGCTGGGCAAAAGTGGGAGATACGCAATTATCAGGTCCTGACTTAGTCTTCGAGACAACGGACAAGATTGTCCAAATTCGCGACCGCCTGAAAGCTGCTCGAGATAGACAGAAGAGCTATGCGGATGAAAGGCGAAAGCCTCTCAAGTTTGAGGTTGGCGATAAAGTTTTGCTCAAAGTATCACCTTGGAAAGGGGTGATGCGATTTGGCAAGAAAGGTAAGTTAAGCCCAAGGTATATAGGACCATTCGAGATCATCGAATGTGTAGGATCAGTGGCTTATAAGTTAAACTTACCTGAAGAGCTCGATGGTATTCATAATGTATTTCACGTCTGCAATCTGAAGAAATGTCTAGCTGATGAGTCACTAGTCATACCACACACAGATGTGCATATAGACGAGAGCTTGAAATTTGTGGAAAAACCTGTGTCGATTGAGGATCGACAGGTAAAGAAGCTTCGGAGAAAGCTTGTGCCTATTGTTAAGGTAAAGTGGGATGCTCGTAGAGGTCCTGTATATACATGGGAGTTAGAGTCCAAAATGCAGGAAAAATACCCTCACTTTTTTCCTTAAATCTCGAGGTCGAGATTTCTTTTAAGGGGGTGAGGATGTAACACCTCGGAAATTCCTGTCCAATAAAATAAAGACACGTGTCATGAGGGACAAACGTGTCAGGAAAACCGGATTGAATATAAAGATGTATCGTAGGATTTTAAATGCAAGGGCGTCATGTTATTTCAAAATACCTCTGAACAACCCAAGGGTGACATGTTATTAAAATACCTCTGAGCGACCCAAATTTATAAATCCCGAGATCCTTAACTCATTTGACAAACATCTTATATATATATTAGCCGGTCGTTTCTAAAGTTCCATCTTTTATATGAAATTTGGATTATTGGGAGTGTTGCTACTAAAATGCTGAATAAAATTCTTGTGTAAAAGAAATTAATAGTAGTTAACTAACATGACCAACTCTTGTGAGAATCCAAGACTTAAATCCTTGGAAATATCCGTCACTTTAAGAGATTACAATATGCCAAGGTTGTAGAAACATGTAAGGGACATACAAGCATGCAATGGCTGAGTCACTAGGTCCCACAACTGAGAAAGTTTGCATGTAATTCGGAATCCACGAGGTTGCATGGTCAAGACTTGAAGTTTGTGAAATTTTTGTTTTTCTGACCACCGGTTACGGACCGCAAGGCCCTAGTCTTATGGTCCGTAAGGAGGGTACCTGGGTGATTTCTACAAGGGTCGGTTACGGACCGTAACTGTTTCAGTATACGGTCCGCAAGAGGGGCTTACGGACCGCAAGGCCTTAAGCTTACGGTCCAGAAGGCAGTCGCTGGCAGCAGAAAATGGACAGCTGCCTGTTCAGCCTGTTACACCGACTTAAATGAATGGTTTTCGAAACCAGGGACTTGCTAGGCAGTATATAGCATCATAGAGACACCTAGGATGATCTTGTAACCACTCTAGACTATCTTGGCATCATCTTGGACCTCAAGGTTCACTATTTAAGGGCTTGAAGTTGTGAACACTTTACATGCTCACTTGCAACTTTGGTTCAAGACTTCTCTGGAATTTCCTTGGACAACAACAAGTTCTCATTAAATCCCTAATCCTTCTTAGGACTCTTGTAAGTGTCCTTAACCTCTTTTAAGTTGTTTTAGCTTAGTTAATTAGCTAAAGGTCAAACCGTCGTAATTAAGGTTTGACTTCGTGATTAATTAAAATGTGCTCTGTCAAATCACGAATTTAAGATACCTTTAAGTAGGTAATTATGTGGGTAACAAACCCTTAAAAGGGTATTTTCAGATTCCCACTCTAGGCATGTCAATTGTCGAGTCAAAGCTAACTTTAAAAAGTCAACAGAATGATTAAATCCGAATTAACTTATAATTAGCAATGTAGGATGCATGCAACCTGTTTTAACATTTAAATAACTTGGTAATTAATGTAAGAACATGTTCCAACATGTTCAACTCGACAATTTTCAGTTTAGGCTCGGTTTGGAACCAAAAGTCGCAAAGTTTGACTTCTGCTTTGACTTTCAGTTCTGACCCATTTAAGCCAAGATTAGGATTGCCTTAGAGCTTCTTGTGAACCTATTTACATGTTAGTATAACTCTCTGAGATTATACAACTTGGTTCATTGGATATCCTATTCACATGCATGTTTCCGTTAATCGCTTATATGTTGACCATTATGCCCATTTGACCTTAAAACGTGATTTTTGAAAATGTAAAAGGGTAGGCACCTTAGCTACTGACTTATAAACTTACACCCAAAATTTGAAGTCAGTTTGAGGTCTAGATTAAGAGTTATGCTCAATAGCGTAATTAAGAGCTTCTTTGATAATTAAATAGCGTAAATTATGTATAGCCTATCAAAAACCCAAATTTTTGTACCAAACTTTTTACCCACTGTTATAAAATAATATTTTGGGATTTTTGGTGATTTTTATTTATTTTTAGGCTGAGCATAACTTAATGTTCTAAGATTAATTCGGTTTATGCCGGTTTTGCCCTTTTTAGCCATAAAATGAGTTTTACAAATCCTTTTGACCTCAAACCAATTTCTACTGATTTGTTATGATAAATAAATTATTTTGAGCCCTCTGGAATATTAAAAATATCAGCTTTTTACAGAAAACCCGGAAATGGCTCCAAATCGCCTTTTTAGGCATTTTTAACGCATAAGTGTGCACTAGAGCCTTATTAAGCTTAAGGGTTTGAACCTACTTATGTAATTAGTAAATTTTTTATATTCTAAACAGTAGGCAAATGTTTTGAACTCAGAATTCCAGAATTGACCTTTTAGGCACATGTGAAATTACCAAAATGCCCCTGCGGTGCATAGTAAGGTTAAAGATAATAAATTTCACATAAATTTGATACCCTACTGTTATAACTTAGTAAATTAAGTATAATTACTGATTGAATCAGACCTGTAACTCAGGTTAACATTTTAACCCTTTTTTTCACCTTATAAAATGACCAAAACGCCCTTTTGAGGCATAGTTTTGGTTTAAAATCATTTGGGGCATAATGGAAGGTATCATTCTGATATCACAACATATTTTGAGCATATTGACTTCAAAAACTTGTATTTGACTCTTATGGTTACTCGTTACGCATTATACGCGTACGGATCGGCTTATGTGACTAGTTTGGCCATATTAGCCGAAACGGGTCAAACCATATCTTTTTGGTCTCAAAATCCAGAATATGATTATGTTACCCATATAAAACAAGTGTGCAAGCTTGTTGGGACAAAACCACATTCTAAAACGGTCTTCGCCTTATTGTGCGTTTAAAACCGTAATCTTTATATAAAACTAACCGGTCTAAGCTTAAGACCCGTTAGGATTCTAATAGGTTATTAAAACCTTAATTTCCAGATCTAGGAGCCCAGTAAAAGCTACGTGCACTCGTTATATTTGGTTTATACTTTGCTCAGGTAAATACGTTTAACTTATTTTCCCTATACGGGCTTGGGGTACGGTATATACAATACCGCTTGGTCGGGGAATTGACCTTAACCGGTCTTGGTTATGTGCAGTCAAATTAACCCGTTTGAAAATGCTGTTTTGTTTGTTTAACGCCTTTGGGGGCTTAATGACCATGTCCCGGATATCCTTGGCATCATTCAAAGAATGGCCACGACCTTAGCACTCGGGTGTAGGCGTACACCCGTAGTGTTGTACAACATGTATAATCGTCGGTACGAGAGAAGTCTCGCGGCGGAATTATATTAAGTGGTGTGTCTATTAAACTTTAACCTGGCATGACCCGGGCTACTGAACGCAGAACGAACATGTAATTCTTTTACAAGATTATTAAGCAAATAATTATCCCAAGTTATAAAAAGTTTTATGCCACGAGCATTTAAATCAATTTTAAACATTTTTAAAATGAGTCAGTTAAATTGTATTTACCAGTGTAAACTGACGTATTTTCCAAAAAGACTAAGTGCAGGTACTACGCGTAATAGGCTGGCCACTCCTTAAGCATCCATAGAAGTCTCGCAAGCTTAGGATGCATGAAGTCTGTTGAAATGAAGTTTCCTTTTTATTTGATTCTGCTTGTGGATTCTATTTCGACATTTTGTGATACTCGAATATTACAATAATTTAAGTTGAAATGAATCTATCTTTGCTTCCGCTGTGCATTATAATTTGTGTTGTTTGACTATGATGATATCAACTACGTCACGTTAATCCCCCACCGGGCCCACCGGTGACACGTGGAAATTAGGGGTGTGACATTATGCGAATGGGTTTTTATGTGATCAAGTATATATAATCAAATTTTAACTAGATTTGTCATGCCGTTTCATAATTTTCTTATGTTGGTTCTTTTTATTACGACGCTATCGGTTGTAAATTTGTAAAAATATAACCTTTTTAGAACTTGTTATTCCCAAATTAAACCAAGACAAGTAAAAATAATGAAAAGTTTTTGAAAAAAATTTCGGTGTTTAGCGGTTCCAATAGGGTTTTGTGTAAGGCTTGTAATTAGGACTTGCAAAACTCAAGGTTTTAGCATCCCCCCCCCACACTTAAATTACACATTGTCCTCAATGTGTCCCAAAAATAAGTTTTTAGGTTGATTGAATGTGTAAAAGGTGTGTTAAAAACAAAATTATATGTTACTGGGCATCTAGACACGGCCCCGTGTCGGATGAACACGGTCCCGTGGTCAGATTGCCAGTAACAAAGACTTACATAAGGTGGACATGGGTGCGTGTCTGGTGAACACGACCCCGTGTTGGCACAAGTTAAACAGCAATCTGCAGAATTAAACAAACAGCAGGTCTGGGCGATGGGCACGGGGGCGTGTCGGATTGACAAACTGCAAAAATTTAAAACAGGTTTCTGCCTTTGATTTTGCTTCCCCGGCTTTATTAGCACTAGTATCTAGTGGTTAAAGCTTCGTAGATACCTGTTTTACTAATAAATACCACACCAAACAACATAACAAACATCCTAATTTACCAAAGTTAATCATCCACACCACAAGTTAAAAAGAAAAGAAATGCAGAAAATAAAAAGTGTTAAAGTAAATTGTTCAACAAGTGGCATGCAGGCCAGAAATTGTTCATGAGATAAGGGGGTTAACCTGTGAGACCTCCAACCGTGGGATGCTACCTCAAACTCCTCCTGCTCAATCCATGTCCTCGTCTTCATCATCATCACCTCCTCCGTGGCCCGCCATATACTCCCGGATGTTTCCAATGTCATCCTGCATGTCGGAGATGTTTCTCTCTATTACTCCGACTCGAGCATATGTGTTGCTAGCCATGTTGTAGGTGTTCTTAGTGCACATAAGGTTTTCCTGCAATAAATCATGTAAAATTTGAAAGTTAGGAAAACCGCTTCCTTGTGAGGAGGATTGACCCGGATCACCATGGTGCTGGTAGTGGTACTGGGAGGAGGACGAATCTGTGGAGCATGTAAGACGAGAGCTTCTTGAGGGTTCCATGCATGCCCTTGAACCGTTTGAAATCTGATCGTCCCGTCATCTGCTTCATAAATCAAGTTCATAGAGCGGCAAATGACCATGTCCACTCTCCCCGACCATGGGGTCTTTTGGAAAGACCTCGGCATCCTATCAACAAAGTGTTTGAAAAGGCGGTAAATCCACCCTCCAAAGAAGATAGGAGTAGGGGGAGTAGCAAGTTGGTTCCAGTGCATGTTACGGAGTAATAGATATGGAACATCAAGGTTGGCACGGGTGTGAATGCAATGGAGGACTAGCAGATCTCGTAATCCTACAACGCCGCTGCTGTCGTGCCTCTGGCTAAGAGAGTAGGTGAGGACCCTGTGTATGCAGCGGTAAAGAGGGTCTCTCAACTGTGTACTCTTAGTTCGGCTCGGGTTATAGTGACCCTCTCCAATTTGAGCCCAAGCAGCTTGGCGTTGGTCTTCTCGAATCTCGCGGAGACCGCCGGTGTTATCTTCATCTCCAACATCCTCATCCGCGTACAATCCAACTATTGCCCCAAATTGTGCGATCGAGATCGAGTACCTAGTCCCTCCACAACAGAACTCTGCCCCATCATTGTCAAATGGATCGGCTCTTGTCTTGAAGACGAACGTGCTGTAAAATTCCATGTTGTATTCATGCACGGAACGAAGTCGAGTGCAAAGGGCAGCTCGTAGTGGGCCGGTGACAATGTTGTTGAAGCGGTCTATCTGGTTCACTGTTTCTAGAAGATCCGTGCATACTTGTCGTGGATACTCCTCGGGTCTAGTTCTTAGCACATCGTATCTTGAGCATCCAACTCATTTGCATTGAATCTGGTAAATTTCTTGGCCATCTGAAAGAAAACACCAAACAATTAGCAAGAAACAGTGAAATTCTCGGAGAAAATTGAAAACAGTCGGCTGAACACGACCCCGTGTTCAGCGGACACGACCCCGTGTTCAGCGGACACGCCCCATTTCGATTGAAATTGGTTGGACACACCCTCGTGCTCGCCGAGCACGACCCCGTGTCCATGCGTCTGTTTCCCAAAAATCCCATTTTTCGACCCGGTCCCGAAAACTTGAACATTTTTGGTCCAGTAGGGGCGGTTTTCCCCGAAAATGAAACCCCAAGTGCCGATTTCCCCAAAACAAACCATTTACCCCTTCAATTTTATCTTTTTCGGTTCAAAAACAAGGGTTTGGGGTTTTTTGTGAGAAATCGGGCGAATCTACAAACAATACAAGTTGATTTACTTCCTATAACATGTATCTATACTAATGCTAACGGATTTATCCAAAAATTTGAGGTTCGATCCGGTTCAAGTTGAAGAACCCTAGATTTTTCCCCAAATTTTGATGTTAAACTACATGCAAGTACTTAATCTAACTAATTATAAGGGTAGAATCATACCTTGACGTTGTTAGACGAAGGGGAAACGTGGAAATCTGTAGAAATTTTCGAAGAAACCAGAGAGTTCTTGGGGAAACGGGGCGTGTGGATTGAAGAAACTGTTTGGAAAAGGGGTTTTTATCCCGACAGTTGCGTGGACACGGCCCCGTGCTCGCTGAGCACGGCCCCGTGGGCGGGAAATTTTAAATTTTTTTAGTGCTCGTGTGAGTGCCATGTTTCCCGAAACTTTGGTTTTAGAAATCTTACCGATTTAGATGTTTTCCCGATTGTTCGTAACTTACCAGGTATGATGTTGATGCTTAAACCTTTGTTTCATTCTTCGACCGTTTGAAGCGAGATTTCTTCCTCTTCATCCTCAATGAATCCTTGGTAAAGCTTTAGTCGTTGGCCATTGACTTCGAATGGGATTCCATTTCGAGATTTAATTTCGACTGCACCGTGTGGGAAAATATGGGTGATGGAAAAAGGTCCTGACCACCAAGACTTTAATTTACCAGGAAACAATCGAAGTCGTGAATTAAACAATAGAACTTGATCTCCTACCCGAAATTCATTAGGTTTAATGTGTTTATCATGCAAATTTTTCATTCTTTCCTTATAAATTTCGGAGTTAGAATATGCATAATTCCTTAATTCGTCTAATTCATTTAATTGGCAAAATTGATTCTTACCTGCAAATTCTAAATCCAAGTTTACATTTTTAATTGCCCAGTAGGCTTTGTGTGCTATTTCTACTGGCAAATGACAGCTTTTTCCATAGACGAGCTTATATGGGGTTGTACCTATTGTTGTTTTATAAGCAGTTCGAAAAGCCCATAAAGCATCGTCTAACTTATCGGCCCATTCTTTTTTATTTAACCCAACGGTTTTTTCGAGTATTATTTTTAAACCTCTATTAGTCACTTCGGCTTGTCCATTTGTTTGAGGGTGATATGTCGTTGAGACCCGGTGATAGACCCCATATCTTGTTAAAAAAATTTCAAGTTGATGGTTACAAAAATGGGTACCTCTATCACTAATTAATGCTTTTGGTGTTCCAAAACGAGAGAATAATTTTTTCAGAAATCTTACCACGACTCTTCCATCATTTGTTGGAAGTGCCTCGGCCTCAGCCCATTTAGACAAGTAATCTACCGCCACAAGTATATATTTGTTTCCCTTTGACGGTGGGAAAGATCCCATAAAGTCGAGTCCCCACACATCAAAAATTTCACAAACAAGAATGCCATTTTGTGGCATTTCGTTTTTGGAAGAAATATTACCTGATCTTTGGTAAGCGTCACATGTCTTGACAAGACTTTGGGCGTCTTTGTAGATGTTTGGCCAATAAAATCCTGAATCAAATACCTTTCATGCGGTACTAGCGGCACCATGATGTCCTTCGTATGGACCTTCAAGAGAATGGCGGAGAATTCTTCTTGCTTCACTACCATGTATGCATTAGCGGATGAGTTGATCGGCACACATTTTGAAAAGATAAGGATCTTTCCAAAAATAATGCTTTACATCAGCAAAGAATTTCTTTCTTTGATGATGTGGCCATCCTTTTGCGACTATACCGCTAGCTAGGTAGTTAGCATAGTCGGCGTACCATGCTCTTCTCAGTATTCCACCATTTCCAGGGACTCCGTTGGGAACTTTTCATTTATTTGCTCATGCCTGGTTGCCTCCAAAGCTGGGTCTTCCAAGCGCGAAAGATGATCTGCTGCGGTGTTTTCTGCTCCTCTTTTGTCTTTGATTTCAATGTCAAATTCTTGGAGGAGTAGAATCCACCGAATCAAACGTGGTTTAGCATCATGTTTCTTGAAGAGATATCAAATGGCTGCATGATCTGTATAGACTATTGTTTTAGAAAGAACAAGATAAGAACGAAATTTATCAAAAGCAAATACCACGACTAGTAACTCTTTTTCTGTTGTTGTGTAATTTTCTTATGTATCGTTAAGTGTTTTACTAGCATAATAAGTTGGGTGAAAATGCTTATCTTTTCTTTGTCCCAAGACGGCTCCAACTGCAAAGTCACTTGCATCACACATGATTTCGAAAGGTATTTTCCAATCAGGCGCTATCATGATAGGTGCATTGACTAGCGTTTCTTTTGGTGTTAGAAATGCTTGATTGCAATCCTTGTCAATGATGAATGGGGCATCTTTTTCAAGTAATTTTGTTAGAGGCCTTGAGATTTTAGAAAAGTCCTTGATAAATCGTCTATAAAATTTGGCATGCCCTAGGAAACTTCTGATAGCTCTAACGGAGGATGGGGGTGGTAATCGAGAAATAGTGTCTATTTTTGCTCGATCAACCTCCATTCCCTCGCTTGAGATTTTGTGACCGAGTACTATTCCCTCCGTTACCATGAAATGGCATTTTTCCCAGTTAAGAGCGAGGTTAGTTTCCTGACATCGGGATAGCATTCGTTCAAGGTTATCGAGGCATTGATCGTATGAATCCCCAAAGATAGAAAAGTCGTCCATGAAGACTTCCATTGTCTTTTCTATCATATCATGGAAGATGGCTACCATGCAACGCTGAAAGGTTGCGGGGGCATTACATAGACCAAATGGCATGCGTCGATAAGCAAAAGTTCCATAGGGACATGAGAATGTTGTCTTTTCTTGGTCTTCGGGTGCTATCGTGATTTGAAAGTAACCTGAAAAACCATCCAAGAAACAATAAAATTAATGACCGGATAATCTTTCTAACATTTGATCAATGAAGGGTAAAGGAAAGTGATCTTTCCTCGTTGCTTCATTTAATCGACGATAATCTATACACACTCTCCATCCTGTGACGGTTCTCATTGGTATTAATTCATTTTTTTCATTAGTTATTACCGTCATACCTCCTTTCTTTGGAACTACTTGGACGGGACTTAACCAAGGACTATCGGAAATTGGGTAAATAAGTCCGGCGTCAAGTAATTTGATGACTTCGTTTTTAACCACTTCTTGGACATTTGGATTTACCCTACGTTGTGGTTGTATTACCGATTTATAGTCATCATTCATCAAAATTTTGTGCGTGCACATGGAAGGGCTTATTCCTTTGATATCTACAAGCTTCCAAGCAATCGCATTTTTGTGTTTTTTCAAAAGCGTAATTAATTTTTCTTTTTCTAAACTAGTTAAATTTGACAAAATAATTACAGTTGATTTACCATCTTTGTCTAGAAAAGCATATTCCAAACCTTTTGGGAGTTCTTTGAGCTCAAGAGGTGGGTCTTTAGGAGACTCCTTATTTGGTTGCTCATTTTTGTCAAGAATCACAAAGGTTTGTTCCATGGCAACCTCTTCTTCAACAAAGTGGTCAATTTCTTCTCTTGTATCGGGTGGTTCATCTTCATCTTCAATTAGGGGGTCATTATTGCCAAATGGATATTTCATTGAACGCTCAAGATCGACACTCTTTTTAAATGCCCCTAATTGAATAGATAGATTGTTGTACTTCCGTTTTTTCAAAGCTTCGTGGGTTTTTACAAAAGGTCGTCCCAACACTAGAGGAGCGTCATCAAGAATGACAAAGTCGGTTGGGATTACCATTTGGTTGGTTTGGACCAATACATCCTCAACTACCCCTATTGATTTTATTTCTTTCCGATTAGATAGAAAATTGGGTGTTTAAAGTGGAGAAAAATCACTAATACTTAATTTTTCGAAAATGTAGTTTGGCATTATATTAACACAAAGATCTTTATCTATTGTGACATTACTAATAAAGGAGTTTTGAAAAAAACATGGAACCGGTGTAATGTTAATTTCAAATGGGTCTTATTTTATTAGCGAAGTTTGATCATTTGTTAACTTAATGCTTACCGTTTCATCAATTTTAGTGTTAGTGTTTAACTCTTTTAAAAACTTAGCATGAGCGGGTACTAAACAATGATGTTCGAAAGAAGGTGATAGAGATTAATTTTTTCAAAATTAGACTCTTCTTGAATTTTAACGTTATCGGACTCACTTTTTTCATTGTTTAACTCATGTGCCGGTTTTTCACTTACTTGGTCTTCCATTTTTTACATTTTCAACTATATCTTCTTTATTACAAGTTAATTCTTCCCTTGCATGGGACTCCTATTCCCTTGCACGAGATTCTTTTATGCAACGTTCGATAGTTTTAATGTGTTATATTATCTTATCGGCTATGTGGGTGATAGAGTAAGGATCAGGATCAGGATCCTCAAAGCTTGAATCCGGATGTTCGATCCTTTATTCCTCATAATACTCATAGGAAGTAGATGGTTCACACCATTGTTCTTCATTGTAAGTATATGATGGAAAAGGGTCGTAATTTTGTTCTTCATAATACTCATATGAAGGTGGAGGCTCATATTTTGGTTCCTCAAAGCATGAGTATGAAGGCTCATACCTTGGTTCATCAAAATATGAGTATGAGGGAGAAGGTTCATACCTTGGGTCTTCATAGGATGTGTATGAAGTTTATGGCTCGTACCTGGGCTCCTCATAGTAGGTGTATGAAGTGGATGGTTGAAATAAGTCACAATATTGTACCGAGTGAGGGTCACCACAAATGGTGCAATAGTCTTCCCTATAATCATCCTCCTCATAGGTGTAGTTGTAATCTCCTGAGTATTAATCCATAAGAATCACTCAGCAGACCACAACAGAGTCTCAAGACCAGAAAACAAAAATAAAAACGAAAACAGAGGCTGGACACGGCCCCGTGTTCAGTGGACACGACCCGTGTTCAGGTTCTGTATCTGGGCGTTTTTGTTAGTACATTAATGTCTATCGCCTCCGTCATCTCAGTTCGTAGCTGAAACAGAAGAACTATAGTGTTTACAATGTAATATCTTGTTACTAAAGGCAAGGTGGCATTATTGTAAATAAGGAAAGATTCCTTATCACCTTTGGCCTATAAATAGAAGCCTTAGGCTTTTAGTTAGAAACTTTTGCCATTTTGATCTTTGGAGCTTAGAGGTTAGAGAGAGAAGCTAGAGAGAGAAAGTAGAGAGAGAAAGGCAAAAGGTGATTCACGGTTCTTGTATCTTTTCAGATCTATCAAAGAATCACGTTAATAGTACGTCTCGTGTGTTTCGGTTATTCACGTTCACGGTTTCCGCACGTCGAACGTGTCATACGCAATCGTTTCGGAGTCAAACCGGTCCTAACAAGTGGTATCAGAGCAGGAGCTCGATTGCACAGATCAAACGCACGAATACGCACAGAAATCCTTCAGATTCAGAGTCGAATTTACTCAGATTTGTCAAATTTCTTCATACTTTCTTGTTCTTCACGTTTTTATCTGAAAATCGCAAAATTAACAGTGTTTTTACGGTTAAAATTGGATGAAATTTTGATATGTTGTGCGCCTATATCTGATCTATGATCCTACAAATTTTCAGGTCAAAATTCCAAGCCGTTTGAGAGAAATCAGTGATTTTGTGTTCGTTTGAGCTGAAACTGTTCGTCATGTTGATGTCAAACTCTGTTCGATCGAACAGCAGAATTTCCTAACCGATCGGCTAGCAAAGTTCCACTCGAACAACAATACCTTCCTACTCGATCGAGTAGGCCAACCGTTCGGTTAGGCTACTCGAACGACTAGCAAAGTGCTAACCGTTCGAACAGAAAAATCTCACTCGAACAGCATATTAGTGCACTTCAATCGAACAGCTGTTCGATCGGCTAGAAACTCTTGATCGAACAGCATATTAGTGCACTTCAATCGAACAGCTGTTCGATCGGCTAGAAAGTCATTCAATCGAACAGCTGGTTAAAATTGGTTCGAACAGGAAATTATCACTCGAACAGCAACTACACTCAGCCGAACGAACAGAATAAGCATACCTTTGAATCGAACAGCTGTTCGATCGATTGGCCTAATCGAACGGCTAGCATCTCCTGTTCGATCGAACAGCAGCAGGTGTAGCATTTCTAGCCGAACGGCTAGCACCTCCAAGTCGTTCGAACAGCAGCATTCATTAAAAGCCATTGACTTTTTGACTCTGTTCGATCGAACAGCACAACATTCCTAGCCGAACGACTAGGATAACCCCTCTACTCGATCGGTTAGCATAGTACTCCTACTCGATCGGCTAGCACCACCCCCACTCGATCGATTAGGATTCACTTCCCACCCGATCGGCTAGCAAACCCCATCCAATCGGTTGATAAATCAAATTGAATAAATATTTTAGAATTGATTTGAATCATAAAATTTTTAATCATATCAAATCAATTAACTTTCAAAATTAAGTTTGTTAAAAATCTTTGAACTAATCAGTTGTTTACAAAATTCATTCAGGTGATTCGAGGTAATTCAAAGAAAAAGCATCATGGCTGAAGAATTTTATAACACGTTTTTCAACGCATTCACATCTGAATCATCCGAAGTTACAACTGTTACACCAAAAACCATCACAAAGGCAATCAATGAGAACATCAAGCATGATAACTTTTACGGAACGCATTCTAAACCACCAACGCTTGAAAGCATTGAAGATTACACTTGGTGGAAAGAAAGATTCATCAATTGGGCAAAAGCGTATGCGCATGAAAGTTGGTTTTGTCTAGAATACGGATACGAAAAGCCAAAAGATGATAAAGGTGAAGATCTACAGTTCAAAAAATTCTCCAAAGACGACAGAGCAGAATTTGCCGCCGAACAAAGGATGATCGCATTGATACAATCAGCAATTAGAAACGATATATTTGCATTATTAAATCATAGCGGGACATCCAAATCGGTTTGGGAAGCTTTACGTATTAAAGCTGAGGGTGGCAAACAAATTAAAAAGAACAAAATCGCGCTAATTAAAAAGGAATTTGATCTTTTTGATAGTTTAAAAGGAGAATCGGTGAGGCAAATGATAGAAAGATTTTGTCACCTAAAAATTGAACTCGAAAGATTTGAAATTGCTAAAACAAGAGAAGAAATCATTGATAAAGTGATTGAAGCGTTACCACGAGTTGATCAGTGGCAAACGTTTGTGTTTATTTTGAAAAATGATGATTCGTATGATACAATTTCTCTTGATACTTTGTTTGAAAAGATTGAAAGTCATGATCTAGAGCTGCAGAAGCAAAGCAAGATGACAGAATCTTCACGTCAACAGAATGTCGGCTTGTATTACAAAAGCAGTGTACTTTCAGAAAAAGGTGTTGGTTCACCAAAGACAGCATTCATTGGTGAAAAGATCAATGAATCTCAAACAACGTCAACAAGTCACCATTCTGGATATCATTCATCTTCAAAAACAAATTCTGAAGACACGGATGAAATTTTGTGCAACATTGCTCTTAAACTGAAGAATTCTCCAGCAATGAGTATCAATGCAGCGAAGCAGCAAATGAGCTTTCTTGCATCTGTCCTGGAATCATATGAAGGTCTGGTAGCTGGAAAAATCGGTAATTCTGAATTGACGAAAGAAGATTATGACCAGATTGATCCAGAGGAGATGGAGCTTATTGATATTCGTTGGTGTTTGGCAAGCTGCATTCGGAGAGCACAAAGATACATGGAAATTACTGGAAAACAATCTCTTGGTGGTCCATCAACAAAGCTCGGATTCGACAAGTCAAAAGTGACCTGCTTCAAATGCAAGCAAAAAGGTCATTTCAAAAGAGAGTGTAAGAATGCAGAAGTTGATGAAAGAAATGAACGTCCTTTCAATGATGATTATTATCAAAAGGCGATCTACCATCGAAGCAGAGAAGAGCCAAAGTTGATTGAAGATAGACCAAAAACAACTTCAAGAGCTTGTCCTGTTATATATCCTGATGAAGGATATGATTGGTCTCAAATTTGTCCAGAAGAAGATCGAAATGAAATTGTTCGCAAAACAGCTCATGGGAAAGCTACGACAGCACCAAGAAAGTTTGCGAATGTTGCTGAAATTAAAGAAGAAAAAGAACCTGCTAAAAACCATGAAGAAAAGATTGAGAACAAAGAGAAAACTCGAGAAGAGATCTTGAGTGAGAAAACACATAAAGAAAGAGATGTGGTTTACAGAAGAATGGATGAGATGCAGGAAGAATATGAGAATGCTGTCAGCAACAAACGATGGGACAAGAAGAGAGAGTGTTATTACAACAGAGAAGGAGAACCAGTTGTTCCAAAGAAAGATATAATCTTTGATGATGTTCTTCTTGCTGTTCCGTTGAGAGCTGAATATTACAGAAGAGTGACGAAAGATGATGCATACGTTAAACAATACGAAAGAGATATCCGATATGCTATGCTGTCATGCTTGAGAAAAAGGGATGAAGAGAAAATGAAGAAGAATGTTGAAGAAATGGTGGTTAATCTGAAGAAAGTTGCTGAAGAGATTGAAACAGAAGTTGTGGAAGCTGAAGTTGTGAAAGTAGTTGAAGAACAGCAAATTGACGAAGAAGAAATGAAGGATGTCAAGTCAGATGCTGGTGATGTTGGTAAGGAAGTCAGTGTTGAACAAAAGCTAAATGATGCTGAGATAAAGCAGCCAGAGGCAGCTGAAAACACCGAGGTGCCTATCACTAAGGTAAATTCTGATTCTGAAGTCTTAAAACCAGCTGAACAGTGCAAGAAATGCATGGAACCGTGCAGAGCTTGTACTGAAAAAGATGAGCAACTCAGAACAAAAGATCTTAAATTCACAAAAATCGAAAACATTTTCAAAAATAAATGCAAAGAAATGTTAGAAAAAGAAAAAGTTTTTAAAGAAAATGATGAAAAATTTTCAGAAAAATGTAACAAATTGGAAAAAGAAAATGAAGTTTTGAAGGAAAACATTTTGAAAATGACAAATGAATGTGAACAAAAAGAAATTGCTTGTCAAGAAATGAAAAAGGAATATGATTCAATGAAATTATCATATGAGGTTATAAAAGAGTCATATGAAAAGGTGAAAGATGAAATGAAATATGCTCAATCAAGAATGAATTATATGTCTGAAACAACAAAAGAGCTTAAACGAATGTATGCTATAAAACAAGATGTTGTTAATTCCTATATTGAGGATGTTGCTAAGCTAAAGCAACAGATTGTTGATTTAGAACAGGAAAACAACAAGTTAAAAAGTTACCATGTGTCGTCATATGTGCTTGAACGAATTTTCAATATAAAACCGGGTGATGGTGAGTCTGAGCAGAACAAGAAAGGCATTGGCTCAGAGTTTCATCAAGTTCCACCACCGGAAAAGTTTGCATTTTATGATGAGGAAAAGGTCGAAAAAGCTTTCAACATGGTAGACCAATTGCCAGACAACATTGACATAACCTATTCCAAATCTGATGATATTCATGATTCAAAGGTGGTAGGTAAAGTCGTTGAAAGCGTCTTGAACGAAGAGTCGGTTCATACAGGTAAAACTGAATCACAGGATGAAGATGAAGGAAATATTCATGATGGATATCTGAAGAACACAAAATTCGAGAAAAATTTGAATGATGATTCAAAAGGATTGGTTTATACCATGATTGGATCAGACAAATTATTCTTAGATGTTGTATTCCCGATTCAGAATGTGATTTCAGAAAAGATTGACAAAGTTTTTAAGATGGTTGAGATTGAAAAATCTGAAATTCCAAAATTTGCTAGTAAAGGTCACAAAACTTTTTATAACAAACCTGGTTACAAGAAGAAAAACATGAAGGCTGGGTTGGGTTATAAGAAGAAACAAAATTGGAATAAAAATAAAACTCCGAATTTTCAGGCAAAAATGAACTTCGTTCACGGAACAAGTTCAGAAGAAGAGAAAGAACTCAAATTTAGACAACAGTCAAATGAAGAGTTTCAGGCTCAGAAAAAGCAACAACAACAGGTCAAAGATGTTTCAAAGAGAACATGCTTTAAATGTGATCAAACAGGACATCTTGCTCGCAAATGTCCAAATCTGAAACCTGTTGGTGTTGAGACGAAAAAGAAGTCTGTTTATGTTCAAAAACAGAAATATGAAGTTGTGAACCAAAAGTCAACCAAGTTTGAATCAAAGCAAACTTGGAAGCCAAAATTGTCAAAGGCTGACTCACAACAAACTTGGAAACCAGTGACACCCGAACTTAGAACAACATAAAGTTGGAAAACAACTGTTGATGCAACAAAACCAAACCAATTTTGGAAACCAAAAGATGTTGTTCAGAGTCTAAATGTTCAAAAAGAGTCACATTTTTACAAACGTGGGACTCCAAAAGGTCAAACATGGAGTGTTAAGAAACATGTTGATTTGGTTAAAAATGAGAAACAAAAACAAATCTGGAAATCGAAAACAGAAACAGAAAGATCAACTTATGAGGTGAAAAAGGATGAGGAGTCAATTTCGATTGATTATGATGCAAATTTTCCACCACTTAAGGCTGAAAACTTTAAAATTCAGATTGCTAGAGTCAAGGTTACATCCAAGGCTGGTGAGGCTTGGGTGGATACAATGTTTGATTGAACAATTTGATTTGCCGGAGCTTCCTTTATCGCGAAGCATGAATCGGCATCCATCTTTAATGAAAAGAAAATTATTGAGTCGTATTTGATAAAATTTGAATGTGCAGGTGTTTCTGAAGAAAACTGAATGTCAACCAAAGGAGAAACGAAGCAGCCTGGCACCGGAGGCTGCTGATCCCTGCAACGGTTAAACAGGGAGTTTGTTTGTTTTCTGTAAATAAATAAACAATATTTTCAAAAACTCTAAAAAAAAAATTTTAAAAAAAAAAAAAATTTAAAAACCAAAAATATGTTTTCATTTTGTCAAAAATTTGAAAATCAAAAATATGTTTGTTTTTAAATTTGTCAAAAATGCAAAAATTCAAAAATATGTTACTTGAATTTGCCAGAACTCCCAGGTTGGTAATTGAGGAGTAGGAATCGGCATCTTTCTTGAGAAATGTTTTATCAAGGACATTAAATTGTACTTGATTTAACTTTCGAATTAGTTGATGAAAGAACAAGGTGATGAATAAACCCCGTGTGTGAATTAAACAAAACTTATTTTCCGGAAAAACCATTTTGATTAAAACAAACTTAAGTGTTTTGAAATCATAATGGGAAAATAGTTTGTTTTCAGGGGAAGTTCTGATTGAATACGCCGAAACCCTCACGGCTGAACAAACATGATTAATTTCACTAGATTGAAAAACGGTTTTCAAACTATAAAAGATCAATGTGTTGTAAATCATGGGGGTACATCTGCAAATCTATGCATGAGATGCAGAAAATGGATGGCGAGACAAAGCTATCAGTATCAGGTTGTCAAATTTTCTTTAAATGGTTTTGAATTTTAGGGGGAGTAAGAGATATTATTGTCAGAAAATCCAAAAACATTAGAAAATTTGAAAAAGCCAAAAACATGATAAAATTCAAAAATTTGAGTTTTTGTTGATAAAAGAGGAAATGATAGTACATCAGTGGACTAACACAGCACGCTAAAGAAATGTAATGTCAAATGTGATAAATGGTCTCACTGATGATGTGACGATAGGTTTTCGTACATTTAGTAGATTTATTCGGGATATAAACCTAAAATTTCAAACTTGCGAAATTTGTGGGGAACACTACTTGGATATATAGGTAACCCCTGAAATCTCGTTTGAAAGGTCTCGTATTCTGATATACTAGGTATTAATACTCTATGATGTCTGGGGTATTATTCCGGGACTTCTGCTGAACGGTAGTTCTGACCTAGTCCTTGGATAATGCTTTGCAGTAAATGCTTGAAACATAGCATTCTAGCCCTCAGTGATTAGACAATAAAATTGATAATCATCTGTTGTAGCTAAAAGATTCTCTAAAGGGGACACACCGCAAAGTCGAAATTGATATCTCTCTGCTGAACGGAAGTTCTGACCTGAGATCCCTCAATTCTCGCATTAAACCCCTAATTTATGTACAGACATCATTGTAGTACTCTTGCCTGTAAGACTGAATATTGAGATTCTGGATACGGGAGTATATTCAAGAGGTGGGACACATAAATCGAGCTAAGTTCCTAAAATATCTAAAACGTATCCTGAATAGATTGAAAATTGTGTGAAAATTTAAGAGGACAATTATATCGTTAATCAAGGTGAATCGTTTAGAACTTAAAATGATTAAAGCTTAACGGTGCTAGTGATTTGTTTCAAAAACTGATATGATCCTCTTACACGAACTCAAACAAAAATATTGTCTGTAAATTTGTTTGTACATATTTCTTTACTGCTTTATATTTTCAGAAAAATACAAAAAAAATTTTGACTTTTGTTTTATTTTCGACAACCGATGTCTGAGTGCTAAGTTTCAAGATCTAAGTATGCTAATCATGTTTCTGGAAATAAATCAAGTTCATTAATTTGAAACTTGAAGTTTTTAAAATTTAAAATCAAAATTCAAAAACAGTTTGTGATATCTCCAAGGCCATTAATTTGGACTTGGATGATCAATCGTGAGAGATTTGGAAGCTCATATTGTTAAAATCTTAAAAGAGTCAGTTTTTCGATTTGGATTCTTATATACTGCCAAATCTTTGAAGTATTTTGATAGGGGGAGAGAGAGTCAAGATAATCCTGGATATATTCATATTATTATATCTTAAAATCAGGATCTTGATTTAGAAAGTTTACAGAGCCAGATTACGATTTCTGGACAATTTCAAAACATTGTCACTTATAAACGTATGAGTGTTGCAGATGTTATTCCAGACTACGATCCCGACAGCTGAGTCTGAGGAGGAGTCTGAAGACGAGCTCAATACTAACGGAAGCGTGTAAGGAGCCAGGTATCGTTCCTGGAAGAGCTTGTAACTGGAAAGCCAGGTGTCGATCCCAAAGCACGGAAGCTTATCGAAAGGGGGAGCCTAAAGAGTTTACCGAAAGGGGGAGCTGAAGCTGAAGATAAATCCACCGGGATTATATTTAAGCTAAAGAGAGAGAAAGAAAAGAAAAGAAGCTACGAGTCTGAATGATTGAGATTGACTGCGGCAATATCCAAGGGGGAGACTGTTAGTACATTAATGTCTATCGCCTCCGTCATCTCAGTTCGTAGCTGAAACAGAAGAACTATAGTGTTTACAATGTAATATCTTGTTACTAAAGGCAAGGTGGCATTATTGTAAATAAGGAAAGATTCCTTATCACCTTTGGCCTATAAATAGAAGCCTTAGGCTTTTAGTTAGAAACTTTTGCCATTTTGATCTTTGGAGCTTAGAGGTTAGAGAGAGAAGCTAGAGAGAGAAAGTAGAGAGAGAAAGGCAAAAGGTGATTCACGGTTCTTGTATCTTTTCAGATCTATCAAAGAATCACGTTAATAGTACGTCTCGTGTGTTTCGGTTATTCACGTTCACGGTTTCCGCACGTCGAACGTGTCATACGCAATCGTTTCGGAGTCAAACCGGTCCTAACAGTTTTAATAAAAGTAACTGGTTTTGTGCAGCACGGGGGCGTGTTCAGTGAGCACGACCCCGTGTTCAGACTCTATATCTGGGTGTTCTATGAAAAAAATGCAGCACGGCCCCGTGTTCAGTGAACACGGCCCCGTGTTAGGGCTACTATAAATGCAAAAACTAACTAAAATGTAGAAAATGTGCGCGCGTTTTAAAAAGGTTTTGAAAAACTGATTAGGCCGTTGATTTTAAGCTTTCTTAAAATCCTTGTGTCCCCGGCAATGGCGCCAAAAACTTGACGCGTGTGTAGTGCGATAGATTTTTATTATATTTTTTGCCCTTTTTACACTTTAGTCAAGTTTTAAATTTATAAAACACGATATTTTACTAACACTAAACACACATATGGGCAAGTGCACCCATCGTGAGCGTAGTATTGCGTTGGTAAGATACGGAGGTCGTCCAAGGACACAAGAGCTTTTAGTACCGGTTTATCCTCAACGTCTAATCAAATCAAAATTTTAGAAAAAGGTTTAAACATGAAAATAAAAACTAAAAATGCTGGAAATAAAATAAAATAAAAATAAAATAGATAGACAAGATGAATCACTTGGATCCGACTCGCCTTTAGTGTAACCTTTGATTATTTCCACACTTTTACACTTTTTAAGAGATTATCTTAGTTATAGTAGTAGGCCCCTCTTTTGAAGGTGATGTTACCCTCAACCCAGTAGTTTGAGTCAGCAAGGATACAATCCTAAAGGGTTGGATTATTGAAAGATAATTAATTAAGTTATTAATGCGTAATGTGGTAGGCCCCTCTTTTGAAGGTGACGTTACCCTCGGCTAAGTAGTTTAAGTCAGCAGGGATACAATCCTAAGTAGCCGGGTTAATGTTTTAATAGTAGTTTACATATGAGGGGATCAAGAAATTCGAACCCCCGCCATCCAATACCAGTGGGTATTGAAGGAGGTCCTACTAAGCTTGACCTAGGTACTTGCAGGATCTATACACTGAACAAGGCAAGACGCTTACCAAACCATTCCCTTAACCCCCGACCAGGTAGCCAACATATCTCCATATAGACCGTGGAGATATGAATGGTGTAAATCTTTTATTTTATATAGACAGTAAAATAACGCCAAGACACCACAGACAAATGATAAGGAAGTTTCACCTTCAACATAAGAAACTAGTTATTAAAGTTATTAATACAAAACCAAATAGAAAGTGCGAAACGATTAAAAATAAAAAGTATTACACTAAATGCTTGTCTTCACCAAGTGATGTAAAAGACTTAGGAAATAATGGCCTTTGATTGTAAAGAACTCTTACTATCAATCTTGGATCCTGAGACTACTACACACACTCTATGATGGATAATGGATGATGCTGGTGGACGTGGGTTGTGATGGTGGTGGTGGGTGGGTGAAGTGTGAGAGAGGTGGTTTGCCAAGGGATGCCTTTGAAGTGAACGAAGCACCTCTATTTATAGCCTGCACAAAAGCCCGGACACGGCCCCGTGCCCATCCATCTTCTCTTTCTTCATTAAATGCAGTTTGTCTGCATTAGTTGACCACGCCCCCGTGTCTGCTGGGAATGGCCCCGTGTGCAGAAGCGTATCTGTACTATCAAGATTTGCTTCGATTCTGCGAATCTTAGCGTTGACCACGGCCCCGTGTCCGCTGGGCACGCCCTCGTGTTGGGAAATAGAAGCTTCTACAACTTTGTCTTTTCTGCAGACACTTGGGCACGCCCCCGTGTCTAATGAGCACAGGGTGTGTTCAGCCTTCTGATCTCTTGTTTTTGCTTGGGAAGATGCTGTCGAGGGGTCGGGCATGCCATGTTTATTCCTTTTCTTGTATTATTGTTAGATTTGGTTGTATTTTTGCTTCTTTTGTTCATTTAAGCTCTTTTAACCCTGAAAATACAAAAGGAAGACAAAAGCACACTTTTTCCAACATTAGTACTAAAAAAGGGTTAGTTTTATGCCTTATTTGATGTAATTTATATGTTGCATTTTACACACATCACCTTGACTTGAATGATTTTGTCCGTTGTTTCTTGCACTATCTCAGGTCCAGATAGTTGCTTTTCTCCAATCTCTGCCCAACAGATCGGAGTTCGGCACTTTCGTCCATAAAGTGCTTCGAATGGTGCAGCATTGATACTGGTGTGATAGCTGTTATTGTAAGAAAATTCGATTAATGGTAAGTGATCGTCCCAATTACTTCTGAAATCAATCACACAAGCTCTAAGCATATCTTCCATCGTCTGAATTGTCCTTTCGCTTTGTCCGTCCGTTTGTGGATGATAAGCTGTGCTTAGATTCAACTTGGTTCCCATTGATTTTTGGAAATTTGTCCAAAAACTGAGAGGTAAAACGGCTATCTCTATCAGAAACAATTGATAAAGGAATTCCATGCAATGAAACTATTTCATTTACATACAATTTAGTTAACTGTTCCATACTGAAGGTTTCCTTCATCGGTAGAAAATGAGCTGACTTAGTTAGCCTATCTACAATCACCCAGATTGTATCATTACCTTTCCTTGTTTTGGGTAATTTGGTAACAAAATCCATTGTTATTAATTCCTATTTCCACACCGGCATTTCTAACTGCTGCAATAAACCTGAGGGTTTCTGACGTTCAGCTTTAACTTGTTAACAGGTTAAACACTTGGCAACATAAGCTGCTATATCCTTTTTCATTCCTATCCACCAGAAGTTCTTTCTTAAGTCCTGATACATTTTATCACTTCCAGGGTGCATCGTATATTTAGACTTATGGGCTTCTTCTAATATACAGTGGCGTAAGTTTCCTAATTTAGGTATCCATATCCTTCTCTTATGGAATCTCCAAATTCCATCTGTTCCTTGTTCTGATTCCTTAATCATTCCTTTCAACTTCTCAGTATCATCCTTGATTACTGATTCTTGTGCTTTCCTGATCTGTTCATTTAAATCTATTTGTAGATTTAATTTAAGAGAACGTACTATTTTTAGCTTTTCGTGATATTTTCGACTTAAAGCATCAGCTACTACGTTATCTTTTCCCGCATGATACTGGATATTACAATCATAATCACTAAGTATTTCCATCCAGCGTCTTTGCCTCATATTCAACTCCTTTTTCCTGATGACATATCTTAAACTCTTATGATCAGTGAAAATGGTAAACTTACTACCGTAAAGATAATGTCTCCAAATCTTCAGGGCAAAAATTATGGCTCCTAATTCTAAATCATGGGTTGAATAATTCTTTTCATGATTCTTAAGTTGTCTAGAGGCATAGGCTATAACCTTTTGGCGTTGCATTAACACACATCCATAACCTAACTTAGAAGTGTCACAATAGACTACAAAGTCTTCAGTTCCTTCTGGTAACGCTAGTATGGGTGCGTTGGTTAATCTTTGCTTAAGAATTCTAAAAGCTTCTTCTTGTTTTGGTCCCCATTCAAACTTAATAGATTTACAGGTTAGCTTAGTTAAGGGAATAGCTATTCTATAAAAATCTCGAATAAATCTTCTATAATAACCAGCCAATCCTAAGAAACTTCTAACCTCGGTTGGTGACTCAGGGGTTTTCCATTTGGTAATCGCCTCAATCTTTGTGGGATCTACATGAATTCCTTCATGATTGACTAAATGCCCAAGAAACTGTACTTCTTCTAACCAAAATTCACACTTCAAAAACTTTGCATAAAGCTTTTCTTTTCTTAATAAACTTAGAAGAGCGTGCAAATGCTTTGCATGTTCCTCTTTGCTCTTAGAGTAAATGAGAATATCATCCATAAAGACAATTATGAATTTATCCAAATATGGCTTACATATTTGGTTCATCATATCCATAAATGCAGCTGGGGCATTGGCTAAACCAAATGGCATGACAGTAAATTCATAATGGCCATATCTTGTCCTAAAAGCGGTCTTAGGAATGTCCTCTTCCTGTACCTTTAATTGATGATATCCTGAGCGTAAATCGATTTTAGAGAAAAATCGAGCTCCTTGCAATTGATCAAATAAACCATCGATTCTCGGTAATGGGTACCGATTCTTGATCGTGACTTTGTTCAATTCACGGTAATCCATGCGCATTCGCATTGACCCGTCCTTCTTCTTAACGAATAAGATCGGCGGTCCCCACGGCGATGAACTTGGCTTTATGAATCCTTTCTCCAACAATTCGTCTAATTGTTTCTTCAGTTCTTGCATTTTTGCAGATGCCAAATGGTAAGGGGCTTTGGCGATTGGTGCTGTTCCTGGTAGTAGATGGATTCTAAATTCAACTTCCCTGTCTGGCGGTAGTCCTGGTAATTCTTCAGGAAACACATCTGAAAACTGAGATATTACAGGAATATCTTTCAATTTCTTTCCTTTAGTGTTAGTGATTATAGAAATCAAATACACTAATGATCCTTTTCTTACATAATTAGCCGTTTTCATTACAGAGATGAATTTTGTGGATCTAGACGGCTTATCTCCTTTAATTGTGATCTTTTCAGCCCTTGGTGAATTTACTTGGATCGGCTTTTGATCACATAAAATACTGGCTTTATTGGCTATTAACCAGTCCATTCCTAATACAACATCGAATCCTGCCAGATTCATTGGATAAAGGTTTGCAATAAACTTTTGATTTAAAAATTCTATTCTTGCTCCCTGCAAGATTTTAGAAATCTTAATGGTTTCCCCATTCGCTGTCTCTACTAGACATCTTGTGGGAGTTTAGTTAATGGTTGATTGAGAAGTTTGCAAAACGAAGTATTAATAAAACTTTGGTTCGCACAAGAGTCAAATAATACTTTAGCAAAAACATCATTAACTAAAAACGTACCGGCGATCACATCCGGGATCATCTTTGCTTCTTCTGCAGTCAGAACAAATGCTCTAGCATTTTTAGTAGTTTTGTTGTTTATGGCTGGAGCTAGTTTCGGACAGTTCGGCTTGATGTGACCCTTTTCTCCACAATTGAAGCACACTCCATTACTAGGTTTCTTCCTATAATCTTCTTCCTTATGTCCTGGTATCTTGCAGAAATTACAGTAGGTGGAGCATCTTCCTGAATGCTTCTTCTTATATGCCTTACAATAAGGTGCAGAGGTAGAACCTACATTTTTCCCACGGTTGGAATTACCGTAGCGAAATTCCTAGGTAAGCCTTTGAGCTAGGTTCCTCCTTTGGTCCTCTTCTCGTGTATGCACTAATTCATCAGTCAAGGTGTTTGCTAGTTCTACAGCTTCTTCTATAGTTTGAGGTCTAGCTGCCTTGACTAGATGCCTAATCTCACTAATTAATCCCCATATGTAACGAGAGATTAATACTGGTTCTGGGGATGCAAGGGTTGGCACTATTCTAGCATATTCGAAAAATAAAGTAGTGTAACCCTTACTATCCACTCCAGTCATTCTAAGGTTTAAGAACTTATTTGCTATCTGTTCCTTTTCATTAGGAGGGCAGAATTTCCTTTCCACCATGTTCTTAAATTCTTCCCTTTCCATATTGTAAACCCTGTCACTTCCTCTAGATTGGACGATAGTGTTCCACCATTCTAAAGCTGAGTTCTTAAACAGATTGGAGGCAAACATTATCTTATCCTCTTCCGCGCACTTGCTTATTTTCAAGACTGCCTCAGTCTTTTCTATCCAGCATAAAGCTGCAACGGCCCCTTCATTGCCCGAGAATTCCATTGGTTTACAAGACCAGAATTCTTTATAAGAACAACCATAAGACATGGTTCTTCTTCTTTTGGGAATGGGTACTTGAAGTATGGGTCCATTATTTACGCTGTGTTCTGGTTCAGTGTGTCGTTTACTGCCATGTTACATTTATTATTATCCGCTTCCTTAACCGTTGTGATAATATATGGCGTTGCGTCTATGATTCCTTGCGCCACTATGTGTTGGATGGCACTATTATCCACTTGGTTTCCATTATTATTGTTATTCTGTTTATCGTTATTCTGGTTTTCCTGGTTCACTTCGTTGTCCATCTGAATTTTAAATATTTACCACTTATTAATATTACAAGATAATATTAAATACAAACAATCACACAACAACGTATTGATCAAAATCGTCGAACATTGCGACTTACTCTATTTTATATTATGCATCCATATATATTATAATACAACTGAAATTGAAATTACAATACTATTAGGCATTCGTAGCTATTGTCTAGTTTTTTTTTTCAAACATACACACATATTATATACTATTTTATTATTATTATTATTATTATTATTATTATTATTATTATTATTATTATTATTACTACTACTACTACTGGTATGGGTTCAT
Organism: Helianthus annuus; assembly: GCF_002127325.2. Classification (NCBI taxonomy): domain Eukaryota; kingdom Viridiplantae; phylum Streptophyta; class Magnoliopsida; order Asterales; family Asteraceae; genus Helianthus; species Helianthus annuus. Next base: position 57,369,149 of record NC_035445.2, read on the forward strand.
CCAGAACTCCATATTACGCTCGTCATACTTCCAGACGAGTCGTTCTCCTATCTGCCTCATCCTCTTCCTTCTAAAATCTCCTCATCAAAGGTTCGGAGTTCTTGCACATTTTCAACGCTCATTGGTGGTGCAGGGGCTGGTACTGGGTTTGGGAACTGGGGCATGGGTTCTTCATAAGGATAAGGGTTCTCTAGAATTTCCCTGATGTATTGGTCGTTATCGTAATAGGGATCTAGAGGGTCCAAGTCTGGGTAGGCTGCTAGGTTTGGCATGGGTTCTTCTGGTATTGGGTAACGTTGCTGGTAATCCCTATAGTCGTCAAACCACGGGTCGTAATCTGGGTCTGAGGGATGGGGTGCTGGTACTCTAGGTATCTCAGTTGGGTCAAAATCAGGCATTAGGATTTGGTTTTCTGGGTTGGCTTCAATTTCCACTGGTTGTGTGGGAAACAGTGGTAATGGCTGGGGTGCTATGAGTTGCTCTAGATTAGGGTCTGCAGCTGTAGTTGCTAAGATATGAAAGTTTGCTAGACTCCTATTGAGCATATCCTGAGTGTGAGCATCTGTTTCTCTCCTAGCGGCTACTAAAGCGCGCTGTTGTTGTAACTTTTTCATCCTCTTCCTACATTCATGAGCTCCTCTGCAGAACCATCCTCTCTTCTTAGGAGGGAATGGCTCTTCAGATTAGGCCTTAAACACGAATAACACATCTTCATTGTCAGCTGAATACCCTGAGAGGGAAGGCTGTGAAGAGGTGCCTTCGTCCCTAGGTGAGCTGGACAACTGACGGTAAGCGCCTGAAGGTCCTTGGTCGCTCATACTGTAAACTAACAAATAGTCAAATAACACACAACAATAAAATACAGATATGCACGTTGTTCCATAGAAATTTCCTAACAAAATAAATAAATTTTGGTGTCAGCAGAACACTTCTGTGGCTGAATCAGTGGCTTAGCTCTGATACCACATTCTGTCGCAACCCCCGTCCCTTATTTACCCGGGAACGGGCGGCCGCAACCAGTTTCGGTGTTTATCAGTTTGGCAGCAGAAATTACATCAGGACCGTAGTTAGGAAATATTTTATCAGAGTAAAATACCACACTTTTATAATATTAAACACCTGGGAAATTCCCAAGTTTTCAGTACACACATTTTCATAGGGATAAACCCTATTTTATTTAAATAAAAACATTTCTTTATTTAGGTAACTTTTATAGCCACTTTTCCAAGCCTTCAGTGCTGTCCAGCTGGCTTCTATTTGGCTTTCACATTTTGTTACCTGAAACATGTTTAAAAACATTTTGTCAGTGGGAAATACTGGTGAGTGAATCCCAGTTTAATCAAGACAGGTAAAACCGTTTTGTAGTATTGAGGGCGGTCGCGCAATTACATTTGTTTCCATCTACTTTAATTACCATCCATGGTACTGTCAACCCGACTTATGGTCATGTTACTACTCACAGTGTAGTAACAAACTTTGTATACAAAACCCCAACATACCGACGATAATTGTAGAATACAAATACTCAATCACTGTTTAATATAATGTAAAAGATTTGAGGTTTTGTAAAAACAATTTTCACAAAGAATGATTACTCACATTGTTGTCTTAGGGTTTTCGTTAGTATAATAACCCAATATTTACATTAGTAATACCTTCCCCGAGATAGAATTCCCACGACTACATCGGGCAGAACCTCGACAGCCGTTACGGAACCCTAGATCAATCGGGCAACGTATCTAATACGTAACCGGGGGTTATCATACTTACAACGAGGCAGGGCTTCGCTAATTAGGGGGTATTATGCCCGATACTACTTCAAATATTCAGAAATTTAGAGAGAAATTCGATTGTAGGACGAATTGTGAACTGAAGCCAACGAACTCTATATATAGTGCCTGATTTCGAGTTTGTCGCGCCCTGCGAAGACCACACCAAGGTCTTACGCGGCCCTCGACATAAGTTGTAGGGCCTAGCTATGACCAGTCAGCACTATAGACTCGACACACAGCCCGACACGTGGCAACACCGGGTGCAACCTGATCACCTATCTGTCGCGCCCCGCGTAAGAGACCCTAAAGGTCTACGCGGCCCGCGAGCGCCACTAGTTTCTTGTTATTATTTTATTTTTAATTATATATGGTATTTTGGGCTCGGTTTTCGCATACGGGGTGTATTTTAGGACGTATAGGGGTACTCTAAACATATTAAGGATATCGGAAAAATTTTGGAGGGTTGTTATATTAACCCAAACTAAAATAATTCCCCCCCCCCAGAAACCCTTCGATCTTACAACTTATAACATCAATAATGAGCAGAAGTTCAATACAATCAACTGATAACAATATTAGTTGATGAACATACAAAAGAAACCAGAATCACGCAGGATTCAATCAACGCAACCAACCCTAACGACTGAGAGAACAAAATGTAAGAGATGATCAACAACACATAAACTTATCTGATCACCAACAGAACGATACGGAGTCTAGTGCAAGAAAGGATGAACAGCAGAATAAAACCCTAGAAGTCTTCTGATCTTCGGATAAGAAAATGAGTTAGAAGAATCCTGCACGAAACAACATCATAGATGCTCTAAATCAGAAATTGACTTGAAAGGGACGCATTGTGTAATGATCTGAACTGAATGATCTTAGATGGGTCTTCAGACTTCATATCCCCAATTGACCCGCTCCACAACTTGAACCAAACCCAGATGATTATAAGCCCAACAACCTTCTCTTGAGTTAGGCCCAGCAACAGCCTTGAGTAATAGCCCAAGTCCAGCTCCAAAGTAAAAGTCCAAGTCCAAGTCCAAGTCCAGTTCCAATAATAACATATTAAACCAACCAACACAAACATTTCAAGTTAGACAGTTAGTTTTAATATAAAACTATAAAAGTAATGTTTGCTAATGAATTGATAAATAATTGGTAATTTCAACAAAAATAAAATCATTATGTTAATGATTGACCAAACAGAAATAAAATTTGAGAGCCAAATAAAATCGTTATGTTAAAATTATAGGATTAATGCATTGGATATAGATATTGAGATGCAAGCATGAGTGTGAAAAGAGTTCCACTTACTAGGCACATATCGATATAACTATATATATATATATATATATATATATATATATATATATATATATATATATATATATATATATATATATATATATATATAGGGTGGAGTTATTGTAAAAAAGACCAAAAGTGTGAGAAAGGTAAGAAAGAATCTCAACTATTATATCTAAATTAATTGAAAAGGGTATGATTGTAAATGCACTAACAAATTCAAATATGGTAATCCTTGATTTAAGGATTTGGAGAGAGAAAATCCTTGATTTATGGAATTATAATCGTCCATAATATCATTCATTTTAACACCATTCAGTAAATGTTCAATTCATGGTGTCTTTACAAAAATAATATAACACCATTCAGTAAACAAAAAACACCATTCAGAAATAAAATAACACCATTCAAAAACAAAAAACACCATCTAGTAAACAAAAAATAACATCATTCAGTAAACAAAATAACACCATTCAGTAAATAATATAACACCATTTAGTACAAGAATATAACACCATTCAGTAAATAAATATAACACCATTCAGAAAAAAAAAAAAACACCATTCAGAAACAAAAAAACACCATTCAGAAAAGATAACACCATTTAGTAAGATAACACCATTCAGTACAAGAATATAGCATCATTTAGTAAATAAATATAACACCATTCAGAAAAAGAAAAAAACACCATTCAGAAAAAGATAACACCATTCAGTAAAAAATAACACCATTCATAAAAGATAACACCATTCAGTAAAAAATAACACCATTCAGTAAAAAAAAACACCATTCAATAATCCTTACAGATTTCTTCTTCTCCAATTCACCTCTCTCTTTTCAGATTTCGTCTTCTTCGGTTTCTTCTTCTCCAATTCACCTTCCGATTCCTCTTCAGACGACGGAACGACGTCGGATTTAGTCCAATCCTCCTCTTCTCCTTCGTCTGCGTAACCTAAACCGTCATCGTCAATGATAAAGCTTCGGTAATCTTCTTGTCGTTTGGCCACGAGGCTCTCGTACTCATCGTCGTCTACGGTGTCGTAGATCGGCTTGTCGATTTTGATCTGGTAACGATCTGTACCAGTGTATCTTCAGATTCGTGATGTTTGCAGGGATTATGTTCTGAATATGGAAGAAGAAAGAGAGAGAAAGAGAGAAATTAGAAATGTATGATAGAGAGAGAACGAAATTGCAGGGATTTTGGATTGAATTAATTTACAAAATGAAGATAAAAAGACACAATTGCCCCTAGATATTTCAATTCAATCCACATTAATATAAATATTTTACATTTTGGTCCCTATTGATCTCAACCATTAGATCAAAAGATCTAATGGCTGATATTCTTTCTTACCTTTCTCACACTTTGGGCCTTTTTTACAGGAACCTAACTCTCTCTCTCTCTCTCTATATATATATATATATATATATATATCTAAGGCTAAAGGGTGTGGTTTAAACTCCTAGGGGCTGGCTTTATTACGCCACGTAAACGTCACGTAGGCGACACATAAGCAAGGGGCTTTTTTCGCTAACTTACACGGTATGGAATAACGCCCCTTATAAAGCCCTTTTTAACTATACTAAAAAAAGATAAATAAAAAAATCTGATTGGTTGACGAAGTTGGGGCCCCTTGACTTCTCTCCTTTCGCGCGCTATTTCTTTGGCAGAAGCCACGGATAGCGCCCCCTTTAACGAAGGCGGGGTGATTTCACTAGATGAGGGGCGCTAAAGTTCATGAGGTGGCGGGGGAGGGCGAAGCCACAACCCCGGCCTAAAGAATTGTACTTGTAGCTTCATATGTACATTTATAATGACACATATCCCTAGAAAGATCTGTAGGAGACCATAGCGAGTCATTACCCATCATGGAACTGACCTCTTTTAGAAAAACCTAATGGTTTTCTTTTTTACTTTCTTCTCAAACATAATGGGGACTTGGGTTTGTGGTAGCATAACTTGTACTCTTTTTTCTAGAGTTAATTGCTAAATTCGTCCCTGAGGTTTGACTCAAATTGCTAGATCGGTCCAAAATCAAGTTTTGTTGCTAAAACAGTCTCTAAGCCTAGTTTCCGTTGCTATTTCAGTCCAATTTTTGACGCCGTTAGAACCTTCCGTTAATGAATGGGTAAAATTGCTAAATTCGTCCCTGAGGTTTGACTCAAGTTGCTAGATCAGTCCAAAATCAAGTTTTGTTGCTAACAGTCCAGGTAATTTTTTGAATTTGTTAATTATAAACTTATTTAGGTATATAATTTTTCTAGACTTGCATTAATTTTTTGAATTTGTTAATTATACAATTTTAAATATATTAACCTTCACTTTAGGTCACGGTGTATATCGGATGTCAAACGACTGGAAAACGGGCGTGGGTCTGAACAGTCTCATTAGTTGCAAGGCCCTTCTTTGGCTCAACCTAGCGTGAAACGAAACTTTCAAATTAGAAAGTACGTGTATTAAAACATTTGAGTAGTTAAAATACCTTGGAATTTAGATCTGTTGCTTTCATATGTATCTGCTCCATTTGCTTAAACTTTGATTACCTAAATATTATACTAATGCAAGTCTAGAAAAATTATATACCTAAATAAGTTTATAATCTAAATAATTTTATAATTAACAAATTCAAAAAATTAATGCAAGTCTAGAAAAATTATATACCTAAATAAGTTTATAATTAACAAATTCAAAAAATTACCTGGACTGTTTTAGCAACAAAACTTGATTTTGGACTGATCTACCAACTTGAGTCAAACCTTAGGGACGAATTTAGCAATTTTACCCATTCATTAACGGAAGGTTCTAACGGCGTCAATTAATTGGACTGAAATAGCAACAGAAACTAGGCTCAGGGACTGTTTTAGCAACAAAACTTGATTTTGAACTGATCTAGCAATTTGAGTCAAACCTCAGAAACGAATTTAGCAATTAACTCTTTTTTCTATCTATTAAACACTTTTGTTAATTCATCATAAATTAAAAACACTAAAATATTAATCACTAAGTCAAACTTATGCATGATGGTAAACGAAATAAAAAACAAACTTGAAAATTAAAATAGAAATAAGGAAGAAAAGGATAAATTTAATTAAGTATGGCACATTAAACTAATATGCAATGAGTGTTTTTCTTTATTAAGTCAATCAATATCATAAACCATGATTGTGAAATATTCATGAGGTTATATCATATTAGGGATTTGATAGTTATATGTGGTGCATGTGTGGGTGTTTTTACAAGTCAATTTGGATGAGGATAACGTGTGTCCAGTTTGTGTTGCAAAGGTTGGGGGCGGAACAAGTATAACGCGTGATAGACATTTTCCATGGGTGAAAAATTACAAATTCCCACCACCACCTCCAAGTATAATGTGTGATACAATCACGGTTTCCGATTTCGTTATTTTTTTAACGGCGTGATGGTTTTTTTGCGAGGGTAATTGTTGGTTGGGGGGAAATTGTTGGGTGTGGTGGTGAGTGATGACCACCGCCACTAAAAAAGGTTGTGAGTGATGGAAAAATGGTTGCTCACATGACGGAACATGATTGGATATTGTGAGTGATGGAATTCTATCACTAGTAACCACCCCCACCCCCTTTACTTCAACTTTGGTGGTTGAAAGTGATGGAGTGGGAGGTGATCGAAGGTAATGGATGATATAGGTTGGTAGTGTATGGGTATAATACTGGTATAAATGTTGGTTATGATTGGTTGTCGATGAGAGGTGATTGTTGCTAATGAACAACACAAATGTTATTCAATACCACCTGAATATAATGAAACAAAACTAATGTTTATTTTTTTATTAGACGGGGTTTTTGTGTAACTATTAACTATATCTAATGTATATATTTTTGTTGTATATTTCAGTGTAATTGGGATTGATTTTAGTGACCAAATTATACGCAGGTGCGGGAGTATACGTTTGTTTGAATGGTTATAATTCTAAGTGTTCGGGTGGAGCCCCTAATGAGGGCTCCAAGGGGGCAACGCCTCCAGTAGCAGGGTTCAAGGGGTGGCAGCCCCTGGCGGGGTCTAAGGAGCAAAGCCCCTGGCTGGGGTCGTTTCGAAATGGCTTGCAGAAAAATTTTATTTCCATTAAATTGCTTTATTAAAAATGGCTTAAAAAATTAATTTTAATTCCAGAAATTAGGACATAATTTCAAAATGAAAAATGTGGCTGTCTTGGAGGCATTTTAATTTTTAAAATGAAAACTGCCAACAGGCAGTTTACCAGCACTTTGATCCCTAAATTCGAAATCAGTCTTTGGTCTCATTTCTTTGGTTCATTACGAATTCACACACACATACTAAAAGTTTGATTTCTCAATCTGAGTTGGATCCGATTGAATTATTCAGGGGAACCACCAAGATTAATTTGATCTGAAAAACGCCTCTAAGATTATCCGTGGTTTACAAAATTCCCTAACATAGTATATAATGTTTTCTTGATTTCACAAGTATTATATAATTTTTCAAATAATGTTTTCTTGATTTTATATAATCATAATTAAAAGATTTTTTTTTAAATTTAATATTTTAAGGGACTTGTATGATAAAAGAGTTGAAAGCATGTTGGTTTTTTGTGAGGAAAAAAAGAGTATTTGGTTTTTTATGTAAAAAAAAGTGGAGAGACTTTTATGAGAAAAAAAAAGTATATTTGTTTTTTAAATGTAAAAAAAGTGAAAGAACTTTTGTGAGAAAAATTAGAAAAATCAGAAGGTATGTTAATTTTTATGGGATTTATCCAATATTAAATGCTTAAAGTATATAAATAATAAAAGGCAACCATAGAAGATGAAAGCAACGTCCCTCTTGCCATATATTCTTCTTCTTGTCATGTGTTGTTTATCGGAAATACAAGTAATCATTTAAGCAAACACCACACTCTTCATTTGCACAAAGATCAAATATTGTGTTTGAGGGTAAAATAATTAAAAAAAGAAAAAGTAAAATGTTATCACATGCTAAAATGTTTGGCATTGAGCTTTTAAGAGCTTCTACCTTTAAGCTTTTAAAAAAAGCTTCTACTCAATAAAAGGTCTTGTTTGGTTGAATGAGCTTTAAGCTTTTAGGTTAGGAGCTTCAAGCTTTTGGTTGAACGCTACTACTAGTAGCGTTTAGAAAGAGCTACAAGCTTTTAGAGAAAAATAACTATTTTAACCACTAAAAATAAGGAACTTTTTAATGCACCAACTTTCTAAATTTTTGGTTATGTCCATTTTGGTCATTTTATACATTTTATTAAAAGCTCTAGCTACTCTACCAAATACCAAATATATCTAAAAATCTACACCTACTAGCTACCAGCTTCCAGCCAACAGCTACCAGCTTCCAGCTACCAGCCACCAGCTACTTTTGCCAAACATACCCTAAGTATGCTGAAAAATCCGTCGTTGAGTTCCTTTTAATATGATCATTTTGATTTTGATTTGTGAATATCTTATGTATACTAGTATTCATTGTATGGATTGTTACATTATTTTTATAGATTACTTCTCTCATTTTCTTTGGGTTCTCTTTTATACAAGAATGATGCTACCTTTAAATTTTTACATGTTGTGTCTATGCTAGAACTCATTTTCCTTATACAAAAATGATGCTACCTTTAAACTTTTATATGTTGTGTCTATGCTAGAACTCATTTTCCAATGAAATAATATTATTAATATCTGTTAATCGTCTTAGGATCCTTTAAAAATGACATTTTCGTGAGAAGTGTGAGATGACATAAAAATTCATATGTAGACATCATGTTTTGAACTTGGGCATAATGTTTTGAGTTGTTTTGGCAAGAAAAACACTAAACATAACAATTTAAGACACAATACAATGAATTCTAGGCTTAAAACTTAAAACACCATGCCAAGAACGTTAAATAAGGTGTTTTAAGTGTTAAATAGTGTGTTTTAAATTTCACGTCCATAATATGTTGCATTGTGTTGTAAATTGTTATGTTTGGTGTTTTTTTGCCAAAACAACCCAAAACATCATGCCTAAGTTCAAAACATGATGCCTACACGTCAATTTTTATGCCTTCTCACACTTCTTACGAAAAAGGTCATTTTTACAGGAACCTCACCCTCTTTTAATATTTATTAATAAACGAATTAATATCTATTAAAGTCTATTAATAATGAATAGTGGAAGCAGCTACACATATGCGTCATTGACCACGCATCATTACCCTAAGATCTTTGATGATTACAGGTGATTACCTAATGCATCATTTATCACTTGCTAAACTCATCGATAAAGAGATATTGAAAAGCAGCCGGATTTTGCTTTCCGGTGACCTGCATGCGGAAACGACAAGCGATTGAGCGGTGTCTGGTGGTGACCGAACACGGAAGTAGTCACGGTGACGGATTAAGAGGCGAATACGTCGGTGGTCGGTGCAATGGCGTTCTCATATCGAGTTGAACTTCTGACGAATAAACCTAGGGTTCCAGTGAAGCTCAGTTGAACCGATTAAGGCTTGTATGTTTTAGATCTGTGTTGATCGATGCCTCTCAGGCCAACTTGACAGGTTAGATTGTAGTTCTATTGATGGTTTTTGCTTTGCTTTTATTTTTCACTAATTGTTGACACAGAAATAAAAAATGAAATAGGAGTGAGTAGCAGAATACTTTTTTATTCTGAGTAACTTGAGAAGGATGCCAATTGAAAAATTGTAGTGGTAGTGAAGCTAAAAGGGTCATAGAGAGAAAGGAAAGCTGTGATGAAGGATAACTGGGTGAAGGTTATCTGGGGTTGCTGATGGTGACTGGGGATGGACTGGGGAGTGGTTTGACGATGGTGGTGTTGGTTTCACGATGGTGAAGACGACGGTGGTTTGACCAACCACCATTGTTTTCATTACTTTGTTTTCAACATTAACACCTCTCATGCCGCTATTAAGGTTTCCTACCACTCCGATTTCACTTGAGGTATGCTCATCTCTGTTTCTTTCTGTTGCATGTGATTTTTAGATTTAGTTGATTCTGACTTCAAGCTTCCTTTTCAAGGTTTGTACTTTTGTTTCCACTGGATTCAAACGTGGATTGTGTGATTGTAGATGCTTGGGGTTAAAAAAGAGGAGAGCTCAAGATTCATGTTTTATTAAATGCAAATGATGAGACATAACCATTGTGAATTAATAAAGGTTTAAAGAAGAGGGAAGAGATAGGGTTGGTGAAGATCAAGCTTTCGAGGACTAATTTGGAATGGGTTCATGTGCTGAGTGAGGGGTGGGCGAGTCCACTCACTGGGTTCATGAGAGAATCTGAGTTCCTCCAGACTCTTCATTTCAAGTCGCTCTACTTGGGAGACATCTGTTGTTAATATTTCATTTCCGATTGTGTTGGCTATTGATGATGTTATATATGGTTTGGGTTCGACGTATGTTGTGCCTATTGATGGTTCCGATAATCCGGTTGCTATTTTGATTAAGTAAGATGGTTTTCTGCATCTTTTTTTGTTAATGCGTGATTTGCTTATTTGTTCAGGAGTTGTTCATCTTCATCTTCTGTGTTGTTAATACAGCCAAACAAGTCTTGTATGAAAGATTCGTTTTTTATATTAATTGATTTATATTTCGGATTTTTTATACTTATTTACTCTAACATCAAGAAGTTTGTTGAATAATGTTTGCAGTTTGTCGGCACTTTTGATCAAGAATAATGAAAACTAACAAGGATTCTTGAAAAAGAAATTCGGCATTCACCCTTTGGTACGAACTTATTGCTCCATGTTTTATTAGGGGATTTTTTTTTCTTTCATGATCAGTTTCATCTTAAAACATGTGTGTAAATCAAAAATTTGATATTCGGATTACAACTCTCATGTGTTAGTATTACAAACTAAAATAATTTAACATTCTACCTTTTGTCTGCAAGTTTTTGTGTTTGATCTCAGGGGTTAAATAACAACCACCTTATTTCTCTATATATTTATCTATAGGGGACCAAACCACACCTACGCCACCTGCCACCATCAACGGCCCCTAATTAATTTCATTTACTGTTCACGGGTTATCAGAGAGGAGATGGAGAACCATCTCTGAGAAAGACAAAGCAACGCCAGAGTAGTGGCACTGATCGACCATAACGTATGGCCTTCTGCTGGGCGTTATTGCGGTGATCAGCTATGACTTCCGGCCTTCCGAGTTCCCTATCAGTGTGATGTCCTGACATCTTGAAAACGCTGCTCCATTTAGGAATAAGTATGTTTGATTTTGTTGAAATTAGTTTGGGTTATGCAAATAGAGCAATTATCTGGCTATCTATTTGATTTTCTTGCAATTTGTTTTGGTTATTGAAGATATCCTAAACTGATTTGTTTTTGTTTGTCCACAGGAACATTAGGTTTAGAAGGAAAATTAGGAGTGGATTCCTTGGTGAACTTTATTTGGGTATAGTATTAACTTTGGGAACTTAATTGCATGTATTATGTATAAACGTGTGTTCTATGTTTATAATCTTCTTGTTCGTTGATTTTGGCATGAACTTGTGGTTGTTGAAGGTTATGATGGTGGTCTGCAATGGTGACCATTGGTGATGGAGATGCTGCCAAAACTAACAAATGGTGGTGGTCTGTAATGGTGACGTATATCGTGGTGTTGGAAGCTGCTAAAGGGACTACGAGACAGTTTGGAGACGGGTCAAAGCTGAGTCAAACACATGGTCAACTCAGTCAGCAAAAGTGTGAGTTGGTTAATAATCGTTCAACCACAGAATGGAAGTTCCTGGAGGTATGCACGTGCACTCGACTTAATTAAGTATTTACATATTGATATTGATATGGATATGGATATTGATATTGATATTGTGAGATGTGTGTGCACGAACACACAAGAACGTACTAATGACGTGATTCTATTGATATGATGTCGTGTACAAAGCCGTGAATCACGTGGAGAGACTTTCTCTCTCTAGACTTTCTCTCTCTAGAATTAAATCTCTAAATCTTCAAATGAGCCAAAAGTCTTAAACTTTACAACTAAATGATCTATTTATAGGCTAAGGGATATAATGAGAAATCTCATTATTTACAAAATTGCCACCTTGCCTTTCTAACTAGATATAACACTAAAAACTTAGAATTCTTCGGTTTCTACTACGGACTAGATTGACGGAGGCGATAGACAGATAATTCACTAACAGACTCCCCCTTGGATATTACCGTAGTCAATCTCGTAGCGTCTTGTCTTTCTCTTTCTTGAACAGAATCCCCGTGGATCTGTCTTCGAGCTTCTGTTGCTCCCCCTCTCGGTAGACTCTTTCTTCAGGCTCCCCCTTTCGTCAAGCTTCCGTGCTTTTGGGATCGACACCTGGATTTCCGTATACAAGCTCCTCCAAAATATTTATCTGGCTTTTTTTAATCCACACTTCCTTTTGCGTTGAGCTCGTCTTCAGACTCCCCCTTAGACTCAGCTGTCGGGATCGTAGTCTGGCTTTCATCGATTCACAATTTCAGGATCAATTCCTGGCTTTGTTCTGCATCTGCTCAGGATTTGAAACCTGGTTAACCTGCACATCCTCTACCTCAACATAAGTTTCACAAATTTATAACAGTTAGATTTAAGAAACTTACTGGTAGAAATCATTAATTCATCAATCTGGATAGTTACATCAAGTTCAAATGAATGACCTTGATTAACTAAGCATACAACCTTTTAAAACATTTGTATATGACATTCAAAGTTTTCAACATATTCTCCCAATCCTGTTCATCATGTTTAGCACTCGAATTTTGAATATCAGCTCTTCAATATCAGTTGTCGAAAATCTTTTTGACTTTTCAAAATTTTATGCTAAAACACTCCGAAAATATTTTTGGATTTTTGTTTTTGAATAAAATGCAATAAAGAAATATATACAAACAATATTTTTGTGAGTTTGTGTAAGAGGATCATATCAGTTCATGAGACAAATCACTAGCACCGTTAAGCTTTAATCATATTAAGTTCTAAACGATTCACATAGATTGACGATATAGTTGTCCTCTTAAATTTTCACACAATTTTCAATCTATCCAGGATACGATTTAGATGTTTTAGGAACTTAACTCATTCATGTGTCCCACCTCTTGAATATAATCCCGTATCCAGAATCTCAATATTCAGTCTTACAGGTGAGTATACTACAATGATATATGTACATAAATTAGGTATGCGAGGGCCGAGGGATCTCAGGTCGATACTTCCGTATGCGCAGAGAGATATCAGCTTCGACTTTTCAGTATGTCCCCTTTAGAGGATCTTTTAGTTACAACAGCAGCGATTATCAATTTTATTGTTTCATCTGCATGCTGAGGGTTTATGCTATATTTCAAGCATTTGTGGAAAGTATTATCCAAGGACTAGGTCAGAACTTCCATTCAGCAGAAGTCTCGGAATAATACCCCAGACATCATTGAGTATAAAAACCTAGTATATCAGAATACGAGACCTTTCAAACGAGATTTCAGGGTTTACCTATATATCCAAGTAGTGTTCCCCACGAATTTCGCAAGTTTGAAATTTTAGGTTTATATCCCGAATAAATCTACTAAAAGTGTAAAAACCTATCGACACATCATCAGTGAGACCGTTTATCACATTTGACATTTCATTTCTCTAGCGTGCTGTGATAGTCCACTGATGTATTATCATTTCCTCTTTTCTCAACAAAACTCATTTTTGCTTTTTCAATGTTTTTGGTATTTTCAAATTTTCAAATTTTTTTAAATTTTTCTCCCCCTAAAATCAAAATATGTTTCAATTTTGATTTTCAAGGAAAATTTGAAAACAAACTGTACAAATAAAGTGACAAACTTATATCGAAACACTTCAATTCGCCATCCTTGTGGCGTAAACAATCAGAACTCCCCCTGACAACAAACTATTTTCCCATTTAGATTTCAAAACACTGAAGTTTGTTTTAATCAAAGTGGTTTTTCCGGAAAATTAGTTTTGTGTGTCATTTCACACATTCGGGGTTCTTTCATCACATTGTTTTCCTTTAATCACTTGTCGGAAAGAGAAATCAAGTACAACTTAATGTCCTTGATTAGTCTTTTGTAATTCGAAATATCACAGTTACCAACCTGTGAATTTCTCAAGAAAGATGCCGATACCTGTTCCACACTTACCAACCTAGGAACTCTGGCAAGTCAGGTTTTTCATTTGAAAAGATCCACCCAAGCCTGACCAGCCTTGGGTTTGACAGTTTTTACCTCAACAAAAGGCTCTTCTGGTTTTGACGAACCAGAATCATTGCCTGAATGTGGCTTGTCAGACTTTGATGAGTCAGATTCATCACCAACACGTGGCTCCTTTGTTTCCGAAGAAACAAATTCTTTGCCAGGAACTTTTTCTTTCTTAACACTGCATTTTGTCCTCAGATTTGCATCTGATGAACTCAGTTTGCTTGATTTGTCAGTCTTTGATGAGCAAACTGGATTATCAGAACCCTTTTCTTGTTGTATCCGAGGACAAAATCTTCTCGAGATACTCTCTCACCTTCTTCCTCTTCTTCCTCAGTTTGTCTTTCTGCCCTTGTGAAAGCTTTACTTTCTTTTCTTGAACTTTTGGTTCTTGAACTTTATGTTCTTTGGGCTTGACATTGACTGGTTTCTTTTCCATTTTCTGAGATTTAGCCCTCGATCTTTCCTTTGATCTCATTGAGCAATCTCTGGCAACATGTCCTCTGATATGACAATTATAGCATCTTCTTGTTTCATAAATCCAACTCTGGCAGTTAACAGCAATGTGTCCTCTCACACCACATGTGTAGCACACTCTGTTATCGTACCTCTTCTCACTTTCATATCGTACACCATTTTCATACCACACACTTAGATCATAGCATTGAGTTGCCTTGTGGTAGTCATTTCTCTTCTTGTATCCTTGATTTGGCATTTGAGCACTGTGGTCAAACCTGCACCATTGATTACCAACTATTTTTGAGTTTTGATTTTTAAATTTTTGTGATTTTTTATTGTGATTGGATGATTGATCTGATGAGCTTTTATTTTCTTTTTGAAAAATTTTCGATTTTTTATCTTTTTGTTTCTGTTCCACATTCTTCTGTACGGGGTTTTGCGTTGAGCATTCACCTTTCTCAGTAGAATGTAAAACAGTATTTTTAAACATTTCAGTTAATTTCAAAAATGTTTTTTCTTTTTTCTTCTTTTTCTTTTTCATCATCAGATTTGTCATCACAATCTTCAATTTTGACCTTGTCAAAATTTGTGACATTGTCACTTATTGGAAAAGAATTGATCGGTTTTGGACAGGGAAAATTCAAACTATCTGATGAAGTCACAAAACCTTTCAATTTCTTTTCAAGTTCATCAATCTTGTTTCTTGAATTCTCAGCTTCATTTTCAAGTTGAGATATTCTTTCAAGATGAGACTTGATTGATTTTTCATTTTCAATTTTAATATTTTCAAAAAACAGATTTTTCATTTTCCAAAACTTTTAACTGTTCTTGAAATTTTGTTTCATTTTCTATCAGATTCTTGTTTTCCAGTTTTATCCAGAAATCTTTATTTTCTGAAGATTTCCTTTTGCTTTCAAAGTCTTTTTCTTTTTCTTTCAAAATTTTGTTTTCTGATGTCAAACTGTTCAAATCGTTTAACAGTTTATCATTCTCAGATTTCAGCTTTTCACAGTTCAAGCGTAACTCCAGAATCTGTTCATCATCGGCTTTCTTCTCGATCTTCAAAGTTTTGTTTTCCAATGTCAAACTCTCCACATCTTTCAAGAGATTGACATTTTCTGCTTCGGATTTTTCGCATTTTGAGCACACAGCTTCACTTTTTGAAATTTCATCTCTTTCTTTTTCTTCATTCTTTGTCGTTCCTCAAGAAAAATTTTAACCATATCAGCAGGATTCAAATTTTCATTTAGAAAACAACCTCTCTCGTGATCATATTTCATCTTTCTTCTTACATCAATACCATTTTCAATTCTTTTGATTATTTCAAGCAACACATCCAAACTTAAGAATGTTGAGCTTCTTTTTAATTCCTCTATCAACTCTTTCTTTTTTTCTTCATTCTTATCATTGTGTTTTCTAAGCTCTCTGATGAAATCATAAAAACCAAATTTTGAGAACCTAGAATCCTTTTTCAATTTTCCCAAAAATTCATCCCAATCTGAAGGTAATGCATCTGCAAACTTAGATATCTTTTCAGCATCTGATATTGTTAAGTAATACATTCCAAAACCTTTATGTAAATCATCATATCGCTTATACGTATCATTAAAGTTCTCATATTTCCTACACGTAAAATGTTCAAATCTTTCAACCAAAACCTCCTTTTTCTCAAAATGAGAACCACAAATCCAATTGTTTATTCTTTCAAGATTAGCATTTTCCTTCTCATCAAACATTTTGATCCCAATTTCTTTGTTAAGTGACTTGATTAAAATTTCTATGCAAGTTCAAAGTCTACAAAATTTCAATGTCTTGATATTTGCACTGGTATTTGCACCTTGTAAAATGCCTCGAGTCACCTGCAAACAAACAAACAAACGATCAGTTTAAACGACAACTTTTCTTGCTTTAATATTTTGATTTGGCCGATCTATATTCAGTCAAAGTTCATGATTATACACTGATTGGACCGACCAACTTCAATTTTTCATTTCAATTGGGCCGCAGTTTTCAATACTAATCTTTAATTGGACCCAATTAAAAACAATTCTTTACAAACTGATATTACTCTCAAACTAATCGACAATTTCTTGAAACAAGTGTTTAGTGATTGGGCCGATATTGATTACAACAAATATGATTGGGCCGATTTTCAATAAATTCAATCTGAATCAAAATACAATCTGATTACTCCTCTTGAACTTTCATTTAAATGGCCAACAATCTTTCATTTCTCAATTCAATTCATTGGATTCACATGCACTTCTGACACATGCAAACTAGATATTACATGGGTCGGTTCATTAATTGTTGCCGACAATGTTTAATGCACTTCAATTGTGATTGGGCCTTCACTTGATTATGGCTGACACATTTAATTCGTTAAATGAACATGATTGTATCACACGTACTGATAAATCTGATCACATAAAAGGCTGATAGGGCCGACAAACTTTAATACTTGATTTTATTAGACCGTTTGAGCGAAACCACAAGACACAATGAGCGAAACCTCTACCAACCACAAGAGTGAAATCTCATAATGTCCACAAAAGCGGAACCAGGTAATGACCGGATGAGCGAAACCACTTAATGACAAAAGAGCGAAACCATATTGTGACCTAATAACGGAACCTACGAGCAGAACCTTATGAGCGGAATATAATTGTTCGAATGACCGGAACTACAGTGTTCGTATGAGCGAAACTACAAATTTTTTGACACGAAAACGGGCCGAAAAACTTCGATTTCTCCTAAACGGCTAGGTGTTTGGATCTGAAACTTGGTAGGGTTATAGATCAGGTGTTTTCGCACAACATATCAAAAATTTAGCCGATTCGGACCGTAAAATCCCGTTCAATTTGACGAATTTCAACGAAAAACATGATAAAAGTGAAAAAATGAAGAAATAGATGAAAATCAGATCTGAAATCTCTGAAATCTGGTACGAATCAATGTGTTTGATCAAAGCAATCGAGCTCCTAGCTCTGATACCACTTGTAGGATCGGTTTTGACACCGTACGATTGCGTAACGAACGTTCGACGTGCGGAATCCGTGAACGTGCGTGACCGAACACACAAGAACGTACTAATGATGTGATTCTATTGATATGATGTCGTGTACAAAGCCGTGAATCACGTGGAGAGACTTTCTCTCTCTAGACTTTCTCTCTCTAGAATTAAATCTCTAAATCTCCAAATGAGCCAAAAGTCTTAAACTTTA
The DNA here is from genome assembly GCF_002127325.2 of Helianthus annuus. Lineage (NCBI taxonomy): Eukaryota > Viridiplantae > Streptophyta > Magnoliopsida > Asterales > Asteraceae > Helianthus > Helianthus annuus. Next base: position 57,387,079 of record NC_035445.2, read on the forward strand.
CAACTAAATGATCTATTTATAGGCTAAGGGATATAATGAGAAATCTCATTATTTACACAATTGCCACCTTGCCTTTCTAACTAGATATAACACTAAAAACTTAGAATTCTTCGGTTTCTGCTACGGACTAGATTGACGGAGGCGATAGACAGATAATTCACTAACATATATAAATAGTACTACATGTCAAACCGACACTGACCAAATATTTTCTATCATCACTGTTGAAATCAGATTTGAAAATGATAGATCTTATTATGTATAGGTGAAATATATTCGTGTACAAAAACTCAGATTTTATTATGCCTGCAAATATCTCAAAAAACAACAACAACAACAACAACAACAACAACAACAACAACAGCAACAACAACAACAACAACAACAACAACAGCAACAGCAACAGCAACAGTAAAAGCAAAAGCAGCACCAGCAGCAGCAGCAGCACCAGCACCAGCAGCAGCAGCAGCAACAGCAACAGCAACAGCAAAAACAACAACAACAACAACAACAACAACAACAACAACAACAACAACAACAACAACAATAATAATAATTAATTAATTACATCTAAGTTTGCTATGAGTGTGAGAAGAATCAAACAAAGAACAAAAGTATGGAATTCGACCTAGTAGTTGTTTTCATTGAGAACACATGTATATATTGATGCACACTTAAACTTTGATATATGAATATTATTTTTACTCTCTCTTTGGCCTAAATCACGTAGCAACATACTAAAATCTCCATTAACATATTTGATGCTTTTTGAAACTTATTAAGTTTTATCAAGTGTACCTTTGTGTAATTTGTTTTTGATGATTTTGTTTCAACTTGTAGGGTGATGTCTTAGAAAACGCGGATAGAAGGATAAGTACGAAGTTCTGTACAAACAGGTATAATTTATGATCAATGCAAATTATCCCAAACTCTATTAAATAAACTATCTATTGGAACCTTTTTGTGTTGAAAACTAAATGGTAGTCTGCAGTTCTTGCATGGTTCGAATTTTAGGCTTGGAAGCTTTTGTGCTATTGGCATTCTCTCCGTTTAGGAGCACCTCGCCCTTTTTTTAAACCAAGACTCCTATCACGTTGTAGCGAATGATTTTCCAGTTGCAGTTTGATAACCGTATTCAACAAGGCTCAACAAAGTTTGTGGTTAACCAGGTTTTTGACTTTTGACTGACCCTATCAGACGCTCTTTCTGTTACACAAGGTATGTAGAATACTCAATAGACATCAAACTGTTGTAATTCATTTGGATGTTATTTGCTAATTAATATAACTGGCGCAATATAAGAGATGCTTGCCGCAATGCGGCGCGTGTTCTTCTTATGTGATGCTAAAGAAGGAAACTAGGAAATTAGATTCATGAAGTAGAGTAAATGTTGACCTACACCAGATTCATGTGTTTTCAATTATCTAAAAAAAGAGTTTCGCGATTAATTTAAAAAAAAGGTTTGACCGTAATCTAAACGATAAAAAAGTGTTTAAATACATTTTACATGCCTTTTTGTACATGGTTATAGTGCATGAGGTACAACTGATGGTATGCTAGCCAAAGAGGTCAAAGCCACAATTTCTTAAAACCGTTTACAACATTAGAGAGAGACAAAAGAAAAGCGAAGAGAAAAAGCGGAGCCGCCTCCGACGACGAACTGTCGTTCATTATACCTACCCCTTTCCAAAAAACTTTATTACAAGCGACTATGGTTACATTGACGACAATGTTTATAGAATGATCCGGTTTGGCGTGCCGACTATGGTTACATTGTTCAGCAACAAAGTTTATAGAATGATCTGGTTTGGCACGCCGCAACACATGTTGTTGCAGCCATGGTTTACGAGAGCCTTGAGCCTTAGAAAAGTCGATTTGATTTTAGTTTCATGTAGGTCAACAACCATTGTATACTGGTTTATTATGTATTTGAAGACTTCAATCTATTTGAATTTGTTTGGTGAATATTGTTGTTTCGTCTTTGTGTAACATGAACGAATCACGCGAGATGATAAGGCGCAACACGCCAGTTTTGATTGCACTAGTTTTTATAATTAATGTGACATTGGTGCAGAATTTAACACTATTCTTCATAACCTCTTTACCACACATGGTATCCATTTTCGGTTAAAAAAAGATAAAAAATGGTATCCATTTTCTATTTCTCATGTCCTCTTAAGTCTTAACACAATGATAAGTCAGAGTGTGTGATCCAAATAGTTAATAAAAGCATTCCCATCCTATTTTGTATTTTTATGTGAGCGAATATTGCATATTATAATTGTGAGTAGTTATGAGTGAAAGAGAGAGAAACTGTTGCTCTTCATCTGCACATTTACAGAGACATTGTTCACCCCTATTAATTTTTTAATATTTTTTAAAAGTGGTTATGAGTGGAGGAGAAAGAAAAAGGTAATGATAAAGGTATAGAAAGTACTATTTAATTGATAAAGAGAGAAAAATGCAGTGACTTTTAGTGTAATACTGTAATTATAGAAATGGATATAAGGGAAGGAATGTGAATGCTCTAATGCAATAAAAACACTTATCTTTCAAGTTCCATTCCTTATTAATATTGGGTTAAAACTGCTAATCAGTCCTAGATCCATAGGTTTGGGGGGGAGGCATCCCGCAACCTTTTAACGTGGAGTTCACTGGTTGGAGTTAGACTTGATGCAATATTTCCAGGTGGTCAGGGGTTTTACTACAGTGGGCCTTCGGGTGATGGGCTTCCCTTGGAATGGTCAGCGGGCCTGGTCACCAAAGTTGTTAGTGTTCATAGGGCATGGGTGACCTTTCACCAATGGGTTCATCTGGGTGACCAAACTTGTATATAGTATTCATTTGTCGTTCAAAAAAATATATATTAGGTTAAAACTCTTCACATGGCTATACAACTACTCAATACTCTTCACTCCATCTCCAAGACATACTTTTCATGGAGTTATTCAACAAACCACCTTTTCACTCCAACTTCTCAATGCCCTTTTAATTTATTGTTGTGTCTTTGTTGGTTATTCATCTCAATGTCATGGACTCATCACTGCCATCTTCACTTTAAAAAGATTACAAATTCTTGTAGTGTTATTTTTATGAGTCTGCTTTGTTTCACATGTTTTGTATGCTAATGTTGCGTTGTTTATAGGTGAGTGGGAGGTTTGCAACGTTTTGAATCTAGCCAGAATTCTCAGATGTTTTCACTTTGCGTGTGGCCTTAAAGTCAACTTTTTTAAGAGTAACTTGTTTAGAGTGGGGGTACGGGTGCCGAAGATAAAGTTTATGGCTTCTTTGCCCAAGTGCGAGTCAGGTTCTCTTCCGTTCAACTTTCTGGGGTTACCCATTGTGGCTAATATGGGTAAATCGGTTAACTGGAATCCGGTTCTGGATAGGTTGAAGTGTAGGCTGAATTCGTGGAAAGCATCTTATTTGTCGTTTGGAGGTAGGCTAACTTTAATTAAGGCGGTTCTCGGCTTATTGCCTTTATATTTTCTATCTATGTTCAGGGCTCCAAAGAAAGTGATTGATGATTTAGAAAAGATTCATAGGCGGTTTCTGCGAGGAGGCTTGGACGATTCTAATAAAATTAATTGGGGTCGCGTGGAGAAAGGTTGTTATGCCCAAAAGATTTGGAGGTTTAGGGGTGTGTTGTCTAAGGTTGCAAAACATGGCCCTCATCGCCAAGTGGTGGTGCAGATGGAGGTTAGAGCTTAATGCTCTTTGGGAGAGATGCATCGGTGCAATTCATCGGGTGGGTAATTTCGAAGATGTCCTAAAAGCTAACAGATGTGGCATAGGACCGTGGGCTCATTTTATTAGAGTTGGTGGAGATTTTCTGGTCTTATGGGTCAATTTAAACGGCCTTTTTTCCAGGAAGGTTGGATTAGGGGATAAATCTAGGTTCTAGAAAGATGCCTAGTTCGGTAACATCCCGCTTTGCTCGTTGTTTTTTAGGATTTTTGATCTTGAGAAAGTTAAAGGGTGTAATATAAGAGAAAAGGCTTCATTGTGATGCTTCTGTCTCGGTGCATGTGTCATGGAACTTGAAGAGGAAAAGGCTTACTTTAGTCGAGGAAGCAGAGGTGGCGGACCTTCTCGATTTGATCTCCTTTTTCGCTTTTGGGTCTTAAACAAATAGGTGGGTTTGGGCTGGGACTGGGAGCAAGGAGTTCTATGTTAAAGAGGTGAAAAACGTTCTAGAAGAGAAGGTGTATGGAAACTCGGGAAAGATTTGTCACTGGCTAAATTGGGTGCCTATCAAAGTTAACTGCTTTGTTTAGCGCGCCTTTCAAAATAGAATTCCTGTGTCAGATAATCTTATGTTAAGAAGGGCCACTCTTGGGTCATGCGATTGTGCTCTTTGTAGTAACGTGTTGGGAATGGTGAAGCATGTCTTTATCGACTGCATAACGGCGAAACATGTTTGGCGTATAGTTTCTTTATGGGCTAAACGGGACCTCACGGTGCTAGATGATCTTGAGCAGTTGTGGGGTCAGGCTGAGGAGGCCGATTCAGTCTTGCTTCATAAGACTCTTTTGGGTATGGTTTATACGACAATTTGGTGCCTGTGGAAAGCGAGAAACGAGAGGATCTTCAAAGGTGTCTTTAGATCGGTTGATTTTATTGTGGAGGAGATAGCTTCTTCTCTGTTCAATTGGTTTAAGTTCAGAAGCAAGAGCTGTACTTATAGCTGGGAGAAATGGAAGCTGGATCCTTGTAATATGTAGTTTTCTAGTAATATGTAGTTTTTCTAGTAATATGTAGTTTTCTATTTGTTGTTGTTTAGCTGTTGGTGGCTGTTTCTGCCTTGTTTCTTTTTTCTGTGTATCTAGCCTTTCGCTGGTTTTTCCCTTCTTTTTATATTTAGTTGCAGTTCAAAAAAAAGTTTGCTTTCATTTGCCTTTTTTCCACACAGACTCCACTATACAGATTTCTAGATTTCTCCTTTGATCCTTCCTCAACCTTTCGCCACTTTCTCGATTCTTGCATCCCTAACACATACACTACAAGTTACCATCATGAGATACCTTACTCATCAATTGTCAAGCCATCTAGTACCATCTTACTCTAGGTTAACAAATCCTTCCTCAATAGAACCTCAATCACCACCTGCAACCATGACAATCACCCGTACTCACCCTATGGTCACTCGAGCTCAATAGGGTATTACCTAACCAGTCAATCTCATGTCACCACATTCTCTACCCCTTAGCTCCTTACCCAAACCTAGAAGATTCATAAGGGCACACCGCCATGTAAGATGAATACAATGCTCTTATTAAAAACGAGACTTGGATTCTCGTCCCTAGACCTCCACGTGTTAATGTGGTTATATAAATGGAAGCTTAATGTTGATGAGTTTTAACTCGGTTGATTGGTAATGGAAAGAGTTATCGACCGGGTATTAACTATGATGAAACATTTAGCCGGATTCTCAAACTGACCTATTGTAATAAAGTGCAGGGGTGATGTTAGGAAACTTTATTTGTAAGTGTTGAAGAAAATCACAATCAACTGGATCTATGAAGAGATAACAGTCCTAAAGATCAAAACAAGAAGAAGAAGATCAGATAGGACAACTGAAATGCACAGCATCTACTTCAAAGAATCACAAGTTGATCAAGAGCTGATTTGGATTATCAGAGAAGGTCATTTCTGATGGATCTGATGATATTTCTGATGAAATATCATCAGTTTCTGGCGATTCTGTTCATCAGATTTTCTGATGATTTGTTCACCAAAATTTCTGATGAAGTGGTTTATCAGAAATTCTGATGAATACCCCACTTGTCTAAAACCAAGCTCTATCCTGCCACCATGACCGAAGCAAGTTGATATTATTGGATATCATGATTACAAAGGCAACTTGAACGTTGGATTCAATGAATATGTCAAATTGATACTTTTTGTAGGACTTATTGCATGAATAAACTATTGTTTATTCATGTACCCAGCCTTCTATAAATAGAAGGCTCAACCAGCAGAAGACAATTGAGTTTGAAGCTTATCATTCATATACAACACACAAACTCCATTGCCTTTCTCACCCACATAATTTAAGATTCATTTGTATTAGATAATAATCTTACAATCACCTTGTAACTATTTTGTTTCAAAGTGATATAAACTTGATAATTCTGTAGGTCTTGTTTCTGAAAGTCTGATTTCCATTTCCGCACATCTTTTTCACATCTACTGAAATCACTTGCCATATTACACGAAAAGAAGTTGTTTAGGCCATACTGGGTCCAACAATTTGTATCAGAGCAGATTGAATAAACTATTTTCAAACGATCAATCACTCATCTTCTTTTCTCTAAATATGGCCAGCTTTCAATCCTGGAATAATGCTTTTAATATTGGTTCTATGTCTAAACCTCCGACTCTGGTCAGAGAGGAATACCCCCAATGGAAAACAAGGATGGTCAATTTCCTAAATGGTCATGACCGAGCTCTGTTTCAATCCATTGAAAGGGGTCCACATATGCTAATGACTGATATACCAGCAGTTCTAGCAACTGACCAAACACCAGCAATCCCTGTCTCCCGTGCTCCCAAAAGTGAAATAAACTGGAGCGCGGAAGACAAGGATCTGGTGGCTGGGGATGAAAGGGCAAAGTCACTCTTAATAATGGCCATCCCCAATGAAATATTTTCACAAGTTGATGCATGTGCATCAGCTAAGGAAATATGGGATCAGTTGGAAAATCTTTGTGAAGGAGGAGAAAGGATGAGAAGAAACAAGAGAACAAACAATGTTTCCTCATATGAGAGGTTTAAAAGTTTACCTAATGAAAGATTAAATGATACATATCAAAGGTTTACAAAACTTTTAAACGAGCTAAAGAAATTTGGTATAACTAAATCAAATGATGAAAGAAACATAAAATTTCTTGATGCTTTACCTAGAGAATGGAGAAGTCTGACCATGACTTTGTCCTCAACCTTAGAACTAGGAAACATGAGTCTTTATGACTTATACAGCATCTTGATCCCCAAAGAGGAAGAAATATTTGAAGAAACCATTTAAAGAGGGGGATCTTTAGCTCTTATCTCAAACTCACAAAGACCAACACCTTCCAATGATCCACAACCTTCAAACAGCCAAAGTTTTGAAATTTCTGATACTTCATCAGATTTTTCAGCTTTTGCTGAAGCAATAGCACTGCTCACCAAAACATTTGAGCAGAGGTTGAGGGGAGGAGGCCAGAGATACCAGAGAAGTGACAGAGGGAGGATGGATGGAAGATCTAAGGAAGAAGTTAGATCTAAGGATAAAGGGAAAGCTGAGGTTGTGTGCTACAAGTGCAAGCAAAGATGTCACTATGCATCAGAATGCAAGACCAAGAAGCTGAAAGATGTTGCTTACTATGAGAAGAAGCTTGAAGAAGCTAAAAAGCAGCAGCAGCAAGTCAGCTTAATTGTTGGGACAGATACATGGCTATCTGATGACTCTTCTGATGAAGAAGAAGAACAAATGGCCAACTTATGTCTCATGGAACTTTCTGATGGCATACTAGAAACTTCAGGACAACAGGTAAATTTAGACAATCTTGATCTTGAACACAAGCTAAATGAGCTCATGTCAGATTTTCTAAATTTGCAAGTTAAACATAAATCAGATATTGAAAAATCTGATGAGTTGCAAAGGACCATGAACAAAATTATTCTTGAAAACCAATTACTCATAGAAGAAAGTTTAGATCAAAGAGCTAAAATTGAGTTCTATGAAAATGAAAGAAAAGATCTTTACAAGAAAATCAATGATAAAGAAATTAATGTAAGAGGTTTTCAACAAGCCAAAGAATTTATAAACTTCATTGAGTCCACAACAAAGAACAAAGGAGAGGGTTTGGGATATGTAAGAACAAGTAACAACAAACCCACTGTCTTTGTAAAAGCAACTCAACAGATTTCTGATAAATTTACATCAGAAACTGATTCTGAAACTTGCAAGTCAACCTGTTCTAAATACTCTTTTGATAAACCCAACTTTGAACCAAAAAGAAGTGAATGCAAACAAGAGTCTGTTAAAACTCCAGAAGCAGTTCACTCATTTTTTCAAAATTATCCCATCATTCCATCACAAGAATGTATATCAGAAAATTCTGATGAATCTTGTATGTGTGTTGACATACTGAAGCTTGTTCAACACCATCTCCAAAAGAAAAATAAAAATTTTGTTTATGGTTCAGCATATAACAAAAATTCTGATGAAAGACCATTAAGAAGAAATAATCGGATTAAAATTTCATCAGAAAGAGTACCCAAGCATGCCTGGGTACCAAAAATCCTCTAACCATTCCTTTTCAAGACCATCATGTGCAGCAGATCTGGTACTGCGATTCAGGAAGCTCCAAGCACATGACTGGGGACAGGAGCTTACTCAGCAACTTTGTTCCAAAGCTGGGTAAAATGGTAAATTTTGGAAATGGAGTGAAAGGGAGGATCATGGGATACGGATGTATAAGGTATGGATGCTTGACCATTGAGAAAGTAGCCTATGTTGAAGGCTTAAAGTATAATTTGCTGAGCTGTGGTCAATTCTGTGACAAAGGTTTTCAGGTAACCTTTTTACCAGAAAAATGCTTGCTGATAGGTATGGATGATAACAAAATATATTTAAGTGGAAAAAGAATAAGACAATCAATATACTATTTTGATTTCAAAGAAGAAAATGAACATCCAAAATTATGTTTATTTTCAAAAATCAACAAAGGAAGTAGTTGGTTGTGGCATAAAAGGCTGGCTCACTTACATTTCAAAAACCTAAGCAAACTAGCAAGCAAGGGTCTGGTAAAAGGATTACCTTTTATATCCTCAAAGAAGGATAAAATTTGTGATGCTTATGAGATGGAGAAATCCAAGAGAAGCTCACACAAATCCGTTTCTGAATCTTCTATTACACAAAATTTGGAACTTTTACACATGGTTTTTTGTGGACCCATAAGTACAGAAAGTTTTTCTAGAAAGAAATACATACTAGTAATAGTTGATGATTATTCCAGATACACATGGGTCGAATTTTTAAGGAAGAAAAGTGAAACACCTGATCTGATCAATAATTTTATCAAGAAAATTGAAAATCTGTTAAAACTAACAGTCAGAAGGATCAGATCAGACAATGGGACAGAGTTTAAAAATTAAAAAATTGACAGGTTTCTTGTAAGTAAAGGAATCTCTCATGATTTTTCTGCTCCCAGAACACCTCAACAGAATGGGGTTGTTGAAAGAAAGAATAGAACCTTAGTAGAGGCTGCCAGAACAATGCTTGCTTATGCTAAAATGCCCACTCACTTTTGGGCAGAAGCAATAGCAAATGCATGTTTTACTCAAAATAGAACCCTAATCGACAAAAGGCTAAACAAAACACCTTACAACATTATAAATGGAAGGATTCCAAGTGTAAAATTTTTACACACATTTGGTTGTAGATGTTTTGTTTTCAATGATTTTGAAAGCCTTGAAAAATTTGACAGAAAAGCATAGAAAGGTATTTTTCTTGGATATTCTTTGTCCTCAAAAGCTTATAGAATTTTTATTCTTAACACAAGGACAATCAGAGAAAGTTTGTATGTTTCATTTGATGACTCATCAAAAACAGAGGTTTCTGATGAATACATGAAAGAAATAAATTTTTCTGACAAACAAGAAAATTATGAACATCTCTTTGAAATGATATCTGAAGATTTCCTAGAACATGATAAATCTCTCACATACAAATCAACAGATATTCCATGTACTAACCCTGCAGAACAAGTGAACAGTACATCAGATAATCAAAATTCTGGTACACTACCTACAAATGAGTCAACTGTTCAGAGGGAAACTTCAAATCCATCAGAACCAACAACTTTTCATAACAAGTTAAGATGGATCAAAGGACATGTTCATTCTGACATCATTGGCAATCTAGCTGATGGTGTGAGAACAAGATCTGCAACTGCACATGAGTGTGCATATGTTGGGTTCCTAAGCAAGATAGAACCCAAGTCTGTCAAAGAAGCTCTGAGTGACTCAGACTGGATTCAAGCTATGCAAGAAGAGCTTGATCAGTTTGAAAAGAGCAAGGTATGGGATCTGGTACCCAAGCCTAAGGACAAATCTGTCATAGGCTCGAAATGGCTATTCAGGAATAAATGTGATGAGAATGGCATAATCACCAGGAACAAAGCAAGGTTAGTGGTCAAAGGTTACTATCAACAAGAAGGTATTGATTATGATGAAACTTTTGCACCAGTAGCTAGATTAGAAGCTGTAAGAATTTTTCTTGCTTATGCTGCATCCAAGGATTTCAAAGTTTATCAAATGGATGTAAAATCAGCTTTCCTAAATGGTAAAATTGAGGAAGAAGTTTATGTGCAGCAACCAGAAGGCTTTGTTGATCCAAAATTTCAAAATCATGTTTATAAATTAAACAAAGCCTTGTATGGGTTGAAGCAAGCTCCTAGAGCCTGGTATGAAACCTTGTTAAACTTCTTACTCAATTCTAGGTTTACTAAAGGTACTATTGACACCACACTTTTCCTCAAAACACACAAAGGTCATACTTTGTTGGTCCAGATATATGTTGATGACATTATATTTGGATCAGCAAATGAAAAATTTTGTAAAAAGTTTCAAAAGTTGATGACTAGCCACTTTGAAATGAGTATGATGGGTGAGTTAACCTTTTTCTTAGGGTTACAAGTTAAACAAAGAATTGATGGAATATTTTTGAGTCAATCAAAATATGTGAAAACAATTCTACAAAAATACTCACTTGAAAACTGCTCTGTTTCAAAAACTCCCATGGCAACAGGGAACAAATTAGATTCTGGTAAAGACGGAATTAGTGTAGATATTAAAACCTATAGGGGAATGATAGGATCATTGCTATATTTGACTGCAAGCAGACCAGATATCATGTTTGCAACATGCTTTCTGGCCAGATATCAATGTGATCCTAAAGAATCCCACTTAAAAGCTGTAAAAAGGGTTTTCAAATATCTAAAAGGCACATCAGAACTTGGTCTCTGGTATCCAAAGGATACAAACCTTGAATTAATTGCATACACAGATACAGATTATGCAGGGTGCAAGATTGACAGAAAAAGCACATCTGATGCTTGTCAGATCTTGGGAGAAAAATTGGTATGTTGGGCAAGCAAGAAGCAAAACTGTGTTGCCACATCAACAGCATAATCAGAATATGTAGCAGCACAAGTTGCTGTTCACAAGTGCTGTGGATGCAAACTCAACTGAGGGACTATGGAGTAAATCTGACAAAAATACCCATTCTATGTGATTCAAAGAGTGCAATTGCAATAACAGAAAATCCAGTTCATCACTCAAGAACCAAACACATAAATGTCAGATATCACTGCATAAAAGATCATGTGGAGAAAGGTAACATAGAAATGTATTTTGTTCCAACTGAAAACCAAATTGCTGATATCTTTACAAAGCCTCTTGATGAAAAGAGACACAACTTTTTGATCAACAAACTGGGCATGGTTAATTTAAAAGATGAAAATTTTTCAAAAAACAAAAAGACACAAATTGAAAACCAAATTGATGATCATCAAAAGTCTGATAATCAAAGACTAATTAAACAAGGTTCTGATAAAGAAATCCATCAATCTGATGGAACAATAGAAAGTCTGATAAATCATCAATGAATGTGATGATTTATCAGAAAATCTGAAGAGATGTCAAAATTTCTGATAAAATCATCAGAAATTCTGATACAAAATCAGAAACTTTGTTTAAAACAGCAAGATGATCATTAATCATCAAGGACTCCTATCTTCATGCATATCCCAGTTGTATAAATTCATAGTTGTGCATAGTTTATTTTTTTTGTATTTTATTAAAAAAAAGCAAAAAGGGGGAAAAGTAACATGCATTAAGATAAAATTCAGAAAAATCAACCGTCACAAGAAATTTTTGCAGAAATGTAAACTTATTCTTACAATACCAATGCATGCAACATCATTTTTCATAAGAAGTTTAAGAGACACATAGGCACTAAAATGATTAGGAGCTATGAAAGTAGCCGCCTAGCTATTAAATGCTTACTCACACATGGGGCTTAGTAGACTGTCATATTCACTGCAACAGATACCGTCTTAATTGAAGAGATGAAAATAAAAACCTTTTGCTGTTAATATCATCTATGAGGAACTATCACTTTCATCTATAAATGTTAACAACCTGAAAAGGACTTTCTTCACACCAAAATCATCTCTTCAAAAGCCCTTCATCAGAAACTTCTTATTTTAGAAATGGGTCACCCAAAATCAATGAAAGTTACACAATTCCCTCTCCCTCTTCACAGACATCATAATTTTAGGGTAATATCTAACTTGGAAGGACCTGCATGGGAGGACTGCAGGTATGTGTATAATATGATCATGCGAAGTCCCTTGGGTTTGCTGTATCAACACATGTCACTATATATCCACAACTTCTACAGGAATTTTGGTGGAATGCTCAAATCGTTTTAAGTGGCACTTCCATGTGGATTGATAGCAAAGTTATAGGGGTAAAAATCACCCTAAAGGAGGAAACACTCAGAGATGTCCTCCGGTTGGGTGATGATCAAGAAAACACCTTCCTGGATAAGGCAGATGTGCAACAAACCTTGACAGAAATGGGCTGTCATTCAAACAACATGTCAAGGCAGGTTAGCAAATCTGGTTTTATACCACCTTTCCAGTATTTGGTGACACGGCTGAGTGTCTACTTTTCTAAAAAACTTGGGCACTTCAATGAGCTGTCCCATAGGATGATGGAAGTGATTCATGCTATTGTACAGGAAAAACCTTACAACTACACTAAGTTTCTCATGAGAGACTTAGAAGCAAACATTCATGATCGTCAACCTTTTCTGATCTACCCTCGATTCGTAACCAAGGTGATCACCAGTCAGCTAGACTTTGGAGGAGTGAGAAGTTGGTATCCAAGGGAAGAGCTGGCACTTCAAGAAAACATAAGAGATCCCACCCTGGTTCCATCAACGAATCACACTAGATGAATAACCAGTCTCTGGTTATTTGTGAAGTGCATGTACAACGTGCTGGATGAGGAGGAGGAGGAGGAGTAGTTGGTGTTTGCTTGTTTTGTTTGTTTTTGTGTTTTTTTGGTTATATATTAAGTTTGTCTTATTTTTTTATTTCTCTACTTAGAAAAACAACAAAAACTTGTCAATTGATCTAGGGGGAACTTAAACAATAAGTCTGATAAAAAAACAAGGAAAATCTGGTGAATATCAAATGAAATCTGGTAGGATTTAGTGAAACTCAGAAAATCTGATGATCAATCAGAAAATCTGATAATTTTTCAGAAACCCCATTAAGCCATCAGAATCTGTTCATACACCAGAAAATTCTCAAGATAAACTGAAATTCTGATAATGTATCAGAAAATCAATTCTTTTTATCAGAAAAATCTCTTGACAATCAGGAAGTCTGACAAATCATCAGAAAACATTGCCTTTAACCGGATTCAAAGAAACTTATGATCATCTAAATTTTTGAAATAAGTTTCTTTCAAAATATTTTTTTTTTCTGAGGACTGGAACAAGCTATATGTAAAATACTTCCTGAAAATCAGAGCAAAGGTGTGGAGTTCAAAACTGCATGGTAAGTAAAAATCTTTGAACTCTACTTATTCCCTCTCATCTAAAAAAAAATTATGCTGATTCAATTTCTCTAAATGAATCAAATGCATTCTGATGATATATAAAGGAAATTCAACTCTAAAAAGCATTACTCAAAGATTTTCTGATATATATCATCAAGAGGAAAACTTGGGAAGATACATAATCTTAGAAAAGGTTTTTATTAGACCTTTTTGAAACAAAAGGGGTCCCACATGCGGAAAAGGTGCAAGTTGGACATTAGTGTATATCCGCTAAATCCTTGGTATCTCTAATTTTCATTAAAAGATTTACATTAAATTAGAGATAAACCAATGGTTTTTCAAAAACGGTTGTTTCCTAAACGGATTAAAACATCATTAAGGTGTCATTAACCACCTTGAATACAAACAACCTACGAAAAACACTCAAAGATCTCTGTCTTTGTTCACTACAAATACATCATTCAAAAACAGAGACTTCAATCTTCAACCTTCAAACTCAAAACCCTAAAACCCTTTTCCGAAACAAAAACCCAAATTCTTAATGGCAGCTACCAACATCAACACACCACCAGTTGAACACTCTATTCCGTTAATCACTGAAGCTGAATTTCTTCCATTAAACAGCAACAATGAAGCAATGAATGACAACATTGAAGAGTATGACATGAAGTGTCAAATTCTCATTGAATTTCTGATCAGATGCCCGATAGCTCAAGCTCTCACAAAGACCAGAGAGGTACCAGAAAGACTCCTATAACAAGTTGTGAAAACTCTCAAAGTCTCAAGTCAAATGGAGCTAACAGCACATGTATGGGAAAATATCTTCATTACAATCTCACCGAAGAAAATAAGGGAATGTTTAGAACTACCCTTAAACTAAGTCTATGAAGAAGCACCGGAAAAAGATGATATGTTTGCACAACTTGATGCTGTAATGGGCTACAAGACAAAGATTTCAAAGATCAATGAATTCAAGAGAAACAAGCAACCTGCCTTTTGGCAAGTGTTAATGGAGATCCTGAACAAGTGTTTATCATCAAAGATTGGAGGTACAGACCAGATTAATATGAATGTTCTGACAATCATGCTCAACCTCATAAATGGGTTGAATATTGATTTTGGAACAGAAATATTTAATCTGATCAGAAGATCAATTCTGACTAAAACTGGAAGGATAGATTCACATCTACCCTTTCCCAGATTTCTGTCAATCTAATTTCTGATGCATTTTCTGAAAGGAACCTAGAAATTCCAAAATCAAAAAATATGTGGAAAACAGAAATCATGAGACCTTGGACTGCTGTAGGGTCTTGGAAGTCAGATTATGATGTACATGTTCTGTCAGAAAAAATGATGTATCTGATGCCAGAAGATTCACCATACAAAAGAAAATACCTGAAGATGTTAAGCAAAAGGCCAGAAAACAAAGAAGGTTTTGAAAATGTGCCCCCCATGGAGCATGATGCATAAGAGTCAGGCACACCAAGAATGGAGCAGCAGGGTGAATCTGATCCTCATCCAGCTGATAAAGATGTGAATATGAGTCCTGTGGCAGAAGAACTTCATGCTGAAGTCTCACATATGGGAGAAACAGGTGCGCAACACTCTAAACTCAATATATTTCATAATTCTGAGAGTGATTCTGATGAGTCAATTCAAGGAAAGTTTGAAATTGTACATAGAGGCACTATTTCTACAAAACAAAATGTGAGTGAAACCAAAGAACCATTTTCTGAATCAGATTCTGAGGAGGAAAATATGGTGGCAACAGGTGGAGATCAGTCTACTGATTAAGGAAACCTGGATGAGAAAACTAAGAGTTTCTCAACAACTCATGGAGAACCTGAAAGGGTTCAAGGATATGAGGAAAACCAGGACTTGAATATGTTTCAGTTTTCTGGTGAGGGAATAGAGAATATGGAATATTTCCATCCTCTTAACCTCAGAACAGCAGAGAATGTGTTTTCTGCTGGAGTTAGAGGTGGAACATCTGTTGTTTCTCCTATTTACCAAGGACATCAATCTATGTCCACTGAACAACTTCAGAAGGAACTTGAAGATACAACTGCAACTAAGAAAACAGCTACAAAAATAAAACTTGATTTGATACTGGAAGAAATCAGAAATAAAAAATTAGAGATCAATGTTTTATCAGAAACTGTCAAAGCTGTACAGAAGCAGATAGAAGATAACACTGTAGCTCTCAACAAACTACAAGAGTCATCAGAAAACAGAGAGAGCTCATCAGAATTCAAGAAAGCTCTCAATGAACTACAAGATATCAAGAAACAGATGGCTGGAGTTGCAACTGCAGGAGAAAGCTCAAGTTCAGGAAGAATTCTTAAAGAAATACAGTTCCTCAGAGCCAACAACAACAGCATGACTGAGGCTTTTGAGAAACTGTTGATGGAATAGACTGCACAAAGAAATCAAGAAAACCAGGAGTTTCAGAAAATGAAGAAACAAGAAGAAATAAATACTCAAGCTCTTACTAATGTCCATTTGTTAGTAAAGAGATTGCGGTATAATGTTGCCAGACTAGCAAAAGTTGACCTTCTTGAACTGAAAGCTCCAATTCCACAAGAAAGACAAGCAAGAGGATCAGAAATTCCTCAACAACAACCAGAAAACATTCAGCAAGATCAAACCAAACAAACAGAAACACCAACAGATCAAAAACAGAAGCAGCCCATAGGTCCACCTCCAGATAAACAAAAGTTACTCATGGGTCCTCCACCAAACGTCCCAAAGCCAGATACTTCAAAGGTCCAACAGAAAGAACATGCTCCAGTTCAGTCATCTCTACAGCCATCACAGGAGAAACAAATTTTAGCATAAGGATGGACACAAAGAAAAGAGAAGAATGGAGCATGAAGTGACCTCCTCAGAAAGGCCAAGAAAAGTAATGAGAGAAGGTTCAGAAGGAAACATCAAAGAAGTAGAAGTGCTGAAAGATGATTTACACACAATGATGTACCCTAAAGAACATCTAAAGCACTACTACTGGAAAGGTCCAGAAGACAACCCAAAAAGGCCACTCTCTCCATTGAGTAAAGGTATTGTTGAAGAAAGAAACAATGGAAGTTGGGTAATTCTGCACAAACACTTGACCAATCCAATAGTATCTATTGAAAGAATCGATACTTTGACCACTGGAGGAGGCATTTTAGGTTATGAAGGACAAAACAAGTATACCCTGATCAGAAAAGATAATAGTGAACAAAAGGTTACTGATGCAAATCTGGCTGAGGATATTCACCCAATGGGTATAATCAAAATGAAGAATATCATTGATAAAGAGAAAAGTAATTCAGTGGTGATCAGAAGAGCCCTTAATAGTCTCAAAAGTGCAGGAGCAAAGTTATACAACAGGGCTACACTGGCATATTTTGATCTATGTGTCAATTTTGAGTATAGCAACAAAGTGCTAATACCTCCTCCCAACACCACAATTCCAGCTGAAATTCCTTCTAAACTGGTAAGAACTGGAGCAATCTTTGACAAACCAGAAATGTGTGTAGTCTTCAAAGATGCTAATGAAAAGAAAGCTCTGTTCAGAGTCAGTGAAATATGCAGATATTCAAATCAAACTCTGAAATATATAAGGAACTGCATGAATGAGAAACAAGAGCAGCTCAAAAAGAAAGGAAAGAACAATGAACAGCTGAGAAAAACAATTGAGGATTGCATTGAAAACTGGATGGAGTCAAGAGAATGGTACAAAGACATGTATGTCAGCTGCAACAAGTATATCTCCTACAAGAAACAGTTAAAGAAAGGAGATATGCACAAGAGAGTGAAGCTGAATTGAAGAACTTGTTTATTTGAATTTTCATCTTTTATGTAATTTGTTTTTCAAAAACTTCGGCAACTGGTTTAAATTTACAAGTATTATGTTTCCACTGTTTGGTAATTTTATGTTCATAAGGTAGTTCATTTTCTTACAATACTTAGGGGGAAAC
Organism: Helianthus annuus; assembly: GCF_002127325.2. NCBI lineage: Eukaryota > Viridiplantae > Streptophyta > Magnoliopsida > Asterales > Asteraceae > Helianthus > Helianthus annuus. The sequence continues at coordinate 57,404,664 of NC_035445.2, forward strand.
TGTTAGGAAACTTTATTTGTAAGTATTGAAGAAAACCACAATCAACTGGAACTATGAAGAGATAACAGTCCTAAAGATCAAAACAAGAAGAAGAAGATCAGATAGGACAACTGAAATGCACAGCATCTACTTCAAAGAATCACAAGTTGATCAAGAGCTGATTTGGATTATCAGAGAAGGTCATTTCTGATGGATCTGATGATATTTCTGATGAAATGTCATCAGTTTCTGACGATTCTGATCATCAGATTTTCTGATGATTTGTTCACCAGAATTTCTGATGAAGTGGTTTATCAGATGTTGGTGCATATGTCTGTCGACTTCGTCTTGTATCGAGTCTTGTAATAAGTTAGATAGATCAGGGCACGTTGTTTGAGAAAATAGAGTTTTAGGAGATGTTGTCCATTTCGCACAAAATGGCACTGGCCAACTCGTGTGAGACCATTCCATGCGAAATGGCCTCTCCTATAAATAGTTGCCTAGTTCATTTCATTTGTAACTTTCTGATTCCGGTGCGGAGGTGCTGCCGAAGTGTCTCCATCCTGTAAAACGTTGTGAAATCAATATAAGAGACAATTAAAGTGTATATCAAGCTGATTCAACATCAAAACGTCTGATTCCACCTCTCGTTTTGATCAAAAACTCTTCTGAATGACTCGTTTGGTCGTGCAAACGATCCTACAAGTGGTATCAAAGCTCAGGAGGAAGAGTTCTTACCGATTCAGCTTGATTTCATCAAAATTCTGATTTCTACACCTTCTTTTACAAGATTTTTCAAAATTAAACAAGATTTCACGGTTAAAATGGGCTAATTTTCACATATAACGTGCGAAAACTATTTTAACAAACCCTTGAAAGAATCAGACCTAAAATCGAACTAAAACTTGATCAATTTGTCAAAATCATGGCCGTTTGTGTGACATCAGCACCATTTTGCACGAGTTGAACCTTCCATTTCTCACGAAGTGGACCTATTTCGCATAAAAGTGTCATTTCGTTTGAAGCATACTTCCAATTCGCACGAATTGCACCCAGGTCGCACCAAAGAGTTTCCAATTCGCACGAATTGAGCATTGTGACCCATTTCGCTTGAGATTAGGTCCAGTTCATTCGAGATGCAAATACCAGTTCACACGGATTGGTTGTTAAGTCTCCAGTTCGTTTGAATTTGACTAGTTCGTTTGAAAGCCTGTTTGTGTAAACATTCGAAACCGAAACATGGATAACGAATTTTATAATGCCTTTGCTACTGCCCCGTGTACTCCTGTTACCGTTACTCAGAGTGTGAACATGGAAAATGAAACGGGAACATTGCAAAAACCCCCAAAACTGATGGGCATTGAAGAATATCATAGTTGGAAAGAACGTTTTGAGAATTGGGTTCAGGCAAATCATCTAAGGTCTTGGGATTGGGAATGTATTGAAACTAAGTATAATAGACCACGTTCTTGTTTGGGATTTGAGAAGATTATCTCAGAATTTTCAGATAAAGAGAGAGATATGTATAAGGCAGAAAAAATGATGGTCAGTTTACTTCAACAAGCTGTGAAAGAAGATATTTTCATATTACTTCAACATGATGGTAGTGCATATTCGATTTGGGATGCACTTCGAACAAAATTCGAAGGAAGTGCAGAGATGATCAAGAGTAAAAAATCATTATTGAAGAAGGAATTTGAATTGTTTACAAGTGTGCCAGGTGAAACTACAAAGACTCTCATTGAGAGATATTGTCATCTAGTGCATTCAATGTCTCGATTGGAGATTACTAAAACTCCAGAGGAATGGGTTGAGAAATTAGCCGATGCTTTACCTCAAAAAGAATGGGGTACATATCTCATGATTTTGAAGAATACCGGTGAATATAGTAGACTGTCGATTGCACAATTCATTGAGAAACTTGAGGGACAAGATCTTGAACAACAAAAGATTGCTAGAATGAATAATTCAAGCAGTCAACAAGACATCAAAATGTATTACAAAGGAAATGTTCAAAATGTTGAAGCTAGTCCAAAGATCCAAACCGCTTTCAGCGCAGAGAACTCATCCAGATCACTCAATCAAAGTTCAAACAACAACAATGGATTTTCTTCATATCCGCGTGTTAATCCGAATGCTTCAACTTCAAATCATCAGTTCCAAAGCTCAAACAACAGTAATGGTCATATGTTACACTGCAACATCACGTTGCATCTTTAGAATGGTCAAAATTTCTCTGAAGAAGTCGCTAAAGGTCATATGGCATTACTATCTACAGTGTTAGAATCTTACGAGAGTTTGGTTGCGGGAAGGATCGGAAATCCTATGTTGACAAAAGAGGATTACGATCAGATCGATGCTGAGGAAATGGAGCTTATGGATATTAAGTGGTGTTTAGCAAGTGGGTTGAGGAGAGCTGAGAAATTTAAGCAGATTACAGGAAGAGATGACTTTCGTGATGCTAATCTTTCTACTTTAGGTTTTGATAAATCTAAAGTTACTTGTTTTCGATGCAGGGAAAAAGGACATTTCAAGAGGGAATATACCAATCGAGAAGCAGGTGGAGCTCAGAATCCATTCGGAAATAGTGATTATTATCGGAAAGCTATATATCAACAAGTTGCTCAACAACCGTCATCATCCCATGCGATTGAAGATGGAAAGAAGAAAGCTTATCTAGTTAATCAAGATGATGAAAGAGTGCCTGAAGGTTTTAGCTGGGACAAATACATTCCGACCGATTCAAAGTTTAGAGCTTTCATTGCAAAAATAGTTCAAGAACCAGAATTGATGAAAGAGTGGATGGATGTGTTTGCAGATGATGAGAAAAGCCAAGATGGAGAGTCTGTTTCTTCAGAGAATAGTTCAGAAAAGACACAAGTCTTTGATCAATCATCAACTGATAGTAGCGATGATGAGGAAGAAATTAATCAAATTAACATTGGCAAAACTCATTTATCTCCTGAAAGTTTCAAATTTTATTTTGCAGATAAATTGGAGAAGCTAAAGGAGAGACGAGCAGCAAAAGTAAAGACAGAAGCTAATGTTGCTGAGAATGAGATGAATGAACAGAGTAAAGAGGTCAAAGTTGTTGAAAAGATTGTAGAGGTCACTAAACCTTTTCTGAAATGTTTGGAACCATGCCAACATTCTGAAGAAAAAGACAAGAAGTATAGTGAGCTCGATGAGATAAAAGAAAAACTATTGTTCGATGTCAAGTATGTGAAAGAGTCGTATGATGTGTTGAACAGAACGGTGAATAGTTTGGAAAAGACAAACTCTGAAAGGGAAGATGCTTTGATTATGATAAATGCAACAATGATGTCTAAGCAGAAAGAAATCAATCACTATATTGAAGAGTGTGCAAAGTTAAAACAGGAATTAGAAACTGAAAAGACTGAAAATGAAAGAATCAGACGACTGCTACAAAGTTATTCAAGTTCTGATTATTTGATTGATAGAATTTATTCTATTGTTGCAGGTTTTGAAGCTTTTCAAGATAAGAAGCCAGAAGAGAAGGATACTGGTAAGAAACAAAGTGTCAGTTATAACAAGTGTCCGCCTCCGATATGGGAAGGTTATTCTCCCAGAAATCCAAATGAGGAACAAGTCAAAAAGACAGTCAATATAAAGTTAAAGTCCGAAACAACTGATGATTTACCAGACAACATTGATGTCATATTCACAGCGTTTGACACTGATCATGAGTCTGAGTTAATAAAGAAAGTGGTTGATCAGGTGTTGGATAAGGATGAGGAGTCAGAGTCAAAGTCTGAATCTGAAAGTTCGAGTTCGTCAGTCAACAGTTCAAAATCATCAGTCAAACGGGTTTATAATAAAGAATTTTTTTTTATCAAAAAATAATTTGAATGACGAAACATTCAAAGTTGCTTATACTATGAATGATTCTGACAATGTCACAGCCCCCGACCCCTATCCCGGGAGCGGGCAGCCGTGAGCCAGTTTTGGTGGTATCTTGTTATTGTCTAATTTGGCAGCGGAATTTTTCATCAGGACCGTAGTTAGGAAATATTTTATCAGAGTAAAATACCACGTTTTCATAAGATTAAACACATGGGTAAAACCCAAGTTTTCAGTACACACATTTTCATAGGAATACATCCTATTTTTATTTAAGAAAAACATCTATTTCTTTTAGGTAACTCTATTGCCACTTTTCCAAGCCTTCAGTGCTGTCCAGCTGGCTTCAATTTGGCTTTCACATATTGTTACCTGAAACGCGTTTAAAAACATTTTGTCAGTGGGAAATACTGGTGAGTCAATCCCAGTTCGATCAAGTTTTTAATAAAAACCATAGTACAGCATTGAGGGTGCATCCGTAATTACATTTGTTTCCAAGTTATATCAATTACCACCACACGGTACTGTCGTTCCGACTTATGGTCATGTTACTCCTTACCAGGTTGTAACAAATTTTGTATACAAAACCCCAAATTTACCGACTGTAATTGTATCCTTACAAATACTCAATAACTGCTTAATGTAAAATTAATTAAGTGAGGTTTTGTAAAAACATTTAACAAAAGAGGATTACTCACATTGTTGTCTTAGATTATCCGTAAGGGTTTCCTGACGACAATCTATAAATTACACAAATGCACGCGTGTTAGTATAATAACCCAATTTAACGTTAGTAATACCCTCTCCGAGACGGCATTCCAACGACTACGTCGGGCAAAACCTCGACAGCCGTTACGGAACCCTAGATCAATCGGGCAGAGTATCTAATACGTCTCCAGGGGTTATGATACTTACATCGTAGCGGAATCTCGCTATTTAGGGGGTATAACACCCGATTATAGCTTCTACTATGTGAGAATTCATAAGAAAGAAAAGAAATTGAGCGAGTAGACTGAAGATCCGAGGCCTTCTTTATATAGGGCCAGATCTTGACCATGTCGCGGCCCGCGTAAAACAAGAACAGGGCCTACGCGGCCCGCGTAGTAGCCCGGGTAGGTTTTAGGTGATCCAGGTCATCGCCTAGGTTTAACACGAGTCGGACACGTGGCCTCACCGGAGCTCGCCTGGTCCTTAAGTTGTCGCGGCCCGCGTAAGGGTTTACTAAGGTTTACGCGGCCCGCCTGAAACCCATTTTCTTTGTTTTTTATTTATTTTTAATATAATAACGTAGTTTGGGCTCTATTTTCACATACGGGGTGCATTTTAAGACATATGGGGTATTTTAAAATATATTAGGGTGTCGGTTAATATCAGGGTTGTTATATCCTCCCCACCTTGTTTTAGAGCTCGTCCTCGAGGTCTACTGGAACAAGTGTGGATATTTCCTTTGCATTTCTGATTCAAGCTCCCATGTGTACTCAGGTCCTCTTTTGGAGTCCCACTTCACTTTGACCAGAACTAATCTTTTATGTTTGAGATTCTTGACTTTCCTATCTTCAATTTGTAGAGGCCTTTCAACAAATTTGAGTTGTTCATTTACCTCTATGTCCTTAAGAGGTACTACGAGTGATTCATCTGCTAAACATTTCTTGAGATTAGATACATGAAATACATCATGTATTCCTGCCATTTCCTCTGGCAGTTGTAGCTGATAAGCTACAGGTCCTATTTTTCTAATAATATCAAAAGGTCCAACATACCTGGGACTTAGCTTCCCTCGTTTGATGAATCTTATCACTCCTTTCCAAGGAGAGACTTTTAATACTACTGTATCTCCTACTTGAAATTCCAATGGTTTACGTCGGTTATCAGCGTAGCTCTTCTGTCGATCACGTGCTGCTTTTAGTCGTTCCTTGACTTGAATGATTTTGTCGGTTGTTTCCTGCACTATCTCAGGTCCAGATAGTTGCTTTTCCCCAATTTCTGCCCAACAGACTGGGTTCTGCACTTTTGTCCATAAAGTGCTTTGAATGGTGCAGCATTGATACTTGTGTGATAACTGTTATTATAAGAGAATTCTATTAAAGTCAAGTGATCATCCCAATTACCTCCGAAATCAATTACATAAGCTCTAAGCATATCTTCCATTGTCTGAATTGTCCTTTCGCTTTGTCCGTCCGTTTGAGGATGATAAACTGTGCTTAGATTCAACTTGGTTCCCATTGCTTTTTGGAAGCTTGTCCAAAAATGAGAGGTAAAACGACTATCCCTATCAGAAACAATTGATAAAGGTATTCCATGTAATGAAACAATTTCATTTACATATAATTTGGCTAATTGTTCCATACTATAAGTTTCCTTCATTGGTAGGAAATGAGCTGACTTAGTTAGCCTATCTACAATCACCCAGATTGTATCATTACCTGTTCTTGTTTTGGGTAATTTGGTAACAAAATCCATTGTTATCAATTCCCATTTCTAAACTGACATTTCTAGCTGTTGCAACAATCCTGAGGGTTTCTGGTGTTCAGCTTTGACCTGTGAACAAGTTAAACATTTAGAAATGTAAGCTGCTATATCCTTTTTCATTCCTATCCACCAGAAATTTTTCCTTAAATCCTGGTACATCTTATCACTTCCTGGATGCATCGTATACTTAGACTTATGAGCTTCTTCTAATATACGGTGACATACGTTTCCTAATTTAGGTATCCATGTTCTCTTTTTATGGAATCTCCAAATTCCATCTGTTCCTTGTTCTAGTTCCTTAATCATTCCCTTTAATTTTTCAATATCCTCCTTGATTACTGATTCTTGTGCTTTTCTAATCTGATCGTTTAAATCTACTTGTAGATTTAATTTAAGAGAACGTACCCTTTTTGGCTTTTTATGATACTTTCGGCTTAAAGCATCAGCCACTACATTGGCCTTTCCTGCATGATACTGGATATCACAATCATAATCACTAAGAATTTCCATCCAGCGTCTTTGTCTCATGTTCAACTCTTTTTTCCTGAAAATATTCCTTAAACTCTTATGATCTGTAAAAATGGTAAACTTACTACCATAAAGGTAATGTCTCCAAATCTTAAGGGCAAAAATTATGGCTCCTAATTCTACATCATGGGTTGAATAATTCTCTTCGTGATTCTTAAGTTGTCTGGATGCGTAAGCTATAACCTTTTGACGTTGCATCAATACACATCCATAACCTAACTTAGAAGCGTCACAATAGACTACAAAGTCTTTAGTTCCTTCTGGTAACGCTAGTATGGGTGCATGGGTTAGTCTTTGCTTAAGAATTCTAAAGGCTTCTTCTTGTTTTGGTCCCCATTCAAACTTAATGGATTTACAGGTTAACTTGGTTAAAGGAATGGCTATTCTAGAAAAATCTCGAATAAATCGTCTATAATAACCGGCCAATCCTAGAAAACTTCTAACCTCGATTGGTGACTCAGGGGTTTTCCATTTGGTAATCGCCTCGATCTTTGTTGGATCCACATGAATTCCTTCATGATCAACTAAGTGTCCAAGAAACTGTACTTGTTCCAACCAAAACTCGCACTTTGAAAACTTAGCGTAAAGCTTTTCCTTTCTTAATAAACTTAAAAGTGAGTGCAAATGCTTTGCATGATCCTCTTTACTCTTAAAGTAAATTAGAATATCATCAATAAAAACAATTATGAATTTATCCAAATATGGCTTACATATTTGGTTCATCATGTCCATAAATGCAGATGGGGCATTGGTTAAACCAAATGGCATGACAGTAAATTCATAATGGCCATACCTTATTCTAAATGCGGTTTTAGAAATGTCCTTTTTCTTGTACCTTTAGTTGATGATATCCTGATTTTAAATCAATTTTAGAGAAAAATCGAGCTCCTTGCAGTTGATCGAACAGATCATCGATTCTTGGTAATGGGTACCGATTCTTAATCGTGACCTTGTTCAATTCACGGTAGTCAATGCACATACGCATTGATCCGTCTTTCTTTTTGACAAACAAAATCGGCGCTCCTCATGGCGATGAGCTTAGTTGTATGAATCCCTTCTTTAACAATTCGTCTAACTGTTTCTTCAGTTCCTGCATTTAGGCGGGTGCCAAACGATAGGGCGCTTTGGCAATCGGTGTCGTTCCTGGTAGCAGATGGATTCTGAATTCAACTTCCCTGTCTGGCGATAGTCCTGGCAATTCTTCTGGAAAAACATCTGAAAACTGGGACACTACTGTAATGTCTTTTAGTTCTTTTCCTTAAGTGTTAGTGATTATAGAAATCAAATACACTATAGATCCTTTTCTTATATAACTTGTAGCTTTCATCACAGAGATAAATTTAGTGGATCTAAATGGTTTATCTCCTTTAATTGTGATCTTGTCACCTCTTGGTGAATTTACTTGGATTGACTTTTGATCACATAAAATACTGGCTTTATTGGCTATTAACCAATCCATTCCTAACACGAGATCAAATCCTGCTAGATTCATTGGGTAAACGTTTGCAATAAATTTTTGGTTATAAATTTCTATTCTTGCTCCCTGCAAGATTTCAGAAATCCTAACGGTTTCTCCATTTGTTGTCTCTACTAGACATTCTTGTGGTATTTTAGTTAATGATTGATTTAGAAGTTTGCAAAACGAAGTATTGATAAAACTTTGGTTTGCACAATGGTCAAATAATACTTTAGCAAAAATATCATTAACTAAAAACGTACCAGCTATGACGTCTGGAATCATCTTGGCTTCATCTGCAGTTAGAACAAATTCTCTAGCATTTTTAGTGTTCTTGTTGTTCGCAGCTAGAGCCAATTTCGGACAGTTTGGCTTAATATGACATTTTTCTCCATAGTTGAAGCACAATCCATTAGTTGGTTTCCTTCTGCAGATTTCTTCCTTGTGTCCTGGTGCTTTGCAGAAATTGCAGTAAGTGGAGCATCTTCTAGAATGCTTCTTTCTGCAGGTTTTGCAGTATGGTGCAGAGGTAAAACCTACATTCCTACGGTTGGAATTCCCAGAACGGAATTCTTGAGTAAGCCTTTGGGTTAGGTTTCTCCTCTGTCTTCTTCGCTAGTACGCACCAGTTCATCAGTCAAGGTATTGACTAGTTCTACGGCTTCTTCTATAGTTTGGGGTCTAGCTGCCTTGACTACATGTCTAAGCTCTCCAATTAATCCCCAGATATAACGGGAGATTAATACTGGTTCGGGTGATCCAAGGGTTGGTACTATCCTAGCATATTCAAAGAATGTAGTAGTGTACCCCTTACTATTTACCCCGGTCATTCTAAGGTTCAGAAACTTATTTGCTATATATTCCTTTTCATTGGGAGGGCAGAATTTCCTTTCTACCATATTTTTGAACTCCTCCCATTCCATGTTTTATACCCTATCACTTCCCCTTGACTGGAGGATAGTGTTCCACCATTCTAGGGCTGAGTTCTTAAACAGATTAGAAGAAAACATTATCTTATCTTCTTCAACACACTTGCTTATTGTCACACCCTGGCTTTGCGGAAGCGTGGTTAATTTGGTGTGACTTCTTAATACCTTAGCTTAATCATAACAAAGCTATATGAATTAAAAACATGCAAGATCATCCATTAAGTTTTAAAAACCAAATACAATACCATTGTTTTAACGGGAGTACACCCTAACAACCATAATCTTGTTCAACAAACAAACAAAACATAAACACAGTTTAAGGACTGTGACTTGTCCAGGAAAGAGTCACATTCCCTAAACCCCGGATGACCTCGGAAATTAATGCAGCGGGAAAACGTGCCATACCGTGCCAGATCCTTTAATTCCCTGAAATACATGTAAGTTGAAAAATCAACAATAATGTTGAGCGAGTTCATGTGTAGTGAGTAAGTAAAACCTTTGTAAAATGTCTGTATGTATGAAAATTCCTGGTATGTAGCAGTAGGGAAAAAGAGATCAATTAATGTGTAGCTAATACATTAATAAGTGAAATGGCCTAGGAAGCACTCAAACCTGTAACGCGTATTTCATACCGGTCCTTCCAGCGGAACGACATAGTCACCACATGCAGCCACACGCTGGCTCATGCGTGGGGCTCGCAACACCCGATAGATCTATCACTCATGCCTCTCGGTCCTTATACAAGGATTAATGGTCTTACGATAATAGCCTACCCATTCACATGATCTAGGTAATAACCCTCCTTACGCTATCCATACCATGTAAAAAGTACTTGTAATCATAGTAACATGTATTTCACCCCCGCAGTTTAGAAAACTGAAAACAGTTAAGAGAAAAGGGGGACATAAACTCACAGCGGTGCGTCTCTACCAAGTATACTCAAAATCAAGCAGCTGTGCAACGACCTACATGTACTAACTCTATTAGACGGACGGCCGTGCCTTAGCTTTATGGTTTAAGTTTTTGGGAAATAGTTAGACAACTATTTCGTGTTTACTTCTCGTATATACTTGGTAGTTAATCTCCTTCCCAAGGATGGGGGATTTAATACATGTGCGTTCGAATTACACCATTTACACCATTAAGTCTCACTTAATATATTTATTTCCAATTCCAAAATATAAGTATTTTTCTCAAAAATATTATATTTTCACTTCACATAATATTCCCCAAAAATAATACGTTGATAAATATACATTCACAATTATTTCCGCATAATGCGTAAGTTACGTTTTAGCGACCGTGTGGTAATAATAATTACCGTTGTAACTTATATGTTTATCGTGGAAGCGTTCGTAATATTTTGGATTCGTCAATGTTCGCAAATATTATTCTTACTCTAAAAGTAATATTTGTGTATTTTTCACAAAATAGTCATAAACAGTGTTGTGAAAATAAACATATATTTTTCACGTTCAGTTTTGTGAAAATCCCACCTCCGAATATTTGTAAATAAAGTCGTGGCGAAATATATTTTGAAAACATGTCGAAAAGATATTTCTAACACTTATAGTGAAAATAATTCTAAGTGTTAGGTTTTAGAAAAATTTCGCCAGAGTTTCCCCTGTAACTGGAGGTGGCCACGCTTTCAAGCGTATCATTTTCTTTTACAAAATAATTTCAACAACTTCTTTATTCAATCAACAATTTCCGACACATCAAACTAGTCGACAAGTATGTAAATTGCACAATCACATGAACTTATAGTTTTTCCGAAATTATAGTGTAAATCCCATTATATTTTGTGGATCTTTATATAAAGTAGCTTAATCTCGTAAAAACCTCGTTTTTAGAATAAATCCATCTTTACAACTTCCCGTCATCTTTCACAAAGATTGTTATTTTGTCGTAACTTTTCATTTCACAAGTATTTATACACTTGTGGTTTGTAAAAATCATACTTGTTAGTGTGCTATCCGACTTTTAGAAAACATGATTTTCTCGACACTTGGTACTTTGAAAATACCACTTGCAGGTACGTAGATCCGCTAGTTTTAAACACTATTTTACAAGTAAAAATGCTTTTACACAAGTTCATGTTTCTCGTGTGGTAGAGTTTCACCTTTTAACCCTTGCACCATTTCAAACAAGCTTATGTCAAGATTCATGATCTTAACCAAACCGGGTTAAGTGGTGATCCGAGCTACCACAACAAAGATCGGGCCTAAATAATCACACAAAATCAATACTACAACTTTTACACCACTTATGATCTTTTAACCAACATTATTCATGTTTTAGTAGACTTTTATGCTTCAAAATGCAAGTTTCCGACTTTTAACCGTTACAACACATATTAACCGCCTTAGATTGGTTAGAGTATGAGTTTTAAGTGTTATACCTCTAGCTCGGGGCTAGGGAAGAATCTATGCGAAAAAGAGGTGGATAAAAGCTAGAGAAAGAGGTCCTTCGCCTTCCGTTTGCGCCAAGCTTCCTAATACGTGATCCTTAACACTTGTGTATACTTGGAATGTGAAGATCAAAAATCGAAAGTTGATGGATGCTCAAGGGGTGTTCGGCCGTAGCTCTTAGAGGGAGAGAGAGGGAGTTAAGTTGTGAGTTGTTTTGTGGAAAAGAACTTCATGATCTTAGGGTTAATTTATAAATCCATCATGCTCTAGTAACCAATGGATCTTGTGTTACTTAGATGTTAAGCACAAGATTAATATAATCAAATAAAGGACAAGGTATGTCCCCCCTCTAGGGGACGGTTTGGTTAAGGGGGGGGGGTATCCGGTTCCAAATCAACCATCTAGTTAGTTTATAGTTAGGTTAAGTTAGTTAGTTAGGTACTTAACCCGGTTAGTTGTGTGTTGTGTTTTAAAGCGGGTGTTAGGGTGTTCAGGGACCCTAACTGGCTCAGAAAAAGATCAATAATGTTACCGTCAATAGTTAGTTTATAGTTAGGTTATCCGTTCATAGTGCTACTGTGCTTTTGTGCATCATGTTTGTCACTAGAGTTCAGCATGTAAATAATGTAGTGACGGCAAATAGAGTATGATGCAAGTATGTACAAGTATCAACAGTCAAGTAGCAGTTCATCAGTAATTCCAAGTAAGCACGGTAATTAAGCAGCAAATAAATCATTAATTAAATTGTACGGATACCTGGTTTAGTGAGGGTTGTCACACTTATTTTTAGAACAGCCTCAGTTTTCTCTATCCAGCGTAGAGCTACAATGGGTCCTTCATTGCCCGAAAATTCTATTGGTTTGCCGGACCAGAATTCTTTGTAAGAACAACCATATGGCATGGTTCTTCTTCTTTTGGGAATGGGCACTTGAAGTACATTGTTCACGTTGTGTTCCGGTTCAGTTGGTCGCTTACTGCTATGCTTACTTTTATTTTCGGCTTCCTTAACATTTTGGATAATAAATGGCATCGCATCTATGATTCCTTGTGCCACTATATGTTGGATGGCACTATTATCCACATGGTTTCCATTGTTATTGTTCGGATTCTCGTTATTCAGATTGTCGTTATTCGAGTGGTTATCATTCTGGTTTTCCTGGTTCACTTAGTTGTCCATCTGAATTTTAAACATTTACCACATATTAATATCACCAATAATATTTGAATATAGTCAATCACATGACACGCACTTTGGTCAAAAGCATCGAGCATTGCGACTTTACTCTATTCATATAGTATGCATCTATTACACACCAATACTGAAATAAAAATTACAATACCGACTGAAATTTAAACCACACTACTAGTAATAGGCATCCGTAGTTTTTTTTTTCATACACACATATTTTATTATTATATTATATTATTATTATTATTATTATTTCTACCATCTCCACCATCGATTCAAGGATATGGATTCATCCAAAAATCCATATTGCGTTCGTCGTATTTCCATACGAGATGCTCTCCCACCTGTCTCATTCGTTCACTACTCTCTAAAATTTCCTCACCAAAAGTCCTAAGTTCTTGTACATTGTCTGCACTCATTGGGGGTGCAGGTTCTAGGACTGGGTTTGGAATCTGGGGTGCGGGTTCCTGGTACGGGGCCTGGTATTGGTAAGGATTCTCTAAGATCTCCCTAATGTACACATCATTATTGAAATAGGGATCTAGAGGATCTAACCCTGGATAGGCTCCTAGATTGGGCATGGGCAAATCTTCATGCATCGGGTAGCGTTGCATATAGTCCCTGTTATCGTCCCACCATGGGTCGTAATTTGGGTCTAGGGGATTTGGTGCAGGTACCCTAGGTATCTCTTCCGGATTGAAATCATGCATTTCTACTAGGTTTTCAGGGTTTGCTATCTCCATGGGTTGATCAGGAATTGGTGGTTGTGGTTGGGGTGCTAACATTTGCTCTAGGTTTGGGTCAGCTGCAGTGGTTGCTAAGATATGGATATTGGCTATACCCCTATTAAGCATATCCTGGGCATAAGCATCGGTTTCTCACTTAGCTGCGGCTAGTGCTCTCTGGTCTTGTAACTTTTTCATACGCTTTCTACGCTCGTGTGCTCCCCTACTGAACCATCCCCTCTTTTTCTGAGGAAATGGCTCTTCAGATTGAGCCTTAAACACGAATATTCCTTCTTCCGTATCAGCAGAGTACCCCGAGAGGGCAGGCTGAGAAGAGGCACCTTCGCTTCTAGGCGAACCAGACAATTGACGGTACGCGTCAGATGGTCCTTGGTCGCTCATACTGTAAACTAACAAATAGTAAGATAACACATAACAGGAAAATACAATTATGCACGTATTTCTGTAATTTATTTCTAACACTTTGAATTTTGATGTCAGCAGAACACTTCTGTGGCTGAATCAGTGGCTTAGCTCTGATACCACCTTCTGTCACAGCCCCCGACCCCTATCCCGGGAGCGGGCGGCCGTGAGCCAGTTTCGGTGGTATCTTTTTATTGTCTAATTTGGCAGCGGAATTTTTCATCAGGATCGTAGTTAGGAAATATTTTATAAGAGTAAAATACCACGTTTTCATAACATTAAAAACATGGGTAAAACCCAAGTTTTCGGTACACATTTTCATAGGAATACATCCTATTTTTATTTAAGAAAAACATCTATTTCTTTTAGATAACTCTATTGCCACTTTTCCAAGCCTTCAGTGCTGTCCAGCTGGCTTCTATTTGGCTTTCACATATTGTTACCTGAAACGCGTTTTAAAAACATTTTGTCAGTGGGAAATACTGGTGAGTGAATCCCAGTTCAATCAAGTTTTTAATAAAAACCATAGTACAGTATTGAGGGCGAATCTGCAATTACATTTGTTTCCAAGTCATATCAATTACCACCACACGGTACTGTCGTTCCGACTTATGGTCATGTTACTCCTTACCAGGTTGTAACAAATTTTGTATACAAAACCCCAAATTTACCGACTGTAATTGTATCCTTACAAATACTCAATAACTGCTTAATGTATAATTAATTAAGTGAGGTTTTGTAAAAGCATTTAACAAAAGAGGATTACTCACATTGCTGTCTTAGATTATCCGTAAGGGTTTCCTGATGACAATCTATAAATTACACAAATGCACGCGTGTTAGTATAATAACCCAATTTAACATTAGTAATACCCTCCCCGAGACGGCATTCCAACGAATACGTCGGGCAGAACCTCGACAGCCGTTACGGAACACTAGATCAATCGGGCAGAGTATCTAATACGTCTCCACGGGTTATGATACTTACATCATAGCAGAACCTCGCTATTTAGGGGGTATAAAACCCGAGTATAGCTTCTACTATGTGAGAATTCGTAAGAAAGAAAAGAAATTGAGCGAGTAGACTGAAGATCCGAGGCCTTCTTTATATAGGGCCTGATCTTGACCTTGTCGCAGCCCGCGTAAAACAAGAACAGGGCCTACGCGGCCCGCGTAGTAGCCCGGGTAGGTTTTAGGTGATCCGGGTCATCGCCTAGGTTTAACACTAGTCGGACACGTGGCCTCACCGGAGCTCGCTTGGTCCTTAAGTTGTCGCGGCCCGCGTAAGGGTTTACTAAGGTTTACGCGGCCCGCCTGAAACCCATTTTCTTTGTTTGTTATTTATTTTTAATATTATAACGTATTTTTTGGCTCGATTTTCACATACGGGGTGCATTTTAAGACATATGGGGTATTTTAAAATATATTAGGGTGTCAGAAAAATTGTGAGGGTGTCGGTTAATGTCAGGGTTGTTATAGACAAGTTATATTTTGATGAGGAATTTCCAGTAAGAAGTGTTCAAATTGAAAAAATTAAAAAGGTTTTCAAATTAACAGAAATTAATATTTCTGAAATAAAAGATGTAAATCTTAATGAAAAACCTAAAAAATACACTTCAAGAGTTCAACAAAGATTGAACAAGAAAAAAGTTACAGTTCTGGTTCTGGTTTTCAAAAGAAACCAAACCATAACAGTAATTTCAAAAAGAAAGGTTTAGGTTTTACTTCACCCGAAAATCATAAAAATGAGAAAATTTCTAAAACAAAAACAATATTTGTTTCAGGGTCAAATTCTGAAGAAGAAGAAGAAGAAGAAGAAAAGAGCTCATTCTGGAAACAGTCAAACAAAGAGTTCTTTGCAGAAAAACAAAAGTTTGAGAAGAATGGAGCTAATCAGAAAAAGGAGACAAGAACCTGTTACCGATGTCAAGAAGTTGGTCACATCGCCTGGAATTGTCCAAGGCAACCAACACAAAACAGGAAGTTGTTTCTAAACTCAAAGAAAAAGTACTTTTGAAAGTATCTCCTTGGAAAGGAGTAGTACGATTTGGTAAGAAAGGAAAACTGAGTCCCAGATATGTTGGACCATTCCCAGTGATCCAACGAATAGGACCAGTAGCTTATCGTTTACGACTACCAGAAGAATTAGCTGGAGTACATGATGTGTTTCATGTATCCAATCTCAAGAAATGTCTATCAGACGAATCCCTGGTAGTACCTCTTCAAGATATAGAGGTAAATGAAAAGCTGAAATTCATAGAGAAACCCCTACAAATAGAAGACCGGAAAATCAAGTTTCTCAAACACAAACGACTAGTGCTAGTAAAAGTCAAATGGGAATCCAAGAGAGGACCAGAATATACTTGGGAACTGGAATCAGAGATGAAGCGAAAGTACCCTCATCTATTTCAGTAAATCTCGAGGAAGAGATTTTTCTCAAGGTGGGGAGGATGTAACAACTGCCACTAAAATCAATAGTTAGGATGATAATTAGTCAATAAGAAAACCCTAATTAAGACACCCAAATAATTCTGCACTAGCCCTAAAATTTTCAGAACAATCAGAATCAGGATCAGGGCCCCTAAAACTCAAGGGGGGCAAACCCTAGTTGAATAGTTATCTAAATATTACGTTGCTTAAAGCTGATTGGCCAATTTTGTTGATTCATGCAAGCTACTCCCGTGCATGGCAAGTCTAGGACATATAGGTATCCCTTACGGACCGTAAGGGATCAGGCTTACGGTCCGTAAGCAAGGCCAAATTTTGGCTATAAATAGCCGACCTTGGGACTTCCACAGGGGAGTTGAAACGACGTAAATTGTCTCTGTGTACGTCGAATTATAACTGTTATATCACAATAAACACACACACGATCACGAGGTGCTGCCGCAATCAGGGTAATAACTCGATCGCTATTACGATTCAACGTCCGATCGATTATAACTATCCAACGATTGTCCGAGTGCTGCTCAAATTGAGCTTGTACTTTGTTATTCATTGTGATTTCGACTTGAATGTTTGAGTGCTGTTCGAATTCGGACTATGCTCTGTCATTCGTTGTGAATCCATTGAATTATTAAGTATCGCACTTGATAATAGTTGTGAAGGTTTAATCTCATGAATTGACGTAACTGCTGAATTAGTTACTAATCCCGTTTGTGTGTGCATTGTTATTTAAATTAGGTTAGAAGGCTAATCAGTAAAGCTTATACCCTGCTCGTAAATCTGCAATGTGAGTCATTCCTCTTTTATAAACTCTTTTCTCACAGTTTGTGAGTCATTCTCTTTTTATCAACTGTTTTACAAAACTCCAAGTTATTTTCCAAAGTTATAATTACAGGGATTAAGTCTATGTAATCACCAAATTACAGCCGGTATGTGGGGTTTTGTATACATTACTTATTTCCCGTCACACTTGGACAAACGGGTGGCCAAGGGGTGATCTGACCACAGTCACAGACACCATTGGACAAATGGGCTAGCCAATGGATGGTCGAGTGACAAATACTGTGGGTAGTTGGTTTGATATCAGAAACATTGTAATTCCCCTTAATACTGTAGATTATAACAAATGTATCGTTTTCAGTAAACTGAATGATTCACTCAGTATTTCCCCGCTGACAAAACCTTTTTCAAACATGTTTCAGGTGATATGGTATGAGCAAAGAAAAGTGCCGTGGAGCACTCCCAGCTTAGAAAAGTGGCTCAATGTAAATAAAAAAATAAATAAACATGTTTTGAAAATAAAGATTTCCCTAAGTAATCACATTATTGTAAATTTCGGGAATTTATCCCTAAGCTATGAAACGAGCAGTTTGAATTATTAAAAGATCCTGTTTTAAAAAGACTTCCGATGTCGCCTAAATTAAATACCACGGGATTCCTGTCCCGCGGCTCCTGAAACGGGTCAAACCGGGTCGGGGGCCGTGACAGGAAAAGGTGGTATCAGAGCCACTGTTTTAAGCTTACTGATTAAGCTCATTATTTTTAATTAGGAAAATTTTAGTTGTCATTCTGTGAATATATGCTTATTAACTGATTAATTGTTAAAATTACAGTATGGGTAAACAAAAGATTTCTGCTATCTACCGCAAATTAGATAGTACACCTAAAGAACAGGGAACCTCTTCCTCCAAAACTTCCGTTAAGTTAGAGGAAGGAATCTTTGTCCGTAAGGCAAATTATGAAAACCCACTTACACCGGAGAAAAGGAATTCAATCCTTAGAAAAGGTCAAGAGAAAAAGAAACCCCAAACCAAGAGAGTGAGGTTTAACCCAGAAATTCAGGAAATTAGTAATAATCCACCAGGGGAAAATAACTTAGATGAAAAATGGGCAAATATGTACCTGCTCGCTATCATAGCAGAAAATGCAAATCTTTAAGCTTTAAATCTAGAAATATTTACTTCCCAGTAAATAAATAAATAAATCTGAGTGTGTACTGTTTGCTGTTATGTTGTACAAATTGGTATGCAATAAAAATGTTTATTTGTTAAGCTTTGTTCCAAAGTTTTAACTTAGCATTTTGTGCATTTTGCATATATGCCGTACAGCATGAATGAGATGTCGGAAGCATTTCAGAATCTCAACCTCTATCCTGTGCCAATTGAAGTCTCCCACAACTTCACTGGTTACATTGCTGACATAGAGGAACCTCTGGAATTCCAAGCTCCACCGCTGGAAAAAGCAAAACCTAAAAAGAAGAGAAGATATGTAGGGTGGCGAAAAGTGCGCAGAAGGAAACCTAGGAGACTCCCTAAAATAGAAAAACCTGTGAGTGTGAGCAAGGGAAAAGAAATAGAAACCGGAGAAAGTTCCAAGCCAGCAGAGATAGGGATAGACCTAAAACAAAAGGGAATAGAGATCGGAGAAAGCTCTAAACAGTCTGAGGAAATCACATTCCAGGACGAAATAGACCGCCTACTGGATAATTGTGATGTTCTAGAGCCTATCAACGATAATCTCTTCTCTTATCCTGCTACAGCCCAATTCCCAATAAACCTAGGACCAGCTATTCCAGACCCACTAATTCACACCCGACCATTAGGCCAAATGGAGGAATGGTGGACCAATGACTGGCAATTCCAAAATATAGTTAATAGTCCCTATAGTTTTCTCCCACAGTATGATCCAGAACCGGTCCCTAATCCGCCAATGAGCTATGAAAATTTAGCTGAACTACGTCAGTTTGGTGAAGAACTGATAGGCACCGGGAATAGGATCCGGGAAATGGGGGAGCAGATTTCTTGGAAATACGACGAGAGGGAGCGTCGTTACTAAAACTGCCAGCAAACTAAAAGATAGGAGGGGTTTGGAAAAGTTTGTATTATAACTAATATAGTAAAACTGATTCTGTAAAATGGGCAATAAAACACTGTAAGATAAAAAGTGTGTATTGAAGCAGGTATAATATATAAAACAAAACAGAAGTCGAGGCATCGACAATTTTGGCTATGCTTGCATGTTATACTGATCTATGTGTTTATCTGTGATTTTGTTATCAATAATTAGACACTAATAATTTCTATTAATACTAATTAGCAGATGGAAAACGCTAATAGTGAACTGTCACACCCCCATTTCCACGTGTCACCGGTGGGCCCGGTGTGGGGTACAGTGACGTAGTTGGCATCGTCATAGACAAACAACACAATATAATAATGCACAGCGGAAGCAGAATAGAAACATTTCAACTTTTAAATAAAGTGTAATAATAAATATCACAATAGTTGAAATGGATCCACAGGCGGATCAAATGAAAATAGAAATAAATAGTTCAACAGATAATTGTCGTCCGAGCTTGCGAGACTATAGTGGACGCTCTTAGGAAACAACCAGCCTATTTTCGTATAGTACCTGCACTTAACCTTTTGGGAAAAATACGTCAGTTTACACTGGTAAATACAAATCGACTGACTCATTTTGAAAATGATTGAAAATTTATTTAAATGCACAAGGCATAAATATTTTTATTAACTTGGGATATTTATATAATATAAACTTGTGAACGAATTACATGCACTTATATCTCTGGTGGCCCGGGATCTACTGTCCGGGCTAGAGATTTAATTGACACACCACATTAAAGAGTTATACACGACGGGTGTACGCCTACACCCCGTGCTCTGGTCGTGGCCATCTCGTAAGATAATGCCAAGGATATCCGGGACACGGTCAATAACCCCCCAAAGCCTTTAAGTAAGACAAAACTGTTTAAACGAAGTCGCACAAGCTATTCAAGACTGTACACCTATAAGGCGCAGGACTTGTGCGCCCGATCAAGCGGTATTTTAAATACCGTACCCCAAGCCCGTATAGGGAAAATAAGTCAAAATGTATTTACCTGAGCAAGTATAAGTCACAAACGATAAGTGTTGGTAGCTTTTACCGGGCTTCCTAATCTGGAACAAAGGTTTATAATTAACCTATTAGATTCCTAACGGCCTTTTATTTAAGCTTAAGCTTTGACCGGTTAGTTTTAGGAATGATACGGTTTACGCACGATTAAGCGAAAGACCGGGTAGAATGTGATTTAGACCCGACAAGTTTGAATACTTGTATAATATGGGTATACTAAATACATTCTGGATTTTGAGATAAAAATGATAATGTTTGACCCGTCTCGGTCAATTTACGCAAACTAGTTACGTAAACCGAACCGAACGCGATAAGGGCGATACGGGTAGCCAAAAGATTCAAATGCAAGTTTCCTGAAGTAATATGCTTAGAATATGATACTATATCAGTAAGTTATGTTTTATATTGCCCGGGATAATTTTAAACCCAATTTATGCCTTAGAAGGGCATTTTGGTCATTTAAAAGATAATAAAAGGGTAAAATTAGAAATCTGAGTTTCGGGTCTGGTTCATACAGTAAATATACTTAATATAACATATTATATCAGTAGGGTATGACCCATATACCAAATATATCATTTAAAACCAAACTATGCACCGTAGGGGCAATTTAGTAATTTCACAAGGGCTAAAAATGCCAAAACTGGAAACCTGAGTTCAAAATATTATACTTACTGTTATTATATGAAAATATGTAATTTACATCAGTAGGTATAAGTCTTATAGGTTTAAAACAAGTATAACGCTTACTATGCGCTTAAAACGCTAAATATGCGATTCAAGGGCGTTTTCGGGTTTTCAAATTAAATCTGAGATTTTTTATATTTCCAGAATACTTAAAATAATTTATTCATCATATAAAATCAGTAGAAAAAGGTTTCGGGTCAAAAGGAGGTGTAAAACTCATTTTATGGCTAAAACGGTCAAAACCGACATAAGCCGAAATGACTAGGTGATCTAGGATCCGTTCAGCCAAAAATTAATTAAAAATCACCAAAATTCCCAGAATATTATAATACATCAGTTGGTAAAAAGTTTCGTATCAAGACGTGGCCAGAAACGGGTTCTATGCGAAAAGGACCGTTTATGTAAATTTATAATATAGTTTTACGCTAATGGCCATAACTCACAATCTGGACCACCAACTGATCCGAAATTTTCGGTGCAAGTTCATATATTAAAAATAAAGATTTCTATCCTTTCACTTTTCCAAAAATCCCGTTTTAAATCAAAAAGGGCAAAATAGTCAACTTTATGCATAAACCGGAAACATGCATTCGAATAGGCTAAGCATAGACTCAATCAAAGAAAATTCCAGAAAGTTTAACTAAAATAAAAATAGTCAAAAATACTTTCCAATGCAGATCTCGAACATGCATGTACGAATCCGAATCGATAGTCTACGAAATAATCGTTTTACAAGACTTTCGGTTCCGATTCGTGGCTATACTATAGATTGTCGAGTTGATGATGATTAAAACACATTCTTATATGTATTACAAGTTATTTATAATGATCAATCAGATTGCATGTCATCTATATCGTTAATCATGTCATTTTTCACAAAAATCGCTTCTGTTGACTTTTTAGAAACATGTTTGACTCGACATTTATCATGCATGTAGTGGAAATCAGATAGTACCCTTTAGAGGGTTTGTTTCCCACATAAATACCAATCTATAACAAGTTTCAATTCGAGAAATGACTGAAAGAAATCCGTTTAATCAGAAAGTCAAAGGTTATGAACACCCAGTTTGACTTTTATCAATAAACACAACAAGAACGGATTAAAGAACGAATTGAAAGCTTACAAAGGTCCTAAAGATGTTTAGTGGACACTAGAAGTCGGCCTTGATGATCAGCTTAGCTCCAGAAGTCTGCCTTGAAGTTCTTGAATGTTGAGAGCACTTGGTTACTATGAAAAATGATCAAGAAATGGCCTTTCAATCTGATTTAAAGAGTGAAATCCATGGGTTACTGTTGCCTAGCCATGCATGGCTTCTAATTGGTGCAAAATGAGGCAAGAACCAGCTGTATCCAACCCAAAATCGGACCCAAACCAACCCAAAACGAATTTCTGGTCGCTGGGCAATCCACGCGGCCCGCTTGGGCCTTCCCAGGCGGGTCGCCTGACCCTGGTTCAGCCAAAACAAGTTTCAAACTTGACAGCTTTGACCCCTGAACTTGTACGCGATGTTTCGGCTACTTTTCTCGACCCGTAAACCCCCAAACTTGGTTTTTAAGAACCTTGGGACTTTTACCAACATGGTAATATCCTCGGGTAACTTTGCGCTCAACCGAAAAGCCCTGAAATTCGACGTTGACGCTTTTAGTCCCTTAAGTACGGTTTTGGCCATAACTTTCTCATACGTTAACGAAACTTCATGAAATTTTTACCACATATTCTAGTGAGTATATTTTAGCTATACAAAGCTTCGGGTCTGCCAAAAGTTCACTCAGAGGTATAAATTAAACATGTTGACACTTTTGGCCCCTATAGTTTACAATACTTCACTTTTGTGCAATTTCCGCGTCGTATGATCCATGAACCATCCGTTTAAGGTTATAAACATTATGTAGGGTTATCATAGAGCCTATTTATCCATTGTTGACACTTTGGACCCTTACGTTCCATAGTTTTCACCGTTTGTCACTTTTAGTCCCTCTAAAGTATGTTTTCACATAACGGAACCTTATGACACGTGTCAAGACATTATTGGACGAAATTTTTCGAGGTGTTACATGAACCGGTTAATGAAGTAAATCAGTCTGAGCAAAATCAGGAAGATCAATATATAACTAGACAAGATATTGAATACTTTATTGCTCAAGGGATAGCCAATGCTATTCCAGAAATTGTGGCTGCTGTTCAGAAACCTGCTGAACCACAATTAATTCCTAGTAAACGTATTCCGGAAGATAACGGCAGTAACAGCATAAATGGAGGCGGCAATCATAACGGTCATGATCCGCAACAGACCCCACTCCCTAAAAGAATGAAAGCTGCAACGCCTGGTTGCACTTACAAAGAATTTCTTGCCTGTAAACCCGCAGAATTTGCAGGTAATGAAGGGGCAACTGCAACACTGCGTTGGTTAGAGAAAACCGAGGCAGTAATTGCAATAAGTAAATGTGCTGAAGAAGATCAAGTGATGTATGCATCAAACTTGTTCAAAGAAGGGGCGTTAGAATGGTGGAACACGGTGCTACAAGCAAAAGGAAGAAGGGTGGCCTTTGGGATGAATTGGGAAGAATTTAAGAGTCTTGTCGAAAGAAAATTCTGTCCCGAATACGAGAAGGAACAAATGGCAAACAAGTTCCTGAGTCATCGTATGCTAGGTGTAGACTGTCGAGGATATACTTCGACATTCTTCGAATATGCGAGAGTGGTACCTTCCCTGGCTTCGCCAGAACCGGTACTTATTTCCCGTTATATTTGGGGATTAATTGGAGAAATCCGTAACATCGTTAAAGCTGCGAGACCACGCACGATTGACGATGCTGTGGAATTAGCTAATAATTTAACCGATGAACTAGTCCGCACCAGAGAGGAAGATCGCAAGAAGGAATTGGCTCAGAAGATTACCCAAGGATTTCGCATGGGTAATAATAGCAATAAGTTCAAAAAGATGGGAATAGGGCAATCCTCATCACCTCCTTTCTGCCGAAATTGCAAAAAGAAACACTATGGACAGTGCAATATATTTTGCAACTTCTGCAAGGCGAAAGGACATCGGGAAGAAGACTGCAGAAGGAAAACAAGAGTCTGTTATAACTGCAGAGAAACAGGACACTTCCAGTCTGAATGTCCTAAGTTAGCTAAACCAGCAGACAGTAGAGCTAAAACGACTAAAGGAACTACTAAGAAAAATGCTCGCGCATTCCAGCTGACCACTCAAGAAGCCGAACTCATTCCAGACGTGATAGCAGGTACGTTCTTAGTGCATAACGTCTATGCAAAAGTATTATTTGATTCTGGTGCAAACCAAAGTTTCATTAATACTGCATTCTGCCAAGCTCTTAACTTACCTCTAACTACCCTTAGACAGATTTATACATTCGAAACAGCAGAAGGAAATTCTGTCAACATAGATAAGGTTTTGAAAGAAGTAAAGATAGAATTGTTAGGTCATAAGTTTTCTGCAAACCTGTTACCTATGAATTTAGCCGGATTCGATGTGGTATTAGGAATGGATTGGTTAATAGCCAACCATGCTCGAATCCTGTGTGATAAGAATTCCGTAGAAGTCCGTACCCCCACAGGAAAAGTAATTCTAATTTCAGGAGATAGACCTCGAAAGCCACTGAAATTCATTTCAATAATGAAATTGGCTAGTTATTCAAGGAAACAAGAAATGGTATATATGATTTCTGTAATCATTAACACTAAAAGTAAGGAACTCCAGGACATCCCTATAGTTTCAGAATACCCAGATGTTTTTCCAGAAGAATTACCTGGGTTACCACTTGATAGGGAAGTAGAGTTTAGAATTCATTTAATTCCAGGTACTGCACCAATAGCTAAGACACCTTATCGATTAGCACCTACGGAAATGCTAGAATTGAAAAAGCAATTAGATGAATTACTAAGCAAAGGATTTATACAACCTAGTTCATCCCCTTGGGGTGCACCAGTGTTATTTGTGAAAAAGAAAGATGGATCAATGAGAATGTGTATCGATTATAGGGAATTGAATAAAGTCACAATTAAGAACCGATACCCATTACCTAGGATTGATGATCTTTTTGATCAGTTGCAAGGAGCTAGGTATTTCTCTAAGATAGATTTAAGATCTGGATATCACGAATTGAAAGTGCAAGAGGAGGACATACCTAAAACTGCTTTCAGAACTAGGTATGGTCATTATGAGTTTACAGTCATGCCCTTTGGATTAACAAATGCTCCAGCTGCATTTATGGACATGATGAATAGGATTTGTAAACCATACTTGGATAAATTTGTAATCGTGTTCATTGACGATATACTCATTTATTCCAAAAGTCAGGAAGAACATTGTGAGCACTTGCATGCACTCTTAACTCTGTTAAGAAAGGAAAAGCTTTATGCCAAATTCTCGAAGTGTGAATTCTGGCTACAAGAAGTGCAATTTTTAGGTCATATGGTGAATCACGAAGGAATTCACGTAGATCCTGCTAAAATAGAAGCAATCACGAATTGGAAAGCTCCACGAACGGTTATGGAAGTTAGAAGTTTTCTAGGATTAGCTGGATATTATAGACGATTTATTAAAGATTTCTCTAGGATAGTTGTACCTTTAACTAAGCTAACATGTAAAGCCGTTAAGTTTGAATGGGGATCTAGACAAGAGGAAGCTTTTAGGATTCTAAAGCACAAATTGACAAATACTCCAATTTTAGCTTTACCCGAAGGAACCGAGGATTTTGAAGTATACTGTGATGCTTCAAAATTAGGATATGGATGTGTGTTGATGCAACGCAAAAAGGTAATTGCGTATGCCTCTAGGCAATTGAAAAAGCACGAAGAAAATTATACAACTCATGATCTAGAGTTAGGAGCCATAATTTTCGCCCTTAAGATTTGGAGACATTATCTGTATGGAAGTAAGTTTACTATCTATACGGACCATAAGAGTTTAAGGTATATATTTGGGCAAAAAGAGTTAAATATGAGGCAAAGAAGGTGGAAGGAAATCTTAAGTGATTACGACTGTGATATTCAGTATCACGAAGGAAAGGCAAACGTAGTCGCAGACGCCTTAAGTCGTAAGTATCATGAAAAGCAAAAGCGAGTCCGTGCTCTTAGGTTAAATCTACAATTAGATTTAATAGAACAAATAAAGGAAGTTCAGGGAACGGCAATCAAGGACGATGCCGAAGGAATGAAAGGTTACCTAAAGGAATTAGAACAAGGAAAAGATGGAATTTGGAGATTCCACAAGAAACGAATTTGGGTACCTAAGCAAGGAGAATTAAGAAATAAGATTTTAGAAGAATCTCATAAGTCTAGGTATACTGTACATCCAGGAAATAATAAGATGTACCAAGATTTAAGAAATAATTTTTGGTGGATAGGAATGAAAAAGGATATAGCCGAATACGTATCTAAGTGTTTAACCTGTTCACAAGTTAAAGCCGAACATCAGAAACCTTCAGGACTACTACAACAGTTAGAAATGCCTGTATGGAAATGGGAACTCATAACAATGGATTTTGTTACTAAGTTACCCAAAACCAGAAAAGGTAATGATGCTATTTGGGTAATTGTGGATCGATTAACCAAATCAGCTCATTTTCTACCAATGAAGGAAACCTTTAGCATGGAAAGGTTAGCCAAGTTGTATGTAGATGAAGTAGTATCCTTACATGGAGTCCCACTCTCCATTGTATCGGATAGAGATAGTCGTTTCACTTCCCGTTTCTGGACAAGTTTCCAAGAAGCAATGGGAACTCGACTTAATTTAAGTACCGCATATCATCCTCAAACGGACGGACAAAGTGAAAGGACGATACAAACCCTGGAAGACATGCTCCGAGCATGTGTAATTGACTTTGGTGGTAACTAGGATAGCCATTTACCATTAATTGAATTCTCCTATAACAATAGTTATCATTCGAGCATCGAAGCTGCTCCATTCGAAGCACTGTATAGACGCAAGTGTAGAACTCCCGTTTGTTGGGCAGAGATAGGAGAACGTCAGTTATCAGGCCCAGAGATTGTGCAAGAAACTACTGACAAGATATCGCAAATCAAGGAAAGACTAAAGACTGCTAGAGATCGTCAGAAGAGCTATGCAGACAATCGCCGTAAGCCATTAGAATTTCAAGTCGGAGACAAAGTACTTTTGAAAGTATCTCCTTGGAAAGGAGTAGTACGATTTGGTAAGAAAGGAAAACTGAGTCCCAGATATGTTGGACCATTCCCAGTGATCCAACGAATAGGACCAGTAGCTTATCGTTTACGACTACCAGAAGAATTAGCTGGAGTACATGATGTGTTTCATGTATCCAATCTCAAGAAATGTCTATCAGACGAATCCCTGGTAGTACCTCTTCAAGATATAGAGGTAAATGAAAAGCTGAAATTCATAGAGAAACCCCTACAAATAGAAGACCGGAAAATCAAGTTTCTCAAACACAAACGACTAGTGCTAGTAAAAGTCAAATGGGAATCCAAGAGAGGACCAGAATATACTTGGGAACTGGAATCAGAGATGAAGCGAAAGTACCCTCATATATTTCAGTAAATCTCGAGGACGAGATTTTTCTCAAGGTGGGGAGGATGTAACAACTGCCACTAAAATCAATAGTTAGGACGATAATTAGTCAATAAGAAAACCCTAATTAAGACACCCAAATAATTCTGCACTCGCCCTAAAATTTTCAGAACAATCAGAATCAGGATCAGGGCCCCTAAAACTCAAGGGGGCAAACCCTAGTTGAATAGTTATCTAAATATTACATTGCTTAAAGCTGATTGGCCAATTTTGTTGATTCATGCAAGCTACTCCCGTGCATGGCAAGTCTAGGACATATAGGTATCTCTTACGGACCGTAAGGGATCAGGCTTACGGTCCGTAAGCAAGGCCAAATTTTGGCTATAAATAGCCGACCTTGGGACTTGCACATGGGAGTTGAAACGACGTAAATTGTCTCTGTGTACGTCGAATTATAACTGTTATATCACAATAAACACACACACGATCACGAGGTGCTGCCGCAATCAGGGTAATAACTCGATCGCTATTACGATTCAACGTCCGATCGATTATAACTATCCAACGATTGTCCGAGTGCTGCTCAAATTGAGCTTGTACTTTGTTATTCATTGTGATTTCGACTTGAATGTTTGAGTGCTGTTCGAATTCGGACTATGCTCTGTCATTCGTTGTGAATCCATTGAATTATTAAGTATCGCACTTGATAATAGTTGTGAAGGTTTAATCTCGTGAATTGACGTAACTGCTGAATTAGTTACTAATCCCGTTTGTGTGTGCATTGTTATTTAAATTAGGTTAGAAGGCTAATCAGTAAAGCTTATACTCTGCTCGTAAATTTGCAATGTGAGTCATTCCTCTTTTATAAACTCTTTTCTCACAGTTTGTGAGTCATTCTCTTTTTATCAACTGTTTTACAAAACTCCAAGTTATTTTCCAAAGTTATAATTACAGGGATTAAGTCTATGTAATCACCAAATTACAGCCGGTATGTGGGGTTTTGTATACATTACTTATTTCCCGTCACACTTGGACAAACGGGTGGCCAAGGGGTGATCTGACCACAGTCACAGACACCATTGGACAAATGGGCTAGCCAATGGATGGTCGAGTGACAAATACTGTGGGTAGTTGGTTTGATATCAGAAACATTGTAATTCCCCTTAATACTGTAGATTATAACAAATGTATCGTTTTCAGTAAACTGAATGATTCACTCAGTATTTCCCCGCTGACAAAACCTTTTTCAAACATGTTTCAGGTGATATGGTATGAGCAAAGAAAAGTGTCGTGGAGCACTCCCAGCTTAGAAAAGTGGCTCAATGTAAATAAATAAATAAATAAACATGTTTTGAAAATAAAGATTTCCCTAAGAAATCACATTATTGTAAATTTCGGGAATTTATCCCTAAGCTATGAAACGAGCAGTTTGAATTATTAAAAGATCCTGTTTTAAAAAGACTTCCGCTGTCGCCTAAATTAAATACCACGGGATTCCTGTCCCGCGGCTCCTGAAACGGGTCAAACCGGGTCGGGGGCCGTGACACAAAGCTACTCAGGCTTGGGTGTCTGTATTTCATATGTAAAAATCCTGACTTGCCGGAGCTCCCAAGTTGGTAATCGTGGAGCATGAATCGGCATCTTTCTTGAGAAATTCACGAAAGTGATATTTCGACCTACAAGTGGTAATATTCTTGAAAATTGTCATATTTCAATTTACAAAATGGTATGGTTGATAAGTGAACCTACTAGTGGTTGAAAAAGGGGTTTTTCACCTAGAAGTAGTTAATCAAGGTCATTAAGTTGAACTTGATTTAACTTTCATACAAGTGGTTGAAAACGAAAAAAATAAACAATGTGATGAATTTAATCCCCAATCCTACAAGTGGTTTGTAATTTCAACAAAACTAATTTTCCGGAAAAACCATTTTAATTAAAACAAACTTAAGTGTTTTGAAATCATAATGGGAAAATAGTTTGTTGTCAGGGGGAGTTCTGATTGTTTATGCCAAGTGAATGGAGAATTGAAGCAATTCACATCGGTTTGTCAAAATTTCTTTAAATGGTTTTGAATTTTAGGGGGAGTAAGAAATTTTAGAAAATCCAAAAACATTAGAAAATTTGAAAAAAAAAACAAAAAGATGATAAAATCAAAATCCAAAAACATCGAAAAATTAAAAAAAATGAGTTTTGTTGTGAAAAAAAGGAAATGATAGTACATCAGTAGATGATCACAGCACGCTAAAGAATTGGAAAGTCAAATGTGATAAACGATCTCACTAAGGATGTGCCAGTAGGTTTTTATACATTCAGTAGATTGTTTTCGAGATATAAACCTAAATATCATAACTTACTTACCTCGTGGGGAACATCTCTCGGATATATAGGTAACCCCTGAAATCTTGTTTGAAAGGCTTTCTATGTCTGACATACTAGGTCTTTGTGTGTGATGATATCTGGGGTATTATACCTGGACTTCTGATTTTGCGGGAGCAATAGCCTAGTCCTCGTATAATACTTTGCATTGCTTTAATCATAAAGCCCTCCCTCAGCATAAAAAATGATGAAACATTGAAAAATGCTAATCATGTGTTGTTGAAGAAAAGATCCCCAAACGGGACACATCGAAAGACAAGCCATCATCTCTTTGTCTGAACGAAAGTTCTAACCTGAGCTCTCATGGCCTCGCATTACCCGTTTACAGATATCATTAGTGTACATTCACCTGTAAGACTGAATATAGAAGTCTGGATACAGGAGTATATTCTGAGGTGGGACACTCGAATAAGTTTAAGTCATTTAAAACACTAAATCTCATATCTCGAAACAGTTGAACTTTGTGTGAAAATTTAAGTGGATCAGTATACTGACAATCTAATTGAATCGTTTAGAACTTAAAATGTTTAAAGCTTAACGGTGTTGGTGATTTGTCTCATAATCTGATATGATCCTCTTACACAAACTCACAAAAATATTGTCTGCGCATATTTCTTTACTGCATTTCAGTAAAACAAAAAATTCCAAAAAGATTTTCGGAGTGTTTTAGTATAAAATTTTGAAAAAATTCAAAAAGATTTTCGACAACTGATATTGAAAAGCTGATTTTCAAAATTCCAAGTGCTAAACATGATGAACAGGTTTGGGAAAGTTTGTTTAGAAAGAAGAAAAATGTTATTCTTTCAAGTGGTCATCAGAGATTAAATCATTTTGAACGATATCTACAAGTGATTGTTTGAATTTGATTTTACAAGTGGTCTCTAAATTTGTCAAATTTTTAAAATTTGTAAATCTTACTTTGAGGTAGAGATTGTGCAGGCAGAAGCAGCTAGATTTTGACTCTTGAAAGATATGCGAGAGCCAGGTTTCCGATTCAAAGCCTGTAGGTTGTGAATTCCAGACTGCGATCCCAGCTTATCGAAAGGGGGAGTCTGAAGACATAAGAGACAGATACAGATTATGGATCAATATTCAAGGGGGAGTTTGAATGTTAGAGAGCCAGATTTGAATCCTGCTGTCCACGCAAGCTGCTGATGCTGAAGAACTTAAGGAATCAAGAGATCTGATCAAGAGAAAATAGAGTCAGGTTGAGATTCTAGAAGAGATAGAGATTGAAGGATGCTTACAATGGAGAATACTTTGGAGAGAGCATGAAGACTGATAAAGACTGAAGGGTTGACACACTAAAGACTCGACACTGAAGACTTCGTCATCATCCAAGGGGGAGTCTGTTGGTGCATATGTCTGTCGACTTCGTCTTGTATCGAGTCTTGTAATAGATTAGATAGATCAGGGCACGTTGTACGAGAAAATAGAGTTTTAGGAGATGTTGTCCATTTCACACGAAATGGAACATGTCCATTTCGCACGAAATGGCACTGGCCAACTCATGTGAGACCATTCCATGCGAAATGGCCTCTCCTATAAATAGTTGCCTAGTTCATTTCATTTGTAACTTTCTGATTCCGGTGCCGAGGTGCTGCGGAAGTGTCTCCAGCCTGTAAAACGTTGTTAAATCAATATAAGAGACAATTAAAGTGTATATCAAGCTGATTCAACATCAAAACATCTGTTTCCGCCTCTCGTTTTGATCAAAAACTCTTCTGAACGACTCGTTTGATCGTGCAAACGATCCTACATCAGAAATTCTCATGAATACCCCACTTGTCTAAAACCAAGCTCTATCCTGCCACCATGACCGAAGCAAGTTGATATTATTGGATATCATGATTACAAAGGTAACTTGAACGTTGGATTCAATGAATATGTCAAATTGCTACTTTTTGCAGGACTTATTGCAGGAATAAACTATTATTTATTCAGGTACCCAGCCTTCTATAAATAGAAGGCTCAACCAGCAGAAGACAATTGAGTTTGAAGCTTATCATTCATATACAACACACAAACTCCATTGCCCTTCTCACCCATAGAATTCAAGATTCATTTGTATTAGTTAATAATCTTACAATCACCTTGTAAACTATTTTGTTTCAAAGTGATATAAACTTGATAATTCTGTAGGTCTTGTTTCTGAAAGTGTGATTTCCATTTCCGCACATCTTTTTCACATCTACTGAAATCACTTGCCATATTACGTGAAAAGAAGTTGTTTAGGCCATACTGGGTCCAACAGGTGATTTGGTAAATACTAAATAGTTCACGTGATGCGCTATAGTGCAGTTCACTCGGATGCTCTATAGAGCAGTTCACTTGATGCGCTATGTCTGTTTCGTATTTGGGTACTAATGGTTAGTTAGTGAAAGTACATGGGGTAAATCTATAACATGTTAGTTAATTGTTTGTTAGCTTAGAAAATTCGGGGATTAGGGCTTTAAACAGCCATTAGCTTGTAGTTTTTAGTAAGTTCTTGTTGTTCGATCTTTTTGTGTGTAATCATTAACAGTTACAATAATAAGAGAACCGTTTGAGTTCGTGTTCTTGATTGTTTCAGTTTGTTTGATCTTTGGTGTTTTTCATGACATGACCACTATACACACCATTCCTAGGTTAACATTATCTAGCTTCTGGTCTACTCATTAACACGAAGTGAAGAGTGTTTTTTTTTTCATAGTTCAATTCATGTGACAATATATACACACTAGCTAGCGAATAGCGTTTGTGAACTACAATCATTCATATTATATCTGTAAACTAGAGAAGTCTTCATTCTGCCTTAAACATGATCCTTGTGCATAGCTCCAACAGTTTACCATAACATGTATATTCTTTGCTTTCTTAATAGTTGTCTTGACTCTTTAAGTAGTTTATCATAACATGTATATTATTTGTTTTCTTATTGGCTTTTTTAATGAGTTGATACGTCATATTATTTACTTCTCAAGTTTCTAGTTTGGTATGAGTAGCTTGGGTTCTCTGCACTATATATTGTTTGGGGATTGTGGCTACTTGCAACAAAGAAGAGATGTTTCTATCTCAATTCTCAAACTCAACATGCTTGCGACATCTTAGATCGTGCAAAGATGTCCAACGGTAAATCCATTTGTACTCTTGTTGACACTAATACTAAAGTTGGTCTTACTTGCTCCCAGTAGAAAAACCATCTATTAAAGTCTTGTGATGCGAGTGTAAATATTTTAATTGTTCCCAAATACAATATACTTTTAAATATTCTGTGTTTATATTTTAGAGTAAACTGTCATTTTGGTCCTGGAGGTTTGGGCAGTTTTGCCACTTTAGTCCAAATCTCAAACCTTTTGCATCTGGGTCCCTGTGGTTTCAGTTTTGTTGCCATTTTGGTCCAAAAGTGAAATCAGCCCAAATTCCTCATATGAAATCCTGATGTTTGTCCTTTTCCTCAGGGGTAATTTGGCCATTACAAGTATTATTTTAACAAATTATTAATTAAGTGGCCCTCACCCCCACCCCCACCCCACCCTTCTTCTTCTTCCCTACTCCTCACTTTTTTGTTAACAACCACCCACCACAACCCCCACTTTTTCTGCTACATATCCTTCAAAGAACGCTACAGATCCACTGCCAATTAACTCTGCTTCCCTGATGTAACGTTATCAACCAGTCGTCAATATTTAATCATCATTTAATTTGATGATAATAAAATATCATCAACAACCCCCAACCTCAGTTAACATTTCATGATTCCATCAGGATTTTGTTCATGAAAGCGATGATCAGAAGCCCTAATAATTTTCAGGTGAGGAAGAGGAAGCGGAAGGCGGTGTTGTTTCTGCTCAGAAAGAGGAAGAGAAACATCGATCATCATGTTAAACAGCCGATCCATGTTGAGATTTTGAACGGAATTCATGGCGGAGATTCACGGCGGTGTAACGATGCTGATCATGTTGACGATGCTTATTGTTCTGGTGGTGATGAAAGGGATGTAAACCCTAGGAATTATGTTGATCGGAAAGTTGAAGGTTCTGGAAAGGTAAACCCTAGGTTAGGTTTAGATAATGGTAAAGTTGTTGATGTTGGTGTTTGTTGTTCTGGGGTTGATGAGAGAGGTGAAAACCCTAGAGATGATGTTGATTGTGAATTGGAAGGTATTGGAAAGGTAAACCCTAGGTTAGGTTTAGATAATGTTGATGATGATGATGATGCTAATTGTTCTGGTGTTGACGAGAGAAGTGAAAACTCTAGAGAG
This sequence comes from Helianthus annuus, assembly GCF_002127325.2. Taxonomy (NCBI): domain Eukaryota; kingdom Viridiplantae; phylum Streptophyta; class Magnoliopsida; order Asterales; family Asteraceae; genus Helianthus; species Helianthus annuus. The sequence goes on from NC_035445.2 coordinate 57,438,805, forward strand.
GATGATGTTGGCTGGGGATTTGAAGGTTCTGGAAAGGAAAACTCTAGGTTAGGTTTAGATCATGTTGTAGGAGAAGATGGGGAGGAGGGGGTGGATGAGAGTTCGAAGTCTGCGGTAAGGGTTGTTTCGGAGATGAAGAAGGATGGGGGAGATACGCCTCCTGATGATGATTGATGTCCGATTTGCTTTGATAGTTTTTCAAAATGAGTTATAATAAAATCATAATGACCAATTTACCCCTAAGGAAAATGACAAAACATCATGATTAAATTTGAGGAATATGAACTGATTTCATTTTTGGACCAAAATGGCAACAGAACTGAAACCACAGGGACCCAGATGCAAAAGGTTTGAGATTTGGACTAAAGTGGCAAAACTGCCCAAACCTCTGGGACCAAAATGACAGTTTACTCTATATTGTATGTACACATTATATATATATATATATATATATATATATATATATATATATATATATATATATATATATATATATATATATCTAATTTGCAACATATCTATGCATTATGTTTTGTAACATAATGCTTAGTGGGTTGTACCACTAAAAACAAATTCATATCTATGCATTATGGTTTGTAACATAATGCTTAATGGGTTGTACCACTAAAGATGAATTTGTATTTCATTTAAAAACTATAAATAATTTTGTGAGTTAACACGGCGCAACGTGCGTGTATGATTAAACGTTTTTACGTCGTTTATTTTTTTCCGCTTCACAGGTTCATCGTAACGCTCGGATCCTAGATCGACTTAGTTATTTTTTTATATGTTTAACGTTTCGGTTTAATTTTTTCGCATTAACATGCTGCAACTTCAGTGTTGGTGGTCGCTGGTAATAGTGTGGCATTGGTGTTCGCCCCCGCTGCAACGTAGAGATGCTTAATACTAGTTTACTCTAAATTTGCTATTTTATCTTACACATGTTTATAAACTAGCCTACTTTTGTTTTTATACAATGCTAAAAGTGGTACATCTAAGTGTGACATAATTTAGTTTTTTTTTCACCACTTAGGGGTGTTTGGCCTAGCTTTTTTTATCTAAGCTTATAGCTTTTTTAGCTTATCTTTACAAAATAAGCACTAATGAGTGTTTTGTTTAGCTTTTTAAGCTTATGCTTATAAGCTTATATAAGCTAATTCCAAGCTTAGCTTATGGGAATATGGTTTTTTAGCTTATTTGAATAAGCTTATTTGAAGAAGATAGTTTTTTACTCATTACACACAATGATATTATACCCCTTCCCATAATACAAAATAACTTAACAAACAACTAAAAATTAATTATTAATTATCAACTTGTAGAATATAAGCTAATCCAAACACTTAAAAATAGCTTATAGAAAAGGGCAAAAAAAAAAAAAAAAAAGTTAGGGCAAACACCCCCTTAGTGTATAGATATTTACATACGTGTACATGAAAGTCGTTATGTATTATGACGGCAGATGCAATTTTAACCTTTTTATGCCAAGAAATTATATGAAACTATGCTATATTTAATTTTTATTAGTTTTACAATAAATACTATACAGGAAAGTAGTGAGGTAACTAATATAACCTGTTTATTAAACTGTTTTTGAATTAACTAATATAACCCGTTATTAATCAAGTAAAATCTTAAACATGACCTATTTAAAAAAACTGGCAATAAGATCCGTGCGCGTTGTAACGCTGATACGTCACAAACATCGAATGTATTAGTACAAACATTATGTGATGCGTTAACCATATGAAAACGTGTGTTTCGACGTATCCGATTGAACTCAATGTAACTTATATAAACATTGTGATTGGATCAAAACATAAAGTAAATCGAATTTATACAATACGATCATAACGTATTATATGTGACCTGACTCATACATAGAAAACGTAACACAGACAACGGAAAAATTGACAAGTATAATTAAAAGAGATTAGTTAGTGCTTTTGAAAAAAAAGGGGGAAAAGAAACCTTGATTTGACTCCACTCAATTCGAAACAAATTTTACGAAACATTTATAAAATAAGCACGAAAACATTTTATATTTGACCTGACCCGTTTCCCAAAAAAGTTTACGTCGAAACATACACCAACTTGAATTTATACCGAAACGTACATAAAAATATGTATGTAAAAATGGTTTTATTATACGGAAACGTATTATATTTGATCTGACTCATTTTCAGAAAAAGTTTACGTCGAAACATAGAGCAAATTGAATTCAGACTAACACATACATAAAAATATTTACGTAAAAAGGTAGTTTTTTTAAGTAAAGAAGGTATAGGGTAATATAAGCTACACCACTGCCAAGTAGGTTAAATACATTTGTAAAACTTAATAGGTTAAATACATTTGTAAAATCGTGCCAAGTAGCACCAATGCGACACCACTGCCAGCGACCACGAACATAAAAAAAGCTCGTAAAAATAAAATAAAAAAAAGGAATAAATAACACCGAATGAAAAACAGACGTAAAGTTGTTAAACAACGCACGCCTGTTGCGTCATGTTAATGCGAAAAATTAGACCGTAACGTAAAACAAAGAAAAGAATAACTAAGTGGATCTAGGACCCGCGCGCTGCGGATGAACTTGTCAAATGGAAAAAAATAGACGCGTTGCGATGGGCCTGTCAAACGAAAAAACATTGAACCCTACGCGCACGTTGCGACATGTTGACTCGCAAATTTAGATCGAAACGTAAAACGAAAACTTACGAAAGATAAAAGTATAAGGGATTAAAGTTGAACATAAAAAAGTGTTTGTTTTAAATTTCAAAAGATGAAAAACTTTGACTTAAAAGTAAAAAAAATTCAAAGAGGTTAAAATGTAAAATATAAAAAACTTTTAGGTTGAAAGTGAATTTTTTTTTTTTTCGAAAATCATCCTGTGCATCAGACACAACGATATGAAGCAACAGTTAATTAGAGCACAACCCATTTAATGGCATGCTTACGTGCAAAGATTATTAAAAAAGTTTTTAATTTGATTTAGAGAGGTTATTTACAAAGTGTTTAATATTTATGGATAAAAATCGAACTCGAACCCCGATAAGCAAACAGAAAACCTAAAACAAAACATTGAGGACAAGTATTTGAGTATGAGAATAATTTTGAAATTTTTTATAGGTATGGGACGAGTATTAGTTCAGGTATTTCTTAATAATCCAAATACGAAAAACATTATACCCATTATCCGATATATACACCCCCTATTTTAATTACGATTTTTAGTTTTTAATAGTCTAGTAAATCATTCATCTTTTATACGAAGTGTTAACTTATCTTTTAATATTTATATGATTATAAATTTTAATTTATATGATATATGTTTAAGGGTTAGGATCAAATACAAAGTATAAAATAAAGGAGAATGGTAAGAAGGATTCTAGTCCATTGATCTTAGATTTAGAGGGTTGAGATTAGTTGTAGGGAAAAGAAGATAATAAAAGGGCATAAAGGGAATCATATATTTATGGATTTTTTGTCTCCACATGCAAGGCACATGCCAATTCCCCCATCGATTTAAAACGTTCATAACTTTTTCATACGACTTTTTTTTAAAAAAAAAAATCTCCATAATAACGAGCGTTTTTTTATCTTTAATATGAGTACCATATTATCATATAAAAATAAAATAAAAATTTTCATTTTTACTAGGTTTTTTTTTTTTTTTTTTTTTGCATTGTGTTAAAGGTTCAGGTCATTGTGTCTTTTAACTGAGTTTTGGTCAGTAGAGTTTCTATACATTGTGTTATTATCAAAACCTATAACACAATGTTAATTTGGGTTCTATCCATTGCGTTTTTATAAGAACCTATAACACAATGAAGATAGTGTTTTATCTGGGTTTTCTATAAATTGTGTTATTAGTTTACGTCATTGTGTTTAATATGTTATTCATTGTGTTTTAATATGTTGTCCATTGTGTTTTAACAATTTGTTCAATTTTTTTTATTATCTTTGTTCATTGTGTTTTAGTTTGTTGTGTATTGTGTTTTTAGTTTGTTTTTCATTGTGTCTTCATCTGCTCTCCATTGTGTCTTTTATCTGTTGTCATTAATTGTGTCTTTTATCTGTTGTCATCAATTGTGTTTTTATTTACTCTGATACTTATTGTGTTATATGTTATCGCCATTGTGTTATACGTTATGGTCATTGTGTTTTAGTATGTTGTCCATTGTGTCTTTATCTGTTGTCATTGAGTGTGTTTTTGATCTACTTTACATTGTGTTTTACATCATGTTCATTGTGTTATTATCAAAACCTATAACACAATGTTAATTTGGGTTATATCCATTACGTTTTTATAAGAACCTATAACACAATATATGACACAATAAAGATGGTGTTATATATGAGTTTTATATAAATTGTGTTATTAGTTCAGGTCATTGTGTTTAATATGTTATTTATTGTGTTTTAATATGTTGTCCATTGTGTTTTAATAATTTGTTCAATTTTTTTATTATCTTTGTTCATTGTGTTTTTAGTTTGTTTTCCATTGTGTCTACATCTGCTCTCCATTGTGTCTTTTATCTGTTGTCATTAATTGTGTCTTTTATCTGTTGTCATCAATTGTGTTTTTATTTAGTCTGATACTTATTGTGTTATATGTTATCGCCATTGTGTTATACGTAGGGATGGCAAAAATACCCGAGCCCGACGGGTATACCCGAAACCCGACACAAATGGGACGGGTATACCCGATACCCGATGGGTATTGGGCCGGGTATGGGATTTGTTTTAAAAAAATTTCACGGGTATGGGTCGGGTATTGGATTAGGTGATACCCGACCCGATTACCCGAAACCACATACCCGTTTACCCGAACTATATACCCGATGATATACCCGAAGTTTTTAATTTATATTTTTATTTTCTATTAACCCTTATCTATTAGTGATTTATTTTAGTATGTTCATGACGTAAAAAAAATAAATTTTCTTTTAGAATATGTATTGATAATAGTATTTATATTTTGTATGTTGTGAAGTGTATACATATAAGTGTATAAATATTATAAAGTTATTATTAATTTATGATAAAACTTATATGTATGTAATGTATATTTTTAATTTATAATAGTTGTTGCATAAATAAAATTATATAATAATTATAATAGAAAAAAAATGTTTGGAAATCCCAATGTAAATCTTTTAACAAACTAATGGGTATACCCGATACCCGCGGGTATACCCGGTACCCGACGGGTAATTACCCGACAAATACCCGACGGGTATTGGGTCGGGTATGGGACACGATTTTACAACTGGGTATGGGTACGGGATTACCAATACCCGACCCGAACCCGACCCATTGCCATCCCTAGTTATACGTTATGGTCATTGTGTTTTAGTATGTTGTCCATTGTGTCTTTATCTGTTGTCATTGATTGCGTTTTTTATCTACTTTACATTGTGTTTTACATCATGTCCATTGTGTAATATGCAACTGGGTTTTTGATTTTTTTTTTTTTTTTGAAAAATATAACAATATGGTACTCATATTAAAGATAAAAAACGCTTGATTTTATTGTATAATTTTTTTTTTAAAAACAAATGATGTATAAAAAAGTTACGGACGTTTAAAAATTGGGAGGGGGGGATAACATGTGACTTGCATGTGTATATTCTTTTTTCTCTTGTAGACAAAATTACTTTTTCCATTTAATTTCTTATAGGACACTTGTCACTCTCTGATGACTTCTTACCCTTCTTATATTTAAATACTTTGTATTATAACTCAACCCGTATGTTTAATTAATCATATTTTAATTATTGTAGTTGTTAAAACTACAAAGTTATATAAAGATTAGAATGGCAAGAAAAAATATATTTTGAAATCCCAACATGTACTTTTTAAGAAACTATTCCTTTCAAAAAAAACTTTTTAAGAAATGAGTAAATTATGTTTTTGACCCCTGTGGTTATACTATTTTTACTATATTAGTTTAAAATAAGAATTTTTAACATATCTGTCACCATAGTCTCTATAACTAATCATTTTGACCCCTAAGTCTAACCATTTTAGCCCTCATGGTCTCTATAACTAACCATTTTGGCCCCCATGATCTCTAGACTTAGGGACCAAAATGGTTAGTTATAGAAATTATAGGGGCAGATATGTTAAAAATTCTTATTTTGGCCTAATATAATAAAAGTGATATAACCACATAGGTAAAAAACGTAATTTACTCTTTAAGAAACTAACGGGTATACTTGATACCCGTGGGTATGTCTGGTACTAGACGGTTAATAAATAATTATCAGATGTATGCCCGGTGGATATTGAGGTGAGTGTGAGACATGATTTTACAACCACGTATGAGACTGAGATTACCGATATCCGTCGAACCCGACACATTGCCAATTTGCCATCTCTATAGTAACATTTAGAGTTCGATACCTTACTTTTTAATTTGTCCTCTCGCTATTAATTTTCAAAAGAGATTAAATTTCTGTTTTGAACTCTTCATTTAGAGCCCTTTCATTACTCTTAACTATACATTCGCACTTCTACGTTCTTCAACCCTTTACGTCTAATTTCTTTAATTTTGAGTTAAATATATAACACACCAAGTTTATTATACGAGAGATAAAAAAACAGTGAAAAACTCATTAAGCTGGAGTCATTAATTGTTTAAATTTTTACTAAGGCACTAGATGTTACTTATATTTATAAACGAACGTAAAATAAGTCAAATCCAAAAGACAAAACCATTTAAAGTGTCTACTGATTATGATTTTCGTCTTAATACAAATAAATACATGTGTTGCGATTGGTTCACTTACTCAAGTCATCAACCCAAAATCCTTCTAGACAGTAAACCTACTAACATGACACAATTTACGTGCCAATAATGTCAGGGTAACATGATTGAGACATCCTAATTTTTCTCTTCACATCTGTGTTTGAGTTCCATCTATTGCACTTTGGATGGGGGCACTGTTCTGACTAGGAGTGTTTATATGGTTTTCATCTAGTTGAAGTTATGTCACTCCCTGTTCTTACTAGAACCTAGCTTCTAGTGAAAAGGTACGATGAATCAATGCAGATAATTTTTCGTTAAAAAAAATACACAATTTACGCATTTGTAAAAGAACCAAATGTTATAATCCATGGCAATTAAAATCACGTGGTTATTTATCGAGAGATGTGACATACTAATCATGAAGGGGGCATATAAACCAAAACACAATCATATCCGGTTCATGCCCATCAAATTAAAATCCCCTTCTTTTATTAAAGAAAAATAAAATTCGTTTCTAGTAAATCATTTAAAAAAATATTATCAATTTAAAGCACTTAGTTACTGACTTAACTTCTTTACAAAATGCTTTTCATTTTCTTCGCCTGTAATTTTGGTTTGAAAAAATCTCGAATAGCGTATGGTTTGTTTTATTTTCATCTATAGTTTCTACAGTTTTAAAATTGTAGTTATAGTCCTAATTTTTGCACATTAATTCTCGAATAGTAACTAGTGTGGATTAAGGTTAGTTTTCTCAGTTAAGTGTGTGAAATTATTAAAATACCCTTAATAGAAATAATATCAATTATTTAATTTTAAAAGAAAGTAGGACCCACCTTTACCCACCCCTTTCTCCTTCCTTCTCTCTTTCCCATGTTCATCTACAACAACCATACACAGGGGCGGACTTAAGACAAAGCCAAGATGGGCGGGCGCACCCCCGGAAAAAAAATTTAGTGTTAAGTTCCGTCGAAAATCTCGTCCGCACCCCTTGGAATTTTTCGTCCGCACCCACTTGGAATTTTCCGTCCGCACCTCTTGGAATTTTTCGTCTACACCCCTTAGGTAAAAAGTGTTATCAATTTATATTTTAATTTTTTTTAGTAAACTCTTATTTTTTTTTAAATACTACCTAAATTATATAACTTTTAATACCTAAATAACTTAACCCAAATACCCAATACCTTTAACTAGCCCATTACTAAGTCTTAGCCCAATAAACAAACACAACAAATCAACAATATTTCAAACTAAAATAAAATAAACAAGCCCAAAACCCTTACATATTCTCTCCCGCTCTCTCTATCCTCCCTGCACGCCAGCGATCAGAACATCAGCGACAACAGTGAACAGTCAGCAGCCGCATACCACCGTAATCAGCCAACATACCACCGCCGATCGAACACGGGTAAATTTCTTTGTTATTTTTGATGAATTTTGGTTGATTTTTTGGTTGATATTAGCCGCATACTAACCAAGACAATAGACATGTGCTTCGTTTTGTTTTTCATTATGTTATATGGTGGGTTATATTTTGTTAGTGATGATATTTTGCCTTTTTTATAGCCCGCATACACCACACAGTAGATCTGGTTGGTTATATTTGTTAGTGAAGAATGTTTGGCTTTTTCTTTTTATGGTGTATATGTTGTTTAGATGATTTTAGGGTTATTTACATTATGATTTCTAGGGCTTGAATAGTTGATATATAATGTAATAGAGTAAATTACATTTTTAGCCCCTGTGGTTATATCACTTTTACTATATTAGCCCAAAATAAGAATTTTTAACATATCTGCCCCCATGGTCTCTATAACTAACCATTTTGTCCCCTAAGTCTAACCATTTTGGCCTCCATGGTCTCTATAACTAACTATTTTGGCACCCATGATCTCTAGACTTAGGGGCCAAAATGGTTAGTTATAAAGACCATGGGGGCAGATATGTTAAAAATTCTTATTTTGGGCTAATATAGGTAAAGTGATATAACCACAGGGGCCAAAAACGTAATTTACTCTATGTAATATGTTATGGAGCCATGTTTTGGATAGATTTCAAAAACTGAAAACCCGTAGGTTGACGTTTTAATTATGTTTGTAACAAGGTTTTGACATATTTTTGATGATTATATAAATTTAGTTCGATGTTCTTTTGTTTTACGTGACCCGACCCGTCCCGATACGAACCGATTTTTTACTTATATACCTTGGGGCCTAAAATTTTTAAAAATGTTCCACATCCCCATGGAAAAATTTCTGGGTCCGCCACTGACCATACATCGTCGTCACCACAAATAATTCAATAAATCAGTGATGTTTGTCAGCAATAAACGAGCCGAGTTGAGCCGAGCTTATTTTAACTTGTTTACAAGCCAACCTAGAACCTAAAAATAAGCTTATTGAGTAAACGAGCCCGAACCCGAGCTTCACTTATCGAGCTCGCAAGCCTAAAAAGTCTATTATTTATATCATTTTTATTTAACATATTAATTAATAGACAATAAATTGGCCGAGCCCGAACCGAGCTCGAGCTTGAGAAAATACCAACGAGCCGAGCCCGAGCTTTGAATCAAGCCGAGCTAGAGCCCGAGTTCTCATAAGTCAATCGAGCGCGCGCTCGAGTCTGGTCAAGCTCGGCTCGTTTGCACCCCTAGCCTCCACCGCATGAATGACGCGGTGGAGGCCGTGTCCGACTTTTGTTCCCATCATAAGGAATCGTTGTTTCCAGACCTCAACGAGGTAAGTACTTATTTGCTTTTTTGTATTCGGCTTTAAATTTACAATTACCTTTTACCCGTTGGTTTTTTTAGTTTGTTGTGCCCCGCCAACCGTTGTTGCCAAATCTGGACGAGGTAAACATATATTTACTTGTTATTAAGAAGGCTTTTAGATATGCCGTAATCATTTAACCGTTGGTTTTTTTCAGGTTATTGTGCTTAGCGGTGACCATGGTTACGGGTGTCCGGATTATGAAGCCGATTACGGTGCCTCATACAGGCAAGAAGACTATGGCCATAACTTTTTCGTTACTGGTGCCTCGGGAATACAACAAGACGTTGGTGAGCCTTCTTACGCGCAAGAGTCATTGGGTGACGAGCAACCCACTTACTCTGAAATTTCGTACAAAACTGATCAGGTACGAATTATATATATTTTGTTGAAAATATTACAATAAATGTTATATATTTTTTAAAATGTATTTTAAATGTTATATATTTTTTGTTAAAAAATTATTATAAATGTTATATATATTTTTCACTTACGATTTTATATCCCACAATAAGTTGGAAGGTTGGGTAAAAAAAGGGTTTAGCTAACAGATACGTTATTGTTATTAGATGGTCTAAGGATCACTGGACATGGCTCCAATGTTGTCGTAGTGGCGAGCATGAGAGTAAGGCCACAGTTAGGAAAATCAGCACCAAAAAATGCACATGCCCTTTTATGGTGATAGGTCATCTCGACCAAAGTCGTCGAGCTTGGCGAATATATTATCTACACAAAAAATTTAATGAGAAGCATAACACGGCCCTGCTGAACATCTAGAGGGTTACGCGTATTCCAGGAGACTTACTCCTAATGAGTTTAGACTGGTGCAAGAGCTTATAGATCAAGACATACAGCCCCATATAATCTGGAAAGCCATAACCGAACAGAACCCTGAAAACAAATGTGTTCCGAAGAACATACACAATGTGACAACTCGTATTTCAGAACCCATCTTTGTGTTTAATGTAACGTATGTGAACTTAGTGTGATTATCTGATATGTTGGTTTAATAGATGTTTATGAGATAAATGTTTGTATTATGTGAATGTGTGTATGTATATATATATATATATGACTCGAATCGCACAACAACAACCCGATCGCACAAGCCTTTGGGCTTTGATCCCACACAACTCTCGGCCCACTCCTCACTCGAAACACATGGGCAGCCCATGTAAGGGTTCGGCCACTCCCCTATATAAACCGATACAAAACCCTTGTGAGGTTTTGCTCCCCCATTATTTGCAAACACATAACACAACACATACAAACCCTACTCTCTCTCTTTCTCTCCTTCGAAGACCGGCGGCAGCCCCTTCATCACTCGAAGCTTTCTTTATTCTAAACATCTAATCCGGTTAGTGTTTTGTTATTACTTGATTGTATGTTGATCAATGGTTGTGTATTGCTATATGTTGATCTAATCCGGTTAGGGTTCATGCTAGTAGATATGTTGCCAAAAACTTTGATGTTGATTCGGAATAGGTGTTCGGTTTCAATATGTATATACGAGGGAATTGTTCTTGTCAAAGGATTGTATGATGACATATGTGTATTTTGTTTGAATGTGTGGTCTATTGGTTTTGATTTGCAAGAAGAATGATATGATATGCAAGTATGTTCTGATCTAAATCGCATAATGGGGATATGGTTAGTAGCATGATGAGTTAGGATTTAAGTGTGAATCCTATGTTTGATCCGATGATAGTGATGATGAGTTGTTGTTAAGAGTAAATATTTTTAGGGTTTATATGAATTAGATGATAATTGCTTGGTTTGATCGAGATTATGCATGATTGAAACTGTTAGTATTGTTAATTGATAAATTTCATAAATGGAAACCATATAACTGATTGCCATGATTTTGGATATTAAATAACGAATCTCACAAGCCAAACGAAACATGATTCGCACAAGTTTGCATGGACCACACGAAACCTGTTTCGTGTAAGGGACTGGTCGCACAAGGCCGTCGCACAAGCTTAGTGCAACTGTCTAAAACTCATAGTACAACCTGGAACTGCATGATCGCACAAGACGTGTGGATCGCATAAGGCAGTGTCGATCGCACAATTCTTGGGCCTTACACAGTGTTTGGACTTGACATATTATTGGGCCTCAAAACCCAAAACCCAGTTGAACAAGATTAAATGGATCGCACAAGATTGATTGTCTGTTTATTAAATTGGGTCGTATATATGTATATATAGGTTGGGCTCTTAATTGTTTGGGTCGGGTATATAGTGAATCGCACAACATGTCGTGGATCAAACAAGGCTGTGCTGATCGCACAACATGTTGGGCCGGAGTGGTTGTTGGGTTTCATTTGTTGTATCGCACAAGACTATTGGGCTAATGAGCTTGTGCGAGCCCAATCATCCGAGTCGCACAAGCTGGACGTTGTGTGTACTTGACTGTTAAGATGTTCTACGTGTTTGCCATGATCAATACGTGTTCATAACCTGTTAGCTTATGTGTAAACCTACGTGCACTACTTGAACCTAGACTTGACTTGTATGGTGACCATGTTAGGACGTGGTTGACCACTAGGAGCTCAATCGACCCTTACTTATCTGCCGAGCTAACCTAAGGTGAGTTCACACTTTCTACAAAGCATGGTAATTCCCGGTGGGTTGGGAATGGGTTAAGGAATATGGATTCCTCGTCCTTCTTGGGTAGGACAGTACGAGTTAAGGAATGTAATTCCTCGTCCTCTTGGACAGTTTAAAGTTCACTAGACCAAAACTCTATCACGAAGTCCCTCCTTTTATATCGACTTAATCGCAGGGCCAATGGCGAGCGGGTCATTAGTTAGATAGCGCTATTTAGGTTTGACAAGCCTCACACCGTGCCGTAGAGGACGGGCGTGAACTAATGGATCTGGGCACGTCAATGATGATAGACATTGACGCAAAGGGCACATAAACATGACTAACGTCAGTGGTCGATATGGTAACGAGTCTAGTAGTGTAAACATGGGGTAGCCCCCACGGCTGGATAGCCAGAGTAAATGGGATAAAACAAAATCACGTTTTCAACTATGGGGTAACCCCCACGGCAAGGATGCCAGTTAAAGGAAATTGTTTTGGGGACAACTTAAAACAAACACCCAACTGTGAACTCGCTCAACTTTGTTGTTGACTCGTTACTACATGCTTTGCAGGTCATTAGGTACTTAGCTAGAGCTTGCATGGAGAAGAGTCGTTTTGGGACATGGACAGTCGTGTGCCATGTTAAACATTTGAAACATCTAAACTTATGTTTTGGTTTTAAACATTATGCTTCCGCTTGCAACTTAAACTATGTTTTGTTTGGACACCAATTGTATTGTGTTGGATTTTATAAATTACTTACATGCTTGTTCAATATGATTGGTGGCTTGATCCTGGTCAGTCACGCCTCCAAGCGGTGATACTCCGCATGTGGATTTTGGGGGTGTGACAGATTGGTATCAGAGCTATTGGTTATAGTGAACTTGGTTTTAAAAAGGGAAAAAGTTTTGATAAAACCAGACTATAACCTGTACAGTGCTCAACGATCCACAACGACGCTTCGCTCCACGTGCAAGGCTCGACACTATAGGTGGTATGATTTACGTTTATATTACCTGCTTGTTAGATTACATAGAACATTGCTCGTGGTATGCTAGATAACATAGTGACTACTATTTGCAACATTGCGCATTATCGCGACACCTTCTCACTTATGCTCTCTCTATGTGAAGATCATGAGTGGACGCCTGAACTTGACTCAAGCCCAGCTGACGGCTTTAATCAATGAACGAGTTGCTGAGGCACTCGCAGCTGCCCCTGCAGGAGGTATAACCTGCCATTTCGAGCTATCTTAGGATGTTTAGATCCTACCCTCGCGAACCAAATCTCGTGCTTAATCTTGTATTTTCTTACTCTCGCGACAGGTCAACCTGCACAGTCTCCAGTGTGCACTTTCAAAACCTTCATGGACTGTAGACCAAGTACCTTCAGTGGTACAGAAGGAGCTGTAGGTCTCCTCCACTGGTTCGAGAAGCTCGAATCTGTCTTTGAGATGTGTGAATGCCCTGAGGCTCGTAGGGTAAAGTTTGCTACTGGAACACTCGAAGGTGATGCGTTAACCTGGTGGAAAGCACAGGTTGAACTGTTAGGGCTGGCGGTTGCTAATGCCACCCCATGGAATGACTTCAAAGACTTGATCAAGGAAGAGTATTGTAGCCGTGACGACATCCACAAGCTCGAGGTGGAGTTCTTCAACCTGAAGATGACGGGGTCTGAAATCGAGGCATACACAAAGAGATTCAACGAATTAGCTATCCTGTGTCCTACTATGGTGGATCCTCCCATCAAGCATATTGAACTGTATCTCAAGGGTCTAGTGCCAAAAATTCAAAGCCATGTGACTGCGGCTAACCTTGGTACCATTCAGCAAGTAATACGGCTAGCTCATCGTCTCATGGATCAGGCAGTTGAGCAAAATAAGCTACCCAAACGTATCAGTGCTACAGCTACTTCAGAGGCACCTAGTGACAACAAGCGCAAGTGGGATGGAAATTCCAGCAAGGGTTCGACTTCTGTTCAGTCTCAGTCACAACAACGAAGGACTGAGGACTATAAGAGCCCCAGTCAACAGTCCTCTGGAAGTCAAAGTCAAGGTGGGTACAGGGGAATCCACCCCAAATGCAATCGCTGTAACCTACACCACAGCGGGCCATGCACCAGGAGTAACTGTCATCGGTGCAACAAGCCAGGCCATGCCGCAAAGGATTGCAGAAGTTTACGCCCTGCGAATCAGAATCGTCAGCAACAACAAGCCCCATCGAATCAACGCCAGCGGCAGCAACAGCAAGGTAACAACAAAGGGTGCTTTCAGTGTGGTGCTGAAGGCCACTTCAAGAGGGACTGTCCCCAACTGAACCAGAATCAGAACAACAACATTAATAACAACCAGGGGAATGGAAACAACGGGGGTAACAACAACGGTGATGGCGCCAGGGGACGTGCTTTTGTGATTGGGCAGGGTGTTGCAAGGAACGATCCCAATGTTGTGACGGGTAAGTTCCTACTAGACGACTTCAATGTTTCTGTTTTATTTGATTCGGGTGCCGATACTAGTTATGTGTCCTTAAAAGTTAGTCAGATGCTTGAGCGTGCCCCAATTTCCTTAAACACCAAGCATGTTGTAGAACTAGCGAATGGTAAAAGTTTAGAAGCCACGCACATAGTTAAGGGGTGTAACCTCACTTTAGCTGGTCAGACCTTCTCTATCGACCTCATTCCTATCGTTCTGGGTAGTTTCGACGTTGTTATTGGGATGGATTGGTTATCTCATCATCAAGCGGAAATCCTTTGCAACGAGAAGATTGTCCGCATCCCTCGTATTGGAGAAGAACCTCTCGTAATTCATGGCGAGAAGAGTGGTGCTGTTGTGAGCATCATCTCTTTCCTTAAGGCCCAGAAGTGTTTGCGAAAGGGGCACACCGCTATTTTAGCTCTCGTGACTGATACTTCATCGAAGGAAAAGAATTTGGAAGACATTCCGGTTGTACGCGACTATCCTAAGGTATTTCCTGAGGAATTACCTGGTCTTCCGCCTCATCATCAGGCCGAGTTTCAAATCGAGCTAGCTCCTGGAGCAGCGCCTATAGCTCGTGCACCGTATTGTTTAGCTCCATCAGAATTGGAAGAACTATCTACGCAACTACAAGAGCTCTTGGATAAGGGTTTCATTCGTCCTAGTTCTTCGTCATGGGGAACTCCAATCCTATTTGTGAAGAAGAAGAAGGACGGTACCTTTCGAATGTGTATAGACTATCGCGAACTCAACAAGGTGACCGTGAAGAATCGCTATCCTCTTCCACGCATTGACGACTTGTTCGACCAGTTGCAAGGGTCGAGCTACTACTCGAAGATTGACTTGAGGTCAGGCTACCATCAACTGAGAGTCCGAGATGAGGACATCTCTAAGACAGTGTTCAGGACTCGCTATGGGCATTACGAGTTCCTAGTTATGCCTTTTGGGCTGACGTACGCACCAGCGGTCTTCATGGACCTTATGAATAGAGTGTGCAAACCCTACCTGGACAAGTTTGTCATTGTTTTCATCGACGACATCCTGATCTATTCCAAGAGTCAGGAGGAGCACGAGCAACATCTGCGACTTATTTTGAAACTCCTTCGAACAGAACAGCTGTATGCAAAGTTCTCGAAATGCGACTTCTGGCTTCGCGATGTCCATTTTCTAGGCCACGTGGTAAACAAGGATGGGATTCATGTTGATCCATGCAAGGTAGATTCGATCAAGAACTGGCCTGCACCCCATACACCAACAGAAATCCGCCAATTCTTGGGCTTGGCAGGCTACTACAGAAGGTTTATCAAGGATTTCTCCAAGATTGCGCAACCTCTCACCTCACTAACTCAGAAGGGTGTCACCTATCGTTGGGGTGATGCACAGGAATCTGCTTTCCAACACTTAAAGGATAGACTGTGTAGCGCACCTATCCTCTCATTGCCTGGAGGCATAGACGATTTTGTGGTCTATTGTGACGCGTCCATCCAAGGACTAGGTTGTGTGTTAATGCAACGTGACAAGGTCATTGCCTACGCATCTCGCCAACTTAAAGTACACGAAAGGAACTACACCACTCATGAATTGGAGCTGTTGTTTTCGCACTTAAGATATGGAGACATTACCTATACGGTACCAGGTGCACCATTTACACCGATCACAGGAGTCTCGAGCATATCTTCAAGCAAAAGGAGTTAAACATGCGAAAATGTCGATGGGTCGAGCTCTTGAATGATTACGAATGCACAATCAAATATCACCCAGACAAGGCCAATGTAGTGGCTGACGCCCTCAGTCGAAAGGAAACAAAACCTAGGCGTGTACGCGCGTTACAACTCACCTTCCAATCTAGTCTTCCTGCTCAGATACGAGATGCTCAGGTTGAAGCATTGAAAGCAGAAAACATCAGGGCCGAGTCCCTGCGAGGATCGAGGAAATGGTAAGAACAAAAGGAAGACGGCGCATACTACGTAACATGATGCATTTGGGTCCCATTTTATGGAACCTTACGCGAGCTTGTGATGGATGAAGCACATAAGTCTCGTTACTCAGTACATCCTGGTTCGCATAAGATGTACCACGATCTCAAAACTACATACTGGTGGCCTAGCATGAAAGCCCACATAGCAACTTACGTCAGTAAATGTTTGACTTGTGCAAGAGTCAAAGTCGAATACCAGAAACCCTCAGGCCCACTTCAGCAACCATAGATACCAAAATGGAAATGGGAGCAAATTTCCATGGATTTCGTTACTGGCCTGCCTAGATCTCAGCACGGAAATGACACTATTTGGGTGATAGTGGATCGGTTAACCAAGTCTGCACACTTTTTGGCTATCAAAGAGACAGACAAGTTCTCCACTTTAGCAGACGTTTATTTAAAGGAAGTAGTTTCGAGGCACGGGGTGCCAACCTCTATCATTTCTGATCGTGACGCACGTTTCACTCCTGAACTGTGGCAAGCAATGCACAAGTCCTTTGGCTCACGCTTAGACATGAGCACAGCATATCACCCACAAATGGATGGGCAGTCTGAACGCACCATCCAAACCCTTGAAGACATGCTTAGGGCATGTGTAATCGATTTTGGTAACGGCTGGGAAAAGCATCTCCCGTTAGTGGAGTTTTCATATAATAACAGCTACCACACCAGTATCCAGGCTGCTCCGTTTGAGGCATTGTACGGGCATAAATGCCGATCACCTCTTTGCTGGGCAGAAGTTGGTGACACCCAAATCACTGGCCCAGAACTTGTGGTAGACACAACTGAGAAGATTGCTCATATACGACAACGAATGGCGGCAGTTCATGACCGTCAGAAAAGCTACGCTGATAAGCGCAGGAAACCACTCGAGTTCCAGGTTGGGGATCGAGTGCTACTCAAGGTCTCACCTTGGAAAGGTGTTGTTCGTTTTGGCAAACGTGGCAAACTCAACCCGCGATACGTTGGACCTTTCGAAATCATTGAGAAAATCGGCAAAGTGGCCTACAAACTGAACCTACCCACAGAACTCAGTGGAGTTCACAACGTATTTCACGTGTCGAATCTGAAGAAGTGTCTGTCAGATGAGACCCTCATAGTTCCTTTGAAGGAGCTCACTATCGACGATCAGTTACGATTCGTTGAGGAACCAGTAGAGATTACTGACCGAGATGTGAAGATTCTCAAGCGTACTAGAATTCCGTTTGTTCGAGTTCGTTGGAACTCCCGTCGTGGCCCAGAGTTCACCTGGGAACGTGAAGATCAAATGAAACACAGGTATCCCCAGTTATTCAAGAAAAGTCAAACCACTACTGAGGCTGAAGCTATTGCGGAATTTCGGGACGAAATTCCAAATCAACGGGGGGATGATGTGACACCCCAGGGAAACCAGGAAAACCACTCAACTTAACTAGCTTCCTCAGTGAGTACGCGCTAAATTTCGGGACGAAATTTCTTTCAACTTGGGGATAATGTGACAACTCGTATTTCAGAACCCATCTTTGTGTTTAATGTAACGTATGTGAACTTAGTGTGATTATCTGATATGTTGGTTTAATAGATGTTTATGAGATAAATGTTTGTATTATGTGAATGTGTGTATGTATATATATATATATATATATGACTCGAATCGCACAACAACAACCCGATCGCACAAGCCTTTGGGCTTTGATCCCACACAACTCTCGGCCCACTCCTCACTCGAAACACATGGGCAGCCCATGTAAGGGTTCGGCCACTCCTCTATATAAACCGATACAAAACCCTTGTGAGGTTTTGCTCCCCCATTATTTGCAAACACATAACACAACACATACAAACCCTACTCTCTCTCTTTCTCTCCTTCAAAGACCGGCGGCAGCCCCTTCATCACTCGAAGCTTTCTTTATTCTAAACATCTAATCCGGTTAGTGTTTTGTTATTACTTGATTATATGTTGATCGATGGTTATGTATTGCTATATGTTGATCTAATCCGGTTAGGGTTCATGCTAGTAGATATGTTGCCAAAAACTTTGATGTTGATTCGGAATAGGTGTTCGGTTTCAATATGTATATACGAGGGAATTGTTCTTGTCAAAGGATTGTATGATGACACATGTGTATTTTGTTTGAATGTGTGGTCTATTGGTTTTGATTTGCAAGAAGAATGATATGATATGCAAGTATGTTCTGATCTAAATCGCATAATGGGGATATGGTTAGTAGCATGATGAGTTAGGATTTAAGTGTGAATCCTATGTTTGATCCGATGATAGTGATGATGAGTTGTTGTTATGAGTAAATGATTTTTAGGGTTTATATGAATTAGATGATAATTTCTTGGTTTGATCGAGATTATGCATGATTGAAACTGTTAGTATTGTTAATTGATAAATTTCATAAATGGAAACCATATAACTGATTGCCATGATTTTGGATATTAAATAACGAATCGCACAAGCCACACGAAACATGATTCGCACAAGTTTGCATGGACCACACGAAACCTGTTTCGTGTAAGGGACTGGTCGCACAAGGCCGTCGCACAAGCTTAGTGAAACTATCTAAAACTCACAGTACAACCTGGAACTGCATGATCGCACAAGACGTGTGGATCGCACAAGGCAGTGTCGATCGCACAAGTCTTGGGCCTTACACAGTGGTTGGACTTGACATATTATTGGGCCTCAAAACCCAAAACCCAGCGCACAAGATTAAATTGGGCAAATGAGCTTGTGCGAGCCCAATCATCCGAGTCGCACAAGTTGGACGTTGTATGTAATTGATTGTTAAGATATTCTACGTGTTTTCCATGATCAATACGTGTTCATAACCTGTTAGCTTATGTGTAAACCTACGTGCACTACTTGAACCTAGACCTGACTTGTATGGTGACCATGTTAGGACGTGGTTGACCACTAGGAGCTCAATCGGCCCTTACTTCTCTGCCGAGCTAACCTAAGGTGAGTTCACACTTTCTACAAAGCATGGTAATTCCCGGTGGGTTGGGAATGGGTTAAGGAATATGGATTCCTCGTCCTTCTTGGGTAGGACAGTACTAGTTAAGGAATGTAATTCCTCGTCCTCTTGGACAGTTTAAAGTTCACTAGACCAAAACTCTATCACGAAGTCCCTCCTTTTATATCGACTTAATCGCCGGGCCAATGGCGAGCGGGTCATTAGTTAGATAGCGCTATTTAGGTTTGACAAGCCTCACACCGTGCCGTAGAGGACGGGCGTGAACTAATGGATCTGGGCACGTGAATGATGATAGACATTGACGCAAAGGGCACATAAACATGACTAATGTCAGTGGTCGATATGGTAACGAGTCTAGTAGTGTAATCATGGGGTAGCCCCCACGGCTGGATAGCCAGAGTAAATGGGATAAAACAAAATCACGTTTTCAACTATGGGCTAACCCCCACGACAAGGATGCCAGTTAAAGGAAATTGTTTTTGGGACAACTTAAAACAAACACCCAACTGTGAACTCGCTTAACTTTGTTGTTGACTCGTTACTACATGCTTTGCAGGTCATTAGGTACTTAGCTGGAGCTTGCATGGGGAAGAGTCGTTGTGGGACATGGACAGTCGTGTGCCATGTTAAACATTTGAAACATTTAAACTTATGTTTTGGTTTTAAACATTACGCTTCCGCTTGCAACTTAAACTATGTTTTGTTTGGACACCAATTGTATTGTGTTGGATTTTATAAGTTACTTACATGCTTGTTCAATATGATTGGTGGCTTGATCCTGGTCAGTCACGCCTCCAAGCGGTGATACTCCGCATGTGGATTTTGGGGGTGTGACACACAACGCTCGCCAAAAGATTAGGGCCTCAAAGTTCGATAAAAAAACGACTCCCATGCAAAGACTGGAACAAATCCTCCAGGAGAAAAAGATAACCTACTACATACAGGCGGAACCATCCACCAATGTTGTTGAGAATATACTTTTCTGTCACGACAAGTCCTTTGAAATGTGGTGGGCATTCACACATGTGCTTATGATCGACGTGACCTTCAAAACTAACATGTACAATCTTCCATTTTTGCAAGTTGTGGGTATGACGTTGACAAACCAACCTTTTGTGTTGCGCATGCATTTCTTTCAAACAAGCAGGAGGTAACGTACGTCTGGGTCCTGGAGAGGATCAGGTCAATTCTGCATGAGTGTATGGAGCCACGTATAATTCTTATGGATAGAGATCAAGCATTGATAAACGCGTGTAAAACATATTCCTTGCCACACACAGATATCTCTGCAGGTACAGAATATTGTAAAGCACTGCAAGAATTCATTTACTCAACCAGATTGGGAAGACTTTGTTTGTCAATGGAAAACAATGTGTGATTCTACTAACGAGGAGTCATACAATTATAACCTCACTGACCTTCATAGACACCTTCTCAATCAACAATGTAAACATACGTTTTCTTTTAAGTTAATACATTCATATAAATAGATATATAATTTGAATATGTTTATATTTTTCAAATGTTTTTGGTTACCTGTGGGATAACTGGTTAAACACATCCCGCTATAAATTTGTATCTGCATGGACCAATCAAACACTAACATTTTACCAAAATACAACAAATAGAGCTAAAGGCGCACATGCTGCATTAAAGAAACAACTTAATACACTGAAATGTAGTCTGGAAACCCTAGTGAAAAAGATGGACACCTTGGTACTAAAACAATATACACAAATAAAGAAATGTTTGGAAGAAAGTCACACCAAGCGAATGAAAAGCCACCTTGAGATTCCTTTGTTTCGCATCCTACTTTGTAAAGTTTCCATCCAAGCTCTTAACCTACTAGAAAACGAGCAAACACGGAGACTCTGCACGTTGCGGTCATTTGGATCAACTCCAATGACTCACACTTTCGTTTACCCCATGTAGAGTAACCTCGGTGTTCCAGTGCTCTTGTCAAACTTATCAACTCATGGATTTATCAAACGAAGATTTGCAAAACCGTGAGTATACTCGAACACCCTTTTTACATTTTACACTTTTGGGTGCAGTTTGTTTACTTATCAACCTACACAGGTACACTTACACTTTATGCAATCACACAAACAATCCAAACATGCATGTTTATTACGTTATACTTGATTCGTTTTTCTGGAACATTCTTATGTGATAAACTTGTCATTAACTTTGTACAAGCCTCCCATTAACATGTATAGCGCCATAGGAGTAACGCATCGCCCGTAGACTTGTGGTCATGTTAAATTAAACAGAACGGTCCTATCGTTGTTACGATAGGATTACGCTAGCAGTAATCTTTGGTTTGACACTTTAATCGAATGCGAGGTTTATGTTAATCTTGATAACAAAGTTTGCCATGTGGATTCGTTTAAATCATTTTCTATACTTATGCTATCTATTAAACTTGTACACTCGCCAATACATTGTTGTATTGTTTCGAACATGTTGTATTTTGAAATTCAAATGTTGTACTTCGATTTTGTATGTTGTACTTGAAAATTGTTATAAATGAAAGAAATCGGTTTTGAATTAAATATTGTCGCAATAGTGTTATGAAGTCTCGAGCAATCTTGTTTTCGTCTCACTTCGATGTTTCCGCCATCGGTTGGGGTCTGACAGGGGCGAGGTAGTGGAGGACATGCGGGGGCGGGAGCCGGTGGTAGGGGATGTGGACGGGGGCGTGGGCATGGTGGCCCAGATTTGACCCGTTGCTAGATAATCCTTATGTAGCGTTCGAGGATGGGTCCGAGGATTTTCACAGATTTGAAAAGTTTCGGCGGATGGAGATCTGCAGCCATGCGGCCGTCGATTGGACGACTCTGGTGGAGGTGGACGAGGCGGCGAGAGCCCGAGACTACATTGGACATGATACTCTGTGGGATAGGTATACTATTTTTTACTCTGTTTTATTTGTTTTGTATATGAAATGCATACTAACCAAATTGTGTGACAGGTTGTTCCAGTTGGCATACTTGCCATCGTATCGGGTCATGGTGTGCGAGTTCTTAGCATCGTTCGAGTTTGCTCCCAGACCTGCAGACCAGCCAGAGTAGGATGAGGACCCTGAGCACCTGTGGGTCAAGGTTAGTTTTCATTTAGGGGGTGAGTGGCATGAGATGTTTTAGAGAGAGTTTGATGTGCACAACGACATTTATACATTGGAGGAGACAAACACCCCCTCTACACCGAGGGCGTCCATGTGTTACCCCGATCGACACTTGTCAGGTTCTGGCATATGATCGGTTGGGGTCGCTTTGGCCGCTCGAAGTTGAGGGTTTCACATATTGGAGACCACCTGTTCCGTTACTTGCACATGCTTATTGCCACATCTATTCCAACGCGCGAGCAGAGTCGCGAGTGGTGCAATCGGGATGATCTGTTTTATATGTTTTGTCTTATATGGGGGGAGACGTGCGCCCTCGATCGTTGCCTAGACCAGTGGTTTGCGGTTGCGTACCACCGGCAGGACAGGCCTTTGTTGTATGGGGGGCGTACATCACGCATATTGCCCACTCGTTGGGTTTTCTTGGTTACGTATAATGTATAATGTTACAATATCACACGTCGTGAATATGTCAACATAAAAAATAATACAAAATACAACTATGATACGAAATAACACGATACAAGGATGATACTACATAATACGACATGTCATGATAAAATATAAAAAAGTTAAAAATGTGATACGATACGTCATGATAATACGTCACGATAAAATATAATAAAGTTAAAATTGTGATACGGTACGTCAAATACGCTATAATGCGTCACGATAAAATATAATAAAGTTAAAAATGTGATATGATACGCTATAATACGACACGTAACGATAAAAAATAACCAACAATAAACACCAACCCAACACACCAAAATTCAACCTAAAAAACAGGTCTATAATACGGATCGCATAGGCCTATACGATCCGTATAAGCCAGCCACCAGACATACGCTGACCCTGTCAGTCTGCCATGTCTTAACTTTATCCAATACGGATCGTATAGGCCTATATGATACGTATTGGAATGTCAAAGTGTGGGGATAGATTCCCCGGTATGCGAATAGAATCCCCCTTTTAGAAAGACTATATAAAGTTAAACATGAAAGTTTGTGCATAGTGGAAACAAGGTCCCAGAAAAATTGATCAAGACAAGATTAGTCAATTGCTAACAGTCCTTGGCACATATTATAATGATTAATGTTTAGTCCTGTATGTTTTTTAACGGCAACAACTATATATATATATATATATATATATATATATATATATATATATATATATATATATATATATATATATATAGGGTTAGGTTAAAATGAGAACCATCTTGAGTTGTGATAACCATGAGAATAAAGCCATCCAAAAAGTTTTTCCAAAAAAAAAATTTCTCAAAAATCTTTAAAAAATCACTTGTTTCAGCCAAAAAAAAAAAAAATTAAAAAGATGTCATATACACAAATTTACATGAGGTGTAAAAAATATTTATCGTCGTAACAAAATTTACATCAGCGCGTAAACAAAACTTACATCAAGCAAAACTACTGACTCGACAATTTGTTTTTTGCTTTTTTTTACAGATGTGATTATAATATTTTCATCTACGTTTGTGCAAAAAATTATGGCCCAACTCGCGCGGAAGTAGGAGTTCTCATTGTTCTCACAACTCATGGTGGTTCTCATTTGAACCGTAGCATATATATATATAGGTCCAACGAGAAACTCGCGCGGGAAGTACGAGAAACGCTATGTATATTTATATATAGGGCCAAAAAATTGTGGCCCAACTCGCGCGGGAAGTACGAGAACTGGAAACAATACAAAATGAAAACAAATGGGACTTATACAATGTCCACTACATCAAAATGAACCCACTTCTCCCAACTAGGGGAGGTAATTTTCGCGCTATTAATAACCCAAGTATACGCGTCTTCCTTAATCAACTCCATTGATCCTGCCACTGGAACAAACGTGTCTTCAAACACCTTAACATTCCGAGCTAGCCAAATCCTCCATGTTGTTGTTGTTGCTATCGTACACACAAGGAGTTTCCACACCTTACTCCCCGAATTCTCTAGAAGGTCAGTCAAAATCTCTTTCAAGGTGTTGTAACGGTCGGCGGTATTATCCTGACCCACACAAAAACATTTGACCACAAGCTTCTCGATCAAATGCAGAAGCAAAAATGTGATTCGGTTCTTCGTCTGCCAATCCGAATCTCAAACAGGTAGCATCAGGCAGGCCCACTTTTCTCGACTCCAACCTTTTTTTAGAAGCTAACTTACCCATAACCATACGCCACAACAAGAAATTACATTTGGGGGGCGCCCATGCATTCCACCAGAATTCTGTCAGGTCGTTATGTGATGACGACCTTGCAGAAATGAGCTCAAATCTTAGACTTTTGACAGAAAACTTTTCGCCAAAGCTGTTAGCCCAAATCCAGTCATCTTTTTCATTCTTTAAACTATACTGCTGTAGCCGATTTATAAGATCCGTGACCAGTCCCCATTCACTGCTGGAGGGAGGATTTTTAGGCCATTCACATCCCCAACAATTAACCAGCCCCGAACCTAAACAGTGTTCCGCCACACGTCCATTCTTCTTCGCTATTGGTATAATTCCGGGTACACATTTTTTAACAGTTGTTGTTCTAACCATCTATCATTCCAAAACTTGGTATTAGCCCTGATACACACTTTAACCATTAGCTTATCATAAATGTTTACCCCATATTTTAGCAACTCCATTTCCATCATATCGACATCTTTCCAAACTCCCCGTATTGAGTTTTTTTAATGGAATCAATGCATTGTCGTTATTGGTCATATGAATTGTTGTCACCACTCGAGCCCATGATTGATTCATATTATCTTTAAATCTCCACCACCATTTCGAGAGCATGGCCAGATTAAAGTCCTTTATACTCCTATCCTGACTCCACATGTACGCTTAGGCTTAGCGATCAAATCCCACCGAACCCATCTTATTTTATGCCTGGTTCCATTTCTTCCCTATACAAAATCTCTTCTTATTTTTTCCATCTTATTAACTATTACTTTAGGTGAAAAGAATAGTGAAAGATAATAAGATGGTAGGCTACCCAACACTAATTTGGCCAAAATGACTCTACCGGCGAAAGAGAGATTTTTAGCCTTCCAATTGAATAACTTTTTGTGAAATCTCTCAATAACCGGTTGCCAATACTTAGCTTGTTTCATATTCACGCCGATAGGTATATCGAGGTAAGTAAACAGAAACGAACCAATATCACAATTCAGCGCTTGACCATACCTGTCACAATTCCACTCCTATCCCAAACAATTGGCATTTATTGGGGTTCACCTTGAGCCCTGTCACAAGGTTTATCCATCTAAGGAATCGGGACAGACTTCCGATGTTATGTAATGACCACTCCCCGATAAAGAGGACATCATTCGCGTAGCAAAGGTGGGAAACGATAGGCCCGTCATTGGGGAGTTTGATACCGTGGAAAAGCCCCAAATCGATTGTTTTTCTCATAAACATATTTAAGACTTCTATGGCAATTATGAATAAAAACAGAGATATGGGGTCATCTTGGCGTAGGCCTCTTTTGTTCGTAAAGTCGCCTGATGGAGACCCATAATAAAAACCTTGCCTAAAGCGGAGACACCCTCTAATCCAATCGATCCAACGAGCCAGGAAATTCATGTACTCCATAGTTTGAAATAGGAAATTCCAATTTAGAGAATCGTAAGCTTTCTCAAAATCGACTTTAAAGATCAACATCTTCGTTTTATTACGTTTGGCCCAATAGACGGTCTCGCTAACAATTAGAGGGTTGTCTAAAATGTTATGGCCTCCCACAAATGCGGAGTGGGTTGGGGATATCAACTTATCCATGGTAACTTGTAGCTGATTGGCAAGAAGTTTAGTGATTATTTTATACATAGATCCCACTAAAGAGATTGGTCGGAAATCGGTAACACTTTGCGGGTCTTGTTTTTTTGGTATTGCAATGAAAGAAGCATTACACCCTTGACTTATAATACCGGTAGCATGAAATTCCTCTATAACCACCATGATCTTCGGCCTCAGTTTTCCTGGAATTTCTTGAAGAATCTTAACGAAAAGTCATCAGGCCCAGGCGCCTTACCCCCATCACACCTCTTGATCGCATCCTTAACATCAGTTTTAAGGAAGGGGATCACCAAACTTTCTGCCTCGACATGATCAAGCGTTGGAAGATTGTCATTTTGAAATTTCGATCGCCTCCTTATGGGTTCTCAAAAAAGCCTTTTGAACCAGATTCTTACTTCTTCTTTTAATTCGATCGGATCCTCAACTCGATTACCATTAAAATTCAACCCACTGATTTTGTTTCGGGCTAAATTAATGTTAATCGATTTGTGAAATAATGCACTATTCTCATCTCCGTACTTCAGCCAATTGACACATGCTTTTTGCTGCAGGTCTTTAGAGAATTTGATTTCTAAATTCTTTATTTTCAGCCTCAACTCCACCCTTTTAGTCGATCATCAGCAGTTAAATTGTGAGTTTCTGCCCGGTTTTCGATTTCCTCAACCTCTTTATATAACAGAATCTTGTTTCTATCTTTTTCTTGCTTCACCTCTTTAATCTTGTTCTTTAGAATTTGAGAGAACATTACATCCGCCTTTACTCCTATAACCGACTGGCCCACATTTCGGTTAATGATTTCATCGAGTTCTATCTCCCTAACCAGCTATTGAAGAACTTGAAAGGGGTTGGGCCAAAGTCAACAACTGAGCAAGATAAAATCACGTGACAATGATATGATTCCACTTTACTGAGAACCTTCACACTCGCCACAGGCCACATTTGTACAAAGTCATCACAGACGAAAAGCCTGTCCGATTTACCCAGTTTTACATCTAGATTACCCGAAATAAAAGTAAAGTTACCCCCAGTCATTTGGAACTCGAGTAATCCAGCTCTATTCAGGAAGCTGTTGAAAACATCAACAACAATGGGGTCGAACCGAGAGTTCACCCTCTCTTCTGCAGCCATGACTTCGTTAAAGCCGCCAAACACTACCCACGTCCCTTCTTTTTGAGGTTTCAAAATAGCAATTTCTTCCCAGAATATCCTCTTGCTACCAGGGTCGTTTGGGGCATGTAGGTTTAACACGTTAACTTTTGAATAACTCCCAAAGAGGAACCCTAAAGTTAGCACAAACTGTTTCCCCTTCACAACATCAATGACATTGAACACTCCGGGGTCCCAAATTGACACAATACCGCCTGACCTACCCACCGCATCAAGTTAGGCGACTTACATCTGCGTGGTATACCAAAATCTACGCAAAAAATTTTTCATGAGCCCTTGTTGGTGCGTCTCTTGGATCCCTAACTAGGGAGCGACTAGCAACTTTTGAAACCATGTGGGAGACTCAAGGCTTTTATATCTCCCATTATTTTCTACAGGGACCATTGCTTCTAATGAAAGACTCGATTGTTGCGGCAGTTCCATATACACCAGATGGTGGTCAGGCATACAACATGAAACGCCCTCTTTGCTTTATCTAACCCGCCCACATAGTTATATAAATTCAATAAATCCCTAAACCCAAATGTAAAAATAGGCCCAACCTTGCACCATTGTGACTCCATCTGCCATACTGTTTATGTGAAACCACAATCCACAAATAGGTGTTCAGCTGTCTCCTGTTGATCTCCACACATCGGACAAAGATCCCATTCTATGCTAATTTGTCTTCTGATCAAAGAACACATAGTGGGCATCCTATCCAGGTTCGCGCACAGACCAGTATCTCCACTTTCCTGGGAACTCATCCATTTCTCTTAACTACATATGGGTTAGGGGTGTACCTGTGCGCCTCCATTTCAAGCTTCAAACCTCGGACCGAAAAAATGCCTTCCCCGCCTAGAGTCTACACCCATCGGTTTTTTCCATGAACCAAAGTTGGAACCGGAACCGAGCTGCACAGTTGCAGTAACTCAGCGCCTTCCACACCATGTAACCCGTTCCTTTTCTATTTCTATCTCCACTTTCATGGGAACTCATCCATTTCTCTTAACTACATATGGGATAGGGGTGTACCTGTGCGCCTGCATTTCACGCTTCAACCTCGGACCAAAAAAGTGCCTTCCCCGCCTAGAGTCCACACCCATCGGTCTTTACCATGAACCAAAGTTGGAACCGGAACCGAGCTGTAAAGTTGCAGCAACTCAGCGCCTTCCACACCATGTAACCCGTTCCTCTTCCACTCCCATCTCTAACCGTTCCTCTTGTGGATATGATGCAGTAGTTTGACTCTGACAAGCTTGGTAGGAACTTGGAAATGAACGGGTCAAATGGATAAAGTTCAAGTATGAAGCTCGCAAGGACACAAAGTAAGTAAAGCTTACATCTTTAAATAGAACCTCTAATTATGTATTTGGTAAAGAACAAGGTAATTTAAGATTGGAATGAATCTTTGAAATTTGACGTTCCGACGCGAACGGATACGGGTCGAAATGAATAATGATGGTAAGAAACCATATGTTGGTGGTAAACAATGGGTTTTGAGAAGGATACGCTATGGTGTAAGCCATAATGGGTAAAAGGGCAAAATGTTAATTTGGTCATATGTTGACGAATAAACAATGATATTTAAAAGACACCCTATGGCGTAAGCCATAATGGGTCAAACGTGTAAAGACACGACTTTTGAGAGATATGACCCCATGGTGTAAACCTTAATGAGTCAAATGGGCAAGAAGGTAAATAAATACCTTCTTGCAATAAACAAATGCTTGGTTGATCCAAAATGCAAAAAGGGTAAGTTAAGAAATGGGTAAAATGGTCATTTGGTCCAAGCGGGTGAAATGGTGATGCTATCACCATTTGAAAATAGTGTTTAATGCTTGTTCGTTAAGTATTATACTTACAGGAAAAGCATGGTGCACGATCATGCATTGCCAAGAATTAGCAAGCAAGAAAAGTAAGGTATTGATAACGGGTCAATGCTTTGACCAAAGCCAGGTACGCGTAAGGATTCAAACTCTCGTGAGGGCTTGTGGTCTGACGAGAGATAACCAAGTCAAGGGTGGATATTGGATTACCTCAAGTGAGGTATATCTAGTAATTGAGATTGGAGATTTTTACATTCTTATGAACATAATAAAATTTAAACGGAATAACGTGTTAAAAGTGCACAATTGGTCAAAATAAGCTTTTAAATGTCCTTCGGTAGTAAAAGGACTAAAGTTGACTAAAAATCCCCTGAACGATGAACCGGGCAAACTATACCCTTAAGGGTAGATTAAAATTGAGTTTTATAATTGGGTAGACCCTCCCGGTGGCATAAAAGTGGGAGGCATAAGCCTTTTTGGCTTAATGCCACCTAACGGGTCATTTTTGTAAATTATCAAACCGGAGGGTAAAATCAGAATATAATGATTACCCTATAACAATCCATCACAAATAAAGTTGTGGTGGTAGATAAATGGAAGTATTAGTGTGGAAATGGGAGTCACGAAGAGAATGCATGTGATTTAAGCTTAGTGCCCAAAACTCGAAACAGGCAAATAATCATATGCGCAAACCGGGTAACGGTTGCGCAAAATATAAAAACTATGAATCCGGGTTATGGATTATGGGTCAAACATGTAGGCAAATGTTTTACGAGTGCGTAGAAAAAAGTTTGGGGCAAATTGGATAAGTTTTGCTAAAGTTATGCTAAAAATGGTGAATGATGGTGGTGCTGGGAAAATGCAACATCAGCTGCAAACAAACTATGAAAAAGAAGCACTCGCGCTGCGCGACGCAAGTTTAAAACACCACGTGTCACATGAGGGATGCTCGTGACGCGCAAGCAAGATCTTTAAACTCCTTGCATGGCGCGAGGAGGTTTGGAGCTGGCAATCTTGTTTGTTTTGTTAGTTTTAGCATGTGTGTTTGTTTTAATAAGTTTTAAACCCCCTATAACTGATATTTTGATGGTTTTCGGGACCTAGGTTATTTATCAAGGAGACCGCATGATGATTAAGTCGTGTAACGAACCGAACATAGTTCAAGAACCAACGCCTCCGCACAAAAGAATTTATTGTTTTATGGATACACTTTGGTACGAACGAAGTTTAAATTAACTTGGTTTTTGGAATGACTATGCATTTGCATTTGCATTTGCAGATGATGTACTTTTGGTTGGCGTTCTATAAAAGTTGACGTCTTATGTGAGATGGGTATTACATTCGCAGACAATGTACTTTTGGTTGGTGAATGGTGGCATTCGAATGCTAGAAAGATCCGAAGAATTATGCGGTGTTTTGCTATCGTATCTGGTTAAAACTCAACTACAGGAAATCTTGTCTATATGGTGCAGGAGTGAACATGGAATAGACAAAAAAAAAATGGCACAACTATGCGTTGCTAGGTGGGGTGTTTTCCTTTCAAGGTAGTAGTCAACATGAATAAATACTCGAATTTGTCGTCGGTTATTTAAGCTTTTGAACACTGTTTGACACATTGGAAGGCTGCCACTCTCTCAGTCGAGGGCGGGGCTACTCTGCTTAAAGCGGTCCTTGATAGTTAACCGGCATACTAACTCTCTTTATTCAAAGCTCCAAAGAACGTATTCGTAAACCTCAAACAAATTCGACGTAATTTTTCTAAGGGGCACGAGTGAAAAATAAAAGATGGCTTGGGTTAAATGGCCTGATGTTATTGCTCCTGTTAAATCGGGTGTGTTGGATTTCAATTCCCTGCTTGACTTCAACCGAAGCCTTCTTTCTAAATGGGCTTGGCATTTTAAAATTGAGCAGATGCAGCTATGGAGAAAGGTAAGTATGAGGCTGCATTCCTTGGCTCATAGGTGGGAGTTTCAGTCATTGATATCTGGTAGAGGGGGTGTTTGAACAACATCAGTAAAATCAAAACCGAATTGTAGTCCAAAAACATCTTCCTTGATAGCTTAGTTAAAGGCGTTCCGGGGAATGGTTCATCTATACGATTTTGGATCGGCTCGGTGACTTTACAGGATTTCTTTTCGGCCTTATTGCATTTGAAGCAATCGAAAGTTTGCTTAGTTAGCGAGAGAATCGACAACACTAGCGGTCCAATACTCTGGTCTTGAAATAGGGCTCCTTCATCACAGAATGAATTGTCTGAATTGCAAGATTGTATAAATATACTTGGTCTGATTACTCTTAATGGCTTCTCGGATTCATGGTCATGACAAGCTAGTTCGGATGGAGTTTTCTCAGTCAAGTCTATTAGAAGCCTCATGGCTCCTCAAGTCGTCTCAACCGATGGTATATCTTTTTCTTGGAACAATTGGCTTCCAGAAAAAGTGAATATTTTAAGTTGGCGTCTTGTCCATAACAGGTTACCCACAAAAAGTGAGCTGATTAAATGATGTGTGTAAAATGCAACATATAAATCACATCAATTAAGGCATAAAACTAACCCTTTTTAAGTACTAATGTTGGAAAAAGAGTGTTTTTGTCTTCCTTTTGTATTTTCAGGATGAAATGAGCTTAAAATCACAAAAGAAGCAAAAAGACAACTAATTCTACCATAAATACAAGAAAAGGAACAAAAGTAGACTGCCCGGACCCTCAACGGCACCTCCCAAGGCAAAGTAGAGAAAACAGAGTCTGAACACGCCCCGTGTCCAGCGAACACGGGGGCGTGCCCAGGAAGCAGCAGAAAAGACAAACCAGTAGAAGCTTCCATTGCCCACCACGGGGCCGTGTCCAGCGGGCACGGGGGCGTGGTGAAAGTACAGCAGGCGCATTAATTGTAATTGCGAATTACAATTAATGAAGAGAGAGAATGTCAGACGGGCACGGGGCCGTGTCCAGCGGACACGGGCCGTGTCCAGCGGACACGTGGCCGTGTCCAGCCTTCTGTTCAGCCTATAAATAGAGGATCTTGGTTTCATTCTCTCTCATCCTTGGCACATCACCTCTCTCACACTTCATCCACCACCCACCACCACCATAACACCATCATCCACCACCATCATCCATTGTCCATCGTAGAGTGTGTGAGTCGTCTCGGGATCCAAGATTGATAGTAAGAGTTCTTGACAATCAAGGCCATGTTTGCCTAAGTCTCTTACATCACGTGGTGAAGACAAGTGTTTAGTATAATACTTTTTATTTTTAATCTTTTACACTTTTTATTTGGTTTTGTATTAATGACTTTAATAACTAGTTACTTATGTTGAAGGTGATCTTTCCTTATCGTTTGTCCGTGGTGTCTTGGCATTATTTTACTGTCTATATAAAATAAAAGATTTTCACCATTCATATCTCCACGGTCTATATGGAGGTATGTTGGCTACCTGGTCGGGGGTTAAGGGAACGGTTTGGTAAGGGTCTTGCCCTTGTTCAGCGTTTAGAGGTCCTGCTTGGGACCTGGGTCAATTTTAGTAGGATCTCCTTCAATGCCCATAGGTATTGGATGGCGGGGATCCAAACTCTTTGACCCCCTCATAAATTAACTACTATTAATACTATAACCCGGCTATGTAGGACTGTATCCCTGCTGACTCAGACTACTTAGCCGAGGGTAACGTCACCGCCAAAAGCGGGGCCTACCACAATTTGCATTAATAACTTAATTCATTATCTTTCAATAATCCGACCCTTTAGGATTGTATCCTTGCTGACTCAAACTACTGGGTTGAGGGTAACGTCGCCTTCAAAAGAGGGGCCTACTACAATAACTAAGATAATCTCTTAAACAATTGCAAAAGTGCGAAAATAATCAAAGGTTATACTAATACACATGTCGGATCCAAGTGATTCATCTTGTCTATCTGTTTTTATTTTATTTTTATTTTTCAGCATTTAGTTAGTTTTTATTTTTCTTAGTTTAAAACATTTTTTCTCACTTTCTGATTTGATTAGACGTTGAGGATAAACCGGTATTAAAAGCTCTTGTGTCCTTGGACGACCTCGGTATCTTACCAACACTATACTACGTCCACGATGGGTGCACTTGCCCATATGTGTGTTTAGTGTTAGTGAATATCGTGTTTTATAAATTTAAAACTTGGCTAAAAGTGTAAAAAAGGGGCTTAAATACTCATCAAAAATATATTACACCTAACGCACATCATTAAACGATCTATTTAGGTTAACACTTTGGTTTGTCCATTTTGTGGCGATATGGATGAATCATTGGAGCATCTATCTCTTGCTATATTGCGGGATGAATCATCGGAGCATCTCATGATCTTTTGCTATGTTGCAACTATACTATGGCAAAAGATCTCATCTTAGTGTATTATTCCCAAGATATACATTGACGAGGTATGACCCGGATCGGCTAACCCGACCCGGTCATCACCTATTATTTTATTATAAATATTTAATTACAAACGTTTATTCTAGAATGTTCTATTCTGCATGGATAAACCACGTAACCAAATCCCCAATCTTTTGGGAAGATCATGCAAATCCCTAACTTATCGGTGCCCATCCTAAGTTAAGGGAAACCCTAATGGTAAACTATAAATATAGGTAAACATCTAAGGTATGATCATCTTGCTGTCGTTTACTCTCTCTCTCTCTCTCTCTCTATACATTCATACTTTCTCCCAAACCGAGACTTATTCTCATGCCGTAGGGTGGTTATAGGAATAACCCCATTCCTGTAACGAGTCCTAACGGTGTTCTGTTTTGCAGTCAGCTGTTCGAATCGCCAAAGAGTTGAAGTCCTAGCCGGAGCTTACCCATAAGGTCAGTGTTTCTTCATTGGCGCAATCCGTGGGACCTTTCGGTAACAACAGCAACCCATTGCTGGAGACGAGTCCCGTTACCACCATGCCGGCTTCACCCGCTGTAACCAGGTCTCTCGACCTGGAATTTGAAGCAGAAGCACCACCACCAGGTTTTGCAGTCACCTCTGCTGTATCTTCTGGGACGACAACATCAGGTCCCTTTCCATACACCTCCTTGTAGTTCCAGTCAGTAGTACCAACCACAACAGACACTAATGTCTCCGTCCCGGCATCGATCATGAGTGCACAGACTATACGTCATAGCACCATGCCGGTTATCACATCTGCAAGCCCAAGTATTATTACACCTCCCATGAGCATGGCTCAATACTATCAGCCCTCGGCCACATACGCCATGCCGCTTCTTTACTCGGCAGCACTAACGGCGGCGTTGTCCACTCCACCACACCAACCAGTCGTCATGCCTGCAGGGATCATGAATGCCCCGGTTACGCCGGGAAATCAAGCTTACTTCCCAGGATACTACTATGCGCCCCCATACGGGTATTCACCCCCATACAATACCCAATCATACACTCCACAGATGGCGGCACAAAGTTATGCCCAGCAGTCACCATACGCAGCTTATATGCCACCTTGGTGGACTTTTCCAACATCCCAGCCGGCTTACAGTCAACCCCCACCTACGGCGGAACCTGTGTATAATAGAGGAAACGCATCTAAGCCTCGTTTTTCTCCAAGCGGGGGCCCCAGCTCTACACTAAACATCACCCCGGCTTAACCCCCTGTTACCCAGGGAACCAGCCAAAGCGGAGCAACCCCTCCAGTACAACCCACTAACATTGAAGAAGACGATCTCACTAGACCTTACAAACCAATGGACGCCACTTTCAAGTCCAAGTTCACCAGAAGAATAGCTGAAGCTCCAATTAAGGAAAAACCCAAGATGCCTCAAACTGTGGGCAAGTACGATGGTCTAGGTGACCTTGATGACCATCTCAACCTGTTCAAGAGCGCTGGGGAAGTAGCCTGTTGGCCCATGCCCCTCTGGTGTAAAATGTTTGTCCAAACGCTGGTAGGGGCAGCACGGGTCTGGTGGGATAGTCTACCCATTGGGGAAATTGATAGCTTCGAAGATCTAGAGGCCAAGTTCACGTTGCAATTCAGCCAACAGAGAAGGCACACAAAGGATCGAAACGAACTCCAACACATTCGTCGGCGAGACAATGAAACAGTGGAGAGTTTCATCGTTAGATTCAATAGAGAAAGCCTGGCAATCCCAGGTGTCACAAATGATCTAGCGTGTGGAGCTTTCCTACAAGGGGTAAATGACGACGAATTGTTAAGAACACTCTATGGGAGGGATGGTGTACCTCCCACCATAGACGAAATCCTAAGGATAGCCAAGGTGTACGTTACACAAGAAAAGACCGTTGCAGCCAGTCACGCGGCTAACAGAAAGAAAGAGGCTCAGAAAAGCCAGGATGACAGGGAGCAGCGGAGCTCTAAAGGTAAACGTAGAGGAGACCGATACCAAAAAAGTGACAGAACAGACTCGCGGTACGATAGATCTAGAAGCACTTACTCAAGAAACGAGTCCTCTTCCAAACCGCGGTCCTACTACCCTAACTTGAGCAAAACACCAGCAAAGATCCTGGCCTCTGAAAACTCAAGTTTAACCCTCCAAAGCCATTGAAGGACGCTCCCAACAAACACACTACTAAGTACTGTGAATACCACAAGGGGAGCGGCGATGATACCAACGACTGTTTTCAATTGAAGAAGCAGATCGAGTATTTCGTAAAGGCGGGTAAGTTGGCTCACCTGGTTCGAGACATAAAACAGGGCCCGCCTCCCATCAAAGAAGAAAATGATAAAGGGGCGGGTAAGAGACAACGAGAGCTAAACATGGTATACGCCGATAAGGGAACGGGGGCAAAACGGAGTTTCTCCACGCTTGAACCCTGGATGCTGGCAACCATGACAATCGAACCATGTGTAGAGGATTTGCACCTCACCACTGACCCCCTAATCATATCCGCCGCGATAGGCGATTATTATATGAGGAGAATCCTGGTAGACACCGGGAGTTCCGAAGACATCATCTATGAGCATTGCTTTAACAGAATGCAACCCGAAAACAGAAAATTGCTCGAGTTAGTGCAAGCCCCTATTAAAGGCTTCACCGGATAAAAGGTCGACCCAATTGGCCAGATCATTTTCCTAGTTACATTCGGGCAAACCCCCCGGGAAAGAACAATACTCCTCACGTTTCTTGTGGTGCGGGTTGAGTCTTACCACAATGTAATAATTGGAAGATTTACCCTGGGAAAACTAGATGCTATAGTCTCCATGGTGCGTGGGTTCATGAAGTTCCCCACCCCGCGGGGTATTGCAACAGTATGCTGAGACAAGCTGGGAGAAGTATTGGATACCAAAAGATGTCCTCAAGGGCCTACTGGCGCCATCGGCCCGGAAAGGTGGGTCTTAAGCACACGCCATCCAGAGCAAACAGTGACAATAGGGGATAGTCTTTCCCCTGAGGTTAAAAACAACCTGAAACAGTTGCTGAGAAGGAATGCCGACATCTTTGCTTTTGAACACTCTGACATGACTAGAATACCCTGGGATATGACAGAGCACAAGTTAGCAACACTCCCGGGCATTAAACCAGTCGCACAGGGTAAACGTAGCATGGCTCCTGATCGAAAAGCAGCGGTAGTCAAAGAAGTACGAAAGTTGGTTGAAGCTAGAATTCTTAGAGAAACAAAATATCACACATGGGTATCAAACCCTGTAATGGTCAAGAAACCAGATGGCACATGGCGGATGTGCAGCAACTTTAAAGATTTAAACAAAGCATGCCCTAAAGATGCTTATCCGCTGCCTGAGATGG
This sequence comes from Helianthus annuus, assembly GCF_002127325.2. Taxonomy (NCBI): domain Eukaryota; kingdom Viridiplantae; phylum Streptophyta; class Magnoliopsida; order Asterales; family Asteraceae; genus Helianthus; species Helianthus annuus. The sequence goes on from NC_035445.2 coordinate 57,475,963, forward strand.
ACTTCAAGGTTGACTCTCTGGTCCCTTATAGGTACAACTGCTCCTTAGACGCTTATAAGGGTTACCACTAGATCAAAATGTCCAGAGAAGACGAAGAAAAAATGGCGTTTCATACCGATGTGGGCATCTTTTGTTATACCAAAATGCCTTTTGGCCTGCGAAATGTCGGAGCCACTTACCAGTGGCTCATGGACAAGGCTTTCGAAAAACAAATCGGCAAAAACTTGGAAGTATACGTCGACGATTTGGTTATCAAGAGCAGAAAGGAAAAGCAAATTCTCGAAGACATCGAGGCGACTTTCCAGAAGCTAAGAAAATACAACATTAAGCTCAACCCCAAAAAGTGTTCGTTTGGGGTAGAAGAAGGCACGGTTTTGGGGGTAGTGGTCACCCGAGATGGTTTTAAAGCCAACCCGTAAAAAGTAGCTGCTATAACACGAATGCCCTCCCCCAGAACTTTAAAAGAGGCGCAAGCATTGAACGGACGCCTAGTGGCGTTAAACAGATTATTGGCAAGACACGCCGAGCGATCTCTGCCATTCATAAAAACGTTAAAAGATTGCCTTAACAAGAAAAGCTTCAAATGGACCAGCGAAGCGGAAGAGGCTTTGCAAGACATGAATCGGTTCATCGAAAAATTACCCATGTTGACAGCGCCATACCCAGAAGAACTATTAAAAATGTACCTGGCGACAGCTCATAACGCGGTAAGCGCAGTACTCATGGTGGAAAGAGATGGAAAACAAACACCTATACATTATATCAGCCGAGTTCTGGCGAGACCCAAAACGCGTTATCCGACACTTGAAAAGTTGGTACTGGCATTAGTCCACGCTACCTGGCGTCTCAGAAGATATTTTCAAGGGCATCGCGTATAGGTCTTAACAAATTACCCGCTATAGCAAATTTTGCACAAGCCAAAGATCTCCGGAAGATTGGCTAAATGGGCAATCGAGTTAGGAGCCCTAGATATCGAATATCGAAAGCGAACATCAATTAAGGGCCAGTGATCGCCGATTTCTTAGCTGAGATTCCTGATGGAGAAGTAATACAGGACCCCGTGGTCCAAGACATACCGGAGTCCAGCACAGCCAGGCAAACTTGGAAGTTGTACACCGACGGATCATCCAGTGGAAAAGGTTCCGGGGCGGGTCTCATGTTACTAAGCCCAGACGAGATAAGGCTGATGTACGCCCTGCGTTTCGATTTTGAATGCTCCAACAACGAAGCAGAATATGAGGCACTACTCGCGGGCTTAAGAATGGCCCAATCTATGGGAGGAACAAGGGTCGACACATATGTTGACTCTCTGCTAGTCAATAACCAGGTAAATGAAACTTATTAAGCCAAGGACGAGTCAATGGCAAAGTATTTGGCTAAGACCAAGGAGCTCATAGCTTCCTTCAATAGTGTCACACTTAATCACGTCCATCGAGGAAAAACCAAATAGCAGACGCCTTGAGCAAACTTGCCACCTCGGGTATGGAAAGAGAAGTAAAGGTAGAAACATTACAAACACCTTCCACTGAACCCGGGAAGTTTCCGCCATCACAGCGGAGGAACCTTGTTGGTATACTCCGATCCTAAAGTTCCTTACAAAGGGGGAATTACCCCCGCCAGAGGCAAAGCCCAAACGATAAAGACCAAGGCATTGCAATATGAAGTAAACAACGGCGTCCTATACAGGAAGTCATACTTGGGACCACTACTGTGGTGTGTATCCCCAGCAGAAGCAACATACCTAATCCAGGAAATACACGCTGGCATATGTGGTATTCACGCTGGACCCCGGGCAGTGGTCGCCAAAATCCATAACGCCGGGTACTATTGGCCTGTGATGCATGAAGATGCGGTAGATGAACTCAGAAGGTGCCGTAGTTGCCAAAAGTTTGCTCCTCAAACACTCCGCCCCAAGAACAATTTAATTCCTGTCACGGCGGCCTGGCCTTTCCAAAAATGGGCAGTCGATATCGTGGGGCCATTCCCGCTGGCTCCCGGGAAGCTAAAGTACCTAATTGTGGTAATTGATTATTTCACCAAGTGGGCGGAAGCCAAACCCTTGGCTAAAATAACTGCTGAAAACGCCAAAAAGTTCCTATGGGGGCACACAGTGTGCCGATTTGGAGTGCCGCTATACTTGGTGAGTGGTAACGGAACGCAATTCACCAACAGGGTCTTGCAAGATTGGTGTGCAGAACTTCAGATTCAACACATCTTTACATCGGTGGCACATCCCCAGGGAAACGGCCAGGTGGAGCGGGCAAATAGGAGTTTGCTGGATGGAATAAAAAGAAGGTTAGGTTATGAAGGAAGCTCTTGGGTGGAAGAACTGCCGAATATCCTCTGGGCACATCGAACAATGCCCAAAACAAGTAACAATGAAACCCCCTTCAGCCTAACCTATGGCGCGGAAGCAATGATACCCACGGAAGTCGGATTACCCTCGCTACAGCGCCTCACTACTAATGATGACAATGACAGGCTCCTAAGGGAAGGCCTAGATCTACTGGAAGAACGGCGTGAGGCAGCCGCCATCAGCGAGGCAAAGTACAAGAAAACTTTGGAAAAGTACTACAAGCAGTGCGTGGCTCAGCATACCTTTAAGGAAGGTGAGTACGTCATGCGTGACAACGAAGCCAGTAGAGCGGAGCCCTCAGGCAAGCTAGGACCCAACTGGGAAGCTCCTTATGTCATCCAAGAAGACCAAGGCAAAGGGGCCTACCGCCTGTCCAGACTAGATGGTACCGCGATCCCACGTAGCTGGAACGCGGCTCAATTGAAAAAATGTTATATGTAAAGCCTTGCCCCTAACGGCGGGTTTGATTGTTTTTCTTTTTACAAACAAGTGTAATTCATTTCTAACGATGTCTCTTTCTTTTTCTAAGTTTTGAGTTAATAAAAGTTATTTCTTTTTTATTACTTACATGTACAATAAAATTTACCATCGCATTCATACTGCACTTTACGGTACAAATAATTACCATCGCATTCATACTGCACTTTACGGTACAAACAATTACCATCGCATTCAAACTGCACATAACGGTAAAAAAGCATCCTTGACATGAAATATTTTTCATATTTAAGTCAAAGGATCAAAAATACAGCGCTAAGAGTGGGTATCTTGGTAATAGATACATTAACCACTACAAAAAGGATAGGTATTTTGGTAATAAATACATACAACTATCTTGCAAAAAAACCAAGTACTTGTCCCTGTTGCTAAATACCAACATACAGGAACCAAAAAACGAACATGTTCTAAATATCTACTTCTTGGAAAGCATTGCTCTCACCTCTGCAGGGGTGTACAATGCCACACCATAACATTCCAATGGATGAGGATCAACGATCAAGTCATCGACATCCTCCTCATCCACCGGAAGAGCCACCACCTCCCGATCATCAACCAGGTCTGTACCAGAACGGCCACTACGGCGTCGTTCGTACACCAATCTACAACGTTGGACACGATCAGGAGGAAAGGCTCCTGATGTGTGTAAAATGCAACATATAAATTACATCAAATGAGGCATAAAACTAACCCTTTTTAAGTACTAATGTTGGAAAAAGAGTGTTTTTGTCTTCCTTTTGTATTTTCAGGATGAAATGAGCTCAAATTCACAAAAGAAGCAAAAAGACAGCTAAATCTAACATAAATACAAGAAAAGGAACAAAAGTGGATTGCCCGACCCCTCAACGGCATCTTCCCAAGCAGAATATAGAAGTCAGAAGACTGAACACGCCCCGTGCTCAGCCAGCAGGGGGCCGTGCCCAAGAAGCAGCAGAAAAGACAAACCTATAGAAGCTTCTATTACCCACCACGGGGCCGTGTCCAGTGAGCACGGGGGCGTGGCGAAAGTACAGCAGCCGCATTATTTGTAATTGCGAATTACAATTAATGAAGAGAGATAGTGTCAGACGGGCACGGGGGCGTGTCCAGCGGACACGGGGCCGTGCCCAGCCTTCTGTTCAGCCTATAAATAGGAGTGCTTGGCTTCATTTCAACTCATCCCTTGGCACACCACCTCTCTCACACTTCATCCACCACCCACCACCACCATAACACCATCATCCACCACCATCATCCATTGTCCATCATAGAGTGTGTGAGTCGTCTCGGGATCCAAGATTGATCGTAAGAGTTCTTGACAATCAAGGCCATGTTTGCCTAAGTCTCTTACATCACTTGGTGAAGACAAGTGTTTAGTATAATACATTTTATTTTTAATATTTTGCACTTTTTATTTGGTTTTGTATTAATGACTTTAATAACTAGTTGCTTATGTTGAAGGTGATCTTTCCTTATCGTTTGTCCGTGGTGTCTTGGCATTATTTTATTGTCTATATAAAATAAAAGATGTTCACCATTCATACCTCCACGGTCTATATGGAGATATGTTGGCTACCTGGTCGGGGGTTAAGGGAACGGTTTGGTAAGGGTCTTGCCCTTGTTCAGCGTTTAGAGGTCCTGCAAGGGACCTGGGTCAAATTTAGTAGGATCTCCTTCAATGACCATAGGTATTGGATGGTGGGGATCCAAACTCTTTGACCCCCTCATAAGTTAACTACTATTAATACTATAACCCGGCTATTTAGGACTGTATCCCTGCTGACTCAGACTACTTAGTCGAGGGTAACGTCACCGCCAAAAGCGGGGCCTACCATAATTTGCATTAATAACTTAATTCATTATCTTCCAATAATCCAACCCTTTAGGATTGTATCCTTGCTGACTCAAACTACTGGGTTGAGGGTAACGTCGCCTTCAAAAGAGGGGCCTACTACAATAACTAAGATAATCTCTTAAACAAGTGCAAAAGTGCGAAAATAATCAAAGGTTATAGTAATACACGAGTCGGATCCAAGTGATTCATCTTGTCTATCTGTTTTTATTTTTATTTTTATTTTATTTTTCAGCATTTAGTTAGTTTTTATTTTCTTAGATTAAAAAACCTTTTCTAACTTTTTGATTTGATTAGACGTTGAGGATAAACCGGTACTAAAAGCTCTTGTGTCCTTGGACGACCTCGGTATCTTACCAACACTATACTACGTCCACGATGGGTGCACTTGCCCATATGTGTGTTTAGTGTTAGTAAATATCGTGTTTTATAAATTTAAAACTTGGCTAAAAGTGTAAAAAGGGCTTAAATATACATCTAAATTATATTACACTTCGCACACATCAAGTTTTTGGCGCCGTTGCCGGGGACACAAGGATTTTAAGAAAGTTAGGAATCAACGGCCTAATCATATTTTTTATCTTTCTTTTTATTTTTTTAGGATTTTTTTTAGTTTTTCAGCTTCTGCAGAGCTCAGCACGGGCCGTGCCCGCTGAACACGCCCCCGTGCTCAATCATTGGAACTGGCAATCCTGTTTTAAGTCAGACAGTAAGCTGAACACGGGGCCGTGCCCACTCAACACGCCCCCGTGCCCAAGATTCACTTACTGAAAACAGAACCGTTAGATCCCGGCGGTTGGTAATTTCTGACATAAACATGAGTGATAGTAATTCTTTTTACTTTCGGCACTCTTATGGTACGTGGTGTCAATTATGTGGAGGCGAACATGAAGAATTAAAATGTTACTTTCTAAATTATAGGCCCCACTACATAGACCCACCAATTCCTTATAACCTTAAGAGGGGCGAAAGTAAAAATAAGCACTATCTCTCCCTCGAATGCACCCAGCCAGATATTCTAGGGGAAATGCTCCTTGACGAGTTATTTCAACTAGAAGAGCTAATTCTAAATTGGTCAAAAGAACTAAGGAAGGATTTTATTGATCCGCCCCAAGACGATGACCATGAAGAAATGTTGGAACCGCATTCCGACAACCTCGTTGCTCCCAAAGTACCTTCATACCTAGCGAAGACTTGGACGATAGTCGTCCCTGTGCCGATTGTGCTGTGAAGGACTCTCCATCGACTTCGTTCGGTGCATACATAGACCTGAGCGATTCGGCATACACCTTCTTTAACGAGAGCCCGGGATAGGGTTGGACTTGTCCACCTAGAATGAAAATAGGAATTACCCTCACCGACAACCTCTTGCGTTCTTGCCTTAGTCTAGGACAATTAAGGTATCTTAGGCACTTTGGGGTTGTTCCAACCAATCAAGAGCCACCCGATACTGGTAAGTTCCTTGAAAAAACTAGACAACTTCATAAAATTGTCCCTCGACACGGGGCCGTGTCCAGCCAACACGCCCCCGTGTCCACGAAAAGATTCCCTTCTGATTAGCACGTCAGAATACGGACAAACTGTGTCAGAACTCCACCTGCACACGGGGCCGTGTCCAACGAACACGGGGCCGTGTCCAGGATGCTGTCGTTTTCTATAAATGCAGCCAAGAATTCTGCACATTTGGACCAACTTGGGACAGAGATTTGAAGGAATCTTCTCTCAACTATCCTAGGGAAGTCTAAAAGAAGGTTCCAACAACCCATCTTGTCCTTTCCTCTTCTAGCCATTTCCTTCTTCTCCATCTTTCTCCAAGAACTACCATTAAAAGTTTGAATTCTTCAAACTTTGTGGTAGGGATTAATGAGTTTTGTTCAAGGAATCTTGGTAAAAATATGTTATGTAACATTGTTTTAAGTTATTAATGTTTAAAAGGACCCCACAAGTTCAGAAAATAACTTAAAATTTCAAGTTTCCTTGCTTCAAAATTCTGCAGAAAGATGAACACGGGGCCGTGCTCAATGAGCACGGGGCCGTGCCCAGACACTGTTTCATCAAATAAACTATTTTTCAGTTTATTTTCGTAGAATGTCAAGTGAAAACAACGAAACATCTTCCGTGCATTCATCAAACAGCCGAAGAGGAAGAAGGCCCTCTGTTGAAGCTACGCTTGTGCACTATGTGATAGCATTAAAGGAGGCTCTCGACGAAATGACGTCGGTAGAGGAGGTCCTAATCGACCGTATTAACGATCTTACGGTGGGACTCGAAAGTAGCTTCCAAGAAATTAACCTCTTGCACCAGAGGTTAAATATTCTTGTAGCACCCCCGATGGAACCAGTCCTCCCACAACAGGATTGGAACTTGGCACTCGGGATTAACAACCCTACCGGGTGGGAAGACTTTCCGGCGGAACCTCCCGTGGAGCACCAACAAGAGATCCCGGTGGAAATCGAAACTCCTCAAACTGATGCCAATGAGCCTACTTTTCTCCTTCCAAGGGAGGTGGAGGAGTGGCTCGCCGACATGTGAGGAAAGCCACACCCGGAAGATGGAGTTCTAAAAAGGCCTTGTCTAACCAAGATTAGTAGCTTCTTGGAAATTTTGCTAATTAGAATAAAGTATAGGCTAGAACTCCATGGTTTAGTATTTCCTTGTTTAGTTTAATGTACGGTCTCTCTATGATTGCAATGAAATGATGGTTTTTAAAATTTGGATGGTTCATAATGAATAAAACACACTTATGGTGGTAAAGGATGAAAAGGGGAACGAGAAAAATGGCCCCATGCACAAGAACAAGGCAACCCGACATAAATTTCTCCATTACAGAAGGTTCAAAACGGGCCGTGTCCAACCAACACGACCCCGTGCTGAACCCCCTGCAGAAAAATGCCCAGTTCAGGTAACTGGACACGGGTCGTGTTCACCAGACACGCCCCCGTGTCCAGGCTTCTGTCTCTTTTCTTTAATTTTTGTTACTGGCACCTGAACACGGGGCCGTGTCCGGTCCCCACGGGGCCGTGTCCAGACTGCCAGTAACATAAATCTTTGCTTTTTAACACCACATTACACATCCAATCAACCTAAAAAATTATTTTTGGGACACATTGAGGACAATGTGTAATTTAAGTGTGGGGGGGGGGGGGGGGGAAGCTAAAACTTTGAAATTTTGCAAGTCCTATTAACAAGCCTTACACAAAACTCTATTGGAACCGCTAATCATCCCAATTTTTTTTTTCAAAAACTTTTCGTTTTTTTACTTGTCTTGGTTTAATTTGGGAATAACAAGTTCTAAAAAGGTTATATTTTTACAAATTTACAACCGATAGCGTCGTGATACAAAGAACCAAGATAAGAAAATTATGAAACGGCATGACAAGCTTGGTTAAAATTCGATTATATATATATATTTGATCACATAAAAACCCATTCCCACAAAAGTGAGTTTTGAGCCTTTATTGAGCATACAAAGTTACATCTTTAAGACTAAATGCTCATTTTTCGTTTCTTGTGTGAATAGCCGCTTGGTTCTTACGACTCTAGAACTTGCCACGACGATTCATTCCCGGTCCTTACCAACTTAAACCCAAGTAAGTAAATGATGGAGGCATTAGGACTAACCATTTTTTTTTTCTACACCATTATTTTTCAATTTTTTTACCACCTACCCAAAATCCCCCTAGTTAACCCCTTTGAGTATAAACCTTTCATTTCTTTACCCTAAAACCCTTTTTACCCACCAAAAACCCTTTTTATTTTCACCATTTATTTTATTAACAAGCTCGGTTTTTCATGTGACAAAAAAAAGTGATGAAGTTAGAAATAAACAAACAAAGCTATTAAAACAAAAAGCTTGTTTGGAGAAATACTTCAAAATAAAAAGTCAATAAAACAAAGTGTTTCACGAAAACCGACGCTTTTTACGCTTTTCGCCCTTTTACTAACCACTAACCCAACCACCCACATTTAGCCCAAGCCTAACCCTTCACCCAAAAAGCCCTCTTGATATTTACAAAGGTATAAAGTTAAAAAGGATGAGGATTAATTGCTTGGCAAGCTTATGGTAGGAATAAGTTCCATGCCGCTCTCGAGTGATTCACTAAAAATACACCTTCGGCCGAGTGTTGAGTGATTCCCCGTGAGATATGTGAACTTGTATATAAATGAAATTTTAAAAAGGCATGCTATGCCTAAATAAGTAATTTCTCTTATGAAACGTTTAAAATAAATCATAACGAATAAGATTGTAAATAAATAAAAATAAAACCAAAAAGATCTTGGATTCCTGACACTCTATGACAAGCCAAAAACCTTCTCTTCTACCCATTCCATTTGGGAGTGTAAGCCACATATTAAAGAGTTTAGCTTGAGGACAAGCAAAAGTTCAAGTGTGGGGGTATTTGATGTGTGTAAAATGCAACATATAAATTACATCAAATGAGGCATAAAACTAACCCTTTTTAAGTACTAATGTTGGAAAAAGAGTGTTTTTGTCTTCCTTTTGTATTTTCAGGATGAAATGAGCTCAAATTCACAAAAGAAGCAAAAAGACAGCTAAATCTAACATAAATACAAGAAAATGAACAAAAGTGGATTGCCCGACCCCTCAATGGCATCTTTCCAAGCAGAATAGAGAAGTCAGAAGACTGAACACGCCCCGTGCTCAGCCAGCACGGGGCCGTGCCCAAGAAGCAGCAGAAAAGACAAACCTATAGAAGCTTCTATTGCCCACCACGGGGCCGTGTCCAGTGAGCACGGGGGCATGGTAAAAGTACAGCAGGCGCATTAATTGTAATTGCGAATTACAATTAATGAAAAGAGATAGTGTCAGACGGGCACGGGGGCGTGTCCAGCGGACACGGGACCGTGCCCAGCCTTCTGTTCAGCCTATAAATAGGAGTGCTTGGCTTCATTTCAACTCATCCCTTGGCACACCACCTCTCTCACACTTCATCCACCACCCACCACCACCATAACACCATCATCCACCACCATCATCCATTGTCCATCATAGAGTGTGTGAGTCGTCTCGGGATCCAAGATTGATCGTAAGAGTTCTTGACAATCAAGGCCATGTTTGCCTAAGTCTCTTACATCACTTGGTGAAGACAAGTGTTTAGTATAATACTTTTTATTTTTAATCTTTTGCACTTTTTATTTGGTTTTGTATTAATGACTTTAATAACTAGTTGCTTATGTTGAAGGTGATCTTTCCTTATCGTTTGTCCGTGGTGTCTTGGCATTATTTTACTGTCTATATAAAATAAAAGATTTTCACCATTCATACCTCCACGGTCTATATGGAGGTATGTTGGCTACCTGGTCGGGGGTTAAGGGAACGGTTTGGTAAGGGTCTTGCCCTTGTTCAGCGTTTAGAGGTCCTGCAAGGGACCTGGGTCAAATTTAGTAGGATATCCTTCAATGCCCATAGGTATTGGATGGCGGGGATCCAAACTCTTTGACCCCCTCATAAGTTAACTACTATTAATACTATAACCCGGCTATTTAGGACTGTATCCCTGCTGACTCAGACTACTTGTCGAGGGTAACGTCACCGCCAAAAGCGGGGCCTACCATAATTTGCATTAATAACTTAATTCATTATCTTCCAATAATCCAACCCTTTAGGATTGTATCCTTGCTGACTCAAACTACTGGGTTGAGGGTAACGTCGCCTTCAAAAGAGGGGCCTACTACAATAACTAAGATAATCTCTTAAACAAGTGCAAAAGTGCGAAAATAATCAAAGGTTATACTAATACACGAGTCGGATCCAAGTGATTCATCTTGTCTATCTGTTTTTATTTTTTATTTTATTTTTCAGCATTTAGTTAGTTTTTATTTTCTTAGTTTAAAAAACCTTTTCTAACTTTTTGATTTGATTAGACGTTGAGGATAAACCGGTACTAAAAGCTCTTGTGTCCTTGGACGACCTCGGTATCTTACCAACACTGTACTGCGTCCACGATGGGTGCACTTGCCCATATGTGTGTTTAGTGTTAGTAAATATCGTGTTTTATAAATTTAAAACTTGGCAAAAAGTGTAAAAAGGGCTTAAATATACATCTAAATTATATTACACTTCGCACACATCAGCTCCCATCAGAGTGTCAGCTGATAGTGAAACCACACCTGCATCAGCTTTTGAAGGACCCTCATATATAACACTCTTGGAGGACCGGCTAACCTGGGGTAAAGCATCATTGGAGTTCACCTCTTTTCCTTTAATCATCTCCTCCGTCACCGAAATTTGAAGATGAATTAAACCATCAGCTGCATCCAAGCGTCGGAAAATTTCGGAAAGTCTCTGTTTATAGCACTTCCGGCTTATTTTTTTCGAATTACCAAATTTGGAAAAAATAACTTAATTTATACAAGTTTAAAAGCCTTGACAGTGATGACGATAGCAAAATTAATAAAAAGTCATCATTGCACGTCAAATCGCCACACTTAGGCAACCGGCAGCGTCACTCATCATGACATTAGTATTAAATGTCTGACAGAAAATAAAATATTTGCACGTAACCCAAGCAAAACAGTGTTTACACAAAATATCTAAGGAATAGTGTACAACACAAACAAAGTAAAACACTCATTCCTCACCAGATTCCTCCGCCGGATCCAACATTAGGCGTAAGAAGTCCATGCCATCTTCGTTTACTTTATCCATCAGCTCCGCATACACGGGCAACGGCTCATTGCATGCTGCTTCAAGAGCATCTGCCATATCTCCCTAAAGTTTGCCTCTTGTTGTGTGGAAGGCGGGAGTAATCTTCTTTGATTGTTGGAATTCAAAGTAGCCCTTGTAAACACCATCATGATTGCCGGACTGATAAGCTGCGGTAGAAAGGCGGTCCAACAAAGCCGTAAAAGACTCCGATTGGCGGAGATACTCAAACGCCCCAACCAGGCCATTGGTTATCAGCCAATTCATGTCACCTCGTAATTCAGCCAGCTGGCTAGTCAGGCTATCCACCTCGACGTTTGATTGTTCCAAAGAATTTTCCGCTTCCTTAAACCGTGCCTGATGGGTGGCGGAAGACTCAACCAGTTTGTTTCTCTCGGAGATAAGGGAATCGCACTGTTGCTGAACTTGCCTAAGTCGTGCTTCCCGCTCCTCCAGCTCAACCTACTTGGCCTGAACCTTGGCGTTGGATGACTCTAACTCCACAGTTAGAGCTTGGTACCGCTCCTGAACCTGAGACACGAAATCAGTGTCAATGCGTAACTTTTCCATTTTAGCAGACATTTCAGATCTCAGCTTTTGAGCTTCGGTAACAGCTTTACGTTCCAGCTCCTCCTGCACATTCTTAGCATGAGCAAGGACCCGGTCCTTCTCTGCTATATCACGAGCCCATAATATCCTCTCCTCAGCAAGATTGGCAGTCACCCGCTTCAAGTCATCTTCTGCCTTATTTTTCTCCGACACAAACCTGCTCTCCCTCAGACCAGCGGCTTGGAGTTGACTCTTTAAGTGGTACTTTTCGCCTTTCAGCTCCTGAATAGCAGCCCGCGCCTGGTGGAGCTCGTTGTTATCATGCATCCACCTACGCCGGATCTCTGCAAGCCTCCGGGGCTGACTAACGGAATCCACCATAGTGGCATTCATCAAGTTTTCATTGTTTAGCCCCTCAACATACGCTGACTCAGCCGGGGGGTATGCCCGCTCAACCCAGTGTTGAATCAATGGGGGAAAAATAAATCTCAAAGACTCAGCTATTTTCACCTGGGCTGGTAGTGCTTATCCTGCACGTTGGGATCCCAATTGATGGTAGGCAAATAAAGATCATCACCGAAACGGGCCCCATCATCAGCAATCCCGCTACTAGATCCTCCAGCATCGCTCACGGTGGTATCTCCGGCACTGGTTGCCTCTAGAGCACCAAACACCGTAGACGTCTCCTTTCCAGTTGCAGAAAAAACGCTGAAAGGAGAGTCGAACAAGGAGGTGGGGGTAACACTTGAAGGCAGGGGTGTAGAAACCGGACTATTTGTCACAGCCACAGCAGTTGTGGGCATAGGAGGTGGCATAGGACAACTAACAGCAGCGGCAGCACTTGCCTGTGATATAAGAGTCGAAAGGCTTGGTTCGCCAGCAGCGAAAGGTATAACTTCCACAGATGTCAAAGGGGCAGAGGACACACCCTCAACTTGAACCTCAGCAGTAGAACCTGTGTGAAATCAGATTTTCAGCAACATGGAACACAAAGTCCACAATAACGCTTACAAACAAAATTACTTACCAGTGGGCATGGCATAGGCGGCTTGAATAGTCTCAAAAGCAGTCAGGGTAGGAACGATTTTGCGTTTTTTCAACACACGAGTCGGACTTGCCAACTCAGCAGCAGCAGTAACAGCAACACTTCCAGCGGGTACAGAAATGCCAACCGTAACGGCGGAAGTAGCGGCTCCCGCGGTCATATACTTCCTCCCGGTGACTCTCACCCGGATGGGTTTCTTCGCCTCTGCGGCGAAAACACTACTTCCTCCGCTGGGGGAGGCTGAGATATATAAGCAGTCGGGTCCGCCGACACATCTGGCAGCAAAAACTGCTCCAAGTGGATCTTCAGTACATTAGGTTCTTGTTCACCAATCACGCGGTCTGCGACCCTTAAAGCAGCATTCCGCGGAGGATCAACAAAGTCAAACAAACTCCACTTACCTGTGATGTTTACACATGTTAATTCGCACACAATTAACAAAGCTTATTCAAAGCAGAAGAGATATATACCTTCATCATCCCTCTGGAAGGAAGGATACAGCTTGATGTCACGCCATAACAGGCTCATTCATGCCATCACCAGGGCTCCCTCCGGGATCATCTTGCATTCGGAAGGGCACTCACATAATCTCTTATAGAGAGCGTTTGCCACGTAAGCATCTTTTGGGGGACCATCGTCTTTAACTTTGTCCTTGGTTCCCATCTCCCTCCATTGCATTTCTCCGGGGATGACATCGGCATCAATATAGAAGAAGTTTTTCTTCCAATACTTATCCTTGGAATTGGTAGGAATGTCTCTCAAGTAAGACACATCGACATCTCGCCTATCGAAGGTGAAAAAAAGGGATTTCCACACGAGAACGAAAAAAGCCCTAAAAATGGTGAGTTCAGGGATATGGCCCAGGGCTATGCAAGCAAATTCAAACTGTCGAAGTTTGACCAACCCCAACGGGTGCAATTGAGAACGTGGATGGGATAATGGTCAAGAACCAACTTACAAAACTTGGTGATCGGCAATCGGAAGTTGCAAAACTTGAAAAAATCACTAAACAGAGTGATTTTTCCTTTCTTCAACGGAAATGTAGTGTCTGTCTTCGACGGCAATACCGGATTCCACTCCGCCCTAATACCGTAATCTTGAATAAGATTGTTGAACGAAGTAAGCCCCCATTTGACATACAGGGCATCAGAACTTCCTGGGGCAGATGAAGAGGATTCGCCGGTTTTTGAGGCCATTTTTAGATTCAAGAAGTTGAAGGAAATGATTGTGAACAAGGAAGGAAATAAAATCCCAAACCCTAAATGGGACACCTATTTATAGGGGATTGCAACCTTTCAAATTCAAAAAGGCAAACGGGTGGGAACGCGTGTCAAGACAGGGGAGGTACAACTGTCATACTAATGATGACTTAACTGTCACATCCATTCCCATCGCCGCCATTTTCAAAAAGCATAAAGGAACTCCACTCGAGAAACTTACACTCAAAGGGGAAATTTTGACTTTTCCTTTTTTAGTCCGATTTCATGAATGTCATTTCATAACTTCGGACTAGGGGGACATGACAAGGTATGACCCGGATCGGCTAACCCGACCCGGACATCACCTATTATTTTCTTATAAATATTTAATTACAAACGTTTATTCTAGAATGTTCTATTCTGCATGGATAAACCATGTAACCAAATCCCCAATCTTTTGGGAACATCATGCAAATCCCTAACTTATCAGAGCTCATCCTAAGTTAAGGGAAACCCTAATGGTAAACTATAAATAGAGGTAAACATCTAAGGTATGATCATCTTGCTCTCGTTTACTCTCTCTCTCTCTCTCTATACATTTATACTTTCTCCCAAACCGAGACTTATTCTCACGCCGGAGGGTGGTTACAGGAATAACCTCATTCCTGTAATGAGTCCTAACGGTGTTCTAATTTGCAGTCAGCTGTTCGGATCGCCAAAGAGTTGAAGTCCTAGCCGGAGCTTACCCATAAGGTCAGTGTTTCTTCATACATATACTCCATTCTTGACTTGCTCAACCTACACCAGAACATTGTTGGATGAGAGATTAAAAGAGGTACGGTTAAATCAGTGATTCTTCTATCTTGTTAGGTGATATGGACAAAACAGGAATGAAGTTATCTTCAAGTCCAAAAGTGTAACACCCCAACCCGGATAGGGCTGACGTGTCACTATCATAGATATCAAAAACCAAACACAATCCATTTAACGAAGAAAAGTTGAATTCGAAAGATAAACAAAGTCTTAAAACAAACCAAGAATCCTAAGTATTAATTAATTCAAAATGTTGAAATAAATAAAAGTCTTTATTCTTGGACCGCATTTTACTCTCATCATGACTAGTTCCCAACATTCCCCGGATTACCTGTCAACAAATAAGAAAACACACCAAAGAAAACTACGGCTGAGCCAAAGGTTGCCCAGTAACGGAAAAATCAAATAGTGCAAGAAAAGAAAGGACAAAAAGAAAAAAAAATAAGAAATTTTTGAACACAAAACCAAAACTGACACTTGAACAAATACTGAACATAATCTGAGGCAGAACATAATTAGACATACAAAGCATACCAGACAATATTATAAACATATCAGATCAGAAACAGATATCAGAACACGTGACTACAAATAATAACAAAACCAAGTCACGTGAGACGGAAACACCCACGAGCCTAAACAACCAAACAGGTACACAGCTAGCTAGTCCATGCGCCTATGAGATGGTGAGTACGGTGTACACCCCTTGTTCCATCTCCACAAACCAAACCAAACCAAACCAAACCGAACCAAACCAAACCAAACCAAACATGCTCGGGTGACAGAGTACAACAATTAAAACTAACGAGAACATGCAACAATGATTACAACTGCTAAAGTTTATTGCATGCTAATATGAACTTCTCAAATAATAAATGCGAAATGAAGCAACTAACGGAAACAAACAAAATCCGTACTGCAAAGTAACGGATATGATGAAAAAAAAATACTCTGATGAGAAGACCAAGGAATCCGTACCTTAGTTTAGCAAGCAAAGCAAAATCCACAAATAAAGTCCTCTTCAAAACTTATGCAAACATTGGTTGCATTGCGATTTCTTGTAAATAACGCACGAGTAAGATTGGGAACTTCCAAAAATACGAACAAGAGCGATTAACCTAGATATTTAGAATACCACATAACGACTCGTTATTATTTATAGTTTAAACAATGACCCTACTTTTATTGTTTTCAACTTGATTAAATGTTATAATTTACCTCTTCATTCACTGGATTATTATTAATTATGCAATGCTTTACTAAAAATGTAAAAATGAAAAAAATATATATATATTGTTAATGATGTATTGTTTGTTGGTGCACTTATGTCTGTACTTTGTCTGTATTTCGTCATGATACAAAACAATGTCTTTTGTTAGTCTGGGTTACGTCTTAGGTCTGTTATTATGTGTGTTTGATGTAAGTTTGACCAAGTCAACCATCCTCCTGGTTTGACTTGGCCAAACAGTTAACACATGTTTGTAACATATGTTGTGTCGAAGGATGTCATCGAAGGATTGTTTATATCCTTCGATGAGCTCGAAAGATAACTTTCGATGGATGCAGTTGGACCTCGAAGGATATACCATCCTTCGAGGTATATGTGGATCCTTCGGTGAGTTTCTGGTAGATAGATGATCTTTCGACCAGACATTCTGATCCTTCGACCAGTGTATCTGTTATGGGTATATATACCCATGTAGTGTGTTCACTTCATTTAGAGAAGACACACGAGAGATAAGGCAGACAAGGAGAGACACTTCTGTCAAGAACACACACACTGTTAGAGAGTTTACAAAACAGATTTGTAAACATTGGGCTTGTAACCGAACCTTTCATATGTATTAATACAAGTGGTGTTAATCGGTGAATATTGTGTGTCTCGTGTTGGTGCTTGTTTCATCTCGGTTTGCACTCTAGCTTGGATTCCGCACTTGCTAGTGTGTTTCACATAACAAGGTTAAGGTTTGACCTCATCCTCCGAGGGACCTACAAGTGGTTTGTATGTTCAGGGGCAAGGTCAAGATCTATGGATGTGTTTCTTCACTCCATTTGAAAATGAGTTGGAAGTTGCAGGATCTAATCCAGAAACTTACAGCACTATGTCTAATGATGATAAGAAGAAATATGAGTTAGAAAAGAAAGCATTCATGATTCTCACACAAGCTCTTCACAGAGACATTTACCACCAGTTTGTTTACTGCACGACCACTAAAAGCTTGTGGGATATGCTCACGTTACGATGTGAAGGAAATGCTCAATCTAGAAAGATCAAGCAAGAATTACTGAAGAAAGAGTTTGAAGGATTCACGTGTATGGAGAATGAGACTTTGGCAGAGTTATCTACAAGGTTACATCACTTGTTGAGCGAGATGTTTGCCTTTAAAGTCACTGCCACTCCACGAGAAATGGTGCAGAGATTCGCTGATAGCTTACCAGCAAAGTGGAGCAGTTTTCTTGAAATTCTCAAAGAAAATGGTGTTCTAGACGCAATCACCGTTTATGAGTTAATTCAAAAATTGGAGAACAAGGATGTGGAAGAAAAGCTTAAGGCAAAAAGAACACTAACTCCTCAAAATCCAGAGATGTACTTTGGGATTGCAGGAGGTATCAGTGGAGAAAAACCAGCCTCTCAACACGCGAAGCTTCAAACAGCTTTCATCTCAAACACCGGACCTTCCACAACAAATCAGTTTGATCCTTCAGCATACACGAAGATGTATTCAAGACCAGATTCTTCTTCTCAACAACAGTATGTGCAACCGCAACAGCAAGGGTTTTATGGAAGCTCTTCAAACTTTCAAGCCACTTCCAATCCGAACACAGTCAGATTAGACACTTCCAACTTTTCAAAGGTCACTGTCGAAATAGCCAAGGAGCATATGGAGATGTTGAATACCTTGGTTAGTGCTTATTGTGGATTAGTTGCAGGTCAGATTGGGAATATCAATCTAACCAATGAAGATTATCAGCAAGTGGATAAAGAAGAGTTTGAAATGATGGATATCAAATGGGCTCTTGCTAGTGCAATTCGGAGAGCAAAGGAGTTTATGGAAAGGACGGGGAGAACCAACTTGGAAAGCAACAACAACACCAAGTATGGTTTTGATAAGAATGCTGTCACTTGCTTTAATTGTGGTGAAAAGGGTCACTTCAAGCGGGAGTGTCAGAAGCCACCTAAGCAAGGAAATCAGAACCCCTTCAGGAATCAAGGACAGCCACAACAGCAACAGAACAACAATTCTGTCAGATCAATAGTTCCCGTTGGAGGAAATGCATCTGGATCCACAAACACTAATTCCCACAGAGGATTGGTTGTTCAAGCTGATGAAATCTGTAACTGGAACCTTCAGCTTGGAGAAGGAGGAAATGGTGGAACAGCATGTTATGCTAAAGTGGTTGAGAAGATAGTAGAACCCGTGTCTGCTGGTGAATCTTCAGAAGATGAAGATAGTTCGGGTTATAGTGTGAGCATGAATGGGGAATCACTTGATGCTGTTGATTTGTCAAGTGATGCTTTGGATTTGGAAGTTAATGAGCTTTTGGCTGAAGCTGAAGCATTATGCAAGAGGAGATCTATTCTCTGCCAGAAATCTGCTGGAACTTCCGAGAAGCTTGCTAAGTTTTTCTCTGAAGATGGATCTTTTTCTTTTCATACAGCCTTTATGGCTCACGTAGAAGGTCAAACTTCTCAGGTATGTGATACTAATTCTGACTCTATTCCTGTTCCTGTTGAATGTGCAAAGTGTTTAAAATATGCAGAAAAGGAAAGTCAGTTTGAAATCACACAGAAACACAATCAAGAATGATTGTAGATCTTTCTAAAGCAACCGAAGCTAACTTGTTTTTAACCAGAAATGAAAAGGAATTTAAAGCAACAATTGCGTCATTAAGACATGATGTTTCAGAATTACAAAAGGCTGTTTTGCGAAAACAACATGCTAACAATAATCTTATTGACACAATTGAAAAGCAAATGGTAGAGTTAGCAACAGCTCGATGTGAATGTGAGACAATTAAGCAGAAATTGGAAAGCTATTCCAATTCCCGCTATGTTTTGGATCACATTATTGATGTTCAAAAGAAAAAGGGGGATGCAAAATGTATTGGTTACAAATCATGTCCTCCCCCAATGAATCACAATTACTCCAAATTGCCTGATGACGAGGATATGCCCCGTTTTGAACCTACTGTGCCACTCGGTCTAGATGACTTTGCAGCAGGCCTCGGGTTCACAACTGGTACATCATCCTCGGGTAAATCAGAATCTGAGAATGTGACAGATTCATCGTGTGTTAAGGAACAGAGTCCTCCCATTATTGAGGATGTTGATTCTTCGGACGATGAATCTGAAGAAATTGTGAAACAACAGTTTAACTCGGTTACAACAGATATTCCTATCGAGAATCACATTCTGTGTGATCCACCAGTGAAACCGGGTAAGACTGAAATGTCAAAAGCAATGGAATCCCTTGTAGTTAGCTCTGAAGGGAATAACTTATTGTATACGCTCAAAGGAGATAGCAAAATCTACTCTAACAAAGATTTTCCAATTAAAAATGTAAATCAAGATTTAATTGAGCAAATTTTTGAAGGATGCACTGATAAGTTTTTGGGGAACAAAAGTGGCAAAGTTACAGTCACTCAATGTGATCCAATTCCGTGTGAACAAATTAGAAAACAATACGAAAACCAAAAACTACCAATTGAGCGAAAACAACAAGTCAACTCCGAAAAGGGTAAGGTACAGGGAAAGAAGGTTCAGAACAAGAATGTTCAAGCACCTAAAGTTCAGCAGCCTAAGACTGAACAACCAAAGGTTCAACAACCTAAAGTTGAACAGTCTAAGGCTACTCAACCTAAGGCTGCACAACCTAAAATTCAACAATCAAGGGTTGAGCAACCTAAGGTTCAACAACAAAAGGTGCAAAACAAAAGAGCTCCTGTTAAGAAACAAGAACCAAAAATGAACTTTGTTGGATCCACTGGTTCAGACAAACTTGAAACATTTCAGGATAAATCTAACGTTGATTTTGTAAAACAAGTTAGAATTTTAAAACGAAATGATCAGAACAATTACACCCAACACACCAACGGATGTGATTTAGGTCCTAGTACGTCTAGATCACAAAGTTCATTGTCTGGTTCTTCGTCTGGTCATCAACATGGTTCTCCGAGGTTCGTAGAGCGGAGAACATGTTTTGAATGTGGCACAGTTGGGCATATTGTAAGATATTGCCCATACCTGCAAAAGCTGAAGTCAAAAACGAGTGCTCCCCAAGAAATCAATTACCAAAAACGACCAGTTTCCCCGAAACAGGACCCACGTGTCTTGAAAGAAAGGGAAAAGAAGCTAAAGCAAAAGAATCAAAAGGTAATTCAAAAGGCCTTAAAATCAGAGGTCAAAGAAGAAAAACCTGTACAAGCAAAACCTGAAACTGTAAAACCGGTAAATGCTAAAACAATAAATTCAAATACTGGTAAACGACAAACAGTTTGGAAGCAAAAGCAGGTAATTCAATCAGGGGGAGCACCACAAGTTCTTTTTCCTAATCATCAAGTGATTGAGATCACCTTCCTTGATGATCAAGGACGACCCAAGTCCACAAAGGCTTGGGTCCCCCTCTCCAACTAATCTCTGAATGAGTGTGCAGGATGTTCCAGGAGGAACTATTGATAGTCTTAGGATTGTTGATAGTGGAGCGTCCATGCACAAGATTGGCGACATAAAGCTCCGAAATATTGTTACAAACTAGGAGAGTGTTGTTGCCATTGGTGGAGAAAGGGAAAAAGAAAAGAAGACAAAAATGTCTGGTGAAAGAATGTGGCTGAATGAAGTTGCAAAATTCGACCAAATGAAGAACGTGCCAAAATTTGGTTGTTATGGTTTTTAATCGGGTCCTCAGGAAAGATTCCAATGAAATGTACGCACCTGCAGAACGTCTGAAGTTCAAAATCAACAAAATGGACGTGTAGTGTACATTTCTTCGCGGTGTGATTGAAGAAAATGTGTGCCTTGGCGTGGTTTGAACATCCGCACAATACTTCTGAAAGAGAAAGACAAAGACCTTCGCTGGTGGAATATGGAAGACCAGCCGGACCCGGAGGTCTATGATCTAGTTGCTGTCAAGAGATTTCTCAGTAGCTGCAAATTCGACCTTGAAATCCACACCGGATGGATATCCAGTTTGGGAGAGCACTCAGATTCCTTGCAATGCACGAAGCAGTTGCAGGATACGGTTTTGAACTTCTAATCTCTCTTATGCTTGTCGATATTTAAGCTGCTTTATGAATTCTTATTATCTCATACAGCACTCTTTGACCTGACACGTTGATCTCAAATATCATCTCACACGTGATTGTTTCTCTATGAAACTCGTCAATGTTGTTAAGGTCCACACCGATGACCAGCGTGCCGACCTTTTTTTTACCAAAGCATTTGACAAATCAAGATTTGACTTTTTATTATTGGTAAACGGCATTAAGGTCAAGCAAGAGTAAAACCAACATCGGAAAATCATTTTTGTATATATATTTGTGTTTTATATTTATCTTAGTTTGTTGATTTTAGGGGGAGTAAATCCAAAATCTGAAAATCCAAAAACATCGAAAAATTTCAAAAACACAAAAACAATAGAAAAACAAAAATGAGTTTCCTGGCAAGCAAAAGAGAAAATGATAGTACATCAGTGGTCTATCCAAACCTCTTTGAACCTTAAATGAAAAACGATAAGCAGCTCTATATAAGATGTATCGGTAGGCTCACAATCATTTTAAAGTGTGCAGGGTGATATAAATCTTAAATCGACTGAAGACCAGGTGGGAACCATTCATTGGCATATGGTCTTAGTACCGAAATTTCGTTTGATAGATTGCCGAGGTTCTGAGATATTCGGTCTTTATGCTGCTTATCATCTGGGTATCATGGTTGTATCTTTTACCGAAAAATAACGGGGACACAAGTCTAGATCTTCCATGATACTATACATACGTGTACATACTGCATTCGACCTCAATAAGTGATAAACAATCACATGTCCAAACAAATAAGTGATAATATATCACATCTATCCGGGAGTCAAGTTCGTCTCTCTGCTGTACGGAAGTACTGACCTGTTCACGGACTTGCTCCTGTGTCCTCATGCATATAAAAATCAAGTTCCTCATCAATAAGTGATTATATCACATAGGGCTTGTTTTCAAATCAAAATAAGTAAGAATCTCACATCATATACGGTCAAACAGATGATAATCGGTATACTCACCGGTAAGATGAACCCTCGGTCAAACAGATGATAATCACCGGTAAGTGATTATATCACATAGGGCTTGTTTTCAAATCAAAATAAGTGAGAATCTCACATCATATACGGTCAAACAGATGATAATCGGTATACTCACCGGTAAGATGAACCCTCGTGCATACCTTGATACGGGAATGTGTCGTGATGTGGATGAACACCGGTCGGTAAGTATAAATCATACCTTAATGTATCCCCTCGCCATGATTACATCTGATAAGTTGAGTTTATGTGGACAACAATACCGATAATTGTTATAGGATGCTTATCTTAATGTTAACTAATTGAACAACAAGAGCGTTTTGGCATGACCGTACACTGATATGATTCTCTTACCCTCGAAACTCGCAAAAAGAATGTCTGTATATATTTATTTACTGCTTTTAGTCTTTACATTTCAAATATTAAAACACACCTAAAATCTGTTTTAATATAAACTTTATAAAAGCCAAAAAGATTTTATTTCCATTTTATTTTCGATCGTACGATGTTGGATCTCGAGTCTTCGTTTCCTGAAACCTGACTGAAAACCGAATTGACTAAATCTTCATAAACGGTCGAAATTTGCAAGTCTTTGAAAGTTAAATCTAAAATTGACAAATTTATTAAACTTTCAAACTGTCGGACGGTGTTTGTTTGAAACATGGTCATACGTGTGTCATTTGTTTATGCTAACTATATTCCAAGCAGTTGTTCTCATTACGCGTTTAGATTTCTTGCATGTGCAGATTCTAAAGGCAAGGAGAACATAGTCGATGACAAGCTTCGGAATGAAGACACGACGTGAAGGCACTCAAAAGATGAAAATGATCGAGCTGCCGCTGACTATCATCAACAACACAAGGATCTCAAGTACTGAAGATCAAGTCATTCACGAGCATAACTCAAGGGGGAGCTTGTGTTAAGGGGGAGTTTGTCAACACACTTCCTACATGATACGGGTAGTTTGTTGATACACTTCCCGCTTTCAAGACTTGAAGACTTTGAAGATCCTCCGACATTGAAGACTTGAAAGGACGTCAGAGACTTGAAGACACGAAAATCGAGACAAAGCTACAGCCAAGGGGGAGTTTGTTGGTGCACTTATGTCTGTACTTTGTCTGTATTTCGTCATGATACAAAACAATGTCTTTTGTTAGTCTGGGTTACGTCTTAGGTCTGTTATTATGTGTGTTTGATGTAAGTTTGACCAAGTCAACCATCCTCCTGGTTTGACTTGGCCAAACAGTTAACACATGTTTGTAACATATGTTGTGTCGAAGGATGTCATCGAAGGATTGTTTATATCCTTCGATGAGCTCGAAAGATAACTTTCGATGGATGCAGTTGGACCTCGAAGGATATACCATCCTTCGAGGTATATGTGGATCCTTCGGTGAGTTTCTGGTAGATAGATGATCTTTCGACCAGACATTCTGATCCTTCGACCAGTGTATCTGTTATGGGTATATATACCCATGTAGTGTGTTCACTTCATTTAGAGAAGACACACGAGAGATAAGGCAGACAAGGAGAGACACTTCTGTCAAGAACACACACACTGTTAGAGAGTTTACAAAACAGATTTGTAAACATTGGGCTTGTAACCGAACCTTTCATACGTATTAATACAAGTGGTGTTAATCGGTGAATATTGTGTGTCTCGTGTTTGTGCTTGTTTCATCTCGGTTTGCACTCTAGCTTGGATTCCGCACTTGCTAGTGTGTTTCACATAACAAGGTTAAGGTTTGACCTCATCCTCCGAGGGACCTACATTGTTACATAAAAAGAAAGAATAAGGTTGTTAATTGTTTTATTAGATTTAAAAAATGTAACTGTTAATCATTTTGAAAAGGTTAACTGTTATTGTTAATGATGTATCATTTAGAAAGAATAAGATCGTTATTATTAGATTTAAAAATGTAACTGTATAAGCGGTTAACTGTTTTTAAAAAATAAATAAATAAAATATAAGTGCAGCGAGTTTGTCGGAGGTCTGGTTCGAACCCACGACCTCTGATTCAGCTTGCACGCATACAGCCACTGGACTAAGTCATCTGATTGGAAATTATTATGTTTCTAATTCATTTAAACACCAATTTCGGTCCATCTTCTTCATTAGGAAAAAAAAGAACCATATAAACTGTTATATAGTTTTCAACTTATCAATTCATCTGAATGATTTATGATGTCGGATTTTATTGTATTACGACGGGGATTAAACCAGAAAAACGAAAGAACAAGAACGATATACCGAACGTGAACGATCTCCGCGGTGATCCTGTACGGCTCCGGTGTCGTCTACGAGTTCCGGGGCTGCGGCGAAATGAAATAAAGAATGGAGTGGAGGTTTTCCGACGTTCTCGTCTTCTCCGACGACGGTGCGAAGTTAGGCGAAGGTGTTGCGGAGTTGTGAGGGTGTCGAATCAGTGAGTTATAAGCCAATAACTTGTTTTGTAAAAAAAAGGTTGTGTAAATGTGAGGGTGGTGGTCGATATGTATTGTACAAGAAGCAGCTTTGTGGAGTATATACAGTACATCGTTTGTTCGATTTGTTTTGGAAATCTGAAAATTTCCGAAATCAAAGACGTGTTAGTTGATGAACTTGATTGACAAGGAGACGAGGTTCTTGATTGATCGACAAAAGGAAATGCGTTAAATTCGTATCAATCACCGAAATTTAGTACAAGTTCAAAAGGGAACTCAATTTCGAGGATCATGGGTAAAGATTTGCGAGATCGTAGGGTAAAAACAGGTTGTCTTCGAGATGTCATTTTGGGCGGCCACTTTTAAAAGTTTTAAACAAAGCATCTAGAATTCCTATAACCTTGACATAACTTTCAAAAGTGACATGTTGATCCCTTAAGTTTGCTATAAATACATGTCTCTTATATAAATATAAGTAATGTGTTTTCTTATAAAGTTTTGTAATATATAAGTTTCAATATCATGTATTTTAAATAAACTTTATAACAAACTCTTTATATTTTAAAGTTTTTTTTAAATGATAAAAGTTTCGTAAAGTTTATTAATGACAAAATTAGAGTATTTGTATAAAATTAAACTTTTATGTAAATATATCCACACCCAATTCCATATAAAAAAATTTAAAACGGGTCGGATTTTGGATATCCGTTTTTGGCGGATGTTACATTAGGGTTATAAAAGTTTCGTATGTTACAATTCTACCCTCCTAAAAAAAAATTTCGTCCTCGAAATTAAGTATGGATAAAGAGCAAAATTTAAACATATGCATATGCTACGAAATTCAGGTATCATAGTTGTATAGCAAAACACCACGCACAAGAGCAAATTCCGAGTGACAAAATGACAGGTAGACATGAACTTAAACTAGTGAGAACTTTTACGAGATCAGACAAATCAACATATCAAACATCAGAGCAAGCAAACTGTTCAGATAGTGAGAACAGATAAAAAGTCCAATTGGATGTTATGGAACGGATAATGGACTATGTTCAAACTGGACAATCTTTATAAACATCAGAGATAACGTCGCCTCTTAAGGAGGTAGTTATAATTAATGAGTACCCTAAAGTAGTGGGCCTAGTCATCAAGTACTTAGCAAGTAGAAGTGATATCACATATTGATGCAAGAGTGTCAATTAGAGCATGCATATCACGTTAACTAATATGCAATTAACCGAAAATCATACCTGGGGTATTAGCTGCATCATTAGTAGCAAGTCTGGCATTTCCCCTATTATTAGCTCTAGGGTTAAACTTAGGGCACTCTTTAACCAGGTGATCTGCATCTCCACAATTGAAACAGAGACGTTCAGCTCGGCGACAAACCCCGCTATGAGGTTTCCCACAAGTGGCACAAGGAGGGTCACGATATTGTGGCAGGTTTTGGTTGTCTTGCTGCATCTGATTGTCGTAATTCCTGTTAGAACGGTGCCTATGGTCTCGAGATTGATCATTGCCACCTTGAAAAGAAGAATTACTCTGGTTATCTTCCCTTGGTCGCTTACGATTATCATCCAACGTCCTCTAGCGATGCTTCTTATCATTATCCAAGTTTTTGACCGCATCAACAATCTCATTAATATCAGCGAAACGGAGATTCAGAATAAACTTCCTATCACGGTCACATATAGCCCACTTGAAAGTGTTGGTTTGCTGCTCTAGCGTACCTGCAGTTGGACCCAGAAAATTGACCAAACGACAGAAACGAGTTTTAAACTCCATAATAGGCTCATCGTCCCCCTGCATGATAGAGGAATACTCTCTTAGATATTCACTACGGTCAGCATCAGTGAAATACTGCTGATAGAACAATGTGCGAAACTCATTCCAAGGAAGTGTGGCTGCATAATTATCTCCTCCACGAGCATTCTTCAAAGTCTTCCACCACCTATGAGCATCGTCCTCAAATTTGTAACTAGCAAGCCTGACTTTGAATTCGTCACTCACACCCAACACTTCAAAATTTTTCGCGATATGAGCAATCCAGTTTTCCGCCTCAACGGGAGTAGCAGCGGTACTAAACGATTTTGGCTTTAACTTTTGGAAGCGATCAAGCCAATCATGAATGGCAACAGGAGGGTTAGCATTTCCACCTTGAGGGCCGTTGTTGTTATTACCCCCTTGTGGTCCGTTGTTGTTATTACCTCCTGGTGGCCCGTTGTTGTTATTTTGCTGAAGCTGTTGCAACAAGTTAGGAACCAAACCCGCGATAGCCGTATTGACAGCGTTAGCAATGAGGGTCTCAATAGGGATGTCGTTATTCTCGTTACGTCGGTTGTTCACACTTCTTCGAGGAGGCATCTGAAAGGAGATATGTGTGTGTGAGGAGAAAATTTCAAATTACGTGAAGAAGAAAGAGAGATATCCTAACCCGACGTCTACCCATTTAACTCACACGTTTAACTATTAATGTTAAAGTTTTCTACAGGAAGGAGCCTGGGCTCTGATACCATAACTGTAACACCCCAACCCGGATAGGGCGGACGTGTCACTATCATAGATATCAAAAACCAAACACAATCCATTTAACGAAGAAAAGTTGAATTCGAAAGATAAACAAAGTCTTAAAACAAACCAAGAATCCTAAGTATTAATTAATTCAAAATGTTGAAATAAATAAAAGTCTTTATTCTTGGACCGCATTTTACTCTCATCATGACTAGTTCCCAACATTCCCCGGATTACCTGTCAACAAATAAGAAAACACACCAAAGAAAACTACGGCTGAGCCAAAGGTTGCCCAGTAACGGAAAAATCAAATAGTGCAAGAAAAGAAAGGACAAAAAGAAAAAAAAATAAGAAATTTTTGAACACAAAACCAAAACTGACACTTGAACAAATACTGAACATAATCTGAGGCAGAACATAATTAGACATACAAAGCATACCAGACAATATTATAAACATATCAGATCAGAAACAGATATCAGAACACGTGACTACAAATAATAACAAAACCAAGTCACGTGAGACGGAAACACCCACGAGCCTAAACAACCAAACAGGTACACAGCTAGCTAGTCCATGCGCCTATGAGATGGTGAGTACGGTGTACACCCCTTGTTCCATCTCCACAAACCAAACCAAACCAAACCAAACCGAACCGAACCAAACCAAACCAAACCAAACATGCTCGGGTGACAGAGTACAACAATTAAAACTAACGAGAACATGCAACAATGATTACAACTGCTAAAGTTTATTGCATGCTAATATGAACTTCTCAAATAATAAATGCGAAATGAAGCAACTAACGGAAACAAACAAAATCCGTACTGCAAAGTAACGTATATGATGAAAAAAAAAAAATACTCTGATGAGAAGACCAAGGAATCCGTACCTTAGTTTAGCAAGCAAAGCAAAATCCACAAATAAAGTCCTCTTCAAAACTTATGCAAACATTGGTTGCATTGCGATTTCTTGTAAATAACGCACGAGTAATTCCTTTCAAAAAAAAACGCACGAGTAAGATTGGGAACTTCCAAAAATACGAACAAGAGCGATTAACCTAGATATTTAGAATACCACATAACGACTCGTTATTATTTATAGTTTAAACAATGACCCTACTTTTATTGTTTTCAACTTGATTAAATGTTATAATTTACCTCTTCATTCACTGGATTATTATTAATTATGCAATGCTTTACTAAAAATGAAAAAAATATATATATTGTTAATGATGTATTGTTACATAAAAAGAAAGAATAAGGTTGTTAATTGTTTTATTAGATTTAAAAAATGTAACTGTTAATCATTTTGAAAAGGTTAACTGTTATTGTTAATGATGTATCATTTATAAAGAATAAGATCGTTATTATTAGATTTAAAAATGTAACTGTATAAGCGGTTAACTGTTTTTAAAAAAAAAAAAAAAATATAAGTGCAGCGAGTTTGTCGGAGGTCAGGTTCGAACCCGCGACCTCTGATTCAGCTTGCACGCATACAGCCACCGGACTAAGTCATCTGATTGGAAATTATTATGTTTCTAATTCATTTAAACACCAATTTCGGTCCATCTTCTTCATTAGGAAAAAAAAAAGAACCAAAAAAGAACCAAACTGTTATATAGTTTTCAACTTATCTATTCATCTGAATGATTTATGATGTCGGATTTTATTGTATTACGACGGGGATTAAACCAGAAAAACGAAAGAACAAGAACGATATACCGAACGTGAACGATCTCCGCGGTGATCCTGTACGGCTCCGGTGTCGTCTACGAGTTCCGGGGCTGCGGCGAAATGAAATAAAGAATGGAGTGGAGGTTTTCCGACGTTCTCGTCTTCTCCGACGACGGTGCGAAGTTAGGCGAAGGTGTTGCGGAGTTGTGAGGGTGTCGAATCAGTGAGTTATAAACCAATAACTTGTTTTGTAAAAAAAAAGGTTGTGTAAATGTGAGGGTGGTGGTCGATATGTATTGTACAAGAAGCAGCTTTGTGGAGTATATACAGTACATCGTTTGTTCGATTTGTTTTGGAAATCTGAAAATTTCCGAAATCAAAGACGTGTTAGTTGATGAACTTGATTGACAAGGAGACTAGGTTCTTGATTGATCGACAAAAGGAAACGCGTTAAATTCGTATCAATCACCGAAATTTAGTACAAGTTCAAAAGGGAACTCAATTTCGAGGATCATGGGTAAAGATTTGCGAGATCGTAGGGGAAAAACTGGCTGTCTTCGAGATGTCATTTTGGGCGGCCACTTTTAAAAGTTTTAAACAAAGCATCTAGAATTCCTATAACCTTGACATAACTTTCAAAAGTGACATGTTGATCCCTTAAGTTTGCTATAAATACATGTCTCTTATATAAATATAAGTAATGTGTTTTCTTATAAAGTTTTGTAATATATAAGTTTCAATATCATGTATTTTAAATAAACTTTATAACAAACTCTTTATATTTTAAAGTTTTTTTTTAAATGATAAAAGTTTTGTAAAGTTTATTAATGACAAAATTAGAGTATTTGTATAAAATTAAACTTTTATGTAAATATATCCACACCCAATTCCATATAAAAAAATTTAAAACGGGTCGGATTTTGGATATCCGTTTTTGGCGGATGTTACATTAGGGTTATAAAAGTTTCGTATGTTACAAAAAGGCTCTCCATTAGAGATATGTTGGAAGAGTTGAAATCGCTCAGATATTGATGGCTAAAGATCGTGCAAATTCAATCATGGTTGAATGGGAGCAATGTGCAAGTTTAGTCTTTATTTCTTGATATGTAAATTCTGGGCTGTATATATGTTTGGGTTTAATAAAATAGCTTTTCCAACAAATATATACATGTAAACGAATTTAACAAAGTTGACGAGGATTTGAAGGTAACCGTGAGTCCGTGAGAGGTCAATGATCGGAGGGTAGCGCACGCCGGACCACGAGCCGTCATGTACCGAAAGTAGTCACCCATCTATTAGTTCCCCTTCGTGGGCTCCATATTCCACTAATAACTACAAGCTAAGATCTTGGTAATGATCTTATATTGATATGATAGTTTGTTATCCTAAAGTTATATATTATTTATTGATATTGATTATTAAATATATATATATTTTTTTTTATAATCAAAAGCACTGTATCATTCCACACGAAAAGGACAATTACAAAGCAATGGCAGGTAGTCGGGCAACAAGTTGCGCCGCCACCCCATTTAAATATAATTGATATTTTAAAAACTAAATAAATTTTAAAAAAAAATGAAATATAAGCCTTGGAGTTAAAATCTTAGGATGATTTCAGATGTTAATGATTAATGCTATATTTAGTAGAAAATAAAATAATATTAAATGTACCTAGTCAAATCATTATTAAATATGATTAATAATGTTACCGTGACCTGTTACCGTGATCGGTAATCGTCATAGTCTAAATTCTAAAGAAGGTATGGATCCAGTGACTTAAGAAAACTTGTATAATATCACAGAACATGTATTCATTTTGTTAATTACGAATTTGTAATACGACTATTATTCTTTATAATCAAATTAAAGTTCTAAATCCTATTACATAATGAAATGATATAAATGTAATAAGTTATAAGTGTTTGTTTGATTATAGTAGCATACCATAATAAGGATTAGATATAAAATTCTCTTTATGTTTTCTTAACTATAGTATATTTATTGGGTACATATATAATATGTAAATTTAGAATAAGTAAATTACTATTTTGGTCCCTGTGGTTTAACTAGTTTAACTCTTTCAGTTAAAAAATAGATATTTTGACATATCAAATCCTGAGATTGTATTTTATAACGGTTTTAGCCAAAAACACTTATCAGATTAAATTTCGACCAAAATAGTAATTTACTCTGTTAGAAATTATATATAATATTTTTCTTTTAATTGTATGATAACCATTTATTGCAACAACAATTTTCATACTGAAAATGTGGTTTGTTTTCAGTGTCCAAAATTTTAAAAAATACAATATTCATTATTTTGAAACGATTCGGTATTAGATGCTCGATTTAGGAGCTTGATTTTTCATCTTTATATTGATAGCCTATGTGTGTTATCGCTTACGTTTGTGTTATATACTTTTTGTATGTTTATTTGACTCTTATTTCTGGATTTGGGTTAGGAGCTGGGGGTCTCACTGAAAGTGATTCTATCTCCTCAAACCCTACCAATAACCTGATTATAAATGAGATTATACTTGGTACGATTGTTGTTGTTATTGTTATTTTGAAACGATAAAATGGTGTGACATGATATATATAATCTCAAATCATAGGTGGTGCAAACATCCAATTTCAACTTGCAATTCTGTTCAAGAGGTCTTGGGTCTTCTTGGGATTTCATCTTTTTTTTTAAACGGCTAATTTTTCCCCCTTAAATACTTACAACTCTCAGGAATTAAACCTTAGTATTCGCACAAAAGATAATTTCTCTTGACCACTAAGCTATAACCTAACTGGCTTCTGGGATTTCATCTAAGTCGCCAAAATGCAACAAGCTGCAATTAAGTTTTAAAGTTTGCACTTTAATTTTAGAGTTAAATGCCATTTTTGGCCCTATGGCTTTGGCTATTCTGGCAGTTTAGTTCAACGGTTTCATTTTTCTCCTGTAGGTCCAAAAACGTTTTACCGTTGCCATTTTATTCCACTGAGTTAACTTCATCCATTTTTCTGTTAACCAGAAGGACAATTCGGTCATTTTATATGTAATTTTATTAACTAAAAAGGCAATTCGGCCACATAAAATAACCGAATCGCCTTTTTTGTTAATAAAAATAATTGATGAAGTTAACTCAGTGAACTAAAATGGTAACAGTGAAACCTTTTTTTGACCTACAGATGAAAAATAAAATCTTTGGACTAAACTTCTAAAATATCCAAACCACAAGGACTAAAATGAATTTAACTCTCTTCTCTTTTTTTTTTTTTTTAAATTTTATCTAGTTACATTGTTTAAATATCTAAAATTGTACTCGTTCTAGGAGAAGTGTCGCCGTCAAAACTGACTGGTCGGTTTGTGGGGCAAACGGCGCGTGTTAAAAGAAATAATAAAAAACAGCAGGTCGACCAACCGTGAGGCGCGTGAAATTGCTGGTGCGGATGAAATTTATTTATTTTGTATAACATGTTCTCAAGTCTCGCCACCTTAAACCATATGAAAACAACGTAGCTAGTCTTTAACATGTTCTTTGAATTCAAAAAAAAAAAAAAAAAAAAAAAAAAAAAAAAACCGTCAACATATCATACGTTTTAGTGTTTCTTAGATATATCTGTTTAAAATCAACACTAAGTTGACATTATCTTAAGTTTGAAACAGTATATATACATGTTCTTTTTTTTCGCACGTAATATTAACATTACTAAATTCATCATGAAATTTCTATGATACGAAAAGAAACCCTACCCCCAATTTTTGTGTAGTGCGGCATCGAAGCCATGAGCTTAATTCATGCCCTGGTTCAGATATGTGATATTACATTGCTCGTGTTTGACGGGTTACTTTCATTTATTGGAATTTCTTGATGGGTTCAATATGGTGTTACCGGTGAGGCTTACTACAATAAGACTTTCTCATGTACACTAATATTGCTTATTGCGTTTCAAGTTCTTTTGTTTTAAGTCATCTTTCAGCACTTTTTTTTTCTTAAACTGTTATTGGTGGATTAGATATCGAATTTTCTAGAAGTTGTAGTCATTTTTATGACAAAATATATAGCAAAGGATCCTAGAGTGACAGGAAGTTAGTTTGGCAAGCAAGAAGAATTCATTTTATATAGCAAGTCGCCTTTATATATAAATCACTAAAGAAAACCCAAATCAATATCATTTCCATTTGCATTTTAAGCACTTCCAATTTCATATTAAACAAATGCATGCTTTGAACATATATTGTCATCGTTTATTCCGACAAAAAACTCTTTGGTTATATAACCTAACCACGCATTAAAACAAAGAGAAATAACTTGAAGTTGGTCCCAATTTGTTTGTTGTTTTGTTTCGTTACTCCCCATAAGTTTATTAATTCCGTATCATCTTCAATATGTATCGGTAATAATTATAGCATGTGTGTGCATGATAGAGATTAAAAAAAAAAGTTAAAAGACATCATTTTTTACTTCAAGTTACCACCTAATCAATATACAATTACAAAATTTTAATCCCATACCATTTTTCTAAGAGATAATAACTAATTCCGCTAGACAACAAGGTAAAGGCTAAAAAGATAATTGTAGAGTGAGAGCACCCACAACTCAGGTGACATAACTGATTCGCTAGCGTTCGAAAATGCCAAACCCCCCATTCCGGACAAGTAGCATTGTGAAGTCCAAATTAAAGGTGGCCTCTGAAACGACAAACCAAGTGTCGACGAGTTTAGGAGGGGAGGATAGAAGAGAGGAGAGAGAAGCGGATGAAAGAGAGAGAGGAAAGAGTGACGAGTTGAACTTATGGAAAAGAAGCGCATTATGAATGCTATACGTAAAAAGATCAAAAGGTTAAAAGATTAATAAAAGAGTTTCTTGTTTTTAACTCTCTATTCCTAGCTATCTTAATCTAAACAAAAATGATTTTTTTTGGCAAATCTAGTGCATGATGCGCTAGCATGCGGGTCAACTAATTATAAAAAATGTTGTTTCTACGACTTGATCCTGTGACTTCTATGTCGTATGATAACCTTACTGTTGCTTCAAAGTTCGTCGCTAACAGTTAAAAAACTTTTACCAAATTAACATGAACTAATTGTTTTTCTCCCTTTATATATAAATGGACACTATTATAGTAAATTAAAAATCTCATGTAACATTGAGTATTACGCACCCATCCATTGTACACATGAAATATTTAACAACTTCGTGATAATAATTCTTTTAAATGGACAAAAAAGAAAACCGAAGACAATCTAAGGGTGTCGGCAGCACCCTCGGTGACCCCATGCGGGGGGTTTGTTTGCCGTGCGGGAAGGGTGCCGCCATCCCTGCGGTGAGGCAAATCGGAGAGGGGGATCGGGGAGGGTTCACCGCATAAAGGAGAGAGGAGATGGTGGGCCGCCCTAATTTTCAACCAATCAATTATTATTTTTTTTTTTTTTGAATAAAAAAACAATTCCCTCAAAAGAGAAGTGCCGCCATCAAATTAAGGGTGTGAGGGAGTTTAAAAGGGGAGTTGACGTGGCATAACCTGATTGGATGTGTGTAAGAGAGGGAACTCCCCTAAAAGATGAGTGCCCCTCTCACCCTAATGACCGTAAATGCAAGTTGTAAAAAGTACTCATTTCATACCGAAATGAAAAGGATATAAGAAATATGGACCACCATATTCATAGTAAGATAAAATTGGATAACATTAATTTTCGCATATTGTTTACACAAAAAAAGTTGGAAATTATTTAAGAAATGTAAAACTTATTATACAGTCATGTTATAAATCGAAAGTTTCAAACTGAAGACCCCCAAAGAGGAAAGCTTCCTAAACATTCTTTATGTGATCCTATGCCAGTATGCCATCACATTCTTAAACCTCACTCATCTCTCTCTCTCTCTCTCTCTCCGGCAATATATATCTAAAAGAAAGTTAGAAAGTGGTCAGAAAAAGATTAAAATCTAGTTGTTTAACTATATATATATTGGTTTGGTATATCACCATCAGTAGCTAGCTGGTGGTGGGTGGTGTGGTGGAGTAGTATATCACCGCCCCAAAATTCCTTTCTTAACGGCAAGATTTTCCGGCATTCCAGCTTACTCTTCCTCCATACCCACCTACACCACTTTTATAAACTTGATTGAGAAACCCTTATGTTTATTCTGTCAGTTTGTGTCTTGTTTTTGTTTCCATTAGGGTTTGTGTTCTTTGGGATCTGGTAGACAAAAAGACAAGTGCTTTTACTTCAATTCCCGAGAAAATTAAAAACCCTTTTTGGTCCCTAAACATTCCACTTGTTCTTTGCATATCTTTTTACCTTTTTGGCTATTTTTCTTGTTTTTTTAACCAAAGTTCTAGAGACAAGTTCTTGAAACTCTCTTTGTAGCTTGTTAGAAGAACAACAAGGTGGATTTAAGTGAAGAACACCTTCACTTCCAAAGTTTCTTTGTGTTCTTGTATCTTCTTATTATTCAATACGCGTGCCGCTGCGTGTGCAAGTGCTGTGAAGAAGTTTTTCTTTTGTATGATTTTGGGTGCACAAAGTAAGTTGCAACATTCATTAACTCTCCATTAGTTTCTACTAGTTTATAAATCAGCTTCTAGTTTATATTAGTTTCATTGAATTCTTCTTGCTAGATTTTTTTTATTCTCTTTTTAATTTAGTTTTCTAATTGAGGCATGAGAATGATGTTCTTGCTAGATCTCCATGAACAATTTAAACTTCCTAGCTAGCTTCTGATTTGTAATAGTTTCATTGAAGTTCATATTGCTAGATTTTTCTTTTTTTTTTTTTTTTCCTTTTCTTCTTCATTTAGTTATCTAATTGAGGAATGATAGTGATGTTCTTGCTAGATCTCCATGAACAATTTAAAACTTCCTTTTAGTGAGTCCTTTTTACTTTTTACTACTATATATGTATAAAAATGAAGCACATTTCCATGTTCACAAAGTAAAGTTCTTGTATATTTTGATTGAGCATTATTATCATGTTCTCAGTTTTGTTGAGTGGTGAAAACTTGAGTGGCTTCCTAAGGAAAAGCAAACTTGAGTAGTCTTATCTTGATAATCATGTAATAAAAAGGGTTCTTCTTCATGAGAAATATGCATGGAAGATACACTGGATTTTATTTTTCTCAAGATTACATGTTTTCTACCATATATAGTTTCTCCTTTTACTCTTATGAAATCAAAACCTAATATTTTGATACATCTAAAGAGACTTGAACTCATAATCCAACAACCGTTGAGATTTAAGTAGTTACCGGCCACCTGGTACAATTTCTTCTATAGTCATACATATTTTCTAGCACCTTCAAATTCTCATGTGTGATTAAAGTCGAAGTGGTAAGAAAAATGATAAACTGAGCTTCTTTACATGGTCCCAAAAGATGTGTAGAGTAGGAACTTCGAAGTTAGTTGATTCACCAGTCCCTCAAGCTTTACTGCAAAGTATATAATGTTGAAGATGACAAGCAGGAATTATGAAAGCTTTAAGAGTGTCCTATAATGATAGTATTAGACCTTCTTCTCCTCAACGAAATAATTCTTTGCATCAAGCATATATTTCGATTCACCATTGTTGTGGGATGATCAAGAAGTGAACTTTTTGTTTGTTTTGAGCAAAAATTGGGTAAACAATTATGGGTTAGGCTTATAGTTGATAAAGTTTGTTATTTTCATGGCAAATAGAGTTCTTTTTGATAATCTTTTTCATATATTTTTCTCTACAATTTGTTTTCGTTATTGTCTTCCTTTTATTTTCTTGATCAACTTCTAACTTGGTTAAGCATGAAACATATGTAGAGTGGTAGTTTCATAGTGTTGATATATCTTTTCTGGATTTCTTTTAAGCAAGATGATCATGATTTTAATGAGGATCCGAATATACGAAATTGCAAGATTGATGAATGAAAAAAAATATGTTTATAGTTTAACCATTGATGATTGATGGTGTTGTTTCTATACTGCAGGTTTTGGACCATCATAAGTTAAGGAACATGAATAACTTTTCACATGTTCCTCCTGGTTTTAGATTCCATCCAACGGATGAAGAACTTGTAGATTACTACCTCAGGAAAAAAATCGCATCAAAACGAATTGATCTTGATGTAATTAAGGACGTTGATCTCTACAGAATTGAGCCATGGGATCTTCAAGGTAAATCTGTTCATCATGTATCAAGTTAGAGGTTCCTGAAATTTTGCAGTCCAAAATAATCTGTACTAATACATTTCTTAGTTATGGACTACAACTTAACTATGTGTTACTTATACCATGGATGCAAAACTTTCTGAGGCCTAACTAAATACTCAAACAACGTTTATTCTTGTTGTTCTTTAACAATTTTCTATTATTTGAACAGAATTATGCAAACTAGGAACCGAGGAGCAAAATGAGTGGTATTTCTTTAGCCACAAGGACAAAAAATACCCGACAGGAACTCGCACAAATAGAGCCACCAAAGCCGGCTTTTGGAAAGCCACCGGAAGAGACAAGGCCATATACTCCAAGCACAATTTAGTTGGCATGAGAAAGACCTTGGTCTTTTACAAAGGACGAGCTCCCAATGGACAGAAATCAGATTGGATCATGCATGAGTATAGACTAGAAACAAATGAAAACAACACTACTCAGGCAAGCTATTACATATCATATTTTTTATCTCGTGTCATATCGATTAGTTTCAAAAATATAGTTTTAATATTCATAAGGAGGAAATTAACTAAACAAATTTTCATAATTAAACTCAAAAACCAAGTTGACATGTGTATAGAATACATGCTTCATGTTTTAGACAGGTACCTTTTGTTTTGTTGATGTTTTGATTCCTTGTGCCATAGTACTGTATGTCAAGATAAGGTTTCTCGAGGTGAGGGAGCAACTGTTCTATCTTCTGGGATAGAGGAAACGGTTTCCCACATCCTACCCTCCGTAGACCATTCCATATGAGTAGGATTTTACTGGGTATGTGTGTTTGTTTTATAGGTTTAGACAAACATAAAGCTTTCATTGCACTTTGATATTATGTTTATCATTTTCTGCTTGGAAGAAAACATGTTTAAGTGACAATTCTTTAATTTGGAAATTTTCTTGACTTTTCTGGTCTCACCTTCAAACCCATGAAGTTATTAGAAAATGCTTGATTGTGACGAAGTGAAATTATGGTTTTGTTTGCTACAGGAAGAAGGATGGGTTGTATGCAGGGTATTCAAGAAGCGAATGACAACTGTACGTAGGATGGAAGAGCATGATTCGTTATGCTGGTTTGATGATCAAGCCTCATTCATGCCGAATTTCGAATCACCAAGAAGGATAAGCCATCCTTACACTTCAAACAGTTCATACCACCACCAATTTGCTGCAAAACCCGAGCTCTATCAATCGCATTACAACTTGCCTCAAGATCACCCCTTTCTTCAACTTCCACAATTAGAATCTCCCAAAATTCAACATCCTCTTGCTGCCAATATCCAGCCCACAACTCAGCAGTTGAACATCAACTTGCTTTATGGTAACAATGATGAACAAGATCCTCATGTGACTGATTGGCGTGTACTTGACAAATTTGTTGCTTCACAACTTAGTAATGATCAAGAATCTTCCAATCCTCCCCCGTCATCTCTTCAAATGGCTGAACATATGAA
The DNA here is from genome assembly GCF_002127325.2 of Helianthus annuus. Classification (NCBI taxonomy): domain Eukaryota; kingdom Viridiplantae; phylum Streptophyta; class Magnoliopsida; order Asterales; family Asteraceae; genus Helianthus; species Helianthus annuus. The sequence continues at coordinate 57,514,435 of NC_035445.2, forward strand.
CCTACTTTTAAGCGAGTCTAAGAGCGATGAAATGGCTTCAGAATGTGCTTCAATATCCACCTCCTCTTGCCAGGTTGATCTTTGGAAGTAATTAACTCAAAAACTTGAATCCAATTTCTAATCACATCAACTAGAAAAGGGAAAAAGAGGCTAATATATCATGGTGATAGAATGTAAGTACTAAATAAACATATTATGGGTGAAGTGTTTTTTTATCAAATTTGTTGGACTGAGCTTTCTTAAGTAGATACATATGTATGTAATTCATATAACATATCTCTAATGTATGAAGGTGCTTATTTGTTTGTTTAGATTTGTTAAGATTAACTACTAGGAAAAGGGAAGGGTTGAAGTAATGTTTCCACTAATCAATCCTTGTTGTAGATCAAAGTGTAAGCTGGCTTTGTTTCAAATTAATAATATAACTTTTCTTGTTTCTTTGTTTCAGTAATCTTTTACAACCGTCTGTTTGCTCATAGATTATCTTTTACTGTTACAATGGTGCCGAACACACAAGAAATTAAGAAACAAAAACATGAATAAGCAGCATTTACTCTATCGAATTGGAATTTTACATGATTTAATTAGCAGTTAAGCTTCATAAAAATCGTTTGTAGATCCTCAGTTCCAATATATTCCACAGCACTTAAGTATATGCTTGGAGACTTAAACAAACTTTGGTGTTTTCTAAAAAGATTACAATTCAAGGCATGATCTACCATCTTGTTTATTTGTTTCATAAAAGTGTGCAAAGGAATAGTTCTACCAATCTAACTCAATGTGTATATTCATAGTTTGAGATGCTAAAGTATGGTGATTGTTATGGAGTCGAATGGTTCGGGAAGAACCTGATGGCTGCCACCAGGACACCGTCAGTTTGAGGGCATAACACGTCTGCTCGGGTTTGCCCGTATGAAATTGTAAACGTTGTACCAAATTGAAATCAATAAAAAAACCCTGTCATGTTCATGGTATTATCACATAACCAGATTAAGTTAACCAAATCATATTTGTGTATGTTATTAATTTATTCTTGAATGTTTAAATCGTCTTGTAAATGCTCATGAGTGTTTGTTCGAGTCAGATTTTCTAATAGTTACAAGGTTATCCGAGACAAAACGAAAGCTATTATATAATTCATGTTAGCCTCACAATTGAGCTAAAAAAAAGTGCATCTTTTGGTGTATAAAGTTAAGCAATTCACTATGGTGTTTTTTTCTTGATACGTTGTAATTTCTAGGTTTTCCATTTAATAATTATTTATGAGTATACTGGCTAGCAATTTGAGGAAGACAAAATCTCCCATGTAGATATTCTTGGCAAAAAAGAAAACAATGAAGGTAGCATGAACTGAAGAGAGAGAGAGATGCTACACATTCGTATTATTCATATATAGTGAAAACCGACACTTGTTGAGCACTATGCATGATGATCTCATTCAAACAGAAGCCACAATGTATTGATGGCAAACAACATAATATCTTTAAAGCATGGCCAAACATGCTTGTGTCATACATACAGAATTTGCGACTAATACGGGCTTGAATCCGCTGGTTGAAATGTGAATAAAATAACTTAGAAGAGCAAAAGCATAGTCTTATAAACCAAAAGCAGAGCCTTTCATTAGCTACTTGCAGGTTCTCCAGCGTCAAAGCATGCATTCGAACTAAAACCATACCTATTCTATGGAAAGAGAGAGATAGAAGTGAGACAGTTTATACAAGACCGGCTCGACTCTAAAAAAAGCGGAATCTTGGACACATATTTAACAGCCCCTCAATTTTAACGGTTTTAATTCGTTTGATTTTCAGATTTTCCAAATTTTTATTTTCACTAAACTCACTCCAACACTAAATGTGACTAATATGTGTGATTTGTGTACCTTTTAAATACCGTATATAAAAAATGCGTGTCATTATATTCTCATATACTATGCAAAAATATAATTTAGTTACGTAAATGGTCCCCGTTTTAAAATCCGGCTTCAGCCAAAAAAATGTTTAGCCGACGCTTAGCTAGTACATAAAAGGAAAAGGAAATGAAAATGCTTAGACAATTGAATGGCTCACCATGCAATTAACTTGGCTTCATACATACCAAATATTGTATAGAAAGAGAGAGAAGTGAGACAAGATATAAAAGGAAATGCTTAAACAATGGAATGACTCACCATGCAATCAACTTGGCTTCATTCCCCATATGAAAATGAGAAAGTGATAGAGAATATAAGGGTAAAAATAAGGTTTTTACACTGAATCCGATGATGTTTTTGAAGTTGGATCTTGAATGTTGAGGAAAGAAAGACAAGTTGAGTTAGATTGAAGAAGAATGTTTTGCAGTTTTTTTGCAAAATTTTGCCTTTACGCGATGCCAAGTTCACAGCAGACATAATCATGAGGCGTGCTAATATTGTTGTACTCATTTGTATTTGTTATGATACATAAAAAATACGCACACACTTAGCGGCTTAAATCATTAACAGGACTAGCCAATGTTTTAAAAACCGGTTTTTAAGTCATACCAGGTTGGGCTCTAAAATGGTTCAACCGGTTAAACCGGGTTGTATCGGGCGGTTGAACCGAGTTAACCCTATCAATTCCATAAAATACAAATTCATCTCAAAAAACAATCAAATCTCAACTTGGATTCATGTAACTGATCATAGTTTTATATAAAAACAACTATTTTCATTGTAAACTATTAAGCATTTTAAGAATATTTTTATTAGTTATAAACAAAATTGCATTGTACGAGTTGAGTAACAGTTTCAACAATGATGAAATATTAAAAGTCACCAGAGAAATATGGAAGATCAATATTACCTTAATATCGTATTTTATTAAAATTAAGAAATCAAATCTTAAGATAATGCAAACATGTTCAACGGTTTGAACCGGTAGAATCGGATTTAACACTGGTAATAAGACATGCCGTATTTGGGTTTTACCGGCCTTTATCGTACCGGACTCGTGTCTGATATCCGGTTTAACCGGTATAACCGGCCGGTTCATACCGATATTTAAAACATTGGGACTAGCAGTGTTACGCTGACCAAGTTTGACTAGTGGAACTCATTCTCCTGTAATAGTAACTAGCAGGTTTCCACCCTGCGCGTTGCGGCGAGGACGCGACAGAAGTTCGGTCGATATCGGTTCATTCGTTACGGTATTGTCACGTGCTACAGTAAGCGTAAGAGCATATGTATATGACAAAAACATCTACACATGTTCGGTTCGTTGCAACGACTACATTATTAACATTGAAACGTAAATAAAAAACAAAAAGAAAAAACGTAATGTAAAAATACGCAAAACATGACACATCCAAAATTTTTACAATTAATGAAAATTTTCACTCAAAAACTATTGATGTAACAAAAAAAATCAATTCTAATAATTATGGTTTTAGAAAACATATCAAGATTATATGTTGATGTATTTAATGTCAAAATAATCTTGTCCTTATGTTAAAATAATGAAAAACTCAACCAAAACTCTAGAAATAAAACAAATTAAAAAAGAAGGAAATACAAGGTAAGGAGAAGCACTGGCCAATCAAATGTCATTACGGTCACATTATTGCATTTAGTATTTTATAATTCATGAAATAAGTCCATTTGCCACACACTTTTATTGCTTTTTTATTGCTGACACTATTCATCATAAGTTTCTAATCATATGTATAAATATAAATGTTACGTACGTATTTTAATTTATGAGTAAATTACAAGTTTTGTCCTTTATGTTTGTCCCAAATTTCAGGTGTTGTCCTTTACCTTTAAAATTGATGACTTTTGTCCTTAATGTTTCAAAATCCTGCACGTTATGTCCTGTAGGGCAAACTCAGTTAATTTTTTTTGTTAAAACTGATCATGTGCAAGGCACATGAGAGCATTTTTGTAATTTTGTTTTTTAGAGAAATTTGTGTAATTAACTTAAAATAAATACCCCCACCATCTTCAAAAGTTGCAGACCCACCACTTGCCATCACCTGCCGACCACCTCCCACCCTCACCTGTCGCCGACCACCACCACCTCCCACCCTCCACCAACGCCTGACCCACCATCACACTCCACCGTCTCCATCATCACCATCAACATCCACCCCTTCGATCCACCATCACCAAAAACCAAAAACATTCATCAATTACCCCCCCCCCCTCTTTCTCTCAACCGAAATCATCTGAACAAACAAAAAATCCCCAAATCTGAACATCTAGCCCTACGAAATCATCTGAACAAAAAAAATCCCAGATCATCTAAACAAACAAAAAATCCCCAAATCTCAAATAAATAAACTCTTTTATCATCAATCTCACATGTTTTGAAGCTGGTCCAGGATCAAGCTGACATCACAATTAAACCTAATTTACCATTAGTTCTCATATCCGCAACATCTTTGTCCAAATCTGACTGAATTACGGCCTTGCGAACCTTCAATCGAGTCAATTGTCGGCTCCAGCGACATCGTAACAACATACTGGTAGAGAATTGAAGAGAAATTAAATGATTTTGTGAGGATTTGAGTGTGTAAATTGGGTGAGAAGTAGAGAGAGAGAGGGTATCTGAAATGAAGGAGATGGGGTTAGATCCGACAAGATTTGAATGGTGGTGGAGATGGTGATACAAAGCTGCAAATCTCTAAACAAAATAATCCCAACGGCTGTGGAAGGGGATGGCGGCGGTGGTGGGGAGTGGTGACAGCGGCTGTGGAGGTGGAGGTGAAGGGGATGGCGGCGGTGGTGGTGGGGAGTGGTGACAGCAGCTGTGGAAGGGGGAGCGGCTGTGGAGGTGGGTGTGGTTTGTAGTGAGAGAGGATAGAAAGAGAGAGAGATGAGTGTCTGAATGATGATGGTGGGTATTTATTTTAAGTTAATAATTACACAAAATTCCCTAAAAAACAAAATTACAAAAATGCCCTCATGTGCCTTGCACATGATCAGATTTAACAAAAAAAAATTAACTTGGTTAGGGCTAAAGGACATAACGTACAGAATTTTGAAACATTAAGGACAAAACTCGTCAATTTTAAAAGTAAATGACGACACCTGAAATTTAGGAAAAACATAAAGGACAAAACTTGTAATTTACTCTTAATTTATACTTGTTTATGATGTCAAAAATTACCTTTTATTTATCCTTGGAGACCATGAACGACTTATGGTATAAAAGATTTTCATATCTTAAGATATTTTATTATTGGTATTATACTTTCATTGCATTCACAATGCAAGGATGTATGTAAAAGTAATGTTACGTACGTATTTAAATTTATACTAATTTATGATGTCAAAATTACCTTTTATTTATCCTTAGGGACCATGAACGACCTATGAACAAATTTTCAAATCTTAAAGACATTTTTTATTGGTATATTTCATCGCATTCACATTGCAAGGATGTATGTAATAATACATTAATATTGAATCATTAACATCAATTGGGGTGTTGATAGTTCGGTTAACAACATAGTCGATTTGTTTGGGTCTGTCTTTTTGGATTTGAATTTTTTTCCCTAGGCGTTATCCTAATTTGGCAACGTCTAATCGATCCGAATTCAATCCAATAACATTTTTTCCTGGTCTTATTTCCTATTTTGTGTTCAGGACAGCTGTTTGGTTATAAATAGAAATTAACCTAGTTTGGTGTTTGTGTTCGGGACAACCATTGTTCACTTTAGAATGAAATATTTAATATATGGAGTGGATTGAGAGCTAGAAATGGTTGGGCTCGTTTAGATTGGTTACTAGGCTAATTAATTGGGCTGGGTATCTCTTTACTATATTTAGGTTCACTAGGTTATAACCCGGAAACTTCCCGGATAGGAAAGATAAAAATAAATTTATTCCTCATGCAATTGTTTCTAAATGAATATCCTCACGCAACAAAATTTAATCAGTTTTATAACAGTGAATTACCCCATAGAAATCTGTCAAGGCTGCCATTTGGCATGTACTCCAGGACAAGAAGTAGATTAGATCCTCCACTGGACCATCCTAGGAGACGGAGAAGGTTTCGATGATGAACATCACTTACAAGCTTAACTTCATTTGTCACCGCCGCTGTTCAACCTTGTAACCAAAACCAAAAAGAGAAAGCTAGTGAGAAATTGTAAGATTAATCTTAACAAAGAATCAAAATTGGATGAAACTGTACCGAATCTAACTCCGGATCTGTACGACACGGTGACATCAGTGGGGTCAAAATTTGGTGAAACTGTACCGAATCTAACTCAGCCCACCCGACCCGCCCATATAAGTGTTTTATCGTACTTTTAGCGTCTTGCGATATAGTAGTTAAACCCATAGTTATTAAAGGCGCTAGGCGCACTCAATGCGCATAGGCCTAAAGCGCGAAAAAAGCGAGCGCCTGAGAAAAATCAAGCGCATAATGAAATAAAATTAAAATATATTATGTATTAGGAAAAGTAAAACTATTCTTTAAACAAAATAAACAAAATCTTTTATGTAACACCTTATATCATCTATGTAATACTAAAAGTTCTAAAATATTAGTGTAGAAAAATAGTTTTCCTTGGATGAAAGTAGAAATCTGGCTAAAATCTTGTCGGAATTTAGAGAATTTGGCCAGAAACTCTCCGGAATCTAGGAATCGCGCCGGAATGTGCACCTGAACCATCACCTAGAGAATTAAAGCGCAATTTCTTCAACTTAAAGCGCAACTGCCTCGGCTCGCCTGAAAAATGGGCCTACGCGCAAGAGGCGATGGCTTTTAACAACTATGGTTAAACCAAGTTAACAACCATACAAGCAATAAGGACGGTAAAATCACCAACCTTAGAAACTTTTTCTGCCAGCCCTGCGTTTCTTGCATCTTTGACCATAATTTCCAGCTACTTCATTTGTTCTTTCCAAAGCTGTCATTGCTTTTTCTCCATATACAGATCTGTATAATAAAATTAACGATATAAATTCACGAAAGCATACATAAAAACTGAATTTAAAACTGAATATTACGTTGCATATTGTTGTCGCCCTTCTTCGTCAATAGGCGGAGGAGTTATAAGGACAATTAGCATCGTGGGGGAGCATTCCTGCGTTAATATGTTTTTAAAACGTTAAAGTTTGACAAGATCTGGGAATCAGAAAGTAGATTGAACTGAAAATAGGAATAATGAAACAGTAAAATCAGTGAACCTCTAAATGACGAACGATTTTTCTCAAATTTTCTTTGTATTCTTCAAGAAGAACATGTTGGCGTTCACTAACCTGGAAGTATCGCATCATTAGCCCCTAAAAAGACCGTAGTGGCAACTTTCGTAAAAATTTTCGAAAATCGTCTTTTTTTTTTTGCAAATAGGATTTGTTGCTAAAAAAATAATTTGAACTATACATGCAATATATTAGCACTTTTTAAAATATACATGAACAAAATAAACCAAAAAGCTCAGTTATTACTCCCAAGAGAACTGCAACGTTTTTAAATGGAAATGCAGTTCCATGTATAGACTTGACTATTGGGGACGAGTCTAAAAAGGAGACGTTCCTGAACAGTTAAAATCGATCGCACGGCCCAAAGCGAAGCAAGTCAGCCTATATGAGATCCAAACATCTCGGTTTTTGGCAGTTTGACGGTAAGACCATCACCATGGAGTGTGGTATACCGCCCCTGACCAACTCAGCAAGGTTGGCGCCCTATAGCGCCCCTCCCCCATTTGGAGTGAGAAATTATACAAATTGCACCAAAAAATTATATATTACTCATCCTTGCCCTATATATTGCTTTTAAATTCACGTTCCCACCAGTGTGATCATAATAATGGTGATTGGTGAGAATTTATAATCTAGTTGATTTCAGTTATTCCTACTCAAGGCATTCACAATTGGTAAAATATGACAATAGCAACTTTAATCTTTGCATTATAAAAATAATAACTAACAGGGCTTGTAGATTGGATCTAATATATGAAGTTTAATCAATAATTAAAGGATCACATTTACATAAAAATGAATGACAAACTAACTATACTTGAATCTGGAGTCTGATCATATAGTAATATACATAATACTAATTCCAAAAAAAAAGCTGTGCAGATTCATATGAATTCATAGATCTGAAAAAACCCTAGACAGAAAGGAGATTTCACCTAGATCAAAGGCACATAAAGCCAGAAAGATTTATTCGTCACTGAACCCTAATCCCAAAATTAAGCGAACCATCATATCGAAAAACAATTGTTTTAGTCCAATTCTAACATTCATTCGTCATATATAAACTATCCAAACGATTTTCAGTCTATTCCAGTATTCCTCATACAAAGCATCAACATATAATGTTAGCTTTCACAAAATTCCTCTGGTGATCAACAAATATTTTAGTCCAATTCTGACATTCATTTGTCTTAGATAGACTATCCGAACGATTTTCAATCAATTCCTCAAACAAAGCACTAATGGATTAACCCTAGAAATAACATGTAAACTTAAAATTTGTACTGAATCTCAAATTCCAACAGTGATTTTCAATTTATTCCTCAAACAAAACAATGATATATTAACCCTAGAAATAACATACAACCTTCAATTTAGTATTAATATTCATACAGTTCAGTAAGTAGCAGTGTACCTTTGGTGGACATCGGGCGACCGGTACGGCACCGCCTAGGGTACGGATGTTGCTCGCCGCCGAGCACCGGCCGTGATAAACTTATGCTCAGATCTGGAGCTCCGAGATCGTTGTAAACACCTATATCACCAAAACAAAAACCCTTCCGTTAATCGAAGCCCTAACTTTGAGATGAACGAAAAGAAACAAACCAACATGACTAAGATGATCGTACCTGAAGAAGACGATCTTCATCTCTACAGACGACGAATCGAAAAACCATAATCGGTCAAAAACTTATATATGAAGATCGGTTGAATCAAGGGCGTTTCCATCAGGGTTTCCATCGGCTCTCTCTCTCTGGGTTATGGAATTTGTTTTCCAGATCTGGATTGGGGAAATAGTGAATTTGAATTTGAATGAGAAACTGTTTGAGGAAACTGGAAAGGTGGAAGCTTTCTGACGTTTGAACCAGTAACTGGTTTGAGTAGGGTTTGTTGTATATGCTTTAAAAATTACACATAGGATTAAATTAAAAAATGAAAAAACTATCAAAATTACACCTAGGATAGAGGGCTTGAGATTGTGACACATAGGATAGAAAACTTTTCCTTTATTATAGTAGAAGATTAATTGGGTTGGGTACTCTTTGCTCATTAATTGGGATGGGTATCTCTTTACTATTTTTTTAGGTTCTGTAATTGGGTTGGGAACTATTTACTTAATACAGGGATGCATAAATCAGATATCGGGCCAAAACCGAGACCGGGTAGAAATTGGGTGCGACCGAATCCAGTACAAGTGGAACCAGGTAGGAATCAAACCCGGGTGCTAGGGGTATAGATGGTACCCTCGGTTCAAGTTAGGTCGGGTCTGGTTCCTGCCCGAGAACCGGGTACAATCAGGCATAGGTTTAAAAAAAAGGTATTGGACCGTTGGAACCGGTTCCAATGGAAATATAACCAACCATTGGAACCGGTTATTTATCATTTTAACCCTCCTATATTGAGAATAAACAGGTGCTGGAGGTTTAGGTTTGTTTATGGGATTATACCACTTCTATAACTCTCAAACGCTCTCTAAAACGCCTCAAACCTCTCAACCTTCAAGTATCACCATCAATGGCAAATAATGAATTAGTTGTTTTGGTACTTGAAACCAAAAGAAACCCGGAGATTTGGTCCCACTACGACTTGCGTCGGACAACACCGAGATGATTCATTGCAAGTATTGTGGGAAGTTCTTGAAACCCGTGGCAAACTCAAGTCTCAAAAAATATACAGTTAAACATTATCCAACGAAAAAAGCTAAATAAAAAGGGGAATCGTTTGGATCCACAAACCCCCGCAACCAAAACTAGTGTTGAATTGTTTAAGTTTAACTTTAAGTTTTAGTTGTTTAAGTTTAATGATAAGTTTTTATGTTTAATATTAGGATTAAATGTTTACTGTTAAAGGTTTAATTTTAAGTTTTAAAATGTCAATTTCAACAAAACAATATTCATATTAAACATATTTAAGATTGACTGATTGAATATAATAAATATAAAAATACTAACACAAATTACAAAATGACGTCAATAATAAGTTTCCAAATTTCTAACTTCGGTAAATGATCTTCCATTAACTCGCTCATATTAATGATTCTTCAACAACATGCTCAACGTTATTTGGCGCGCCTGACACAGTGACAACATGATCGTCACTGTGTCAGCGGTCAACTCAACCGTCGCTTTCGCCATCAACTTGCACTAACCTGTCAGATCTTGCTTTTTCAAATTTCAAGAAGTTTCACGCGTAAATTAACATATTACTTCAGAAGCAAGCTAGACACCTGCGCCACGTGAATTGTGACGCAATACACGCGCGCAAGCTTTTCTAGCACATATAAGATGCCTTCCTAAATACCGGAGAAAACGCAGACTTAATTTTCTTATTTTTTTCTAGTCCAGAGCTCTAACCACCTGCCTCGCGCATAGAAGCAGCACTGGACTGGGGGACTTGAAGGGGTATGGTCACAAATCTTGCGCTTACTATTCAGGTCGCGCGCGGGACCATACTCATATCAGACCACTTTGGTAGCTTTCCCGACCTCGTGCTGGCTAGTTAGGTGTAATCCATGTCGCGCGCGATGTCAGGACCAACATAGGATCAGATTTGACACTTAACTCCGTGGATGAAAACCCTGACTTCCTGGACCTTGCGCCGGCTACACGGGATATTCCCGGAGGTCAAGCGGAGGTAGGAAGCGCAGGCAATCCTCGGACAAGTACCAAAAGTACAAGCGGCAGAGCAGTGGACCAATGAGCGTCCAACAGGCTGTATCCGATCATGCTGCACGATGGACAATCGTACATGGGACAAAAAGGTACACAAGAACGCATATGTGGCACCAATCAACTTACGCCAACCACTGTTCCAAACACAACCTAAATTAAAAACTTTTTTTTTTCAAATATAGCAAACTTGTCGGGCAAGTATCAAGGAAATAGAAATATTAACTGCAATAAAATAAAATAGATCTGTACGATTCACTTCACTTCAATTCTTCGATACTTTTTTTCTATATTAAGTCACTAGGTTATAACCCCGTGTATTACACGGGTTGAGTAAATAAATTTATATACTAAATAATAAAACATTATATCTTTAAAAAATTTCTTTATTGCACGGGTTGAATAAATATAACTTTATATATTAAATAATAAAAAGTTATATATATAAGAACCATATTGTACGGATTGAATTAATGTAATTTTATATACCAAATAAAAAAAATTATATCTTTAAAACCACATGTATTACACGGGTTGAATAAATGTAATATTGTTTACCAAATAATATAATAATACATCTTTAAAAAACCTCATTTATTACACGAGTTAAATAAATGTAATTTTATATACCAAATAATAAAAAAGTTAGTAAATGTGATTTTGTATAGTGAAAATAAAAATATTTAATATATTAATAAAAAGTTTGGTTTTCGTGATAAATAATTTGTTTTATTTAAAATGTTTTAAATTAACAATTTACAATTTCGGATAATATTTTATTAGAAAAATAGAAGAATGGTATTCGAAATTTAAAATACGATAAAATTTAATATTAGCTCATTATTCATTTATTATTTAATTAATATAAGATAAGTTTGGAAGTGAGGCGAGAAAATCATAAAATAAATACCTACAATGAACGACATGTGTCACACATTAATGTTTTATTATATAGTATAGTATAGATAAAAATTTAGATTGATATAAATAGATTATTTTGTTGTAGCAAAATTTGTTAACGAACTCTCAATAAATTTAACCCATTATTTAAAACTCCGTAAATGTATAAATGATAAATAATATTAGTTAGAGTAAATTACAATTTTGACCCCTGTGGTTATATCACTTTTACCCTTTTAGCCCAAAAAAGAATTTTTTAAGATCTGAGCCCCCAACGTCTTTTTTTAACCCTTTTGGCCCCTAACACTAACCCCGTCCATTAAATGTTAGGGGCCAAAAGGGTTAGAAAAAAGACGTTAGGGGCCAAAAAGATTAGAAAAAAAGACGCCAGAGAGCTCAGATATAAAAAATTCTTTTTGGGCTAAAAGAGTAAAAGTGATATAACCACAGGGGCCAAAATCGCAATTTACTCTATTAGTTAAATAAATGTATACTATATAATAAAAGAAACCAATAAGATGACACATATCATTCATTGAATGCATCTATTTTTCATAAATAATTAATATCAATTAAAAGATTATATAAAATTAAATTTAATATAAATTTAAACAATTTGTCTAGGAGATAATATAATATTTTAAAATATTATGTAAATGATTTATTTATTTTGTTAAAGCTAATATTTAAATCAAAATAATTGGATTTATTGAATTTCATTTTCTATCAAATTTTGGTAAGGTAAAAGAAAACAAAATATTCTATTTATTTTGTGAGAAAGTTTAGTAAAGGTATTTTAAAATAAAATTTACATAAAATTGTGAGTAGGAGAGTATCACATTAATTGAAACTGTTTATTATAAATTAGATTTGAAGATTAGATATTTAAATAATAACAAAATAAACATAAATAATCATTTTTTAATTAAAATTACAAGTAACAATAAAATACATAAATAATCACATATAACAAAATAATATGTATAATAACATATATAAAACTAGAGTTAGACGCTCTTAATTAACTTGATATTTCATATCAAACATATATAAAAGTAGAGTTAGACGTTCTTAATTGACTTGACGTTTGGTTTTCAAATTTATTTAAGAGTTTAACCTAATAATAAATAAAAAAAATAAAATGTTACAATAAGTAAATAATATATCAAAATCCAATTTTTAAGTTTATATCTTGATGGCTGTACATTTTAAAAGATTACATTATATTTATTCATCTGTGTAATACATGGGTTAATTCAACTCGTGTAATACACTTGTTTTTTTTTTTTAAATATAACTTTTTATTAATTCATATATAAATTATTTTTATTCAACCTGTGTAATACACGGGGTTCTAACCTAGTAATATTATAAATGAGAAGGAGATTAAACTAAATAATAATTATCCATAAGAAATTAAACTAAATAATATTTAGTAGGAGGATTATTTATAATTAATTAGAAAAGATTAAACTAAAATAATACTTATCTATAAAATATTGCCTAATATGATGACAAGTATCCCTAAAATGATTTCTTTTATTATATAGTATAGATTCATTCATATTTTTTTTTATTATGATATAAAAAAATATGAAGAAAACTAAATTAAACAACTAATAATAAACACTATGCCATTAATAATTATTAGAGTTAAATGCCCGGATAGTCCATGTAGTTTGGTCTTTTTTCACCTTTAGTCCCTAACTTTCTAAAATTACATCTATAGTCCCCAACTTTTCAACTTTCGTTCCCGGATAGTCCCTGGCATGGATGGGGGTTAGTTTTTGGTGTTAAGTGGATGTGAAATTACAAAAATACCATTAGTGTTAAATTAATACTAAAAAATTAAAATGGATATGCTTTATACTTAGAGATTTATGTGGGACCCACCCACTTCATCTTCTTCCCTCCACCTACATAACCTAATTATCTGCAATCATCTCTTTCCTCCACCTTCAAACCTGCAACCCTAACTCCACCAACAATGGTGTTTTTCGATCTCAACATCCCCTACACCGATTCACCAAACCAAACCTCCATTAACAACAAATCCAAAATTGAAACCTACCAAAAACAGGTATATAAAGAAGACATATGTTAGGGAGTTTTTTCCAACAGACAAAAATGCTTCAAGAACAAAATTTCATATGCAACTTAATCTTGATTTTGACTTTAAAAAAACAAAAAAGATAATTTACTTACTTTTTGCAGCACTCATTGGGAAAACACATACTTTTTCTACACCTAGAGCTGGACTATAATTCCCACTACCGAAGTCCTGAACGTCATCGCCAACAATCCTAAGATCTCCTCCTTCCTCAACCGTTTCAGCAACCAGTTCGGCATCTTCTGAATCTGACTCAGACTGACACCTGGCAACTATGGAGCAACACCTCAATGTTCCAACCGCTGCTCCGTTCCGTCAGTACACTCGCCGGTTGTCGTTGATTCAGAGGCGAAAGGTTCGTCTTTAAATTCCGGTAATCCTGTGATTAAAGGTTATGATATTATTGCTGTTAGGCCTTTGAGACAGGAGGTGTTTGATTTAGCTTGTAAGAGTTATGAGGTATTGTTGTGTTTTAAGTCTCGAGTAGGGCTGTAAGTGGACTGAGGGGTGGAGGTAGAGATGGGCATTATCGGGTATTTTTAAAACCCGGAACCGGTTCCAACCCGGAACCGGGTATGGATACAAATGAATGGAACCGGGTTGTCAGTGGAACCGGGTCCGGGTATAACCCGGGTACACATCATTTATTTTATAACCGGTGGAACCGGTTTCGGGTACAAGAGAACCGGGTCCGGGTACTGTTTGGAACCGGTTCCACTGCGTATTTCAGAAAAGGCTGACGACTACTGTTTGAAACCGGTTCCGCTCAGAAAAGCTGTTTTTTTAATTCGTACCGTTAGAACCGGTTCCGCTGCGAAAAAGCTGTTTTTTTTTAAATTCGTACCGTTAGAACCGGTTTTCAATTATAAAAATCGATTTTTTTCTTCAAAGTCTCAAACATTTCCAATTTGCATCATCCACACTCTTCTTTCTCTGTAAAAAACATTCAAGCTCGCAACCGGAAGAACAAATATGGCGTCGGAAGAAGGAGTTGTTTTGATTTTAGAAACCAAGCGTAACCCCGCAATTTGGAAAAATTTTGATTTGTGTTTGATGTCGGATAACCATGAGATGGCTCGTTGCAAGAATTGTGGGAAGTTCATGAAGGCAGCGGCAAACTCCACCCTCAAGAAGCATACCGACAAACATTGCCCGGTGACAAAGGCAAAAAAGGAAGAAAAGGGTGAAGGATCCGGTTCTTCTAATGTGTAGTTTGGTGGTTGCGTTTGTTTACTTATGTTTGATGTCTTATGTTTTATGTGTGATGTTTTAAGTGTTATGTTTGTGAAATAATAGTTCGTTTGTGGAATAATAGTTCGTTTGTGAAATAATAGTGCGTTTGTGAAATAATAGTTCGTTTGTGGAAAAAAAATTCGCATATATAATCGTTTAAGTAGTACAAAAAGTCGGTTCCTTCGGTAATCAAAATCGGTTCGCGTTTGAGACGTAACAGAATCGGTTCCACGGGACTGATCAGAATCGGTTCCTTCGGGACTGATCAGAATCGGTTCCTATAATTTATTTTTTTGCTCGTTTGCTTGAGGACGGTGCGACACTTTCACTTCCGCTACGCTTTGGTGCGGGCACTTTGGTACAATCGTCTTCGGAATCATTGGTCTCTACCTCGTCTTCCTCTTCATCCTCTTCTTCAATAATCTTGTGCTCCAACTCCACCTCGTCTTCGAGACTCGACTTATGTTGAACACGATCAACGCCGTCCAAATGATCTTTTAGGCAAATTGCCATCTCTAGCGACTCCGGGGTTAACCTTGTTCTTCTAATCGACAATACCCTACCACTAAGAGAAAAAACACTTTCCGAAGCTACCGTGGAAGCTTGGACCGTTAGTAAATCACGAGCCATGGTGGCTAGAATCGGGAATTCCGATTCTTTAGACTTCCACCATGCCAAAATGTCAAAATTATTATACTCCTCGGCCGTCATAGTAAGTGCATCATCCCTTAGTTTATATCGGCCGAGTTCACTAGATGGTTCGTTACCCCTTTGTTGTTTCGCCGTTTCGTCTCTAACGACGTTCAACATGGTTATGATGGGGTCGGCAATTGTTTGATCTTTAGAGGCCGATGATGAAGCTCCATTAAAAATGGTATGATTTTTTCCCCATATTTTTTTAAATAATGATCATAAAGTTTATTCAAAGATTCCTCGAAAAGTTTTTTAGTTTTGGCCTTCAATGTTGGATTCTCCTCGTGCATATCCAACTTGTCGTAAATTTCATCAACAAACGCGTTAACACCCGCTACGTTTAAAATTGGGTTTAAAGCGGCGGCACATAAAAATACGGGTGGTAAGTCCAAAAAATATTTTTTAAATTTATTGATCATTGGTGTCAACATGTTCCTCAACATGTCACTTGAGTTTTCAAACTTTTTAAAATTAGTTGTTATCAAATATAATTCGGAAATAACTCGAGAACTAGTGGGATAATAAACACCGGAAATTAAAGTTGTTGATTTTTTGAAAACTTTTAAAAAATCACTTAGTGTTTGAATGTTATTCCAAGCCGTGTCGGGAAAAGGGTCGACTTGGTAGTCATCACTTAAAGTTGTATGAAATGCTTTTAAAGTGCCCATTTGTTTTAAAGCCATTTCAAACATATGACAAGTTGAATTCCAACGAGTTGGGATATCCCAATTAGGACCAATTAATTTTTGGTTAACTTCTTTACAAAGGTTTTTATAATCTTGATATCTTTCTTTACCACTTTTAAAAACATCTTGAAGCATAGTTCTAAAAGCTATAATAAAATCCGCTACAAATTTATTTTTTAAACCGTCTTGCACAACTAAATTAATAATATGAGCAACACATCTTGTGTGAAAAAAAGCACCATCACAAATTGGTTTGTACTTCAACTTTAGTTTTTGGATCGCATTTGAGTTGTTTGAGGCGTTATCGAAAGATATTGAAAATATTTTATCCTCTAAACAATATTTTATAATTGTGGCATTCATAATTTTATAAATATTTTCTCCCGTATGAGGAGAAGGAAACTCTTCAAATGCGATCGTACGTTTCATCATTTGCCATGTATTGGGATCAACCCAATGAGTGGTGACACAAATGTATGATTCGGGTAAACCGTGTGGAGCCGACCACACATCACTAGTTAAATTTACACAAGTCTTTAAATTTTGAAAAAATGCAATTAAATCTTTTCTTGCATTTTCCCATATATTTAAACAATGACGTTTTAAAGTTCGACGACTTACATGTTTGTAGCTAGGTTGAAGAGTCTCCCTAATTAGCTTAGTGAGATCGGGGTCGTCAAAGTGTCCAAAAGGCAACGCTTTTTTGATGATCAACTTCGCCATCCTATCACGAGTTATCTTTTGTTCGTAGCGGAAAATCTTACCATCTTTTGAAAGTTGAACTTGACCGGGTGTCAAATCTTTTAGAGCTTTGCAATACTTTTTCACATGCTTCGTTAAAGTAGAATTAGAATCCTTGCTTAACAAGGAGCCACAATGCTTGCATTGAGCCTTTTGCGAACCATCGCTCATCTCGACTAAATCCCAATTGCACCAAACATCCATATTGCGGCTATGCGATAATGTTCCCACCACAAATGGAGCATTTGAACCTTTTGGAATATTATTGACGGATGGGGAGTTTGTGCTTTTAGAGTTGTTGGAAGCCATTAGAAATATGTAAAGAAGGTGAAGAAATAGATACAAGAAGAAGATGATTTGTGAAAAAAAATAAAAAAAAATTGTGATATTTATAGTATAACCGGTTCCAACGGTCATAAAGGAACCGGTTCCAACGGTCAGATTTTGCATTTAATGAGTTACCATATATCAAGATTCGGTTCCAACGGTCAGATCCATATAAGAATCGGTTCCAACGGTAACATACCGGGTACAAAGGGAACCGGTTCCGGGTACAAACCGGGTACAGATAGGAACCGGGTACGGTTGACTTTTTTTAGAAAAAATGGGAACCGGGTAATACCCGTCGGGTTTTTTAAACCTGGGACCGGTTCCTCTGAGCATCGGGTAGGAACCGGAACCGGGTCCGGGTCGGGTCCACTGGAATCGGGTAGGAACCGGTTTTTATGCCCATCTCTAGGTGGAGGTGGAAGTGCCGGCCGGTGGGGGTGTGGTTGTAAGGGCGGTGTAATGTAGAGAGAGGACGAGTGGTGGTGGTGTTAGAAGGAGGTTGTGGGTGGATTCTGTACAAAGAGGGAGTGATGTAGTAGAGAGAGAAAATGGGTTTGTTTAGAGACAAAATGGGTTAATATAAGGGTATGTTTAATTTAATAGTTTTTTTAATTATAAGGGCATTTAAGTAATTTCACATCCACTTAACACAAAAAATTAACCCCCATCCACATCAGGGATTTTCCGGGAATGAAAGTTGAAAAGTTGGGGACTATAGAGGTAATTTTAGAAAGTTAGGGACTAAAGGTGAAAAGGGCCAAACCACATGGACTATCCGAGCATTTAACTCTAATTATTAGAGTGAATTGTCAAAACCGTCCCTGAAGTTTGGACATTTTTGCCAGTTTCATCTAAAACAACTTTTTTGTACCATATTACCTTTTACTTTTGGGACTTTTTGTCATTTTCATCCAAACTTCTAATTTGCGTTATTTTATTTAGCAGATATTCGGATGAAAATGACAAAACATTCCAAACCTCGGGGATGATTTTAAAAAAAATAGTTAGACGTTTGGATGAAAATAACAAATTAGCTAAAAAGTGATGGGTAATATCGTAAAAAAAATGTTTTTGATGAAACTGACAAATATGCTCTCAGGGACGATTTTGACAATTTACTCTAATTATTAATTATTAATTGTATATTAGAAACTTAATAAGGGGGTGTTTGGTGTTGCGTTTTCAAAATAGATTATGCGTTTTCAAAATAGATTTTACGTTTTCAAAACTGCGTTTTGGAAAAGCATGTAGGTACATGTTTCTCCAAAACTGCGTTTTGGAGGCAGCTAATCACTTTTTTATCCAAACACTTTTTTAGATTATTTATGTTTTACAAACGTAATAATCAAATAATCACCTCAAAGTGTAATCCCAAACACCCTCTAAGTTTTGACATATGAAAATGAAACGTGCGTTTGCGTAGAGGCAAAGTCGGTGTTCAAAATTTCAATCCCCTTTCTCTCGGTCGATCTTTTATCTTAGGGCATGTGTAGTCATAAAGCCCTCAAAGGGGCGTTATGCGCCATGTGGCATGCCACGTCAGCAAAGGGGCTTTATGGGGCTTTATGCAATTTGGGGCCGTAGTCATAAAGCCCCTGTGTAATCATTACTCAATTAATTTAATTTTCTATTTTTTAAATAATTTTTAAGTTTTATAAAATAAAAAACATTTCATTAAATAAAAAACACTACATTAAAAATAAAAAAAAAAGTTACACTAAAAAAAATTACACCTAAAAAAAAATTACACCTAAAAAATAAATTTATTCTTCGGTGTCATCTTCGTTCTCTCCTTCTTCCTCTTCGTTTTCTCCAGCATCTAAACCTACGTCTTCAAAGTTCCCGTCTTCGAATTCCTCCCCCACTTCTTCCTCGGAATCTTCGTCGTCATCATTGTTTGATCGAATTGGGCGAATCGCCCAAGCATGCTCAACCAAATCCGCCTTCAACGTGTTATGTATTTCTCTAGATCGGAGTAGTTGAGCATTTGCGAGTCTCTCTTCCGTTGTCGCTTGGGGTAGTTCGACCAAATCTTCGGGAATATAGTTTTGGCATATCGCTTTTCCATCATCCTCAATGATCATATTATGCAAAATGATGCAAGCATACATGGCCATTCGTATTTTATCCTTATGCCACATGCGACAAGGATTCCTGATAAAATGCCATCGTTGCTGTAGAACCCCAAAACACCTCTCGATGTCCTTTCTCGAAGACTCTTGTAATTTTTTAAAATACTTTCTTTTTTCAACGAAAGTTTCAGAAAACGTTTTAACAATAATCGAATACTCGGGGTAGATACCATCGCCCAAGTAGTAGCCATGCTCGTAATCGTTCCCGTTTGCATGGAAGCCGGCCTTTGGTATAGTTCCAGAAATGTAGCCCTCGATTAATGGTGAAGCCTCTAACGTATTAATATCGTTAAAACACCCGGCTACACCAAAGAAGGCCGACCAAACCCAAAGGTCGTATGACGCAACACCTTGTAATACCAAAGTTGGCCCTTTTTGATCACCCCGCGTATGTTGACCTCGCCATGCGGTTGGACAATTATACCAACGCCATTGGCGACAATCCAAGCTACCAATCATGCCGGGTATTCCATGCTTTTCTAGATGCACCTCATATATTTTTTGAAGGTCGTTCCAAGTGGGGTTTCTCAAATAACGTTTTCCATATAACTGGCATATTCCTAAAATATAATTTAAAAGTTACGAAAAAATAAATGTATAAAAGTAAATAAATAAAAGACAATTAAAAAATTACCATAGCAAAAATGTTCCAAGGTATCTCGGGTTGTTTTCTCCGCCATCTTCAAATACTCGTCGTTGATGTCGTACGTGTTTCCGTATGCTAATACGCGTAAGGCGGATGTGACCTTTTGAATTGAGGTGAAGCCTAGATATCCTCGTGCGTCCATTCTTTGCTTAAAGAAATCGTACGTATTTTCCAAGTCATTGTTAATGCGCAAAAATAACCTTTGGCTCATACGAAAACGTCGTCTAAAAACATTCGGTCCGTGAACCGGTGCCGCGTCAAAATAGTCTTTCATCAAACGCTCGTTCGCGGCTTCACGATCTCGCAAGATATAGGTGCGTCGCAAGATGGGTCGTGGAGGGGGAGGTGGCCGAATGTGCGCAAATGTTTGTAGCACAAAAGTACATGCACTCGTAACCGCTTCTTCCTCGGCCGCGTCTTCGTCGGGCGAAAAATATCTTCGGTAAATTTCGGTGAAAGACTCTTCCGACGGAGAACCCATTTTTTATAAAGTGAGACTAGCTTTTTTAAAAATATATGAAGAATGAGAATGAGAATGGTATGAGTTGTAAAAAAAAGTGGAAGAATATGAGGTTTTATAGTGTGAAAAATAAGAAAAATTGAATTTTTTTTTTTTAACATATGACCGTTTGGTAACGGTCAAAAAACAAAGTTTCTTCTTCCTCGCGCCGCGAAATTTTTCACGCTTTTCTTTTTTTTTTGGTCATAACGCCGGGGGGGCGGTGTGGGCGGCGCCATAGCGGCGCTATGGCCCTTGGTCGCGCCCCACTACATATTGCCTTAGGCAACTATATATTCTTCAAACGTTAACCCTAAACCATCATTGTTCTTAACTTTCGAGTTTACAAATTACAAGCTCTGCTACTTCTGGTAAATATTTCGATTTCATTCTCATTCTCGTAATAATTAATTTGTTTACTAATTAAATTTCTATTTAACCAAAACCCACCACCGATCAATAATCACCAATTCTCACCATTAATGTTTCTGGATTCAAGAAGTCAAATCTAATATATCAATCTACACTAATTAGTTTTTGATTCATATGTATATGTATTTACTTTCTAAAAATATATGTATTCGTTAATGCAGTGACTCAATGCTTTCATACAACAACGGGTGCAAATGGAAACCCAGAAAAGTTTCTGCAAAACGTGATTTTCCAGAAGCGTTTTATCACGTCACTGATGAATCATTAGGGAACCAGTTGTCTAAGAAGTGTGAATATGTCGGTTATATGGGCCTGGAAGACGGTTCTGCTGATAAAAGAGTGTTAGATTTCATCCATCTTGAAACAAAAACCGAATGTTTGCCTAGTGAAAGTTGCGGTTCGAGTTTTGACATAATACCGCGAATTGTTAATACTGAAAGGCGTGGTTCGGATGAGGGAATAAGGAAGTTAGGTACTTATACAGAAGTGAAAATTCATGGAGTCAGTTTCAAAGAAATAAGATGGTATGAAACGGAGGACGGATTAAAGATTGAATTGTCAGTTGGTAAGTTACAGAAGAAGCGAGTTGATGATGAATCGTTTGGGAGGGTTTGTGAAAGTGTTACTGATCGCGTAACGAATGAGCGTGTTAAAAGGTATCAAGAGATTTGTTCTCGTCGAAGGCCAGTTTCAGCTGTTAGAAAATATCCTCTAGGTTGTGGACCGGTGAGGAAGAAAACATACGTGGATCTACAGAAGAACCACATTGTTGATAAATCGTTTGGGAGGTCATGTGGAAGTATTACTGATCGCTTAACGATTGAGCGTGTTAAAAGGTATCAAGAGATTTGTTCTCGCCGAAGACCAGTTTCAGCTATTAGAAAATATCCTCCAGGATGTGGACCAGTGATGAAGAAAACATCAGATGGTGTAACAAATGAGCGTGTTAAAAGGTATAAAGAGATTTGCTATCGCCGGAGACCAGTTTCAGCTGTTAGGAAATATCCTCCGAGATGTGGACCAGTGATGAAGAAAACATATGTTGATCTGTAAATCATGTGGCAAAGTTAGCATAAGACAGAAAGTTTGATGTCGAATATAATGTTTTGTAGAAAGGTTAAACTTATAATTACTTTAATGTCATATAATTCTTTGCCTATACTTGTTCTTGTGTTAAGTACTCTTGTTGGATTTGTTCCACATGCAAAGAGCCTAAATTAATCAAATTTCCTAAGATGATTCAAAATATTATTATGCGCATTCAAAATATTAGAAGTGTTCTTAGCTGCTTTATTTAAGATCAAGTGCCACAAACAAAAACAGAATTTAAATTTAACTAGGGGGTTACACCCGCGCTTCGCGGCGGGGCGTCCCCATTTTTTATCCGATATAGCAGTCAAAAGAGAAAACTTACATAACCAACTTTAATCATCACACCCGAATAGACTTGCATCGTTCCCGTGCGCAAATACTCCTTCATGTCCTACACTCCTACTGATCCTTCACCATCATATTCTGCCATCATGAAGACCTTAATGGTTCTGAGCAGTTCCAATCACCGAGCATCATCATTGAAGGTTGGCTTAGCCTATTTAATTGATAAGTAAGATAATCGACACCCTCATCTAAGTCGGTAGCCACTTGTTGACCGGAGCTCCTTCTATTTCGTCGGAATCATATTGGTAAACGGGTTTCGTCGGAACCATATTGGTAAACGAATTCTTCACCAGAGTCCGCTGAGCTATGTTTTGAGACAAATTACCCAAATTTGGTCCACTGGACATTACCTTCAAAAATGTTATTTTTTTAAATCTATTAAATCTAGAAAGCATATCAGTCGGCTTAGCCTTTTGCTTGGATCAGCTCCATTTTTCTAATCATATTCATGCTGAACTATGGCAAGCTAAACCAATTCCTACAAATTTATTTAGTCTAATTTATCAACTTTGTAAGTAGAAGAAATTTTGAAGAAATTTTATATTTACTTCTTAACAGTTTCAACAAAAACTCATTAGAGTTTATAAAGTAAAATCAATGTTTGCAACATACTTTAACAATTTAGTGTCAAAAACAAAAAAATAAATTTGAATCCATATTATTTTCACACACATTACATTCCAAAGAACAATATTTACCCTGTTAATTGGAGAACATGAAAAATCGGTGATCGTTCATTTTCCTCACTCCATACTATGTTTACCCTATTAATTATATCAAATACCATCACAAATTCATAACTGGAAGATTTTTCACTGCAATTTCGTATGACTAATTCCCAAACATAAAGAGCATGAGGAGTTATGTTATTATTGTTTTTTTTTTTTCAACATGGATTTCTAACAATAGATGCTACTGGTGAAAATATGAATTAGCTTTTGTTTAATGAATTTATTAAATATGAGTTAAGACTTAAGATGAAAGGCCAATTTGAATTTAGGATTTATGTGATCATCCCCAAAATTCAACACCCCTTTCTCTAAAATATTTATTCTGCGTTCAAGAA
The DNA here is from genome assembly GCF_002127325.2 of Helianthus annuus. NCBI lineage: Eukaryota > Viridiplantae > Streptophyta > Magnoliopsida > Asterales > Asteraceae > Helianthus > Helianthus annuus. The sequence goes on from NC_035445.2 coordinate 57,538,179, forward strand.
TGACAATATTTTAATAGCCATTCAGAAATGATACTGAAAACAAAATCGACTTTAATTTTATACCCTTCAACAATGAGAAAGTCAGGGCAAAATCAAACCATTCAACAATGAGAAAGGGGGAAATTGAGTGTACCATATCTTACACCAGCAAAATTAAGCAAAGAAAAAAAGAACTAACCTGCAATCGGCTCACTGAAACCCTAGCCGCCATCGCCGAGGGTTTCTGGTGGTGAAGAAGATGACCACATGAACATGACGATGAATGATATTCGAAGAGGTTCTTGGATTGTTGAAGAGGATTGCGTTGTCGCTCGTAACGGCAAAGGCCGATGGAAGTCGCTTTGCTTTCACATCTCTTTCTCTCACCGTGACTCTCTGGAACATAGAACATGTGTATGTGTGTGGATCTTTTGGATTAAGCAGAAGACTTTTGTGGCAAAAGTGAGAATGATACAAACTATCCTGGCGCACTGTAGCAGTGCTACAGTACTTTGAAGTTGTTCTTTAATATATGTAATAAAATAAAATAAAAGGGTAAAATTACTTTTTGAGTCCGTGTGTTTTATGAGTTTTAACCACTTGATTCCAAAAGCAAAAAGTTTAACGACCTGAGTTCCTATAAACATTTTCTTTAACCATTTGAGTTCAAATTTCTAACACCATCCACCAAATCTGTTAACTATGATGGTAATTTGGTCATTTACACACAATGTATGCACGAATACAAGAAACAACTCTTTAATCCATAAACTTTTAATATTTAATATATATATAATTACATTACCCAGAAGATAAAGAAAACTAGAAAAGGCATCATCATCATCATCAATTCATCAATCAAGAGAGAGATGGTGTCGTACATGAGCTTGGTGATCTACGGCATCGGCGGAATAGTGGTGGCCGGAATGGCGTTGCTGGTGGCGTTTCAGGAGAAGCTAGTTTACGTCCCCGTCTTACCCGGTCTAACCAAGACCTATCCCATCACTCCCGCTCGTCTCCGCCTCCTTTTGAGGACGTCCGAGAGCAGCGAATCGAGCAAAACAGGTCATCTACATCTACATCTTTATGAGCAGCGGCGATTTTAGGTTTAGGTTTGGATCTGAGAGCTTGAAATCGACGATCGAGATCTGGATCTATTGCGTTGGAGGATTCAGGGACGAAATCGAATTTGGAATTGGTGTGAGAATTGACGGTTAGCTTGAGAAGAAGGTCGGTGCTTGTTCCTGTTCTTTCTCGTCCGGAGCTCGTGGTGGTGTGGCGGTGTTGATGGAGGTGGTTGTGCGGTGGTGCCGGTGGTTTCCGGTGGGATTCCTGGTGGTTATGGTGGTGGTGGTCGTGGTGGATTTGGTGGTGGTGCTTGAAGGAGGTATTGATGGAAGAATGTTATGTTTTTTATACAGTTTTATGTTTTTGGTTTGATATTACCTGTGCTTTGTCTGTTAGGGTTTTGCTGAACATTGTTATGGTTTTTATGTTTTAAGATGGATTCAAGTTCAACATTATAAGTTTAATCTCTGTTTTGTATTATTTTATATGTTTTTAATTAAGTGTTTTTATCTGATATTTGTTATCGTTTTGAGGTTTGGTTCATCGATTTCTTGACCATGTTGGTTGATTTTCAATGTGCAACAACAGAGATTGAAGTTGTGGGTGATGAAAAGGGGATGAAATTAGGTTTGGGGATTGAAGATGAAGAGATAAGGGGAAGATAAGAGAAACAGAGAAATTTTTTATTTTATTTTATAACTATAAGGGTATTTTAGTCATTTAACAATACTTAACCAAAAAATTCTAACAATGTTAGAAATTTGGACTCAAATGGTTAAAGAAAATGCTTATGGGGACTCAGATCGTTAAACTTTTTGCTTTTGGACTCAAGTGGTTAAAACCTATAAAACACATGGACTCAAAAAATAATTTACCCAAAATAAAATGTATGAAATAAGCTATGTAAGAACTGTTTGAGAAACATATTAATAATTTTGGACAGCCTAACGGCTGATTCTTACTAGGAAAGTGGTTCGTTTAATACAAAATCAATTTTAAGTTTATAACTATGAAAATCATATATACACTTGTAATATTGTTTACAGTTTAATATATAAGACAATTATTTAAGATATGTTTTAGAAACATATTAAAAACTATAGATAGCCTCTCAAGTCACAACTGATTCTCAATTATCTTCACTTTGCTCCGCCATTGTAGCCATTATTTGACATGTTATTTAACCTTAGCAATCTGATACATATTTAACATCAAACTAGTAATATGACCCGCGGGCGATGCACCGCGGGCCCGTTGCAAACATCGAGTTGATTAGTCAAAACGTAACCTGATTCGTTAACCAAGTGAAAAGGTGTTTCGACGTATCTGATCTAACTCAATGTAACTTACAAAAGCATTGTGATTAGATAAAAAAATAAAGTACATTGAATTTAGGGCACACGGGGTGGTCCGTTATACCACCCCGATCACTCGTTAACCCATTACGCTACACCGCCGCCGCATGAAGTTTAACGCGTTATTTTTTAAACGCGTTAAACATATAAAGCGTTGAACTTTTGAAAAGTTTGGCTTCTTTTTGCTTGACGAACCTTCAAACCCTGGACGAACCCTCAAACCCTCGACGAACCATCTCCCACTTTCACTTCTGAACAATTTGGGCTTTTTTTTGCTTGACGAACCTTGGCTTCTTTTGGGTTGTTCATCAATTTGGGCTTTTGGAAATGAAAATTAAAAAAATTTAGTGATAAGCAGTAACTAATGAAAAATGGTTTCTAATTTTTATAATGAAAATTAGAAAAAATTGGGAGTGATAGAATTCCATCACTAGTGATACCACCCCCTCTACAATTTCTATCACTAGTGATAGAACTTTGGTTGATGACATGGCATGATTTTATTGGACAATGGGAGTGATAGAATCTATCACTAGTGAACCACCCCTCCTCCCCTTATATCGTACAAAAAGAAACGGAATCGAGAATGGTTGGTTCGTTTAGCGGGGTTCCACCTAACCACTACGTCACCTATACCTTCGCATCAAGACTTAGCGGTGACAAAAGGTTTAGTAACTCGAATTCATACCGTTGAATAAAAACGTATTATAATTGTCTAAAATATTTATTAACTAACACTTGTGCTGTCTAAAATATTTATTAAATACCACTTGTGTGGTATTTATTTTATAGTTAAGATTATATAAGAAAAACATTACAATTAATCTTATCGTTTATAATATATTGTATAAACCTTTAGCCATTCTATGAATATAATAAAAGAACTTTTTCTTATATATCCATTATTTATGTCAAAACATTCCGTAAAGAAAATAAAACATATAAACAACGCAAGGGACTAACGCAAACCAAAAAGAAAGTAAGTAGAGTAAACATCTAAAAGTCATACAAAGTGACTAAAAATGTTAGGTATAAAATCATTTTATAAAGAAGAAAATGATATATTCAATGCATAGGGACCAAGGCAAACTAATAAAAAAATTAGAAGGGTTAACATGTAAAAAGTCTGTAGAGGACCAAAAATGTAAAAATCACCGTCATTGTCTTTTAAGATTACTAGTAGGTTGCCCGCGCGATGCAGCGGGGAACGCAATACTCAGGTTGGTGATTTTAAGGGGTGCACAAGGCAGTTCGGTAAGGATTGATTTTAAGCCATTACCATAAATGAAACCAAATTTTACACATAAGGGTGGAGGAAGTCGTTCAATCAATTTAGGGTGTTGAGTTATTCTCTAGCCAATAATATCATGCCATGTCAAGTCCCCATTCCACTCCTCATTTTGCACTCAATCACTGGCAATGGTTCAAACACCTAGAGAGTAGTAAAGTATTTAAAAAAATTGTGGTCGGATAAAAGGGGTTGGGACCCACCATTAAACCCCACTCTCTCCTCCTTCCCTCCTCTTCCCGCAGCAGTGAGTAGTCACCGATTTAACCATTCCCCGCTCACCGATTGAAGGCCGGCACCCCTTCCCCGCTCGGCAACCCCCCTCCCCGATCAAACTCACAACAACGATACCCTCTACCCTAAGATATTTCAAAAACCGATCTGTTTCTATTGGTTCGTCGGTTATCAACATTGTGTCGGTTAGGTTTTCTATTAATAACCGAAATTTAACCTGGTGCACCCCTCCGGTCAGTTTTTTCAAGTTTTTACTTTTTCATATATTCCTTGTATTTTTATGCATGTTGAACTTATACAGTGTATTAACTCTTACCAATACAGATGACGCCACTGTGATGCATGCTTTATTCTTCAAATATGTGGGCCCATCTTTGTTTGTATGGTCCATTATTTTTGACAAAGCTTTCATTCGTAACTTAATGCAATTGTATGAGCCAAGAAAATTTTACGACCTTGCAAACAAATAACATAGGGGTACAATAAAGAAGACCTTGGCTTGTATTTGGAGCCTGCCATGTCAAGAGAGTTAGCTTGGGCTTCTCTATTACAATCTACAAGGCAACTAAGATTAAGCATTTAAGCTTCTTGATTAAACAAACAATGTGGGATTCCTTTTCATATGTCATGATTATCTTTAATAAGAAATAGGAATAAAAGTTTTGAACATCTTCTAAAGAATATTGCAATCACTGAACGGAGCTTTTCTTAACCTTTAACACGTCAAACAGATAAAATTTTAAAACTAATAGTTTAAAAGGAAGCAGGTCAATAGTCCATGAAATCGTGTATTTGTTAACACATAGAACCTTCTAATTTATTATATTTAAAAAAGAAATAGATTATCATTGAAATATTAATATTTTTGTAATCGTATATTACACTTTGTTTCTAAAACAATGATAAATTGATATTAAAAAATTGTTTCTACTCAGCCAAACCGATCATGGTTCAACGTGGTTTTCAGAGTACGTTTTCACCTATTACACATGCCAACTCAATTCTAACATGTTACATAATTCGGCCTATATTACTACCTCTACCATAAATAAAGGATTGTGAAATCTGCAGTCACTTCTTAGGCATAAAATTCCCAAAGCATTTTATTTGAATATTATCATGATCAAAATACTTGGCACATCAAATTATTTAAAAAAAAGTTCGGTAAAAAGACCTTTTTGGCCTTCCAATACTTTTATTATCATATAGTACAGATATCGGAGACATTAGTATTTTTTTTTTTGTCAAATGGCAACATTAGAAAACCAAAGCTGGACCCAGCAAGAAGCTAGGATAGCAAAGCAAACAGTTGCACATTACACCAAATCAAGACAACACCATTACACCATATAATCAAAAATCCTCCATAAAGACCAATCGTTGCTTCTGATCTTTGACCAGAGAGACAACCAAAGGAAAGAGATTCCTTTCACAGCTTCCACCAACTCAAACCACTGCTCCCTTTTGTTGTTGGAATTCCTGTTGTTTCTAGCCATCCATTACTATCAAACAAAGTGAGGCCATAACTATCAAACAAAGCACCTTCTTACCCTCCTTGAGTCCTTGGAAGACCCGAACCCAGTGATGTGGTCCAAGCCTCCCGGATAGCGTGAAAGATGGGTGCGGGTAACACATTTACCCACAGACAAATTTAAATCCATACCATAGCCAAGTAGGGACACAAGACAAGAATCTAGTAAGTCGTTTTCCATGATCACACCCAATTGACCGCATCACCGTTCTTCCTAGACGATGATTAAAAAGCTCATAAGTTATTTTAGACGGTTAATAAGTTATTCTGTGAGCCCATTTACTTGATGTGTGAAAAGGCGAAGGCGTGACTTGTTCTGTTTATCTAATCCGAGAAGAAATGAACATGTTAACCTTGAATTTTTGTATCATGTTAGAAGAAAACATATTATGACTCGTCGACTCGATGAACCCATTTACTACACTCGTTTACAATCCACCAACCCTTTACAACTTTAAAGCCGTGTAAATGGGTTCCTGAGTTTTAAAAAGCGCGCCTGAGGCGCCTTTAGTAGCCTGAGGCGTGCTTTTTACAAGTGCCAAAAAGCACACTTTTGGGGATGCTAAAAACCTACTGGATATATATAATAAATTATATAATCACTTTGTGCCTTGAGTACGAAAAGCCCGTCGCTTTTGTGTTTGCACTTCACGCATCAGTTTTAGACATCGTCGATTTTGTGCGCCTCTTGCTTTTTAAAACCAAGATGGGTTCAACGGTCGACGGGTCTTTATGTTTTTTACTCATTTAGATAAATGGGTTACACGGGCAGTGTTTGAGTACACGATTTTAAATACGTTTGATTTAAGGTTGATATCTTTAACAAAGCTAATTATATGGGTGGTACTAAAGTTCATCAATTTAACTCATCAACCTCGTAACGTAACATGATTCATACCCCTACTATATGGTCAAACTGACCGATATTCAACTTTAAAATTGACAATATGATTTGGATTTCCTGAAGGTTTTATTATTATTATTATTATTATTATTATTATTATTATTATTATTATATAAAGCCTTAATATTGTATTTATGAAACTGTTATGTTTCAGTTTGGTAGTAATAATTCAAAAGGTATCCACATGAATTATAGAAGGCAGGTAGGTTAACTTATTTTTTGTTCTAAACTTACAGCTTGAGAAAGTGCAACAGCTAGTTCTTTAGAATCCCCAGGTACTAACCACAATCCAAATGCAAAAACTACAAGTCTACAACACATCATAAACATAAATTACAATAACTCAAAACTGCAAAACTGGTAAGAACAAAAAGATATAAAAAAAAAAACTAAAAGTAATTATTGTACCTCATACAGCTGCCTTGGCCTTATCGACAACAACAGATGGATGGCTTTCAAAAATAAAAGGCCAGTACTTTAGATCTCCAAACAAATAGATATACCTATGTTTAAAACAGAAGAGAATCAAGTACTTTGTCATTAACCAAATAAAATTTAAATTCATTTAAGTGCATAACAATGTATGGTTATATTCCTTTAATAATAATAATAATAATATAAGACAATCATAATATATACAAAAGTAAAGCCCAATTAAAAGGAAGATACATATGATTTTAAAGACAATTGTCCACATCACTAATTGAAGGCCCTCGAAAAACTCAACTCGGGTCGAGACTTTAGGTGTAATTCCTGAGATTGCATATCAAATGCCAATATAATATAGTACATATTTTAAGAGTGGACATTGGCATACTTATATACATATATGACACTCACAAACCTGTTGCTTGGAAACTGACCCGTTGCTGTTTTGTTGAATCTCATGTTGAACCGCAAGTTGTAGTGGCAGGGGATGAGTACTACAGAGGCAGGGAAGATTTGTTAAGGTAAGGAGAAATATACCACGGTTGTATTAATGCAAATAAGAAAATTAATACTGAAAAATATGATTACAAAGTGATATAATAAGAAAAGACCTCGAGATCATCATGTTTTTTTTATGTTTTGTTGCCAAAATAGTTAGTCTATAAACATTACTTCTGTTATTATGATAACATATAGTGCTCAACTAACAGAATAAGCAAACAAAATAAAAAGTGTCAACCAGTTGAGCAAATGAAGGTAAAATATTAAACACTATAGAAAAATCAAGTGATAAGAGGCAGAAGAAATCAAGTTGAATCAAACAACATTAACTGAAAAATTAAATGCAAAATTAACAGAATACTTACGCAAAAACTCAAGTGCTCAGAAGCTTTAAGAAAATTAGGGGCATAAATAAACAATTACCTTTAATGATGACCAGAACCGATGAAGCTTTGTTTGTTCGGATATCTGTAAATCTTCATAACTGATGATTCGAGGCGATGAACATAGATGAAATGATGATTCCTAAGAGCTTGACACTATGAACACCAAATATTTGAGACTCGAAATGTCATAAAACAAAACCTACTGTGAACAAAATTACAATATTTCATGAATTGTTGGAACAAAATCTACCTTATTATCAGAGGACCAAATTCGTTGCACGAAATTCGCCAGAAATAATCGACAATAAAAGTCACAGCATTCAACTACGAATCAAACCCGAATAGTTGAGTAGTTTGGAACCGATTGGGAGAACAATTACTGAAGAACAATGGCCGAAGATTGAACTCCAAAATCTGCAAAGGAAAACCCTATAATTTAGAATTGAAGAAGAAACAATCTTAAATCTGTGAATTTGTTTCTGCCAGAAGTAGAATAGTTTATTGATTCAAGATTTAGAGAGAGAAATGGTTGTTGAAACAAAGCGAAAAACGGCAATAGTGGTAGGGTATCTCTCTGCCAAGCCACGCACCAATATAGCCTACTTTGAATTTGAAATCTACGCGGGCATGAGTGGAGAGCCAAATGCATCACAGTATGACGTTTTAAAATTGTTAAAGGAAATTTTTAATCAATTTTTATTTTAATTGTGATGTTAACTAAAACTATATATGTCGGGCTTTAATCATTTGTACACTAAGATATCATCTACTTGTACATTTTAATCCACACGTCAATATTGCCCAAGACAAATACCGAAACGTCGACAAAAATGAGTAGATCGTCGCGGTACCTTCGTATTTTTTTAAAACATTATAGTTTATAAGATACGACAAGAATACGCAAAAAATTATAAGTTTGTTGTGGAGAGGGGAAAAGTGTAACTAATTATCCATAATTTTGTTAAAACCCAGGGATTTAAATGTAATAAGATGTGGGCTAAATTATAATTAGTTTAGGGGCTAAAAAATAAATAGTGTTTAAAAGACCAAACTACCCTCATTTTAGGGGTCTTTCTATAAATAAAGGGGGGGGGGGAAAGTTCTTATTTTTTGGGTATCTTAAAATACCCCTCCCTCATGCATTATAATATAGTATAGATATAGAATAGAATATAGAAAGGACCAATTGATTCAAGCAAAGATAAATATAACGAAAGATATAAATCAAACACACGAGCCGAGTTGAACCCGAGATTAACTAGTCACAGGTCCGGCACAAGGGTAAGTGAAGTGAAGTAGAGGTTTTGGGCCTCCATTTTCCAAGGCACTCATCCAGAGTCCAGATTTCAGCGTCAGGAACTTGGGGAACCAGAAATAGGTCAACCGAATGAATCATACGTGCTATGAACTAGTCGGATAGAAAGGATACGGAAGCAGAAATCCAAACGACATTTGTTTGTTTCCAAATCATTACCCTTCTTTCGATCTTGATTCAGAATGACTGCATTGGTTGTAGTTCACGACTTCCGAGGAAATTACATAAGCATGTTCATTCAATCGTTATATTCGGGTATCAATCGGAACTTGATTTTGTCTATTTCATTATTTAAAGATTTCTTTTTCAGTCATTTGTTCTTTAATAGCTTTTGAATGAATGAATGAATTTGGGCATAGAAAACAACTTGGCTTTTGGATTTATGTGCATTGGTGTTTAGTTCTATTTCGTTTGTTTTTGTTGTTCTAGTCTAATCATAAGCCTAGTTCGTTTAGATTAAGGATATATACTTATAAGAGTTATATAATTAAAGTGAATTTCAATGATTGTTCTTTATCTTTATACCCATTTTCAGACGCTGTCCTTTATGTTCAAAATTGACGAGTTTTGTCCTTTATGTTTTCATATCATACACGTTTTGTCCTTTAGGCCTAACCCAGTTAGTTTTTTCAGTTAACTTTGGTCATGTGCTTTGCACATGAGGGCATTTTTGTCAATTCAAATGTTGCAAAAGCTTTGAGCTGTAAATATGTCGTTGAACTTACCTTTGAATTGACAAAAATGCCCTCATGTGCTTTGCACATGACCAAATTTAACTGAAAAAACTAACTGGGTTAGGCCTAAAGGACAAAACGTGTATGATACGAAAACATAAAGGACAAAACTCATCAATTTTGAACATAAAGGACAGCGCCTGAAAATGGGTATAAAAATAAATCGTATAATTATATATTACAATTATATAATATTACTAAGTTAGTATCCGTGTATTAGACGGGCTGAATAAATGTAATTTTATATGTCAAATAATAAAAAAATATATCTTTAAAAATCTCGTTTATTACAAGGGTTGAATAGATGTAATAGTTAATTACAAAGAAGTCCTTGTGGTTTACCAAAAGTAACACTTTTGGGTACTAACTTTTTTTTGTAACATGTTCGGGGCTTATGGTTAGAAAGATTTTTTTTCAACAATAGATAAACCTGTGTAATACACAGGGTTTTTAAAGATATAACATTTTTTTTATTATCTATACTATATAAAATTAAATTTATTCAACCCGTACAATACACGGAGTTTTTTTTTAAATATAACTTTTTATTATTATTTAGTATATAAAATTACATTTCTTCTACCCGTGAATACACTGAGTTTTTTTTTTAATATAACTTTTTTATTGTTTGTTATATAAAATTACTTTTTTTTTCAACCCGCACAATACACGAGGTTCTTAAATCTATAATTTTTTTATTATTTAATATATAAAATTATATTTACTGTCAACTTCCGTTAAATTTTCTCTTAAGTTTTGCTTAAATGACCAAAATACCCTGCAATAACATTTGATTTTAGGAATAATTTTGTAATTTATACAAACTGAAACTGAAATTATATATTAAAAAATTGCATTTTGTAAATTCCCAATTCCTTCATCATCACCGGAGTTCCATCCATAACCATAGAAATTATATATTAAAAAATTGTATTTTGTAAATTCCCAATTCCTTCAGCTTCGTTGTTATTATCTATAATTTTAATTTTATAATTATCTTATAATTGATATTAATTATCTATAAAAAATAGATGGCTTCAATGAATGACATGTGTCTAGGGGTGCAAACGAGCCGAACCCGAGCTCGACCAAGCTCGAGCTCGATTAACATATGAGAGCTCGGGCTCGAGCTCGGCTTGTTTGTATTTTCTCAAACTCGAGCTCGGCTCGGGCTCGGCTCGTTTATTATCTATTAGTTATTATATTAAATAAAAATAATATAAATAATAGACTTCTTAGGCTCGCGGGCTCGATAAGTGAAGCTCGGGCTCGGGCTCGTTTACTAAATAAGCTTATTTTTAGGTTCGAGGTCGGCTTGGAAACAAGTTTAAATAAGCTCGGCTCGACTCGGCTCATTTACACTAAGGCTCGATAAGGCTTGACGAGCCTAACAAGCTTCACATGCGAAGCTCGGGCTCGATAAACAAACGAGCTTTGTTTTGAGGCTCAAGCTCGGCTCGGGCTCGATAAGGCTCGGCTCGTTTCGAGTTTTTTCTTGAGCCGATCTCGAGTAGCTCGCGAGCCGCTTGGCTCGTTTTCACCCTTACATGTGTCCTCCTATAGAAGATTACGTGGTTAGATCTAGACCGTTAGGTATATAAAATTGATATGAACGTTCAACTCATGATCCCACTTGAAGTAACTATATAAAGCTCGATCTCAAGCTCTTAATTAAAGGAGATCCTAGTTGGCTATTAGCTCGGCTCAAGCTTGTTTATGCTCGTTGTTAAGTATTCAAAGGGTTAAGCTCGAGTAGCTTACCCGTAGTTTGGCTCATCTAACACTCCAAATTTACATGCATGGATATTGAACAAAGACCCAAATATACAGGTAGAATGGACAATAACGGGTCCACACTTGTCAAACTAGGACGACCTTGAACCGACTAGAGTCCGTACTCATTGTTAAATTTCCGGTTTTTGAATTCAAAAATTTGTTGGAAAAATAGGTGAAAATAGCATTTTCATAAATATAGGAAAATGATTTTTTCCTATTTTGGACTAGAAATAAATGTAATAAAATGAGCGGGTTTTATATATTTATTTGTGGGTTTGTGTTCTACTTCTATGTTGGAAGAGCTTCGCAACGAACTAAACCACGTCCAAAACCGAGCTAAGATGAATGAGATATCGATGCTCAAAGTTGGGTGTTTGGAACATTCAATGTTGAAACTAAAGGGAAAGTAGCACCTTGTCCCACATAGGAGGAGAGATGGAACTTAAATGGGTATTTAAGGTGGAAATCTCCATCCTTATTGTTTCATGGAAGCACACACAAGTGTCCTCGTGAAGGGTGCGGAGCACCCTAACTCGCACTCGCACACGCTCACGCGCGCGCGCGTGGCGTGGGCGATGAGGCGCAATGTGGCGCTTTGATGGCGCACTTTGCACTTCGCAGCGCATGGTGACGTGGCGCATGCGCGCATGTCCAGTGAGCCAAGAGGACGCACCGCGCATGGGTGTGCAGACCTGGGCGCGCGCGCACCAGGGTGACGTGCGCGCGCGCGAAGCTTCCAGCATTGAATGACAGTGCAGTTTCAGTCCAGCTTTGTAACTGACGAGTTAATAGGCTTTGACTGAGAATTAAATGACGTATTAAATTGCATTGAAGACGTTTAATGCAATTTAAACCTCTCATTTAATTCGTTTTTTGTCTGTTTCAAACCGAGAGCTGTATAAATACAACTCCATACCTTGTTGAAGGAGATACCAACGAATACCAGATATACAACAACATTTTCAACTTTCTCTCTAGAATTTTTCTTGCAGCTTTCAAGGTAACCTTCGGGTTGTAGGCGAACTCCGGCAGTACTACTGCTCCGGCTGTTGTACCCTGGGAAACAAAACGAGTACTCTTGGGAGACTCGGAATTTGTTTTAAGGGAAGCGTGTAGAACACGTGACTCAGCCACTCTGCTTCTACCCCTTTCTTGTATTTTGATTTATTTCAGTTGTATTCGTACTAGAATTTTAGCTTTCCAATTTCTGTATTGTAATCTTATTAATAAAATTTGTTTTATTTTATTTAATTACGCGAACGGTTCCTACAATCTTAAAACAAATTTTTAAAACCGTTCGTGTAACCAAAACCATTCTGTTTGTGATTCAAACCAGTTTTGTTTTCACTCAGTTTGTGTTTTAAAAACAGTTTTTTTTTTTTTTTTTTGTTTTCTTCTTCAAAGGAGCGACTTTGGTTGAAAACAATTGGTTACATCTCAATTTTTGTCCTAATTTGCTAATAAACTTTATGACTTGGTCTTCAAAGTTGGACTTAGAAGCCAATCAGTAAGTTATAACTAATAAAAATTTTCTGTAAAGGTCTTCAAAGTTGGACTTAGAAGCCTAAACAGTAAATTTGTGGTAAAAAATTAAAATTTAATTGTTTACTTCTGGTTTTTGCGTAAATCAGAATTTTTGGACTAAACTTTTAAAATTTTAATTTTTCAGCATGTCGAACGAAAATGTCAACGTTAACAACACCACAAATGTTGTGACGGGAACCCCCCCTCAACGCCACCACTGTGGGAGCGTCCACAGTGGCCAATCACGCTGAACGACCCGAGAAGTTCTCGGGTCTACACTTTAAAAGGTGGCAGCAGAAGATGTTCTTCTACCTGACCACCATGAACCTTGCGAGGTTCTTAACTGAATCCGCTCCCCAACCTGCGGAAGGGGAGACCAGCGCTCAGGCTCTGAACGCGGTAGAGGCTTGGAAGCACTCGGATTTTATTTGTCGAGGCTATGTGTTAAACGGGTTGTCAGATGCGTTGTATAATGTGTACTACAACGTCAAGACTTCCAAAGACCTTTGGGATGCATTAGACATGAAGTACAAAACGGAGGATGCTGGTACAAAGAAATTTGTGGTAGCCCGTTTTTTGGATTTCAAAATGGTTGATTCTGAAACAGTTATGAATCAAGTCCAAGAATTCCAAATTATACTTCATGACATCTCTACGGAAGGCATGACACTTAGCGAGACATTCCAAGTGGCAGCGATGATTGAAAAGTTACCTCCTAGTTGGGTTGATTTTAAGAATTATCTTAAACACAAACGAAAGGAGATGACTATAGAGGATCTTATTGTTCGTCTTCGGATTGAAGAGGACAATAGAATTGCCCTTAAAGGCAGCGTTGCGCAGACTAGTACTAGCGCAAATCTGGTTGAGCATGGGCAATCCTCTAAGGGCAAGAAGGGCAAGGGGAAAAAGGACAAAGGGAAAGCAAAGGCTAGCAACCTTGGACCAAAGAAAGGGGTTGTGAAAAAGAAACCTCAAACGTTCCAAGGGACTTGTTACAACTGTGACGAGGCGGGGCATCGGGCTAACCAATGCAAGAAACCAAAGCGTGAGCGTGCGCACATGGTGGACGAAGACGGAATGCCTTTGGTGGCAATGATTTCCGACAAAAGCGCAATGATGGATGAGGTCAATACTGTGACCAACACTCCAAAAGGTTGGTGGGTTAATACGGGAGCGACCCGTCATGTTTGTGCAGACAAAAGCCTCTTTACCACCTTCAAGGCGCTTTCTGGAGAAGAGAAGCTGTATATGGGAAATGCAGCCACCGCTGACATCATGGGTGAAGGAACGGTGATCTTGAAGTGGACTTCGGGGAAGGAGCTCACTCTAAGCAACGTTTTGTATGTCCCAGACTTGCGCAAGAATCTAGTCTCGGGATGGTTGCTTAACAAGTTTGGATTTCGTTTAGTTTTTGAGAGCGATCAATTTGTACTAACTAAACGAGGAATGTATGTAGGCAAGGGCTATGCCCAAAATGGTATGTTCAAATTGAATGTAATGGCTGTCAAGAACATGAATAAAATTGCTACTACTTCTACTTATATGCTTGAGTTTTCTGAATCAAACAAATGGCATGGTAGATTAGGTCACGTCAATTTTAATTCTATACGCCATTTAATCAATTTAAATTGTATACCAACATTCCATATTGATTCACACTATAAATGTGAAACATGCGTTGAATCCAAACTTACAAGAACATCATCGAAATCGGTTGAACGAATAACCGAACCCCTTGATTTAATTCACACTGATATTTGTGATTTAAAAGCGGTACCCACAAGAGGTGGAAATAAGTACTTCATCACGTTTATTGACGATAGTACTAAATATTGCTATGTATATTTACTAAAAAGTAAAGATGAAGCAATAAGTAAATTTATCTTGTATAAAAATGAAGTTGAGAATCAACTTCAAAAGAAGATAAAAGCTTTGCGAAGCGATCGAGGAGGCGAATATGTTGCACCTTTTGCCGATTTATGCGCAAAAAGTGGCATTATACATGAGTCTACACCTCCTTATTCTCCATAATCAAATGGCGTGGCGGAACGAAAGAACCGCACATTGAAAGAAATGATGAACGCCATGTTGATAAGTTTTGGGGTGAGCCAGGAAATGTGGGGGGAAGCCATTCTCTCGGCTAATTATCTTTTGAACAAGATACCACTCAAAAAGAGAGACGAAACTCCATATGAGTTATGGAAAAGGAAGAAGCCTTCATACAAATACTTGAAAGTGTGGGGGTGCCTAGCAAAGGTGATTGTACCACCTCCTAAGGCTCTTAGGATAGGACCCAAAACTGTTGATTGCATATTTATTGGGTATGCGCATCAAAGTAGTGCACATCGCTTTCTTGTACATGAGTCCAAGAATCCTGATGTACACGTAAACACTATCATGGAGGTGAATCCTAACGTTGTGTCTTACTTTGAAAATGTGTTTCCTTTGAGAAGACAAACACATGCAACGTCATCAACACCTAATTTTGAAGTAGGTGAAAGTTCATCTACACCAGTTGATGAGGTGGTTCATGATAAGACACATGAACAACATGAGGTTGAAGAAACCGATCGTAGGCGAAGTAAAAGGCCAAGGGTTGAAAAATCCTTCGGTCCAGACTTCGTTAGCTATATGGTTGAGGGCGAGCCCAATACATATCACGAAGCGGTTTCCTCTTCAGAAGGACCTCAATGGAAAGAAGCAATAAGAAATGAAATAGATTCTATATTACAAAATCATACTTGGGACTTAGTAGATCTTCCACCTGGTTGCAAACCACTTGGATATCGTTGGATATTCAAAAGGAAGATGAAAAGTGATGGAAGTATTGATAAGTACAAGGCTAGGTTGGTGATTAAAGGATTTAGACAAAAGGAAGGTCTAGATTACTTTGATACCTACTCGCCTGTGACGCGCATAACCTCGATTAGATTGTTCTTGCTATAGCGGCTTTAAGAAATTTGGAAGTTCACCAAATGGACGTTAAAACCGCATTTCTAAATGGTGATTTAGAAGAAGAGATTTACATGGAGCAACCTGAAGGTTTCTCCGCCCCAGGTCAAGAGGGTAAAGTATGTAAACTCGTCAAGTCTTTGTATGGCTTGAAGCAAGCACCAAAACAATGGCACCAAAAGTTTGATCATGTCATGATTGACAATGGTTTCAAAATAAATGAGTGCGACAAATGTGTTTATTTCAAAGACACAAATGAAGGTTATGTGATCTTATGCCTTTATGTAGATGATATGCTTATCATTGGGAGTAATGATAAAATTATCAAAGCTACTAAAAGCATGTTGAAAGCGAGATTTGACATGAAAGACATGGGTTTAGCGGATGTGATTCTTGGAGTAAAGATCATAAGAACCCAAGATGGTCTTGTGTTAAGTCAATCTCACTATGTGGATAAAATTCTTGAAAAATTCAACTCGGGAGATACGAGTGTAGCTCGAACTCCAGTTGATACCTCCCAACATCTCAATAAGAATAAAGGAGATGGAGTTGCTCAGTTAGAGTATTCAAGAATTATTGGCAGTCTAATGTATCTAATGACATGTACTAGACCCGACTTGGCTTACGCGGTGAGTAGGCTAAGTAGATACACCAGCAATCCGTGCGCGGATCATTGGAAGGCTATCACGAGGGTGCTTAGATACATAAGATACATAAGAGACTATGGATTGCATTATACCCGACAACCAGCAGTGATCGAAGGATACACTGATGCAAACTGGATATCGGATAATAAAGACTCCAAATCAACAAGTGGTTACGTGTTTACACTTGGAGGAGCTGCTATTGCTTGGAAGTCTTCTAAGCAAATGGTCATAGCGAGATCCACAATGGAATCTGAATTTATCGCTTTGGATAAGTCAGGCGAGGAGGCGGAATGGCTACGTCAATTCGTGGAAGATATTCCAAGATGGCCAAAGCCTTTGCCAGCCATATGTGTACATTGTGATAGCCAATCAGCGATTGGTAAAGCTCAAAGCTTGATGTACAATGGCAGATCAAGGCATATGCGACGTAGACATAACACGATACGACAACTACTCTCAACGGGTGTTATCACAATTGATTATGTGAGATCAGCTGATAACATTGCGGACCCGTTTACAAAAGGCTTAAGCAGAGAGTTAGTAGAAACGTCGTTAAGAGGAATGGGACTAAAGCCCGTGGCAAATGGGAATATGAGGGAAACCTAACTTAGTTGACTGGAGATCCCAAGATCTAAGTTCAATAGGACAACTTAATCATATTACCAAAACGGAGTCACTGTGGGGGAGTACCCCAAACTAAATAAAAGGGAGTTATATATACTTCCTAGTCCATTCCAATCAGTGACATGAAGTGAGGTTAAGCATATTAAGGTTAATGATTTCGGGAAATCAAATAACCATGATGCTTTTAATGATCCATGGGAATCACCTATGTTAGAGAGAAGTGGGGTCGCTTCAAATGGATTTGTAGGGTGCGCAAATCCTAGAGCTCTCGCAGAACCAGGCTAGTGTTCCAGGACCATAATAGGACACGACAATGAGGAGTTAGCCAAACCAGGGAGAGTATTGTGTGAAGTGTATTGTCGTTTACACAAATGGGGGTATGTTCAAGGACATCGCGTCTACACACCGCTAGTAAGCTAAGTGCGTTTCACAAAAGAAGGTTCAAAGGCTTCAACCTACCTATCTTGCAATACTCAACTGTCGAAGTTTATCGTTGAAAAGTGTAAGGAAAAGATCCATTTCCATACATGTGGGGGATTGTTGGAAATTTGATGAAAATAACATTTTTCATGTGGGGGATTGTTGGAAAAATAGGTGAAACTAGCATTTTCACAAATATAGGAAAATGATTTTTTTCCTATTTTGGACTAGAAATAAATGTAATAAAATGAGCGGGTTTTATATATTTATTTGTGGGTTTGTGTTCTATGTTGCACGAGCTTCGCAACGAACTAAACCACGTCCAAAACCGAGCTAAGATGAATGAGATATCGATGCTCAAAGTTGGGTGTTTGGAACATTCAATGTTGAAACTAAAGGGAAAGTAGCACCTTGTCCCACATAGGAGGAGAGATGGAACTTAAATGGGTATTTAAGGTGGAACTCTCCATCCTTATTGTTTCATGGAAGCACACACTAGTGTCCTCGTGAAGGGTGCGGAGCACCCTAACTCGCACTTGCACTCGCACACGCTCGCGGGCGCGCGCGCGTGGCGTGGGCGATGAGGTGCAATATGGCGCTTTGATGGCGCACTTTGCACTTCGCACACTCGCATCGCCGCGAGCCGCTTGAGAGTCGCCTTCGTATTTTTGACCGCGCGCGCGTGGTGGAGCACAAGGGTTGCAAGGACCAAGTGGTAGGTGATGCGGCGCATGACGTGGCAGTCATGCGCATGCGCGCGCGAGTACACGGGGCGCGCGGTTGCGCGCATGGTGCATGGGTCCTGCTGTGTCGTGCGTGGCGCACCAGAGTGAGCCAATACGGCGCGACTGTGTGGCGCGCACGTATAGGCTCACAGGTGACGTGGCGCACGCGCGCATGGACTTGAGCCAAGAGGACGCACCGCGCATGGTGACGTGGCGCATGCGCGCATGTCCAGTGAGCCAAGAGGACGCACCGCGCATGGGTGTGCAGACCTGGGCGCGCGCGCACCAGGGTGACGTGCGCGCGCGCGAAGCTTCCAGCATTGAATGACAGTGCAGTTTCAGTCCAGCTTTGTAACTGACGAGTTAATAGGCTTTGACTGAGAATTAAATGACGTATTAAATTGCATTGAAGACGTTTAATGCAATTTAAACCTCTCATTTAATTTCTTTTTTGTCTGTTTCAAACCGGGAGCTGTATAAATACAGCTCCATACCTTGTTGAAGGAGATACCAACGAATACCAGATATACAACAGCATTTTCAACTTTCTCTCTAGAATTTTTCTTGCAGCTTTCAAGGTAACCTTCGGGTTGTAGGCGAACTCCGGCAGTACTACTGCTCCGGCTGTTGTAACCTGGGAAACAAAACGAGTACTCTTGGGAGACTCGGAATTTGTTTTAAGGGAAGCGTGTAGAACACGTGACTCAGCCACTCTGCTTCTACCCCTTTCTTGTATTTTGATTTATTTCAGTTGTATTCGTACTAGAATTTTAGCTTTCCAATTTCTGTATTATAATCTTATTAATAAAATTTGTTTTATTTTATTTAATTACGTGAACGGTTCCTACAAAATTTTGGTTCCTGGCCGGTCTGGTCCAACTCCAACATCAACAACATAAACGTTGCCGGCTGAAATGCATTTATATCAATCTTTGAGTTATATATGATAGGAAAATATATATTGAGCAACATTATGTTTCTAAATTTTGATCATCTAATGGAATAATACATTATTTCTTCAATAAAATTTCAAAAACACATAGTTTTATGTAAATCTAATGATTTCAAAATACTAAAATTAGATTGATATTTTTTAGTTGAGTTAATTACGTTTTTCTTCCCTGTGGTTTGTCAAAAATCACTATTTCAGTCCATTAGTTTAAAAACTGCGAAAACAGTCCCTATGGTTTCACTTTTGTAACTATTAAAGTCCACCAACTTAACTCCATCCATTTATTCTGTTAGCTTTGGGTGAAATGACCAAATTGCCCCTATGATTTAATTAAAAAAACGCTAGTGACAGGTTTTGAACCTCTACCCTTTGCTTTGAAATGTGATTGTTAAACCAATAGGCCATGTATTGAGATTGTGATTGAATTCAAATTGTTTTCCTTACAACATGGCCTATCCATCATCATCTTCTCCTAATTAATTCCTTTCATCTTTATCAATGGCAGAAGCCAAAAATCACACGAATTCCCATCAATAGTGACTTCCAAAACCCCCTGTACCTTATTGATTGACTCTGTGAGGTTTATGAGACTTCAATTAGAACTGGGTGCATCAAAAGATGGTGGCGGCTGTGAAATAGGGTATTGTTGGTGGGATTTGACCAAGAATAAGATCTGAAAGAAGAAAGCAAACACTTGCGAGTTTGATGACCATCTCCATTTGCTCGTTCGATGGCCCACCTGATCGTTATGGTGTTATCTCTGTTTGTGGAAGTACATGGTGTACAATTTGTTGTTGTACGGCTCTGGTGGAACTTTGGCTGATCTAATCAAGAGCTCGAATGCAGATGGATTGGCATAATTCGATAAGATGCGTTATGCTAAGGGGTGTTTGGGTTAGCTTATTTTAGAGCAACTTATAACTTATTGACTTATAAAAGTTAATAAGTTGTTTTGTTAGGGGGTGTTTGTTTTTGGTGAGAAGTACTTCAGAACCACTTATGTCTTCCCCACGCAGACCACGCACAGACGTTTGAGTGCAGCTTGTTTGTTATTTAGAAGAGGTTTCATTAAAAAAACCTCTTCCCCACCTCTTCCCCACGTAGACCTGTCCTTATGTCTTCCAACCTCTTCAAGACTCTTCTCCCTCTTCAAAACACCCATCTGGTCTCAAAACCCTAGCACCTCCACTTCTCCAGCCGACACCACCTCCTCTGCCACCACCTCCACCTCCGACACCACCTGCTCCGCCGCCCACCCCTGCTCTGCCACCACCTCCACCTCCGACACCACCTGCTCCACCTCCACTCCGCCACCACTTCCACCTCCGACACCCATCTCCTCCGCCACCGTCCTCCACCTCTGCTCCAGCTGCCACCTCTGCTTCGTCCGCCACCCCATCTCCTCCACCCACCATCGACCCCTCCACTATTGATTTCAGGCACGATTCAAGCACCAGCGATTTCAGGCACGTTTTATGTAACAACCCGCACCTTCGTGCTTGTTACTATTGCTACACTCGTTACGCCTAGCACCAGAGATTCGGGTCATAATGTAACTATATCGCTTACAACGCTATTTCGCATATATTCGCTACTTTCACACGCTATATCGCACATCACAAGGCATAGACTAACGCTAACGATGACATCGCGTGAATAGTTAAGTCGCTCCCATCGATCGTCGTGATGCAACAAAATGACGCTAACGACGACATCGCGTGAGAAATTAAGCGGTTCCCATCGATCATCCTAAAGCATCGCAACGCTAACACAGACCCAAACACAATTACTCATGCTATTACCGGTGATGGATATATATATATATATATATATATATATAATAATAATAATAAAAGGTGTTGAAACTATCAAAACGCGCACTCGCAGGCACGCGCAACTCAATCTATCGCACTTAACACGACACTACTTATATCGCTAAAACGCTTAATGTGTCCATAATACTCAACGCAACAAAAACACATCGAATGAAACGAAAGTCGGAAAACCAACTCGCACAAGCCGCCCAATCGAATGACCCGTCGATCGAATGGCCATCCGTCCAGATGACCATCCGATCGGATGGCCATCCGATCGAACGGCCGTCCGATCCACGTAACTCCCCACCGCCTTTCTCCCTCTCACCTATAAATACCCCACTTGTCACATCAACTGTTCGTTGATGTGACAGCTGTCACACCCCAACCGATGGCGGAATCATCGGGGCATGGCACTGAGCGAAACAGATTGTCCAGAAGTGTCCATAACGATTATTATTACTATTCAATTTATATAATACGTCCCATACCGTACCTTAAATAGCAAACAAATTATTACAGATAACATCAAGTCAAATATTCTGTTCCGATAACTCAGATTTAAATTTAAAAATTGTTCAAATGCCTCTAGAGACTCGATCTGCAAGATCTACAGACAACTATGCTCTAGACGCTTATTCTAAGCTCGCCTTCCTAGCAGATAAGCATCCTAATTGCCTGCTGTCACACCCCAACCGATGGCGGAATCATCGGGGCATGGCACTGAGCGAAACAGATTGTCCAGAAGTTTCCACAACAACTATTAATACTATTCAGTTAAATGATATGTCCCATACCGTATCCCAAATATTACAATAAATTATTACAGATAACAACTAGTCAAGTAATTATGTTCCGACAACTCAGATTTAAATAAAATAAATATTGTTTAATTGCTTCTAGAGACTCGATCTACAGACAACTATGCTCTAGACGCTTATTCCTAGCTCGCCCTCCTAGCAGATAAGCATCCTAATTGCCTGTCACATACGTTAAAATAAAGTCAATACATGAAATGTAAAGGTGAGCATACAAGTTTGATATTGCATATAGAGTTCGAAATTGTTTACGCATAACCAGCACGTACACAGAGGAAAACGAAGCATGTTAATTATCGACATGGATCTATCGATACCAATGACTGTGGGTTGACTGTCCGAGACAGTTCGCAATACATGATTACCACCGTGATCCATGCAAGTAATTGGCCTTAACAACCTCCGTGTGAACGGGTGCTGAGTCCAAACTATAGTACTACGTCGTTAAGGTAGGTAGACAGCATTCCACGTCTAAACACAATCAACAAGCATTCATTTAGTCACGTAATACATGCATAATCGGTTAGCGTTTAAAGTAATTGAGTAGTGTGTTCAATTATGTTTTAGATAAGTAACGTATGTAACACCCAAAAGTGAGAAAGCAAAATGGGGTCCGAGTATACTCACAGCGATTGATTGATGGATTGAATGGTGCGCTTGAGAGTAGGGTCAGCCTGAATAGTTTGATAGCATAACGATGAGCAATGCGTAAAATGGAAACAGTGATGATGGGTCGAACCACCTGGTCGATCGAACGGTAGGTTCGATCGAACGAGTTGTTCGTTCGGACAGCCTATTCGATCGGCCGGTAGGCTCGATCGGTTGGACTCTTTGAGTGGATTGTTTCTTCCTTTGTGTAGGATGTGTTTGTGTATGATGGCTTGTCCTTTTAAAGTTTTCGTTGTACTATTTGAGAACACTGAAGTGTTCTTACCTTTCAGGTCGATCGATCGAACGGCCTGTACGATCGGCCGGCTTAACCGATCGGTTAGACACTTCGATAGTGAGTCCTCAGCTGGATGTCACCTGATCGGACAGCATGTTCGATCGGGTGGCCCTCCAATACGTCGAACGAGTTGAAAATCGATTAAGGGTTGAAGCATAGTATCTCATGATCCGATGAGTAATGTTATCAAACAGCTCGTTCGATCGAACATCACCTTTTTCAATACTATACTTCTTGAAATTGTCAAAGTGTGGGGCTATGTGCTAGCCGATCGGCTGGCATGGTCGATCGGCTGACATGTCCGATCGGTTGGGTTGTTCGTTCGAACAGCCTGTCCGATCGGTCAGCATCCTGACCTGGTCGGCCTGTTCGTCTAACACTTGGCTGTTCTGATTGTTTGACGTTATATCGAGGTATGTTGACAACGAGATGAACCATTGAACTTTCGTTCTTACTTGTTTCCACTGCTCGGAAAGGAATCACCCAAGTCCGGCCGGTGAACGGTTCAGAACGGTAGTTTAACGTTTAACCCGAAATCGGTGAACCTCGTAGATAGAATCCGAATCTTGAACCACACAACCATGAGAATGATTAGTGAGTTGGCTCAAGCTCCGTTTCTACCGGTTTGAAAGTATTGAGTGTAAAAGAGTTAAAAGAAAGTTGAAAATCATTCTTTCAATCCTTCACATCATGTAAATGTTCAGATCTGTGATAGATCTTAGTGTTTTTATGTGGAAATCGGCTAGATCCAAGTGATTCTTGGTGGATTGAGGCCAAAACATGAAGTTCTTGAAGAACACCATGATGACATCATCCTAGAATGCTTATATCTTGATGATTTCACGGTTAGAAATCAAGATTTGAAAGATAGAAAGATGTAGGAGTGTGTATTGATCAAGAAAGTACAAGATTTAGGATGAAAACTTACCGAAATCAGAAGAAATCTGAGAAAAGAAGGGGAGCACGAGCTGGTTGGTCAGAGAGTTTCCAAAAGTGGAAAGAAGGATAATGACAGGCCTATTTATAGGCTTCCTAAAGAGGAAAGGGCTGGCCGATCGGCCAGGCATCCCGATCGGATAGCCTGCTCGATCGGACAGTCTGTCCGATCGGCTGGGCTGTTCGATCGGCTAAGAGCCTGATCGATCCACAGCCTCTTTCGAGTGTCCGGTGCGACGATTTCTGATATTTCGATTTCGATTGAAGACGATACGAGTACGATAGAGTTTCCTACTCAAATTACTTTTAATCCCAACCACTATGTCTACATACAAGCATCTACATTCCATATTCGATTGAGTTCGATTGAGTTTCGAGTTTCGAGTTTCGATCTGATTGATTCGATTGGTCACCACATATAACATAAAGTAAACACACACAGGTAACACATAAGGCACACACACGCACGTATAATAACACCAAAGCTGCATAATTCGTGTCTCGAGTTCGATTGATGATTCGATTAGCTTGATCATTGATTGGTTAACTTTATCGCATTGTTACTTCCTACTATTCACAGTCGTAAATCTTTTCGAGTCGATTAAACATTCGATTACTTCGATTTCCTTTGATTGACAACACTTACTCCACATAACACAAAACATAAAATAGACTATTTATAGTCAAAGAAGTCAAACTTGACTTGGACTTTGATTTTGACTTTGACATTCGAAAACACGGGGTGTTACACCTGTCACATACGTTAAAATAAAGTCAATACATAAAATGTAAAGGTGAGCATACAAGTTTGATAATAGCATAATAGAGTTCGAAATAGTTTACGCATAACCAGCACGTACACAGAGGAAAACGAAGCACGCTAATTATCGACATGGATCTATCGATACCAATGACTGCGGGTTGACTGCCCGAGGCAGTTTGTAATACATGATTACCACCGTAATCCATGCAAGTAATTGTCCTTAACAACCCCCGTGTGAACGGGTGCTGAGTCCAAACTATAGTACTATCGTCGTTAAGGCAGGTAGACAGCATTCCACGTGTAAACATAACAACAAGCATTCATTTAGTCACGTAATACATGCGGTAACGGTTAGCGCTTGAAATAATTGAGTAGTGTGTTCGATTGTGATTTAGAATAAGTAATGTATGTAACACCCAAAAGTGCTAAAGCAAAAAAGGTTCGAGTATACTCACAGTGATTGATGGATTGAAGGGAGCACTTGAGAGTAGGGTTAGCCTGAATAGTTCGATAGCATAACAATAAGCAACGCGTAAAACGTAAACAAGTGTCGGAGGGTCGGACAGCCTGGTCGACGGATGGTAGGTCCGATCAGACGGCTTGATCGTTCGGTTAACCAGTCCGTTCGGACAGTCTGTCCGGTCGGTCGGTAGGCCGATCAGATAGACTGTTCGAGTGGATTGTTTCTTCCTTTGAGGAGGATGTGTTTGTGTATGATGGCTTGACCTTTTGAGGTTTTCGTTGTAGTATTTGAAAACATTGAAGTATCCTTACGTTTCAGGTCGACCGATCGAACGGACCGTTTGATCGGTCGGCTTAACCGATCGGGTAGGTACTTCAACAACAGTCCTTAGAGCGTCACCTGGTCGGACGGCTCGACCGATCGGGTGGCACTCCAACGAGTTGAACAAGTTGCAAATCAATTAAGTGTTGAAGCATAGTATCTCATGATCCGAAGAGTAATTCTAATCAGACCGTAGTCCGATCGAACAGCACTTCGTTCAATACTAGACTTCATGAATTTGTTAAAGTGTGGGGCCATGTGCTAGCCGATCGGTTGGCCTGGTCGATCGGCTGGCTTATCCGATTGGCTGGGCTGTCCGTTCGGACAGCCAGCCCGATCGGTCAGCTTCCTGACCTGGTCGGCCGGTTCGTCTAACACTTGGCTGCTTTGATTGCTTGACGTTATATCGAGGTACTTTGACAATGAGTTGAACCATAGAACCCTCGTTCTTACTTGTTTCTCCTGCTCAGACAGGAATCACCCAAATCCGGCCGGTGAGCTGTTCGAGACGGAGTTTAACGTTTAACCCGAAGTCGGTGAATCTCGTGGATAGAACCTGAATCTTGAACCACACAACTACTAGGATGGTAAGTGAGTCGGTTCAAACTCCGTTTCTACCGGTTTGAAGGCATTGAGTGTAAAAGAGTTGAAAGAAAGTTGGAAAACATCCTTTCAATCCTTTTCACCGTGTAAATGTTTAGATCTATGATAAATCTTTGTTTGTTTATGTGGAAATCAGCTAGATCCAAGTTATTCTTGGTGGATTGAAGCCAAAACATGAAGTTCTTCAAGAACACCATGATGACATCATCCTTGAACACTTGCATCTTGATGATTTCACGGTTAAAAAGTAAGATTTGAAAGATAGAAAGGTGTAGGAGTGTGTATAGATCAAGAAAGTACAAGATTAAGGATGAAATCTTACCGGAATCGGAAGGAATCTGAGAAAAGGAGGGGAGCACGAGCTGGTCGGTTAGAGGTTTCCAAAAGTAGAAAGTTTGAAAGTGACAAGGGGTACTTATAGGCTTCCAAAAGAGGAAAGGGCTGGCCGATCGGTCAGGCACCCCGATCGGACAACCTGTCCGATCGGACAGCAGTCCGATCGGCTGGGAGCCTGATCGTTCAGCTGCCTGATTCGAGCGTTCGGTGCGACGATTTTCGATATTTCGATTTCGATTGCAATTGATGAGAATACGATAGAGTTTCCTATTCAAATTACTTTTAATCCCAACCACTATATCTAACATACAATCACCTATGTCTCGCGCTGTCTTTTCGCCACCAATTATCATAATTCGATTTTGATTGAGTTTCGAGTTTCGATTCGAGTTTCAATTGATTCGATTGATCACCTCACATAACATAAAGTAAACGTGCGCAGGTAACACATAAGGCACACACACACGTATAATAACAACCAAGGTTTGCGTAATTCGAGTTTCGAGTTCGATGATGATTGGACTAGCTCGATTATTGATTAATTGACTTTATCGCGTTGTTACTTCCTATCATTCACAGTCGTTTAGCATTTCGCATTGATTTGATCGTTCGATTACTTTGATTAACAACACTTACTCCACATAATACAACTAACGTAATAGCAAACATAAAATTGACTTTGACTTTGACATTCGGTAACACGGGGTGTTACAGCCTCCCCTTGTTTAGGGAATTTCGTTCCGAAATTAGGCTGAAAGCTGTACATTACCGTGAATCACGTTGAGAACCTTCTCTCTCTAGATTTTCACTTGAACAACTGCGGGTACTTCGCCTTCATGTCGCTTTCGAGTTCCCAAGTGAACTCTGCGCCTCGTTTGCCTTCCCATCGGACTTTCACAATAGGAATGCGCGAGCGCCTGAGTTGCTTGGTTTGGCGATCCATGATTTCGACAGGCTTCTCCACGAGTGTAGCGTTTCGTTTATCTGAAGGTCGTCGAGAGGTAAAATCAAATCATGCTCTGTCAGGCATTTTCGGAGGTTTGACACATGGAAAGTCGGGTGGACGTTACTGAGTTCCTCCGGTAGTTTGAGTCTGTAGGCAACTTTTCCGATCCTTTTCAGAATCTTAAAAGGTCCAACATATCGAGGCTCTAGTTTCCCTTTCTTGCCGAAGCTGACAACACCCTTCCAAGGTGATACCTTTAGGAGTACGTAGTCGCCAACGTCAAATTCCAGGGGCTTGCGTCTTTTATCGGCGTAACTTTTCTGTCTATCCCGGGCTTTCGACAAGTTGTCTCGAATCTGGAGGAATTTGTCAGTCGTTTCTTGTAATAGCTCAGGACCGGTTAATTGCGAGTGACCGATCTCGTGCCATACAATAAGTGATCGACATCTTCTTCCATATAGGGCCTCGAATGGTGCCATCTGGATGCTGGTATGATAACTGTTATTGTACGAGAATTCGACTAACGGCAGGTATTTGTTCCAATTACCACCAAAGTCTATGACACACGCACGGAGCATGTCTTCAAGAGTACGGATCGTTCTTTCAGTCTGTCCGTCGGTTTGAGGATGGAATGCGGTACTTAGGTTAAGCGACGTACCGAGAGCTGCTTGAAACGTTTCCCACAATCGCGACGTAAACCGAGCATCACGGTCAGAGATGATGTCACGAGGCGTACCATGATTACAGATGATCTTGTCGGTGTAGATTCGGGCTAATCGTTCCACCTTGTAGTCTTCTCGTATTGGCAAAAAGTGGGCTGATTTGGTCAAACGATCAATGACAACCCAAATGATGTCGTGACCTGATGACGTGGGTGGAAGCTTGGTTATGAAATCCATAGCTATACTCTCCCACTTCCATATAGGAATTGGCGGTTGTTCGAGTAAGCCAGAGGGTCTTTGATGTTCAGCCTTGACCCTAGCACAAGTCAGGCATCTTCCGACATAGAGAGCGATATCCCTTTTCATACCCGGCCACCAGTACTTGTAACGAAGATCCTGGTACATTTTATCGGCACCGGGATGAATAGAATGCCGAGATTTGTGGGCTTCATCCATTAAAATCTTTCGTAATTCGGTCCGCTTAGGGATCCAAATTCGGTCCAGAAAATAGAAGATCCCATTTGATTTGCTTACAAGCTGAGCTCCATCATGATAGATTCTTTCTTTCTTCAAGGTGCGTTCATTAAAGCAAGCATGTTGGGCTTCGCGGATGAGGGTTTCGAGATCGTGTTGGGCTTGGGTATTACGAATACTGAGCAAATAACTCCGCCTGCTGAGTGCGTCGGCTACGACATTTGCCTTGCTGGGTGATAACGAAACTCGCAGTCATAATCATTGAGGAGTTCTACCCATCGGCGTTGACGCATATTGAGTTCCTTCTGATCAAAGATGTGTTGTAAACTCCTGTGATCGGTGAAGATCGTACACTTGGTACCATACAGGTAGTGTCGCCAAATCTTTAATGCAAAAACAACCGCGCTTAGCTCGAGATCATGGGTTGTATAGTTCTTCTCGTGGATTTTGAGCTGTCGAGAAGCGTAAGCTATAACCTTGTCCCGTTGCATGAGAACACAACCAAGACCAAGGTTGGAAGCATCACAATAGACAATGAAATCGTCGTTCCCATCGGGCAATGAGAGAACAGGAGCATTGCATAGCTTATGCTTGAGGGTTTGGAAAGCAGACTCTTGTTCGGTTCCCCAAACAAAAGACATGTCTTTATGTGTAAGAGCGGTAAGCGGCACAGCGATCTTAGAGAATCCTTCGATAAATCGTCGATAATAGCCCGCTAATCCGAGAAAAGAACGGACTTCAGACGGGTTCTTTGGCGTAATCCAGCTCTTAACTGCTTTAATCTTCGCAGGGTCGACATGGTACCTTGACTATTCACTATGTGACCCAGAAACTGAACCTCTTCTAACCAGAATTCGCACTTGGAGAACTTGGCATAGAGTTGGTTCCCCTTGAGTAACTCGAGAACCAAACGTAGATGTTGCGCGTGTTCGGCTTTCGATTTGGAATAAATCAAGACATCGTCGATGAATACGATGACGAAACGGTCAAGATATGGCTTACACACGCGTTTCATCAGATCCATGAAAACCACGGGTGCGTTGGTTAAACCAAAAGGCATAACAACGAACTTATAGTGGCCGTAACGAGTGCGAAAGGCAGTTTTGGGTATATCTTCTTCCTGAATACGCAACTGATGATAGCCTGAGCGTAGATCGATCTTTGAGAAACACGTAGCTCCTTGTAGCTGATCAAACAAATCGTCGATGCGAGGTAGAGGGTATCGGTTCTTGATGGTCAACTTATTCAATTCCCGATAGTCGATACACATCCTGAACGACCCATCCTGAACGATAATCATAAAGATGAAAGGTGTAAAATTTTGTTAGGTTGTTGATGGTGGCTTCTGCCATTGATAAAGATGAAAGGAATTGATTAGGAGAAGATGATGATGGATAGGCCATGTTATAAGGAAAATAATTTGAATTCAATCACAATCTCGATAACATGGTCTATTGGTTTAACTATCACATTTCAAAGCAAAGGGCACAGGTTCGAAACCTGTCACCAGCGTTTTTTTAATTAAACCACAGGGGCAATTTGGTCATTTCACCCAAAGCTAATAGAATAATTGGATGGAGTTAAGTTCGTGGACTGTAATAGTTACAAAAGTGAAACCATAGGGACCGTTTTCGTAATTTTTAAACTAATGAACTGAAATAGTGATTTTTGACAAACCACAGGGATGACAACGTAATTAACTCTTTTTAATTAAATAAGTGTTGGGTTTTATGATATTTATTGTAAAGTTATAAGCACAAATAAAATAATACTTTAAAGAAAATAAAATATAAAAAATTATATATACGACATTTACCTAAAAGAGTGTGTTCACCTACAATGCAACGTACTTTGGTAAACTAATTTAGTTTTTGAGTAAACTGTCATTTTGGTCCTTGAGGTTTGGTTACTTTTACCACTTTAGTCTAAATCTGAAATCTTTTGCATCTGATCCCTGTGGTTTCACTTTTATTGCCATTTTAGTCCAAAAATGAAATCAAGTCATATTTTTCAAATTAAATCCTGCTATTTGTCCTTTTCTTCAGAGGCAAAATATTCATTTTTTATTTTATTTAAAGTTTCTATTAAAACAATAATCTTTTGTAGATTCTACCGTCAAAAGATGCCCAAAATACTACTCAAGATTCAACCCAAAAAAGGGATTAATAGCACACAATCCACAAGATTACAATTTTATAAACATATTAACACAATATTTTTTGAGTTCATCCCAAAAGGGCAAACCCATGAAATCAAGCTACCGGATGTCAAAGGTGGACATGCTTGCTGGAGGAATGTGAAAGGTTGAGATGTTGGTTTTCATTGCAGCTCCTTGTTCTACAAATAAAGAGGCCATTTGGGTAAATACTACTGAATAAAGGATTGTGCATAGCCAAATTGGAAGGAGTCTCAAGATGCATTTCACTTCTTCAACTTGTGTTGCTGTACATAGGCGCCATGGGTTGTTGATTTCCACAATTTCAGTTGAGTTTTCCTTCGAGGTGATAACCGCGGCTCTATCCAAGAATCTGGTTTAACAAAAAAAATATTAATAGAATCATTATAATCTAGCCAAAAAAAAAGCATACTTGATTTTTAATATTAATAGTTAAATATCTTACTTAAATCCTTTGGTGTGAAGAATATTTCTGCTGCCATTGTTGGTATTTTCTTTGCCATCAACTTCAAATAACTCATCTCCATCAGAAGGGATCACAACCAATGTTTTAAAAACCGGTAAATATCGGCCGGTTATACCGGTATTACCATTTTTGGATGTAAATCCGGTCCGACACGCCTCGGTAAGTAGGAAAAACGACATAGACTTTGTACCGCCGATAAAATCCGGTATACCGGTTTGAACCGTTATACCGGTGCCGTCTCAGGTATGTTATGGGGTTAGGATTTTACTTTTTATCATCTCATCTTCATGTTTACTCTTAGCTTTAACCTAACAACTTTTAATATTTTATCTCCATCGAACAAAATTCAAAACTTGCTTCATCACTCCATCATTCGTGACTTGTTCCAGACTTCCATCACCCTATCGTTCGTTCCAGATTTCCATTTTAATCCAATTTTGGATTATTTTTTGAGTTAATGTTGTAATTTATGAAATTATACAATTAAATAGTTAACCCGGTTGAACCGCCCGGCACAACCCGGTTCAACCGATTAAACCATTTTTATGCCTAATCCAGTATGATTAAAAAACCGGATTTTAAAACATTGATCACAACTTTCCATTTCCTAATTGAAGCAACCACAACTTGACAAAATCATGACAAGGGATTCCCGGTGGGTACCTGTATCTTGGTGTGCCAATAAGGAACTTCAAGATTAAAGCTTTATCATTCTCTCTAAACAAGAAACAAAAAAACCCCAAAATGTAGTGAAGAAGAAATAGGGGTGTGGTGGGACACACAAAAGATTATTGTTTTAATAAAAGATTTAAATAAAATAAAAAAGAAATGACCATTTTGCCTTTGAGGAAAAGGACAAAATACCAGAATATAATTTGAGTATGATGACCTGATTTCATTTTTTTGGATTAAAATGGCAATAAAAGTGAAACCACAGGGACCCAAATGCAAAAGGTTACAAATTTGGACTAAAATGGCAAAAGTGACCAAACCTCAGGGACCAAAATGGCAGTTTACTCTTAGTTTTTTAATTTATAAGTACGTAGGGGGACATCATGTCCCGCATGGCAGTTCAAGGTTGGAATTGAGTAGGGATGAGCGTGGTATGGGTATCGTACCGAACCGGTATCGAAATTTGTCAAAATTGGGTACCGGTACTGAAATAGTCGGTAGGGTACAGTACCGATACCGGTACCCGTATTTGAAGGTAGAATTTGGTATTTTACCGGTACCGATATCGAAAATGCCAAAAAGTAGGTACCGGTACCGAAAAACAAGTCATAGATGTCTTGTCCGCTCAACTATCCTCTAAACTGAATGCATCACCCAACTCATAAATATCTCCATCCTCTACATAATACCTCCCTCAACAGCACCAGCACCTCTAGCATCACCACCTGCATGACCAACTCTCCCTGAGTAGCACCACCAGCATGACCAACAACATGTCCACCTACATTTCCACCCATAGGTCCTCTAGCTCTACAACACCTAGCAACATTCCCTGGACCAAAACCAACAGGTCTAGGGGGTCTAACATCTACTAATCTAGGGCCCTACGGTGTATCTCTTAGGATCTCCATCTGACCTAATGTGGCTCTCTGAATATACTTTGTAGGAGCAATCGACGTCAAATATTGCCACGAATCTGCTAGAACGAAATCCAACTGATGTGCTATCTTAGTAATCCTAACACCACCACAAATGCTAGCCTGAGGTGTGCGAGATCTATGTAAAGAAAAGTAGGAAGCTAATACATGTGCAAGCTAAACACAGTGGCACGTCATCAAACACAACATATAGAATGAATTCGTCAAGGTGCATCTCTCTCTGCTGTCTCTCCTACATGTAATGGTCTGGCATACTATTCGGTGAACAAACTAGATAAATGGATCTCTAAACCACTGAGCACGACTATCCCTATGACAAGAATAATTTCATACTGTAACCTACCACTCCTGCAACTACTCCTACGATGCATCGTCTCTCCTAAACTCATCCAACAACAAACTCTCATGATCATACTTAACCTAAGTATATAATCCTGTAGCAAATGCCCACTATCACATAGTCAATCTCACCTGTTGACCACCTAACTTGAAGATCACTATATCATTCACATCTAAACCTACATACGATATCTGGAATGAGAAGGTAGGATAGAACTCATAACACAATTCTCTGTAGGTATGTCTCCTAAAACCTAACAACCTCAACCATCTGGGCGTAAATATATCTGTCACCCTCTGTCAAATCTCAAGCTGATCCTAGACCCCAATGGATAGTCCTTATAGGAATGAATTCCTGGCTACTAACCTATGCAAGAAGCTATACTCGTGGGTATTAGGGGCAAACTACAACCACCTATGAGGGTGTAACGGCTCATAATCCAGACCAAAAGGCTGGTCTGGTTGCCCCTCTGCATCTGCTCCTGCCTCAGCATGGCCAGGAGGTCCTAATGGAATAACCACCTCTAAAGGCTCTACATGAATGGGCTCAGCATGAATAGGATTAGGATGTACCTGAGGTGAAGGGGTATGCTCAAAGTCTTATGAGTGATAAGATGGTGTGTCAGAATCGGATGAATCATGAAGTCTCTTGACCCGTCTGCTAGGTCCCGCGCGCGATGAATATGCTATCTACACAAGATTTTAGCATATGAGGCCAAAAAAAAGAGTGATTACATATTATATTCAATTCTAGGGTAACAAATGAGATACTACGAATTATGGGTTTAAAGTGTTCATCTAAGGGCTTACGACCCGTAGACATTCATAAGGTGCATGGGTCATAGGCATTTAAATTTTGCAATTATACACAAACAACGAGTTATCTACACATTTGAATACATGCTCTCCTCAAAATAGTTACCCTAGGTGCCCATAAAACCAGCTCTAATAACAACAAAACACATATCCGTGCGGCATCATACTCGTCAATTTTCATCAAATCGTCTTCAAATTTTTTTATAGTTCAAGACGTTTTATTTTTTGATTTTCACCCGAAAACAACCTAGATTTGAAGGAGTTAGCTGATGAGGGGGGTTTTACCCAAGGGTCTCCAAATCTTAGGCCCGTAATAAGACAAAATTCTTTGGGGCCGAAAAACAACGTATGTCGACCAAACTGATAACTAATACCCTCTTTTGGGTTAGTAGTAGGGATCTAATGTTGTGCAATACCAAGCAGTATTACGCTCTCATAAGTAACAGATTATATATCCAGCCAAAGACCAATCCATGTCTCTCTAAACTTAATTTCTATCGACTTTATCATTTTTCCTTTTATTTCCTCTAAAATATTTGTATACTATTAATTTAAAACAAGGTTAGGCATTAGGTAGTTGTACTTCATGCTATTAAGGTTTTCCTAGCTATTTGTATGTGTATCTTGAGCTATGTGGTTTGTAACTTCAATTTATTTATATACTATTAATGAATTTGTAACATTTGTATGAATGTTTGGTTGTAAATTGTGCTTAAGTGTTTGTACCTTAATCAAATAATTTGTATGCATGTTTGGTTGTAAATTGTGCTTAAGTGGTTGTACCGTAGTCAAATAATTGTTTCATTATCTTACCAAATTCAATCTGTTTTGTATTCATGTATGGTTGTAAATTGTGCTTAAGTGGTTGTGCCCTAATCAAATAATGGTTTCATTATCTTACCATATTCAATCAGTTTGATCCATTCAAATTTGTGTTGTTTTATTTGTAAGTTATTATCATTTATAATTATAATAATCTAATTAATTTAGCCAAAATCTTGTATAAATATAATTTGCAACATATTGATGCAATGGTTGTTGTAATGTATGCGTTATGGTTTGTATAGTGGTAATGATATATATTATATATAGATTACGATGAACCTGTCAAACGGGAAAAAATAGACGTGGGTTCATCGTAACGCGCGAGTCCTAGATCAACTTAGTTATTTTATTCTATGTTTTACGTTTTGGTTTAATTTCTTCGCATTAAATTTCAGTGTCGATGGTCGTTAGCAGTAGTGTGGTATCAGTGCTCGCCCCCGCCGCAAGCAGGGGTACTTAATACTAGTTTAAAATATTAGCGAACGCAACTCTTACTTTAATTCTAGCTTAGTTCTTCTTCTACAAACAAAAAAATATTACGTTGACTTATTACTAATTAACACATGATTTTAACTTATATATTTCGTAATTATCAAGCGAATGACATCATATCTTTATACATATGTGTATTATTAATTAACCGTTCTAAACATATCCTTATACTAACATAATCTTACCATTTAAACATAACTAGTTATAAAAAGTGTCGCCGCGTTGCGGCGAACTTTTTTTTGTTATTTAGTCTGTGTTTATATATGTTTGAAATCACTATGAGCGCATTGCACACGGAATCGCTGACAAGAATAAAAAGAAAATGTAGAAAAAAACACTAAAAAATAACCGAAAGAAAATCAACTAAAAAAGTTGTATGGTAATGATGTTGTTCGGTAGAAGCCCGTAGATGTGCAAATAGTAATTGGTACCGGTACCGAATTTCCTGAACCCAAAGATCCTAAGTACTAGTTCGGTACTGACGTTTGGCGTTCCTGGTACCGGTTCGCTATCGGTTTTTACCTTCATATACCGATATCGTAACTGGTATTTTCAATACCAATACCGATTCGGTATCAGTTGGCACCGAGCTCATCCGTACCCCTGAAACTAAAAAAAAGTTGTACGATACCGTTGGTGTTCGTACGGTACCTACGATCAGGGATGAGCAAATGGTAATGGGTAGCAGTACCAAATTTCTCGAACTAAAAGATTATCAAACTCAATCCGGTACCGACTTTTGGCGTTTTATATACCAGGCTGGTGCTGGTTTTTTTACCTTCATGTACCGATGACGAACCGGTATTTTCGATACAAGTATCGGTTAACACCAAACTTATTAGACTTAAAAAGTATAGGAGATAATAACAATTATAATATTAAGATAACAAAACTAAAAAAAAAAAACTATATATAGTATTTTAGAGTAAACTGCCATTTTGGTCGCTGAGGTTTGGTTACTTTTTCCACTTTAGTTCAAAACTCAAACCTTTTGTATCTGGGTCCCCGTGGTTTCAGTTTTATTGTCATTTTGGTCCAAAAATGAAATCAGATCATACTTGTCTTATAAAATCCTGCAATTTTGTCATTTTTCTCAGAGGCAAATCAGGTCATATTTGTCTTATAAAATATGGTATTTATTTATAAAAAAGAAATGATCATTTTGCCCCTGCGGAAAATGACAAAATAACAGGATTTTATAAGACAAATATGACATGATTTCATTTTTGGACCAAAATGGCAATAAAACTGAAACCACAGGGACTCAGATGCAAAAAGTTTGAGTTTTGAACTTAAGTGGCAAAATTGACCAAACCACAAGGACCAAAATGACAGTTTACTCAGTATTTTATTATATGATAGTGCACTGTTCATTTCATTTGAAATTAACATATAGGAGAATATATAGGAGAATTACCAACATAATTAAATAAGTTGTGAATACCTTAATACATATACCTACACATTTCATAAAACTAGACAACTAAGGGGAGGGGGTGGTTCACTAGTGATAGAATTTATCACTCACAAGCACCAATCAAGTTCCGCTATGTCATCGACCATTTTTCCATCACTCACAACCTTTTTTAGTGGGGGTGGTCATCACTCATCACCACACCCAACAATTTTCCCCCAACCAACAATTCAACTCACAAAACCAAACCATCACGAGTGAAGATAATAACGAAAACGGACTTCGTTGAAAATATAACGCGTTAATGTTTATACCGGCGATGGCCCATCACTCGTTATATATCATTCCGTTATTATATAACGGAACCGCCCCGACAGTCCTAACAACATAAGTAATAAAACAAGGGACCGTTAAACAATTAATATAATCCTAACATAATCTTTACATCTAAACAACTAACAACATAAGTAATTAAGTTGTGAATAGCATAACATAATTCAAAAATTTAAATAAGGGACCGTTAAACAATTAACATCATGTAATTAGCAATAATTTAAACATAAAACTTTATTCAAATACAATTAGCTTCAACGTCATCTATCTTTAATCAAATATAATCATGTAATTACCAATAATTTAATGGGCTAGCTAAAACGATAACCAATGATAGGGTAAAGATCAAATAGGAAGTTTAATTTTGATAGAAAGGATAGGAAGTAATCCTAGCCTTACACGTGGTAAATTAGAAAAACAAGTGGGAAGGGTATTTTATTCCAGTAGAAACAATATTATCACCATTCATCTTCTTCTCCCGACCCAACCCAACCCAACCCAACCCAACCAAACCCTATCTTCATAACTAACTGCCCCCGTCACCCACACCCCTCACCACCACCATCTGACAACCACCGGCAACCCATCACCCTTCGAAAACCAACACCATCCACTCCCACCGCTATCAACCACCACTCATGTCATTC
The DNA here is from genome assembly GCF_002127325.2 of Helianthus annuus. NCBI lineage: Eukaryota > Viridiplantae > Streptophyta > Magnoliopsida > Asterales > Asteraceae > Helianthus > Helianthus annuus. The sequence continues at coordinate 57,575,723 of NC_035445.2, forward strand.
ATTCGACCACATAAATCAGGTACAAGAGACTGCTGAAAACGGAGATATTGATTTGAAATAACGAAATGTTTTCATACGACATTATTTTTATGTGTTTTAGTCCATTGCGTTTTAGAAATAACACTTTCTTTTGTGTTTATAGGCCATTGCGTTTTAGAAAAAAGACATTTCTTTGTGTTTTCTGGCCATTGCGTTTTAGAAATAAGACATTTGTTTGTGTTTTCTGGCAATTGCGTTTTACAAATAAGACATTTCCTTGTATTTTTGGTGCATTGCGTTTTAGAAAAATGTCATTTTTTCCATTGCGATTTACACAAATGGGTTTTTTCCATTGCGTTTTACGCAACTGGGTTTTCAAAAAAAAAATCGAAAATATAGCAATAGTATACTCGTTTTAAAGATAAAAAAAACGCTTGTTTTTTTTGGTGCAATTTTTATAAAAAAAATAATATCGTATGAAAGAGTTATTAATGTTTAAAAAATTGGGGGGGGGGGATTGGAGGAGAGAGAAACTATTGCCTTGGATTGACTAGAATGTCCATAAACAAACCCACGCGCCTCTTTTCTTCCCTTCAATTTCCATCATTTAGGTGTTGTTTATTTTTTCTGAGGTAAAATATCTGAAGTCTGCGGACCACATCTGCAGACATCTGTAACAGAAGAGGTGGACCAAACCTCTGCAGTCTGCAAGAAGAAGATTGTTTGTAGTATGTAATTATCAAGAATTTCAAAATTAAGAGGAAAAAAAGATGAACAGTGGAATGGTTGTGTTGTTTCAGGGTTTTTTCGAGAGGAAGAACTAAGAAAAGTAGATGAAAAGGAACATGTTTATTCATTTTACCTTCAAATCAATTCAATTTCAACAAATTAATCGAATACACACCTGTTTGTGAAACCATTACACCGTCAAAATCCTTTCAATTTCAACAAAAATCATAACAAATTAATCAAATACACACCTGTTCGTGAAACCATTGAGGTGGCTGACGACGGTGAGGAGGCCGGGCGACGGAGGGAGAGGCGGAGAGAAGAAAAGGGACGGCTGGGAGAGGTGAAGAGGCAGATGAGGGTGGTGGTGGTTAAACCACAGTCGGTGGTGGAGGCGGCGGTGGCAACTTGAGTGGTGGAGGAGAGGTGGTGGAGGAGAAGAGGTGAGAAGCTAGAGTGGTGGAGGAGAGTGGGTGTCGGCTGGAGTGGGGCGGCGGAGGTAGAGGTGGTGGCGGACGGTGGGTGGAGGAGAAGGGGTGAAGGAGAAGGGGTGAAGAGGTGCTAGGGTTTTGTGAAGAAGAAGATGTCTGCAGACCCATGAAGACATTGGTCCATGTTTACACCAAGAAGTGGTCTTGCAGACCTTTTTTTAATGAAAGGTTTTCAAGAAAACAAACAGTCTTCAGACCCAAAGGTCTGCGCGCGGTTTGCGCGGAGCAGACATAAGAGGTTCTGAAGACCTTTTCAGGAAAAACAAACACCACCTTAATCTTAGCCCTTGATTAAATAAATGGATGATCAAGATTACTTACTAGCCTTCTTAGCCAAATAAACTTCCTATTATATCCTAAGCCACCAATGATAATCATTTAATTAGTAATAATTTAAATTTTAAAAGAGGTTGGAAAACTTACGGGCCGTGGCACTAGCAGTGGGTTAGTTTCAACGTCATCCATCTTTTCGTCATCCATTTGAAAAACGGGTCAGATCCTATATTCAAGCAACACCTCGCCGTCCGATTACGTGTGTTTGGGCTGAATTCCGGGTTTGGGTTTGAGAGATATAAGACCCGACGACGACGACAACCCTATTCCTTCGAGAGCTAGGAGATCCGACGACCAAGCAGCCCGTTTTGTTTGGAGCAATGCAAGGGTAGATCCGACGACGAAAACCCGTTTCGTTTGAAGTCCGGGTAGATCTAACAGCGGCAACCCGTTTCGTTTGGGCGGCGAGTTTTCCCGAACTGGAGATGGCGACCTGCACAATAGCTTGAAAGGCTTTCTTGCCTGCCCAAGGTGAAAGTCTAGAATGTCTTACACTAAAACCGTTGAACCCCCGACCCGTTCCGAAACTGTGCATAGTTTGGAATTTAAATTTACCGTTTACTTCTTAATTTATAGCCAAAACCGAAATTGGGTTCTTGATGATTTGGGCACAATAAGAAGAAAACCTAAAATAGGCTTTATCGTCACTATTTCATCTATCACTCTTCATATTGATACATCCGCCATCAATCAATTAAGGTACTTGTTATGTTCTCTCATTCACTTCTTTTATTCAACTTATACATTGTGATTTGGTAAATATCATCAACATACGACACAAGAACCTAGCTACTTCTATAAGATTTGCCTATTTAAGCCTCTTAATTTGAGGTATAACTAGGTTAATAAATGCCTGTTAGAGCATTTTCTCCAAAGAGTTTTGGTTGTGGGTTGCAGTTGTTTTATCTTGAGGTGTTCGATCAATTGCCCAGGTGAAAACATGGATTCTTTTTTTGATATCTTTTGTGTGTTACTGACTCTTCTCTGGTTGGGGATTTGGGTTTTTAATAATTAACTTATGTGATATTTATGAATTATGATTAGTTAACATCTGTGTTTTGGGTAATAATACTAATAATAAATGAGAAATTGAAAGTTAGGTTATGATTAGCTCACTTAATATCTATGTTTCGAGATTACTTTGAACAATTTGTAATGTATTTTGTTACCAGAATTAGGTCTTAGTTATGGTTTATTTCTGGAGATTGGAGATATTCTTTAATTTAAATGTTTGTATAGGTTGCAAGTCATTGAGTCACCAGAACAAAAGATTAAACTTATTAAAAAAAGTACTGCATATTCATTTAAGATATCTTATATTAGTCTAAATCTGGTCTTTCTCAAGTAATCAAGCTAAATTACTTGTTAGTTGATGTTTATGTCTATTAATTCCTGTTTGCTCACATATATGAAGTTTGATTACTAGTCATTATCTTCAAGGGTTGCATTAGTTAAAGATGAATTTTTGCTATGTTTCTTTTGGTCTAGCTAATAAGGTTTTAGTTATGTTCTTAATTATAATTGTACTACAAATACGAGCTTAGTTGTTTTGAGATGTGATAAACATTCGTTTGAGAGTATGTTTATGTGTATACGGCTAACCGGCGATACTTATGGTGAATGTGATCATAAAGAGGTTGTTTAATGTTTATCGCTAATGGTTCTTAGTGTCTTACACTGATTTTGAAACATCTTGATGAATCCTTAAGATAATGCTTCATACGAAACTATCATCTTCAACATTTTGTATTATATTTTAGAGTTAAATGCCATTTTAGTCCCTGTGGTTTGGGCTGTTTTGCCAGTTTAGTCCAAAGGTATCATTTTTCACCTGTGGGTCCAAAAAGGTTTCACTATTGTCATTTTAGTCCACTGGGTTAACTTCATCCATTTTTTTTGTTAACGAGAAGGGCAATTCGGTCCTTTTATATGTAATTTTGTTAACTAGAAGGGCAATTCAGCCATGCCATATAAAATGACCGAATTGCCCTTCTCGTTAACATAAATAATGGATGAAGTTAACCCAATGGACTAAACTGGCAACAGTGAAACCTTTTTGGACCCACAGGCGAAAATGAAACCTTTGGACTAAAATGGTAAAACGGACCAAACCGTAGGGACTAAAATGGCAAAACGGACCAAACCGTAGGGACTAAAATGGCATTTAACTCTATAATTTATTATATGCAGGATTTTAAATTCTACTTGAGATTGTTCGGATAAAAAAATCCAGTTTTATATTATAATCCTGCGAAGCCAATAACTTGAAATTTGGGGAGTCTGCCAGCTATCCTGATGCCTAACCTTGTCAGCGAATCCAAAACCCCCATTTCTTCATCAAAGCGTAAATCAGTACGTTCATACATCAATCTTTTTTAACTGAATTCTATCTTTTACCACTTACCATTGCATATTATGTGTGTTTTTAATGAGCTCCGCCCATCTTTGTAGGTTTTCTTGCACCAATGGTGGCTGATAAAGGTCGAAAAGGAGCCCAAATTGGGCGTTGGAGGCTTTGTTAACCGAGAGTAAGGGGTTTATTTTTCTTATTGATTTCCTGTAAATTTTAATTAGTTTATCATTACATCTGATGATCAAGTAGGAAGCCTTAATTTGAGTTTTGGATTTATGTTTCTAGAGAAACTTTGATCATGTATAGGATGATTCTAAAGTTCAATCTGTCATTGCGATAAGTTGATTAAATTTGGGGAACAAGGGTATTATTAGGTCACGTTATACCAAATATTTATTACACCATCACACAGAACTTCCATCTAAATAGGGGAATTGACCTGTAATAATCCCATAATCCCAACTACAGGTCATTGGCCATTGACAGTCCCACCTTTAAATATTCCCCACACCAGTCTGACCTTTCACCTATTTTTCCTACACCGGTCCCCCGTTAAAAAAACTTAACGAAGTTATGTTTTTTCCAAATTACAACCAGTTTTTTTACGGCTTTTGATCAGCACAACGATATGAGTCCATTGATGTAAAACGTACCTCGAAACGGTGCTCCAAACGATGAAAACGACGCTTCAATTCGGGTGTTTAAATTTCCAATTAACAAAAATCAAGTTATTTGGAGCACCATTTCGAGGTAAGTTTTACATCAATGGACTTGTATCGCCGTTCTAATCAAAAGCCCTAAAAATATGTTTGTAATTTGGAAAAAAGCTTAACTCCGTTAAGTTTTTTTTTTTTTTTTTTTTTTTTTTTTTTTTTTTTTTTTAACGGGGACCGGTGTAGGAAAAATAGGTGAAAGGTGGGACTGGTGGGGGGAATATTCAAAGGTGGGACTGCAATGGCCAATGACCTCTAGTTGGGATTATTACAGGCCAATTCCCCATCTAAATATATGTATAATGATATATCCAAAAAGATTAACTCATTTGAAACATCTCTAGTAATCTCAAGAGTATTGGAGGTCTTGCTTGTTATACTCATACTGTAATTTTTAATACCTCAGGACATTCGGAACACGGGGAATGCGACTTTTTGGCTCTCCATCAACCAACAAGAGGCAGAATGTTAACATTATTGACGACGGAGTTCAAGTTTATGGTTCTGCAGCAATTGCCAAGAGGCATGATAACAACACTCTTGAATCAGTAGATGGCATCATCATCCGGATAAGTGGTTGTATAAATAAGTCACGAACACTCTCTTACGGTTTCTCACCTGAGGTATCATCACCTCTTTGTTTTATAATTCTTATCCGCATTTACTGTACGAAAGCTTGTTTTTAATCGGAGTCAGGCCTCATATCACAGTTTTTTCACAGGTCTGTGATAGTTTCCTTTCTGGGTTTCCGTGTAGCTGGGAAGATTATGCCTCTAAATCTTCCCATGATAGATGTGACGACGATATAACAAAACAATCCTTGCCTGCGTCTTTCGATGATCTTCGAGTCACTCATGTACGCCACTTATTGATGTCAGGAACTGATTCTTGTGCTTTAAACAGTATTATTTTCGGAGATATCATGAAACATACTGAAAAGATTCTTAATCAAAGTGTTCCGTCAGTCGAGAAGATCTCCAGGAACTCTATAGAAACCGAAGCTGATCACAATGAAGATGATGTTTCTTTGTCAAATTTAACTCAGAAGATAACTGGAGAAGATAGTAAGATTGCAGTTGATTCACACATGATAAAATCTGAAGAAATTGAAGATGGTTTTATGCCGGATGAAATACACAATATAACCTATGAAAAACAGTCGAGGATATTACTGAGAAGATATCCCCTAAGGTCCAGGCGAAACAGAGAAAACACTTGAAGTTGATGAGTGATCAAAGGTTATATGCTGAGGAACATGATCCAGTAAGCAGTTTTTTTTATAAGCATTGTGTAAGTAGAGTTGTATTTTATCTAATATTTATAAATATCTGAAATTAGAAAGAACATCTTTTGGACGAAGAGAGAGAGAGAGAGAGAGAGAAAGAGATGATGGGAAAAAAACGCGAAACCCGGTTACAAACGGTAAACACAAACGCGGAAGCAAACTTCGTTTGACCAAGAATTTTCCCAAAATTGAATGAACCTACGAGGATGCAAACAAATTGGGTATACCAACTACAATCTAAACAACCCGAAAACAATAATAACAAGAACACCAAATTTTAGCGTGGAAAACCTCTAATGAAAGGAGAGTAAAAACCACGGGACTACTAGAGCCGCTTCAAATCCACTATCACCAATTAGAGTAATACAAAGTCTTCCCTAGGTGTACTAGAGGCATACAATAATCATCATACACTTGGAATCAACAACATCAAGCATATGGAATCAAATACAAAGTCAAAAGAAGGAATATCATCAAAAATTTTCTGCAGCAAACAGAGGCTGTGCAGACAGACTTCCAGACGTGATTAAGACAAACTGACCGTTGGATAAGGTCGTCCTGATGTTGTAATGACTGTGTCTAAAAATCAGAGCGATCCAACGGTTCAATATCCGGGAAAACGACGACCTCTGCAGCTAGGTTTTAAAGTGACGGAAATTGCTTCTTCTTTTGTGTGACTTTGTGTGTGTGTTGTTAGGGTGTTGTTTTTAATGAAACCCCTGCTACTCCTTCTATCCATACACAAAACATAAGAGTGGGCCATAAAAATAATTGTTGGGCTTCCTCACTGGCCCAAAAACCCAACAATTCTCCCCCTTTTTGGCCTATGAGGAAGAGTTCGCCATCCCGGCGATTGAGCAACATATCTTCAACTTCTCCCTTGCCAAAGATTTTGTCAACATATCGGAACCATTATCATCGGTATGAACTTTATCAAGTTTGAACAACTTGTCTTCAAGAGCATCTCTAATCCAATGATACTTCACATCAATATGTTTTGTTCTCTTGTGAAACGTAGAATTCTTAGCAAGGTGAATGGCACTTTGATTATCACAAAGAACCACGTAGCGCTGTTGCAGAAAGCCAAGCTCCTGCTTAAACCTTTTCAACAATAACAGTTCTTTGCATGCTTCTGTTGCTGCAATATACTCAGCCTCAGTTGTAGACAAAGCAACACACTTTTGCAGTCTTGACTGCCATGAGACAGCTCCCCCTGCAAAAGTCATCAAATATCCAGAAGTGGATTTCATGTTGTCTTTGTTTCCCGCCAAATCAGAATCAGTATAACCAACAAGCATTGGCTCTTCATTCCCAAATGTTATACCCAATTTGGAAGTACCACGTAGATACCTAAGAATCCACTTAACCGCATCCCAATGCTTCTTACCAGGATTTGACAGAAACCGACTAACAACACCTACTGCATGGGCAATATCAGGTCTTGTACACACCATTGCATACATCAAGCTTCCTACAGCTGACGCGTATGGAACTTTATCCATGTCTTCAATCTCTTCCTTCGAAGAAGGGCAATCTTTATTGGTTAGTTTAAAATTGGGAGTAAGAGGTGAACTAACCGATTTGGCTTTATCCATGTTGAACCTGCGAAGCACCTTCTCAATGTATTGCTCTTGTGACATGTGCAACTTCTTTGAAGCTCTATCTCTAGTAATCCGAATACCAAGAATCTGTTTTGCTGGCCCCAAGTCTTTCATAGATAACGACTTGCTCAATTCCTTCTTCAGCTGAACAATTCTCTCGGCATTCTTGCCTACAATCAACATGTCATCAACATAGAGTAATAAAATGATAAAATCATCATCACCAAACCTCTGAAAGAAAACACAGTGATCTGAAATGGTCTTTCGGTAGCCTTGCTTCCCCATAACAGACTCAAATTTCTTGTACCACTGTCTCGGTGCTAGCTTCAACCCATAAAGACTTTTCTGAAGCTTACAGACATAGTCTTCTTTACCTTTAACCTGAAAACCTTCAGGTTGCTCCATATAGATTTCTTTATCCAAGTCACCGTGAAGGAAAGTTGTCTTGACATCCATTTGCTCAACCTCAAGATCAAGACTAGCTGCCAAACCAAGAATCACCCGAATGGAACACATCTTCACGACTGGAGAGAAAATCTCATCAAAATCAATACCCTTTCTTTGACTGAACCCTTTAACCACCAATCTGGCTTTGTACCTAGGCCGCGAGGTATGTTCTTCAGTCTTCACTTTGTAGACCCACTTGTTCTTCAAAGGTCTTTTGCCCTTGGGCAACTTTACTAACTCAAAGGTATTGTTCTCATACAAGGAATTCATCTCATCTTGCATGGCTTCAACCCACTCCCTTTTATATTCATCTTCCATGGCCTCTTCATAACACTCGGGCTCTCCCCCATCAGTGAGCAAGACATACTCATTAGCAGAATAACGGGTGGAAGGATGACGGTTTCTTGTAGACCGTCTGAGTAGGATAAATGTTGGCATACCTGGTACTGGTAACTCTGGATGAGGACTGTGACAACCCTCACAAAACCAGGTATCCGTACGACTTAATTAACTATTAATTGTTGCCTAATTACTGTGCTTAACTGAGATTTCTGATAAACTGCTACTTGATTGTTGATACTTGTACATATCTGCATCATACTTTGATTTTTCCGTCACTGCATTATTTACTTACTGAACTCTAGTGACAAACATGATGCACAAAAGCACAGTAGCATTTGAACGGATAACCTATGGAACATGCTGATATAGCCAGCATCAGGCAAACACTGCCTCTAAAGGCCTGTATGAGCCAGAAATATTTTACTACACCCATAGTGTGTGTAGAGATACAAGGGTTGTATAATTGCGTCTCTAGGAATAAGATACAGAGATTGGATGTGCCTAAAACGTACTCTAAGCACAAAACACAGCATTTTTATTTACATACTAGCTTCTAGCTAATTAATAAAGTGCCAAAACATGGGGAATTATTCCTGACACTTTGCAGAATAAATTGTGTCGCTAAAAATATTATTTACAACGCTTAAAGGATTACTTAAGCACTTTAACGGATTACTATCCGACCGAACAACCGGACTATACCCGGAACATAAAAATATTGCTAGAAATATTATTGGTATTTTTCTGAGCCAGTTAGGGTCCCTGATTACCCTAACACCCGCTTTATAACGCATTAAACAACTAACGGGGTTAACCATTAAAAGTAACCGACTTAGAGTAACTGAACGATCAAGACCCAACCGGATACCCCCCCCCCCTAATGAAATCGGCCAAAGTGATGGGACAAGGGGAGTACACTTTTAATTATTTAATTAGATTTCGTGGATATCTAGGGCATGAAACCGATGGACGATAGCGCTAAAATTTCTCTTTATAAACACACACACTCCACACAAGATCACACACACACAAACCAACACACTCTCTCCCTCTCTCTTGGGTTCTCGGTCGAGAACACCCACATCCATCCATCATATTTTCGGTTCTTGCTTTGCCATTCCAAGTGTACACAAGTGTCGGGGATCACATACGGGGAAGCTTGAAGCAAGCGGAAGTTGAAGGACCTCGTTCATTTGCTTTTATCCACGCCATTTTCGCCAAAGATCTTTCCTAGCCCCGAGCTAGAGGTATAACATTTAAAACTTGTTCTTGATCGTATCTAAAGTGGTTAAAAGGATTTTTAACGGTTAAAAGTCGGTAACCCATCTTTTGAATCTAAAAAATCTACAAAAACTCGAATATTGTTGGTTAAAAGCATATAACGCGTGTAAAAGTCATAGTATTCGAATATGTTGGTTATTGAGACCCGGATGTGGTGGCTCCTATCATCGTTTAACCCGACTTTGTTAAGATCCCGAATCTTGACATACACTTGTTTCTTTTGTACAAGGGTTAAAAGGTGAAACTCCACTACACGGGAAACATGAACTTGTGTAAAAGTGTTTCGACATTAAAAATAGTATTTAAAACGAGCCGATCTACGTATGTACAAGTGGTACATTCGTAGAACCAAGTGTCGAGAAAATCATGTTTTATAAAAGTTGGATAACATGCTAACAAAGATGATTTTTATAAACTACAAGTGTATAAACACTTGTGAAACGAAAGATCCGACAAAATAACAATTTTTATAAAAATTGTCGGGAAGTTGTAAAGAATGATTTGTTCCAAAAACGGGGTTTTTGCAAGACTAAACTATTTTATACATAGATCCACTAAATATAACGAGATCTACACAATAGTTTTTAGAAAAACTACAAGTTCATGTAATAATGTGATTTTACATACTAGTCTACAAGTTTAATGCGTTGGAACTAGTTTGAAGTATCGGAAATTGATTTGGTTGATTTAAAGAAATTGTTGAATTGATTTGTAAAAGAAAATGATACGCTTGAAAGCGTGGCCACCTCCAGTTACAGGGGAAACTCTGGTGAAATTTTCTAAAATATAACACTTAGAATTATTTACAAGTGTTAAACTACTTTTGACATATTTTCAAATATATTTCGCCATGACTTTATTTACAAATATTCGGAGGTGGGGTTTCCACAAAAATAAACGTGATAAATATATATTCGGTAAATATATTTTTCACAACACTGTTTATGATTATTTTGTGAAAATGTATAAATATTATTTTTAGAGTAAAAATAATATTTACTAACTTTGTCGAACCCAAAATAATACAAACGCTTATACGACAAACATATAAGTTACAACGGTAATTACTATTACCACTAAATCGCCAAAACGTAACTTACACTTTATAAGGAAATATTCACGAATGCGTATCTTGTCGACGTATTATTTTGGAAATTATTATGTAAAGAGAAAATATATTATTTTTGAGAAAAATAATTATATTTTGGAATGAGAAATAAAATATATTAAGTGAGACTTAATATTATAAACGCACATGTATTAATTCCCCCATCCTTGGGAAGTAGATTTTCTACCAAGTATATACGCGGAACGGTTGTCTAACTGTTTCCCGAAAATGTAAACTATAAAGCTAAGGCACGGCCATCCGTCTAATAGAATTAGCACATGTAGGTCGTTGCGCAGCAGTTGGATATTTGGATTACTTGGTATTGTGACGCACTCACTGTGAGTTCATGTCCCCCTTTTCTCTTAACTGTTTTCAGTTTTATAAACTGCGGGGGTGAAATACATGTTACTATGATTTTGAATACTTGATACATGGTATGGTTAGCGTAAGGAGGTTTACTACTTAGATCATGTGAGTGGGTAGGCAGAACTTGAGGCCATTAATCCTCGTAGTAGGACCGAGGGACAGGAGCGGTAGATCTATCTGGGTGTAGCGAGCCCAGCCCCAGGTCCAGCATAACGGACCTCGGGGTGACTTAGTGCCCGACGCATAAATCCGCTAGGTTTGAGTCATCCCTACTTGCACTTCACACATATCAATGGCCTTGCAAACCATTGGTGATCTCTTTTTCCTTATTGGCTACATACCAGGTTTTTGATAAAGATAAAGGTTTGTTTACGCACTTTCGCATGAACTCGCTCAACATTATTGTTGATTTTTCAACTTACATGTATTTTAGGAAACTAACGATCTGGCGCGGTATGGCATGTTTTCCGCTGCATTAGGCCCGAGGTCATCCAGGGTTCGAGGCTTGTGACTCTTTCCTGGACAAGTCACAGTCCCTGAACCATGTTTACTTTAAGTTTGCATTTGTAATGTTTAGACAAGATATGGTTGTTGGGTGTTAACCCGTTAAGACAATGTTTAATATTTTTATTATCAATGGATGATCTTGCATATTTTAATTCATATAGCTTTGTTATGATTAAGCTATGGTATTAAGGAGTCACACCAAATTAACCACGCTTCCGCAAAGCTAGGGTGTGACAGCTTGGTATTAGAGCTCTGATCATAGCGAACTAGGATTCCTTCTCGAGTCTAGACTATGATCACTAGGGCTCTCACGAAAACATTTTTACTGCATACCACTTAAGTCCAGATTCAAAACGTTTTTATAAACAAATGTTGAGCATATTTTATTTATTTTTAGGCTCAGTCTGGGAGGCTGAGGCTCGGTCTGGGAGACTGAGGCTCGGTCTGGGAGGCCGAGGCTCGATCTAATGGATCGAGGTAGTTTGCTAGTGGGACTAGGGAGTCAGTCTGGGAGGCTGGGAAAGTTTGCTAGTGGGACTAGGGAGTCAGTCTGGGAGGCTGGGAAAGTTTGCTAGTGGGACTAGGGAGTCAGTCTGCGAGGCTGGGAAAGTTGGCTAGTGGGACTAGGAAGGACAGTCTGGGAGGCTGGGAGGCTAGTGGGACTAGGTGGATTATGTGATTATTATTTGGTAACTTATGTGATTACCTGATTTACTGATTATTTGTGCATACTTGTGATTGTGTTACAGACACATGGACACATCAGACACCGGAGACTCAGATACCACTGGACCTCTACCCATAGTGTCGGATGACATTGTGTCATCGGAGCATGAGGTGCATACCTCAGACTACACGAGCACGGACGATGATGACTTCCAGCCGTTCGCTCTACCCGACGATGCTGATGAGCATACTGATGACTCCTTGCCCTTCGCTTTACCCGAGGGTGCCCATGAGCCTATTGATGGCGATCCTGCTGAGTATCTTCCCCTTGTTGTGATTCCAGCTCCGATTCCTCTTGCTTCTTATCCAGCACACGAGCTATTACCAGACGCCGAGGCTGACGGCGACATTGATCTCTACGAGGACGAGCCTTTTGAGGACGAGGTTCCTGATGCAGCCCCTTTACCCGCTGGCGGTCTCTTGATGATCGCTGGTGCCCCAGCTGGAGACTCGCTCGTCCATTCACCAGTTCCAGACTCTTTTGAGTCTGTGGCATCTGCTCCGTCTCACGAGGTGAGCACTCAGCATTTTGTTCATGACTCGGACCCTGATCAGGCATCTTCTGCCGCCCCCATTCCGAGCTTTGTGTTCGAGCATGACGATATTGAGGATTCCGATCCCGTTTTTCCTTCAGGATTTGATCCTGACCGCGATATTGAGTATATTCCTATGGACCAGCATATGGAGGACCCTGTTGATCCTGTTGATCCTGCTGATCCTATCGACCCCATTGATCCAGAGTTTGATTTTGACATGGCTTTTGACGACCCGGAGCCTGCCGTAGCCCCAGAGCAGGCAGCTGCTTTCGATCCTGTGCATGAGCATGACTTGGTACATGCTGACGTACCTGTTGAGCCCGTTTTGGCTGACCCGCCTGTTGGCGATCTTCCTGTTGATGATGTCCCTTTAGTAGTGGCTGATCATGCTGTTGATCCTTTTGTTGACCCACCTTTGATTGCTGACATCCCTGTTGACCATCATATTGATCATGGTGATCCTGTCATTGCTCCTTTTGATCCTGTACCCATTGAGCCTGAGCACGCTCTATTTGCAGAGCATATGAATCCACCCGATGAGGAGGCTCAGCACGGTTGGATACCGGCTGACGAGGATGTTCCACCGCTTCCACCACATCACACTGAGGCACATCATACTGATTTCTCATTTCAGATCCCACCGTTTGTACCTCCAGCAGGGCTTGGAGAGGGCTCTTCAGCTCACCCCTTTGGGCACATACCGATGCCTATGCCTTTCGTACCTCAGATGACATCTGTTCCATCTTCTGTTCATGTAGCACCATTCGATCCCACCAGCATGCCACTGCTTTGGTCATCTTCCTCACCGATGCCACCTACTGATCCATATCATCCATTCCATATGGGACATACCATAGAGGACGTCTTGATGTCCTTTGTCCATCAGCATGATTCCCATACACAGCGACTCCAGGAGCTCGAGAGAGCTCAGCTATCTTTTGGTCCATATCATGGTCAGACATCCTCATCTTTTCAGCCTTTTCGATAACTACCCCCGGACTTTGCTGCCCGACTTTCGACTATGGAGCAGCAGATCGCTTCTGTTATTCACACTCAGCAGGCGATGGAGGAGGACTGGCTTCATCTACGCCGCTTACTCTACACTCACTTTCCCCCTCCTCCACCCCCATCCGCATAGAGCTCATCGGTGCCATAGTGGTAGACGATGGTGAGACGACCGCGATTGTGACTGCACAGCCTTTTGGAGACCATCTAACGATACTGATTTTTGTTGATATTTGTTGATGTACTGGATGTATGTGACACTGATGTGATATTGTTTTTGACAGGGGTGATGTAGCCCCTATTTGATTTGTGATTGTACGATACAGTGACGTACTGATACCCTTACCGCATTATGGTCTCGATATATATAGCAATCGCCGTATTCTCACCATATCTGATTCACTTGATTGCTTATTTATGTTTAGTGACATGGGATGTTGTATGTATGATATTTGCAACATGGGATGTTGGGACATGGGATGTTGTATGTATGATATTTGCAACATGGGATGTTGGGACATGGGATGTTGTATGTATGATATTTGCAACATGGGATGTTGGGACATGGGATGTTGTATGTATGATATTTGCAACATGGGATGTTGGGACATGGGATGTTGTATGTATGATATTTGTGACATGGGATGTTGGGACATGGGATGTTGTGTGTGATATATTGATAACATGAGATGTTATATGCTATTACTATTACTATATACGTATGTTTATTATGGCCTAATCGACGTACGCATCTTTAGAAGATGGCACCAAGACGTCAACCGCAGCCGATTCCCACTACTCCTGAAGAACTACAGCAAGTTATTGCTGCCGCCATTGCTCAATATGCTGCCTCGCAAGGAGGACCAAGCGGAAGTAGCTCGAACATTAACGGCAACCAAAATCCTCCTCATGGTAACCCTAAGTCATTAAGACATACCATGGCCTAAATGGATTCCTTTAGCAGATGCTAATGTCGTTCCTATGATGTAATGTATGTGCAGGGTGCACCTACAAACAATTCTTGGACTGTAAGCCCATAAACTTCGACGGCACAGGTGGCGCTGTTGCTTTCGTTCGCTGGGCAGAGAAGACCGAGTCCGTACTTCGCATGAGCAAGTGCGCATTGGATCAGCAAGTCACCTACATCTCAGGGCTATTTGTGGATGGAGCCCTATCCTGGTGGAATCTACAGGTCCAGACCCTTGGCGAAGCCGCAGCTTACGCACTGACCTGGACAGAGTTGAAAGAGCTTATGCGCAAGAAGTACTGTTCTCGCGCGGAAATTCAGAGGTTAGAGACTGAATTCTGGCACCTAAAGATGGAAGGTTCGAAGATAGCTGAGTATGTTCAGAGGTTCCACGATTTGTCGCACGTGGTACCCTATATGGTTATGCCCGAGTTCAAAAGGATTGAACGCTTCATCTGGGGATTGGCTCCTCAGATAATCAGCATGGTGACTTCTTCCAAACCTGCAACCATCACAGAAGCCATTGATCTGAGTGTGGCTCTCACCGAAGAGGCGATTCGGTTGAACAAGTTTGATGGGGTTGAGCCCAAGAAGAAGGAGACTCATGTGGAGTCATCTGGTGGTAATAAGCGAAAGTTTTCGAGTTTCAAGCAGAGCACCGGGATGGTGGTTAAAAAGGGAGAATCGAATGCGCCAGCTCAAGATTCAGCTGGTGGTAGAAAGAAAGGGAAGGGATACATGGGTGCACACCCCAAGTGCAACTCATGCCAAAAACATCACTCTGGTCGTTGCAGCCTGAGAGTTTGTGAATCATGTGGGAAGACTGGTCATACGAAGGATTTCTGTTGGGCTAATGCTGGCCGGGGAGGCCAAGGAGGAAATGGGAATAAGGACAACCGTGGTGGTGCTGGGAACCGCCCACAAGGAAACCTGGGAGGTGATGGGAACCGTGCCAACAATGCTAACCAAGCAGGCGCCATGAATCGGAACCAGGGAAACCATCAAGCTGGAAACAATGGTGGAAACGGGCAGAGGCCCGGATGTTTCAACTGTGGAGATCAAGGGCATTTCAAGAGGAATTGACCAGAGTTAAACCAGGCACGCGGAAGAGTATTTAACATGGAGGCCAGGGAGGCGCGCCAGGATCCCAATGTAGTCACTGGTATGTTCCCTGTAAACCAACGCTATGCATCCGTTTTGTTTGATACTGGTGCCGATTATAGCTTCGTATCGCTAGAATTTAAGAACATGCTTGGTTTAGCCGCTAGTAAGTTAGATATTCCCTACTCGATCGAATTAGCGAATGGGAAGTTAGTAGAAGCTAACGAGGTGATTCGAGGTTGCGTAATCGAACTGGGAGAGCGTGAGTTTGCTCTCGATCTACTACCAGTCCAGTTGGGAAGCTTCGACGTGGTAGTAGGGATGGATTGGTTATCGAGTAATAAAGCGGAGATAGTTTGTCACGAGAAGATTATTCGTATCCCGACCGATGATGGTGAGACCATTGTTGTTCATCGGGAGAAGCGTGAGACGCCGTTAAGGATGATTAGCTGCCTGAAAGCAAGGAAGTGTTTGAAGAAAGGATGTGTTGCTTTTCTAGCACACATTGTGGATAAGAAGGCTGCTGAGCCAAAGATCGAAGACATCCCTGTCGTGAGGGAGTACCCAGAAGTCTTTCCAGAAGACTTGCCTGGCTTGCCACCTCAAAGGCAAGTGGAGTTTCGCATCGACTTAGTTCCAGGCGCTGCGCCTGTGGCTAAGGCACCTTATAGACTCGCTCCGTCTGAGATGCAAGAACTGTCGACACAACTTCAAGAGTTGTTAGACAAGGGTTTTATCCGACCAAGCTTCTCGCCTTGGGGAGCTCCAGTTTTGTTTGTGAAGAAGAAGGACGGTAGTTTCCGTATGTGCATTGACTACAGAGAGTTGAACAAGCTGACGATCAAGAATAGGTATCCCCTGCCAAGAATCGATGATCTGTTCGACCAGCTTCAAGGTTCAAGCTTCTATTCAAAGATCGATCTTCGATCCGGATACCATCAGCTACGGATACAGGAGGAGAGTATCCCGAAGACAGCCTTCAGAACTCGATATGGACACTACGAGTTTCTCGTTATGCCGTTTGGTTTGACAAACGCACCTGCAGTGTTCATGGATTTGATGAACCGAGTGTGTAAGCCATACCTGGATAAGTTTGTGATTGTATTCATCGACGACATCCTGATTTATTCGAAGACAAAGGCTGAGCACGAGCAACATCTTAGAGCCATTCTGGAGCTGCTAAAGAAGGAACAATTGTACGCCAAGTTCTCTAAGTGTGAGTTTTGGCTACGTGAGGTGCAATTCCTTGGGCACGTGGTGAATGGAGATGGAATCCACGTGGATCCAACCAAAATCGAGGCGATCAAAGATTGGGAAACGCCAACGACGCCAACCGAGATTCGGCAATTCTTGGGTTTGGCTGGCTATTATCGAAGGTTCATCGAGAAATTTTCTAAGATCGCTCAACCGCTAACGCTCCTCACGCAGAAAGATAAGAAGTTTGATTGGGGAATCAAACAGGATGAGGCGTTTCAAACATTGAAGGACAAGCTTTGTAACGCGCCAATATTAGCTCTACCAGAAGGCACTGATGATTTTGTGGTATACTGCGACGCATCGCGTCAAGGATTGGGTTGTGTGTTGATGCAACGTCAAAAGGTTATCGCCTACGCATCACGCCAACTGAAAGTGCATGAAAAGAACTATACCACACACGATTTGGAGCTAGGCGCAGTGATTTTTGCCTTGAAGATCTGGAGACACTACCTTTACGGTACAAAGTGTACAATCTTTACAGATCACAAGAGCCTCCAGCATATATTCAACCAGAAGGAGTTGAGCATGAGGCAAAGACGATGGGTCGAGTTGTTGAACGATTACGACTGCGAGATCAAGTATCATCCAGGGAAGGCGAATGTGGTCGCCGATGCCCTAAGTCGTAAGGAAAGGATCAAGCCCATAAGGGTTAGGGCTATGGAAATGATAATCCAGACCGACCTTTCCTCACGCGTTCGTGCAGCACAGAAGGAAGCTCTCAAGGAGGGAAACCATGAGGAAGAATATCTCCGTGGGATGGAGAAGATTTTGGTGCCAAACAGGGAAGGAACGTTGTGTTTTGAGAAAAGGATTTGGGTTCCTCTGTTTGGTGGTTTAAGAGAGATTATTTTTGATGAAGCTCACAAGTCGCGGTACTCTATCCACCCTGGAGCGGATAAGATGTAACAGGATCTTAAGGATTATTACTGGTGGCCTAGGATGAAAGGCGATGTTGCTATTTACGTGAGCAAATGTCTAACTTGCGCCAAAGTTAAGGCGGAATACCAGAAGCCTTCGGGACTTCTGCAGCAACCAAAAATTCCCCAGTGGAAGTGGGAAGAAATCTCCATGGATTTTATTACGAAGTTGCCAAGGACGCCAAGAGGCCATGACACTATCTGGGTGATAGTGGATCGCTTAACGAAGTCAGCACACTTCTTGCCTATCCGCGAGAAGGATCACACAAGCAAATTGGCTGAAATCTACATGAGAGAGATTGTTACACGCCATGGAGTACCTCTCTCGATTATTTCTGATAGAGACGGGAGGTTCGTATCGAGGATATGGCAATCCTTACAGGAAGCTTTTGGCTCAAAGCTGAATATGAGCACAGCCTTTCACCCGCAGACCGACGGTCAGAGTGAGCGGACGATTCAGACGTTGGAGGACATGCTGAGAGCATGTGTTATGGATTTAGGCGGTAGCTGGGATAAGCATTTACCCCTGGTTGAATTTTCATACAACAACAGCTACCACACCAGTATTGGTGCCGCGCCATTCGAAGCGTTATATGGGCGCAAGTGCAGGTCGCCGCTCTGTTGGTCTGACGCAGGTGATAGACAATTGGTAGGTCCCGATGTAGTTCAGGAAACTACAGATAAGATTGCGCAAATCCGAGATCGCATTAGTGCGGCTCGTGACCGTCAGAAGACCCACGCAGATCTGAAAAGGAAACCTCAGGAGTTTGAGGTTGGGGATATGGTTTTGTTGAAGGTATCACCCTGGAAGGGTGTGGCACGCTTTGGGAAGCGTGGGAAGTTGAATCCGCGCTACATTGGTCCTTTCAAGGTTTTGGAAAGAATTGGGACTGTAGCATACAAGTTGGATCTACCTGCCGAACTGAATAATGTTCACGATACATTTCATGTATCCAATTTGAAGAGAAGTCCAACTCAAGTTAACGTTGCCATTCCTACCGACGAAATCCATGTTGATGACACGCTCCACTTCGTTGAAGAACCTGTCGAGGTCACGGATTGGAAAGTGAACAAGACCCGCCGGAGCAGTGTCAAGCTTGTCAAAGTTCGCTGGAATGCTAGACATGGTCCTGAGTTCACCTGGGAGCGTGAAGACCGAATGAAAGAGAAATTACCCCACTTATTTCCTAAGAACCCTGCTTCTACAAGCAGAATTTAAAATTTCGGGACGAAATTTATTTAACGGGGGGAGAATGTGACAACCCTCACAAAACCAGGTATCCGTACGACTTAATTAACTATTAATTGTTGCCTAATTACTATGCTTAACTGAGATTTCTGATAAACTGCTACTTGATTGTTGATACTTGTACATATCTGCATCATACTTTGATTTTTCCGTCACTGCATTATTTACTTACTGAACTCTAGTGACAAACATGATGCACAAAAGCACAGTAGCATTTGAACGGATAACCTATGGAACATGCTGATATAGCCAGCATCAGGCAAACACTGCCTCTAAAGGCCTGTATGAGCCAAAAATATTTTACTACACCCATAGTGTGTGTAGAGATACAAGGGTTGTATAATTGCGTCTCTAGGAATAAGATACAGAGATTGGATGTGCCTAAAACGTACTCTAAGCACAAAACACAACATTTTTATTTACATACTAGCTTCTAGCTAATTAATAAAGTGCCAAAACATGGGGAATTATTCCTGACACTTTGCAGAATAAATTGTGTCGCTAAAAATATTATTTACAACGCTTAAAGGATTACTTAAGCACTTTAACGGATTACTATCCGACCGAACAACCGGACTATACCCGGAACATAAAAATATTGCTAGAAATATTATTGGTATTTTTCTGAGCCAGTTAGGGTCCCTGATTACCCTAACACCCGCTTTATAACGCATTAAACAACTAACGGGGTTAACCATTAAAAGTAACCGACTTAGAGTAACTGAACTCTAACTGAACGATCAAGACCCAACCGGATACCCCCCCCCCTAATGAAATCGGCCAAAGTGATGGGACAAGGGGAGTACACTTTTAATTATTTAATTAGATTTCGTGGATATCTAGGGCATGAAACCGATGGACGATAGCGCTAAAATTTCTCTTTATAAACACACACACACTCCACACAAGATCACACACACACAAACCAACACACTCTCTCCCTCTCTCTTGGGTTCTCGGCCGAGAGCACCCACATCCATCCATCATATTTTCGGTTCTTGCTTTGCCATTCCAAGTGTACACAAGTGTCGGGGATCACATACGGGGAAGCTTGAAGCAAGCGGAAGTTGAAGGACCTCGTTCATTTGCTTTTATCCACGCCATTTTCGCCAAAGATCTTCCCTAGCCCCGAGCTAGAGGTATAACATTTAAAACTTGTTCTTGATCGTATCTAAAGTGGTTAAAAGGATTTTTAACGGTTAAAAGTCGGTAACCCATCTTTTGAATCTAAAAAGTCTACAAAAACTCGAATATTGTTGGTTAAAAGCATATAACGCGTGTAAAAGTCGTAGTATTCGAATATGTTGGTTATTGAGACCCGATCTACGATGTGGTGGCTCTTATCATCGTTTAACCCGACTTTGTTAAGATCCCGAATCTTGACATACACTTGTTTCTTTTGTACAAGGGTTAAAAGGTGAAACTCCACCACACGGGAAACATGAACTTGTGTAAAAGTGTTTCGACATGAAAAATAGTATTTAAAACGAGCCGATCTACGTATGTACAAGTGGTACATTCGTAGAACCAAGTGTCGAGAAAATCATGTTTTATAAAAGTTGGATAACATGCTAACAAAGATGATTTTTATAAACTACAAGTGTATAAACACTTGTGAAACGAAAGATCCGACAAAATAACAATTTTTATAAAAATTGTCGGGAAGTTGTAAAGAATGATTTGTTCCAAAAACGGGGTTTTTGCAAGACTAAACTATTTTATACATAGATCCACTAAATATAACGAGATCTACACAATAGTTTTTAGAAAAACTACAAGTTCATGTAATAATGTGATTTTACATACTAGTCTACAAGTTTAATGCGTTGGAACTAGTTTGAAGTATCGGAAATTGATTTGGTTGATTTAAAGAAATTGTTGAATTGATTTGTAAAAGAAAATGATACGCTTGAAAGCGTGGCCACCTCCAGTTACAGGGGAAACTCTGGCGAAATTTTCTAAAATATAACACTTAGAATTATTTACAAGTGTTAGACTACTTTTGACATATTTTCAAATATATTTCGCCATGACTTTATTTACAAATATTCGGAGGTGGGGTTTCCACAAAAATAAACGTGATAAATATATATTCGGTAAATATATTTTTCACAACACTGTTTATGATTATTTTGTGAAAATGTATAAATATTATTTTTAGAGTAAAAATAATATTTACTAACTTTGTCGAACCCAAAATAATACAAACGCTTATACGACAAACATATAAGTTACAACGGTAATTACTATTACCACTAAATCGCCAAAACGTAACTTACACTTTATACGGAAATATTCACGAATGCGTATCTTGTCGACGTATTATTTTGGAAATTATTATGTAAAGAGAAAATATATTATTTTTGAGAAAAATAATTATATTTTGGAATGAGAAATAAAATATATTAAGTGAGACTTAATATTATAAACGCACATGTATTAATTCCCCCATCCTTGGGAAGGAGATTTTCTACCAAGTATATACGCGGAACGGTTGTCTAACTGTTTCCCGAAAATGTAAACTATAAAGCTAAGGCACGGCCATCCGTCTAATAGAATTAGCACATGTAGGTCGTTGCGCAGCAGTTGGATATTTGGATTACTTGGTATTGTGACGCACTCACTGTGAGTTCATGTCCCCCTTTTCTCTTAACTGTTTTCAGTTTTATAAACTGCGGGGGTGAAATACATGTTACTATGATTTTGAATACTTGATACATGGTATGGTTAGCGTAAGGAGGTTTACTACTTAGATCATGTGAGTGGGTAGGCACAACTTGAGGCCATTAATCCTCGTAGTAGGACCGAGGGACAGGAGCGGTAGATCTATCTGGGTGTAGCGAGCCCAGCCCCAGGTCCAGCATAACGGACCTCGGGGTGACTTAGTGCCCGACGCATAAATCCGCTAGGTTTGAGTCATCCCTACTTGCACTTCACACATATCAATGGCCTTGCAAACCATTGGTGATCTCTTTTTCCTTATTGGCTACATACCAGGTTTTTGATAAAGATAAAGGTTTGTTTACGCACTTTCGCATGAACTCGCTCAACATTATTGTTGATTTTTCAACTTACATGTATTTCAGGAAACTAACGATCTGGCGCGGTATGGCATGTTTTCCGTTGCATTAGGCCCGAGGTCATCCAGGGTTCGAGGCTTGTGACTCTTTCCTGGACAAGTCACAGTCCCTGAACCATGTTTACTTTAAGTTTGCATTTGTAATGTTTAGACAAGATATGGTTGTTGGGTGTTAACCCGTTAAGACAATGTTTAATATTTTTATTATCAATGGATGATCTTGCATATTTTAATTCATATAGCTTTGTTATGATTAAGCTATGGTATTAAGGAGTCACACCAAATTAACCACGCTTCCGCAAAGCCAGGGTGTGACAAGGACCCTCATCTAACTCTTGTTGCTCTAGAATATCATGATTATCAGTACCGTGTTGTTCATCATGTTGAATATCATCTTCATTATGCGGCTCAGAGTGCTGTGGAGGAACTAGATCCAAATCAGTAAGATCATCAGTATGTTGAGGAACTATCTTTGTCTTCTCAATATCTTTCAAACTTTGATCTTCAATAAAATCAGCATCGAAACTTCTTATGAGTTTCTTCGAGATTGGATCATAAAACCTGTGTCCAAACTCATCTCCCCCATAACCAACGAATATACATGGCTTGGTCTTTACATCAAACTTTGTTCTTTCATCTTTGGGAATATGCACAAAAGCCTTGCATCCAAAGACCCGCAAATCATCGTATGAAACCTCTTTTCCACTCCAAACCCTGTCAGGAACATCAAAAGACAAAGGAACACAAGGAGTACGATTAATAACATTTACTACGATGTTCAAAGCTTCACCCCAAAAGGAATTGGGCAACCCTGCATGTGACAACAGACATCTAACCCTTTCAGCCAATGTTATATTCATCCGCTCTGCTAGACCATTCAATTGTGGTGTCTTTGGAGGAGTCTTTTGGTGCCGAATACCTTTCTCTCTACAATAAGCATCAAAAGGACCAATGTACTCACCTCCATTATCTGTTCGAATACACTTGAGCTTCTTCTCAGTTTGTCTCTCAACTAAGGCATGAAACTATGTGAACACGTCTAATACTTGATCTTTAGACTTCAAAGTATAGGCCCAAACTTTTCTCGAATGATCATCGATAAAAGTGACAAAGTACAAGCAACCCCCAAGTGTTCTAGTCTTCATAGGACCACGAACATCCGAATGTATTAAATCAAGTATATTGTCTCTCCTATGTGGAGGGTGACTTTTGAAAGAAACTCCTTTCTGCTTACCTGCCAGACAATGAGAATACTTCTTCAAATGAACATCGTGCAAATCGGGCAAAACATTCTTCTTCAACAAAATAGACATCCCTTTTTCACTCATGTGAGCAAGTCTCCTATGCCACAAGTCGGTCATATCGGCATTCACTAACAAATTGACCGAGTCTTTGGAGATCTTCGGATGTGTTCTGTATAACTTTGAACTTCTTTTACCTTTTGCCACGATCAAAGAACCACGAGTGAGTTTCCAAACACCATCACCAAAGGTACTATGGTAACCATCATCATCAAGTAAACCCGCGGAGATCAAATTGAGTCTAATATCTGGAACATGTTTTACATTATGTAAAACCAACTCCATCCCAGTGTCAAACTTCAAGCAAACATCCCCAACACCTACAATCTTTGATAGCCCGTTATTACCCATCTTAACAACCCCAAAGTCACCAGGTGTGTAAGATGAATAAAATTCCCTTTGTGATGTCACATGACACGTAGCACCACTGTCAACAACCCAACTCGAATCATCACGTGCAATGTTCACCATATCATAATCACAACAAATGAAGAACTCTTCAGTAGCAGTGTTAACTTCAGCAGTATCATTGCCACCATCATCCTTTTTATGATTGTTGTAATTAGCCTTCTTGTTCTCCCTTTTTAATTGTCTGCAAAATTTAATTGTGTGTCCTTTCCTACCACAATGATGACACTCATAATCAGCAAACTAACCTTTGGACTTACTACGATGCTTCCCTTTGTTACTCGGACCTCTATTTTGACTTCCCCCCTGCTTTCTGTGACTAAGACATCCGAATGTGAAGAGGAACCCTGTGATTTTCTTCTCATCTCTTCATTTAAAATACCGCTTTTAGCCATTTCCATAGTAATAATACCATTTGCTGCAGAGTTGGACAATGATGTCCTAAAAGTCTCCCAAGAATCTGGTAAAGTACCAAGAAGCCATAAGCCTTGTACCTCGTCTTCAAACTTGATACCCATTCCTGCAAGCTGATTAATAATACCCTGAAAAACATTCAAGTGATCAGTAACAGGAGTTCCATCATTGTACTTCAAGTTAATCAACTGTTTAATCAAGAAAAGTTTATTGTTTCCGGTTTTCCGAGCGTACAACTCCTCAAGCTTGTTCCACAAAGTACGAGCGTGAGTCTCACCGCTAATATGGTTCAAAACATTATCATCAACCCATTGGCGAATATAACCACAAACCTTTCTGTGCAATATATTCCACTCTTCATCTGTTTTATCACCCGGTTTGTCGGTATTAAAAACAGGCATATAATAATCCTTAACATACAGGAGATCTTCCATCTTTCCTTTCCAAACATGATAATTAGAACCATTCAAATTCACAATCCTACTTGTATTAGCTTCCATCGTTCAATCAAGTTTCAACCCAATAACAAGAGCCAATGGCTCTGATACCACTATGATGGGAAAAAACGCGAAACCCGGTTACAAACGGTAAACACAAACGCGGAAGCAAACTTCGTTTGACCAAGAATTTTCCCAAACTTGAATGAACCTATGAGGATGCAAACAAATAGGGTATACCAACTACAATCTAAACAACCCGAAAACAATAATAACAAGAACACCAAATTTTAGCGTGGAAAACCTCTCAAGAAAGGAGAGTAAAAACTACGGGACTACTAGAGCCACTTCAAATCCACTATCACCAAATTAGAGCAATACAAAGTCTTCCCTAGGTGTACTAGAGGCATACAATAATCATCATACACTTGGAATCAACAACATCAAGCATATCGAATCAAATACAAAGTCAAAAGAAGGAATAACGCCAAAAATTTTCTGCAGCAAACAGAGGCTGTGCAGACAGACTTCCAGACGTGATTAAGACAAACTGACCGTTGGATAAGGTCGTCCTGATGTTGTAATGACTGTGTCCAAAAATCAGAGCGATCCAACGGTTCAATCTCCGGGAAAACGACGACCTCTGCAGCTAGGTTTAAAAGTGACGGAAATTGCTTATTCTTTTGTGTGACTTTGTGTGTGTGTGTTGTTAGGGTGTTGTTTTTAATGAAACCCCTGCTACTCCTCTTCTATCCATATACAAAACATAAGAGTGGGCCATAAAAATAATTGTTGGGCTTCCTCATTGGCCCAAAAATCCAACGAGAGAGAGAGACAGAGACGTATCTACACAGAACTGTCTTTTACAACACCACACATCACACATACCTGAGATTCCACATAAACACCTCTTTTTGCCAATTCAACTTTTGATGGATTTTAATCTAAACCGATCTCTACCCGAATATGTTTATAGGAATGCAATTCACCCAAAGGAAAGGAGAATTCCCTAAAGACCAGTTATTAGTATCTAATGAATATTTGTTTGTTAGGAAAGTCAATATGTATCCATAGTTATAGGCTTTGTTATTCCAATATTAAGAGGGGTGGTTATGTATTCAAAATTTCAAATCAATATACATCGATTCTTAATATAGTATCAAAGCCATGTTTACTAGAACCTAGCTGCCATCCTTATTGTGTTCTTCGATCCATCTGTTTCTCCATTGATAATCAATGTCGACGAGGGTGCATTCGGTTCGGTTACTGATGAAGCCAAACTGTTGCATCCAGTATGTACTGTACACTCGGTTGCCAACATCCAAAACAAAATCAGAATCCTCGATGGTGTGAAGGTTGCCTAGTTTTCGTGGGTGAAATTGTTCAAACTGCATGCATGAGGTTACGCTGTTCTATGACATATTAATGGCATTCCTGCACTGGAAAAGATATAGCAGCGACTTACAAGTTGTGGACCAAGATTGACGCCATAGTTCTTCAGTGGATCTATGGAACGTTAACTGACGACATCTTGGCTAGAGTTCCTGGCATAGAATCAAGGGCATACCAATTATGGATGAAGATACAGGGTATCTTTCATCAACAAAAACTCCCGAACAACGTCTCTAGAACACATTTCACAACCCTAACTCTCGATGCTTGCTCCATTGAAGAATATTGCCAAAAATCAAAGGATTTGGCAGACCAACTAAATGATGTGAATCATACGTTAACCGAGTCACGACTTGTGGTACAAAATGGTACGTGGTCTCCCGACTATGACACTAACGCCCGGTTTATTAATCAATCACAAACCTCCCGGGATGAAGCTATAGACATGATCAATCTTGAGCAACAACGCCAATAGGCTAGGCAGAATCCGCACCCGGCAACCTATGTTACCTACTGTGGCAACCAACCGGTTCCCCCTAACCAACCGGGTAAGATTGTCTCTCCTTTAACTACGTCCTTTATTAATAACTAGTAGTTTTACCCCATACATTGTGGCGAGAATTTGATTATCAGTACAGTACTAACACTCAGTATACCCCAAAATCTTTTGTTGACACCCCATATACGTCCCATATTAGTCGATACATGTGTGTGTTGGGATGAAAATTTGATTATCAGTACATGTACGTTTATCTTTCACTATTACTTTTGTACCGAAGGATATCCCATAAGATTTTATTTTTATTTAAAAACATGTTAATTTTAGGATCTTAAGAAATACACACGAATGTCAAAACATACATGGATAAGAGATCCCATTACATAAAAATCAAACACAACCACAAGCATGTGTTGGGTGAGAAATGTTTTTCTATGGTGTCAATTTTTTTTTGGTACTCGGATTTATAACCTGACGTCAAAACTTTTAGGTTTGTTCGGGTCATATGCTAAAAGTCAATATCATAGTAAACGAATACTGCCATTGAAAAATACACAACGAAAATACAAAGTCATTTAAAATATAAATAATGCATTTTGTACTTGTTCCATACATGTTTTTATGTTTTGATTGTTTACTAGCTTGGCTTGAACCGGCTACCACACTTCGTTCAATCACTAGGTGTCGTATACAACTTCATAGCGGGTTCATTCAATCGCCACTTCATATTTCAAATTACTTGGTTTTTATTTAAGTTGGGGGATTGGGTAAAAAAACAAAGTGGACTTTAATTGGAAATAAGAATTGCGTTTACAATTGGGGGAATTAGATAATGGGTTATTGGGTAATAAACAAACCACACTTCTAGTTTGGAAATAATAAAGTGGGCTTAATTACTAAACACTAATTTTTTTATTTATTGAAACGTTTTTATATTTTTTTTATATGGTCAAAATATGTACAATATTTTAAAAAACAATGAGGAATGAGTCAATTTACAAAATCAATGTTGTCAATCATAAAAAAAAAGACAGTGGGTCGTACTCCATAAACATACCCCCGCCAATGATCACAAGATGTACATAAAACAAGTAGAAAAACATGAAGTGACATACCATGATCGTACTAAGACTATGTGTCATGGTGACATTATTGAGACTATATGTATCATGGTATGTGAAGTGTGAAAAAAAAGTGTACAATATAGACATTATTGAGACTATGTGTCATGGTCATGTGAAGTGTGAAAAAAAAAGTGTACAATATAGACATTATTGAGACTATGTGTCTTAGTCATGTGAAGTGTGAAAAAAGTGTGTATGTAGACCGTTAGTGTTTTTACATTTTAACTTCCTAGGGCATGTGTGTTATGGTAACGTGAAATGTGAAGAATAATCAAACTAATGCTTAATATAAAATAAATCAAAAAATGAAAGGGTGATGCATTGTGTTTCATATATAAAATATCAAAAAACCATATTTTAAAAATGAGCAAACTTGGGGAGCAAGGTATCACAGTTCGCTTCCCTTACATATTCTGAGGGAGGATAAGAAAATCAAATTAACAACAAATATAATAAATAAACATTATACACAACAATACCAATAATAATTATCAGAAAATTACATATGAAACAAGTTTGCGTGAAAACAAAGTCTGTTTTCAAAAATCTTAAATCCCGTTTCTAACTGTCAATATCTTCGGCAATTATATATACGTATTATTCTTTTTTTTTGAAAGGAAAACTTCATTAGAACCGACCAAACCCGAAAACCGGGCGGCCAAAAAGAAAACAACAAACGAATTACATAATCACAAATTTACACCAATCCAACCACGAGATAGGATTGTTCTTTATCCTATTTTTGTACCATAGATACCCTAACGATCTAACTTCGCTGAAAATGACCTCCACCTTGACGTCTTCCCTTGAGAAAATGGACCTATTCCGGGCCGACCAGATACACCAGCACGCAGTAACAATAACACCATGAACGACCGGCCTGATTTTAGCCGTAATACTTCTATCCAAGTGAATTTCCAGCAGATCCTTAAAAGAAAAGGCGAAAATAGGAGCTAACCCACACCAACGGCTGATTTTATGCCACAACTGAACAGCCGTAATACAGGAAATAAAGATGTGATCAACAGTCTCGATAACCTCCTTACAAAACGGGCACAACCCATCCCCAATCTGAATATTCCTTCTAATCAGAGCGTCCGACGTGGGGATACGATTCATCTCGGCTCTCCAAACCAGAATATTACACTTTAACGGAACCCAAGAACACCAATCCATAACAAAAAAACTCCGGTTGACAGCAGCTTTATCGAGAACCGACCTAGCCGATTTGACAGAGAACGAGCCCGCGGGGTCTGGCAGCCACCTCCAATCGTCCTCCTTATTAGCTAACACGACCGTAGATAACTCGCCCATAAGCTCGGCCAGCTCTCTGCACTCTTCGTCTAAAGAAGGGTCATGTCTCCAGAGCCAATTACCTTCCACTCGATCACGAACTACGCACGTCTTAACCACCTCGAGCGAAAATAATGACGGAAACACCTCCTTAAGAGGCACATCTCTAAGCCAGGGGTCTAGCCAAAAGAGAATACGGTCCCCCCTACCCACTTTACCACTGAAACACCTCCGAAGGCTAATATTACCGGTTAAAGATTTGTTGATGACAGAGGCGATGTTGACCCAAACGCCTCCAACAGACTTGTTAACAGGAATCAAAGACCAATTAGAACCGCCCGAGTGTATAGCGTCCACCACTCTGACCCAGAGATTGTCCTTCTCCTTTTTGTACCTCCACCCCCACTTACAAAGCAAGGCCCTATTAACATTAACAAGATTACAGATACCCAAGCCACCCATTTTAACCGGATGGGTCAGTCTCTCCCATGCCACCCAATGAGTCTTTCTAACATCACTAGACCCTCCCCATAAGAATTTTTTAATCAAACGTTCCAAGTCCTTGACGACCTTGACCGGAGCCTTATACAACGAGAAGAAGTAGATGGGAAGGCTGGCCAGAACAGACCGGATAAGCGTAACTCTCCCACCGATTGACAGTAACGCCGACTTCCACAAAGCGAGCCTAGACTCGAAAATATCATACACGGGTCTCCAGTTGTTAACTCGATTCATGTTCGCCCCCACCTTTAGGCCAAGGTATTTAAACGGAAGGGACTCATTCTTGCACCCGACAAGATCCGCCAGGATTTTAACTTCTGCCGTGTCTACCCCAATGCCATAGATGCTGGATTTCCCCAGGTTAATTCTCAGCCCGGAACACACGTGAAAACACCTTAAAATCCTCACAATATTGAGCGCATTTCCGGTATTCCACTCCCCTAAGATAATGGCATCATCCGCGAAGAATAAGTGAGAAAGAACCGGCCCGTCGTTAGGTAATTGGACACCCGAAAAAATACCCTGCTCTGAAGCTTTGTCAAGCATACACGATAACGATTCCATAACAGCCACGAACAGAAAAGGCGAAATCGGGTCGCCTTGTCTCATCCCTTTTGCACATTTGAACTCGAAAGTCGGAGCTCCATTAACCAAGACGGCCGCCCTAGCCGAGGATAAGATTCCCCACAGCCACTTACACCATCTAGCACCAAATCCCATTTGCTTGAACACATCCACCACAAATCTCCAATTGATATTATCGTATGCCTTTTCGAAGTCAATTTTGAATAGGAGAGCTTTTTTCTTGCCTTTTTTCAGCCATGAGCATACTTCATTGATGATAAGAGGCCCGTCCAAGATCAACCTATCACCCAAGAAAGCAGACTGATTGAAAGAAATGACCGACCCCAGGACCTTCTTAAGCCTGTTGGCTAGAACCTTGGATATGACCTTGTTGACAACCCCAACCAGGCTAATGGGCCGATAATCGCTCAGCCCCGAGAGATCTCTAATTTTCGAGATCAGAGCAATAAAAGAGGATCCACACCCGTCGTTAATCTGCCCGGAATCAAAGAATGCCGACATAAGAGCCTCGAAATCGTTCTCAAAAAGGCTCCAATATTTTTTAAAAAAGCGGAAGTTAAACCCATCCGGGCCAGGGGCCCGGTCGTCACCACAACCAAAAACCGCCGCTTTGATCTCGTCCTTCGAGAACTGGCCTTCCAACCAAGAAGCATCTGAGGAAGAGATTTTTTTCAAATTCTCACACAAGAGAGAAGGTCGGGCCTCACATTCCTCCACAAACTTAGATCTGAAAAAATTAAAAACGCCCTTTTTGACTAGCGATGGCTTGGAAACCCAATTATCACCTATACTTAGCCCGTGAATAACATTGGACGCCTTCCTGCAATTAACCATGGTATGAAAGAATTTAGTATTTTCATCGCCCTCTCTGGCCCATCTAACCCTAGACCTCTGCCTCAAATCCATAGCCTTAGAAAACTCCATCTCGGCTAAGATCTTTTTGTTCTCCGACATAACCCATTCCTCCTCCTCAGACAGGTCTCTGGACTCAAGAATGAGCTCCAAGTCTTCCAGCTCATTTTCAGCAACCAGCCGAAATTCACCTTCCTTTTGAATCATTTTATCTCTCCATTCCCTGATCCTTCCACGAATGAAACCCAGCTTTTTAAGAAGAGCAGTGTCAGGATGATACCCGGAGCCAACGAACTCTAAGCAAGCCTTTTCAACAACCTCCGAGAACCCCTCTTTGTCCAGCCACGAATTAAAAATCCGGAAAGGACGTGGCCCAAAATTGACCGCATTAGCAATCAAGATGACCGGACAGTGGTCCGACCACTTACGGGGGAGAGCCTGGACACGAGCCTCCGGCCACTCATTAAAAAAATCCGAGTTTACCAAAAACCTGTCGAGCTTGCTAAGTTTGTTGCCGTTATCCGATCGCCAAGTGAACTGCATGCCCCTCAAATCATATTCAATCAAACCCGATTCGAACACGAAAGCATTCAGATTACTAGCACAGGAAGGCTTGAAGGAACAATTCCTCCTTTCCTCGCGAAAACGAACAGCATTAAAATCACCCCCGACGATCCAGAACCCATCATAACTACTAATCAGAGCCGATAATTCCTCCCACAACGCTTTTTTAGCCGGAATACCTTGAGGGGCGTAAACGTTCAGATAATTAACAACTGAATTACATCCCACAATTTGACCCCTCACCATAATGAAATGCCTATTCTTAACTGACGACACCAGGCGGAAAAAACTATCATCCCATAAACAGATTAACCCCCCCGAAAGGCCAGACGCATCCACCGACTCCATACCAAACCCTTGACTGCCCCAAAAATTCGACATCACGTTTCTGGAAACACCAGACTGTTTCGACTCCTGGATAGCTAAAAAATTGATGCCATGGTCCCGAATTAAGGACCTGATCCACCCAGATTTATGCGAACCCCCAATACCCCTAACGTTAATCGAGAGACAATTCATTGCGGAACCAATTTGATACCTGAAAAAACGACGGAATCTTTAACCATACCAGTGAAGTCCTTGAGATTAACTCCAAGAGCTTCCCCAATGGCCACTGTATTCTCGACTTCCTTGTCCACCCTCGAAGAAGTATCACACCCAGAAGACCCATCAACCCGGTCCGACTTTTCTGAAACATCGACATTAAGATCGATGTCATCCATATCCCTGCCATCAACCGTCTCCCCATTCTCTGGCACACTGGATAAATTCGAAGTAAAACCAACAAAACCAAAGCCCTCTTCATGCTCCTCAACAACTCTTCTAGATCTCTTTAAAGGACGATGATCCCCAGGAGAAGAAGGGGTACCTGCCTGGGCCTTACCTTTCCTATGCTTAGGGCCCAAAGAGGACTTACGCATACCTTTTGACTTAATAGGCCCATTAACCGAGCCAAGCCCACATGTAGACGGCCCACTCCCACATACAAACCCAGAGGGGCCCACCGAATTAAAGGGGATATCAACATTCTGGTCAGGTCTGAAGGGACCCGCCGCCTCCCCAACATTGGGATTATTGCCCAAATTCTCCGCATGCATGTGCATGGGAATGTTTACCTCGGTCTGCACGCCATCATTAAACAAAGACTTTCTGAATTCCTCCAGGCCCTCCGTCTTCCGAGTCCCTCCATCTTCCGTCTCATCGGAAAAGACCTCATCGACCACCGGAGAGGACGCAACCGGGGAGTCCATCTCCAAATCTTCGTCATCCTCCATGACCAAACAGTCAGGAACCCAGTCCTCAAGCTCCTCATCCACCCAAATCCTAAAAGACTTATCCTTCCATTTGAGAGACACCAACTCACTGCAACGACGAGCTTCGCCCACTAACACCCCGACTTTGACCACAGACAAATCCTGATCCTCATCCAAATCTTTGGGAACAAAAAGAACCTTGCCAAAAAGCTCGCCAACTTGCCTGAGCACATCTGCCTCCAGCAGATTAAGGGGAATACCATGAAGTTTGAGCCAAGCCACTCGTTCAAACGGCAACGATTGACCCGACCAAGTCTCTAGACTGGAGAACCAAGGCTCCCAGATATGACGAGCATCTACGAACCATTTAGCCGCAACGGCATCAGCGAAAGAGACGAGGAGAGACAACCCACCCAAGTACTGAAGCTTAACAATATCCACTTTAGCTATCCTTAAAAGTTTGTCGAAATCGACAAGGGTTTCCAAATTCACCGTTCTACCAATAATAGACAACCCGGCTGAACCCATAAAGGCAGAGGTCCTGTCCGGCACCACAACAGACCTCACAGGACCAGGCGACCTAGCCTCACCACCACCGGCTAGACCCGACGAATCACATCCCTTATTAAAACCCTTACCCAGAACATCGGAGTATGACCTACCATCCCTAAGGTTGAACACGTTACTCTCTGCATGACCAAAGCCAGCATAGCTACGGCGGTGATAATGGGCAGCACCAGGCACTGAGGGGTCGGAAGACCCGGAGTTTTCCGCCGCAAACTTGGCCAGATTCACCTGCAACTTGAAATCACCCATCTTCAGACCTTTCAACCTGCCTTCCAAATCCTTGGCATCCTTAATCCCCTTGAACGTGACGAAACAGAAGTTATTGCCGTTTTTATCCCTCTTTCTTGCCACATAAACTCTAGCCACA
Source organism: Helianthus annuus (assembly GCF_002127325.2). NCBI lineage: Eukaryota > Viridiplantae > Streptophyta > Magnoliopsida > Asterales > Asteraceae > Helianthus > Helianthus annuus. The sequence goes on from NC_035445.2 coordinate 57,609,652, forward strand.
TTCCCAAACACACTGAAAACCTCCCCAACATCAACTGAACTGCAACGGTCCGGAATATTAGAGACGAAAAACTTAGCCAACCCTAAACTGGCCTCCCCCATGCCTGGACGGTGCGAGCAACTGATCTATGAGAGGTTAACGGAATTCGTTACGGACAAGCGGAGCTACACTAGGTAGACGCCACCGATGACAGACCCGTTAAGCAATCGAGAACAAAGAGCCGACGGTCAGGACGAGCGGAGAACCAACTAGCACACACTCCGAGGGCGAATGGAAGCTACCAACGGCCAGGATAGAATGGAAGGTCAAGCCAATATCCGGCGACCTTGCACGCTATGCTGTCCGATTCACTCCGTCGAGCCTCCGGCAGTCGGCGAGAGAGAGAGAAAAAACCCTAGGTTGAACACTTGGCTTTAATTGCTTTTTTTACGATTATATATACGTATTATTCGACACTCTCCAAACCTTAACCCTACAATTACCATCATCGTTTTTAAGGTTTTAGTTACCAAGGTTACAAGTTTCAAGATCTCGTTTCGAAGCAACAATAATCTTTTATCTCCTGGTAAATATTTTAATCTCATTCTCGTAAATATTAATTTAACTAGTTTTTTGTTTAACCAAAACCCACCACCGATCAATAATCACTATTAATATTTCTAGATTTTAAACAAGTTCAATATTTGTTGTGGTTAAAAAAAAAATTATTATCAATTCAAATAACAATCGTCGTGTTCGGGTCAAAAAAAAAATTAATATTTCAAATACAAATAAGTTTCTGTTTCATATGTGTATAAATAAGTTTCTGAAAGTAGATGTATTTGTTGATTTCTTGATGCAGTCTTACCCGATGGATTCATACAGCTACGGCTGCAAATGGAAACCAAGAAAAGTTTCAGCAAAACGTGATTTTCCAGATCAGTTTTATGATGAGAACCGATGTGTTAAAAAACACAAAGCGTGTGAATCTGAAGAGGTGGTTGAAGGTTCTGCCGATAAAGAATTGGATTTCATTCCTCTTGACACAGAATCGGAATCGGAATCTGTGTATAGTGAAAATGATGGTTCTGGAACATGCGGTTCAAGTTATGACATTATACCGCGAATTGTTAATGTGGCAACGTATGGTTCGGATGAGGGGATAGAGAAGTTGGGTGTTTATAATGAAGTCAGAATTCATGGAGCGTGTTTAAAAGAAATAAGATGGTATGAAACGGAGGACGGTTTGAAGATTGAATTCTCAGTTGAAAAGTTAAAGAAAGCGTGTCAATGATGGATCGTTTGGGAGGGCCTGTGAGAGTGTTGGTGATAATGTAACGAATGAGAGTGTTAGTGAAGAGGTTTGTTCTAGCCGAAGACGAGTTGCAGCTGTAAGAAGTTATCCTCCAGGATGTGGACGAGTGATGAAGATTGCATAGATGGATGAATTTAAAAAGTAAATGTTGATCATGTGGCAGAAGACAGACGTAGTTTGATGTCTATGGAGAATATAATGATTTGTAGAAAGGTTCGTTAAATATGGTAGAAGCTAGCAGGGTTGGATTTAATTTGTCTGTTTTGTTAGAAACAAATGTTGATCTTTTATATAAGTAATATGATTCTTTGTTCTTAAAACTAGTTCTTGTGATAACTCCTGTTGATGGATTTGTTCCACTTGCAAAAAACCTATATTAATCATATTTTCTAAGATGATGCTATCTATATTGGTACTGTTGTCAAAGTAATTAACTCTTTATTGTAGTTTTTGTGGCTAATAACAAATACTTGTATGTAATGTGCAATATGTAGTACAAAGTTTGTACTACAAACTAACGAATTCCTATTCAAGTCCAGATAAGTTAGATTCTTTAGCTTGGTGATGTGGGCTTCCGAAAGAACCCTGGCCAATGAGTTATCTGAAAGAAATAGATTTCTGAGCTTCGAAATCAACCTATTCAAGTCCATCACACCATTCTGAATCAATTACCTATCATGTTAATCGTGGTGGATGGATGAGGGAGGAGATGGTGGTGGTGGAGATGGGAGGTTGTGAACGTTGGTGGTGGTTGTGGTGGTGAATGGCGATGGCAGTGGTGGTGCAAGGTGGTGGTTGTGGTGGGGAATAATGGTTGATGTGTGAGAGAGAAAGAGAGAGTTGGGGGATGTGGTTATAGCAAGCCCTCTTAGGGTTTAATTTTGGAAAGGATGAGATAGAATTTTATTTTATTATTTTAATTAAAAATTGAGTAAACTGTCATTTTGGTCCTATTGGTTTGGTCACTTTTACCACTTTAGTCCAAAACTCAAACTTTTTGCATCTGGTTCCCTGTGGTTTCAGTTTTCTTGCCATTTTGGTCCAAAAATGAAATCAGGTCATATTTGTCTTATAAAATCCTGCTATTTTGTCATTTTCCGCAGGTGCAAAATGATCATTTCTTTTTTATAAATAAATACCATATTTTATAGTAAAACAAATATGACCTGATTTGCCCCTAAGGAAAATGACAAAATTGCAGGATTTTATAAGACAAATATGACCTGGTTTCATTTTTGGTCCAAAATGGCAATAAAACAGAAACCACAGGGACCCAGATACAAAAAGTTTGAGTTTTGAACTAAAGTGCCAAAAGTGACTAAACCACAGGGACCAAAATGGCAGTTTACTCTTAAATATTTGTTATAATAAAACTTGTAATGACTAAAATGCCCTCTACTCAAGAAAAGGACAAAAAACCAAGTTTTTTTTTTTTTTTTTTTTTTTTTTTTTTTTTGAGAATTCTAAGCTGATTTCACATTTAGACTAAAATGACAATAAAACTGAAACCACATGGATTCAGATGCAAAGGTTTGAATTTTTTACTAAAGTGGGAAAAGTGACCAAACCTTAGGGACCAAAATGGCAGTTTACTCAAGTTATTATATATATTATGTGTGTTAAGATCGTCTTTAAGAAATTAATTGCAAAATAAAACTAGTTTCCTATTAAAAAAAATGCTCAATTTCAAAGACCTACTAAAAACTCCAGCTAATATGCATACATCAACATAAATCCCTCAATTAGAGGCGTCATTATCGTTCTTCATTCCCATCTATCTGCTGCCAATGAATCAAACAGTGATTTTAGTTTATATTCTTAGATATGTGTTATTTTTTTGTGAAATTATACAAATTTAAAGGTCCCTACTATATATTTCGCTTAGGGCCTCCAAAAATCACAGGAACGTTTATATTTCGCTTAGGGCCTCCAAAAATCACAGGAACGCCCGGCTACTCAAATATGTTTTAGTCCCGAATCTCTCATAGGTTTTGCAATGGTAAATTAGCACTTCGAATCTTAGCTCTACATTTTCTTAGCTTCGACTTCAGATTCCATTTTAACGGTGTTTTTCGTCTGCTTTTAACAGCAGCCATAAACAACATAATGGTATGTGTTGTTAGAAAGAATCAATAGATGTTTATGATTTCTTTTAGTTTATCACTTTGTAGTGTAGTTGTTCTTTTTATTTCCAACGTTTTTTTACTCATAGTCAATTTCCTCATGAATTCACACGTAACGAAAGGTAAACATATGTATGGAATTTATTTTATCAGTATAATAACATTCATTATGTAAATAACTCCACACAATTCTGAAAAACCTATACCTATTAATTTCTTTTCAAATTTTGTTTACTTATGAGTTCATTTGAGCCTATTCAAACTTGTCAAATTTTGTTTACTTATGAGTTCACTAGTCTAAGTTCCTGTGTGTTACACGGGTGGTTAAACAGAAAAACTAAGTCCTTTAAAACTGTAAAGTAAAAATTGTAATATTATATACGTTGAATTATTAACGAAAATGTTAGAGAATGCAAGAAATAATTGAAATACATGAATAGGACAAAAAAAAATCACAACTCATTGAAGATTTCTTTATAAACAACTCGTTGAATTATTAACCATGTTGTGTTTTTATACTATTTATAAAGTGGGGAACCTCCGCGTTGCAGCGGAGTCGCCAAATTATAGTGTTGTATTCGTTTTTTGTTAGTTTATCAATCGTTTTCTTTCAAGTTAGGTTATGCATCACTTAAAGAAATTTGCAATACCATGAGGAATAATGAACTGCAGCCATGAGTTCTAAATGGAACAAAAAGTAGCACCAAACACTAAAAAAGCCACAACTCTTCCGGTATTCGATTACATTAACTTATCAAAAAATCACTAAGAGGAAAAATGAAAGCAAAGTTATTCTTTCAGGCTTATGTAGAACATGACCAAAGATTTGATAATAATGGAAAAGCTTATAAACTGCTAAATTATACCTTTAAAAATGAGTTCAAGCAAAAGACGGAACTTGTCCAACAAAGCCATGTTAACTCCAAGCTTTTTCATGTCTTTTTATTATCGGAGACTAAAAGGGGTAACAAAACAAACAAAGCCATGTTATGAATAGCCCTCGTAAAAACCAAACCGTCGTAAAAACGGTTTGACTTTAAATTATGTCCATGATGGTTCTGTCTTATGACGAATCAAAGGTGGTTATAAGTTGGTATCAATGGAGGTAATAAACCCCTAAAAGGGTTCCCTCTGATCACCACTCTAACTATGTCAAATGTCGAGTCAAACGTGCGGTTAAAAAGTCAACAGAAAGCTATTTTAGCGATTTATGCATAATCTGTAATGTATATGTTATGAAACCTGTTTTGACACTTATAAAACATGATATTAAGCATATAAACTTGTTTGCGCTCGTTTGAATCGACCATTTGCTATATTGAACCGGTTCGGAGCCGAATGTCGCAAAAGTTTGACTTTTGCTTTGACTTCAGTTCTGACCCGTTTTAGTGAGGTATAAATATACCTTAGGACTCTCTTAGGACCAGGTCACATGTTGGTATAAACCTCTGTGATCGGTTCATGAGTTATCCGAGTCTTTTGCGCATTTCCGTCATTCGCCTAAAAGTTGACCGTAACGGCCTTTTGAAATTAAAACGAGTAATTCGGACGCGTGAACGGACCAGAACCTTGCTTATTAAATTATAAGCATGTCCTTAAAGTTTCACGTCAATCCGAGGTCTAGAATGAGAGTTATGCTAAAAAGCGCAACTAAAGTAAACTTTAGTAATTAACGGCGCAATTAGCATAACACCTATCTAAACCAAGATTTCGTCACCAAAACTTTTACCCACTATATTAAAATAATATTTTGGGAATTTTAAAGATTTTTAATAATTTTTACCTCGCTCATAACCTGCTGTTATGGCTACGGTTCGGTAAATACCGAATATGCCCTTTTCGGCCAAAATATGAGTTCTACAAGGTCTTTTGACCCGATTCCAGTTGCTACTGGTTTTAAATAATAAATAAAGTATTTTAAGCTTTATAAGCTGTTCGGGAAACTCAGATTTCCTGTAGAACTCGAAAAGCCCTTTTGAAGTCTTTAAAATGACCGAAAAACCCCTACGGGGCGTAATGTTAACTTAAACTCGTTACGGGCGTCACGGAAGGTATCCTACTGATACCACAACCCATTTAAGGCATGTTGACTTAGGAAATAAGCGTACGACTCTCATGGTTAACCGTTTCGCCTATTGCGCGCACGGTTCGGCTTATGAAACTAGTTTTCATAATTTAGCCGATACGGGTCAAATTATATCATTTGAACCCCAAAATCCAGAGTGTGAACCATTAACCCATATAAAACAAGTCTCTGGACTTGTTGGGACAGAATCATACTCCATTCTCGGTTTTCGCCTTTTCGCGCGATTAAACCATATCTATATATATCGGAACCAACCGGTCTAGGCTACGGCCATTATAACGACCCGTTAGGATTCTAAGAGGTTAATTAAAACCTTCGTTCCAGATTAGGAGCCCCAGTAAAAGCTATCGGTGATTTAATCCGATTAAGGAAATATACTTGCAAAGGTAAATACTTTAACTTATTTCCCCTATATGGGCTTGGGTTACGGTATATTAATACCGCTTGATTGAGCATTATATAATTCCATCGCTTAGGTGGTTAATTGATTAAATATGATCGGCTCATTTAAACAGTTTTGTTGCTTATAAGCCTTTGGGGGGTTTAATGACCGTTGTCCCGGATATCCTTGGCATCATTTTACGAAATGGCCACGACCATCGACATCCCGGTGTAGGCGTACACCCGGTATAAAGTGTCGACATTAAATTTAAAAGACGTAGCCGTTGGTTTTTATACTACGGTTTTACGCAAACGTGGTGTGTCTATAAATCTTTAACCCGGCACGACCCGGGCTACTGAACGCATAAAAGAACATGTAAAACGTTCACAAGATTTTATTATAATTTACCCAAGTTATAAAAGAGTTTGTGCCTTGTGCATTCAAATCAATTTTAATAAACATTTTCAAATGTGTCAGTTGAATGTATTTACCAGTGTAAACTGACGTATTTTCCCCAAAAGATTAAGTGCAGGTACCTAAATGTAAATTGGCTGGTATTAGCTCCCTAGCGTCGTGATAAGTCTCGCAAGCTTGATTGTAGTATCTGATGGAACAATACTTTATGTTTATTTACGATCCACTGTGGATATTCAACTTCTGTAATACATTGATATTATCACCAGAGGTTGAAATATATATTTATCTTATGCTTCCGCTGTGCATTATATAATTGTGTGGATTGACTATATTGTTGCCAACATCGTCACGGTAATCCCCCACCGGGCCCACCGGTGAGACACGTGGAAACCGGGGTGTGACAGGTTGGTATCAGAGCCAACATTGAGTGAATTAAACACTATCCTATTGTGTTTAATCTCAATGACACAATTGCACATACTTGAGTCTAGACAAGAACTTAGGACAAATTCGGATTGATATTCCTTTTGTCTTTATTTTTTGATTTGATTTTTAATAAGTTTTAAGCAGGAAAATGCCACCTGTTATATTCCGAGGAAGAGGAAGGGGAAGAAGAGGCCGAGGAGAAATCGTGACACATCACGATAACGAGGCTGGACCATCTGGTACAAGACACCCTTCGATGACAAGAAGCGAAGAGCCACAACGGCGAAGAGATCTTTACGAACCCGCGAGGCATTCCACTTCGCACAGCTCGACGCCATCCTACCGGCACTCCTTTGGGCCAGACTCAGAAAATGATCCCAACAACCCACAACCTTCCTTCATACCTCTACAACGTTCGGTTTCGCACCGGAATTTTGACGACCCTACTCCATACTACATAGGTCAGTTTAATCCGGCTGACTACATACAGGAACCTTCAGGATTTGTTCCGCTAGGTCCACAAGACCACTTTTCCGAAGATCCCATGGAGGAAGATGAGGATCCTACTGAACCAGCTCGTGGTACGCCCACGCATCCGATAGAAGTTTCTGATGGGTCATCCTTCCATGGAACGCCCTATCAAGGACCTGACAGTTTCCAAGCGATGTTTGACCGACATGAATGGTACTACACGCCATCTCGACAGACATCTCAACAACCGAGACATCCACAGGATCCCTCTGAGGATTCACGCTTTGAGGCAGTTACGCCACCACCTCCGCCACCGACACAACCAGTGATACCTGATCCGCCGAGGCGTAGGAGGACAAATGCTCGTATGTCTACACGAGGAGGAGGGGGTATCCACTTCAGCACTCCTCGACATTCTAGTAGTAGCCACTATCCGCCACTACAAGAAGAAGGACCTTCAAGTCCTATACAGGAGGCGAACTCCGCACCAGCTGCACGAAATTCGCCACCATTTGGGTATGACCAACCCATACCTGCTTATACGGGCCCGACAGCTTACAACCCGTTCGAACCGTCACAAGCACAATACAACTACGGCTATGAGCGCGACCCATATGTGGTGTCGGCTAGATATAATGCGCGCTACCCTGACGGAGCACATGGAAACATGGGACCACCGGATTACTCAGCTCATGGGTATCCAATACCTCCCAGACCTCCAGTTCCACACCAAGCGCCACAGCCACGTTTCTCTCCTCCTGAACAGGAAGAAATACTCCATCGACTAGATCGTGTGGAGAGAGAGTTCGAGGAAGAGAAGAAAAGCCACCGAGGATTTCTCAAAGGCTTGGCGAATCTACTAAAGGGCAAAAAGAAGAAACGTGACCATTAGCCCTTAATAGTTGTACGAATGTAATTTCTACTTTAAAATAAGTCCCTGTGTGGACAACTTATCGTATTTCAGTCCCTACGTGGACTTATCTTTAGTCCTTGCATGGACACCTATCTCGTATTAGTCCCTGCGTGGACTTGTCACTTATTTTAAAACCCTATGGGGGTATGTACTATTTGAAAGACCCGTTTAGGGCAATATGTAATTGTATTTGAGATTTTGGAATGTATGTTATGAGTTTTGTTTTATATATATAAAATAAATCAAAACCAATCCTTTTAATAGATCTGCCTAAATAAAGAATCTTAAAAGGTGAAACCTAGCTTGGTGTCTTTTAAGATCCAGCCAAGATGGTACGACCTAATTGAAAGGATTCTGATTCCCTGTTAACCTCTGTACGCATGTTAACAATCATGGCAGATGTGATTCGTTAAAAATCACACACGTCATTCTTATACAATAATCCTTTAAGGATTTCAAAACCCATCTAAATGATTCATAAATCGCGGGTTAAATCACCAATGAAGGTGATCAATATTATAAAGACATCCATTAGTGATGCAATGCCTACGGGCCAGTATTATAAAGACATCCATTAGTGATGCAAAGCCTACGGGCCAGTATTATAAAGACATCCATTGGTGATGTAGTGCCTACGGGCCAATATTATTAAAGCATCCGTTAGTGATGTAGTGCCTACAGGCCAGTATTATAAAAACATCCATTAGTGATGTAGTGCCTACGGGCCAACCATATCAAAACATCCATTAGAGATGTAGTGCCTACGGGCCAACTATATTTAAACATCCATTAGAGGTGTAGTGCCTATGGGCCATAATAATTGTCTTATAACGACAAAAGGCAGTGGTAGTCTATGACTCTCTGTCAGAAAGAGATAAAAGAACTACGGTTCAAATCTCTATGCCTTTGATTCTACGAAATCTCGGCTAATATTATAAAACATCATCGTGATTAGGCTTTATGCCGCCAATACTATCTATATAGCTGAAATAGGATATATTCAAATCCTAATATATAGTGAAATAATAAGTTAACCAAATATGGTCTATGTACCATGGTTGACGAATTGTCATAAAAGACAATTATATAATAATCGCCTAAATAAAATTTTGTTGTCTTCTATAACAGATTCAAGTTACAATGGCGGATCCCAATGGAGAGAACAGCCACACAAATGAAGATGACTATGACAATGCGTCAGTGCATTTGACAGGCGCACAACTGAAGGCTCTGATTGACAATGCTGTTCAGGCAGCTATTGATCGTCAACATACTGAGTCCCAAGGCAGAACCGTGTCAAAGCCACCCTCTAAACCAAAGACACACTCCAAACCACCCTCTGAACCCAAGAAAGATGACGACAAACATTCGTCTACTGAGCACAGCGTTCATCGCGATAGAGAATATACTGATGCATCCAGTGCTAAGGGTTGCACCTACAAATACTTTGTATCATGTAAGCCCCGTGAATTTACAGGGGAGAAAGGTGCGGTTGACTGTATCACCTGGCTGGACGAGATGGACACGATTGTGGACATCAGCGGGTGCGCTGAGAGGGACGTGGTTAAGTTTGTGTCCCAGTCATTCAAGGGCGAGGCCCTGGCGTGGTGGAGAGCTCTGGTGCAGGCTTCAGGTAAGTCTGCCTTATACAAAATGTCATGGGGGGAGTTTATTACCCTCATAAAAGAAAACTACTGCCCTCAACATGAGGTTGAGAAGATTGAGGCGGATTTTGTCTCACTAGTGATGACAAACCTGGATTGTCAAGCATATCTGACAAGCTTCAACACCATGTCACGCCTGGTGCCATACCTTGTGACACCAGAACCTCGAAGGATTGCCCGTTTCATTGGGGGCTTAGAGCCGGCGATCAAGGCCAATGTGAAGGCCTCTAGGCCGACGACCTTCAGGTCAGTTACTGACCTCTCCTTGTCTCTTACACTTGATGCTGTCCGTCTGAGGGCACAAAGGAGCAAGGAGACTGAAAAGCGAAAACGTGAGGATGATACCTCACGAAAGTCTGGGAAAAAGCACCGTGGAAACGGTGAGGGCAAGAGAGGGTCGGAGGCAAAGAAGGAGGGGCAAGCTGATGGAAGACCTCACTGCAAGGTCTGCAAGAAACCTCACTCCGGGAAGTGTAGGTTTGCGTCTGGTTCACAGTCGCAACAAAAGACTCCATCCTGTGGGCTATGCAAGTCCAAGGATCACAAGACCGTGGAGTGCAAAAAGACAAAGGATGCAACCTGCTATGGTTGTAACGAAAAGGGGCACATAAAGAGTAATTGCCCGAAGTATGCCAAGAAGGCGGAAGAGACTAAGAAGTCAAATGCGAGAGTTTTTCGCATGGATGCAAAGGAAGCGGTTAAGGACGACAATGTGCTTACAGGTACTTTTCTCGTAAATAATATATTTGCAAGAGTACTATTCGATTCTGGCGCTGATAAGTCCTTTGTAGACCAGAAATTTTGCCAACTACTAAATATGCCTATCAAAACCCTTGACGTGAAATACGAAGTAGAGTTAGCAGACGGCACGATAGAAACTGTCTCTACTGTTCTAGAAGGATGTGAAATGTCCATTAGGAACCATTCTTTTCCTTTATCTCTACTTCCTTTCAAACTGGCGGGTTTTGACATTGTGCTAGGCATGGACTGGTTATCCCGTAATCAGGCCCAAATCATTTGCGGCAAAAGGCAGATAGTTTTAAAGACTCCGAGTGGTGAATCTCTTACCATTCGAGGGGATACGCATTACGGATTGCCCGAAGACGTATCTATGCTGAAAGCTTCAAGGTGTTTGAACAGAGGCTGTGTGATTTACATGGCTCAGGTGATAATTGAAGAACCGAAGCCGAAGATCGAGGATCTTCCTGTCATATCTGAATACCCCGAGGTTTTTCCTGAAGAACTACCTGGTTTGCCGCCAGATAGACAAGTGGAGTTCAGAATTGACATCATTCCTGGAGCAGCTCCGATAGCAAGAGCACCTTACAGGCTAGCTCCAACGAAAATGAAAGAACTGAGGACCCAGTTGGATGAACTGCTGACGAAAGGTTTTATCAGACCTAGTTCATCTCCCTGGGGAGCTCCTGTCCTATTTGTAAAGAAGAAGGACGGATCGATGCGGTTGTGCATCGACTACCGAGAGCTAAACAAAGTTACCATAAAGAATAGATATCCTTTACCAAGGATCGATGATCTATTCGATCAGCTGCAAGGAGCGAGCTACTTCTCCAAGATCGACTTGAGGTCGGGTTATCATCAACTAAGGGTCAGAGATGAAGATGTACATAAGACAGCATTTAGGACTCGCTATGGTCATTACGAGTTCCTAGTGATGCCTTTTGGGCTCACCAATGCACCGGCTGCGTTCATGGATCTCATGAATCGCGTATGCAAGCCGTACTTGGACAAATTCGTCATAGTCTTCATCGACGATATCCTTATCTATTCCAAGAATCAAGCTGACCACGAGAAGCACCTTCGTTGCATTCTCGAATTATTACAGCGTGAGAAACTCTACGCCAAATTCTCGAAATGTGAATTCTGGCTAAGAAAGGTTCAGTTTTTAGGTCACGTTGTGAGTGAGCGTGGTATCCAAGTGGATCCCGCTAAGGTGGAGGCAGTCATGAACTGGCAGGAACCAAAGACGCCTACCGAAATCCGTAGCTTCCTGGGTTAGCAGGATACTACCGGAGATTTATTGAAAACTTTTCGAGGATTGCTGCGCCCTTGACTTCCTTGACCAAGAAGAAAGAAAAGTACATTTGGGGCCCAAAGCAGCAAGAGTCCTTCGAAATACTGAAGCAAAAGCTAAGCAACGCACCTGTGCTGACATTGCCAGAAGGTACAGATGAATTCGTAGTTTACTGCGATGCATCACACACGGGCATGGGGTGTGTGCTTATGCAGAAGGGCAAGGTGATTGCCTATGGTTCAAGGCAATTAAAGGTGCATGAAAAGAATTACACCACCCATGATTTGGAGTTGGGTGCCGTTGTATTTGCACTGAAGTTGTGGAGGCATTACCTTTATGGTATTAAATTTGTGATTTATTCTGATCACAAAAGCCTCCAGCACCTGTTCAACCAGAAGGAGCTGAACATGAGGCAACGCCATTGGATGGAGACCCTGAATGACTATGATTGCGAGATCAGGTACCATCCCGGCAAGGCGAATGTAGTCGCCGATGCCTTGAGCAGAAAAGAAAGGGTAAAACCTATTCGAATCAATGCCAAGATCATTGAGGTCAAGAACAATCTAAGGGGCTGTTTGGTAGCCTCTTAATTCATTCAGAGGCTATCTCTTAATGAAATCATTTGTGGCCATTATGTCTGAATGAATAAGAGGTAACCTGATGTCTGACTGAATAAGAGGTAACATCTGAATGGTAAACCATTACATGTCACATTCTTCTACATTATCTTTGTTAAACTCTTAAATGATTTCATTAAGAGGTAGCCTCTTAATGTCATTCAGATGCTACCAAACAGCCCCTAATTGAAAGGATATTAGCTGCACAGCGAGAGGCTGTGTTGGAAGCTAACTATCCTAATGAAAAGCTGGGAGTAACTGAGGAGCAGTTGACTCTTAGCAAGGATGGAATTCTTAGGCTGAACGGACGTATATGGGTTCCGATTTATGGAGGACTACGAGATGTTATCCTCCAGGAAGCCCATAGTTCCAAATACTCAGTCCATCCGGGTGCAGACAAAATGTACCAAGACTTAAAGGCAAATTATTGGTGGATAGGCTTGAAAAAGTCTGTAGCCGCCCATGTAGCAAAGTGCTTGACTTGTGCTCAAGTCAAAGCCGAGCACCAAAAGCCGTCTGGCTTGCTACAGCAGCCTGAGCTTCCCGAGTGGAAGTGGGAATGCGTAACTATGGACTTCATAACTAAGTTACCCAAAACCAGAAAAGGAAACGATACAATATGGGTCATAGTCGATAGGCTGACTAAATCGGCTCATTTTCTACCCATCAAGGAGACGTATAGCTCCGATATGTTAGCCCAACTTTATGTTGATAAGATTGTAGCCTTACACGGCATACCTGTGTCTATTATCTCCGACAGGGATACTAGATACACATCTCACTTCTGGAAGAGTTTCCAGCAATCTTTGGGCACGCGTCTAAACTTTAGTACGGCTTACCATCCACAGACGGACGGTCAAAGTGAGCGTACTATCCAAACGCTAGAAGACATGCTTCGTGCATGTGCGATCGATTTAGGTGGTAACTGGGATAAAAACCTACCCCTGATCGAATTCTCCTACAATAATAGCTACCACACCAGCATAAAGGCTGCGCCTTTTGAGGCATTATATGGTAGGAAATGTAGATCGCCTGTTTGTTGGGCGGAAGTAGGAGAGGTCCAATTATCGGGACCAGAGATTGTTTTCCAGACTATGGACAAGATTGTCCAGATCCGGGAACGTCTCAAGGCTGCCCGCGATAGGCAGAAGAGCTACGCTGATCCAAAGCGTAAGGATTTTCACTTCGAAGTGGGTGAAAAGGTATTACTTAAGGTGTCACCCTGGAAGGGGGTGATGCGTTTCGGCAAAAAGGGCAAGCTGAGTCCGAGATACATAGGGCCTTTTGAGGTCATTGAACGAGTCGGATCAGTTGCCTATAAACTGAACTTGCCTGAAGAGCTCAATGGAATTCACAATGTGTTCCACATCTGCAATCTCAAAAAGTGCTTCGCCGACGAATCGTTGGTGATTCCACACACAGATGTGCATATAGATAAGAGCTTAAAGTTCATAGAAAAACCTTTGTCGATTGAAGATCGACAGGTGAAGAAGCTTCGCAGAAAGCACGTACCGATTGTAAAAGTCAAATGGGATGCTCGTAGAGGTCCTGAATATACGTGGGAAGTCGAAGCTACAATGAAAGAAAAGTACCCCTATTTATTTGAGTAAATCTCGGGTCGAGATTTATTTTAAGGGGGTGAGGATGTAACACCTCGAATTCTTGTGTCCAATGATGTGTTAACACGTGTCATTTGTTTACACGTGGCATCTATAATAAATAAAGGACTAATTTTGACAAACCTTGAAAGTATATAAATTCGAGGGTTATAAATGTCAACAAGGGTAAATATACTGTATAGTAACCCTAAATAAATGCTTGTACCTTCAAACGAATAAATCATAAAACGTACGGAAGCGAAACGCGGAAGAAAGTGAGAGATTACGAACTACAGGGGTTAACTGTGTCAACATGTTTAATATTACCTCTGAGTGACCCTTTAACGTTCCCAAGGCTTCGTAACAGTATTATACGCTCACTAGAATATACTGTAAAAATTCCGCGAAGTTCCGTCTTAAAACGAAAGAGTTATACTCGAATTCGTATGAGAAGGGTTAAAAGCGTCAATAATGAAAGTTAAGGCTTTCTGAACAATTAATAAAATAAACGGGGACTTAATAGCGCGGGTAAATAACACGAGGCCCCTATCGGTAAATACCCGAGGGCCAAACCGCAAAGTTACCCCTTCAAACCCGAAAGGTCAGGTAAATCATTACGAAAGATTTCGTTATTAATTACCAGATTCTGTAATCATGACAAAAGATTTAAAATTTCTGAAATCTTAACCCCACGCGGCCCGCATTGCATATTGGGTTAAGTTGAGGCGGGCCGCGAGCCTCCTCAATTACGCGTCTGGTATTTAGATCCCAGGCGGCCCGCATTATAAACGCATGGAACTTCCATGCGGGCCGCATTAGACGCCCAGATGCAGAATTGTTGTAACTACTTGACCTTTGGACCATTTGAACGACCAAACACCAATCAATGAGGCATGGGTGCCCCCTACTCGACCCATAACCCTCTAATACACCTGCCATTCATCCAAGGGCACTTGTAGAGTTGTGTGTAATGATCTTGAGCCATGACATTTGCTATAAATAGCACTAGTAAGTTCATAACATTCATCACACTCAAAAACACATTCTCTGGTCATCTCAAGAGCTAATAAGCATCCTTCTCTGCTCCATATTCAAGTTCTAACTTCTGTAAGTTACCTTGATCATCCGTAGTTCAGTTTATGCTTAGTATTTAGCTAAAAACCAAACCGTCGTAAAAACGGTTTGACTTTAAATTATGTCCATGATGGTTCTGTCTTATGACGAATCAAAGGTGGTTATAAGTTGGTATCAATGGAGGTAATAAACCCCTAAAAGGGTTCCCTCTGATCACCACTCTAACTATGTCAAATGTCGAGTCAAACGTGCGGTTAAAAAGTCAACAGAAAGCTATTTTAGCGATTTATGCATAATCTGTAATGTATATGTTATGAAACCTGTTTTGACACTTATAAAACATGATATTAAGCATATAAACTTGTTTGCGCTCGTTTGAATCGACCATTTGCTATATTGAACCGGTTCGGAGCCGAATGTCGCAAAAGTTTGACTTTTGCTTTGACTTCAGTTCTGACCCGTTTTAGTGAGGTATAAATATACCTTAGGACTCTCTTAGGACCAGGTCACATGTTGGTATAAACCTCTGTGATCGGTTCATGAGTTATCCGAGTCTTTTGCGCATTTCCGTCATTCGCCTAAAAGTTGACCGTAACGGCCTTTTGAAATTAAAACGAGTAATTCGGACGCGTGAACGGACCAGAACCTTGCTTATTAAATTATAAGCATGTCCTTAAAGTTTCACGTCAATCCGAGGTCTAGAATGAGAGTTATGCTAAAAAGCGCAACTAAAGTAAACTTTAGTAATTAACGGCGCAATTAGCATAACACCTATCTAAACCAAGATTTCGTCACCAAAACTTTTACCCACTGTATTAAAATAATATTTTGGGAATTTTAAAGATTTTTAATAATTTTTACCTCGCTCATAACCTGCGGTTATGGCTACGGTTCGGTAAATACCGAATATGCCCTTTTCGGCCAAAATATGAGTTCTACAAGGTCTTTTGACCCGATTCCAGTTGCTACTGGTTTTAAATAATAAATAAAGTATTTTAAGCTTTATAAGCTGTTCGGGAAACTCAGATTTCCTGTAGAACTCGAAAAGCTCTTTTGAAGTCTTTAAAATGACCGAAAAACCCCTACGGGGCGTAATGTTAACTTAAACTCGTTACGGGCGTCACGGAAGGTATCCTACTGATACCACAACCCATTTAAGGCATGTTGACTTAGGAAATAAGCGTGCGACTCTCATGGTTAACCGTTTCGCCTATTGCGCGCACGGTTCGGCTTATGAAACTAGTTTTCATAATTTAGCCGATACGGGTCAAATTATATCATTTGAACCCCAAAATCCAGAGTGTGAACCATTAACCCATATAAAACAAGTCTCTGGACTTGTTGGGACAGAATCATACTCCATTCTCGGTTTTCGCCTTTTCGCGCGATTAAACCATATCTATATATATCGGAACCAACCGGTCTAGGCTACGGCCATTATAACGACCCGTTAGGATTCTAAGAGGTTAATTAAAACCTTCGTTCCAGATTAGGAGCCCCAGTAAAAGCTATCGGTGATTTAATCCGATTAAGGAAATATACTTGCAAAGGTAAATACTTTAACTTATTTCCCCTATATGGGCTTGGGTTACGGTATATTAATACCGCTTGATTGAGCATTATATAATTCCATCGCTTAGGTGGTTAATTGATTAAATATGATCGGCTCATTTAAACAGTTTTGTTGCTTATAAGCCTTTGGGGGGTTTAATGACCGTTGTCCCGGATATCCTTGGCATCATTTTACGAAATGGCCACGACCATCGACATCCCGGTGTAGGCGTACACCCGGTATAAAGTGTCGACATTAAATTTAAAAGACGTAGCCGTTGGTTTTTATACTACGGTTTTACGCAAACGTGGTGTGTCTATAAATCTTTAACCCGGCACGACCCGGGCTACTGAACGCATAAAAGAACATGTAAAACGTTCACAAGATTTTATTATAATTTACCCAAGTTATAAAAGAGTTTGTGCCTTGTGCATTCAAATCAATTTTAATAAACATTTTCAAATGTGTCAGTTGAATGTATTTACCAGTGTAAACTGACGTATTTTCCCCAAAAGATTAAGTGCAGGTACCTAAACGTAAATTGGCTGGTATTAGCTCCCTAGCGTCGTGATAAGTCTCGCAAGCTTGATTGCAGTATCTGATGGAACAATACTTTATGTTTATTTACGATCCACTGTGGATATTCAACTTCTGTAATACATTGATATTATCACCAGAGGTTGAAATATATATTTATCTTATGCTTCCGCTGTGCATTATATAATTGTGTGGATTGACTATATTGTTGCCAACATCGTCACGGTAATCCCCCACCGGGCCCACCGGTGAGACACGTGGAAACCGGGGTGTGACACACAACAAAAGCGTTATGGGATGCTTTGGTGATTACTTACAGTAGCGGGAAAGACAAATTGCAAACCTTTGACTTACACGTCAAAGCCAATGAACTCAAACAAAATGGCTCACCGCTGGAGGATTTTTGGATTACTATGCAGGGTATCTGGGGAGAGATTGAAAGAAGGGATCCAAACCCGATGACTTGTGCAACCGACATAGTAACATACAATCGTCTCCGATCAGAACACAAACTTTTTCAATTCCTCAATGCCCTAGATCGGAGATATGATTCGATAAAAAGGGAAGTTCTCCGGTGGGACCCGTTACCTTCCGCAGAAGGCGCCTACGCAGCAGTAAGGAAAGAAATAGCACATCAAGGGATACTCGGTGCAACTACTGACGATTCTCTCCAAACCGGCGTGGCGGCGGGACTTGCCGCCGACGGATTACACCAACCAGAAGGGTTAGGGTTTTTGTCAAGAGGACAAACAGGCCAGATGAGATCTAATACTAGACCACCATCTCGGATAGATAAATCCAAGCTAAAATGTGATCCCCTGTGGCATTCTAAGCATACTAAGGAGCAATGTTTCAGACTAGTGGGCTACCCGGAATGGTGGAGTGATAGGCACAAGAAAGGGAAGAAAACTGATGGCCAACCTGCAAAAGTAGCGATGGCCGTGGGTAACCCGGAGACCACAAGTTCTGGCGAAAACAACACTGGAGGCTTTGTGGTTGTGGCGGCTTGTTATGAGGAAGATGATAAGATACCAGGTAAAAGGGTTGAGAGATTTCTCTCAAACCCTTATGAACCCACTAATCAACAAATGGCCCCCAAATATTTTGAAAGATTACAAACAGACCTTTCAATAAGTAGTGGTCAAGTTTTTAATATTGGTGTGACACAAAATGGTCATAAAATTGAAAAATGGATTTTTAACTGCGGGGCCACAGATACTATGACCTTTGATAAGTCGGATCTCATTACTCAATCTAGACCGAAAAGCACACACATTCAAACGACTAATGGGAATGTAATTAATGTTGCCGGGGGAGGGACTATCGAAATATCGCCAACACTCAAACTCTCGAATTGTCTTTATGTTCCATCATTATCTCACAAGTTGTTGTCAATTAGCCATTGATGCGCGTGAAGTGTGTTATATTTTTGATGAGTATTTAAGCCCCTTTTTACACTTTTAGCCAAGTTTTAAATTTATAAAACACGATATTTACTAACACTAAACACACATATGGGCAAGTGCACCCATCGTGGACGTAGTATAGTGTTGGTAAGATACCGAGGTCGTCCAAGGACACAAGAGCTTTTAATACCGGTTTATCCTCAACGTCTAATCAAATCAAAAAGTTAGAAAAATGTTTTAAACTAAGAAAAATAAAAACTAACTAAATGCTGAAAATAAAAATAAAATAAAAACAGATAGACAAGATGAATCACTTGGATCCGACACGTGTATTAGTATAACCTTTGATTATTTTCGCACTTTTGCACTTGTTTAAGAGATTATCTTAGTTATTGTAGTAGGCCCCTCTTTTGAAGGCGACGTTACCCTCAACCCAGTAGTTTGAGTCAGCAAGGATACAATCCTAAAGGGTCGGATTATTGAAAGATAATGAATTAAGTTATTAATGCAAATTATGGTAGGCCCCGCTTTTGGCGGTGACGTTACCCTCGGCTAAGTAGTCTGAGTCAGCAGGGATACAGTCCTAAATAGCCGGGTTATAGTATTAATAGTAGTTAACTTATGAGGGGGTCAAAGAGTTTGGATCCCCGCCATCCAATACCTATGGGTATTGAAGGAGATCCTACTAAATTTGACCCAGGTCCCAAGCAGGACCTCTAAACGCTGAACAAGGGCAAGACCCTTACCAAACCGTTCCCTTAACCCCCGACCAGGTAGCCAACATACCTCCATATAGACCGTGGAAATATGAATGGTGAAAATCTTTTATTTTATATAGACAGTAAAATAATGCCAAGACACCACGGACAAACGATAAGGAAAGATCACCTTCAACATAAGTAACTAGTTATTAAAGTCATTAATACAAAACCAAATAAAAAGTGCAAAAGATTAAAAATAAAAAGTATTATACTAAACACTTGTCTTCACCAAGTGATGTAAGAGACTTAGGCAAACATGGCCTTGATTGTCAAGAACTCTTACGATCAATCTTGGATCCCAAGACGACTCACACACTCTACGATGGACAATGGATGATGGTGGTGGATGATGGTGTTATGGTGGTGGTGGGTGGTGGATGAGGTGTGAGAGAGGTGGTGTGCCAAGGGATGAGAGAAAATGAAGCCAAGCTCCTCTATTTATAGGCTGAACAGAAGGCTGGACACGGCCCCGTGTCCGCTGGACACGGCCCCGTGCCCGTCTGACATTCTCTCTCTTCATTAATTGTAATTGCGAATTACAATTAATGCGCCTGCTGTACTTTCACCACGCCCCCGTGCCCGCTGGACACGGCCCCGTGGTGGGCAATGGAAGCTTCTACTGGTTTGTCTTTTCTGCTGCTTCCTGGGCACGCCCCCGTGTTCGCTGGACACGGGGCGTGTTCAGACTCTGTTTCTTCTCCTTTGCCTTGGGAGGTGCCGTTGAGGGTCCGGGCAGTCTACTTTTATTCCTTTTCTTGTATTTATGCTAGAATTAGTTGTCTTTTTTGCTTCTTTTGTGATTTTGAGCTCATTTAATCCTGAAAATGCAAAAGGAAGACAAAAACACTCTTTTTCCAACATTAGTACTTAAAAAGGGTTAGTTTTATGCCTTAATTGATGTGATTTATATGTTGCATTTTACACACATCAAATACCCCCACACTTGAACTTTTGCTTGTCCTCAAGCAAAACTCTTTAAATGTGGCTTACACTCCCAAATGGAATAGGTAGAAGAGAATGTTTTAGCTTGTCCTAGAGTGTCGGGAATCCAAGGTCTTTATAAGTTTTATTTTTATTTATTTACAATCCTATTCGTTATGATTTATTTTGAACTTTTCATAAGATAAATTACTTATTCGGGCATAGCATGCCTTATTAAAATTCCATTTATATACACGTTCACATACCTCACGGGAGATCACTCAACACTCGGCCGAAGGTGTATATTTTTAGTGAATCACTCGAGAGCGGCATGTAACTTACGCCTTCCATAGGTTTGCCAAGCAATCGATCCTCCTCCTTTTTAACTTTTTACCTTTGTAAATATCAAGAGGACTTTTGGGGTTTAGGGTTAGGCTTGGGTTAAAGGTGGGTGGTTGGGTTAGTGGTTAGTAAAAAGGGCGAAAATCGTAAAAAGCGTCGGTTTTCGTAAAATACCTTATTTTTAGTGACTTTTTATTTTGAAGTATTTCTCCAAACAAGCTTTTGTTTGTTTTTGACTTCTTCATCATTTTTTTTTGATCGTCACATAAATAGGTGAGTTTACGAAAAAACGAGCTTGTTACTAAAATAAAGGGTGAAAAAAAATAAAAAGGTTTTTGGTGGGTAAAAAGGGTTTTGGGGTAATGAAATGAAATGTTTAGGCTCAAAGGGGCTATCTAGGGGGATTTTGGGTAGGTGGTAAAAAAAAATGAAAAATAATGGTTTTGAAAGAAAATTGGTTAGTCCTAATGCCTCCATCATTTACTTACTTGGGTTTAAGTTGGTAAGGACCGGGAATGTATCGTTGTGGCAAGTTCTAGATTTGTAAGAACCAAGCGGCTATTCACACAAGAAACGAAAAATGAGCATTTAGTCTAAATATGTATATTTTTATGCTCAATAAAGGCTCAAAACTCACTTTTGTGGGAATGGGTTTTTATGTGACCAAGTATATATAATCGAATTTTTAACTAAGCTTGTCATGCCGTTTCATAATTTTCTTATGTTGGTTCTTTTTTTTTTATCACGACGCTATCGGTTGTAAACTTGTAAAAATATAACCTTTTTAGAACTTGTTATTCCCAACTTAAACTAAGACAAGTAAATAAAAAAAATGAAAAAGTTTTTGAAAAAATTTGGGGTGTTTAGCGGTTCCAATAGAGTTTTGTGTAAGGCTTGTGTTTAGGATTTTGCAAAATTTCAAGGTTTTAGCATCCCCCCCCCCACACTTAAATTGCACATTGTCCTCAATGTGTCCAAAAATAATGTTTTGGGTTGATTAGAATGTGTAAAAGTGGGTTTAAAAGCAAAGGTTTATGTTACTGGCAGCCTGGACACGGCCCCGTGTCCATTGGACACGACCCCGTGGCGAACTGCCAGTAACGAAAACTTACAGAAGGTGAACACGGGGGCGTGTCGGCTGGACACGTCCCCGTGTGGACAGTCTGTTAGCCTGAAAAATAGGTTTTGTCTCCCGGTTTCTCCATCATGGGGCTGCAAGTGCTAATGTTTAGCACTCTAACCCTTGCATTGCACCTGTTTAAACACTAAATACCAACCAAACAAGCACAAACCGTCCTAAATTACCATCGTCAAGCATCATCCAAACACAAAGTAAAAACAAAACAAAGATAAAAAGTAGCTAGAGAAAGTAAATTGTTCGACAAATGGCACGCAGGCCATGAATTGTTTGATAGATAGAAGGGCACTTAAACCTGTGGGCTCATCACCAACTAGCCCCTTGTTCCTTCAAGCCTCCTACTCCATGTCTTCATCACTACCATCACCTCCACCCCCGTGCCTCGCCATGTACTCCCGGATGTTACCGATATCATCTTGTATATCATTAATGTTGCGTTCGATAGCTCCAACCCGGTGGTGTGTGTTGTTGGCGAGATTGTAGGTGTTCCTTGTGCACATGAGGTTTTCCTGCAAAAGATCATGTAAACTTTGAAAGTTAGGAAAACCACCTCCTTGAGAGGAGGATTGACCCGGATCGCCTTGGGGTGGGTACTGAAAATGGGGATGTGGTGCATGAAGAACTAGAGCCTCTTGCGGGTTCCATGCATAGCCTTGCGTCCTCTGAAAGCTCACCGTCCCGTCCTCTGCTTCATAAAGCAAGTTCATGGATCGGCAAATGTGATAATCGACCCGTCCCGACCATGGACTCCTTTCGAAGGACCTTGGGATATTCGTGAAGTGCTTGAAAAGACGGTACACCCATCCTCCGAAGAAGATCGGTGTAGGAGCATGAGCAAGGAGGTTTAGGTGCATGTTTCGTAGTAGGAGGTACGGAACATCTAGAGGCTTCTGGTTGTGGATGCAGTGAAGGACGACCAAATCTTTCAACCCAACAACGCCACTACTGTTGTGGCATTGGTTCAGCGAATACGATAGGAGCCTGTGGATGTATCGGTATAGCGGGTCCCTCAGTTTGGTGCTTTTGGTGCTGCTCGGGTTGTAGATTCCTTCACCTATTTGAGCCCATGCGGCTTGGCGTTCAGTTGCATCCAAGTCTCGTAATCCCCCAGTATTCTCTTCATTCCCCGCTTCCTCTTCACTATATAGCCCAATGATGGCTCCAAACTGTGCCATGGAGGTTGTGAATGTGGTCCCTCCACATCGGAATGTGACTGCATCATGGTCAAACGGGTCACATCTCGAGTTGAAAAGGAAGGTACTGTAGAACTCCATCGTGCATTGATGCACCGACCGTAGTCGGGTGGTCAATGCGACATGCAGTGGACCCCTCACAATGTTGTTGAAGCGGTCAAGTTGATTCACCATGGTTAGCAAGTCGGTACACGCCCGCCTTGGGTACTCTTCCGGTCTTGTTTGTAGAACCTCGTATCGTGCCCTAGCGTCCAGTTCACTTGCGTTAAACCTTGTGAATTTAGCCATCTGAAAAGAATACATAAAAAGTTAGTACGAAACAAAGAAAATCAGAGTGAAACTGCAAACAGTGGGCTGGACACGGCCCCGTGCTCAGCGGACACGGCCCCGTGTCCAGGCGTCTGTAACCCAAAAATTCCATTTTTCGTCCCGGTTTCGAAAACCTGAAAATTTTTAGCCCAATAGTAGCGGTTTCCCCCGAAAATGAAACCCTAAGTGTCATTTTTCCCAAAACAAACCGTTTACCCTTTCAATTTCGTGTTTTTTGGTTCAAGAACAAGGGTTTGGGGTTTTAGTTGGAAATCGAACGAATCTGTCAACAATACTTGTCTATTTACTTTCTACTACTCTAATCTAAACTACTACTAGCAAATTTCATCAAAAATTTTGAGTTCAATCCGGATGAACATGAAGAACCCTAGATTTTTCCCCAATTTTTGATGTTTTAACTACATGCAAGTAACTAATCTAACTACTAATGAGGATAGAATCATACCTTGACGTTGTTAGATTCGGTGGTGACGTTGAAAAACTGCAGAAAATCGCCTCAAACCAGAGAGTTTTCGGCTAAACGGGGCGTGTGGAATGGTGTAACTGATAGGAAAAGAGGGTTTTATCCCGACAGTCGCCTCGACACGGCCCCGTGTCCAGCGGACACGGCCCCGTGCCGGGCAAAGTTTTTGAATTTTTTTTTTATGTGCTCGTGTGCATGCCCCTTATTTCCGAAAAAATGGTTAGAAGATTTACCGGCTTTTAAACGTACACTTACCTGTAACATGTCTGGTATGAGTTTATTCGTTAACCGTTTGAAGTGAGATCTCCTCTTCCTCATCCTCAATGGATCCTCGGTAGAGTTTCAACCGTTGGCCATTGACTTTAAATGGTGTCCCATTTCGAGTTTTAATTTCTACTGCACCGTGTGGAAAAACATGGGTGACTGAAAAAGGTCCTGACCACCTAGATTTTAGCTTACCAGGAAATAACCGAAGTCGTGAATTAAACAATAGAACTTGATCTCCAACCCGAAATTCATTAGATTTAATATATTTATCATGTAAATTTTTCATTCTTTCTTTATAAATTTCGGAGTTAGAATATGCATAATTCCTTAGCTCGTCTAATTCATTTATTTGACAGAATCGATTTTTACCTGCATTTTCTAAATCTAAGTTTACGTTTTTTATTGCCCAGTAGGCTTTGTGAGCTATTTCTACTGGCAAGTGACAACTTTTTCCATAGACGAGTTTATATGGGGTTGTGCCTATAGTGGTTTTATAAGCAGTTCGAAAAGCCCATAAAGCGTCGTCTAATTTGTCGGCCCATTCTTTTTTATTTATTCCTACAGTTTTTTCAAGTATTTGTTTTAAACCTCGATTAGTCACTTCGGCTTGCCCATTTGTTTGAGGGTGATATGCTGTTGAGACCCGGTGATAGACCCCATACCTTGTTAATATTTTTTCGAGTTAATGATTGCAAAAATGGGTACCTCTATCACTTATTAAAGCCTTTGATGTCCCGAAACGAGAGAACAGTTTTTTCAGAAATTTTACCACTACTCTCCCATCATTTGTTGGAAGAGCCTCGGCCTCTGCCCATTTAGACAAGTAATCGACTGCCACAAGTATATATTTGTTTCCCTTTGAAGGTGGGAAAGGTCCCATGAAATCGAGTCCCCACACATCAAAGATTTCACAGACGAGAATGCCGTTTTGAGGCATTTCGTTTTTGGAAGAAATATTACCTGATCTCTGGCAGGCATCACATGTCTTTACAAGGTTTTGTGCATCCTTGTAAATGGTCGGCCAGTAAAATCCCGAATCAAATACCTTTCGTGCGGTACTTGTGGCACCATGATGTCCTCCGTATGGACCTTCATGACAATGACGGAGAATTCTTCGTGCTTCATTACCATGGACGCATCTTCGGATGAGCTGGTCGGCACACATTTTAAAAAGATAGGGGTCTTCCCAAAAGTAATGCTTTACATCAGCAAAGAATTTCTTTCTTTGATGATGTGGCCATCCTTTGGTGACTATACCGCTAGCTAAGAAATTAGCGTAGTCGGCATACCATGGTTCTTGTCTACTTTCCATCATTTCCAAGGATTCCGTGGGAAATTTCTCGTTGATTTGCTCGTTTATGGTTGTCTCCAAAGCTGGGTCTTCTAAGCGCGAGAGATGATCTGCAGCAGTGTTTTCTGCTCCTCTTTTGTCCTTGATTTCGATGTCGAATTCTTGGAGGAGTAGAATCCATCTGATCAAACGGGGTTTTGCATCTTGCTTCTTGAAGAGGTACCTGATGGCTGCATGGTCTGTATAGACTACTGTTTTAGAAAGAAAAAGATAAGAACGAAATTTATCAAAAGCAAATACCACTGCTAGTAATTCTTTTTCTGTAGTTGTATAATTTTCTTGTGCGTCATTAAGAGTTTTACTAGCATAATAAATTGGGTGGAAATGCTTTTCTTTTCTTTGTCCCAAGACTGCTCCCACAGCAAAGTCACTTGCATCACACATGATTTCGAAAGGAAATTTCCAATCTGGCGCTATCATGATAGGTGCATTGACTAGCATTTCCTTGAGGGTTAGAAATGCTTGATTGCATTCCTTGTCAAAGATGAAGGGTGCATCTTTTTCAAGTAATTTTGTTAGAGGCCTTGAAATTTTTGAAAAGTCTTTGATAAACCTTCTATAAAATCCGGCATGTCCTAGGAAACTTCTGATTGTTCGCACGGAGGATGGAGGAGGTAATCGAGAAATAGTTTCTATTTTTGCTCGATCAACTTCCATTCCTTCGCTTGAGATTTTGTGACCGAGTACTATTCCCTCTGCTACCATGAAATGGCATTTTTCCCAGTTAAGGGCGAGGTTAGTTTCCTCACATCGGGATAGCATTCGTTCAAGATTATCGAGGCATTGGTCATATGAGTCTCCAAAGATGGAAAAGTCGTCCATGAAGACTTCCATTGTCTTTTCGATCATATCATGGAAAATGGCGACCATACAACGTTGGAATGTTGCAGGCGCATTACATAGACCGAATGGCATGCGTCGATATGCAAAAGTTCCGTAGGGACATGTGAAAGTTGTTTTCTCTTGGTCTTCTGGTGCTATCGGTATTTAAAAGTAACCTGAAAAACCATCTAAGAAACAATAAAATTTATGACCGGATAATCTTTCTAACATTTGATCAATGAAGGGCAAAGGAAAGTGGTCTTTCCTTGTTGCTTCATTTAATCGCCTATAATCTATACAAACTCTCCATCCTGTGACGGTTCTCGTTGGTATTAATTCATTTTTCTCGTTAGTTATTACCGTCATACCTCCTTTCTTTGGGACTACTTGAACGGGACTTACCCACGGGCTATCGGAGATAGGGTAGATTAGTCCGGCGTCGAGTAGTTTGATGACTTCATTCTTAACCACTTCTTGAACATTGGGGTTCACTCTTCGTTGTGGTTGAATTACCGTTTTGTAGTCATCATTCATTAAAATTTTGTGCGTGCACATGGAAGGGCTTATTCCTTTAATATCTACAAGCTTCCAAGCGATCGCGTTTTTGTGTTTTTTAAGTAGGCTAATTAATTTTTCTTTTTCTATGTTACTTAATTTAGATGAAATAATTACAGGTAAACTACCATCTTTGCCTAGAAAAGCATATTCCAAACCTTTAGGAAGTTCTTTGAGCTCAACGGGTGGGTCTTTGGAAGACAACTTATTTTGTGGCTCATCTGGATTAAGAATCTTAAAGGTTTGTTCTATGGCTATCTCTTCCTCGACAAAGTGGTCTTCTTCGTTGGTTGTATCGGGTGGTTCAGCTTCATCTTCAATTAGGGGGTCATTGTTACCAAAAGGATATTTCATTGAACGCTCAAGATCTATGCTCCTTTTGAATGCCCCTAATTGAAGAGGTAGATTGTTGAATTTCCGGTTTTTCAAAGCTTTATGAGTTTGTACAAAAGGTTTTCCCAAGACTAAGGGGGCGTCATCAAGGATGACGAAGTCGGTTGGGATTACCAATTGATTTGTTTGAACCAAAACATCTTCAACTACACCGATTGATTTCATTACTTTTCGATCGGATAGAAAAATGGGTATTTGAAGTGGAGTAAAATCACTAACACTTAATTTTTCAAAAATGTAGTTAGGCATTATGTTAACACAAAGATCTTTATCAATGGTGATATTACTAATAAAGGAATTTTGAAAGAAACATGGAACCGGTGTAATGTTAATTTCAAAAGGATCTTCTTTTATTAGCGAGGTTTGATCATTAGTTAACTTAACACTTACTAAGTCTTTGATTTTAGCACTAGTGTTTAACTCTTTTAAAAACTTGGCATGAGGGGTTATTAAACAATGATTTTCGAAAGTAGGTGACAAGAGAGTAATTTCCTCAAAATTAGACTCTTCTTGATTTTTGACATTATTGGACTCACCTTTTTCGTTGTTTAACTCATGTGTCGGTTTTTCACTTTCTTGTTCTTCCATTTTTATACTTTCAACTATCTGTACGTTATTATCATTTTTAGCTCTTCTCTTGCGCGGGATTCCTCTTCCCTTGCGCGAGATTCTTTTATATAACGTTCGATAGTTTTAAGTTTTTCCAATATCCTATTAGTTACTTCGGTGAGAGAAAAAGAATTTGGATCCTCAAAGCTTGAATCCGGTTGTTCGATCCTTGGTTCCTCATAATTCTCATATGAAGTAGATGGTTCACACCATTGTTCTTCATTATAAGTATATGATGGATAAGGGTCGAAACTTTGTTCTTCATAGTACTCATATGAGGTGGGTTGTTCACGCCATGGTTCCTCATAATAAGAGTATGAAGGTGGTGGCTCATATGTTGAATCTTCAAAGTATGAGTATGAAGGCTCATACCTTGGTTCATCAAAATATAAGTATGAGGGAGTAGGTTCATACCTTTGGTCTTCATAGGATGTGTATGAAGTTGATGGCTCGTACCTGGGCTCCTCATAATGGTTATATGAATTGGATGGTTGATATGAGTTATTATATTGAACCGAGCGTGCGTTACGACAATTAGTGCAATAATTACCCCTATAATCATCCTCATCATAGGTGTAGTTGTAACCTCTTGAGTATTGATCCATAAGAATCACTCAACAGACCACAACTGAGTCTCGGGACCAGAAAACAAAAATAAGACGGAAACAGAGGCTGGACACGGCCCCGTGTTGAATGAACACGGCCCCGTGTTCAGGGTCTGTATCTGGGCGTTTTAATTAAATTTACTGGTCACGTTGAGCACGGGGGCGTGTTCAGTGAGCACGGCCCCGTGTTCAGACTCTGTATCTGGGTATCTACTCTAAAAATATGCAGCACGGGGGCGTGTTCAGCGAGCACGGCCCCGTGTTCAGGCTACTGTAAATGCAAAACTAAACTAAAATGCAGAAAAAATGCGCGCGTTTTGAAAAGGTTTTTGAAAAACTGATTAGGCCGTCGATTTTAAGCTTTCTTAAAATCCTTGTGTCCCCGGCAGCGGCGCCAAAAACTTGATGCGCGTGAAGTGTGTTATATTTATGATGAGTATTTAAGCCCCTTTTTACACTTTTAGCCAAGTTTTAAATTTATAAAACACGATATTTACTAACACTAAACACACATATGGGCAAGTGCACCCATCGTGGACGTAGTATAGTGTTGGTAAGATACCGAGGTCGTCCAAGGACACAAGAGCTTTTAATACCGGTTTATCCTCAACGTCTAATCAAATAAAAAAGTTAGAAAAATGTGTTAAACTAAGAAAAATAAAAACTAACTAAATGCTGAAAATAAAAATAAAATAAAAACAGATAGACAAGATGAATCACTTGGATCCGACACGTGTATTAGTATAACCTTTGATTATTTTCGCACTTTTGCACTTGTTTAAGAGATTATCTTAGTTATTGTAGTAGGCCCCTCTTTTGAAGGCGACGTTACCCTCAACCCAGTAGTTTGAGTCAGCAAGGATACAATCCTAAAGGGTCGGATTATTGAAAGATAATGAATTAAGTTATTAATGCAAATTGTGGTAGGCCCCGCTTTTGGCGGTGACGTTACCCTCGGCTAAGTAGTCTGAGTCAGCAGGGATACAGTCCTAAATAGCCGGGTTATAGTATTAATAGTAGTTAACTTATGAGGGGGTCAAAGAGTTTGGATCCCCGCCATCCAATACCTATGGGTATTGAAGGAGATCCTACTAAATTTGACCCAGGTCCCAAGCAGGACCTCTAAACGCTGAACAAGGGCAAGACCCTTACCAAACCGTTCCCTTAACCCCCGACCAGGTAGCCAACATACCTCCATATAGACCGTGGAAATATGAATGGTGAAAATCTTTTATTTTATATAGACAGTAAAATAATGCCAAGACACCACGGACAAACGATAAGGAAAGATCACCTTCAACATAAGTAACTAGTTATTAAAGTCATTAATACAAAACCAAATAAAAAGTGCAAAAGATTAAAAATAAAAAGTATTATACTAAACACTTGTCTTCACCAAGTGATGTAAGAGACTTAGGCAAACATGGCCTTGATTGTCAAGAACTCTTACGATCAATCTTGGATCCCGAGACGACTCACACACTCTACGATGGACAATGGATGATGGTGGTGGATGATGGTGTTATGGTGGTGGTGGGTGGTGGATGAGGTGTGAGAGAGGTGGTGTGCCAAGGGATGAGAGAAAATGAAGCCAAGCTCCTCTATTTATAGGCTGAACAGAAGGCTGGACACGGCCCCGTGTCCGCTGGACACGGCCCCGTGCCCGTCTGACATTCTCTCTCTTCATTAATTGTAATTGCGAATTACAATTAATGCGCCTGCTGTACTTTCACCACGCCCCCGTGCCCGCTGGACACGGCCCCGTGGTGGGCAATGGAAGCTTCTACTGGTTTGTCTTTTCTGCTGCTTCCTGGGCACGCCCCCGTGTTCGCTGGACACGGGGCGTGTTCAGACTCTGTTTCTTCTCCTTTGCCTTGGGAGGTGCCGTTGAGGGTCCGGGCAGTCTACTTTTATTCCTTTTCTTGTATTTATGCTAGAATTAGTTGTCTTTTTTGCTTCTTTTGTGATTTTGAGCTCATTTAATCCTGAAAATGCAAAAGGAAGACAAAAACACTCTTTTTCCAACATTAGTACTTAAAAAGGGTTAGTTTTATGCCTTAATTGATGTGATTTATATGTTGCATTTTACACACATCAACCATGTAACGAAAGAATTGAATTGTACGGTGTTGATGCACCCCACATTTTGTATCTTGCAGGATATCAGGACGGGAGCGATAATTGGGCGTGGCACTGAACACCAAGGATTGTACTATGTGGATGAAGTGGCCCAAAACGGTACTGTGATGCTTGCTCATGGAACTATAAGTAGAGAAGCATGGTTATGGCATAGGCGATTGGGGCACCCTTCCACTGGTTACCTACACCTTTTATTTCCTTAGTTTTTTCCTTCAAATGCAAAAATAAATTGTGAAATGTGTTTACTTGCCAAAAGTCGTCAATCAACTTTTAAACCAAATAACACACGGGTTGAATTACCCTTTTCATTAATCCATTCAGATGTTTGGGGCCCGGCTCCTGTCAACGGTGGACAAAATTTTAGATACTTTTTTCTTTTCGTTGATGATTGCACACGAATGACATGGATTTATTTTTTGAAAAACAAATCCGATGTGTTTGATAAACTCACCATGTTCTATGCCATGGTCAAAACACAATTTAAACAAAGTATTCAGGTCCTACGATCCGATAACGGAACTGAATTTGTAAACAATTTAATGCAACAATTTGCCAAACACGAGGGATAATTCATCAAACCTCTTGCACACATACCCCAGAACAAAACGGTGTCGTTGAGCGAAAAAATCACATTCTTCTTGAAATAACCAGAGCACTCCTACTTGAATCTCATGTCCCTAAATCTTTCTGGCCAGAAGCTGTGGCCACAGCCGTTTATCTCGTCAATCGACTACCTACCAGTGCCCTTAAACTCAAAACTCCTTTACAAACCTTATCTGAATTTACTAAACTACCACCAACACTTACTCTTGAACCACGTGTCTTTGGATGCTCTGTCTTCGTTCACATACCCAAAGTCAATCGCACCAAACTTGACCCGTGTGCTGAAAAATGTGTATTTGTAGGTTATGGGATCAACAAAAAAGGTTATCGTTGTTACAACCCTCAAACACGTCATATGTTTACAACTATGAACTGTGACTTTCTTGAAACCTCTTTCTACTACACCCAACCTAGTGGTCAGGGGGTGTGAGTACGACACACTAAGTTAGCTAATACCATCGTCTGAAGAGGCTCATCACAGTGCCCAAGCTGGACCATCATCCTCACAATCCACGGCACCAAGTGTCACTGACCTTGCTCCTCCCAACCTGACATCCGAGGTAAGTAACTCTCCTAATGTTGAAGTTCATCTATCTAATCATAATGACACTGGATTAGAGACAGAGTTAGAAGCAAAAACAAATGATGAAACCAACCCAGACAGTGAAGCAAACCTAGATGGTGAATTCATACAAGAAGAAGAAGAAACAAGTGGAGCAACTAGTGAAGAGAACCAAGAACGATATGTCTTGCCGCCAAGAACAAACAAGGGGGTACCTCCAAAACGGCATTCTCTAGAAAAGGAGACTCGAGGTTACAAATACCCAATGGCTAACATAGCCAACGGAAACCTATCTAAAGAAGCAAAAGCATTCACCGCGTCTCTATACTCTGAAGAAATTCCAAACTCAGTAGAACAAGCTCTCGAGTCAATCGACTAGAAAAATGCAATGGAAGCTGAAATGGATGCTCTGAAGAGAAACGACACATGGGAAAAGTTACCATTCCTCCTGGGAAGAAGCCTATTGTAACAACCCGACTTTTTGAAGTCAAAGTACAAGTCAAAGTCAAAGTCAAAGGAAGAAAAGATTGCTAATTCAATTTGTCATTCCTTGCTTAATTATTACTTGTACTCTCGAACTCGATGATCGATATAGAAATTTAATGATATCTTGAATATGTTTTATTACTAGCAGAAGTAACAATGTGAAAAAGATAACTAAACGCTAATCTACTTATGCTAATCACATCGATATCGCATCGCCATCGCGTGGCAACTCGAATCGCAGGTTATGGATATTGTTTTACGTGTGTGTGCTATTATGTGTTACTTGTGCATGTTTATACTTATAATGTGGTGATTAATCGCAAACGCAATCACATCGCGAACTGGAAACGCAAGGTTACTTAGGTTGTTGTATGTTAGTTATGTTTGATACTATCGCATCGCTTACTCGCAAAGTATCGCAACGCACGAAACGAAAAGTCAAAAATTACTCGCAAAACCCATCCGATCGAAGGACCATTCGACCGGATGACCATCCGATCGGATGGCCATCCGATCGGAAGGCCCTCCGATCCGTCACAGGTACACCGCCTTTCTCCTCCTTCCCCTATAACTACTCACCTGTCACATCATGAACAGTGATGTGACAGCTCTCCTCCGACCCTTCGACTTCCAGCCCTTATTTTTCTCGATTCCTCGTGATTCTTGTAAGTTTTCAACTCAAATCTTGTACTTCCTTGATCTACACACACTTCTTCATCATTTTCACCATCAAATCTTAACTTTTCACCATGAAATCAGATGATTTGGGCTGTTCTAGGATGATGTCATCATGGGTTCTCAAGAACTTCAAAGTATGACTTCATTCCACCAAGAACAACTCAGATCTAAGGGATTTCTACAATGTTTAAACACTGATTTCTCCTAAATCTAAACAAAATCAAAGTGTTTCAAACTTTTCTTCAATAATCTCAACTATTTACTCAAAACCGATAGAATCAAAGCTCGTTCAGGCATTCTACTCATTCTTTAGTAAAGTGTCGGTTTGAGAACTGAATTCTATCAATGAGATGACCGACTTAACGGGTTGAACATGAAGTACCGTCAAGAACAGTTAACTGAGCGGACGGGGTGATTCCCATCCGATCGGATGACTTGGACTTAGTAGAGTTTCCATTGTTTAACACGTTGTCATGTCGTCTCCGTGCAACAGCAAACTTTACAACTTAGCAAATTTTACAAAGTTTCACAAACGAACAAGTTTCCAAACGGACTGCCGTCCGATCGGATTGCCATCCGATCGAACGACAATCCGAATGGATGACTTGTGATTTTGGACCCTCCAACACTTAAACAAATTTCCAATTTCAAAGTATGCTAAGCCTCCACCCGGATCGCCATCCGAGCGGACGGCTATCCGTCCGGATGACCGTCCGACTGGACGACCTGAAAGGTAGAGATACTTCTTCATTTTTTTAAAAAAATGCTACAACAAAAACTTCAAAGTTCACATCATACACAAACATATCCATCCCAAACAGACAACCCTCCGAGCGAATGGCCATCCGTCCGGATGACCATCCGTCCGGAAGGTCATCCGATCGGATCACTATCCATCTCACGTCACTCCAACACACAGTTTTACACATCGTTCAACGCTTATACTATCGTACTGTGTCTAGGCTAATCTCTCAGCGCTCCCTTCAATCCAAGACTGTGTTTACCTATTAAACACTATCTGTGAGTATACTTGATCCCTTTTTGCTTAACGCACTTTTGGGTGTTACACACGTTACCTATATCAAATCACATCGACCACACAATGCAAACACTATTTATACGCTAACCGCTCCTGCATGTTATATGTGTTATTCAATGATGCTTGTATGTTATGTTTACACAGTGATTGTTGCCTGACACCTTAGCGACGATAGTACTATAGTTTGGACTCAGCACCTGTCGTGGACAGGGGTTGTTAAGGGTATTACTTCACGTATCGCAGTGGTGATATGTGTTGCGCATTCTATAACTCGCAGTCATGTTTGTGCATATTTCATTGTCAATAACCTACTAAGCTTCACATTTCTACGTGTTACATGCTGGTTATGCGTAAATCGCTTTCGCTGCTATTATACTATAAAACTTGTATGCTCACCTTTACACTATGTGTATTGACCTCTATTTTAACGTATGTGGCAGGTGCTTAAGATGCTAGGATTGCTTGTTGTCATGGAACCAAGTCTAGGGGAGTCTAGAAACAAATAATTAATATTTTGAGTTATCGGAACTATGATTTGTCTTTAAGTTATCTTTGTCTGTAATAACTGCTTTATTTGATAAGTTATGGTATGGGACATAATGTTAATTAT
The DNA here is from genome assembly GCF_002127325.2 of Helianthus annuus. Taxonomy (NCBI): domain Eukaryota; kingdom Viridiplantae; phylum Streptophyta; class Magnoliopsida; order Asterales; family Asteraceae; genus Helianthus; species Helianthus annuus. The sequence goes on from NC_035445.2 coordinate 57,644,111, forward strand.
CTGGTAATTTAGTTGTTATGGATTTCTCCTGGACAATCTGTTTCGCTCAGTGCCTCACCCCGATGTTTCCGCCATCGGTTGGGGTGTGACACCTATAGGATGTCGTTGGGTGTTTACAGTGAAGCATAAGCCAGATGGAACAATTGAAAGATACAAAGCCTGGTTAGTCGCCAAAGGATATACTCAGACATATGGGATAGACTACTTAGAAACTTTCTCTCCAGTAGCTAAAATGGATACCATCAGAGTTATCTTCTCAATTGCGGCAAATAAGAATTGGCCACTTCATCAATTTGACGTAACAAATGCTTTCCTGCATGGGGAGCTAAAAGAGGAGGTGTATATGGAAAGACCACCCGGATTCACAGAAAACTTTCAACCAGGAGAGGTGTGTCGGTTAAAGAAGTCATTATATAGTCTGAAACAATCTCCCCGAGCTTGGTTTGGGAGGTTTTCCCTAGCCATGAAAGGGTATGGTTTTAAATAAAGCAACTCAGACCACACCCTTTTCCTGAAAACGAGAGGTAAACTTATCACATGCCTGATCATCTATGTTGATGATATGATCATCACTGGAAATGACGAAGAAGAAATGACAAAATTAAGAGAAAATTTGTTTACCGAGTTTGAAATGAAAGACTTGGGAAAACTTAAGTACTTTCTCGGAATTAAAGTACTGAGGTCTAAACAAGGAATATTTATCTACCAGAAGAAATACATACTCGACTTATTAGCAGATACAAGGATGGTTGATTGCAAGCCTGCGAACACTCCTATGATTGTCAATCACAAACTTCACATGGAAGAGGGAGCAGAGCTTACAGATAAAGACAGATATCAACGAATGGTGGGAAAACTGATATACCTCTCACATACTCGTCCAGATATTGCTTACGCTATTGGGGTTGTTAGCCAATTCATGCACCAACCCCAGACGACCCATATGGAAGCAGTAGTAAGAATCATACGATATCTCAAAGGGACAACAGGACATGGAGTTCTGTTTAGAGCCAATGGAAATCTGGATATCCAAGCATATACTGATGCAGACTAGGCAAGAGACAAAGGGAACCGTAGGTCAACATCAGGCTTCTTTACACTGGTTGGTGGAAACCTAGTTACACGGAGAAGCAAAAAACAAAAAGTAGTTGCCCTCTCAAGCGCAGAGGCCGAATTCAGAGGTATAGCACGAGGCCTGTCAGAAGGATTATGGTTAAATAAACTTATGACTGAAATCGGCTTTCCCCCAACAAAAGCAACAAGGATCATGTGTGACAATGAAGCAGCAATCAAAATTTCTGAGAACCCTGTACAGCATGATCGAATAAAGCATGTGGAAGTTGATCGACACTTTATCAAGGAAAAGCTGGAGGCAGGAATGATTGAACTCCCATTTGTTCGGCCAAAAGACCAACTAGCAGATATTCTAACCAAGGCCACAAATGGGAGTATCTTTGACGATTTCTTGACCAAGTTAAATATTGGTGATGCCACTATTTAACTTGAGGGGGAGTGTTAAAAGAAATATATTTTAGGGATCAGTATAACATCATTTCCCAATTTAACCAAGATTTGGTCAATCCTAGCAAACATCTAATTGTCTCTAATCCCTCCATTACAGCCTGTCGAGTAGTTGTAATTACAATTCGTTTCCTTTTATGTAGCCTTGTAGAAAACTATATATTGAGGGTCATCATATGTAAAAATACAAGCAATAATATTCAATCATATTCAATACCATTGATTACTCTTTGAATCATACTAAAATGTAAATGAACCTTTTGCCGAATGCAAAAGTATGCAACAAAACTTTAGTCATGGATAATTCGATTTTACATGCCTAACCTTTATGCTAAAAAGTTTCTAAGATCTAACCTCAGGTAGTCAGGTCAGCAGAACTGAGTTGAAGTAGACATCAGAATTAAGAATTGAACGTAAACCACGACGGCTGAAGCAATCAAAACCAAAACTTTACATTTATTCGGCTCTGTCAAGTGACAAAGAGACAAGGTGGAGTTGAAACATAAATGAATTAGGGAGAGTAAGAAGCATGCGACGTGCTCTGTACGAGTGTCTAGGGGTGTTAATCGTGTCGGACGACATGTGTAATAGGTGAACCCAAACCCAACCCATATATTAATTTGTATCGTGTTGTTTCAGATACACTTAATATGGCGCCGTATATAGGGAAAAATTCTTTTAATAGTCATTTTCAAGAATGAGTAACAACATGTGTCATAGTTTAGACATCCACATTATGACTTGCTAATAACTAAAGCAATCAATAAGTTGATTTCGGTTTTTTGCTTTGTTATCTCTCATCTTCGATTAACAAACTTGGTTATATATAATTAGCCTAAGATTAGAGAAGCGAATGGAAATAATCAAAGAATCGACAGTTATAACTAATAAAATAGTATTATTGCAAGTGAAAAATTTATAAATGGTTAAAAAGGGTATTCACTTGTATAAATTATAAGTTAGACGGACAATTAATATTCAAATTATTTAAATTTAAATTTGTACACTTTCATCTCTGAAATCTAAATATATAACTTATAAAGAAATACCACCCTTAAATGGGCCACGACTAAGTTAGACAATGTATCACACATGTCATGTTCATATTGATTTATTTCATAAACCGGTCGTGTTATATGACCCAAATATATTTACCTTTTGTGTCGCGTTTCCGGTTGTTAAGATAACTTTTTAAACAAGTAGATAAGGGACTCATGTGCAAAGAACAGGACTGTACCTAACGGAAATAGTTAATGTTCGTTATGGAAGGAACAGAAGCAGGGGCGGAACTAATGAAGAACTAGCGGTAGCATGGGCTACGGCTCAAACCCGTACTCGCAGTGTATTTTTTTCGGTTTTATACATTAGGATACCCCTAACATATACGAGGATACCCTTAATGGAAAAATATGAAACCTGAAATTATTCATTAAGCCTAAAAGTTGTTAAATAATTAAGCCCAAATAATAAGTTTCATGATAATTAAGCCCAATTATAATAAAGCCCAAACAAATAAAATAATCCATTGATTATGGGCATGTATGGGCGGCACTTGGAAGTTCTGAAAGTCTAAAACCCAAACGTTGCACAACAGAATCGTCAATCCTCATTCGCACTTTCGCAGTCTCGCACGAACAAGCCATACAGAACAAAAACTTTTGTAAAGTAAAAGACGACAATGTGATCGAACGATTTCAAACTATGAAAAAAAAGGGGCAAATCTATTAGATATTATCATTAAAGATTCTGGGCGGTTTTATAGGACGAACCAATACGTTCACAAATCACCCAAAAAGATTAATTATCTACTAGTAGTATTTATTATCTTTTTTTATTATTGTATGATGATTGTACGTAATTTCTTTTTTTTTTTTGGAAATTCCTGAATTAAAGGGCTATCTTCGCCAATGAGTACCAAAATTTGACTACAAGACAATTTCTAATTCTATTGTTACCTTAGTTTAAAAAAAAAAAACGAAACTTAGAAGGACTTAAAGTGTAATTTGCTCTTAATTCTTTTTTATATTAAAAGTGAAATTGGGCGGCTGATGAATTTGGGCGCGATAAGAAGAAACCCAAAATTTGAACAGTGAGTGTATCCGTTCGTCTTCACTGTTTAGCAGCCATCGATCGTTTAAGGTACTTGAGTTCACGCAGGCGGCCATCAATCGGTTAAGGTACTTGTGTTCTCTAATTGAATTCTTTTATACTTTGGCCTTTCTTTCTGTTTAGAAATTGTTATAATTTGGTAAATAATCATCAATTACATTATACGTTGTGATTTTCACATAAGATCTGCCAATTTCAGACTCTGAATTTGATACATATCCACTTATAATTAGGAGATTATCACATATGCCTGGCTAACCATAAAGAGGTTGTTTAATCTTTATTCCTAATCGATTTCTAATTCTGATATTGAGTCCTGCCTGATAATAACGCTTCATAGGAAACTATTATTTTTCTACTTATGTGTGCAGGAATTTAGATTATACTTGAATTTGATTGGAGTATGTTTGTTTCCTGTTTTACATCATAGTTCTGCTGCACTGCACTCATGCCAAACCTTGTCGGTGAATCCAAAACCCCCATTTCTTCATCAAAGCGTAAATCAGTACGTTCACACGTCAATTCTTTTTTGAATTCTATCTGTTACCTTTGCATAACATGTGTTGTTAACAAGGGCGTAGTTTTGTGGGGGCGGCCCACCCCCCAAACTTTTCGCTTGTTAGTGGAGAGTATGTAGTTTTCGTATAGAAATTTTTAGGTATATACGTTTTTGACCCCTTGGTCAGAAATCTCAAGCTTTGCCACTGTTGTTAAACTAACTCCAATCCAATCATCTTGTCAGGTTTTTTTGCATGGATGGTGGCTCATAAAGCTCGAAAGTCAATCCAAATTGGGCGTTGGAGGCTTTCTTAACAGAGAGTAACTACTTTTATTCTTATTCGATTCCTATCAATTTTACTAATTTCGTGAAAATAACGTTAAAAAGCAAGGGACGGTTTATCATGCATCATGTGGTGGCGTTGATAGCCGAAAGACAAGGGGGTACATGCACTAATCAGCTTTTGTCCCAATTGTTGAGTGTTATGTGCGTTATGTCCAAGGCTTGATACAAAACTACTCTCAAGCCGGGGGTCTCACTGGAAGCAGCCTCTCTATTCCTACGGGGTAGAGGTAAGGTTGTCTACATCTTACCCTCCTCAGACCCTACCTTAGCTTTGCTATTGGTGGGATTTACTGAGTATGATGATTCCTATCAATTTTAATTACTTCATCCTTACATCTCATGATCATATAATCAGTTCTTATATATGATGATTCTAAACTTCAATTTGTCATTTTTATACCACGATTACACAAAAGTTCTATTTAAATAAAGGTATAATGATATTTTTAGAAGACTTTAAACATCTCTATTGATTTTAAGAATGCTGGAGTTGTTGTTTGTTATACCGTGATTTTTAATACCACAGGACGTTCGAAACACGCAGAATGCGACTTTTCGGCTCTCCATCAACCGGAAAGAGGCCGAATATTAACACTATCGATGATGGAGTTCAAGTTTATGGTTCTGCAGCAATTGTCAAGAGGCATGATAACTACACTCTTGAAGCAGAAGATGGCATCATAATCAGTATTAGTGGTTACATCATTAAGTCACGCACACTGTCTTATGGCTTCTCATCTGAGGTATCACCACCTCTTTGTTTTATAATTCTTATCTTGGTTTAAAAAAGCGAGCTTAAAGCGTGAGGCGATGAAGCGCTAGGGTTGTCGCTTTTTTTGCTCTGAGGCAACAAATCACGTGAAGCGTTTTGAAGCGCGCTTTAAGCCCGAAGCGACGCTTCAGCCCAATCAGGTCAGATTTGGGTTTTTTTTATTTAGGCCCGATAGTCTCTAATAGGGTATAATTGAGGCCCGCTACTTCTTTACCCTAAAAAAAGAACGTTAGTAAACATCTTCAGCCGCTCCCTCCCTCTTCTCCATCGATTCTTCATACTTTTTCCAATAATCGACTTTAATTTGTGTTTTAACTATGTTTTTTTATGTGTTAAGTGTGTTTTTTAATCATGTTTTCGTGTTTATTATTGATAAACAAGTAGAATATGTCATATTGATGTGTACAAATATTTTTTAATTTTTTTTTTAATTTTGAGCGCTTCGTATACGTGAAGCTCTCGCTTCGCACTTGAAGCTTCGCTTAAAGCTTTTGGAACCAAAACGCTTCGGAGCGCCTCACGCTTTTTTAAACCAAGATTCTTATCCACATTTTGGCTGTCCTTTCCAACAGGGCAGCCATACCATGAAAGTTTGAGGTGCAAAACAGACGGGTGGGTGATGGGTTCGGGCATAGTTTAAAAAAACGGCTGAGGCGTGCGGCTCGAGGCGGGGCCTCAGGGGGTTATTTTGTATGTGCGCGCCTCAGGGGGGTTTTGATGTTTTTGATTTTTTGTGTCAATTTCAAACATTTGATGTATTTTTATGTGTGTTTTTTATGAATACGATGATGAAATTAGTTAGTATTTTTTTATATTTATTTTTTAATTCTGCCCCGTGCTTACGCCTTAGTTCGCCTCGTACTTTTAAACCTTGGGTTCAGGTCAAAACAAGAAACTTTTTGGGTTGGTCGAATAGGGATGACCCATTGACCACTTTTATGTCTACTATTAACTTTTTTTTGTTTCTTGTGATTGTTAATGCGTTATGTATGAGTACAAAATTTTATAGGGGGCGGTGTTTTGTCTCAGATGGGTCATATCAATATTTTAAGCTAAAACGGGCTTGGATCAAACAGGTTAAAAGTCTTCAAAGTCTATTTGATTAAGTAAGATATACGTATGTAAATGAAATCAAACTAAAGACCTTGTTTTTTAAACAATATATTTAGTGTCAGTGTGTCCAAATATCCATTCATAATTTAGCATATACTTTTCAAGTTTCACTACCATTTAAATAAGATAGTTTTTACAATCAAAAGGATTTGGGTCATCATACGCAACTTTTAACCCGTTTTGTTTTAGCCAATTTGTATACTTTTCTTGTTTACGAATAAGATTTAACCCGAATCGACCCATTTCCATACAAACGTGTTGAAATTGCAACCTGTAATGAAAATTTAAAGTACGAAAATTTAAATACACAGTTTTTTCACAGGTCTGTGATAGTTTCCTTAGCGGATTTCCATGTAGCTGGGAAGATTATGCCTTTAAATCTTTTCATGATAAGTGTGACGACGATACAACAAAACAATCCTTGCCTGCGTCTTTTGATGATCTTCCGGTCACTCATGTACGGCATTTATTGATGTCAGGAACTGCTTTAACGAGTATTATTTTCAGAGATATTATGAAACATACTGAAAAGATTCTTAATCAAAGCGTTCCGCCAGTCGACAAGATCTCCACCAACTCTATAGAAGTTGATCACAATCAAGATGATATTTCTTTCTCAAATTCAACTCAGAAGAAGATAACTGAAGAAGATATTAATACTGCAGTTGATTCGCACATGAAAAAATCTGAAGAAACCGAAGATGATGGTTTTATGTCGGATGCAATACGCAAAATAACCCAAGTAAAACAGTCGAAGGTATTACCAAGAATATATCCCCTAAGGTCCAGGCAAAAAGAAAAAACACTAGAAGTTGATGATGATTGATCAAAGGTTATATATACTGAAGAACATGATCCGGTAAACTGTTTCTAATTGCCCATGGTATCTTTAACCATTCTCTTAGTTTTGAATGAAGAAATTAGCTAACAAATTCGTTGAAACAACTTTAGTTTCAACCGTCACTTATTTTTAGATATGATGTATCTTGAATGTCGAAGGTTGTGTATGCCCTTGAACATTGGCTTTTGACTTGTAGGGTTTGACCAAATTAGCATGGCCGATGTATGATCAATATGTGCATTGACCCTTCTGTTTTCTTCTAGTTTCATCTTTCTGTTTTTGGCCTTGTTTATGTTTTAGAACTTAGGATGATTTGATCTTGTTATTATCATCAGATTAAGTAAATTGTATTATTTTTTTTTATATGTGATCATGCATGCAATAACAATTAACTTATGTGCATTTATAAATGTGAGAGTACAAAAAAAACTAGCTAGCACACAGACCAAATCCAACAAAACGTGTAAACCTTTGGTCATTAAGTGACCAATAAGGTTGATGCTTGATAGGAACATGTATGAAGCGAAACACATTGTTAAGCCGTAAAGGGGTGCTTTAACTGGTTGGCTGAAAGGCGCATTTGACGAACAAAAGAGGGGTTGCGTCGTAAGACTAGTTGTAACTACGAAAACACTTTTGGAACCTATATATAGATCTTCAGGAGTCCTAAAACATACTTTGATCTTCATGGAGAACTCTTCGAATGTTGTGTAAAGTTCTATTTTGAGGGTAATTACTCGTAGAAAACTAGATCGTTATCTATAAGCGTTCATAATGAGGGATAAATAGACCCCAGTTAAGTATTTGATTAATATAGGCTTTTTGCAAGTGGAACAAATCCATCAACAGAAGTTATCACAAGAACAAGTTTTAAGAACAAAGAATCATATTACTTATATAAAAGATCAGCATTTGTTTCTAACAAACAGACAAATTAAATCCAACCCTGCTTCTACCATATTTAACCTTCCTTTCTACAAATCATTCATTATATTCTCCATAGACTGATCAAACTACGTCTGTCTTCTGCCACATGATCAACATTTACTTTTTACATTCACCGATCTATGCAATCTTCATCACTCGTCCACATCCTGGAGGATAACTTCTTACAGCTGCAACTCGTCTTCGGCTAGAACAAACCTCTTCACTAACACTCTCATTCATTACATTATCACCAACACTCTCACAGGCCCTCCCAAACATCAATGCGCTTCTTCTTCTTCTTCTTCTTCTTTAACTTTTCAACTGAGAATTCAATCTTCAACCCGTCCTCCGTTTCATACCATCTTATTTCTTTTAAACACGCTCCATGAATTCTGACTTCATTATAAACACCCAACTCCCCTATCCCCTCATCCGAACCACACGTTGCCACATCACCAATTCGAGGTATAATGTCATAATTTGAACCTTCCGATTCCGATTCTGTGTCAAGTGGGATGAAATCCAATACTTCTTTATCAGCATAATCAGATTCACAGCCTTTGTGTTTTTTAACACATTGGTTCTCATCATAAAACTGATCCGGAAAATCACGTTTTGCTGAAACTTTTATTGGTTTCCATTTGCAGCCGTAGCTGTATGAATCCATCGGGTAAGACTGCATCAAGAAATCAACAAATACATAGATACTTTCAGAAACTTATGAAACAGAAACTTATTTATATTTGAAATATTAATTTGGACTTGTTTAAAATCTAGAAATATTAATGGTGATTATTGATCAGTTTGGTTAAACAGAAAACTAGTTAAATAAACAAATTAATATTTACGAGAATGAGATAGAAATATTTACCAGGAGATAAAAATTATTGTTGCTTCGAAACCAAGATCTTGAAAGTTGGTAACTAAAACGTTAAGAACGATGATGGTAACTTTAGGGTTATGGTTCGGAGAGTGTCGCATAATAATACGTATATATATAGTTGCCGCAGATAAAGATCGACCGTTAGAAAGGGATTTAAGATTTTTTAATACAGACTTTGTTTTCACGCAAACCTATTTTTCATAGGTCAAATTCTCTGATTATTTTAAGTTATTGAACAATATCTACGATAATTATAACTAGGTTATAACCCCGTTTATTACACGAGTTGAATAAATAAATTTTATATACTAAATAATAAAACAGTATATCTTTAAAAGCATTTTTTATTGTAACGGTTGAATAAATATAATTTTATATATTAAATAATAAAAAGTTATATTGAATAAATCTAATTTTATACATCAAATAATAAAAAGTTATATCTTAAAAACCTCATGTATTACATAATTTTATAGAGTGAAAATAAAAATATTTAATATATTTACACAAAGTTTGGTTTTCGTGATAAAAATAGATTATTCCGTTGTTGCAAAATTTGTTAACGAAGTCTCAATAAATTTAACCCTTTATTTAAAACTACATAAATATATAAATGATAAATAATATTAGTTAATTTTATTTTAAGTTTCGTAAAACCTGTTTGATACCAAACTAAACAAAATGTTCAAATATATAGTTAAGATCAAATTAGATATTAAGTTTGAATTTTAAGTAAATAGATAAATATAAAAGTAATAATTAATTCAAATAAATAATAGAGTAAATTACGATCTTGGCCCCCATGGTTATATCACTTTTACCCTTTTAGCCAAAAAAATAATTTTTTAACATCTAAACCCCCAACGTCTTTTTTTTCTAACCTTTTTAGCCCCTAACGTCTTTTTTTCTAACCCTCTTGGCCCCTAACATGTAATGGATGGGGTTAGTGTTAGGGGCCAAAAGGGTTAAAAAAGAAGACGTTGCGGGCTCAGATGTTCAAAATAACATTTAATGGATGAGGTTAGTGTTAGGGACCAAAATGGTTAGAAAAGAAGACGTTGGGGGCTCAGATGTTAAAAAATTATTTTTTGAGCTAAATGGGTAAAAGTGATATAACCACAGGGGCCAAAATCATAATTTAGTCTAAATAAGAAGATTAAATTTAATAATAATTATCCATAAGATATTAAACTAAATAATATTTAGTAGAAGGATTATCTATAATTAATTAGAAAAAATTAAATTAAAAAAATAATTATCTATAAGAGATACCCTAATATAATGACAAGTGTCCCAAAAGTGGTTTCTTTTATTATATAGTATAGATTGGTATTTTTGTGTACATAGCATTAATTATTCGCTGTTAAATTAGTTTTCTTTTTATTGTAAATATCAAGGAATAAAAGTGAACGGTGGAGATCTTTTTTAACTTTATTGCCATGATAAGGCTACACGCTATGGGGTCAGCCTTGGATCAGCCTGGACCGACGCCGCCCCCAACACCGTCCCCGTCTCCCCTCCCCCCGTCGTCGTCCTCTCCGTCTCCATGGAGACGTTTGAGACGGGCCACAAAAAGACAAAAAATGTTACCGTTTTAGCTTGTGACCGTTGCAAAAAAAAAAAATAATAATAATTTAAATGCCTAATTTGAAAACTAACGGCTAATATTCAAAAAATCCCTGAAATGACAAAATCAATAAACTTTTTATATAAATACAACCTTTTTACCCTATTTTTTGCCCACTTCAACCCCATCTCTCTCTCAACTTTTATAAAATCTTCTACTTTTTATAAAACATTCATCTACTTTTTAGATGTCGACTCGATATCGTCGAAGTGGCGAAAGATCAATCCGGTCGTGAACAATATATAATAATTTATATACAAGTGGGCGCCGAAGTGGGATGAGTGACGAGTATGTTTTTAAAGCGGCAATGGATAAATACAATTCGAACCATAAAACCGCTTTCCCACACATTCGGGCTTGGGAAGCTTTACGAACGTCCAACAAGTGGGCGCCAGTTCCAAATGAGGTTGAGATGACAAAACGACAGAAAACCTTGGAGACCGGTAGTTTTAGTGCCAACAGCTCGGACGCAAGATGTCAAATTAATTTAAACGATGACGTCGAATTTGACGAAGAAGAGTACGCCGTACGACAGGAGGAACGTCCCCCGGGCCGGGACACATCAAAAAAGGAGGCGGACAAAAAAAAAACGAAAAGGGGGGCGATTCGAAGATGGAAGCGTTTATGGCCCAATTCAAAGCGTATACGAAGGTCACAGCCGAAAAGGCAAGGGCGAAAGAACGTGTGGCAGAAGTGATACGGATTCGTATACGAGTGGGTGAGAATGTTAGAAAACCCTCTAACAGAAATGCCTCCTTCAGCCAACCGAACAGAGAAGAACACAAGGTTCAAATTTAATAATCAAACTTATTCAACAACCCAACCAAGAGTTTTACCCAATGCTTAAATAGAAACAATGAAAAGATAAATAGGGAAGAGATAAACTCAATCCCGTAAACAAAGGTTTTTTTTTTTTAAAAAAAAAAGATAAAGATCAAATACTAAATTAAAATAAACTCCTTATACTGGTTGGATTGGGTCTTCATGACATGGGTTTGGGCCTAGCCACTTTCGGTTGCATCTCCTCCTAGCCGAGCACCTTCCATTGGGTCACCATCTAGGCTTGGATCCGTATCATCCGCCCCCCTAAAAAATGACTCGTCCCCGAGTCATCATCAAAATCATCCCCCGGAGTAAAAGGAGCTAAGTCAGCCACATTGAAGGTCGCAGAAACACCATAATGTCCAGGTAACTCGATCTTGTAAGCATTGTCGTTAATGCGCTTTAGGACACGAAACAGACCATCTGCACGCGGATGAAGTTTGCCAAAACGACCTTGAGGAAACCGGTCCTTGCGAAGATAGATCCAAACTAAATCACCCTCTTGAAAAATGACCTTACGCCGGTGTTTATTAGCTCGAGCTTGATATTGGAGATTGTGCTTCGTGATTTGTACTCTAACTTGTTCATGTAACAACCTGATATGGGAAACCCTTTCATCCGCTTCGGGACTAATGTTCTGGACCCCTGGTAACGGCGCTAAGTCTAACGGTGTAAACGGGTTCCGTCCATAGACCACGAAAAAAGGACTACGACCCGTCGAACTGTGATTAGAACGGTTGTAAGCAAACTCCGCTTGGGGTAGCGCAAGATCCCACTGTTTCAGATGATCTCCAACAAGACACCACAGTAGACTCCCAAGACTTCTATTAGTAACTTCCGTTTGGCCGTCGGTCTGCGGGTGGTGGGAGCTGCTGAATTGTAATTTAGCTCCCAAACGCTTCCACAGTGTACGCCAAAAATGGCTCACAAACTTGACATCCCGGTCGGACGTAATCGTTTTTGGGATGCCATGCAAACGAACGATTTCCGCAAAATAAAGGCGCGCTACATGTGAAGCATCATACGTTTTGGAACAAGAAACAAAATGAGCCATTTTCGAAAACCTATCAACCACGACCATAATAGAATCTTTTTTCGTTGTGTGAGCGGTAAACCAAGCACAAAGTCCAGACTAACATCCTCCCATGGGCCATTGGAAGTTGGTAACAGTGTATATAGGCCCTGGTTAGTATGGTGGGTTTTGGCAATGTGGCAAACATGACAACGGTTTAGGACCTTGAGAACATCTTTAGCCATATGAGGCCAATAAAAGTGCTCCCCAACCAAGGCAATAGTTTTGTCTCTACCGAAATGTCCCGCTAAGGCCCCTTGGTGACATTCGAGAATGATGGCTTCCCGGAAAGAAGATAATGGAACACACAAGCATCAACCCTTGAATAGAAACCCGTTACGTCGAAGATAATCCCGATAAGGGTCCATGTTGCACTTGGCCCATAAGTCTTTGAAGTCGGGGTCTTCTGGATACAAGTGAGTGAACACTTCAAAGCCCGTGACGTTGAGTTTTGCGGTGTTGAGAAAGGCTGGGCGGCGGCTCAGAGCGTCCGTCACCGTGTTGGCGGACCCGGGTTTGTGGCGAATGACGAAAGAAAAGTCTTGTAGTGTTTCAACCCACTTGGCGTGTCTTGGATTAAGTTTAGCTTGGCCTTGAATGAACTTTAAAGCCTGGTGGTCGGAGTACAGAATGAATTCGGCCGGAAGTAAGTAATGACGCCAATATTCAAGGCTCCGGATGATCGCATAAAACTCTTTGTCATATGTACTATATCGGCGCCGACTCTCATTAAATTTTTCACTGAAGAAAGCAATCGGTTCATTCAATTGGCTCAAGACTCCACCGATACCCACGCCCGACGCGTCGCACTCTACTTGAAAGACCTGGTCAAAGTTTGGCAATGCTAGAACCGGGGCTTCGGTGACCGCTGTCTTGAGTGTTTCGAACGCATGTTGTGCTATAGCGGACCAAACAAACTTGCTACCCTTCAAACATTCGGCAAGGGGTGCCACAATGGAGCTGAAATTTTGGATGAACTGGCGATAGAATGACGCCAACCCATGAAAGCTTCGGACGTGATGAAGTGAAGCCGATGTCGGCCAATTTGTGATGGCCGAGATTTTTGCATCGTCCATCCGAATTCCTTTGTGGGACACCAAGTAGCCTAAAAAGAGGACTTCCTGTGTGAGAAAATGACACTTCTTCCCATTAGCATAAAGCTTCTGGTCACGTAAGATCGTGAAAATTTCCCGAAGGTGTTGGAGATGTTGTTTCTCATTCTTGCTAAAAACCAATATGTCGTCGAAATAAACAACAATGCATTTGCCTATAAAAGGTTTAAATACGTGATTCATGAGACGCATGAACATACTCGGGGTGTTTGATAACCCAAACGGCATCACCATCCATTCATACAATCCGTCGCGTGTTTTAAACGCCGTCTTCCACTCATCGCCCGGTCGCATTCGGATTTGGTGGTAGCCGCTGCGTAAATCTATTTTTGAGAATATGCTCGCGCCGTGTAAGTGGTCCAGAAGATCATCGAAACGTGGAATAGGAAACCGATATTTAATGGTAGTTTTGTTGACGGCCCGACTGTCGATGCACATTCGAAACGTGCCATTCGGTTTGGGAACGAGCAAGGCGGGTACTACACAAGGGCTCATACTTTCTCTTATAAGTCCCTTGTCTAGTAAGTCAAGGACTTGGCGATGTGATTCAGAAAATTCTTTTGGGTTCATGCGGTACGCCGGTTTGTTCGGGATGGTGGCACCGGGCACAAAATCAATACAATGTTGTATGTCACGCATCAAAGGTAGTCCCGCCGGAATATCTTCCGGAAAAACATCCAGAAATTCATCCACGAGGGGACGCAGAGGGACGGGGATGTCCAATATAGTCTCATTTTCTTCCAGCATGAAGAGGCAAAAAACTGTCGGATCATGTAGATCTTTAACAAGACCTGTGAATTCAGATTTGGTGATTGTAGGAACCTCAGAAGTTTCTTCCATGGGGTTGAGAGGTGCAAGGGTAATGTGGAGACCGTCTTTTTTGAAAGAATATGTGTTTCGAAACTCGTCATGTTTTACGCGCCGATCGTATAGCCATGGACGACCCAAGAGGACGTGACACGCGTCCATGGGGATAACCTCACACCAAAGTAGGGATGGCAATGGGTCGGGTTTGGGACGGGTTTAGGTAATCCCAAACCCAAACCCGATTAGATAAGCTTGTCCCAAACCCGTCCCAAAACCCGTCGGGTTTCTAGCGGGTAAATACCCATCGGGTATCGGGTATACCCACGGGTTTCGGGTAAACCCGTTAATTTAAAAAGATTACTCATTGGGTATACTCATCTCAAAACCCATTGGGTATCTATCGGGTAATTACTAATCGGTTACATTTTGTATTGTTATTATAAAAATATGTATCAAGTAACTACAATGTATATGGAATAGAATACCTTATATGTGTAAAAAAATGGATGTCTCATATATATACATATTAATAATATAAAAGAAATTATATCGGGTATACAATCGGGTAAACGGGTACACTTTATCGGGTAATTGGGTCGGGTAAACGGGTATATCACTAAATCCCAAACCCGTCCCAAACCCGCGAAAAAAATAAAAACTATTCCCAAACCCTTCCCAAACCCGATTAACCGACCCCAAACCCGTCCCAAATGAGTCGGGTTTCGGGTTTACCCATTGGGTTCGGGTTTGATTGCCATCCCTACACCAAAGCTCATCCGTATATTTATTTCCAATCGAAAATTGTACTAGGGGCTTGTGAGTAACTTTGACGAGATTGCCCATCTTTAGCCATGTTAGTTGGTACAGTTTCGGGTGATCTTGGGTAGGCAAGCCAAGTTTTTCCACCATCGATGATGCGACCATATTCTCACAGCTTCCGCCATCAATAATAATGGTACAAACTTTCCCCTTTGCCGTACACTTTGTTCGGAAAATATTGTTACGTAACTATGTCGTATCATCATCCGTTTTCGCGATACCGGTGTTTAGCACCCCGGACAGGAGACGAGAAGCTCCCCCTGATCGGGATAAAGAACTTCCGTCTCGTCTTCAACCTCCGTGTCATAAATCGGTTCTGTTTTGTCCACGAATGCGAGGACCTGTTTGTTTGGGCAGTCGCGCTTAAGGTGGCCTAACCCTTGGCATTTATAACATCTTTAGAGCATTAGAAGAGCTTGTGGGAGGAACGGTAGCACCCTGTGGATCGGCTTTGATTGGGTCGATACGAGGGTTAGTACTGTTTGTCGGAGGTACGCGAGTTGAAGGTGAGAACTGAGACGGTTGTTTGGGTTTGGTAGCGAGTTGTTTTTCCACACGAAACGCCAACCTGCACACATCTGGAAAAGAATAATAATGTTGCAACGATACGACATCGACGATCTCCGGTCAAAGACAACCTAAAAACCGTGCAATAACCTGTTCGTCATCTTCGTTGGTGTCACAACGCATACGCATGCGTTCAAATTCACCAATGAATTCTTCAACAGAGAGAGTGTTTTGGCGTAAGTTATGGTAGCCCAAATAAGTGTCTTGTTTATATGTAACAGGGAGATACTTTGCCCGCAATAGCCGCTTCATCTTGTCCCAAGTCTCCACTTTATGTTTGCCCGCTTTATAACGCTGAACCTGTACATGATCTCACCACAACAAAGCAGATTTTTTTTAATTTTATTACAACTAATTTCACGTAGGTCGAAAATACGCTTCACAGTTTGGAGCCAATTAAGAAAATCAGCTGGTTCCAGCCGGCCCTCGAAGTCCGGTATCTCCGTGCGGATTCCCAAACCCCGTAGTGGGTCTGCTGGTGGTGGTTGTGGTGCGTCCCGGCGACCGCGGTGGCCGAAATAGTTGTGGAATCGGTCGTCTCCGTCATCGTTCCAAATCGCAGACTCTGTTTCGGAGGAGTCATAGTGGGGATGAGCATGTTGAAGTTCTAATTCACGAACCCCCTGTTGCAATCTTTCAATTTCAGCAATGTCACGAGGATCACGTTGTTCATACCCGTTGCATCTGGCGGCGAATCTACGGGGTTGATGACGACGATCTCTCCCATCCATTGACATCCTGACAACCCGAGCTGCTGATACCACTTGATACGGATTCGTATACGAGTGGGTGAGAATGTTAGAAAACCCTTTAACAGAAATACCTCCTTCGGCCAACCGAACGGAGAAGAACACAAGGTTCAAATTTAATAATCAAAATTTATTCAACAACCCAACCAAGAGTTTTACCCAATGCTTAAATAGAAACAATGAAAAGATAAATAGGGAAGAGATAAACTCAATCCCGTAAACAAAGGTTTTTTTTTTTTTAAAAAAAAGAAAAGATAAAGATCAAATACTAAATTAAAATAAACTCCTTATACTGGTTGGATTGGGTCTTCATGACATGGGTTTGGGCCTAGCCACTTTCGGTTGCATCTCCTCCTAGCCGAGCACCTTCCATGGGGTCACCATCTAGGCTTGGATCCGTATCAAGAAGAAAGGTTCGGGTGAACAATGAAAAAACCAACTAAAAGAATGGGACATAATGACGGCCGACGTTGAAAATTATCCCGAATAAAAACGAGCTACTTTAAAAAAATTGCAAGAAAGAATCATGAAAAAGTATGAAAGTTCTTAGGATTTTTATCTTTTTAATTTTTTTTTAAACTTATGTAATGTTTGGTTTTATAATATTAATGAATGAATTTATATTTTTAACTTGTGTAATGTTTGGTTTTTTAAAAAAGGTAGATAAATTTAAAAAAAATAAATTATATGGTGGGGTAGGATCATCCTCTATTTCCAGTGTTTCTACCTTGGAGGGGCATCCTCCAAGGACTATGATGTGGCGCCTACATGTCGGATCATCCTCCAAGAGAGGGCCATCACTATACCGCATAGCCTAACTAGTTGATCCGCGTTGTACCTTGCTCCGCAAGTTTGTGAATTTTACAAATAGGTTTTTGATTTACATATTAAATGGAAAGATCAAATACAAATAAGTAACATACACAAATAGGTTTTTGATTTATATGTTACGTGTAAAGATCAAACATAAATGTGTCTAAACATACAAAATATTTTTAACGTAAGAAGTGAAAGAAGCTTTTTTTTCGGAATTTTTTTCACTATTCGTTAAGTAAAAAAAATCATAAATTTATAGTAGTAGAGTAATTATGTAATTTTGTAGCGTAATTATAATTACCCTACAATAATTACTCTACTATCGTAAAATCACGATTTTCTTTTGGATTCTAGGACTAAAATACGTACGTAATAAGATGGGGAAAATTTTCAAAAATAAATTAATAAATAAAGTGATGCAGGGTTATCTGCGAAATTAAATAGAAGATTATTTTTATTATCTAATATTTGAATTTCTTATTTTATTCTTATTTAGTTTTTTGTTTGAATTCAATTTATAAGAACTTTGTTCTTGAACCTTTTGGTTCCTTTTGTGACAACCCTCACAAATCCAGGTATCCGTACAAATTAATTAATATTTAATTAGTGCTTAATTACTGTGCTTGATTACAATTATGAATAAACTGCTTTCTGTTTTCTGATACATACATACTCATGCATCATACTTTATTACTGTCACTCCATTTATTATACACAAACAATAGTGACAAACTTGATGCACGAAAGCACAGTTAGCACAGTGAGCGGATAACCCAGTAAACATGCTGACATTACCAGCACCAAAACAGACATTGTTCTGAGGCCAGTATGAGCCGGGAGTAGATTACTACACTAGTAGGGAGTGTAGGGAGGTGAGGATCATAGAACTGTGTCACTAGGTGATAGTTATAGTGACTGGAAGTGCCTAAAACATACTTTAATTATAAAATCCTGCACTACATACAAAAATTCAGCATTTAACAATATTAGTAAAGTGTAAAAACTTGGCAAAATAATACTAGACACTTTCCAAAGTGTTGGTAATTTATTGTATCACTAAAAAAAACATAAAAGACACTTTATAGCTTTACTTAACACTTTAACGAATCAACATCCAACCGAACAATCGGACTTTACCCGGAACATAAAAATATTGCCAAAAACATTGTGTTTACTTTTGTGAGCTAGTTATGGTCCCCGAACACCCTAACACCCTTTATATTAGTTAACACACTAATATGCTAACTAAACACTTCAAATCCAACTAAGTAGTAACTATACCATCACAACCCAACCCTATACCCCCCCCCCCATGCGACGGCCACCTTAGGGTGACCCACACTTCCATTTTGTTTGATTATTTTATTGAATAATGTTGGAAGATATGGAACACATTACATGTTGGAGATTGGGGAAATTGGTTTATAAATAAGTCTCTAAGTCTTGAACCTTCATTTCATCAACTCACCACAACAACAAAGCTCTCTCTCCCTCTCTCTTCCTCTACACCACCTCACGGCCGCCACCCCCTCACCATACTACCACCATCATCCACCATTGTTCAACCATTTCTCATACATACAAAGGAGCAAGGAGTCCTACAAACAAGCCCGGTGCTCTCGGAAGTTCAAGAACCACTCTAGTTTCCTTTTATCCACTACTTTTACGCCTTGTTTCTTCCCTAGCCTTGTGCTAGTAGTAAGTGCTTCTAATCATCATCTTGATCTTGTTTTTGGTGGTTAATAGTTGATTTAATGGTTAAAAGTTAAGGAACACTAATGAACCTAATCTGAAGTCTTGAACATAAGTGTTAAAGGGTGGATAAAGAGAAGATATGTGTGTAAATCATGTAAATCTTATGTAGTTATGATTATTTGATGTTGTTTGTTACTAAAAGTAGGATGGATCATCATCTAGACATACTAGATCATGTTCAAGAACATGAACTAGTAAGATGTTAGTGTGAGAAATATGAAAGATGATGAAACCATCCATCATGAACTTGAAACTTGAATAAACATAATTTTTCTTGTAAAATGAAGTTGTAAACTTGTGGATCTAAAGATCTACAAGTGGTTTTTCGGAAGAACCAAGCGGAAGATACTAGTTTTGTTAAAACCCGGATATTTTATGAACTAGAAGCATTTATAGTAACTAAACAAGTGTGTAAACACTTGTGTAACAAGGAAATTTCATAAAGAAATATTTTTGTAAATCTTGACTAGAAGTTGTTAAACTTCAAATTCATTAATAATAAAGTTTTCAAGAAACTAAACTTATTTTTAAAGATAACAAAACCTACTAAATGTGTTAGTGACTTACTACATATTTTTACAAAACTTTCAAGTTCATGAGCTTATGATTTAGTCTTATTTTGTCAAGATTAGTGATTAAATATTGTATACATTGTTGATTGACGATTGTTGATTGGTTTTTGAAAAGAAAATGATATGCTAAAAGGATGGACACCTCCATTTACAGAGGAAACTCTGGCAAAATTTTTCCAGAAATATAACACTTAGAAATATTTTTCTAACAAATAATTACAAATGTAATTTTTAACTTGTTTTCAAAAATAAAAAATAAACTTCGCCATGATTTTTATTACAAAATACCAAGTACCGGAGGTGGATTTTCGTAAATAAAACTTGTTAAATATATATTTTATAATAAGACGCTTGTGTGATTGTGTGATTATTTTGTGAACTAAATATATTATTTTTATCATAAAAATAATATAACTTGGAAATACCGTAAAAATACTACTCCAAAATAATATCAACGCTCTCACAAAATAAATATTTAAGTTATACAAGTATCGTAACACGATGCGAACTCCAAAAATGTAACTTATCTATTTTTCAGAAAAATACTCCTATTTGTACATTTTTGTGAAAATATTATTTTGGAAAAACTTATGAAATAAAATATAATATTTTTGGGAAAAATATATATATATATATATATTTTGGATTAAAACATTATAGACAAGGTGATTAAAAATATATTTTTCAAGTGAGACTTAAAAATATATTTTCGGAATTATAAAACACACATGTATTATTACCCTCATCCTTGGGAAGGAATATACTTATAAAATAAATAAGAAGTGTGAATACAAAACAATTACCTAACTATTTTTCCAAAAATGTTAAACCCTAAGCCAAGGCACGGCCGTCCGTCTAATAGGAATTAGTACGTGTAGGTCGTCACGCTACAGATTGAGTTGGAGACTGACGTTTCTGGAGACGCACTTCTGTGAGTTCATGTTCCTCCTTTTCTATTAACTGTTTTCAGTTTTATAACTTCGGGGTGAAATACATGTTACAATTATTTAGAATATTTTTATACATGGTATGGTTAGCTTAAGGAGGGTTAGGACGTTCAGATCATGTGAGTGGTGGGTACAACACTTAAAGCCATTAATCCTCGTTGTTAGGACCGAGGGACACACGAGTGATAGATCTATTTGGGTGTAGCGAGCCCACACCCGTGAGGCCGGGGAGGCCCATAGAGGTGACTGTGTCTTACAGCCGAGGCCGGTACAAATTTGCTAGGTTTGAGTTTTCCTGCATCACTTCACACATGCCAGTGGCTTTGCAACCCAGTGGTGATCTCTTTTCCTTAATTGCTACATACTAGGAATATTTATACTTTGGGACGCACTTTAACGATTTATAAACATACTCACTTTTACATGAACTCGCTCAACTTTTGTTGATTTTTCAAATTACATGTATTTCAGGAAATTAGGGATCCGGCAAGGTATGCTATGTCATCAAGCTGCGTAGGAGAAATGATGTCATCCGAGTTTAGGGATTGTGACTTTTGCCTGGACGAGTCACAAGTCTTAAACTGTGTTTTCAATTCATGTCATATGGTTGTGTCGTATGAACAATACTTTTATTATGTCATGTTGTAATTCCGTTGCATGTGTCGACTTTTGAAAACAACGTTATCGTGTTTTATCTTTTAAAACTTGAATTAATGGATGAACATCATGGTTTTATTTTCATATAGCATTATTGTGATTATGCTAAGGTATTAAGAAGTCACACCAAATAAACCCACACTTCCGCAAAGCCAGGGTGTGACAGCTTGGTATCAGAGCATTGATCATAGCGAACTAGGATTCCTTCTCGAGTCTAGACTGTGATCACTAGGGCTCTCACGAAAACATTTTTACATTGCATACATTACATCCAGATCCAGGACACAAAAAATTTTTACAAACAAAAAGTATGAGCACTTTTCCAAATTTATGGTTCAGTCCAGGAGACTGAGGGAGTTCAGCCCTAAAGGCTGGGGAGGTTCAGTCATGTAGACTGAGGGGCCAATCTTTGAGATTGGGGAGGTTTTGGTCTGTGAGGCCAGGGAGTTAGTCGGAGAGACTAGGAGGTTCAGTCTGAGAGGCTGGGAGGGTAGTCTAGAGAGACTAGGAGGATTACTTGTTTGCTTTATGGTGACTTACATGTTTATTTGATCTTATGTTGATTATTTGTGCATATGTGTGGTTGTGTTACAGACATCATGCCATCATCCTCAGACACGGGAGTTTCAGACACTTTAGATCCTATGGCGATCGTATCAGATGACAGAGTTTCGTCAGAGCGAGAGGTCTACACTTCCGACACCACCAGTACCGATGACGACGACTTCCAGCCCTTTGCATTGCCTGACGTCGGAGCTGAGCCTGCTGATGGCCTTCCCGCCAGGGATTTACCATTTGCGGTGATCCCTGCTCCTATACCACTTGCTGCTTATCCAGTTGTAGACATGCCACTTGATGTTGTTTCTGACGATGACATCGATCTGTTTGACGAGGACCCACCTGAGGCTGACCATGAGGGCGGGGCCCCTATTGTTGCTGACGTCATTCTTCCCATCGCTGAGGCCCCTGCAGAGGAGCTTCCAGCTGATTCACCTGTCCCAGATTCCTTTGAGTCTGTGGCATCTGCATCCTTACATACTCAGGGAGTGCAGCATCACTCTGCAGACGCCGACCCAGACATGGCGTTATCAGCTGCACCTGCTCCCTCACCTGAGTTCGAGTTTGATCACGATGTTGATGATGATTTTGACCCTGTCTTTCCCCCTGGTTTTGATCCTGACCAGGATATCGAGTTCATTCACTTAGACCAGCCCCTAGAGGAGCCTGTAGCCCCTATTGATCCTTTGTTTGATGACCCAGCTGATTTTAATATGGATTTTGTTGACCCGAAGCCTGCTGTGGCCCCAGAGCCTTTAGCTGCTCCTGACCCTGTATTAGAGCATGACCTTGTTCATGATGATGCACCAGCCTTTGCACCTTTTGTTGATGATGTACCCGCTGCTGACGCGCCTGCTGACGCTCCACTCTTGATAGAGGATCTTGTTGTTGCACCATTTCCTGATCCTGTGCCGGTGCTGTTCGACCGTGCACCTTTTGCTACTCATATAGATCCACGTTACGCCGACACCCATAACGGGTGGATTGATGACGATGACGATTACCCACCTTTTGTGCGACCTGTTACACCTCCAGTAGCCCCCGTTTCAGCACCCACTAATATCCCACTGATTCCCCCACACACCACAGATGCTCATCGCACAGATCTTCCTGTTACGTTCCTTCAGGACATACCGCCGCCGTGTCCTGGAGAGGGGTCATCCAGGCAGCCTCCTGTTTCTGCTCCACCCATGTTGTCATCTCCTTTTCCATTCGCGTCTCAGTTTCCCACTGTTGCACCACCTACTGCACCATCCTTCACTCCATCGAGCGAGCCATTTCTATGGACTACGCCCCCTATCATGCCACTGTCTGATCCGTATCACCCATACCATGTTGGGTACTCTACGGAGGACATCCTTACTTCCTTGATGATACAGCAGGAGGCATTGACACGTCCTATTCAGGATTTGGAGAGAGCTCCACGTCCACCCTGTCATTGCCAGGCCCCGTTTGCAGCATCACACCCTCCGCGTCCCCTTTCCCCCGACTCAGACGCTCGCTTTTGGACTTTCGAGCAGCAAATAGCATATTTGCTGCGCGTCTGTCATGCTTTAGAGCAGGACTGGTTACATATGCGTCGCCTGTATTACTCTTATTTTCCTCCTCCTCCTCCTCTTCCGCCATCAGCATAGGCATTTTGATTCGGCGCAGGTAGACTTGTGGTGAGAGGACCGCGATTGGGCAGACGATACAACTTTTTGAAGACCGCATTTTGATGACATTACTTTTGATGTTTAGTTGTTGATGGTTGTTGTAGTTGATTAGACAGTTCAGACAAGGGCGATGTGGTCCTTAGTCACTTTTGATGTACGATACAGTTATAAAACTTGTAAACCTTGTATTATGGTCTTGATTTATGATAGCGCAATCACAGTATTCTCATTATATGTGATGTTGGATTGATTGTTTATATTCTATAACATGTGATGTTATGTGCTTGATTAATTTGTAACATGAGATGTTATGTGCTTGATATTGTTGTTGCGTACATATACCATTTACTTATCATGACCTGACCAACGTGAAAAATCTTTTAGAAGATGCCACCAAGACGTGATCCGCGCATGCCCACTAATGAGGCAGAACTCCAAGGAATCATTGTCGCCGCTATCGCGCAATGTGCTGCTTCTCATGCAGAAACAAGTGGAAATATCTCTCAAAACCACGACAATAACAATCCACCGAATGGTAATGTTAAGTCGTTTGAGATATACTATGATACATTTGGATATTTTTAGCACATTCGCTAATACCATTTGTAAATTCAAACGTATGTGCAGGGTGCACTTACAAGCAATTTCTCGATTGCAAGCCCGTGAATTTCGACGGCACAGGAGGTGCTGTTGCGTTTGTTAGATGGGCTGAGAAGACTGAGTCTGTTCTTAGAATGAGCAAGTGTGCTCCCGAGCAACAAGTGACCTACATCTCAGGGCTATTTCTGGATGGAGCCCTATCCTGGTGGAATTTGCAAGTGCAAACTCTTGGTGAAGCTGCTGCTTATGCGATGTCATGGAATGAGCTGAAGGAGCTCATGAGAAGGAAGTACTGCTCACGTGCCGAAATTCAGAAGCTAGAGGCTGAATTCTGGCATCTAAAAACAGAAGGTCCCAAGATTGCAGAGTATGTTCAGAGATTTCACGATTTGTCCCATATAGTGTCGTACATGGTCACACCGGAGTTCAAACGAATTAAGCGCTTTATCTGGGGATTGGCACCTCAGATCATGAGTATGGTTACCACGTCTAAGCCTACAACAATCACAGAAGCCATTGATCTCAGTGTGGCTCTTACTGAGGAAGCCATTCGCTTGAACAAGTTCTCGATTTCTGAGCAGAAGAAGAAAAGAGACTCATGTGGAGTCGTCTGGTGAAAATAAAAGGAAATTTTCGAACTTCAAGCAGGGTACAAGCAATGTGAACAAGAAGGGTGAATCAAGCACATCGGCCAGAGCTGCAACCGGTGTTGAGAATAAAGGAAAAGGGTACATGGGCACTCTGCCCAAGTGTGGACTATGCCAGTACCATCATGCTGGTCCGTGTAGAAATAGAAAATGTGAAACTTGTGGGAAAATTGGCCACTTGAAGGATACTTGCTGGGTTGGTTCAGGCCAGGGTGGCCGAAAGGGTTTCGGTAACAACAACCGCGGTGGTAATGGAAACCGGCCGCAAGGGAATAATGGAGGAAATGGAAACCGTGGAAACAATGCGAATCAAGCTGGGAATGTGAATCGCAACCAAAACAACGCTCAAGCTGGAAACGGAGGTGGTAATGGTCACGGACCAGGCTGTTTTAATTGTAGAGAAGTTGGGCACTTTAAGAAGGAATGCCCAAAACTGAACCAGGCCCGTGGGAGAGTGTTTAACATAGGAGCGAGGGAAGCGTGCCAGGATCCCAACGTTGTCACTGGTACGTTCCCTATAAATCAACGCTTTGCATCTGTTCTGTTTGATACTGGTGCCGACTATAGCTTTGTATCATTAGAGTTTAAGAATATGCTTGGGTTAACTGCTAGTAAGTTAGATGTACTGTACTCAATTGAACTGGCTAATGGGAAGCTAGTTGAAACAAATGAAGTTGTCAGAGGTTGTGTAATCGAGCTGGGAGAGCGTGAGTTCCCTTTGGATCTACTACCCGTCAAGTTGCGAAGCTTTGACGTGGTAGTAGGGATGGATTGGTTGTCGAGCAACAAGGTTGAGATTGTTTGTCACGAAAAGATCATTCGCATCCCAATAGAAGACGGAGAAACGATCGTGGTTCACGAAGAGAAGCGCGATACGCCTCTGAGAATCATCAGCTGTCTGAAAGCTCGAAGGTGTTTACAGAAGGGATGTGTTGCCTTCTTGGCACACATCATGGATAAAGAAGCTGCCGAGCCGAAGATAGAAGACATCCCTGTGGTAAAGGAATATGCTGAAGTCTTTCCAGAAGACTTGCCTGGATTGCCGCCCCAAAGGCAAGTAGAGTTCCACATTGACTTAGTTCCAGGCGTCGCGCCTGTGGCTAAGGCACCTTATTGACTTGCCCCTTCAGAGATGCAGGAGTTGTCGACGCAACTTCAAGAGTTGTTAGATAAGGGATTCATCAGACCAAGCTTCTCACCTTGGGGAGCTCCAGTTCTGTTTGTCAAGAAGAAAGATGGTAGTTTTCGTATGTGTATTGACTACCGGGAGTTAAAAAAGTTGACAATCAAGAATAGATATCCCCTGCCAAGGATTGATGATCTATTCGATCAGCTGCAAGGTTCAAGTTACTACTCGAAGATTGATTTGCGATCAGGTTATCATCAGCTGAGAATTCAAGAGGAAAGTATTCCCAAGACCGCTTTTAGAACTCGATATGGACATTACGAGTTTTTGGTAATGCCGTTTGGGTTGACAAACGCGCCAACTGTTTTCATGGATTTGATGGACCGAGTTTGTAAGCCGTACCCCAATAAGTTCGTAATTGTGTTCATCGACGACATTTTGATCTACTCGAAGACGAAGGATGAACACGAGCAACATTTAAGAGCCATCTTGGAGCTACTTAAAAAGGAGAAGTTGTATGCCAAGTTCTCAAAGTGAGAGTTTTGGCTACACGAAGTCCAATTCCTTGGACATGTGGTGAATGGAAATGGAATCCATGTGGATCCCACCAAGATCGAAGCGATAAAGAATTGGGAGACTCCAAAGACGCCAACCGAGATTCGACAATTCTTAGGTTTGGCTGGTTATTATCGAAGATTCATTGAGGATTTTTCAAAGATCGCTCAACCTTTAACTTTCCTCACCCAGAAGGACAAAAAGTGGGGAATCAAACAGGAGGAAGCATTTCAGTTATTGAAGGACAAGCTTTGCAATGCACCGATCTTATCACTACCAGAAGGAACAGATGATTTTGTGGTATATTGTGATGCCTCGCGTCAAGGTTTGGGTTGCGTGTTGATGCAGCGCCAGAAAGTCATAGCTTACGCGTCACTCCAGTTGAAGGTTCACGAAAAGAATTATACCACACACGATTTGGAGCTAGGCGCAGTGGTATTCGCGTTGAAAATTTGGAGACATTATCTATATGGTACGAAGTGTACAATCTTCACGGATCATAAGAGTCTGCAACACATATTCGACCAGAAGGAGCTAAACATGAGACAGAGGCGCTGGGTAGAACTACTGAATGATTACGACTGTGAAATTAAGTATCATCCAGGGAAGGCGAATGTGGTCGCTAATGCCCTAAGTCGTAAAGAAAGGATCAAGCCCATAAGGGTTAGGGCTTTGGAGATGATTATCCAGACAGATCTTTCATTGCGCATCTGTGCCGCATAGAAAGAAGCCCTTAAAGAAAGGAACATTGAAGAGGAATATCTCCGTGGGATGGAGAAGCAGTTAGTGCCAAACGAGGAAGGAACTTTGTGTTTCATGAAACGGATTTGGGTTCATCTGTTTGGTGATTTGAGAAAGATTATTTTCGATGAAGCTCACAAGTCACGGTACTCTATCCATCCAGGAGCGGATAAGATGTACCAAGATCTTAAGGATTTCTATTGGTGGCCTAGGATGAAAGGCGATGTAGCCGTATATGTTAGTAAGTGTTTAACGTGCGCCAAGGTGAAAGCCGAATACCAGAAGCCTTCAGGACTTCTGCAGCAACCTGAAATACCCAAATGGAAATGGGAACAGATTTCAATGGATTTCATAACAAAATTGCCAAGAACGCCCAAAGGTCACGATACTATTTGGATAATAGTGGATCGGCTAACGAAATCTGCGCATTTCTTGCCAATCAGAGAGAAATATAACACGAGCAAGTTGGCTGAGATATACATGAGAGAGATCGTTGCACGTCATGGAGTGCCTCTCTCGATCATCTCCGATAGAGACGGAAGGTTTGTGTCAAGGATTTGGCAATCCTTTCAAGAAGCATTCGGATCTCAGTTGAAACTAAGTACAGCTTTTCACCCACAAACCGATGGACAAAGCGTACGAACGATCCAGACATTAGAAGATATGCTGCGAGCTTGCGTAATGGATCTAGGTGGGAGTTGGGATACTCACCTACCATTGGTCGAATTTTCATACAACAACAGTTATCACGCAAGTATTCAGGCCGCACCGTTTGAAGCTTTTTATGGACGCAAATGTCGATCACCGATCTGTTGGGCTGACGCGGGTGATAGACAGTTAGTTGGTCCTGAAGTGGTCGAGGAAACCACAGACAAGATTGCACAGATCCGAGATCGCATCAAGGCGGCTCGCGATCGACAAAAGTGTTATGCGGATCGAAGAAGGAAACCTCTGGAATTCGAGGTAGGAGACATGGTTGCTGAAGATTTCACCCTGGAAGGGTGTGGCACGCTTCGGAAAGCGTGGAAGTTGAATTCGCGATACATTGGTCCATTCGAGATTCTGAAGAGAGTTGGTTTAGTAGCATACAATTTGGACTTACCTGCCGAACTTAATGGTGTTCATGATACATTTCATGTATCGAACTTGAAAAAGAGTCCAACACAAGAAACTGTTGTCATTCCCGCTGAGGAAATTCATATTGACGACACGCTCCACTTTGTCGAAGAACCCGTCGTGGTTACTGATTGGAAGATAAACAAAACACGCCGGAGTAGTATCAAGCTTGTCAAAGTTCGTTGGAATGCAAGACATGGTCCGGAATACACATGGGAACGTGAGGACCATATGAAAAAGAAATACCCCCATTTATTTCCAAAGACCCCTGCGACTAGAAGCAGAGCCTAAAATTTCGGGACGAAATTTTCTTAACGGGGGGAGAATGTGACAACCCTCACAAATCCAGGTATCCGTACAAATTATTTAATATTTAATTAGTGCTTAATTACTGTGCTTGATTACAATTATGAATAAACTGCTTTCTGTTTTCTAATACATACATACTCATGCATCATACTTTATTACTGTCACTCCATTTATTATACACAAACAATAGTGACAAACTTGATGCACGAAAGCACAGTGAGCGGATAACCTAGTAAACATGCTGACATTACCAACACCAAAACAGACATTGTTCTGAGGCTAGTATGAGCCGGGAGTAGATTACTACACTAGTAGGGAGTGTAGGGAGGTGAGGATCATAGAACTGTATCACTAGGTGATAGTTATAGTGACCGGAAGTGCCTAAAACATACTTTAATTATAAAATCCTGCACTACATACAAAAAATCAGCATTTAACAATATTAGTAAAGTGTAAAAACTTGGCAAAATAATACTAGACACTTTCCAAAGTGTTGGTAATTTATTGTATCACTAAAAACAACAAAAAAGACACTTTATAGCTTTACTTAACACTTTAACGAATCAACATCCAACCGAACAACCGGACTTTACCCGGAACATAAAAATATTGCCAAAAACATTGTTTTTACTTTTCTGAGTTAGTTAGGGTCCCCGAACACCCTAACACCCTTTATATTAGTTAACACACTAATAGGCTAACTAAACACTTCAAATCCAACTAAGTAGTAACTAAACTATCACAACCCAACCCTATACCCCCCCCCCCTCATGCGACGGTCACCTTAGGGTGACCCACACTTCCATTTTGTTTGATTATTTTATTGAATAATGTTGGAAGATATGGAACACATTACATGTTGGACATTAGGGAAATTGGTTTATAAATAAGTCTCTAAGTCTTGAACCTTCATTTCATCAACTCACCACAACAACAAAGCTCTCTCTCTCTCTTCCTCTACACCACCTCATGTCCGCCACCCCCTCACCATACTACCACCATCATCCACCATTGTTCAACCATTTCTCATACATACAAAGGAGCAAGGAGTCCTACAAACAAGCCCGGTGCTCTCGGAAGTTCAAGAACCACTCTAGTTTCCTTTTATCCACTACTTTTACGCCTTGTTTCTTCCCTAGCCTTGTGCTAGTAGTAAGTGCTTCTAATCATCATCTTGATCTTGTTTTTGGTGGTTAATAGTTGATTTAATGGTTAAAAGTTAAGGAACACTAATGAACCTAATCTAAAGTCTTGAACATAAGTGTTAAAGGGTGGATAAAGAGAAGATATGTGTGTAAATCATGTAAATCTTGTGTAGTTATGATTATTTGATGTTGTTTGTTACTAAAAGTAGGATGGATCATCATCTAGACATACTAGATCATGTTCAAGAACATGAACTAGTAAGATGTTAGTGTGAGAAATATGAAAGATGATGAAACCATCCACCATGAACTTGAAACTTGAATAAACATAATTTTTCTTGTAAAATGAAGTTGTAAACTTGTGGATCTAAAGATCTACAAGTGGTTTTTCGGAAGAACCAAGCGGAAGATACTAGTTTTGTTAAAACCCGGATATTTTATGAATTTTATGAACTAGAAGCATTTATAGTAACTAAACAAGTGTGTAAACACTTGTGTAACAAGGAAATTTCATAAAGAAATATTTTTGTAAATCTTGACTAGAAGTTGTTAAACTTCAAATTCTTTAAAAATAAAGTTTTCAAGAAACTAAACTTATTTTTAAAGATAACAAAACCTACTAAATGTGTTAGTGACTTACTACATATTTTTACAAAACTTTCAAGTTCATGAGCTTATGATTTAGTCTTATTTTGTCAAGATTAGTGATTAAATATTGTATACATTGTTGATTGATGATTGTTGATTGGTTTTTGAAAAGAAAATGATATGCTAAAAGCATGGACACCTCCATTTACAGAGGAAACTCTGGCAAAATTTTTCCAGAAATATAACACTTAGAAATATTTTTCTAACAAATAATTACAAATATAATTTTTAACTTGTTTTCAAAAAAAAAAAAAACTTCGCCATGATTTTTATTACAAAATACCAAGTACCGGAGGTGGATTTTCGTAAATAAAACTTGTTAAATATATATTTAGAATATATATTTTATAATAAGACGCTTGTGTGATTGTGTGATTATTTTGTGAACTAGATATATTATTTTTAGGATAAAAATAATATAACTTGGAAATACCGTAAAAATACTACTCCAAAATAATATCAACGCTCTCACAAAATAAGTATTTAAGTTATACAAGTATCGTAATACGATGCGAACTCCAAAAATGTAACTTATGTATTTTTCAGAAAAATACTCCTATTTGTACATTTTTGTGAAAATATTATTTTGGAAAAACTTATGAAATAAAATATAATATTTTTGGGAAAAATATATATTTTTTGGATTAAAACATTTTAGACAAGGTGATTAAAAATATATTTTTCAAGTGAGACTTAAAAATATATTTTTCGGAATTATAAAATACACATGTATTATTACCCCCATCCTTGGGAAGGAATATACTTATAAAATAAATAAGAAGTGTGAATACAAAATAGTTACCTAACTATTTTTCCAAAAACGTTAAACCCTAAGCCAAGGCACGGCCGTCCGTCTAATAGGAATTAGTACGTGTAGGTCGTCACACTGCAGATTGAGTTGGAGACTGACGTTTCTGGAGACGCACTTCTGTGAGTTCATGTTCCCCCCTTTTCTCTTAACTGTTTTCAGTTTTATAACTTCGGGGGTGAAATACATGTTACAATTATTTAGAATATTTTTATACATGGTATGGTTGGCTTAAGGAGGGTTAGGATGTGACAACTCGTATTTTAAACCCGTTCTTGTAATAAATATGTGAGCATGTGAACTTGACTGATCGATTGAATGTTATGACATTACGATGTATAATTATGTAAACGTTACTAATTAAGTGATTACGTGAATGATATGTTTATGTGTTGGGTAACGCATGGGTATGTACACAATCTAGCCCAATCGCACAATACACACTCACACAAGACCACACAAACTATTTGGGCCGCACATCATGTGCACGGATCAATGGCAGCCCAAGTAGTGGCCGGCCCATTGTTTTATACGTACAAACATACACACATGAGGGGATTTTCACCTCATTCGTTGCAACATACATTACACACACAAAAACCCTAGTGCCTCCTTTCTTCTCTCTAACCCGACGGCGAACAACTCTTTGGATCGAAGACCTTGCCATTCAATTCGGCTCACCCTGTCTTTGTTTGATTTCAATAGGTTAGTGTATTACTTTTGGGTTTATGATTTCTGTGGTGCTATGCGTGTTACATGATGTCATTCGGTTAGAATTATATAATGAACAATAATGGTTGCATGATAATATGTTAGGAACCGGATTGAATGATGATAAATGTAATCGGCTTCATGTTTGTTATGAATCGAATTATTTAGGTAATGATGTCAGATTGTATGTTGCTAATCGAATGATGTGTGTGTTCATATATGGATGATATGCTTAATTGTTAAGTTAACGTGTATGCTAGTAATCGGACCGAATCATGCGGGTTGTTAAGATATTGGGTGTTGTTTATGTGTTGATTAGCTTAGGATTCATGGGGATTAGATGTTTAATTGCCTTGTTTGATCGAATATTGGTAACACAAGAAACTGTTAATTCGTATTGGAAATTTGGAAACTATTAACTAGCTTGTAATCGTGTACATGAAATCCGGAACTTAGTTACAATCGCACAAGCGGGAATATTGGGTCAGACGCACTGATTGGGCCGTACCAGCCCACATTGGTCGCACAACATGTCCTCGGTCGTACAAGGTTGGTCTGGTCGCACAAGTGAATCTGGGCCTACCTGTTGGGCCGGGCAGTCCAAAATGTCCAATCGCACAACTCAGTTGACTCGTACAAGATTCCCTATGTTGGGCCGGGTACATTGGGCTGAATATGTTACGGATTGTTATGTATATGGGCCGGGGTATTGGATCGCACAAGGATGTCTTTTGTTTTATTTAATTGGGCCGAGACATCTATGTTTGATTGTTATATGGTTGGGCCGATAATGTTGGGCATATACATTCACATCGCACAAGATGGTTGGGCTCGCACAAGCTCAATGGCCCAACCATCCGAAACGCACAAGCATGATTTCATTTCACTCTTGACTGTTTACGTGCTATACGATGTTGCCATGATCTATACGTGATAGTAACGTGTTAACTTATGTGATTCATACGTGCATTATCTTAGTCAAATCCTGACTTGCATGGTAACCCTGTTAGGACGTGGTTGACCACCCTTAGTTCAAGAGTCTTATATTGTGTATCTGCCGAGCAAACCAAGGTGAGTTCACACAGCCAAGGCATGGGATTCCCGGGTTGGGAATTGGGTTGGATATGTTGGAATTGAATGAGTTACTCGTACTTACGCATACACCAGACTATAGACCATCGTCCTCAGGTTAGTCAGGACACGTTACGTAAAGCCTACGTAACCCAGTATTTGCCATATGTCTCCCGGGTCGGGAGGACACGTTACGTAAAGCCTACGTAACCCAATACCATCCACTGGCTTCCGGGTCGGAAGGCCACGCTGCGTAAAGCCTGCGTAGCCCCCACGCGTACCACTGTCCTCGGGGAAGGGCACGTCACGTAAAGCCTACGTGACCCTGTACGTTTTCCTGTTCTCGGTAAAGAAGAACACATGGTCGGAAATTAGTCTAGTAAGTACCATAATGAGAAGCCCGTTATAAAGGATAAACGTGAGAATTACTCACCAATAGAATACACTTGCTTGGGAAGCCTTATTAGATGAACTTACGCATGATTATTACAAACTTATTTCCTGTGAACTCGCTCAACTAGTTTGTTGATTATTTGCTGCATGCCTTGCAGGGCCTTAGGTATACGTGGAGCTTGCACCAGAGGAGAAACGGGTCGTTGTGGACAAGAACTCGTGAATGCCTATTAAACACTTTTACATTCACACATTGATACTTATGTTTTGGGTTTTACATTTAATGCTTCCGCTACTTAAACAGTGTTTGGTTTTGGAACATCAATCGTATCTATTATTATTAAATGCTATGTTTGATATGATTGATGGCTTGATCCTGGTCAGTCACGCCTCCAAGCGGTGGTACTCCGCGTGTGGGATTTTGGGGGTGTGACAGATTGGTATCAGAGCCATTGGTTATAGAGAACTTGGTTTTAATAAGGGAAAACGTTTTTATTAAAACCAGACTATAACCAGAACAGTGCTCTCAACGATCCACAACGACGCTTCGCTCCACGTGCAAGACTCGACATTCTAGGTAATAAGGTTTATATTCATTACCTGTTTGCTAGAACTGCTTAGAACATTGCTCGCATTACGCTTAGATACACATGCCTTTGTTATATGAGAACGCTTATATGCCTACACTTTTCTGTCATCGCCCTACTCGCGAACCATTCTTACCTATGCTACTTGTTACTATGAAGATCATGTCTGGACGAATCAACATGACACAAGCCCAGCTAGAGGCTCTTGTTCAGGCTCAAGTTGCTGCGGCAGTTGCAGCAGCTCAAGCAGGTAGTATATCCTGCAGTATAGGCACACACTAGGATCTTTAGATCCTACATTAACTCTCGTATTTAACTTCGTCCTATTCGTACACAATAGGTCAACACGCGCAGCAGCCTGTCTGCACATTCAAGAACTTCATGGACTGTCGTCCAAATTCTTTCAGTGGCACAGAGGGGGCAGTGGGACTCCTCCACTGGTTTGAAAAGTTAGAATCGGTATTCGAAATGTGCGAGTGCCCTGAGGCTCGCAAGGTCAAGTTTGCCACCGGTACTTTGGAGGGAATAGCACTGACTTGGTGGAACGCCCAAGTCCAGATCTTAGGGTTGGCAGCTGCTAACGCCACCCCATGGAACGATTTCAAGGAACTCATCAAGCGTGAGTACTGTACACGTGAGGATATTCACAAGTTGGAAGACGAGCTGTATAATCTGAAGATGGTTGGGTCAGAAATCGAAGCATATACCAAACGGTCGAATGAGCTGGCCGTTCTGTGTCCAACTATGGTGGACCCTCCATACAAGCGCATTGAGTTGTATCTCAAGGGATTGGCGCCAGAAATTCAGAGCCACGTGACGTCGGCTAACCTCGAAAACATCCAGGAAATCCAACGCCTCGCTCACCGTATCACCGATCAGGCAGTGGATCAGAATAAACTGCCCAAGCGTGTTAATGCTACTGCTAACGTCACCACTTCAGCTACTCCTGCTACATCTGGTGACAGTAAAAGAAAATGGGATGGAGATTCTAGCAAAAGTTCAGCATCCGTTCAGCCACAAGCTCAGCAACAGAAGATTGACCACTATCAGAGTCCCAGTCAGCAATCCTCTGGTAGTCACAGACAGAGGAGATATCAGGGTAGTCAACCTAGGTGCCACAACTGCAACACGCATCACCACGGCCCGTGTAACAAGGGTCGCTGTCAAAGGTGTCTTAAGATGGGGCACGAGGCTAAAGACTGTAGGAGCCCTCGTCCTGCGAATCAGAATCAGCAGCCTCAGCAACCAGCTCCACAGAACCAGCAGCAGCAGCAGCAGCCACAGCGTGGAAATCGGGGATGTTTCCAGTGTGGGGCTGAAGGTCATTTCAAACGAGATTGCCCTCAGCTGAACCAGAATCGCAACAACAACAACCAGGGCAACGGGAATAACAACAACGGGGGAAACAACAACAACGGCAATGAAGCTCGTGGTCGTGCATTCGTACTAGGTCGGGGCGACGCAGTGAACGATCCCAACGTTGTTATGGGTAAGTTTCTCCTCGACAATATTTACGTTACTGTTTTGTTTGATTCGGGTGCGGATACAAGCTATATGTCTGTGAAAATGTGTCAACTGCTAAAACGTGCACCAACACTTTTACCCATCAAACACGTAGTAGAGTTAGCTAACGGTAAAAGTCTAGAAGCCACGCACGTAGTTCAGGGTTGTAATCTTATCCTAGCTGGTCAAGCTTTCACGATCGACCTCATTCCCATAGTTTTGGGTAGCTTCGACGTCGTGATTGGGATGGATTGGTTGTCCCAACACCAGGCAGAAATTTTATGCAGCGAGAAGATTATTCGTATTCCTCGTTCGGGTCAGGAAGCTCTAGAAGTTCAAGGCGACAAGAGTGGTGCTGTGGTTGGCATCATCTCTTTCTTGAAGGCTCAGAAATGCTTACGAAAGGGGCACACAACCATTTTGGCTCTTGTTTCAGATGCATCAGCAAAGGAAAAGAAATTGGAGGATATTCCAATTGTACGTGATTACCCTCAGGTGTTTCCTGAAGACTTACCTGGCTTACCGCCTCATCGTCAGGTTGAATTTCAAATCGAGCTCGCTCCAGGAGCAGCACCCATAGCTCGCGCACCATATCGTCTAGCTCCATCAGAATTGGAGGAACTGTCAAAGCAGCTACAAGAGCTCTTGGAAAAGGGCTTTATTCGTCCAAGCTCTTCGCCTTGGGGAGCTCCAGTACTTTTCGTGAAAAAGAAAGACGGTACGTTCAGGATGTGCATTGACTACCGTGAACTCAACAAGGTGACGGTGAAGAACCGTTATCCTCTTCCGCGCATTGACGACTTATTCGACCAGTTGCAAGGGTCGTGCTACTATTCGAAGATAGACTTGAGGTCTGGTTACCATCAGCTGAGAGTCCGGGATGAGGACGTCTCCAAGACAGCCTTCAGAACTAGTTACGGTCACTACGAGTTTCTCGTCATGCCATTCGGGTTAACGAACGCGCCTGCTGTATTTATGGATCTTATGAACAGGGTGTGCAAACCCTATCTCGACAAATTCGTCATTGTTTTCATCGACGACATTCTGATTTACTCCAAGAGTCAGGAGGAACACGAACAGCATCTTCGCCTTATTTTGGAACTCCTTCGGAAGGAACAGTTGTACGCCAAGCTTTCTAAATGCGACTTCTGGCTTCGTGAAGTCCACTTCTTAGGCCATGTGGTGAACAAGGATGGGATCCATGTCGATCCATCCAAGGTAGATTCGATCAGGAACTGGCCTGCACCGCGTACGCCGACAGAAATACGCCAATTCTTGGGTTTGGCAGGCTATTACAGACGGTTTATTAAAGACTTTTCGAAGATTGCTCAGCCGCTTACACTACTAACACAGAAGGGTGTTACCTATCGCTGGGGAGAGCCCCAGGAGACTGCTTTTCAGCACCTAAAGGATAGACTTTGCAGTGCACCTATCCTCTCATTGCCAGAGGGCACAGACGACTTCGTGGTATATTGTGATGCATCCATTCGGGGACTTGGATATGTGTTGATGCAGCGGGATAAAGTTATTGCCTACGCCCCTCGCCAACTTAAGGTTCACGAACGGAACTACACGACGCACGATTTAGAGCTGGGAGCTGTGGTTTTCGCGCTTAAGATATGGCGACACTACCTGTACGGTACCAGGTGCACGATTTACACCGATCACAGGAGTCTCGAGCATATTCTTAAGCAGAAGGATTTGAACATGCGTCAACGACGATGGGTCGAACTACTGAACGATTACGAATGCGCTATCAAGTACCATCCAGGCAGGGCCAATGTTGTGGCTGACGCCCTCAGTCGGAAAGACACCTTACCACGGCGCGTGCGAGCGCTACAGCTTACGATTCAGTCTAGCCTTCCCACACAGATACGAAGTGCTCAGGCAGAAGCTTTGAAGCCCTAAAACGTCAAGGCTGAAGCCTTACGCGGCTCACGACAGCAAATGGAACAGAAGGCAGACGGTGCCTACTATGTAACGGGGCGTATTTGGGTCCCACTTTATGGCGGTCTACGCGAACTTGTAATGGATGAAGCTCACAAGTCTCGCTACTCGGTACATCCAGGGTCGGATAAAATGTACCACGACATTAGCACTACTTATTGGTGGCCTAGTATGAAGGCCCACATCGCTACGTACGTTGGGAAATGTTTGACCTGTGCGAGAGTCAAGGTCGAATATCAGAAACCAGCTGGTCTACTTCAGCAGCCTAAGATACCACAATGGAAATGGGAAGAAATTTCCATGGATTTCGTTACAGGCCTACCTAGATCCCAGCGTGGGAATGAAACCATATGGGTGATCGTGGATCGACTCACCAAGTCTGCACACTTCCTACCTATAAAGGAAACGGATAAGTTCTCCACTCTCGCAGACGTCTATCTTAAAGAAGTTGTTTCGAGGCACGGAGTGCCCACATCTATCATTTCGGATCGCGACGCACGATTCACGTCAGAACTTTGGCAAGCAATGCATAAATCTTTCGGCTCACGATTAGACATGAGCACAGCATATCACCCTCAGGCGGATGGGCAGTCTGAGCGAACGATCCAAACACTAGAAGACATGCTTCGAGCATGCGTCATCGATTTCGGCAACGGCTGGGAAAAGCACCTCCCTTTGGTGGAGTTTTCTTACAATAACAGTTATCACACCAGCATTCAAGCCGCTCCATTCGAGGCATTGTACGGGCGTAAATGTCGGTCACCTCTCTGTTGGGCAGAGGTGGGGGATAGTCAGATCACGGGTCCAGAGATAGTAGTGGACGCCACAGAAAAGATCGCACAAATACGACAACGCATGGCGGCAGCACGCGACCGTCAGAAAGCCTACGCGGACAAGCGTAGAAAGCCATTGGAATTTGAGGTCGGGGACCGGGTTTTATTGAAAGTCTCACCCTGGAAGGGTGTGGTTCGTTTTGGCAAACGGGGCAAACTAAATCCGCGTTACGTCGGACCATTCGAAATCATAGAAAAGATTGGCAAAGTAGCATACAAGTTGAAACTACCAGCTGAACTCGGGGCAGTTCACAATGTTTTTCATGTATCGAACTTAAAGAAGTGCCTATCAGATGAAAACCTCATCATTCCTTTCAAAGAACTCACTATCGACGAGCGGTTGCAGTTCGTCGAGGAGCCAGTTGAAATCACGGACCGGGATGTGAAGGTCCTCAAAAACAAGAGAATCCCTCTTGTTCGAGTTCGTTGGAACTCCAAACGTGGCCCAGAGTACACCTGGGAACGCGAAGACAGGATGACAGAAAAGTACCCCCAGTTATTCGAAACCAATGCTACCACTACTGAGGCTGAAGCTACTACTTCGGAATTTCGGGACGAAATTCCAGATCAACGGGGGGAGGATGTGACACCCCAGGAAAATCAGTGAAAAATGCAGTTTACCTAGCTTCCTCAGTGAGTGCATACCAAATTTCGGGACGAAATTTCCAATTAGTTGGGGATAATGTGACAACTCGTATTTTAAACCCGTTCTTGTAATAAATATGTGAGCATGTGAACTTGACTGATCGATTGAATGTTATGACATTACGATGTATAATTATGTAAACGTTACTAATTAAGTGATTACGTGAATGATATGTTTATGTGTTGGGTAACGCATGGGTATGTACACAATCTAGCCCAATCGCACAATACACACTCACACAAGACCACACAAACTATTTGGGCCGCACATCATGTGCACGGATCAATGGCAGCCCAAGTAGTGGCCGGCCCATTGTTTTATACGTACAAACATACACACATGAGGGGATTTTCACCTCATTCGTTGCAACATACATTACACACACAAAAACCCTAGTGCCTCCTTTCTTCTCTCTAACCCGACGGCGAACAACTCTTTGGATCGAAGACCTTGCCATTCAATTCGGCTCACCCTGTCTTTGTTTGATTTCAATAGGTTAGTGTATTACTTTTGGGTTTATGATTTCTGTGGTGCTATGCGTGTTACATGATGTCATTCGGTTAGAATTATATAATGAACAATAATGGTTGCATGATAATATGTTAGGAACCGGATTGAATGATGATAAATGTAATCGGCTTCATGTTTGTTATGAATCGAATTATTTAGGTAATGATGTCAGATTGTATGTTGCTAATCGAATGATGTGTGTGTTCATATATGGATGATATGCTTAATTGTTAAGTTAACGTGTATGCTAGTAATCGGACCGAATCATGCGGGTTGTTAAGATATTGGGTGTTGTTTATGTGTTGATTAGCTTAGGATTCATGGGGATTAGATGTTTAATTGCCTTGTTTGATCGAATATTGGTAACACAAGAAACTGTTAATTCGTATTGGAAATTTGGAAACTATTAACTAGCTTGTAATCGTGTACATGAAATCCGGAACTTAGTTACAATCGCACAAGCGGGAATATTGGGTCAGACGCACTGATTGGGCCGTACCAGCCCACATTGGTCGCACAACATGTCCTCGGTCGTACAAGGTTGGTCTGGTCGCACAAGTGAATCTGGGCCTACCTGTTGGGCCGGGCAGTCCAAAATGTCCAATCGCACAACTCAGTTGACTCGTACAAGATTCCCTATGTTGGGCCGGGTACATTGGGCTGAATATGTTACGGATTGTTATGTATATGGGCCGGGGTATTGGATCGCACAAGGATGTCTTTTGTTTTATTTAATTGGGCCGAGACATCTATGTTTGATTGTTATATGGTTGGGCCGATAATGTTGGGCATATACATTCACATCGCACAAGATGGTTGGGCTCGCACAAGCTCAATGGCCCAACCATCCGAAACGCACAAGCATGATTTCATTTCACTCTTGACTGTTTACGTGCTATACGATGTTGCCATGATCTATACGTGATAGTAACGTGTTAACTTATGTGATTCATACGTGCATTATCTTAGTCAAATCCTGACTTGCATGGTAACCCTGTTAGGACGTGGTTGACCACCCTTAGTTCAAGAGTCTTATATTGTGTATCTGCCGAGCAAACCAAGGTGAGTTCACACAGCCAAGGCATGGGATTCCCGGGTTGGGAATTGGGTTGGATATGTTGGAATTGAATGAGTTACTCGTACTTACGCATACACCAGACTATAGACCATCGTCCTCAGGTTAGTCAGGACACGTTACGTAAAGCCTACGTAACCCAGTATTTGCCATATGTCTCCCGGGTCGGGAGGACACGTTACGTAAAGCCTACGTAACCCAATACCATCCACTGGCTTCCGGGTCGGAAGGCCACGCTGCGTAAAGCCTGCGTAGCCCCCACGCGTACCACTGTCCTCGGGGAAGGGCACGTCACGTAAAGCCTACGTGACCCTGTACGTTTTCCTGTTCTCGGTAAAGAAGAACACATGGTCGGAAATTAGTCTAGTAAGTACCATAATGAGAAGCCCGTTATAAAGGATAAACGTGAGAATTCCTCACCAATAGAATACACTTGCTTGGGAAGCCTTATTAGATGAACTTACGCATGATTATTACAAACTTATTTCCTGTGAACTCGCTCAACTAGTTTGTTGATTATTTGCTGCATGCCTTGCAGGGCCTTAGGTATACGTGGAGCTTGCACCAGAGGAGAGGCGGGTCGTTGTGGACAAGAACTCGTGAATGCCTATTAAACACTTTTACATTCACACATTGATACTTATGTTTTGGGTTTTACATTTAATGCTTCCTGTTTTGGTCAAAAATCACACAAGGATAATGTAACCAAACTTTATGTAAATGGGGTATGATGCTTGGTTAGCTATGATAGTAAAGGATCACTTCTGTGATAAAGATGCAAAGACACAATGATTTATACGAGGAAAAAGCCCTTGATCAATGTATGATCTCCGGCATAAAAAACCTCGGGTGATGGCAACTACCGATCACCAATTTCAATATAACAAAAATGTAGTTACAACTTCGGATGATAATGAGCTGAGTACAAGGATCACTGAGTGTCTAAGTGTTGAGAGTTGTGTCGTATGTTGTGTGTGTTCTTCCGAATGAGGAAGATGGGTATTTATACATGTGTAGGTAACTTATTTTAGGTAGATAGACCACTAATCAGCTCATTACCCCTTTAGAAATAAAGATAATCTAGCCTAAATTGCTGCCCTTAGATCAAGCCATGTTTCCATATCCGGCACAACGTTCATCTTCAATTCAGCTCTTGCCATATTTATAAAAGCGCGTCCCTGGATCATGATATGTAGGGCATATCCTGCTAGATATTCCTGCAAAATAATATTGTAGTAATCGAAAATGACCGTTAGTATAAGGATCACCATATCGTCCCATGATCCTGATCCTGAAGTCTGGCTGAGGATCACTATCTGCCAAAGAAACAAGGATCACTTGTCAGGATCACGTATAAGGATCATTTATAGTAAAATCCAGCCCCAACAATTGCCCCCAAAATATAAGGAGTTAAATGTAAATGGATGAGTTATATTTTGTTTTGAGCTTATCTCTAACGGACGATTCCGATTTACTAGCCGTTGCACATGGACTAGCCGTTATGATATTTACGTCACTGATGTGACAATCCCTGCGAATCATCATTATAAATAGGAGATAGGGTTAGGATCACTTTGTATTTAAATTCGAAGTATCTCCCTTTATAACCATCATTGAAGACTCTTGATCAGGTATCATCCTCCTCTTTCTCTTCTTTGCTCTGTTCTTTCTTGCTTTTACTCTGTTTTTTGTCTCGAACATGCTTCTTCGGAATTCACCGCACAAAGGCTCTAAGAAGGATAGTCCCTTGAAAAGCCAGGGGATTATCAAGGATTCTCCTATGGAGAGGTGCTGTTTTACCGATATCCAAATAGACAAGATTCGCCATTGTTTCCCAGCGAATGTTGTTTTCAAACCCTTTGATCCTACTGCTCTGAGTGATTTTGTTTCGGACACTTGGGTGGCCTTTCCTGCTACTCCTTTCCTCATCGGGTATTCATATCCTTTTCCGACATTTACCCAATCTTTCTTTTCTCTTGCCGGCATCTCATATATCCAGGCTATGCCGATGATCTGGAGGGTTCTATATACCTTCGAGAGGATCATCGAGCAAGATGGGATTGATTTGGGGATGTCAGAGTTGGCTGAACTTTA
The DNA here is from genome assembly GCF_002127325.2 of Helianthus annuus. Lineage (NCBI taxonomy): Eukaryota > Viridiplantae > Streptophyta > Magnoliopsida > Asterales > Asteraceae > Helianthus > Helianthus annuus. The sequence continues at coordinate 57,686,721 of NC_035445.2, forward strand.
TGATCTCACCACCTTTGGTTCTCACCGGTACTTGTTGAAACGGAAAGCTGGGGAGGATCATCCAATCTTCAAGGTTACCAAGAATGATACCAACTGGAAACGTCGATTTTTCTTTGTTAAGAGGGATTCCATCCCGGATGGAAAGGATCTGCCCAAGGAATGGGCCACTCATGGTAGGGTAGAGGATCCTTGAAGGATCACTATCAGTCCTGTCTCTTATGATGAGGATCACTGATGTCTTTTCTTTTTTGCAGCTATCTCTGTTGCTCACTTAAAGTTGACCCCTGCTGCCAAAGAAAGAGTGTTAGCCTTCAAGAAGCTTAATCCTGAAGTCAGAAGCTTCCAAATCATTATCCAAGATTCTCAAGAGATATCCTCTGCATCTGCCACAATGTCAAGTAAGTATCCTCATAGAAAATAAGTTTTATGTGAAAGTATTTAGTTTAACAAGGGAACTTATCTTGTTTTTGAATTGTGTAGGTGCCGGAAAGTCTGCCAGGTCCGTTAAGTCTGCCTCCAAGTTTGGGATCAGTGACCTTGCCAACGTCACTTCCTCAAAGAAGAAAGCTCCCGCTGCTAGCCCTTCAGTCTCAGCTCCTAAAGCGTCCATTCGGGGCAAAGGAAAAAAGAGGAAAGCTTCTGACGAACTCCAAGGATTCCCTCTCCTTCGCCAGCAGTTTCTTGATTACGTGAATGAGGTAAGGATCACTGCCCCTGTAGGTTATCCGCCTATCATATTTTATGTATCCTGCTTTTCTTGAGGATCACCTGAGTCTGAGCTTGTCTCTATTCTCTTGTTTGCAGAAACTTGCTGAGATCGAAACTTATCTTGGCAATGTTGAGGACCAGGAGAGCCAGATTGCTGATCTTCAACAAATGGGCGTGCTAAAGGATCTCAAGATAGGAGATCTTGAGAAGGAGCTCCGGGTCATGAAGGCTGAGGCTGCTCAGAGGTTGATTGATATGGATAACGAGAAGCAGGAGATCACCCAAGATGCTAAGGTCTCCGCGGCAATTGCTATGTATAAGATTCAACTTCAGATGGCCGAGGAAGCTCAGGATCCTACCTTTGACAAAGGCTCGTGGGATGTTGAAGGTTGGAAGGCAAGGCTGGCAGACCTGGAGGACGAGGATGAGGCTGAGGAGATCCCCATGCTGGAAGGTGGTGATGCTGGCAAGGATCAGGGTGAAGCGAGTGGAGCTGGTGGTGATGGTGCAGCGAAGGTTTGAGCTGCAAGATTGGGCAATGATGGAAACTTCTAGACATAGCCGGAGCCCAATTTTTTTTGTTTAGTGGTTGTGATGTTTTTAAAACAATGATGGTCTGTATTTGAACAATAGTTTAGGGTTGAGGATCCTGGATCCTTTGAACAATAGGTAGGATTACAAAAGGTGGAGGGATCCTCTGTTTGGGGGATGAAGCCTTTGTGATCCTGCCGCTTCTATTTTCCTGCAAAAATGCTAAGACCGCATAGACAATGGACACCCTTTGCCAACCCATGTGGACGGGCCACGTTTTGCTGGTAGAAATGTGGGTTGGCAATTTTGACAACTTTTTTGAAAGGGTTAATGATCCTTTGGTTTAATAATATAACTTTAATCTTTCTGGCTTATCTTGTGTTGTTATCCTTTTTGATTTTCAATTGTTTTGACACATGTTTGTTTGAAAAGTTTGAGCAAATTATGTTTAAGAAATTTAGGATATGATCCTGGATCAAATATCCTATAATCGAAAGTTTCCAAGATAGTTTATTTTAAGGATCATAGGTTCAGTTGTCAAGGTCTAAAGTTTATTCAAATGAATAATGAAATTAAAAGTAGTTAAGGATCATACCTGAGGATCCAAGTTTGGATCCTAACCTTTAATTGGAACAACCGTAGGTAAAACTTTAATGGATAATAAGGATTAAGGATCCTTAATCGTTTAACTTCGAAAACCTGAAAAAATGGAATATAACTTGGGACTAAGCCAATATAAAAGATAAGTTAGTAACTGGGGACAAGCCCAAAGGATAACTGAGAATGATCCCGGAGGATCACTGGGGACAAGCCCAAAGGATAACTGGGGATGATCCCGGAGGATCACTGGGGACAAGCCCAAAGGATAACTGGGGGCAAGCCCAAAGGATAACTGGGGGCAAGCCCAAAGGATAACTGGGGACAAGCCCAAAGGATCGTATGTAAACTGGAGTATGGCCCTCTCTGGCAACTATCCAAACTTAGTGACATGAAAATGTCAAAACCTTAGCTAACGTGAAAACGTTAGAAACCTTAGGAACGGATGTATGGTGCGTCCACCATTATACGTAGGATCCCAAGTATAGCCAGTACGATGAGGTCGCCAGCCCCGAAAATGGGTACTGATCCCAAAGACATGAACTATATCAGGATCATCGTGCGCTGCTGGCGGAAACTGGGGATAATCCCAAAGATAACTGGGGTTGTACCCAAGGATCTGTGGTGCTTTTGGAGATCTTTGACGATTTGCTGAGGATACCTGAACTATCATAACTCAAATGGTTTGTGAGTAGAGGATGAAGGATACATGATCCTTATCCTTAGGCAAAAAGTAAGAAAATGCAATAGTTTTAGGATAAGCATATTACCAGAGTAAGGATCATCGATATCTCCAGGATCCTTCAAGGATACTTCAATGTAAGGATCACATGCAGGAAGGATCATGTTCACATGAAATATTTCTTTAAGTGAACAGCATTCCAGGCTCTTGGTAACAAGTTTCCTTCCATGGTTAGCAACCTGTATGCCCCCTTTCCTGCTTCAGCTTCAATCAAGTAGGGACCTTCCCATTTTGGTGCTAGCTTCCCGTCAGCAGGATTGATAGTATTTTGAAATGCTTTTCTCAACACCATATCTCCGACTTGGAACTTCCTTATCCTGACATTCTTGTTGTAGGCACCAGCCATCCTTTGTTGGTAGCTTGCCATCCTTATCCTAGCTAGATCCCTGTTTTCCTCAATAGTATCCAAATCCTGAGCTAGGATTGTAGCATTTTCTTCAGGATCACGAGCACTTGTTCTAGCAGTTGGGATCACCATCTCTGTTGGGATCACTGCTTCTGCCCCAAATACTAAAGAGAAGGGTGTTTGTCCGGTGGCATTCTTGGGAGTTGTCCTATCAGCCCATAGCACATAAGGTAACTCTTCTGCCCATTTCCCTTTCTTGGATCCTAGCTTCTTCTTCAGATTGTTGATGATGATCTTGTTGGATGATTCTGCTTGACCATTGGCTTGTGGGTGAACTGGTGTTGATGTGATCATCTTGATTCCCCAACTGTCACAAAAGTTAGTGGTTCTCCTTCCAATGAATTGAGAACCATTATCACATACAATTTCAGAGGGAATGCCAAATCTGGTTATAATGTTTCTTTTGATAAAGGATATAACTTCCTTCTCTCTGACTTGAGCAAAGGCTTCAGCTTCTATCCACTTGGAGAAATAGTCAGTCATGGCGAGCATAAATACTTTTCCACCAGGTGCTTTAGGAAGCTTGCCAACTATATCCATTCCCCATCTCATGAATGGCCAAGAGGATGGTATTGGGTGTAAGAATTCAGCTGGTTGATGGAGGATATTGCTATGTCTTTGGCAAGGATCACACTTTTTAGCATATTCTACAGCATCCCTTTTCATGGTTGGCCAGTAGTATCCTGTTCTAAGGATCCTTGAGAATAATGCCCTGCCCCCAGTGTGGTTTCCACAATCTCCTTCGTGGAAGTCTCTCAATACTTCTTCTATTTCAGGATCTTCAATACATCTTAAATATGGTCCTGCAAGGGATCGTTTATATAGCACATTATTTAAGATTGCAAATTGAGATACCTTAATCCTGAAAGCTCTAGGATTTTCTCCCGTTGGAATCTCCCCATGTTGCAAGTATCTCATGATCGGTGAGATCCATGATCCTGAATAAGATTGGGCTTCTTTACTAGGGATCATTGCAGTATCCTCTTCTATTTCCATGGCCACCTGATTTTCAATAGCAGGAGCCAGGATATGGATGATAGGGATACTTATATCTTCTGGAATCTTCAAGGATGATCCTAAGTTGGCCAATGCATCAGCTTCCGTGTTATCCTCCCTTGGTACCTGTGTTAAGCTAAAAGAAACAAAAGAGAGTGCCAATTCTTTGACTATCTCTAAATATTTGGTTAGTTTTTCACCTTTAACAGCATAGGATCCATTAAAGTGATTGGTGATCAATAATGAATCTACATATACTTCGAGATATCTTACCCCCATATCCTTAGCAATTTGTAAGCCAGCAATTAAGGCTTCATATTCAGCCTCATTGTTAGTTGCTTGGAACTCACAGGCTATGGAGTGGGGTATTATGTCCCCCTGTGGCGATTTTAGTAGGATCCCTAGCCCTATGCCTTTGATATTTGAGGATCCGTCAGTGTGTAGGATCCAAGGATCCTTGGTCTCATCCAGCTGCTGGACCTCCAATTCTGCTTCCTTTTGTAGATCACTACTGAAATCAGCCACAAAGTCAGCTAGTGCTTGAGATTTAATGGCTGTTCTTGGTTCGTATCTTATATCATGGGCACTAAGCTTCACTGCCCACTTAGCCATTCTCCCTGACATATCCGGTTTCCTGAGGACATTCTTAATTGGAAAATTAGTTTTAACAATAATAGTATGGGTTTCAAAATAATGCCTTAACTTCGTGGATGCCATGATTAATGCAAGGATAAGTTTTTCGAGGTGTGAGTACCTGGATTCGGCATCAAGTAGACTTTTACTTACATAGTAGATAGGATACTGTGTACCTTCGTGATCCTTAACAAGGACAGCACTTACAGCGGTTGAGGATACCGCTAGATATAAGGATAACACATCTCCTTTTTCCGGTTTTGCTAATGCTGGTGCTGAGGACATATACTCTTTTAGGGCTTGTAAAGCATTCTCATGCTTCTCAGTCCATTCGAACTTCTTATTCTTCCTTAGGATATCGTAGAATTCTTTGCACTTTTCTGAGGATTTCGATATGAACCTGTTCAAAGCTGCTATCCTGCCTGTTAGTCTTTGAACATCCTTGGCATTGGCAGGAGATTTGATATTTATTAATGCTTTGATTTGTTCCGGGCTTGCTTCAATGCCCCTCTGGGTTACCATGTATCCCAATAACTTTCCTGCCTTAACACCAAAATGGCATTTTGAAGGATTTAGTTTCATGTTATAATTATCAAGGATATCGAATGCTTCTTCCAAGTCCCTTAGGTGATCCTCAGCTTTCTTTGACTTGACCACCATATCATCTATGTACACCTCCATAGTTTTTCCAATTTGATCTTTGAACATCATATTTACCAGCCTTTGATATGTTGCACCTGCATTTCTTAGTCCAAAAGGCATGGCAATATAACAATATAAACCGGTTGGGGTCATAAAGGCTGTATCCTCTTGGTCAGATGGTTCCATCTGGATTTGTTGGAATCCAGATGATGCATCCATAAAAGTTAACAGTTCATGCCCCGCTGTTGCATCCACCATGGAGTCAATGTGGGGTAATGGGAAAGGATCCTTGGGACATGCCTTATTCAAATCAGTGAAATCGACACATACCCTCCACTTTCCGTTTTTCTTTTGGACAACAACCACATTGGCTAACCATTTAGGATACTTTACCTCTCTGATCATACCTGCTCGAAGTAGTCTCTCTACTTCTTCTTGGATAATGGCATTCCTTTCTGGTGCAAACTTCCTCCTTTTTTGATGGATTGGCTTGATAGACCTGTCAATGCCAAGTTTGTGAGTAATAATATCCTTAGATATACCTGTCATATCTTCATGTTTCCAAGCAAAGGTGGATTTTCTTCTTTTGAGGAAGGATATCATGTCTTCTTTCATTTTGCCAAGGATCCCTGATCCGATATAGATTTTTGATTCAGGATCACTAGGATCCAAGAGGATTTCATCTACATCTTGTTCCCTTGCCTCCAAGACGTTCCTCGGAGGATACTGTAATTGCTATTGCTCCCTTGGCTTCGAGGTTGGCTTCATGGATGAGGTATAGCAATCCTTAGCTTCTTGCTGGTCACTGTCGATCTTGATTATCCCCCATGGGCTAGGGAGCTTCACACATTGATGGTAGGTAGATGGAACTGCTTTCATGTCATGTATCCAAGGCCTGCCAAGGATAACGTTGCAACAAGATAAACAGTCAATAACACAAAATTTTTGGTAATTATGTAATCCTTCCACGTAGATTGGGAGTTTGATGTCCCCCAGAGTTTTCTTCGTTTCTCCACTGAATCCCACCAGCACGGAGGATCTTGGTGTGATGTCTGATTCTGGGATTCCCATCTTCTTCAAGACATCAAGCTGGATAATGTTCACTGAGCTTCCTCCGTCAATAAGGATCCTGCGGACAAAATGGTTAGAGATAAAGAGAGTGATAACTAAGCTATCATGGTGAGGATCCTGAACATTAATGCGATCATCCTCATCAAATGTTATCATCTTTCCTTCTGAGACGCTTGAGGTTCTAATAGGCCTTTCTCCATTATCCATTTTTGATTCTTTTGCATGTCTTTTGGCCGCTGAGAAGGATGTTCCACAAATGTCTGATCCTCCGGATATGAAGTTAATCACTTGTGCGTTTGCCGGAGGTGCTGGAGCCTTTTCAGGGATCCTTTCAGGATCCTGGGTCCTTTGCTTTTTTCTCCCCAATAATTCTTTTAGATGCCCCTTGCTTAGCAGGTATCCAATTTCTTTTCTTAAGGCTATGCAATCTTCAGTTAGATGCCCGAAATCCTCATGGTATGCACACCATTTGGACTTGTCTTTAGTCCCGGATGGTTTGTCATTCTTCCTGGGCCACCTAGCCTTTTCACCTAGATTCTGCATTGCAAGGATTAGTTCATGATTATCAACGGAAAAACAATATTCTGAGATTGGAGGATATTCTTCATCATCCTCTTCTTGGTCGACAGCATGCACGTTCTTGTTCTCGTTTCTATGGTAGGATTTGAACTTGTTGTTTTTGAAGGAGGATCCTTGCTTATCTGGTTTTGAGGATCCCACTTGTCTCTCCTGGATCCTCTTGTCATCCTCTAGCCGGATAAACCTGAGTGCTCGTGTTCTTACTTCATCTAAATTCCTGCAAGGTGTCATAACAAGATCATCATAGAATAATGAATCCTTAAGAAGTCCCATTTTGAAGGCTTCAACAGCCGTAGCCATATCCAAGTTGGGAATATCCAAGGATTCTTTACTAAATTTAGTTATATAATCCCTTAATGATTCATTATTATTTTGAGTTATCCTGTACAAATCACTAGTTAATTTTTCAAATTTTCTACTACAAGAAAATTGGTTATTGAGTAAATTAACTAAATTAGCAAATGAAGTAATAGAGTAAGGGGGAAGACTTAGCAGCCATTTGAGGGCTGATCCAGTAAGAGTAGATCCAAATCCTTTACATAGGCATGCTTCCTTCAATTTTTCCGGGATAGGATTGATCTCCATCCTTTCCCTGTATTGTGCTATATGCTCCTCTGGATCCGTTGTGCCGTCATACAACTTCATGGTAGGGATATGGAACCTTTTGGGTACCTCTGCATCACAGATTGGTGGTGCAAAGCGAGATACCTTGTGGCTCCCATCTGCAATCTCTGGGATAGGCTTGACTACCCCTGGAACACTTGAGATCATGTCCTTTAGTTTCTGTAGTTCCCTGGCCATAACATGATTGGTACCTGTATCCTGCATGAATCCATGGTTAGTGGTAGGATAATTATTTAAAGTGTTACCTCCCATTGGGTTTAAGTTAGGGAATCCATATTGCTGGGATTCTGGAACAACGGAGGGACCAGTGGAAGCAATAGTCTGCATTGGAATGAAGTCCCCTTGATGGACATCTAGACTTCCTGTTTGCAAACTTTTTAGGGATCCTGGCATCTGTAAGGATCCTGGTATCTGGGATGATCCTGGAACGAAGGAGGATCCTTGAACCTGGGATGATCCTGGGATAAAGGAGGATCCTTGGCCCTGGAATGATCCTGGGATAAAGTAGGATCCTTGAAACTGCTGTGCCCCCGGATAGGCTCCCGGATTCATGAAGGATCCCATATACTGAGGATAGGATCCTGCTGGCTGAAAATACGAGCCCGATGTCTGAGTCATTGCTGCTGACTCGAGATGTAATCCTCTCGTCTCCCCTGTGATCTGTACGTCTGGGATCCCTGATGGCTGAGAGGTGACCATTGGAGTCTCAAAACTCAAGGATTTTGGCATCAGTGGGGAATGATCCTCTGCCGCTTTCTTTTGTCTTTTGAGATCTCCAATCTCCCTGAGGATCCTGTCATTAGTTTCATCCTGCCGCTGCATACGATCCTTCATCTGCAAAATTAAAGCAAACACATCACTAGTACTGGGAATAGAAGAATTCATAGCAGAAGAAGATGGAGGTTTAGAGAAAGAAGGGGTTGGTCTCTTCTCAGCATTTCTCTGGGATCCTGCCGGTGGAGAAGGTAGAGTGGTTTGTGCTGAGGTGACTGCAGACATCGCCGTGGAGGTGTTCTTCAATGATGAAGCCATGTAACTCTTTGAAATGATTTCGAACAAAAGATTTTCTTTATGAATGAAGCACCAATTGCCCCACGGTGGGCGCCAAACTGTTTTGGTCAAAAATCACACAAGGATAATGTAACCAAACTTTATGTAAATGGGGTATGATGCTTGGTTAGCTATGATAGTAAAGGATCACTTCTGTGATAAAGATGCAAAGACACAATGATTTATACGAGGAAAAAGCCCTTGATCAATGTATGATCTCCGGCATAAAAAACCTCGGGTGATGGCAACTACCGATCACCAATTTCAATATAACAAAAATGTAGTTACAACTTCGGATGATAATGAGCTGAGTACAAGGATCACTGAGTGTCTAAGTGTTGAGAGTTGTGTCGTATGTTGTGTGTGTTCTTCCGAATGAGGAAGATGGGTATTTATACATGTGTAGGTAACTTATTTTAGGTAGATAGACCACTAATCAGCTCATTACCCCTTTAGAAATAAAGATAATCTAGCCTAAATTGCTGCCCTTAGATCAAGCCATGTTTCCATATCCGGCACAACGTTCATCTTCAATTCAGCTCTTGCCATATTTATAAAAGCGCGTCCCTGGATCATGATATGTAGGGCATATCCTGCTAGATATTCCTGCAAAATAATATTGTAGTAATCGAAAATGACCGTTAGTATAAGGATCACCATATCGTCCCATGATCCTGATCCTGAAGTCTGGCTGAGGATCACTATCTGCCAAAGAAACAAGGATCACTTGTCAGGATCACGTATAAGGATCATTTATAGTAAAATCCAGCCCCAACACTTCCGCTACTTAAACAGTGTTTGGTTTTGGAACATCAATCGTATCTATTATTATTAAATGCTATGTTTGATATGATTGATGGCTTGATCCTGGTCAGTCACGCCTCCAAGCGGTGGTACTCCGCGTGTGGGATTTTGGGGGTGTGACATAGGATGTTCAGATCATGTGAGTGGTGGGCACAACACTTAAAGCCATTAATCCTCGTTGTTAGGACCAAGGGACACAAGAGTGATAGATCTATTTGGGTGTAGCGAGCCCACACCCGTGAGGCTGGGGAGGCCCATAGAGGTGACTGTGTCTTACAGCCGAGGCCCGGTACAAATTTGCAAGGTTTGAGTTTTCCTGCATCACTTCACACATACCAGTGGCTTTGCAACCCAATGGTGATCTCTTTTCCTTAATTGCTACATACCAGGAATATTTATACTTTGGGACGTACTTTAACGATTTATAAACATACTCACTTTTACATGAACTCGCTCAACTTTTGTTGATTTTTCAAATTACATGTATTTCAGGAAATTAGGGATCTGGCAAGGTATGCTATGTCATCAAGCTGCGTAGGAGAAATGATGTCATCCGAGTTTAGGGATTATGACTTTTGCCTGGACGAGTCACAAGTCTTAAACTGTGTTTTTAATTCATGTCTTATGGTTGTGTCGTATGAAGAATATTTTTATTATGTCATGTTGTAATTCCGTTGCATGTGTCGACTTTTGAAAACAACGTTATCGTGTTTTATCTTTTAAAACTTGAATTAATGGATGAACATCATGGTTTTATTTTCATTTAGCATTGTTGTGATTATGCTAAGGTATTAAGAAGTCACACCAAATAAACCCACGCTTCCGCAAAGCCAGGGTGTGACACCTTTTGAGACATATGATTATCAATTGTTACTAAGCCATTTGATTGCTTCCAAAACTACATCGGGGGGTATCAGAGCTTTGGTTCTCAAATGGATCAACGTGATAGCGATTACTCTCGTGTCCGTAGAATCGCCGACCGAGGCAACGGTAGAGATGGTCTCGATTCACGTGCTCGTGGTGAAGATCAACGCCGTGTTCGTAGAACTGCCGACGGCAACGGCAAAGTTGATCCTGACCCACGCAATCTCAATATCAAGCGACTCCGGAAACGAGTTAGAGATCTCGAGTTACAACACGAGATTAGACGACTCAAGCAAAGGATCCAAAATCTCGAGGACTCTTCGTCATGTAAGGAAACGAAACCGGAAGAACCTGTGAGGGACAAGTTATCCGGGGATGAGGAGCATCCTACCAATGACGACACTATCTTTGATTCTTCTCCTATGTATGATGAATATGAGGACGAGGAATGGTATTCTTGGGCATCCAGTGATGGTTTAAATGAAACAGTGGGATTTGGCAGGAAATCTCGAGCTAAAAATCTATCTGATTATTAAAAGATGAGTAGTGCTGACATTATTAACGAGAATTATGGTGATGAAGCGATTTCCAAGTTTTGTACAGGAGTATTGAAAGTGTTGAAGGTGGTGGTTCTACGGTGGTGATGGGTGGTTCGGCGACTACCTATTAGATTCGATGTGCTTCTACGGTTTCCATCCTTTATGCCGAAAAAAACTATAGGCTCGGATGTTGACCCAAGGATTTTGCAATTTCAAATGGAATGGGATTTTTCGAATATTCAAAAGACAACGGTAATATCATGCAATCATGTGCATGTAGATAATATCCTTAAACATGGTGGGGCATATATACGTGTAAAAGCTTCTCAAATTGAATCATGTTAAATATTTAAATAAAACTAGTATTTTGCTCGCCGCGCGTTGCGGCGGCGCATGACGGGTGGAAACGTATAGTAAGACAAAACACGATTCGTAAAACGCAGTACGTAAAAGACAATTACAAAAAAAAGTGTAAAACATAAAGGTAGACACAAAGTGTAAAACACAATGCCTAACACATTTCGTAAAACACAATGTATTGGCATTTGGAAAAGTAGGAGTTATAGTCTAGCGGTTACAATTGCATTTTTTTTTAAAAGTTGGGCAGTGTAAAAATGGAGTAATAGTGCAAAGGGTAAAAAACAAAGTCTAAAAAATACAGTGTAAAAGTATAGGGGTGGTAGCGAAAATGTGTAAAAGATGAGGGGGTGTTGGTGGAAATATAAAAGAAGAGGGTTGGTGGCGTAACTGTGTAAGAGCTAAGGGGGTGATGGTGGAAAACCAAAGTAGAGGGTTGGTGCTGACAAAGTTTGAAAGACGAGGTTGTGGTTTTAGAAATTCTAAGTAGAAGGTTTAGAGTCTAAATTTGCCATTTTATGAAACTTTAAAGATACCAAAATCAAAAAGCTAAAATTGTAATATCGTTAAAGTACGGAGGCCGGAAAGCAAAGCCAGTGAAAAATCCACCGACTTTGTCTTTTAAAATTGTATACAATTAGAAAGTTTTAAATGAGTTGGTGGATCAATTTTCATACAACACAAAACAAATTGTAAAGGTCCACTTCTGGTTAATCCCATTAGCCCATTACATTTAAGTAATGCAGGTCTTTGACTTTCTAGGACATGTAAACTTTCGGTGGAGCAGCAGCATACAAATAATGTCATTGAGCATTTTCATGGTGAGCCTACAATGCCAATAAGCCCAATAACGAAATGCAACAAAAAAACTGATGGATTTATCGGTTTGGCGAGCCTAAATAAAATAATAAAATCGGTGGACTATAATGCTACTCAAATCCAGTTTGATACTATTCATTTGCTTGTTTGTGATCAAAATGTTTCTTCAAAAGGTGCAAAAAAATGGAACAAGAAACAACCCAATGCTCCATTCAATCTAGGTGGTACAACTCTTGAGTTAGGCGAGATGACTCGTAAAGTTAGGATGTATAGGTGGCTCATAATGTTAATAATAAACCGGCTAGGGATTGATGTTCCTTTTGATCCGGGTGGCTTTGGGTCTGAAGGCAAAACTCGAGGACGACTTTTTTCGAAGACCGGGAGTATAATGCAGGGTTATCTACGAAATTAAATAGAAGATTATTTTTATTATCTAATATTTGAATTTCTTATTTTATGTTTATTTAGTTTTTGATTGAATTGAATTTATAAGAACTTTGTTCTTGAACCTTTTGGTTCCTTTTGAGACGTATGATTATCAATTGTTACTTATTCATTTGATTGCTTCTGAAACTGCATCATAAATTCTCTTCTGCATTTATCACGTTAAGAGTATTTTGTATGTTAAGACACATTTATACAATAACTTAACACTATATCTTATATGAAACACATTCATGTGGAATTTAGTAGCACATATCAAAAAGTTATTATCAGTTAGATGTAGTTTTTTACTTATAAGTATTAGGTGATGATACTATTTTTTTTGTCTAAATATTCCTTGATGATCGAACATGTTATGTGGATTAAGAATGTGAGAACGTTCGAGTGCCTTGTTATATTGTAACACGTGTCAGGGGAGCAACATTAGTTGATGTTTTTCAACTAGTATTGGACCCATTAGAGACAAGCGTAACCCAAAACCAACTTATGCTCACGTTAAATTGAAATCAAAAGTACAAACCATGATGCTAAAAAACGAAAACTAAACAAGGGCCTCGAGTTTTTGTTTCACTTTAGGCTCTATAATGATTGAGTACCCCCTTATTATCCCCCACTATGAACGCTAATGGATAGCATTCTGCGAGTATCATCCCTCAAAAGAGAACATTATGCAACATTCGAAGGGCTCTCCATGAACATCATTGTGAGAATGTAATGTCTAGAAACTGAGTAAAGTGTGTGGGCATCAAACGTGTTTTCGTAGTTACAAGTAGTCTTATGATGCAAAATGAAGCGATGGCTATTCAAACATTGTTTGTTCGTCAAATACAACTTTTAGTTTACTAGTCTCAAACGTTCATTTGTTCATCAAATACACCTTCCAATATACCAATTAAAGCACCCTTTACCATATGTGCTTCATACATGTTTCATATGTGCTTTTTTTTTTTATGCTAACACGTTTATAAATGCACATACATTCTATTATTGTAAAGATTTTATTCCATCATCCTACTATGTGCAATGGAATTGTCCCCAAATCAAGATACAGTGGCGGCTTTGAAGGTGTGCGGGGAGGACCTTCGCACAAGGCCCGTGATTTCGAGAGGCACGCGATTTAAAAAAAAAAGATCCGATATATATATGTTATTTTTTAAATAGTAAACACATACCAATTTCAATATAGGCCCATTTACAAATTATTTTTTACGGTTTAAAATTTAGCCCACTCGGCATTAGGTTTATTGAGCCCAATACTAATTTGATGTTTTTTTACATAATAGTAAAACATTACGGAATGACACATTTTTTCAAGCTCGAACAGGGTACATGAATTCTCATATATGCCTCTGTCAAGATAGGTCTACTTTGAGTTCTGACCTAATGCATTCCCTATATCTCAAATAAATTATCGAAATTATAAGTCGTTAAATAGATGTTGAGTTGTTTATGTCCATGTGTTTTGCGGATTTTATAAAACATTTTATACATTACTTATTTATGCATACATGTACACATATAAAAAAAGTACACTTCGCTAATTCTGATGATAATAAAAAAAGATTAAGATGTTATATAACTGATAAATAAAAATACTTGTATCTTCATTTAACCTTTGGTCGGTCAACTTCAAGTGTTGTTTTCTTTTTCGCTTGGACCTTAGGGGATATCTTCTTAGTAATTCCTTCGACTGTTTTTCTTGCGTTATTTCGCGTGTTGCATTCGACATAAAACCAGACAAGATGATTGGATTGGAGTTAGTTTAACAACACATGTTATGCAAAGGTAACAGATAGAATTCAAAAAAGAATTGATGTGTGAACGTACTGATTTACGCTTTGATGAAGAAGAAATAGGGATTTTGGATTCGCTGACAAGGTTAGGCATCAGGATACCTGGCACTCTCCCCAAATTTCAAGTTATTGGCTCGACAGGAAAGCGGAATTATAGTGTAAAACTGGATTTTTGATAGAAAATCCTGCACATTAAACTAGAGAAAAAAGTTATAGATAATAGTTTCCTATAGCGCTAAGAACCATTGGTAACAAACATTAAACAACCTCTTTACGATCACAGTCGCTGGTTAGCCGTATACACATAAACATACTATCAACCAAACGCTTATCACATCTCATAAGCTTGTATATGTGGTATACGAATAAGTAAGAATCAAAACCTTTATTAATTGGCTAGACCAAAAGAGACATAGTATTCTAGGTAGAGTTACACAAGAAAACAAATCAATCAGATCTTTATTGCTCTACATTTAGGCCGGAGGGTGTGGGAGGGCGCCACCCCGCCACCTCACCACCGATAGCGCCCTCGGGGCGCCACCACCCATGCCGACCAATTTAAAGGGGGGGCGCCATGGGTCTCTCGCCAGCACGGTAACGAGCAACTTTTGAGTGGATCGATGAAGGATTGGTTTGGGGGGGGGGGGGGGGGAGGGGCACCATAGTTTAAAGAGGGGCTTTACCCCATACCCTGCAAGTTAAGGGAATGGACCTTAAAGCCTCCTGTCTGACGTGGACGTGACGTGGAGTGATAAAGCCCCTAGGGGCTTTATCCCACACCCTCCAGGCTTATAATTAGGGGGTGCTAAACAGTTCGTATTCGCGGATTGAATCCAAACCGAACTCGAAATTGTGTCAGACACACGAACCTGAAGTCCCAACATGACACAAATGTTCGCGGGTTGACATAAACATGATCCGCTTAACCCGGAAGTTTATAATTTTATACATATTTTATTAAGTTATACAGATGTGTTGCTTCAATTGCTTTAGTTTCTGAGTTTGCAGTTCCAATTTGAAGCATGCTTCATAAGTATTTTGGAAGGGATTTGAGTTTTAGACTTTAATTAATCAATTCTATTACAAGAAACAAGCGTTTTCTTATACTAATTGAGAATATGAAGAAATGAGCTATTTTACACAGTTTACCTTCTCTTTGAAAATAAATGGGTAAACCTACTAACACAATGGATTGACACGGACACGATCCATTTATACAGATACATTTGTAAGTTCAGCCCGAAACGGATCCAGACTGTGTAGTCTGAACTTAAACCACAGACATAGATAGATTTTGGGCCGCCTAGCACAAGCCGTTATATCAAACAGGTTAACTCGAACACGACATGTTTGATAAATGAGTTGATTTAAACACGACCTGTTTAAAAAACAGTTAACTTGTTTAACAGGTTTTTTTTTTTTTTTAAATCATTCTAGAGATGAAAAGTGTTAAAAGTTAGATATTTTAATTTCCATTCACTTTAAATATAAAGAACTTGAAAATAACTTTCTTTTTGAACTTTTATCTACAACAATTTTCTATTAGTAAACTTTTTTTTTTTACCTCTTCGTAAACTTTTATCTACAACAATCTTCTTCTATTAGTAATAAGTTTAGTATGTTTATATGTAAAACCAATACTATCAAGCACAGTAAATGTAAATTAGTAATAAGTTTAGTATGTTTATATGTAAAACCAATAGTATCAAACAAACAGCAAATGTAACATGTTGGAAAGTTTGTAGAAACTCTTGTTGTGGCAACTCGATAAGTTTGACTTAATTTTAAATATACCCTATTATGCTATGACTTAATTTTGAATATCGGTACCGACCATTTCTTTGTTTGATATAGGTATTTGAAATCAAATTATTCATTTAACAAACTAACAAATAGCTAAGCTAATCAAGGCGTTTGGCCTTGAGAAATAGGAATGTTCGTGCCCCCTTTGCAACTCCGGAGATGAAACTGTTGACCATCTGTTCACATCATGCTTGGTTGCTACATCCGTGTGGCAGTTTGTTAGCTCGTGGTGTAAAATCCCAAGTATTTATGCGTTCTCTTATAAGGACCTTCTTGAGATCCATATCTTGGCCGGGTTGTCAGAGCAGAGGAAAGAAGCGACTCAAGGAATCATTATTATTGGTTGTTGGAGTATTTGGAAGGCTAGGAACGAGATGAAGTTCGCGGGTAAGACAGCCAGGATTGAGAATGTGATAAGCGAGATTAAGGTCTTAGGGTTTTTTATGGTTCTCAAATAGGTCGAAGCATAGAAATGTTACTTGGGAGAGTTGGTGTAAATTTGTATTAATGTAGTGGTCTGTTTTGTCGTTGCCGGTCTGGTTTTAGACCGATTGTTTCTAATGAAGTTCACTTTTCAAACAAAAAGGCGTTCGCCTCAAATAAATTCAACCTAGGTTTAATTTCCACACCTTTCCTTTTTCCTTTTTCCAATTCTTTTTTATTTTGTTTTATTATTAACTAAATTTAGCTAACTTTAAAATGATTTTTACCTTTCATTAATAACTAAAATTCATTAAGAAAACCAATGAACCAAACATGTTTTGAGCACGTTACAATTATATCTTTTAGTTTTCTTATTCCTTTGCTATAGCGAACGTATTAAAACTGATCGAGGTTACATATTTTAGGCACAATATGTAATCATCTTTATATATATAGGGTAGGGATCCTAAGAGAAGTCCACCCTATATGAGAAACTTGAGAAGCATTCTGGACCACACATTTTTCTAAGCCTTTCGTAATATACACATATGTATAGTTTAAAATTGACTATATACATATATGTATATTGAGTTATACACATATGTATATAATCAATTTTAAACTATACATATGTGTATATTACGAAAGGCTTAGAAAAATGTGTGGTCCAGAATGCTTCTCAAATTTCTCAACTAGCCTATCACTTCTCACATGATCCTTTTCCTATATATATATATATATATATATATATATATATATATATATATAGAGTAAGGTTAACATACAAAAAGCCTTATCATACATCACGTAGGAGACAATGGTAACCGTTGGATCAGGGGTATAATCACGCATGGGACCACATAATCACGCATGGGACCACATAATCACTCATGGGACCACATAATCACGCATGGGACTATAATCACGCACGTTCTATGATAATAACGCACGTTATATTTTTTATCATGTATGTTATTGTAGGTTAAGCCTTAAAGTACATTATACTTTCTCTATATATATATATATATATAGGGAGAAAATCATGCGAGAACCACCTCTTATTGTGAGAACCGCGAGAACAATGTGAACACATCAAAAATGCCTAAAAATAGCTAAAAATCACACAAAAATATTTTTTTTTAATATTTTTTATATAAAAATCGCTACTTTTCGAAGCAAAAAAAATTAATTTAAAAAAAAAAAAAATTTTTTTGCCACTAAAAGTAGCGATTTGAGCATAAAAATATTAAAAAAAATTTTAGATTTTTTTTTGATTTTTTTAGATTTTTTTAGGTTTTTTTAGGTTTTTTGGGGTTTAGTTTTTAGTATTTTAGCTTGGGGATGGGGTGGGGGGGGTTAGGTTTTTTTTTTTTTTTGGGGGGGGGGGGGGGTGGGAGTTAGGTTTTTTAAGCTATTTTATGTTGTGTTCACATTGGTTCTCAAGGTTTTCACAATAAGGGTGGTTCTCGCATGAGCCCCTCCCTATATATATATATATATATATATATATATATATATATATATATATATATATATATATATATATATATATATATATATATATATATATATATATATATAGGGGGAGGTTCATTTGAGAAGAATGTTCTTGCAAGAAGAAAAATAAATTAATCTAACCCCTACATTTTTGTGATCAATGGTTGTGAATCAAGATATCATTTTTGTCCTCTTTTAATTAATGCTTTAATTAATAAGGGTGTGATAGACAATTTGATATAGAATACTAATAAATATTATCAAGGGTTACTCAAGTCTCAGTAATGACACAATAATTTCTTCTTCACCACCATTAATGTGTTAGGTCATACACCAATTTTATTAGGAGTGACAAAAGTATTTAAAAGTATTAATGTCCTACACATATTTTATTATGTGTCGCAAATTTATGAAAAATGTTGTGGTCCTACACATTCTGTTGCCTACACCCAAACATTTTTTTATGGTGTAGGAAATATTGTGTTTATGGTGTAAGAAAAGTTGAATATGTAGGATCATGTGCATGATTGTTTTTATTGTGTAAGATGCATATTTTTTTAATAGGATAGACTCCTTAAATTACTATACATTCATTAATTTGAATAACAAAAATAAAGGATAGACTCATTAAATGATTTGTTCAAATTACCTTTGTACCCTTTATTCTTTTTATTCTTAATTTGTAATTTCTTCTCATTTAAACTCTCCACTATATATATATATTATACATATTATTTCAAATTACTCATGAACAGTAAAGTATTTTTAATAGTATTTTAATATTATTAATTTCCTTTTATTATATAAATAGTATTTTAATATTATTAGCTTCCTTTTATGATATATATATATATATATATATATATATATATATATATATATATATATATAGGGTAGGGTTCTAGAGTGAACAATGACTTACTTGTGAACAGAGTAAACTCATCTCAGCCATCCATTTGGTTTTTTGATTAAAAGGATAGGATTGTAATTTTACCTTTGATTTTCATTAATGACTTATTCCTTTATGATTGCATAATCAGTTACACTTCCTATTTTTAGGAAAAAGATGAGATTTCTGTTTTTTGATTTGCATTGTAAAGTTGTTTGTCTTTTTATTAATTAATTTTGTTGTATTACGATTATATCTCAATTATACGTCAAGTAATAATTGATGCTGGATAGTTTCTATAGATTACTATTTTTCTATGTATTGCCAGCATGTTTTTTTTTATTGGATACACTTATGTATGTTGATTAATTTATAGATATGGTCATGCTTTTTAATGTTTTCAGCTGGATGTACACATCGATACACTTGTATATATTCATTGTTACACTAGTGTACATATACAAGTATACTGGTGTATACTCATTCATTCCCTTGTGTATCAAAACATTAGGTGGCATGCTTTGTCTTTGATGTTATTTTGTTTTTTATGTTCACAATTATGTGTTTGCTTTTTTTAGGAGCTTTTATGTTTACCGATTACATTGAGTACTTTACGTCATAATACCATATTTTTTTGTGTTTACTTATATGTGAACGTGTGTATTTATAATTTACATCGTAATATTATTTTCAGTTAATAAATTCTTTCATAAAATAAAACTGATACACCACTTATACATGGATTTATATGACATTTACTTCAACACAACTATGTATAATCATGATTACATGTATGTATCCTCAAAATAAAGTATTGAAATAAAGCAACTGACAACCGCATCTCCAATCCACACACTAGGTTCCAAATCTTTCATTGGAAAATGCATTAGCCCTATCCAGTTTCGGTTTCAAAAACCATTTGCCTGCACATAGTCCATAAGGTTACAAATTCATATAGTTTCAATATTACTTATGTGTACAATAGTATGTACACCTGTGTACAAGGAACTGTACACCCGTCTAAAAAATTTGGACAGCTAATAAACACAAGTGCATTACTCTAGAACACTACTGTACATATGTGTACACACTGTGTAACAATAACTATTGTGAACGATATACACCAGTGTACATAACCGAGGTTAAATCACCTAACAAAAAACAAGTGCATAACAATACGACGGAAATATTCAGAAAAAACAGAGTATCATCAACAATCTTAATGACATAACCCTAACCTTCAAACCAAGTAATATTGTAATCAGAAAAAACAAAGTATCATAAAAAACCAAGGAATTATTATGTAATAACCCTAACCCTAACCTTCAAACCAAGGAATTATATGTAATCAGAAAAAAAAACAGAGTATCATAAACAATCTTAATGACATAACCCTAACCTTCAAACCAAGTAATACTGTAATCAATTACAGTAGAATCAAAACACACCATCGGAATTTTCCGATTTCAAATAATTAAAAACCGAACAAAACAAGTACTGGAATCGATGTAATGCATATAAACTTACTGATGCTATGCTTTTGTTGAGTTTACTTGTTGGTTCGCAGCAACGTTTTTCTCGATTCCTATCTATGCCTGGTTACAAAGAAAAAAAAAATTGAATTGTGCTATTATTTTTTAATGAGAGATTACTATGATATAGACAAAACAAGAAAGGAGATTTTTATGGAATATGACTTTTGAAAGTTTCTATAAAACGTAGTGGATATTTGAGTTTCCAAAATTGAGTATGTTGAAAATTACATTATAGT
The DNA here is from genome assembly GCF_002127325.2 of Helianthus annuus. NCBI lineage: Eukaryota > Viridiplantae > Streptophyta > Magnoliopsida > Asterales > Asteraceae > Helianthus > Helianthus annuus. The sequence continues at coordinate 57,707,303 of NC_035445.2, forward strand.
CCCTATATGAATTTTGTGTTTATTTTATTTTATCAAATAATTACAAGATTGCCATTACCATTAAATCTCATCATCTAAGAAATGAAGGGTCAAGATCTGTTCACTTTGTTCACAAACATGGATGTTGTTCACTCATGATCCTAACCCTATATATATATATATATATAGGGAGGGGCTCATGCGAGAACTCCATTTATTGTGAGAACCGCGAGAACCAACATGAACACAACCTAAAATAGCTAAAAAAAACCTAAAATATCCTAACCCCCCCCCCCAAGCTAAATGCTAAAAACTAAAACCCCCAAAAAACCTAAAAAAAACCTAAACCCCCCCCCCCCCCCAAAAAAAAAAAAAACCTAAACCCCCCTCCCCCACCCTCCAAAAACCTAAACCTCCCCCCCCCCCAAGCTAAAATGCTAAAAACTAAACCCCCCAAAAAATCTCTAAAATTTTTTTTTAATATTTTTTATGCTCAAATCGCTACTTTTAGTGGCCAAAAATTAAAAAAAAAAATCGGCTTCGAAAAGTAGCGATTTTTATATAAAAAATATTAAAAAAAAAATTTGTGTGATTTTTAGCTATTTTTAAACATTTTTGGTTGTGTTCACATTGGTTCTCGCGATTCTCGCAATAAGAGATGGTTCTCGCATGATCTTCTCCCTATATATATATATACACACACTTTTATGTCTTTCTTATGTTAGAGAATATAAAATAAACGTATATCACTAAAAATATTGTTTGATATTACTCAATGTTATCAGATAAGTTTAACACACTTAGTACATGGATTATTTTTATGGTTTTTGATTTCAATAATATTTCATTTATATGTATAACTCTGTCTGTGGCGATAAATGAATATCGGTAATAGTACCATAATGATTTAAACTGATTGATACTGTTCAAATGTCGGTGCCAGTACCGGTGTTGTTTTATTATTTTCGGATGATGTAAAGCACACGTTGATTTCTGAAACAGTGCATGTATTGTACCACAACTGTAACAAATCGAACCAATACTCATCTAATGCGTGCGGTCACGTACCGCAGCAACACGCGGAGAGATACCCTAGTATATATGAATTGAAAGTCTTGATGAACAGTAATATATACATTTTCTTTTTTTTTTTCCTTTTTTCCTTTGATTTCTTTTTTTCTTTTCCTTTTTCCTGTTATAGTTTTTTACTTTAGTGTTTTTTTTTTCTTTTATTTTTCTTATTTTAATATTATAACAACAACATCACATAGGGATGAACAAATGGTATCATTTACCGGTACCGGTATCGATACTGAAATTATCAAACCGGGTACATTTTTTGTATCGATTCGGTACCGTCTTTTGACATTTTCGGTATTGGTACAGTACCGGTTTTACCCTCAAATACCGGTACCGTACGGGTACTGAACCGATACCGTACCGAGTATATTCGGAACCGGTACCGGTTCCCATTTTCCCCGTTTTTCGGTACCAGTTTTGACCAAAGTTTTAATGAATAGTATTTGTTTATTTTTAATATATATATATATATTTATTTTTTATTTTATTTTTTAAGCATTCAATTTTTTGATAAACTTTCTTAATAAAATTTTATTGATTATTTAATTTTTTTTCCTAACAAGTTGTGTTCGTTAACTTATTTAAAAAATTTAACTTCACAAATATGTTTATTTTTTTCAATATTTCTATATAAGTTATATTGAATATGGATACTGTGCTGCCGTCGTACTAACCAAACCGAAGCCGATGATAAATGGTAATTTATTATCTTGAAGTATTTTTTCATTTATTTAATATAATCTTATTCATAATTAGATTTTTTCCATAATAACTTGCGTTCTATGTTTATTTTTTTTTCAAACAACATTTGTATCGATGCCGATATTTAACTTTATTGTATTTTGCTTTCGGTAAACTGACATCATATCGCTATCATACCGTACCGAACAAGACCGGTAATGGTAGCTATATTCACTTTTATGGTTTCATGTTTAGTAACGGAACCATACAAAAAATATAATTTTCAGTACCGGTAATTATTTTATTAGGTTTGCTTTCTTACACCGTATCATACCGAACAACATTGGTATCGGTACCTATATTCATTTTTGTTGTTTTAGGTTTAGATAGTTTTGACTTCTACAAATTTTTCTGCAACGGTATATGAATATCGGTACCAATACCAGTACCGTGACGATCTGAACCGATAGATACCATTCGAACATTGGTGTCGGCACCGGTGTTCATTTTTATCATTTCGATTGATGTAAAATACGTGTTGATTTTTATACTTAGTGCAAATGTATCGTACCAGTAGTATAAGTAACCAAACCGATACCGATCTAATCCTCGCGATAATGTACCGTCGCAAGGCGCGGTCAAACACCCTAGTTTATATTATATTGAACATAACTTGAAATAGTTAAACGACTTTTGGTAAATTCAAAATAGTTACATTCAACATGTAAATAAGAGTTTAGAAGTGTTTTAAAATAGATTAAGTATTGTTAAAATTATATGCGAGTATAAAATAACAGTTTAGAAGTGTTTTAAAATAGATTAAGTATTGTTAAAATCATATGCGGGAATAATTGTCAAAAAAGTGTTTTTTTTCATGTCTCCTTTTATACTATAAATAATATACGTTTTATGTAATTTTATTTTTTATTTAATTTATTTTTCTCAAATAACTTGCGTTTGATAACTTTTTTTTCAAAACAAAAACTAAATAGGCAAATGTGTTTAGTTTTTTTTACTCGACGTTTCGCTATTAAGTTAAATTGAGAACAAATTTGTATTTGAATTAGAGTACTTTTAGTATCTTAGCTTATACGAGTGTCAGTACTATGACGATAGAGTCGATTTCAACCAAACGACATCGGCATCGTATTATCGTAACTTGTTCTAGTATTAGTTTTTGTATTTTTTATCAATGTAAAGCATGTATTGGTATTCTTTTAGGCATCTCACGACTTAATTTTTTAATTTTCTCTTTCCGCCGCTATAAAGGATGCCGGTAATATAACGAACTGAACTGATACTAATATAATTCTCACCACGTAACGCTAGAGAATCCTACCAGTTTATTATAAATTAAATATATAAGAGCTACTTAATTAAAAGAGTTAAATGTCATTTTAGTCCCTGTGGTTTAGGTCATTTTGTCAGTTTAGTCCAAAAGTTTCATTTTTCGTCTGTGGGTCCAAAAAGGTTTCACCGTTGCCATTTTAGTCCACTGTGTTAACTTCATCTATTATTTCTGTTAACGAGAAAGGCAATTAGGTCATTTTATATGGCTGAATTACCCTTGTATTTCACGGAATTACATATAAAATGACCTAATTGCCCTTCTCGTTAACAGAAAAAATGAATGAAGTTAACCTAGTGGACTAAAATGGCAACGATAAAACTTTTTTGGACCCCCATGCGAAAAATAAAACCTTTGAATTAAAGTGACAAAATGGCTCAAACCACATGAAGTAAAATGGCATTTAACTCTAATTAAAATATAAAAATCATTTCTGTATATTATTGTCTGTGAAATAATAAGACGGGAACAAAAAAGGTGTACTTTTTAGTGACATGACTAAACACATACCACAAATAAAACCAAAAAACACAATCAGAGAAGAATTCCGTACCCCAGCTTTGAATGCATTCAAAAAGTATTTTACTATTTTAACCTTTGTTTTCTAATTATTCACGTCAGAGATCCGGTAGACACTAGAAAAGTATACATGTTTATTTATCTTCACTTAATTTGAGTTTTTTTCTAAACTAGTATTGGTGAAAAAAGTATTTACTATTTTGATGTTCTTTCAAAGCTATTTACCAAAATGGTGTTTTCATTTATTTTGTATAATCCTTTTGTTTTAACCAACATAATAAACTTATTATTTTTCAATTCGATCAATGAATATCCGTATTTTTATTTTTTCTTATTATACCTTTTATTTTAATCAACCCAGTATGTTTTTTTCAATCATTCTACTAAGAGTAAATTACAAGTTTTGTCCTTTATGTTTGTACCAAATTTCAGGCGTTGTCCTTTACCTTTAAAATTTATGAGTTTTGTCCTTAATGTTTGAAAATGTTGCACGTTATGTCCTTTATAGCAAACCCAGTTATATTTTTCAGTTAAATGAAGGCATGTGCAGGGCACATGAGGGTAGAAAAGTAATTTAACCTGCCAACTTGTCTTTCCCCTTTATTTATAACATTCCTGCCCTAATTCCTTTCATCTTTCTTCATCTTCAAAATTAGGGTTCATCATCATAACTGCAATTTAGGGTCGCCATGGTCAACTGCCATTGTGGAAGGGAAGCTATTATACAGACTTCATGGACAAAGAAGAAACCTGGCCTCCGTTTTTATTCTTGTCCTGTCCAGGTAATCTTTCATCTTCTTCAAAATTAGGGTTCATCGATTAGATAAGGGAATGTCGTTTGTGATTTTAATGTTTTGATTTGGTCAAATGTAGGGTTCAAATTGTCCATTTATTGGATGGTTCGATCAGCAAAGGTGCCAAAGGTGCATAGATATCATACCTGGATTGCTTAGGGCTAAGAACAACTTGGAATCGGAGAAGATGCAGCTGCAACAAGAGAACATGATTCTGGAAGAAGAAAACATTAAGCTGCAACAAGAGAACATGAAAGTTCACTACTACAAAAACAGGCATTTGCTACAGCCAAATCCATAGCAAATCCGTAGCAAACACCCATATTGCTACGGATTTGCTATGAATTTGATCTGTAGCTACAAGTCTCGTCGCGAAATTCTTTGCTACAGATTTTAGCTATGGAACTATATTTGCGACAGTTTTAGCTACAAAAATGGTCATTGGAATCTTAGCTACAAATTTTGCTACGAAAAAGTTCGCTATGAATTTTGCTACAGATTTTTAGCTACAAAAGTTTGCTACAAAGGTGTAGCTATGGATGTTTGCTATGTATTTTAGCTACTGAAAGCTTTAGTTTTTCTACGATTTTTGCTACCAATTATGCTATGAAATTTAGCTACAAAATATGATACTTTTTTTTTGTTAGATTTTTGCTACAAACCTAGTTACAGGCAATGGAAAATACATATATTGCACAAAAAAAGTATATTATTTCACAAATATATACAAATTATACCAGTGATAAATTTACATACGAGTAGAACATAATAACCAACTTGCCCAAATGTAATACAATAAAAAAACCAAATTAAATAAAAGCAAAAGAATAAACATTGAACTATACTGTTTAGTAACATAAACTCGTATCTTCACTCTGTTAAAAGTTTGTGACAACAATTGAGATATCTCGTTAACTTCAACTCATATCCTTCACATTTCTTCAATTTTCTCCATCAATGCATGCTTCTTTTATCTTGTTCTAACTCCGTGATTTGTCCCTTCAACAATGAAGTGGATGACATAAAACATGTGAGCTTCCTTCTACAAATTGAAGAAATGGATGATATACGCAGCAGAATGCCTGAATGTAAAAAGGTAAAAATAATAAAGATCTTATTAATGTATATAATAGATCACTTGAACATTGAAGAGTTAACATTAATTCTTCACGCTGATAATTAGTTCCAGTTAAATATCAAATTAAATGAAATAGACTCATTATATTATCAACAGTTTGCAGTCGGCTATAAACTGAGCAATACCTTCTCTGGACATGATGTGGTGGGGCAATCATGTGGACGCTACATGTCACCAATAGTAGCCTTCATCGTCTTTGCTAATTAGTCCAACATCTACAAATAGTCAAAATCATGCTGAATGAACAGGAAATTGCATAATCAAACAGAACATATTATATATATATATATATATATAATATGAGAACCTTCGCGTTCTTCCTCTAGTCTCTCCGGACACTAACACTCCATCAAAGCAGCCCATCTCTTTTTCAATGATAAAGTACACTTAGAAAGAGAGAGAAATTTCGATTTGGAGTTGGAAAAGGAAAATCGATTTGGGGTTGGGAGTCGGGAGAAGGAGCAAATATATGAACGGATTTGAGGGGGAGATTTGAATATGAATCCGTTTTGGTGAAAAATGGGAAGCGGGAAACTGGGAAAGTGGTGAACCGTGATTTGGGGGGAATGGAGATTTTCAAGGGATTTTGGAAAACTGATTTTCATTTATAAATGAGTTTTGTATTTATATTTTATAAACTATTTATAAATTCAATTATAAAATAATCTTGATTATGCTAAACTATTTATAAATTCAATTTTAAAATAATCTTGATTACCAATGCTAAGTATATATTATGTTTTTTTATTTGTAATTTCGCTACAAATTTTATTAATTTCTTTTTTATGCTCATTACTCAATTCTTAGGAATTTACAATGATTTTTAGTTAAATTACGTTATTTTTGTGTTTTGTGTTTACCATTGAAGTTATTATAATATTTTTAATTTATTTATTTTTTACTTATTTATAATTTTTTCACTAATTTTTCTGTTAATTTTTGCTATAGGTTTGCTAAGGATATTGCTACAAACTTTAATAACCCTGTTAAATCATTTTTTTTATTTTGTCTTTTTTGCAACGGAATTTGCTACCGATATTACTAAAAATATTGAAGAAGGTTGTTCTCATTTTTTAATCAGATTTTGCTCTAGGTTTGCTACAAATTATGCTAAGTTAGTTTTTAAATATCTTTTCTTCTTGATTTTGCTATGAATTTTGTTACGAGTTTTATTTAGTTGTTTTTAAATAGTTATTTTCTCAACTTTGCTATAAATTTTGTTAGGGATTTTATTTATCTTTTTTTATATAAATTAAAAAAAAAGTTTTCATGCTTTTGCTACTAATTTAGCTACCAATTTTACGAATTTATTGTTATAATGTTTGTTTCCTCAATATTGCTACCAATTTTGCTAGGGATTTCATTTGCAACGGAATATCCATAGCTAAACTGTAGCAAAATATGTTTGTAGCTAATCCGTAGTAAATTCGTAGCAATATTTGCGACCGATTTTCTCCGTAGCAAAAATCCATAGCAAATGCTTATTTTTGTAGTAGTGGTTGAAGCAAAGTCAAGAAAATTGAAAAGTATTTGGTTTTTAGTTGGATCTGTTTTGTGATGTATGTTCTGGCATTTTAGGGTGTTATACATGATGTGCAGTATGTGTAAAATGACAAGATCTAATTTTGAATGACAAGATCTAAGTTTGTGATGTATGTTATGGCTTTTTAGTTTGTTATATGTTATGTGCAGATCAAAGTGGAATGTCCAATGTAATTTGACCATAACCTGACCAAAACAAACAAAGTGGACCATAACCTGTTATGTGTAGAACAAACTGACCAAAATAAACAAAGTGGACCATAACCTGTAATGACCAAGACAAACTGACCAATACAAAGTTGACCATAACCTTTAATGACCAAAACAAATTTAACCAAAGCAAAGTGACCCATTCAAACAAAGTGACCAAAACAAGATGGACCATAACCTGTAATGACCAAAACAAAGTGACCTAAACAAACTGACCTAAACAAGCTGACCCATTCAAACAACAAAGTGCAGCAATTGACATCTAAACAAGCTGACCAAAAATAGACCCAAAACATACCATTCAAACCAAAACAAAACAAACCAAATCAAACCAAAACAAATTGTAAACACAAATAACTACTTACCATATTATAGCCAAACCTGATTCATGTTCCAAATACTACCAACATTTCAAAAACATCTAAATAGTAGCAACCCTACAAGACATAAAACAAGTTCACAAACATCTAAATACTAGCAACCAACATTTCCAAAAGACATAAAACAAGTTCAAAAGACATAAAACAGGTTAAGTTTGCTGCTGCCTTCCTTTTCTTCCCTGCCTTGCCACTCTTCCCTGATTTGCCAGTCTTGACAGCTTCACCTTGACCCTTGCAAGTCCTTGAATTATGTCCAGTCTTCTTACACTTTGAACATGCACCTTTAGTGTGCTTTTTGGACAGCCTTCCTGATTGGGTCATCTCTTCAAGCTCCAAAGCAGATCTTTTCCTTAATTTCTTGGGTCTACCAACCTGGGTGTGATGTTTTGGGGGTGTAATCGTTGTAGGAGCATTTACCCTTGTCCATAAAGTGCTACCATTAATAGGGTTCACCCTAAAAGAGTACACCTGTTTCCACCTCTCCATTGTATGAACCGGATGTACCCAACTCTCCAAATCACCCACCCTGCCCCCATTAGCAGCTTTCTCCCAAGTTGCAGCCCCAACATGTTTGCATGGCATTCCTATAAAACATATTCAACCTTTAGACAAACATCCAGTTAACAACTTCAAAAAATGAAGAGTGAGTTACCTGTTATTTCCCAGGCTCTGCAACTACGTGTCCTTGCAGCCAAATTCACTGCACGTGCATGATTTGGCTTTCCACTAACCTGATACAAATCCCCCCCCCCAATTCCACTGAACATGGTAAGTGGTTGCATCTCTTTTGATCCCTTCAAAAGGTTTTGTTGCCTTAGGTGTAAGCAAGCCTTCACTTCTCTCCATTACGTTCAACACAGTTACTATTCTCCTTATTAAATACTCCCTTATGTATTCAAGGGCTGATATGATAGGCTTGTCCCTGCTTTCTATTATCTTTCCATTGAAAACCTCACACATGTTATTAAGCACTATATCAGACACAACCCTCCCTGTGCCAAAAGTAGGAACAAATGAATACATAAGTGAACAAATGAAAAGTACCTAAAAAATAAGCCCTTGACCAATGTAAAGGAGGAATCTTTGACAACCATAAGTGAGCTTTCTTGTTGAAAGCCTTCAAGTCATCCATAGCAACTGATAATTCTGGGACTGTTGTTGCACAAGCACATTTCCAAAGCTTATCCTTGTAAAGATCTCCTTTGAAAGTAACTTTCATGTTTTCATGTATGTGGCGAAGACAGTATCGATGCTCAGCACAAGGAAACAATTTTGAGATTGTAGGAAGTATCCCATGCACAATATATTGCAATTAAAAGACAGTTAACAAAGTAAAACACAGTTAACAATGTAAAGGACACTTTACAAAGTAAAAGACAGTACCTTTTGTCTATCACTTATGAAAGTAAAATTTGAGTAAGTGCCTAAACCAAGATCATCACCTAAAATCTCTAAGAACCAAGTCCATGACTCTTTGTTTTCAGATTCCACTATTGCATAAGCAACATGGTAGATCCCATTATTGCAGTCAACACCCACTGCACTTAACAGTTGCCCTGGGAATGGTCCTTTCATGAATGCACCATCTAGACCTAAGAAATCCCTTCCAATTGCTTTGAACCCCTGCTTTAATACAGCCAAACACACATATATCCTTCTAAATTGTCTGGTATTATCCCCTGGATCTGGATTAGCATCAACCTCAATCTTAACAGTTGTACAAGGATTTTGTAGGATGAGTTCATGAGCATAATCCCTTAAGAGTGTATACTGTTCAGCATAGTCTCCGTCGACATGCTTCTTGGCTATGCACTTAGCCCTATATGCTTTCATTCTTGAAATTCCAATTGAAAACCTCCTTTGAAACTATTCTTGAACAGCCTTAACTGGTATTTCTGGGTTCTCTTCAATCTGCTCTAGCATCTCTTGTGACAGGAACTTTGAAGTACATGCATAATGCTTTCTTGTTGTAATACATGTGTGGTCAGTAATTAGGGTTTTGACCACCCAGGATTCAGCATTTTTTTCTTTTGAAATCAACAAGACCCAAGGACATTGATATTGATGGGGGTTTGTCCTATTCCCCCTACCACCCACATTTATTTCAACTTTTTGCTGATTGGTCCCTGTATCTTTATTCTTTTCAACAGAAACCCCCTTCTCCTTTTTTTCTTACCTTTTTTCCCTTTGTCTTCACTTTTTTTCCATCTCAGCACTTTTTGCTTTACCTTTTGCCTGGCTGACATGCACCCCATTGTCATCTACCTCAAAGTCTGGTTTTAAGCCTTGACAGACTGCCTAACCCTGCTGTGATCATCTTTGATAATCTTTATAATCCTTCTAGTTTCAACAGCATGTTTTTTATCAGCTTTTTAGCTTCTTGCTTGCTGCCAAACACCTGCCCAAGGTAAAAGTTTACCAAATTCTCATTTGATCTTCATATTTGGTGCAGCAAATTTTTCCTGGTGCCTGTATGATTGTCATCAGATTCAGAACCACTGTTAAACTTGTCATTATCTAATACATCCCCTTCCATTTCTTCATCAACATTCATATGTTCATTGATGTTGTCCTCAACTTCCATATCAACATTAGCCCTATAGTCACTCATGTCGACTTCATGATCACTCATAGTATTCAATTCATCCACTATGTAATCACTATCATTATCACTCCTACCTTCACTACCATCCATATCATCAGTAGCATCCCTATCCTCACTAACATCCCTATCATCAGTAACATCCCTATCCTCACTAACATCCCTATCCTCATTGACATTCACTTCAGTCTCAACAAATGCTGGACTAACTGACACCTTACTGCTAGATTCCCCATAGCCAATATTTGCATTTTTCTTCATAGGAACTATGGCATATGGTCCAATTTCATCTATCTCTTCAATGGTGATGCTAGGTCTAGGAGGTTTACTAGGTGAGCTAAACAGTTCCTTCATGTTTTTCAAGCCATGAGTGGTATATACATGGATCATCTTGTGCATTTCAACATACCTAGCCAAGTTAAGACAGTCTTGATCACTGGTTAGGTGTTCAAGACCATCATCTAGGGTTTTTTCAGGATTCAAAAACTGGTAATACATTGGGTTCAAGCTACTATACCCTAACTGATCAAGCATAAGATCGACTTCATGAATGGAAAACTTATCAATATCTATCAAGTCAACATAACTGATCTTGCCTCCTACATATGTGCGTCTAGGAAGTGATGTAAGCCTACCACCATGATGAATGCAAATGCTAAAGAAATTGGGAAAACCATCTGCAAATTTTCAACATTTATGTTATTAATCAACTGATGATCAACAAAAGCCACAACATTTTATCCCAAAATCGAAGCTCGGGTTTGTAACTTACCATACAGTTCAACGACATTTTCATTATCAAGATTATCCCTGATATACCAGCCTTCTTCATCCTACGACATCGGAATCTTGATCGTCTTTTTTACAGTGGCTAAAACCCTAGAAATGAAAGATGACGGATGATCGATGTGAAGCAGGTGAATGAGTGAGGGCAGATCGTGTTATAATTAAAGGGGGACAAACAAGTGGAATGTGCAATTACATTTCTACTCTCATGTGCCCTGCACATGCCTTCATTTAACTGAAAAATATAACTGGGTTTGCTATAAAGGACATAACGTGCAACATTTTCAAACATTAAGGACAAAACTCATCAATTTTAAAGGTAAAGGACATCGCCTGAAATTTGGTACAAACATAAAGGACAAAACTTGTAATTTAATCTTCTACTAATGTTTTATTTATTTTGTTTTTACATTTTCTTTGAATCCACATGAAAACAAATTTATTAATCTTTTTCTATTAAATCAATATACTATACCCATTTTCCATCGCGTTATAAATTTTTCTTCAACCAACCCATGTCAAAGACAAACTAATAAAATCATTGCAATAAGAAACATACGAAAAAAATAAGAAACATACAAAAAAAAAAAAACTAATCAAACATTATAACTGCAGTGAAACCTATACTAACATTCTTGGACAGTGGCGAAGCTTGACCAAAGGTTTCGCGGGGGCAGAAAGTCATGAGACCTAAATTTTTGTTCCTATCGCTATGTTTCGGATTATATGTTCGGATCGGCTATTCAATTCGGGTCGGGTCAAGAAAACCGTGAAGTGAAACTAATGTTATGAACTTATGAACAACAAATTTATTTTTTAATATTAACTTAGTTATTATGAACAACGAATTTATTTTTTAATATTAAATTAGTGATATGATAAAAAGAAAAAAAAAAGATGATTACCTAATGGTTTTACTCTGGTAATGAGACTTAATAGCTTTTACCATATCTTTTCATTGTTTTCTTGATTTCCTATCGTAATTATAAATATTATATTAACTGAATGAGGAATATACTCTCGAAAACAAAGAATTATTGTTCTGTAGAGGTTTAAGTTTTTAAAAGGCGACATTAATATATAAATAAAAAGAGTCGAAAAGGAAAAAGAAAGAAACAATTTTGTTCTTTTGCATTTTTATTCTTTTATAAAAGAATAAAATTACAAATAGTGGACTGACTGTACAGAAAACAAAATAATAAGTTGTTTATGTTGATTAAAAGAAAAGGTAAATATAAAATAAATAAAAACACTGTTTTAGTAAATAGTTTTGAAAGAACACCAAAATGGTAAATACTTTTTTCACCAACACTACTTTAGGAGAAAACTCCACTTAATTTGAGGAATGGTATGTTTATCAAGTTTAGAAATGGGGACTGGTTCGGGTCGGGTATTGGTAATTCCAAGTCCATACCTGGTTGTAATTCTGTATCTCATATCCGGTTCGTTATCCGTCGCGTATTTATCGGGTAATTACCTATCGGGTATCGGGTATACTCGCAGATATAGGGTATACCCGTTAATTTATTAAAAATACCTTTGAGACTCCTATGTGCATTTTCTACTCTAATGTTTATATAATTTTACTATTTTAATAACAACAATAAGGTTTATATTGAATGTGTTGATAGCTAAACATTCTCGTCTTGTGTTATGTTGGTAAAGTTTAGAAGTTGTTCTACCCTTATTAATTTAGCGATTAATCTAGACCTTAGCAATAAAATTTGAAGTATTAAGCGAGTCGTATAAGCTAAATAATACGACCATGATAGTACACAATGCCTGGAATGTATTCCATGTTATAATGGAGAAAAAAATGTTGCTGGTAGAAGACTCGAAGAATTTATTTTACTAGATCTTTTTATAAACCTTGTTTGAAAAAGTTATAAACTCTTACTAAAGTGATTATGTGTGGTCTTCTCTTAACTAGGGGTGTGAATTTCTTGCATAAAAGGAAAACACGAAATTCAAATTCGCAATTTTATTCGATTACTTTGGATCTAATATACAGTACAAGTCGGGTTTTGGGGATCTATTTTACGGATGTTACAGTCCAAATGGGTTTGAGTAAACTTCAGTTTGAACTTGCGAACAAATTAAACTAAACAGGTCATGTTTGTGTCAAACCCAACAGGTTCACGAGTTGACTCGTTTAAGCCATTTATTTATCTTTTATGAAATATGATTTATATACTAACTTAAACCATTTAACTACTTTTATATGCCAAAACTTAAAAGTTTAAAAGTAAATTGGCTTAGATCAAACATAATAACTGATTTAAAAATAAAAATAATATTTACATTTAGAATGTAATTAAAAAACGTGTGTTACACGATTTTTCATGTACAGGCTCTTGTCGGACTCAACCCACGAACATGATCGTTTTAGCAGACTTATCCACAACATCCCTCATTGGTAAAGTGTACTACAAACACGATGAAGGCTAACACATTTGCATTATATTGATAACATTGATCGCTAAATTGGGAAAGTAAAAACAATTTCTAGACGTTTTTAACTTACTAGAAGGCAAAAATATATGAACACTAACAACATGCTGATTGTAAATATATTGTAAAAACGGATAGAAACGTATGATGGTTTGTATAAAGTGTTATAAATTCTTTCATCATGGTAACAAAGTGCAAAGTGAGACACGTTTAGTAACCAATTTTTTACTGTCTAGACGCTCTCTTTGTAATGTAATTGTTAAGAAACTAAGAGGACAATAAAACTCATAATACATAGATTTATAGAGAGCAACTTTAAACTCATTAAAACTGGCAAGGAGGCTTAATATATACCTTTTTCCACAAGGTGTCATGAACACATGCAACTATTATGGCACCAAATGTACTCTAACCCACTAATTTGAAAATGTACACAATACCACTAATTAAGGTGGTTAATTACACAGATCAAACACAAAATAGAATTAGTCTTGTGATTCTAAAACATTTGGGTTTGTTATGATGACCCTCATAGGTAATATAGCACCGACGCATACCGATAATCTCTTTGTATATGTGACAATTCGCATTTTCAGGTTATTTACCGTTAACCTTTCTCAGTTAAATCTTTATGATTTATAGAACACTCATGCATGCTTTGTGTCACACGTGTAAATTTTAATATACGAAACTAATACAAACTAGTGGGACTAGTCTTGTACATACACCAAAGCTAAATTGTTAACTTTCCATACAAGTTTCAGGGTTTAGAAACTTGGGGGCCTAGATGTGTGTAATAACAAACTAGAGTTATAACTTTCTATACAAGAATCGAGAATTAGAAACATGGGGGACTATTGGTGTAATTAGCAAAAAAAAAAAAAAAAAAAAACAACAAAACAATCCTAACCCCTAACCCGCCCCCATAACCCTACGACCTCTCATGGCTCTCCTCTCTAAACGACGAAGAACAAGGCCCCAAATCCGTTCGGTTTCAAGCTATTATCGATCCACATCACTCACTTGATTTGGTAACGCATTTAGTTTAGTTTTATTCTTGTTAATTGTATAAAGTATGGCTGCGTTTTCTGATTTTCTTGATGTTCTTAATTTTATGATGATGCTAGTAGTCTAAGATTGCTAGAAATAATGTTCGTTTAGTGTTTGATCACATATGTGTTTGTTTAATAACTAGGGTTTTGATTTTTATAAAGATCTTGGCATGAATATTGATAGATTGGTGTGATTCTTGATGAATAAGAGAGGTATAATATGAAATATATGTTAATAATCTGCTGTAAATATGGAGTACATGTCATTCTTGGCTACTAGGGAGGTGATTAAAAATCATAAAAGTCGTTTTGGGAGTCGGGTAACAAAACAAAATCTGTCCAGAACGTTACAGCCGACTTTAATCGGCTGTAACCAGGTCCAAAGTTAATAAATAGTGTTGTTTCTTGAGTCTATGATATACTTCCAGGAAATACCTTTCAAACCGCACTAGAATTGCATTTTTTGATGCCGTTTGTATTTTAAATGAGTTATTTCGTGTCAAAGGTCCAGGCTTCATTTTCTGTCATCAGAAAGTTATTAATCAGACATAGGTGTAAAGAATGATTTTTAGGAATTATTCTGTAAATATTTAGGTCATGAGAAAAATATACTAGTATTCGGGTACTAAGTAACACGTTGTGTTAAAATATCATAATTTTCTGAGTTCGTTTAGTATTTTAAAGAAATTCTAGAAAACAGCCTAAATTCTAATGTGAAACTGTAATGAACTGAAAGTGTTTGTAAACGTTTTAAATATACATATATGTTACAACAAAGTGTTAACCAATGACTTCGGTCTTCTGAGCAAAAATTTCGAGCCTCCGAAATCTCTCTTTATATGTTATTAGAAACATTAGCGGGCGTCTATGAATGCATTATATGGAATTAGATGATCACATGCACTAACTTACTTAAACGAGTAATTGTATGACAATGTGATTCTGTGGGCTATGTGTTAGACAACATGTAGGAATTTATAAATTAAACTAATTGAAATGGTAAACATATCAGGAAGAGATTGACATTCCTGATTACCTTTCAAGTTTACTACCGAGCAAACTAAGGTGAGTTCACAGCCTTTTTCCAAAAGCACGCGGTCCTAGTTTGGAACAACACTTTTTACGGTAGCCCTGGTTAGGGCTACGCGCACGTTCCTAGTTAGAACCACTGAAACATATTATCTACTGGAGGTGGAGTAGTACACTTGGACTAAACGAACATTCTATCATGAAAGTCCCTACATTTTTACCGATTAGATTGCCGGGGAGGCATATGGGGGGTATTACTTGATAGCCCTATTAGGTTTGACAAACCTCACACTATGCTGGAGGCCGGGCGTGAACTGCTAACCTTCACTCTTGCATTAATGTTGATAGACCTTAATGAGGGCACAAACGAAACGTCAGCATTCGGTATATAGTTTAGTCATTTGACGAGGGTTAGCTACCCGAGTCATACATAAAACAAAAAGTTTTGTGAACTTACTTTTGCTAAACTCAAATTTTTGAATTCGCCAACTTTATTGTTGACACATGGTTACATGCTTTACAGGTCAGTAGGTACAGCTGGGACGAACGGTTGCAATTGCTGGCGTGGTGTGATTTAATAAACTTTACGTTTTAAATTACTTATTAAGCTTATGGTTTATAAAATATCTGTTTGGATTGGTATCTTTATTTTTGCTGCAACTTAAACTATGTTTTGCAAATTAAAACTTGATCGCTAATTAATCATGTTGTTAATGATTTTTTTATAATTTTAAATATTTGGTTCAACATGATTAGTGGCTAGATCCTGGTCAGTCACACGGCTCGCGGTAAGATTCTTCATGTGAAATTTGAGGGTGTGACAGTATATATTTAGATAAGCTATAAATTGATGTATAGATGTGTCTAAACTTCATATATTAAATAGCATTGTGTGGTCATTTTCGCCTTAGATACACGAATAAAATGTTGATACATTAGCGGTTATTTGTGTACGACAACATATATTGGAATACCACGTATATTCGAACAAAAGTAGATACACGACTATGGATCCACATATCTTATAACTATGTGTAGTTGTCATATGATATAATTATAACAATATATATATATATATATATTTTTTTTTTTACATTTAAAATTCTGTTCATATATTTGATTACTTTACATCATTTGATTACTTTACAACAATATATTACAATGAAAAAAGTTAAATGGATAATTTCCTGATTTTCTCCTTTTTAATTTATTTATTATATTAACATCAATCGAATCAGGGTACTATCAAAGTAATAATAAATTGGAAGGTGATGAAGAAAGTAATGTATAGACATAGGCAGCAAAGGCGTGCATGCAATATATAAGGTGTACTACTGCTGTCGTAAAACCTTTTCCTTGTATAAAGCCTGTTTATCTGTTGTTTTTAATGTTCTATTTACAGTCTGTGAATTTAACTTTTGATGGTAATTTTAGTTAGAAATTTAGTTTACGAAATTATCTCTTTCAAGAAAAAAAAAAGTGAAGTTCAAAATGTCAAAAAAAAAAAAAAAAGCAAATAAAAACAGATTTCAAGGGACAATGTTAATGTATATCTTCTCTAATTGCGAAAAGAAATGGCAAAAATGATAACATAACTTCCTTTAGGTTCGATGAGTTTTAGAATAACAAATTATTATTGAGTTTAAGATATGAACGGCAAAAATCAAACAATTAACTTTTTCATTTTCGCATTGCCCACAAAATCATGTTAATTAGTTGCCTCTCAATTTCCTTCTTCTAATTTCAAACTTATAATAATATCTGTCTTTCAAGTTTCATGCATGATCTTTGGGTATGAAGTCACACATGTTTTACGAATTTGCATATTGCGTCTTTTTAGAAATCTCTTAAAAATAATTTTTCCTTTGTTTTTGGATCTAAAACTCGAGAGATTATTAGAGAAAGATGAAAAAAAATTGAGTCAAAAAGGGGACGAAGGGTGCAAGTACACATATTTATCTATTATCTCAACTTGTAATCTCTCTCGCCTAATATAAAGGGGGGAGATTGAGTACACATAAAAATTCACCTACTAAACGTGTGAAGTACTGAATACTTAAAAGCAAAATTCGTTTGGTGGCAATATAGTAAATATATCTCAAATATAGTTATAAGTAACTCAATCATTAGTCTAGTTTCGTTAGTCTAGTTGTATGTAGCGTAATTGTTAGGGTTAAAAGGGAATAAAAATTTACGCTAAAAATGTAGGAAGGAATAAAAGAGTAACATATGACATAATTAAAAATTAAGATAAAAGAAAATTTTGATCCTAAAAAACACTAGTCTAAAATCTAGCACACAAAAAATACATATAAAATATACAATACAACACATACAAAATATACTGGACAAAAAATACGACACAAAAACACAACACAAAAAATTAGCATAAAATATATTGAAAAATATACAACTAAAAGATATAGTACAAAATACAACACAGAATATACACATAGAAATGCAGCAAACAATACAACATAGTCGCCGTAATTTAAAAAATAAATAAATTTATATTATATATTGTACTTAAACTAACAATAAAAAATGCTAGATTTTATGTTATGGTTCTTAAAAAATAATGCTGTATAAAAATTATGAACATCTTACTATAAACTTGAAAAAATTAAATAAAAGTAGTTATTCTAAGGATGGGTGGTGTGGCTTAGCGCACTCTGTCACCTCACCATCTTTGGCGCCCCTACTCTATTTGTTGGGCGCTATTCTTGGCCACCGTCAAAGAGATAGCGGGCGTGAAGGGTTGCATCAGGTGGCACTCACGCCTTTTTTTGAACGGGCAACGAATCCTCCAAATGGAGTACTGACGAAATTCACCATATCAGAATACACTCGCCTCCAAACCGGGGAAAACCCTCACCTAGGGCCGAAGCCTGTGAACACTCGCCCGAAGGCACGACAGGGCGGTGAGGTAAAACCCGCTCAGTTCAAGGATTGAACTAGCGATCTTCACCTATTCGCCTAGTCTCTCATCATCACCAGGTGCCGCAGAAAATAATGGGGAGGGCAGGAATCGAACCTGATCGTCCCTTAGAACACCAAGTCTCTCTCTTACCACTCCACCACCACCTCATTGGCGGCACCCACGTCTTTTGACCAATCAGATTTTGCTTATCTTTTTCTTAATATTTAATTAGAGGGCGCTATGAACTTGGTGGAGGCTTTATCCTACACCATCATTGTTAAAGGGGCGTCATTTTTATCCCAAAATCTATATGGCGTTTACGTGACGTGATAAAGCTCTCATGAGACTTTATACTACACCACCCAGCCTAAAAATTAAAATAGCATTCTAGATTTTTTTTTATTTTAGCCATTATTTAGAAAATTGAGGTTAGAAATTTCTTCTTTAACATTTTTATGGCAAATCCTTTTTTGGGAATTTCTCCTCCCATACACAGTACGCATTTAATGGTTATTATACTTTAAAATATGAAATTAAAAAAATTAAAACCTAACTAAATTTTATATATTTTTCTCCACCGAAAATCTTAATCATATAGTGACATCTTGAATGTTGATAAGTATTTCAAACTTTTACATTCCGGAGAGGCGTAATAAGGTTATAGGGTGTGTTTGTTTTTCTCCCTTTTCCCTCATCATCCATCTTAGTGTCACGTCACTCACTCGTTCCACCTCTTCCTCCCTCCTCTTCAAGGGTGTGGTCCTTTTTTCTCGTCCTTCCCCCTTCCATTTTTACTTTTTTTAATACTAATCCATAAAAAAATTATATTAAAATTTAAAAAAAGTTACATAAAATAAAATAAAAAATGACAAAATTTGAAAAAAAAATGACGCAATTTAAATAAAAATAGTTCTACGGTGCATTTCCTCTTTGCCATTTATTCGCAATCTTGTCTTTCATTTTTTACATCACCACACGGTCTCCTTCTGTTAGGTTTTCGATGTCGGTTATCATGATTCGGAATTCTTCAGCCTTGTGTTGTTGTAGTTTCATTTCGAGTCACTTCCTATCCAATTGCAGCCTCTCTATTTCCCTCACTGCTTGAATATCCTTAAACTCGTTGAAGTTAAGAGTTTATCAGTTTTTGATAAATCGCTTGAGGTCATCCCCTCGTACCCAAAACCTTTGCAGCCGCTGTTTTTTTTGGTGCGGTCCCTTCCAATATTGGCCGCTCTGATTCAGGATTTGGAGCTTCATCTTCAAACTCGGGTTCATCGTTTATATTGATAGTACACCGTGCATCAAAAGCACCAGCAGTCTAACTCCCTGATGCCTCATTTTTTTCTCTAGGCATCACTTTCTAGTTCTCACATTTTTTCAATATTTCGTACAACCTCATGTATGGAAACGCTCCATGTTTTTTAGTGTATTGTTCAATAGCCGTCACTAAAACATTTTCATCATTTGCACCACTTGAACGATAGTTCCATGTCAGGGCCAAAGCCACGTCACCTCCTCGACACAGTCTAAGGGTGTTACCCATTCAAAGACTAAATTGTTACGAAAGTAGAACATCAAGAGAATGACCCAATACGTAACTTATCATACAACATATAGACAAAAGTTTAATATAGGGACGTAATTAAATTGTAGAGAGATACAAGAATTTGGCTAGTCTCTTTCCTCTCCTCTAGTCTCCAACCAACACTCTTTTTACCTCTTTATCTTGTGTTCATAAGTCATAAGCCCCCACAACCAGATCCAACTTGGTTGTTAATCTGTCAATTCACACCTATACATCATCTCAAATCAATCAGTCAATCATAACATCCCCACACATAGATTTTAATTCAATACAACCAAACAAATATGTCTGTCGACCTCTCCACTGCCACCTTACCACCACCACCACCACCCCTTCACCACTCCGCCGATCAGCTATGCTATGTCCATTGCAGCCGCTGCGACACCGTCCTCGCCGTAAACATCTTCTTTATAAACACTTACTTATCCATCTTTCTTACTCTTGATTATTTTATTTTTTTAGAACGGCAAACCAAACTATCATTCTTTAAAAAAAAACTAGCAAGGAGCTAGATACACCGAAAAAACATACTAAGAAAACAACCAACCAAACAAATTACGCGATATGTTAATCTTGATTAGTTCACATGATTTTTTTTAATATCTTTCTCTTGAAATTTTCTTTTTTAGAACGACAAACTTACACAACCTAAATTTTACATCAAGGTATTAAAAGTTTAGAACCCTCACCACTTGGGGGCAACAACTTACTACACTCCTTGATACCGCGCGGTTACAAGCGCTTTGGTTACTCTTGATTAATTAGGGTTTTGTTTTTTATGATATTTATAGGTCAGTGTTCCTTGCACAAGCTTGTTCAAGACAGTGACTGTCCGGTGTGGCCACTGCAGCTACCTCCTGCCGGTCACCATGTGTGGAATGATGCTACCACCGCCGGCGGTCAGCCCGTTACAGATTGGTCACTCTAGTTTCTTTTCTCCGGCCACCCATGGTCATCAGGTAAAAGATTCATCAAGATATAATCTTTTTCATGTTAGAAAAAATGGGTTTGGTTCTTATTATTCATGTGGCAGCTGGATGATCAGATTCCAAATGGGAGCTCAAGTTTTTTGATGAATCAGAATTTTACAAATGATGTTTCTCTCACAGCCCATGGAGGATTATTCAGTGATCTTCCAAAGCCCCCAGTGATTAATCGACGTAAGATCGTATCCTAATTATTTAATTTCTTGTAAATATTGCCTCTTAATAATTAATAAATATAATAATATATATACATATATATTCATACTTGAAGAAATAAGAATATTCTTGACTTGTTATTTTGTATTAGGGTTTCTTCCTCTAACCTAATTTATTTTAAATTTAATAATAATTAGATGGTATACATATATGTGAATATATATCCATATAAAACCCTTAAAGTATGTTTTGAATTGGACAAAGCTGTGAACCCTACATAAACTGAATTCATGATGTTTTAAAAATCACCTTGAAAGCTTTCTTTTTCAGAAGTTTCTCACATTTCAATGTCCTCATGGTTTAAAATCAAAAGCAGTTTTGTTTTCTTTCTCTTTCTAATTTCCACTCATCTAGTCATCTTTTATAAGTTAGCAAACTATCTTTTAACTTGTTATCTCTTTTACACACTAAAATGGGCATCTATTAATTATATAGTTTACTTTTTGCATTCAGATATTGTTGAAAATAAAGTGATTAATGAATAATTTATCAAAAGTTATAATTTTTGTATTTTATAAATATTTTTTCCGAGGTTATCTCTGGATTCTATAATCTTTTACTTGACTTAACCGTTCTCACGTGGCAATACACGTGGGTGGCCGAGCATGATGCCCCCTCCCCCTAAACTAGAGTGTGCAGCCCCAAGCTTGTAGCTTCATAATAAAAGCCGGCACATAATAAACATATTAGCGCCAAATTTTTTAAGAAAATTAAAATCCAAGGTTACAGTTCCGGGTTATGTTCAACCGAAATTTAAAATCCTATGTTTACGCCCCTCCGAAAAAAGGGGGAATTGATCATAGTAATTAATTTAGTACTCACATTAAAAAAAGTTTAAGGGTTATTGTTGTTTTATTTATATGAAACAATATTTTATTTTCATCTATATCTCAAAAGAACCGTAACTATTGAGCTATAACAAACTAGAATATGTATGCCCATAAGAAATATGATGTAGTGAAAAATGCCTTCTTTTAATTTATTTCAGATGTGGAAGGTTTAAATAATATAAGATGCAGGAATTTGAGTATTTTAAAGTATGTTAGTTTGCCGTTAAAAAAATCAAAACTAACTAGGTTATTCACCTTCACTGAATTACACTTAAAAATGTAAAATTATAACATGTTACCTAAAATGGTCAAAAGAGCCGAAACTAACCAAATTATAAGTGAATACATACTACTAACTAGAGAAGCTATTGTTCGAATATAATTTTGTATTTTCAGTAACATTATTTTACTATCATACCCTACAATTCTATTATCATACAAAAGGTACGAATAGGGTGAAAATGTAAAAAAACTGGACAGTGGCATTTTCGTAATTATTTACTCGTAGAGTAATTATCAAAATTACTCTACAAATGATCTTATAGGGTAATTTTGATCTTGTAGAGTAATTTTGTAAAATGTTTATAGGATAATTTTGATCTTGTAGAGTAATTTTAAATTTTATGTTGTTTGATAAACTTGCAGAAGTAATTTTGATACACTTGTAGAGTTATTTTAATACACTTGTAGAGTAATTTTGATAATTATCATACAAGATTAAAATTACATCAAAATTACTCTACAAGATACACTTGTAGAGTAATTTGGATAATTACCCTACAAAATCAAAATTACTCTACAAGATTATATTTAGAGTAATTTTGATAATCACCCTACGAGCAAATAATTATGAAAATACCACTGCGTTTTTTGGTTTTTCCATGTCTTTCGTACGTTTTATACGATAAGGCAGTTTGTACGTAAATTTAAACCTAAATTATATCTATAAGAAAAAAAAATTAGGTATATACCCAACACTAGGTTAGTTCCCCGTGTGTTACACGGGATGGACAATTTAAACTATTTAATAAATATTTCTTGTAAATACAAACTAAAAAGGGAGACATTTATATACCAATTGACATAAATAAGTTAATATAAAGATGATGTATGTTAGTATTATAAACTTTATCAGAGAAGAATGTAATCAAACTGTCGCTAAAATTAATACAAAAATAAATATGTTATATAATACGTATTATTGTATTTACGTATTACATTACATTTAAATTTAGTGATAAATAAAAAGATAGAATGGATGTAAATTACAAAGACACTCAATGTTTAAAAAAAGATGTAACATGAATAATGATAATTTACGAATATTTTCATTAAATGTATTATTTGAAGATTTAGAAAGTTGTTACTAAGATTTCAGGATTTTTTTTTTTTTTGAAATTAGGATTAACTATTACCAAGATTTTAGGGTTATTTTTTTAATTTAGGATTAACTATGAAACTAAAGAGATAAGTAAACCAATGTGTGACACATGTCATTTATTGGAAACATCTAATTTTCTGTTTTCCCGCCTCTTTTGTACAATTATCTTATATTAATTAAATACTAAATTAATATTAAATCGTATCCTACTTTGAATTTGAAATAGAATCCTTCTATTTTTCTAACAAAGTATTATCTTCGAATTTAAAATTGTTAATTTAAGATAAGATGTTTTTAATTTTTCTTTAGGAAAATAGAAAATAGATGACTCCATTGAATGATACGTGTCACATATTAGTTTATTTATAGTATGAATTTGGTATATAAAATTACATTTATTCAACCCGTACAATACGCGGAGTTCCTTAAAGTTTTTCTTTTATTTAATATGTCAAATTATATAATAAAATCAAATAAAGAATTTCAAATAATGTCACATGACACCCTCTTCTTTAATCTTACAGTTTTAATTTATATAGTATTTTATTTTAATATAATTTTTAATTACTAATACGTGTTTTATATTCATAAATCTATTGTTTTTCATCAATTGGTTGTTCAATAAATGAATATGTTTTTTTTTTTTTTGTTCTGGTGCTAATATTTTTGTTATAATAATCTAAATATATTAGTAGTTGATTACGGTTGAAGTTGATAAGGTATTAACCGTTTGAAGTTGATTATGTTTTTAAAGTGATTTTTCTACTTTGAAATTATAAACTTATCTTTACTATAAAATATATAATTTATAAACATTTGCTTTTATATGTTTTTTAAACGGATAAATAATAATAAAATTAAATTGATATGTGAAGGGAGATCAGATTTCAGGATTATTATTATTATTATTATCATCATTATTGTTATTATTATTATTATTATTATTATTATTATTATTTTGAATTTAGAGTTAACTATGAAAATAGATTTCTAGATAGTCTCATTGATTGCCATGTGTCTCAAATTAGGAGGGAATATTTTCATTAAATATATTATTTGAAGATTTAGAAAGTTGTTACTAAGATTTCAGGATTTTGTTTTTTTTTTGAAATTAGGATTAACTATTACCAAGATTTTAGGGTTATTTTTTTTAATTTAGGATTAACTATGAAACTAAAGAGATAAGCAAACCAATGTGTGACATATGTCATTTATTGGAAGCATCTAATTTTTTGTTTTCTCGCCTCTTTTGTACAGTTATCTTATATTAACCAAATACTAAATTAATATTAAATCGTATCCTACTTTGAATTTGAAATAGAATCCTTCTATTTTTCTAACAAAGTATTATCTTCGAATTTAAAATTGTTAATTTAAGATAAGATGTTTTTAATTTTTTCTTTAGGAAAATAGAAAATAGATGACTCCATTGAATGATACGTGTCACATATTAGTTTATTTATAGTTTACTAATACGTGTTTTATATTCATAAATCTATTGTTTTTCATCAATTGGTTGTTCAATAAATGAATATTTTTTTTTGTTCTGGTGCTAATATTTTTGTTATAATAATCTAAATATATTAGTAGTTGATTACGGTTGAAGTTGATAAGGTATTAACCGTTTGAAGTTGATTATGTTTTTAAAGTGATTTTTCTACTTTAAAATTATAAACTTATCTTTACTATAAAATATATAATTTATGAACATTTGCTTTTATATGTTTTTTAAACGGATAAATAATAATAAAATTAAATTGATATGTGAAGGGAGATCAGATTTCAGGATTATTATTATTATTATTATTATTATTATTATTATTATTATTATTATTATTATTATTATTATTATTGTTATTATTGTTATTATTATTATTATTATTTTGAATTTAGGGTTAACTATGAAACTAAAGGGATTATATTTTAGGAGGGAAAATAGATTTTTAGATAGTCTCATTGATTGCCATGTGTCTCAAATTGGTTTACTTTATTATATGTATAGATAGATTGTTTTGATTAACCAATTAAAAATCATGATTGATTTTGTTAGTGAATCAGTTATCTTTTATTAGTTTTTTCTTATCTAATCCATGTACCTATTCTAATTTAAAGTTTTAAAATTGGTTATCTCTAAAATTTGTGTAATTTTTTTTAATTTTATTAACAATATCTATTTGTTTAGGCGGGAAAACATAATTGAGATCACCCCATAGAGCGACATGTGACATCAAATGATTTACTTTATTATATGTATAGATATTTATCTTTTGATCATTATCCAACACATCTGAGTATCTGACTGCCTGGTGTACCACCTCTTTCATCGCCAAAATCAGATGTACGAGTAAGATTTTTAGAGGATTTTTCTTTTTTGTTGAATCTATGTGGGCCGTCAATGGATGAAAAATACAAATCTTACCCAATTGGCGTGTTTGAAGTACTTGTATTTACAATTTACAAATTATATTATATTAAAAAATATATATGAATTTTATATTTTGTTTATAGAATATTTATTTAGTTTTAAAGAAGAATATACAAAAACTGATAGTCCAATTCCAATTAGATAATTTATTCGATATTCAATATTATATATATATATTGAGCCATGTGTCTTCTTATTAGTATGTATTTCATTTCATCTGAGTACTTTAATTAAGGTTGCAAGTTACTTTTTGATGAGCTAGAACTAGACTTGATCACTTTAACATTGTTCCCATACCTCATGTGGCTTAATGAAGCAAGCTTGATTCGAACTTTGGTATGGTTCAACTTGAATAAGCTCGAACAACTATAAAAAGTTTGATTTGTATTTGATATGAGTTATATATGTCTTCAAAACATTAATAATAAATGGAGATGATTTGTACACAAAGATATTTGTAGTACAACACTATAAGTAGTTTTTATAAAACAATTTCCTACGTATGTGCACACCATACATAAAGATACTTGTAGTATAACACTATAAGACCATCCGTAGTGGGGCGTGATTTTAAAAAAAAATGAAAAAAAAACGCCCCAAAACGCCCCTACCCCCACTACACCCGGCGTTATTTTTGAAAAGTTTTGTTGGTGGCGTTTTATTTAAAACGCTCAAATTGGTTGTACCATCTTTTGACCCACCAATCAAATTGCTTTATGCCTCTAACAACTTTTGATATAACCTTACTTTTGCAATAAAAAAATAATATGCACAGTGACCGAAATATGCACAGGGACATGCCCATTTTGTTTGTTTTTTTTTTCTAATTGGAAGGGGCGTTATTGGATAATGCCCCACTACGCCACTTTTGCTATAATGCCCAACGATGACTAGGATGCCACGTGTCGGATAATGCCCCATAGTGGGGGCATTATGTTTGTTCACCACTACACATGGTCTAAGTATATGGGCAAATGTCTGACATGTATAATATGCATCAGAGCCGGCCCGTAAGGTTTATCAATCTAGGCTAAGGCCTAGGGCCACCAAAAAACAAGGGCCTCCAATTTTATTTCCTTTCATATATTAGACTTGTTTTTGCCATTTAAACAACGTTTCTAGGCCCAAAATTTAGGATTTACACTAGGAGTCTGCATTGTCCACGCACATAACACATCTACCCTCGTTACTTGCAACGTCTTTTAGGTAACCAATGTGAAACTAATTACGGATTGAGCGAGCCAAGATTAGGAAAAATCATCGCTATGGTTGTTCAATGTCTCAAATCTCAATCTCAATTCCTTTATACCAATTCAATAGGATCCTGACTTTGTAGTTCGCTTAGGGCCTCCAAAAACGTTGGAACGACACTGATATGCATGGTTTTGCTTAATAGATGATCTAGTCGCTCAAATTTTAATTTATTTTTGTTGTGGCCCCTGAAAGAATTTTTATCTTATAGAAAGTGAGTAATTGAGTTATTCATTGTTAAATAAGTAGATTACTCTTTAACTCAAATTTTGGTTGATTAGTATTTATAACTATACTTAACAATCAAACTAATATTATCATGCATAAACTTTTACTGCCTACCCTAACCCACATCTCACACTCTCATCCAAAACTATCACTAGCTTCACCCTCTCTAAACCATCGTGGCATTGTTAACTACACAAAACCATCGGTCGCCATGGATCCTTATTTTGTCACCCTCCGTCTAGGCCACAATATGTCTTTGCATGATTGAATATGTGTGTGTGTTTCTAGTTTGCTTGATGTGTGTGATTGTTATAATTTTAAATTTGTAATTCCGGAAGGTAACGATGTGAAGGACTGAGTTAGAATTTGGGCGATTTGTTAGATTACATGATACGGTTTTGGCTATTTGATGTATTTACATTTTGTGTATCCCCATTTTTTCTAGTGTATTTGTATGAAATTAGTTAAGGTTTTCACAATTAGGTTCATGATTTTCATATTGATGGGTGGTTTGGTGGCTTAGGGTAGTTTGTGATGTAGATGGGTGGCAAAGGTGGTTTTGATTACTATGTTTTGTGGGTATATATATGGATGTTGGCGATCAAGATGTGAAATGGCAATTAAGAATAGTGGTTGGAGTGGATTCAACGATGATGGTGTGATCGATGGATGTGAAGAGAGGTGTATAGTGAGCAATGTTGTTAAAAGCGAATCGATTGGTAGGACTAGTTGAACCATGATAGTGGTGTGAGGTGGATGTGAACGTTGATAGTATGGCTACTTCGAAACTGTTTCATTTTTAAAATCTAGATAGTTGGAGCGTTGTGGTGTATATAGATGCTATAGTAACAACTAACGAATAAGAGATAACTTATGATGATAATAATAATAATAATAATAATAATAATAATACCGAATAATAATAATAATAATAATAATAATAATAATAATAATAATAATAATAAGTAACGAAGAAAGGAGTGTTAGTAAGAAGTAGAGGGTGCTCAAAGGAATCTAGTTTTGAATTTGCGAGTTATTTGAATGGGATTAATTGAATTTGGATATTTTGAAAATGGATTCGAATTTGAATTAGATTTGATTTATTCGATATTCGAAATCGCCTCCAATTCAAAGTTCGATTCAATTTGAGTTAAGAAAAAAACTTATTTTATTTATTTTCAAGACTACTACAAACTTAAATGAAATTTAACATTAAATAAATGAAATTTAACATTAAAAAATGTAAATACCAATAAGCTATCAAGATATCAAAGGACCAAAATCATAATCGTATCATCCAAGATAAAAAAGAATATATATTAAACAAGCCACATGAAAAAAAAAATTCAAAATAAAGTGGCATTAAATCATATCATATTATATACACACATAATATCATGCATATATTTCTAATTCGATGTTCGAATTGAAACAAATCAACAATCACAAGTTCAAAATTCGATTTTGAGCTTCGAATTTAAAATTTTGAAACAAATTTCAAATATGTGATTTTTTTATTTGAATCCATATTCGAGTTTTTCGAATCCGATTAGAATAACCTGCAACCTTAGTAAGAAAGAGGAGTAAGAAGATGTGGTAAAGATAGATATTTAATGTGTATGTTGAGATGCATTAAAATATAAAAATATATATAGGTGTGTACCAATTTTCAAAAGGTCATCCGTAATGGTTAATGTTAGGAATGAGCTTGATACCAACCGGTAATGGTATCGAAAATCCTAAAAAATGGTTCCGATACTGAAAATACCCGGTGCGGACCAGTATTTGAAGGTGAAAACCGGTAAATAGCGGGACCGTACCGGTACCGAAAATACCAAATGGCGGTACCAAAAATATTTCAATTCGGGAAATTCGGTATCCGGTGTCATTTGTTCATCCCTAGTTAATGTTCTCTAAGAGATATTTTCAGTTACATCAGCATCATAACGCCTATAACGTCCAAAATGATGTTAGGAAGTGTTAGAAATCCCCCTATAATGTTCATCACGTATGTTCTAGAATTGTTGTGCTTCCGTTCATGATATATAAATAAAAAATAGATAACAATGGGTATAATGTCATGTGTATTCTATAGAAAAAGATAAAGATAAAAGGCTGTGAAAAATCGATTCCAACCATAACTCCAGACAAGATTGTTGAGGTGACAGTATAGATTTTCCTGTCAAATCAGTAATAATATTTTTTTCGAAAACATTTTATTAAAGAAAATAAAACAAGGTATTAATTAAGTTATTGATGTTATGGCTTTGGTTAACCAGCACCGGAGAAAAGGCAAAGAATACCCTCGGCCTACAACCGATTCATCAAGTAAGTTTTAAGTTTTTTTTTTTTTTTTTTTTTTTTTTTTTTTTTTTTATAACAAGTGTGTACACATGTTATAAAGAAAAACTATAGTAATACCATGTTCAACTTGTAAAGAAAATATAATACTCGTTTTTATGGTGTATTTTTTTTAAATTAACAAAATTGTTTAAAAGAAAATAATATGTGTTAAAGGATTGTACTATTTGTTTTAAATATTATAATTACTTAAATTATTAAGTTTATATAAAATTATCTTTTTGTTCTTATATGTGTTGTAGTATAATTTAATATATAAAATCAATGAACTACTCTAAGAAAAATGGAAAATGCAGGGAAGAAATTCAAAGGATCAAAGCTCGAAATCCTGATATCAGTCACAGAGAAGCCTTTAGTGCTGCGGCTAAAAACGTATTGTTTATCCTTCTCTTTCTTGTTATTCTCCTTATCGTCATTTAGTTATTTTACTTTATGGCACTTAACCCTAAAACACAAAGGCAATGTAAATAAAAATAATCTAGACGGGTAAAAAGTTGACCATGTTTCATAAGGGGGTTGCAACTGACAATGGCGATCTCTTAAAGGGATGCTAGCGGGATGCTTAAAGAAGTCGCCATTGGCAATGACGATCTCTTAAAAGTTCGCCATTGGCAAGTGAAAGTGCCGATGGTAATGGTGATGGCTCCTTTGTAAAATGGATTAATATTTAAATGCTCATCAAACCTTACGTTTACTTAGGATTACATATTGTTCTTTGTAATCAATAAGGGGGTTATCTTTTTTACATAAAATCCTAATATATTTCTATGTTTGTTTGTCCTATAAAGTTGTTAAAATATGATTTTTTTTTCATGTTTATAAGATTTTAAACTAGTTATTTTATATAGACCTTTTTTAATATAATAAAAGTCAAATAGTTTATGTGGAAGTCTAACATTTATTAATAAATAATTTTTTTATTAACCATATTTCAACTTCTTTTAACGTTGGTTATACATTTATACATAGACATACTCACAAAATATAAGCATCTTTTATTGTTAGATTTTTATATACAGAAATATTAAATTTATATCCAAAAAAATTATGTGTATATCATGATCATGATCATGATAAATGCTATATAAAACTGATTTTACATGTTTTAATGACTCAAACAAGATATAAAACAATGTTTACCATAAAAGAATGAAATATTATAAAGTATTTTGAATTAAAACAAATTATAAAACTTTCTACATGTTAGGTTTAGTAATAGACATAGCAAAAACTTTTATGTAAATTTAAAAATACATATGAAAATGAAAAAGAAGTAATTACATGTACATGCAGTGGGCTCACTTTCCACACATTCGCTTTGGTCTCGTGGCTGATAAGACTACTGCTGCTGTCAAAAAGGCCAGCATGCAACAACAGGTACACTATACCTGCTACATGCAAATCATTTTCATTTTGATTCTCATCTTGACTTTGAGTTGATTTTAATTTTTGTGAATTTTCATTCTTCATGTTTGTTAACTAATAACTATTAGATCATGTGTAAGTGGTAATTTTTTTTATGCGTTTTCTGTCATGTAACGGCCTAGTTAGTAATGGGGAATTATGTAACGTTTTCTAAAATAGATGTAGTGGGGATGTGGGCATTGTGGTGTAATAGATTTAAATAAAAAAAAAAACATAAAAATGTTATTGGACAAATGGAGCATGGAAACAGGTGATTGGCCAAATCAAAATGGACCCGGCGTTGAATATAGAACGCTCTAACAATTTTTTTGCAAAAAAACGCCCACGGGGGTGGCATCTCCGGCGTGGTGGGGCGTTTTGTTCCAAAAAAAGCCCAAAATCCAACGACTACGTATGGTATTATTAGGAGTTTAATACATGTAGTTTTTAAATAAAACTTATCAATTTTACAAAGAGATACAACACGGATGTGTTTGGCTAAGGGGCAGGCCTGGGGTGGGCAGGAAGGACCACAGGTCAGGACTTGATATTTTGAAGGACACATTATTAAAAAAAAAGATATGTATATGTAAAAAAAATGTTAATAGGTATATACCCTTACAAACACCAACATAGGCTTACTTACAAAACTATTCTTATGGTTTAGATTAGTTATTAGCCCATTAGCATTAAGTTTAGACCTTTAGTGAGTCCAATAACCAATTTCGTTAAGGCCTAAGTGCACGTTTTTTCGAGCTCGAACAGAGTACACGAATTCTCAGGGCCGGCACTGGTTTGGCTGATTGATCAACGGGCTACTTTGACCTCCGCTTTGTTTGTGAGTAGTTCATTATGTAATTTTAGTGATCTAACGATGAATTTAAATCAATGCAGGAAACTGAACGTGGATTTATGAAAGAAAGCTTATTTGCTGCTGCAAATGTTGGTCTCTCTCCATATAATTATTAGCTACCTTTTATCTTTTGGATTACTTTCAAAACGCTAATCAATTTGCACGGTTTATTTGCTTGTACCTTATATAAAGTTTAATATGTACTTTAAATAAACTATAATTTAGGGTGGAAGGGGGCAAGGGGTGCGGTGATGGTGTTTGTCGTGCGGGTACACCACCGCCATCAACCATAGGTGAGCGGTGATCTTGTGATTTCGGTGAGTACTGGTAGTCACCGTGCAAGGGAAGAGGAGACAGAGGGGGTTAATGGTGGGCCTCACTCTCTTTCAACCAATCACACTTTTATTGTTTTTTTCTTTTTTTTAAGAAAAAGTTTGTGTGGAGTGTTGTCAAAGTTTGAGTATAAAATGGGGAGTGAAGAGGGGAATTGACATGGCATAATGTTATTGGCTGCGGTGGAGAGTTTACGACTCCTCACGAGCAGAGCACCCCTTACACCCTTAGTGTTTCAGATTTTGTAATCACTTGTTTGTTATTTGTTTAAGAACAAGTTGAGTCGAGTCAATCTCAACTTGGGCTTGAGCTCTAAAAAATACAAGTCATGTTGGCTTGTTATCTTTAATCCAAGTTGAGACTTGAGAGTTGAATCTTATTCGGTGAGTGTTCAACTCGAGCCAACTCTTGACTTAGTGTGTTAACTCGTTTGTTTTTAAATTTGATAAACTATTTTATATGTTTTTATACAAGTCTTAGATAACACGTTATGAAAAATTTTAAATTGTAAAGTCTTAAATAACAGATATTTAAACCACCACAATAAAAGGAAAATCAAGGATGTAAATTTACTTGAGCAAGCACAACTGAATGAAAATTTATACGAGCCAATTATCTCAAGCAAATTATACGTGTGATTTTACTTGGTTAATTATAAGCGAATTCCAAGCCACGGGCAGTTCACATATCTGATTATAGGGGGCATTTAACAAAAATGACATATTTATAAAGAGTCACAACGATTCACTAATAACCTAACCCATTGAACCTATCACTTTTAGCAATCCAACCCTCAATAGCATGCAATACGATCAATTTACATTTCATAAATTAAAAACATTTTTTTGGATAAGGTGTTATACCTTATGTTTTGGGGGTTTTTCAAAAAAAAAGGTTGATTTTTTAACTTTAATCCAAAAGCTTTTTATAGTTTGCAATTTTTGACCCACATAAATTGTTTTTTTTTTTAACTCAAAAGTTTTTATTATTTTCAATTTAACCTCACAATATTTCTACCTTTAACTTTGATCCCCTATGCTTTTCATCTTTCGCAAATTTTCGTTTTACATTTCGTTCTAAATTTTGCGAGTTAAGACAACGCGACGTGCGTGTGTGGTTTAACGTTTTTCTGTTTCGTTCAAAATTATGCGAGTTAACACGACGCAACATGCATGTGTGGTTCAATGTTTTATGTTTATTTTTTTCGTTTGATAAGTTCGTCGCAACGCGCGGGTCCTGGATCGACTCAGTGTCGGTAGTCGCTGACAGTGATGTGCCATTAGTGCTATTTGGTATAGTTTTACGTCCTCATCGCAGCGCGGAAAGCTTAAATCTAGTTATAAACTCATTTGACACTACAAAACATAAAAAAAGTATATAAAAATAAACTCCTTTGACATTTTTCTTGTCACCTCCATAACCTTCCCCAATTCATACTTTTGAACTCATAATCATACAAAACAGTTTGATTTTACTACAATTAAGTCAATGAACTCATAATCATACAAAACAGTTTGATTTTACTACAATTAAGTCAAAAGTCAAACCTTTGACCCGAGAGTCCAAGACTAATAGTCAACCATGCCATCAACTCCATCTTCAACAGTCTTGCACAAACGAAAAACATTAAAAAATACGAAAGACGAGATTCAAGTGTTTGTGATCTCATATTATAGTTGCTTTGCTTACCTTGGTGTATAAAAGGTCTAGACAATTTGTTAGTTGAATCGCGGATATGAAAATTGAAATTTGACATTCAATAAGCTACAAAAAATTAAATTAAGAATTTATGATCAAAACACTAGTGGAGGTGAAATGGGCGGGTCGAATAACAGGTCATCTCTAGTACTTTTGTCGAAAACTTTATAACTTAAAAAATTATTTGTTTTAAATAAAGTAAATTACGTTTTTGGCCCCTGTGGTTATATCAGTTTTACTATATTAGCTCAAAATAAGATTTTTTACCATATGTGCCCCCATGGTCTCTATAACTAACTATTTTGGCCCCTGAGTCTAACTCCACCCCAAACTCTGGTTAATTATTAGACACATGACATGCACATGATTGGTGTAATGGTAATTTTCCTCCCCTTTTATTGACTTTATAAAGAAAACCCAGATCTTTCTTCAACAAAACATCATCATCTGCATCTCTTTCCTTCCCCCATCATCTGCATCTCTTTCCTTCTATACCGTCGCACCCCCTTGTTCGCTCTCCCTTCGACGACGCTTCCGGCGAAGCTGGCAACGGACTCCAGTGACGAATTGGGTCGGTATAATGAGTTGAGAGTAATGAGAGATGATTCTTGAGACAGAATACTGCTTGCATGTTGTAGAAGTAACCGCATCCCTATTGTTAAATGTTAATACATACAACCCATAACTTGCTTGCAACATTAAAATAAAAATTAAGATGAAAAGAAAAAAAAAAGCTTTATGTATTATTATAGGCTAATTTTTATGTGTACTTCGATTTTTCCCTATAAATTATAACTGTAATAATTTGAAGTCTCTCTTACTAAATTCAGAGAGATTGTGTATATTATATACAATGAATACAAATCACAAAAATAGGAAACTAATAACTATGATTGATTACAAAATAAACAACAGTAAATATAGAGGAATTTTAGGAGAAATTCTTGTAGAGGAAGATATTATCTTTTATCCCCCGTCAAGCGAAACGTGGCGGATGAACTCGGAGAAGATCCCGAAAATGCTCGAACTGTGGTCAAGGTAAACTCTTGGTGAAGATGTAACACCCCGTGTTTTCCAAAAGTCAAAGTCAAAGTCAAGAGTTGACTGTTATTGGAATTAAAGATCAATAAAGATTAATTTCATTTTAGTTTCATTTTGATTTTCGTATTATTTGGAGTAAGTGTTGTATAATCAAACTAATCGACCGATAATCGAACTGTGAATCAACGACCGACTGTGAATGATAGGAAGTAACAACGCAATAAAGCTAGTCAATCAATAATCAAGCTAATCAGATCAATCATCAAACTCTAGTGTGGGGATTTTAGTACTTTTTATACGTGTGTGTGTGCCTTATGTGTTACTTGTGCATGTTTACTTTTGTGTTAAAGTGTGTGGTGAATCAATCAAATCAATCAAGACTCAAAGGTGAATTAAACTCAATCGAAATCGAATCCAAATCGTGGTGTAAGGATGCTTGTACGTTAGATATAGTAGTTGAGACTAAAAGTAATTTGATTAGGAATTCTATCATTCTCAAATCATCGTTCATCGAAGTCGAAATATCAAAAATCGTCGCGAAACACTCTAAACCAGGCAAGCCGATCGAACAGGGCAACCTGATCGAACAGGCAAGCCGATCGAACAGGGCAACCTGATCGAACAGGCTAGCCGATCGAACAGGCTGTTCGATCGGGCAGCTGCTCGATCAGGGATGCTGTTCGATCAGCTGACCCTTTCCTCTTTTGGAAGCCTATAAATAGGGCTGTCCTTGTCAAACTTTCCACTTTTGGAAAAGCTCTGACCGACCAGCCTCTTCTTCTCACTAAATCTCAGATTTCTCTCAAACCGGTAAGTATTTCGCTCTAATCCTTGTACGTTTTTGTTCATTAATCGATTCTCCATCTTTCTATCTTTCAAAATCTGAATTTCATCCATGAAATCACCAAGATCTAGGTGTTCTTGGGTGATGTCATCATGTGTTCTTCAAGAACACTAAGTTTTGGCATCATTCCACCATGAATAACTTAGATCTAACCGATTTCCACATAAATAACCTAAAATCTACCAAAGATCTTAACATTCCACGGTGGAAAAGGATTGGAAGATGGGTTTTCATCTATCTTTCAACTCTTTTACACTCAAAAAGGTGAAAACGAGACTTGAACCGATTTACAAATCAATCTAAACAAACACATGGTTCAAGATTCGGGTTCTACCGGGAGATATACCGATTTCGGGTTAAACGTTAAACTTAAGTTCCAAACCGCCTCTGGCCGAGCTTGGGTGATTCCTGCTCGAGTCAGTAGGCTAAGTAGGGACTTCAGCTTCGTGGTTCAACTCGTAGTCAAAATATCTCTAAAACATCAACAATTAACAGGAATAACCAAGTGTTAAGTGATAGGTTAACCGAATCGAGAAGCTGGCCGAACGGCTAGGCTGTTCGATCGAACAGCCCAACCGAACGACTATGCCAGCCGATCGGCTAGGCTAACCGATCGACTAGCACTTAGACCCACCAACTCACAAAGTGTAGTATTGACGAGGTACTGTTCGATCGATCGAGCCACTCGATTGTAATCATTACTGCTCGAATCATGAGATACTATACTTCAAAACACTTAGACTTTTCAAAACATTGGAATGTCACCCGATCGAGCATGCCAGCCGATCGAGTGACATATTTGAAAACAATGAAGTGCTAGCCGATCGGTTGGGCTAACCGATCGAACAGCTGTTCGATCGGCCAACTTGAAAGGTAGTACAAACCATCATACACAAACACATCCTTCACATCAAAGGAAGAAACAATCCACTTGAAGGAACCAGCCGATCGAGCCAGCCGGCCGATCGAATGGATGTTCGAACGGACTTTCAAACCAATCGAGCAGCCCACTCGATCGAACTGCTGTCCGATCGAATGGCCTACTCGATCCAAGTACATTGTTTACTTTTTCCGCGTTACTCATCGTTGTGTTATCGAACTATTCAGGCTAATCTATTCTCAGTGCTCCTCTCAATCCACGATCAACCACTGTGAGTATACTCGATCCCTTTTTGCTTTCAGCACTTTTGGGTGTTACATACGTAATCTATCAAATCCACAAACAACACAAACTATTTGAACGCTAACCTATTTGCATGTATTACTTGTCTAAATGATTGCTGTTTATTATGTTTACACGTGGAGTGCTATCTACCTGCTTTAGCAACGTAGTACTATAGTTTGGACTCAGCACCCGTTCACACGGGGGTTGCTAAGGACAATTACTTGCATGGATTACGGTGGTAATCATGTATTGCGAACTGTCTCGGACAGTCAACTTGAAGTCATTGGTATCGATGGTCCCATGTTGATAATTTACATGCATCGTTTGCCCTTGTGTACGTGCTTGGTTATGCGTAAACTTTCGAACTTTATATGCTATATCAAACTTGTGTACTCACCTTTACATTATATGTATTGACTTTTATTTTAACGTATGTGACAGGTGTTTAAGCTACTAGCGTGCTAGGGAAGCGAGGCAATAATAAGCTTCTAGGAGCCAGTGACCTTAGGACAGTGTCCATATACCTGCTCCAGGGTCATAATTATCTGTAGATCTTGTACTGGCACCTGTAGTCAGTAAGATCCACAGTTAGCCGTCTAGAAGTCTTAAAACAATATTTACTTTCGGCCTGTAATAATTAAGAACTTGAGTTGTCGGAACAGTTCCCATATTGTTTAGTTGATTTCTATGATAACTTGTTATTATTTGGGACACGGTATGGGACGTGTTATATAACTGAATTGTATGATAGTTGTTGTGGAAACTTCTGAACAATCTGTTTCGCTCAGTGCCGCGCCCCGATGATTCCGCCATCGGTTGGGGTGTGACAGATTGGTATCAGAGCCATAACTATAGGGAATTAGGTTAGACACGATCTAGTCCGGATCGCTGTCTTAGAGACCTAGACTATAGCTAAGGAACCAAGAGACCAAGTTTACGTGCTTATTTTATGTTGTTTCCTTCTATTCTATCATTACATCCGAACTCCGAGCCAAATTTTGTAGTTTGGACGGGATTAGGAGTGAAACCCTCAAATTCCTGCCTAAATTACAAATTTTTGCCAATTATTTTGTGTGATTTTTCTATCAACAAACGGGGGAGAATTATACCAAATCAGGGCTGAAACCCTTAATTTGATGAAAACTTTCCTCTAAATTTTCTTAAAACAAGGAAGAAATTGCTGAGCTAGGGGTGAAACCCTAACCTTGGCAGTTATTCCGACTTTATTTTATCTCGCCAAGGCAATTGACGGACTCCAACGACCTGAACTCACGAGTATGGCATAGAATGCGCATGCATAATGCCCAAGAATCGAGGCAGAAACATGTCCCCTAGAGTCGAAAGTGACGACAAGTCAACTATGAATAGTTAAATTGCCATGGTTAGTCAAAGTCTAGTAGCCGCAGACAATCCATTTTCCGATTTTGAGTGTTGCTTCGTTGATTTTATGTGATTTACCTGTTTACGTGTTTTAAGATTCGTTGGTTACCCCATTTGTTATCAATCTGCGTGACCTTTGTTGCTATCCTATCTCGATTCAAATCCCTGTTAATGTGATCTAAACGAAACCAGTGTGCTATGCTACGTTATACGACTAAGTTAGACGATACAATGTGATGCTATCCGATATGCAAAACGAACGACACTCGACTTGTGGTTATAGGTTTCTGTTTTCTGACTACCTCTGTGATAAAATTTCGTACGTGTTTAGGGAATTAGTGCTCTACTTGCTTAATTGCTTATGTGCCCAAATTGCTTCTGTGCTTATGTGCCTCTATGATTATGTGCTTATGTGTTTATATGCGTTACGTGACGTGAGATGCGACGTGATTCTAAGCTTTAGTAAACTAAGACGTGCGAGATTCGAATTCGTTGTGTTGAGCCCTATGGCGATGTCTATTGCAGACCATGTCGTCATCAGCAAGAATTCGCCAAAACCTTTCCCGTCAGGAAAAGAGAGACCGACGTCTCGCCAAGCTCATCTCGAGGTCTGTAGCAAAAGCTGTCAGTGAGGTGTACGAAAACACCAGCAAGTCGTCGGAAGAATCCCGAACCCTCACTGAACCCAGCAAAGCTTCGTTCAGTTTCAAGCAATTTAAGGCATGTGGACCGAAGGAGTTCACCGGTGAAGAGGGCCCTACAGGCTTATTTCACTGGTTTGACTCTGTGGAAGTTACCCTTCGTCAAAGCGGATGCCCGGATCATCTTCGAACTCTCAATGCTACCGGTGTCTTCCAGTCGCGGGCATTGGACTGGTGGACAGCCGAAAGGAACAAGCGCGGGAACGACGCTGCCTACGAGCTGACGTGGGAGGAACTGAAGGCTATCATGCTGGACGAGTTCTGTCCTCCCCACGAACGCCAAAAGTTGGAGGATGAGTTCTGGACCATCAAGCAGAAGGAGGGCGACAACGCTGGTCTCACCGCCCGTTTCAAACAACTGAGCATTATCTGTCCAGACCAGGTCAAGACTCCCGAGATGACCATCAAGAAATACATCCGTGCTCTTCCGGATTGTGTTGCAGATTATGTGTTCGCCGCCAAACCCGCATCAATCGAGGAAACCTACCTACTCGCTGCCGAGATTAACGACAAGCGAGTTAAGGCTGGTGTCTGGGATAAGCCATCTAAGTCGTTGCATCAAGTTACTGCCGCATCAACCGACAAC
This sequence comes from Helianthus annuus, assembly GCF_002127325.2. Classification (NCBI taxonomy): domain Eukaryota; kingdom Viridiplantae; phylum Streptophyta; class Magnoliopsida; order Asterales; family Asteraceae; genus Helianthus; species Helianthus annuus. Next base: position 57,747,082 of record NC_035445.2, read on the forward strand.
CCTACTGCTCAAGCCTCCAAGTCCTCGAGAAGAAGAAAGAAGAACAAGAGTTGCGCCGCCGCAACCAATGCTGCTCCTCTTCAGTCAGTACCGCCACAACAGCAACAACCACAGCGCACTGCGCCAGTGATCAATGCGCCGCCGGCTAAGCGTGCGTACACCGGCCCCCACCCACTCTGTGCTACATGTTCTTATCATCACCCGGTGGGTGTGGCTTGCCGTTTCTGTGTCCACTGCAACGTTTACGGGCATTTCACTGCAAATTGCCGCTATGGTCCTCGTCAAACGCAAGCTCAAGCCGCTGTTAACCAAGCCCTGCTACCTGCTCCTCAAGTTCCTCAAGCTGCACAGGCCCCGGCAAACAATGTTCGGACCTGCTTTGCATGTGGTGACCCTAACCACTTCGCAAACCGGTGCCCGAACAGGGTGGTGAAACAAGAAGCTCAACAACCCCAGCAACAACAACAGCAGCCTCAACAACAAGCCGCTCACGCCAGAACTTTCAACATCAACGCACGCCAGGCTCAAGCTGACAACAACGTGGTCAATGGTACGTTCCTTGTGAATGGTATATATGCATCATGTTTGTTTGATACTGGAGCCGATAACTGCTTTGTGTCATTTGAGTTTGAGAAACTTCTTAGACGTAAGCGCTCTTATCTTTCGTCACCTTTCGAAGTAGAAGTCGCTACCGGAAGAACCATTGCTGTCAATTCTGTGCTCCGTGATTGTACTCTCGAGCTCAACAAACATATATTTCCGATTAATCTCATTCCAATGCAGCTCGGAAGTTTCGATGTCATAGTAGGCATGGACTTTCTTCGTGAAAACCGTGCTGAAGTTGTGTGTTCCGATAAGATGATTCGTTTTGTGCTAGCTAGTGGTGATATTCTATGTGTTTATGGTGAAACTACTGCAAAGGATCTCAAGCTCATGTCCTGTCTTCAAGCTCGCAAATATCTCCGCAAGGAATATCGAGCCTTCTTGGCCAACATTGTTGTAGCAGAGACAGACAAGAAAAGGAAAGTTGAAGTCAAGGATGTTCCTGTTGTCCGAGAATTTCCTCAGGTGTTCCCTGATGATCTTCCTGGATTACCTCCAAGTCGTGATATCGACTTTCGAATCGACCTTATTCCAGGAGCCAACCCAGTGGCCAAGGCTCCGTATCGACTCGCTCCATCTGAGATGCGAGAACTCTCAAACCAACTCCAAGAGTTACTTGAAAAAGGCTTCATTCGCCCGAGCACTTCTCCATGGGGCGCACCAGTCCTTTTCGTCAAAAAGAAGGACGGGTCGTTCCGAATGTGCATCGATTACCGGGAATTGAACAAGCTGACCATCAAGAACCGATACCCCTTACCAAGAATCGATGATCTGTTTGACCAACTACAAGGTGCTCAGTGTTTCTCCAAGATTGATCTACGTTCAGGCTACCATCAGTTGCGGATTCAAGAGGAAGACATACCCAAAACCGCTTTTCGAACCCGATACGGCCACTACGAATTTGTTGTCATGCCTTTTGGTTTGACCAACGCACCCGCGGTCTTTATGGATCTGATGAATCGCGTGTGTAAACCGTTCTTAGACCGTTTCGTCATTGTATTTATCGACGATGTCCTGATCTATTCCAGATCGAGGGCCGAACATGCGCAGCATTTGCGATTGGTTCTCGAGTTGCTTCAGGGAAACCAACTTTACGCCAAGTTCTCCAAGTGTGAGTTCTGGTTGGAGGAGGTTCAATTTCTGGGTCACATTGTGAATAGTCGAGGTATACACGTTGATCCTGCAAAGATTGAGGCAGTCAAGGGATGGGTTACGCCAAGGAATCCGTCAGAAGTTCGCTCTTTTCTCGGATTAGCTGGTTACTACCGGCGATTCATCGAAGGATTCTCGAAGATTGCTGTACCGCTTACCTCCCTTACTCATAAAGACAAGCCTTTTGTGTGGGGAACCGCGCAGGAGACTGCTTTCCAAACCCTCAAACACATGCTGTGCCATGCACCAGTTCTTACACTGCCGGACGGAAGCGATGACTTCGTTGTCTATTGTGATGCTTCAAACCTTGGACTTGGCTGTGTTCTCATGCAACGAGACAAGGTTATAGCTTACGCATCTCGACAGCTCAAAATCCACGAGAAGAACTATACAACCCATGACCTCGAGCTAGGCGCAGTTGTCTTTGCCTTAAAGATTTGGCGACACTACCTGTATGGTACAAAGTGTACGATCTTCACCGATCACAAGAGCCTACAACATATCTTTAACCAGAGAGAACTCAATATGCGTCAACGCCGATGGGTAGAACTTCTCAACGATTACGACTGTGAGATCCGTTATCACCCAGGCAAGGCGAATGTAGTTGCAAACGCCCTCAGCAGAAAGAATTACGTGATAGGTGTTCGAAACATCCAGGCTCAGTATAACCTCGAAGCTCTCATCCGCGAAGCACAACACGCTTGCTTTAACGAGCGTGCGTTGAAGAAAGAACGAATCTATCACGATGGAACTCAGCTCGTGAGCAAAGCCAACGGGATATTCTACTATCTGGACCGAATCTGGGTTCCGAGGAGGACGGATTTGCGAAAGATCATCATGAACGAAGCCCACAAATCCCGATATTCCATTCATCCCGGTGCGGACAAAATGTACCAGGACCTTCGCTACAAGTACTGGTGGCCTGGGATGAAAAGGGATATTGCTCTATATGTTGGTAGCTGTTTAACTTGTGCAAGAGTCAAGGCTGAACACCAAAGACCCTCAGGCTTACTCGAACAACCGCCGATACCCGTATGGAAGTGGGAAAGCATAGCTATGGATTTCATAACTAAGCTTCCGACCACGCCATCAGGTCACGACAGTATTTGGGTTATAGTCGACCGTCTAACCAAATCAGCCCACTTTCTGCCAATACGAGAAGACTATAAGGTGGCCAAGCTAGCCCAAATCTACACCGACGAGATCATTAAGAATCATGGTACGCCTCGAGACATCATTTCTGATCGCGATGCTCGGTTTACATCGAGATTGTGGGAAACTTTTCAAGCAGCTCTTGGTACGACGCTGAATTTGAGTACCGCATTCCACCCGCAAACCGACGGGCAGACTGAAAGAACGATTCGTACTATTGAAGACATGCTCCGTGCGTGTGTTATCGATTTTGGTGGTAGTTGGAGCAAACACCTACCGTTGGTCGAATTTTCGTACAATAATAGCTATCACTCCAGCATCGAAATGGCACCTTTCGAAGCCTTGTATGGTAGGAGATGTCGCTCGCCTATTGTATGGCACGAGGTCGGTCATTCACAATTGACTGGACCCGAGATTCTGCAAGAAACGACTGACAAGATCCACCAGATAAGGGAAAACTTGGTAAAGGCCCGGGACAGACAAAAGATGTACGCCGATAAACGACGCAGGCCCCGTGAATTTGCAGTTGGCGACTACGTGCTCCTAAAGGTATCACCTTGGAAGGGAGTAGTCCGATTCGGCAAAAGAGGGAAACTTGCGCCTCGATTTGTTGGACCTTTTAAGATTCTGGAAAGGATCGGTAAAGTTGCCTACAAACTCGAATTACCGGAGGAACTCAGCAATGTCCACCCGACTTTCCATATTTCAAACCTTCGAAAATGCGTAGCCGACCACGACGCAATAATACCACTCGACGATCTTCAGGTCAATGAGACGCTACACTTCGTGGAAAAGCCTGTCGAAATCATGGACCGACAGACCAAGCAACTCAGACGCTCTCGCATTCCTATTGTAAAAGTACGATGGGAAGGCAAACGAGGCGCGGAGTTCACTTGGGAACTCGAAAGTGACATGAAGGCCAAGTACCCACAGTTGTTCAGATAGATCTGAAGCATCAAATTGGTAAAATCACACGGCGATGTACGGTTCTCGGCCTAATTTCGGGACGAAATTCCCTAAAGGAGGGGAGACTGTAACACCCCGTGTTTTCCAAAAGTCAAAGTCAAAGTCAAGAGTTGACTGTTATTGGAATTAAAGATCAATAAAGATTAATTTCATTTTAGTTTCATTTTGATTTTCGTATTATTTGGAGTAAGTGTTGTATAATCAAACTAATCGACCGATAATCGAACTGTGAATCAACGACCGACTGTGAATGATAGGAAGTAACAACGCAATAAAGCTAGTCAATCAATAATCAAGCTAATCAGATCAATCATCAAACTCTAGTGTGGGGATTTTAGTACTTTTTATACGTGTGTGTGTGCCTTATGTGTTACTTGTGCATGTTTACTTTTGTGTTAAAGTGTGTGGTGAATCAATCAAATCAATCAAGACTCAAAGGTGAATTAAACTCAATCGAAATCGAATCCAAATCGTGGTGTAAGGATGCTTGTACGTTAGATATAGTAGTTGAGACTAAAAGTAATTTGATTAGGAATTCTATCATTCTCAAATCATCGTTCATCGAAGTCGAAATATCAAAAATCGTCGCGAAACACTCTAAACCAGGCAAGCCGATCGAACAGGGCAACCTGATCGAACAGGCAAGCCGATCGAACAGGGCAACCTGATCGAACAGGCTAGCCGATCGAACAGGCTGTTCGATCGGGCAGCTGCTCGATCAGGGATGCTGTTCGATCAGCTGACCCTTTCCTCTTTTGGAAGCCTATAAATAGGGCTGTCCTTGTCAAACTTTCCACTTTTGGAAAAGCTCTGACCGACCAGCCTCTTCTTCTCACTAAATCTCAGATTTCTCTCAAACCGGTAAGTATTTCGCTCTAATCCTTGTACGTTTTTGTTCATTAATCGATTCTCCATCTTTCTATCTTTCAAAATCTGAATTTCATCCATGAAATCACCAAGATCTAGGTGTTCTTGGGTGATGTCATCATGTGTTCTTCAAGAACACTAAGTTTTGGCATCATTCCACCATGAATAACTTAGATCTAACCGATTTCCACATAAATAACCTAAAATCTACCAAAGATCTTAACATTCCACGGTGGAAAAGGATTGGAAGATGGGTTTTCATCTATCTTTCAACTCTTTTACACTCAAAAAGGTGAAAACGAGACTTGAACCGATTTACAAATCAATCTAAACAAACACATGGTTCAAGATTCGGGTTCTACCGGGAGATATACCGATTTCGGGTTAAACGTTAAACTTAAGTTCCAAACCGCCTCTGGCCGAGCTTGGGTGATTCCTGCTCGAGTCAGTAGGCTAAGTAGGGACTTCAGCTTCGTGGTTCAACTCGTAGTCAAAATATCTCTAAAACATCAACAATTAACGGGAATAACCAAGTGTTAAGTGATAGGTTAACCGAATCGAGAAGCTGGCCGAACGGCTAGGCTGTTCGATCGAACAGCCCAACCGAACGACTATGCCAGCCGATCGGCTAGGCTAACCGATCGACTAGCACTTAGACCCACCAACTCACAAAGTGTAGTATTGACGAGGTACTGTTCGATCGATCGAGCCACTCGATTGTAATCATTACTGCTCGAATCATGAGATACTATACTTCAAAACACTTAGACTTTTCAAAACATTGGAATGTCACCCGATCGAGCATGCCAGCCGATCGAGTGACATATTTGAAAACAATGAAGTGCTAGCCGATCGGTTGGGCTAACCGATCGAACAGCTGTTCGATCGGCCAACTTGAAAGGTAGTACAAACCATCATACACAAACACATCCTTCACATCAAAGGAAGAAACAATCCACTTGAAGGAACCAGCCGATCGAGTCAGCCGGCCGATCGAATGGATGTTCGAACGGACTTTCAAACCAATCGAGCAGCCCACTCGATCGAACTGCTGTCCGATCGAATGGCCTACTCGATCCAAGTACATTGTTTACTTTTTCCGCGTTACTCATCGTTGTGTTATCGAACTATTCAGGCTAATCTATTCTCAGTGCTCCTCTCAATCCACGATCAACCACTGTGAGTATACTCGATCCCTTTTTGCTTTCAGCACTTTTGGGTGTTACATACGTAATCTATCAAATCCACAAACAACACAAACTATTTGAACGCTAACCTATTTGCATGTATTACTTGTCTAAATGATTGCTGTTTATTATGTTTACACGTGGAGTGCTATCTACCTGCTTTAGCAACGTAGTACTATAGTTTGGACTCAGCACCCGTTCACACGGGGGTTGCTAAGGACAATTACTTGCATGGATTACGGTGGTAATCATGTATTGCGAACTGTCTCGGACAGTCAACTTGAAGTCATTGGTATCGATGGTCCCATGTTGATAATTTACATGCATCGTTTGCCCTTGTGTACGTGCTTGGTTATGCGTAAACTTTCGAACTTTATATGCTATATCAAACTTGTGTACTCACCTTTACATTATATGTATTGACTTTTATTTTAACGTATGTGACAGGTGTTTAAGCTACTAGCGTGCTAGGGAAGCGAGGCAATAATAAGCTTCTAGGAGCCAGTGACCTTAGGACAGTGTCCATATACCTGCTCCAGGGTCATAATTATCTGTAGATCTTGTACTGGCACCTGTAGTCAGTAAGATCCACAGTTAGCCGTCTAGAAGTCTTAAAACAATATTTACTTTCGGCCTGTAATAATTAAGAACTTGAGTTGTCGGAACAGTTCCCATATTGTTTAGTTGATTTCTATGATAACTTGTTATTATTTGGGACACGGTATGGGACGTGTTATATAACTGAATTGTATGATAGTTGTTGTGGAAACTTCTGAACAATCTGTTTCGCTCAGTGCCGCGCCCCGATGATTCCGCCATCGGTTGGGGTGTGACAGAAGATATCCGCAAGTTGAAGCTTGGTTGGAATGAACTTAGTGTGCAGTTTCCCGGACATAACTAACTCCCGAACAAAGTGATAATCCAAGTCAATGTGTTTGGCTCGTTTGTTGGAAACCGGATTTTGACTCATAAATAAAGCACTTCGATTGTCACATAGAAGGGTCGGACGTGATGGTGGAAGCGCTGAAGTTCCTGTAACAAGTGAGTGATCCAAACAATTTCAGCAGCTGCATTTGCCATTGCCCGATACTCCAATTCACAGCTTGATCGTGAGACGGTTGGTTGCTTCTTAGCGCTCCAAGAGACCAAATTACCTCCCAAGAAGATTGAGTAACCATATGTAGAACGGCGTGTTTCAATACACCGCGCCCAATCTGCATCGGAGTACCCTAAAATAGTTGATGAGGCGGGTCGTGTAAACACAAGACCTGAGAGATAGTTCCTTTGACATACCGCAAGATCTGTTTCACCAATTGAAAATGTTTTTCTGTTGGAGCATGTAAATGTTGACAAGCTTGATTTACAGCATAGGCTAAATCAGGACGAGTGATGGTCAAATATTGAAGAGCTCCAACAATAGAACGATAAAATGTAGGATCGACATAAGGTATACCGTCGGCGAGAAATGTATCAGTGGTAGAGAGAGGAGTGGGGACGGATTTAGCGTGAGTAAGACCGGCACGAGTGATAATGTCATTTGCATATTTTGTTTGAGTTAAGAACAGGCCATCTTCATTGTGAACTACTTCAAGACCAAGAAAGTAGTTCAAGGAGCCGAGATCTTTAATAGCAAATTCCTGGTTTAGGCGTTCGGTGAAGGTGTTGAGCAAGGTCGATTTGTTACCGGTAAGGATAAGATCATCGACATAAATAAGAAGATACATAAGAGATTCGCCTTGATGAAAGATGAAGAGAGAGGGATCGGCACGACTACACGTGAAACCGTATGATTGAAGAAAGGAACTCAAGCGTTGGAACCAAGCCCGGGGAGCTTGTTTAAAACCGTAAAGAGCCTTATTAAGCTTACATACATGATTAGGATAAGTGGAGCTAGCAAAGCCGGGTGGTTGTTCCATATAGACGGTTTCGGATAAAGAGCCATTGAGGAACGCATTGTTTACATCGAGCTGGCGAAGAGGCCAACTATTAATAATGGCCAAAGAAAGAATAATGCGTATGGTCGATGCTTTAACAACGAGGCTGAATGTATGATTAAAATTTAGACCCGGGATTTGCGTGAAACCTTGAGCAATGAGCCGAGCCTTGTGACGATCAATGGAACCGTCAGAATTGTATTTGGTGCGAAAGACCCATTTGGATCCGACAACATTAGTGGACGAAGGCCGTGGAACAAGAGTCCACGTGTTATTGTTGTAAAGAGCTTGAAGCTCCGCATGCATGGCATCCATCCAATGTTTATGTTTGGAAGCACTTTTGAAGCCCTTAGGGTCAACAGTGGTAAGAAGAGCGACATGAAGACAAGAATGCATAGCATGAGCAAGATAAGAAGTGTGTTTTGGATTTGGTTTGAAGGTGGCAACTTTGGACCTTGTGACCATCGAATAAGAAGGTGTAGGATCGTGTGATACCCCGAAACGAGTCGATCAGAGGCGTTCTACTCAACATGAAAGGCGGAAACAGACATGATGAGATGAATTCAGCTAGATATACACTTTAACTGTCATTTATATTGATCTGAAATAGTTTTACAGCAAGACGACACTTCGACAGAGCTTCGCCGTCGGAAAACTTCTAACTAATTTCGTACCAAATGAATCAGACCTAGCACCTATTTATAGACTTGTAATTCCGTTTGAACAAGACTCAAACGGAATTAACTTTACATGCGGAATTAATGTCACACCTCTATTTTCCACGTGTCACCAGTGGGCCCGGTGGGAGTTCCGTGACGTAGTTGATATCGTCATAGTCACACAATATAAAATATAAATGCACAGCGGAAGCAAAAGAAAGATTTATTTCAACCAAATTAAATTGTAATATCCAGTATCACAAAAAGGTTAAATAGATCCACAGGCGGATCAAAACAAAGAGGAAACTTTTATTCAACAGACTTCATGCATCCTAAGCTTGCGAGACTTTTATTGATGCTAAGGAGTGGCCAGCCTATTACGCGTAGTACCTGCACTTATCCTTTTTGGAAAATACGTCAGTTTACACTGGTAAATACAATTTAACTGACTCATTTTGAAAAATGTTTTAGAAAATTGATTTAAATGCCCGCGGCACAAAACTTTTTATAACTTGGGATAATTATTGGCTTATAATCTTGTAAAAGAATTACATGTTTGTTATGCGTTCAGTTGTCCGGGTCGTGCCGGGTTAAAGATTAATAGACACACCACTTAGTATGATTCCGCCGCGAGACTTCTCTTGTACCGACGATTATACTTTATTGATTTGAATGCACTACGGGTGTACGCCTACACCCATGTGCTAAGGTCGTGGCCATTCTTTGAATGATGCCAAGGATATCCGGGACACGGTCATTAAACCCCCAAAGGCGTTAAACAAACAAAACAACATTTTTAAACGGGTCATTTGACAACACTTAACCACCGACCGGTTAAGGTCAATTACCCGACCAAGCGGTATTTTATATACCGTACCCCAAGCCCGTATAAGGGAAAATAAGTTAAACGTATTTACCTGAGCAAAGTATAATTCAAATACAGTAAGTGCACGTAGCTTTTACTGGGCTCCTATATCTGGAATGAAGGTTTTAATAACCTATTAGAATCCTAACGGGTCTTTTAATTTAGCCTAAGCTTAGACCAGTTAGTTTTAATGAAAATTACGGTCTAAACGCACGATAAGACGAAGCCGTTTTAGAATGCGGTTTTGACCCAACAAGCTTGCATACTTGTTTAATATGAGTAACTTAATCACATTCTGGATTTTGAGACCGAAATGATATGGTTTGACCCGTTTCGGCTAAAATGGGTAAACTAGTTACATAAGCTGATCCGGACGCGTAAAGTGCGTAACGAGTAACCATATGAATCATGTACTAGTTTCCTAAGTTAATATGCCTTAATCATGTTGTGATATCAGAATGATACCTTCCATTATGCCCCAATTGGTTTTAAACCCAAACTATGCCTCATAAGGGCATTTTGGCCATTTTAAAGGGTGTAAAAGAGTTTAAATAATAATCTGGGTTACAGGTCTGATTAAATCAGTAAATATACTTAATTTAATAAGTTATAACAGTAAGGTATCATAGATATGTGAAATTTATTACTTATAACCATACTATGCTCCGTAGGGGCATTTTAGTAATTTCACATAGGCCTAAAAGGTCAAAACTGGAATCCTAAGTTTAATATATTCACCTACTGTTAAAATATAAAATTTTACTAAATACATCAGTAGGTATCATCCCCATATGTTTCAAAAAGGTTTTATTACATACTATGCGTTAAAAACGCTTAAAAAGGCGATTTGGAGCCATTTCCGGGTTTGGTATGGAAAGCTGGTTTTTTTTTTTGAAATTCCAGAAGGCTCAAAATACTTTATTTAACATATTAGATCAGTAGAAAACGGCTTGGGGTCAATAGGATTTATAAAACTCATTTATAGCCCAAAAGGGCAAAACCGGCATTAGCCGAATTAAGCTTAGAACACTAAGTTATGCTCAGCCTAAAATTGAATAAAAATCTTTAAAAATCCCAAAATATTATTTTATATCAGTAGGTACAAAGTTTTGCATAAAAATTTGGGTTTAGATAGGCTATATGCAATTTATGTCATTTAATTACTAAAGAAGCTTCTAATTACGCTAATGAGCATAACTCTTAATCTATACCTCCAACTGATCTCAAATTTTAGGTGTAAGCTTACAAATCAGTAGCTAAGGTGTCTACCCTTTTATATTTTCAAAAATCATATTTTAAGGTCATTTGGGCATAATGGTCAACATATAAGCATTTAACGGAAACATGCATGTGAATAGGATATCTAATGAACCAAGTTGCATAATCACAGAGGGTTATACTAACATGTAAATAGGTCCAAAAGAATCTCTAAGTGTCACGGCCCCCGACCAGGTTTAACCCGTTTCAGGAGCCGCGGGACAGAAATCCTGCGGTACTATATTTATTGTGAGTTTAGCAGCGGAAATTTTATTTTACAGGATCGGCTAAGTTAAATTTTTTTCCGATTATTTTATTTCATAATTCGGGATAAAATCCCGATAATTTACAATAACAAGATTTTATTGATAAAACATATTTCTTTATTTGATATTGAGCCACTATCTTAAGCTTGAAATGCTTCCCCTTGCATTTTTCCTTAATTATAGCAGATCACCTGAAACATGTTTGAAAAAGATTTTGTCAGCGGGGAAATACTGAGTGAATTATTCTAGTTACTGGAAATGACACATTTGTTATAATTCACAGTGTTAAGATCTTTTACAATGTTTCTGATATCAACCAACTACCCACAGTACTTTACCACTCGACCCATTGGCCCACCTGTCCAATGGTGTCTGTGATTATGGTCATATCACCCAATGGCTGCCCCAATGGTGAAGATTATCAAGTAATGTGCACAATACCCCACATACCGGCTGTAACTTGGTGATTACATAAACTTAATCACTGTAAGTTATAATTCTGAAAATAATTTGGAGTATTGTAAACAGTTAACAGCTCACAAACGGTGAGAAAAGTTTATAAAAGAAGAATAACTCACATTGCAGATTTAGTACTGACAGAATATGATTTTAGCCCTGTTAACCTAATTTCAACAATAATGCACACAAAACAGGGTTAGTGATCAATACAGCAGTTACGATAACTCACGAGATCAAATTCTCACAATGAATGACAAAGTGCAATACTTCAACTCATTTATTGAATTAACGACAAACGACAAAGTATAATACTTCAACTCATTTATCGAATTATCGACAAACGACAAAGTATAACCCAATGTGGGCGGCACTTAGACATTCTTTGGATATATTGATCCCGGAAAATAAATCGTAATAGCAATCGAGTAATTACCTTGTTCCGTGGCAGCACCTCGTGTGTAGTGTGTGTTTAATTTATAGTAATTCGGCCTAATAACGACGTACAGAAGGTTTCTGATCGACGTTTTAACATCAATAGTCGACTGCCAAGGTCGGCTATTTATAGCCCAAAATTCGACTCGTATACGGACCGTATGCCTGGACCCTTGCGGTCCGTAAGGGAGCCGGTTAGCTTACGGTCCGTAAGGACTTTCCTTTACGGTCCGTAAAGGGTGCGTTTTAGCTTGTAGACTAGCCTTCTCAGTGGTATAGGTCTGCTGAATCAACAACATTCGAATTTCCATAATTTACAACGCATAATTCGAGATAAATATCAATTAGGGTTTAACCCCCCTGAGTTTTAGGGGCCCTGATCCTGATTCCGATTATTCCGGAAATTTCAGGGTTAGTGCGGAATTACTTGGGTGTCTCAATTAGGGTTTCCTTATTGACTAATTATCATTCTACTTATTAATTTTAATGAGAGTTGTTACATCCTCCCCACCTTAGAAAAATCTCGTCCTCGAGATTCATTGAAACAGATGAGGATACTTGCGCTTCATTTCTGACTCTAGTTCCCATGTGTATTCCGGTCCTCTCTTGGAATTCCATTTGACTTTCACCAGTACAAGTCGCTTGTGTTTGAGGAATTTGACTTTCCGATCTTCTATTTGTAAAGGTTTTTCTATGAATTTCAGTTTCTCATTGACCTCTATGTCTTGAAGAGGTACTACCAGAGATTCGTCTGATAAACATTTCTTAAGGTTGGATACATGAAATACATCATGTACTCCAGCTAGTTCCTCTGGTAATTGTAAACGATAAGCAACTGGTCCGATTCGTTGAATCACTGGAAATGGTCCAACATATCGGGGACTCAGTTTTCCTTTCTTACCGAATCTTACAACTCCTTTCCAAGGAGATACTTTTAGCAGTACTTTGTCTCCTATTTGGAATTCAAGTGGTTTGCGACGATTGTCTGCATAACTCTTCTGGCGATCTCTGGCTGTTTTCAATCTTTCCTTAATTTGAGTTATCTTGTCTGTGGTTTCTTGCACAATTTCTGGACCTGATAATTGACTTTCTCCTATTTCCGCCCAACATACAGGCGTTCTGCATTTGCGTCCATACAGTGCCTCGAATGGAGCGGCTTCGATACTTGAGTGATAACTATTGTTATAGGAGAATTCAATTAATGGTAAATGGTTATCCCAATTACCTCCAAAGTCAATTACACATGCTCGGAGCATGTCTTCCAGAGTTTGGATCGTCCTTTCACTTTGTCCGTCTGTCTGTGGATGATATGCAGTACTCAGATTGAGTCGGGTTCCCATTGATTCTTGGAAACTGGTCCAAAATCGGGAAGTGAACCGACTATCCCTATCCGATACAATGGAGAGCGGAACTCCATGTAAGGATACTATTTCATCCACATACAACTTGGCTAATCTTTCCATGCTAAAGGTTTCTTTTATTGGTAGAAAATGAGCTGATTTGGTTAATCGGTCCACGATTACCCAAACTGCATCATTACCTTTTCTGGTTTTGGGTAACTTAGTAATAAAATCCATTGTTATGAGTTCCCATTTCCATACAGGCATTTCTAACTGTTGTAATAAACCTGAGGGTTTCTGGTGTTCGGCTTTAACTTGTGAACAGGTTAAACACTTAGATACGTATTCAGCTATATCCTTTTTCATTCCTATCCACCAGAAATTCTTCCTTAAATCTTGGTACATCTTATTGTTTCCTGGGTGTACAGTATACCTAGATTTATGAGCTTCTTCTAAAATTTTCGATCTTAAATTTCCTTGTTTAGGTACCCAAATTCTGCTTTTGTGGAATTTCCAAATTCCATCATTTCCTTGTTCCAATTCTTTTAGGTAACCTTTCATTCCTTCGGCATCGTCCTTGATTGCCGTTTTCTGGATTTCCTTCACTTGTTCCCTTAAATCTACTTGTAGATTTATTCTAAGAGCACGAACTCGCCTTTGCTTTTCATGATATTTACGACTTAAGGCATCTGCTACTACGTTTGCCTTTCCTTCGTGATATTGAATATCACAGTCGTAATCACTCAAGACTTCCATCCATCTTCTTTGCCTCATGTTCAACTCTTTTTGCCCGAATATATACCTTAAACTCTTATGATCTGTATAAACAGTAAATTTACTTCCATACAGATAATGTCTCCATATCTTAAGGGCAAAAACTATAGCTCCTAATTCTAAATCATGAGTCGTATAGTTTTCTTCGTGCTTTTTCAATTGTCTGGAGGCATACGCAATTACCTTCTTGCGTTGCATCAACACACATCCGTATCCTAATTTTGAAGCATCGCAATATACTTCAAAATCTTTTGTTCCTTCTGGTAAGGCTAAGATTGGCGCATTGGTTAATTTCTGTTTTAGGATTCTGAAGGCTTCTTCTTGTTTTGGTCCCCACTCAAACTTAGTGGCTTTACAGGTTAGCTTAGTTAATGGTATAGTTATTTTGGAAAAATCCTTAATAAACCGTCTATAATAACCGGCTAAACCTATAAAACTCCTAATTTCCATTGCAGATTGTGGAACCTTCCAGTTGGTAATTGCTTCTATCTTAGCAGGATCTACGTGAATACCTTCGTGATTCACCATGTGTCCTAAGAATTGCACCTCTTGTAGCCAAAATTCACACTTCGAGAATTTAGCGTACAGCTTTTCTTTTCTTAACAAAGTTAAGAGTGCATGCAAGTGCTGACAATGCTCAACTTGACTTTTGGAATAAATGAGTATATCGTCAATGAACACGATCACAAATTTATCCAAATATGGTTTACAAATTCTGTTCATCATGTCCATGAAGGCAGCTGGGGCATTGGTTAATCCGAAGGGCATGACTGTAAACTCATAATGACCATACCTAGTTCTGAAAGCAGTTTTAGGTATGTCTTCTTCTTGTACTTTCAACTGATGATATCCGGACCTTAAGTCTATTTTAGAGAAATACCTAGCTCCTTGTAATTGATCGAAAAGATCATCAATCCTAGGTAATGGGTATCGATTCTTAATTGTAACCTTATTCAATTCTCTATAATCAATACACATTCTCATAGATCCATCTTTCTTTTTCACAAACAACACTGGTGCACCCCAAGGGGATGAACTAGGTTGTATAAATCCTTTGCTTAGTAATTCATCTAATTGCTTCTTTAATTCTAGCATTTCGGTAGGAGCTAATCGATAAGGTGCCTTGGCTATCGGTGTAGTTCCTGGAATTAGATGAATCCTAAATTCTACCTCTCTATTTGGTGGTAACCCAGGTAAATCTTCTGGGAATACATCTGGGTATTCTGAGACTACAGGAATTTCCTTGAGTTCTTTTCCTTTAGTACAAATGATTACTGAAATCATATATACTATTCCTTGGTTCCGTTCATAATTAGCAACTTTCATTACTGATATGAATTTTAATGGCTTCCGAGGTTTATCTCCTGCAATCTTAATTACTTCTCCCGTAGGTGCTTGAATTTCTATAGAGTTCTTATCACAAATGATTTGCGCATGGTTGGCTATTAACCAATCCATTCCTAACACGACATCAAACTCGGCTAATTTCATAGGCAATAGGTTTGCAACAAATTTGTGACCCGAGAGTTCTATTTCTACTTTTTGCAGAACCTGATTAATTTCTATGGAATTCCCATCTACAGTTTCGACTGTAAAAATCTGTCTAACGGTAGTCAACGGTAACTTAAGAGCTTGACAGAATGAAGTATTTATAAAACTTTGGTTTGCACCAGAGTCAAATAATACTTTTGCATAGACGTTGTGAACTAAAAACGTACCGGCTATCACATCCGGAATGAGCTCGGCTTCTTGAGTAGTTAGCTGGAAAGCTCTGGCATTTTTCTTAACAGCTCCTTCAACTGGTTTGCCCTTATTATCGGTGGTTCTGTTCAGTTTAGGACATTCGGTTTTGTAATGTCCTATCTCCCCACAGTGAAAACAGGTTACAGTTTTCTTCTTACAGTTTTCTTCACTGTGGCCTACAGATTTGCAGAAGTTACAAATTGCATTGCATTTTCCAAAATGTTTCCTTTTGCAATTTCTGCAAAATGGCGGGGTTGAAGGTTGTCTCACCCCTTTCTTCTTGAAATTACTACTATTACCCACCCTGAATCCTTGGGTAATTTTCTGAGCCAATTCTTTCTTCCTATCTTCATCTCTTGTGCGTATCAGTTCGTCGGTTAGGGTGTTGGCTAATTCTACGGCATCGTCAATAGTACTAGGTCTTGCCGCCTTGACGATATTGCGAATTTCGCTAATTAATCCCCAAATATATCGAGAAATGAGTATTGGTTCTGGCGAAGCCAGGTTAGGTACTACTCTCGCATATTCGAAGAATGTCGAAGTATAACCACGACAATCTACCCCGGTCATTCGATGATTTAAGAACTTATTTGCCATTTGTTCCTTCTCATACTCAGGACAGAATTTTCTTTCGACAAGATTTTTAAATTCTTCCCAAGTCATAGCATAAGCCACCCGTCTTCCTTTTGCCTGCAGCGCTGTGTTCCACCATTCTAGTGCTTCTTCTTTAAACAGATTTGAGGCATACATGACTTGATCTTCTTCAGCACATTTACTTATTGCAATTACTGCTTCGGTTTTCTCTAACCATCGCAGTGTTGCAGTTGCTCCTTCGTTGCCTGCAAATTCAGCGGGTTTACAAGCAAGGAATTCTTTGAAAGTGCAACCAGGTGTTGCAGCCTTTCGTTTCTTAGGGCGCGGAGTGTGCTGAGATCCATTGTCATGATTTATATGATCATTGCCCCCGTTTATACTATTACTGAAATTATCTTCGATCGTATGTTTACTAGGAACGATATGTTGCGGATCGTTTGGACTTTTTATAGCAGCAACGAATATTGGAATTGCGTTGGCTATCCCTTGAGCAACAATATTTTCAATATCTTGTTTGGTCATATATTGATCTTCTGGATGTTGCTCCGATTGATTAACTTCATTTACTGGTTCGTTACCATTATTTGCCATCTGATAATAATTTATTATGAGTAATTAGCAAATTAGCAATTTATACAAATAATTGAACAATTTATAACACATAAAGTCAAAATTATCGATTTCTCGATTCCATTTCATATCAGTATAGTATGCATCAATACACACCGATATTTTACACTGTTTTATTTGTTATGTTACAACTGGTTTCACTATTTACTTTTACTATTATACAAAGATAGCGTTACCACTTTCCTACTCGTCATCCTAAAAACGGAGTTCTCTCTCGTCATACTTCCAGGCAATCTGTCCTCCTATCTCCCTAATTCTATTCCCTGCATCCATCAACTCTTCACCGAAATGGCGAAGTTCAGCCAGATTTTCATTGCTCATTGGTGGATTAGGTAGGGGTTCTGGGTCGAACTGTGGAAGAAAGGAATAAGGGCTATTGACAATATTTTGAAATTGCCAATCATTTGTCCACCATTCTTCCATTTCTACAGGTTGGAAGTGTACTATTGGATCTGGTATTGCTGGTCCAACGCTCATAGGAAGTGGATTTTCAATAGGATAGGTAAAAACATTCGTATTGACAGGCTGTAAAGTGTCACAGTTGGCCAATAAAATATCTATCTGCTCCTGAAAAGTTAACCTTTGGTTTTGATTGGAACTCTCCCCAATTTCTACCTGAGTTGGTCTAGAACCTTGCCCTATTTCTGTTTCTATTTCTTGAGAATATTTATCAAATTGTTCCTCCATTTGCCTAGACTCGTCATTGGCTTCAGTTTCCTTTTCTTGCTGTTTAGGGTTTTCCTGGATTATAATTGCCTTTCCTTTTCCTAAAGGGTCGTTATTTCTAGGAGGTCTTGTAACTGGCTTTTTCTTACGTATACGGCTTCCCCACACATAATTTTTCTTTGGCCTTCTTTTTGGTTTGGTCAGTGGTGGAGTAGGGAATTTTACAGGTTGGTCCACATCAGCAACATATCCCGTAAATTCATGAGAAACTTCTATATTCACTGGATACAGATTGAGGTTCTGAAAAGCTTCAGATATCTCGTTCATGCTGTGTAGCATATATGCAAAATGCACAAAATATCAAGTTAAAATTTTGGAGTAAAGTTTAACAAATAAACATGGAAGTTTTTATTGCACACTATTTGTACAAAATACAGGAAAACACACTCAGATTTATTTCACTCAATTTTATTTATTTACTTATTGAGAAGTGCTGTTTGCTAAATTTAGGGCATCTAGAGATTTGCATGTTCTGCCACAGTGGCTAACATATACAAATTTGCCCATTTTTCATCGAGTTTGTCTTCCCAAGGTGATTTCTTAATTAACTCCTGGGTTTCCTTTTTAATCTTCTTTTCTCTGATTTGCTCCTTACTTTTCTTAATAATCATATTCCTTTTTCTAGGAGAAAGCGGATATTCATAATTTGCTTTTTGCACAAATATTCCTTCTTCAGGAATTGTAGGGAGCTTTGAAAATTTAGTTTTGGATGAACTTCCCTCTTCGTAAATTGATCTATCTAATTTAAGATAGATATCTTGTAACTTTTGCTTACCCATACTGTAGTTAACAAACAATCAGTTAAGAAGCACATAAACACATAATCACGTAATAGTAATCAGGAAAAATTAAGTATCGTTTAAATACTTAATTAGCTTAACTTAGTGGCTCTGATACCACCTAGTTTCTGTCACGGCCCCCGACCCGGTTTAACCCGTTTCAGGAGCCACGGGACAGAAATCCTGCGGTACTATATTTATTGTGAGTTTAGCAGCGGAAATTTTATTTTACAGGATCGGCTAAGTTAAAATTTTTTCCGATTATTTTATTTCATAATTCGGGATAAAATCCCGATAATTTACAATAACAAGATTTTATTGATAAAACATATTTCTTTATTTGATATTGAGCCACTATCTTAAGCTTGAAATGCTTCCCCTTGCATTTTTCCTTAATTATAGCAGATCACCTGAAACATGTTTGAAAAAGATTTTGTCAGCGGGGAAATACTGAGTGAATTATTCTAGTTACTGGAAATGACACATTTGTTATAATTCACAGTGTTAAGATCTTTTACAATGTTTCTGATATCAACCAACTACCCACAGTACTTTACCACTCGACCCATTGGCCCACCTGTCCAATGGTGTCTGTGATTATGGTCATATCACCCAATGGCTGCCCCAATGGTGAAGATTATCAAGTAATGTGCACAATACCCCACATACCGGCTGTAACTTGGTGATTACATAAACTTAATCACTGTAAGTTATAATTCTGAAAATAATTTGGAGTATTGTAAACAGTTAACAGCTCACAAACGGTGAGAAAAGTTTATAAAAGAAGAATAACTCACATTGCAGATTTAGTACTGACAGAATATGATTTTAGCCCTGTTAACCTAATTTCAACAATAATGCACACAAAACAGGGTTAGTGATCAATACAGCAGTTACGATAACTCACGAGATCAAATTCTCACAATGAATGACAAAGTGCAATACTTCAACTCATTTATCGAATTAACGACAAACGACAAAGTATAATACTTCAACTCATTTATCGAATTATCGACAAACGACAAAGTATAACCCAATGTGGGCGGCACTTAGACATTCTTTGGATATATTGATCCCGGAAAATAAATCGTAATAGCGATCGAGTAATTACCTTGTTCCGTGGCACCACCTCGTGTGTAGTGTGTGTTTAATTTATAGTAATTCGGCCTAATAACGATGTACAGAAGGTTTCTGATCGACGTTTTAACATCAATAGTCGACTGCCAAGGTCGGCTATTTATAGCCCAAAATTCGACTCGTATACGGACCGTATGCCTGGACCCTTGCGGTCCGTAAGGGAGCCGGTTAGCTTACGGTCCGTAAGGACTTTCCTTTACGGTCCGTAAAGGGTGCGTTTTAGCTTGTAGACTAGCCTTCTCAGTGGTATAGGTCTGCTGAATCAACAACATTCGAATTTCCATAATTTACAACGCATAATTCGAGATAAATATCAATTAGGGTTTAACCCCCCTGAGTTTTAGGGGCCCTGATCCTGATTCCGATTATTCCGGAAATTTCAGGGTTAGTGCGGAATTACTTGGGTGTCTCAATTAGGGTTTCCTTATTGACTAATTATCATTCTAATTATTAATTTTAATGAGAGTTGTTACACTAAGGCAATCCTAAACTTGGCTTAAACGGGTCAGAACTGAAAGTCAAAGCGAAAGTCAAACTATGCGACTTTCGGTTCCAAACCGGGTCTAAACTGAAAAATTGTCGAGTTGAACATGTTGGGACATGTTCTTACATTATTTACCAAGTTATATTAATGATCAAACAGGTTGCATGTATCGTACATTGCTAATTATGCATTAATTTTAAAATAAACATTATGTTGACTTTTTAAGGTAAGCTTTGACTCGACAATTTGCATAGTTAGAGTGGGAATCTGGAAATACCCTTTTAAGGGTTTATTACCCACATAATTACCTACTTATAGGTATTTTTAATTCGAGATTAGACTGGGTAATTATTGTTTAATCTCGAAGTCAAACCTTAATTACGACGGTTTGACTTTTAGCTAATTAACTAAGCTAAAATGGATTAGAAAGGATTAAGGACAATTACAAGAGTCTTAAATAGGATTAGGGACCTAAGGGAAACTTGATTGTTGTCTAGAGAAACTCCAAAGATGCTCCAAGTGGGTTGCAAAATGAATGATCAAATGTTACAACATTCACTTCTTTATATAGTGACCAAGATGCCACAAGATCAAGCCAAGTAGGTCTACAAGTGTTGAGAGATGATCCCAGGTGCCCCTATGTGGCTAAATACTGCCTATCATGCCCCTGATTTCGAAAACTAGGTTACTAAGGCGGTGCAACAGACTGAACAGGCAGTTGTCCATTTTCTGCTGCCAGCGACAGGCTTACGGACCATAAGCCTAAGCTCTTACGGTCCGTATGCTCCTCTTGCGTACCGTATGCTTGAACGGTTGCGGTCCGTAACCGACCCTTGCTGAAATCTCCCAGACATGCTCCTTACGGACCGTAAGCTATGACCCTTACCGTCCGTAACCGATGGTCTGAGGACAAAAATTTTGCAAACTTTCAAGCCTTGACCATGCAATCTTACAAGTCCGAATCTTGAGTCCTTTAATCAGCTGGGGGTCCCCTTTTGCTCAGTCATTGCATGCCTTGCATGCACTTACACCTCTTGGCTTTTTGTGGAAAGTTTGAAGTTACGGAAAAATCTCAAGAATTCACCTTGGATTCTTATGAAAGTTGTCCATGCCTTATTGACTAAACTCAACTTATTTTAATCAAGAATTTAAATTAGAATTTTGTAGTAACACTCCTAATGACCCAATTTCCATATACAAGATGGAATTTTATTTATTTAGAAACAACCGGTTAATATATCAGATGTTTATCAAAACGATTCAAGGATCTTGGGATTTATAATTTGGCCGCTCAGATGTGTTTTAATAACATGTCGCCCTTGGGTCGTTCAGAGGTATTTTAATAACATGACGCCCTTTTTAAATCCTACCATATATCCTTATCTGATCCGGGTTCCTAACACGTTTGACCCACATGACACGTGTCTTTATTCTATTGGACATGAATTTTCGAGGTGTTACATCCTCACCCCCTTAAAAGAAATCTCGACCTCGAGATTTATGGAAACAATTGAGGGTATTTTTCTTTCATTGTGGACTTTAACTCCCACGTATACTCGGGACCTCTACGGGCATCCCATTTGACCTTTACAATAGGCACAGGCTTCCTCCGAAGCCTCTTTACCTGTCGATCTTCAATCGACACAGGCTTTTCCACAAATTTTAAGCTCTCGTCTATGAGCACATCTGTATGTGGTATGACTAGTGATTCATCAGCTAGACATTTCTTTAGATTGCAGATGTGAAATACATTATGAATACCACTGAGCTCTTCTGGTAAGTTTAACTTGTAAGCCACTGACCCTACACATTCGATGATCTCGAATGGCCCTATATACCTCGGGCTTAACTTACCTTTCTTGCCAAATCGCATCACCCCTTTCCAGGGCGATACTTTGAGCAAAACTTTGTCACCAACCTCAAACTTGAGAGGTTTTCGCCTTTTATCAGCATAGCTCTTCTGCCTATCCCGGGCAGCTTTTAGGCGGTCGCGAATCTGGACAATCTTGTCCGTTGTCTCATAGACTATATCAGGACCTGATAATTGAGTGTCTCCTACTTCCGCCCAACCAAGATGGGCGTTCTGCACTTCCTACCATATAATGCCTCAAAAGGCGCAGCCTGAATGCTGGTATGGTAGCTATTATTGTAGGAGAACTCGACCAAAGGTAGGTGCTTATCCCAACTACCACCTAGATCAATCACACATGCACGCAACATGTCCTCCAAGGTTTGAATGGTACGCTCACTCTGCCCATCCGTCTGAGGATGGTAAGCCGTACTGAAGTTTAAGCGCGTGCCCAAAGACTGTTGGAAACTTTTCAAAAAGTGTGACGTGTATCTGGTATCTCTATCAGAGATAATGGCCACGGGTACTCCATGCAGAGATACAATCTTATCAACATACAATTGGGCCAACATGTCAGAACTGTAAGTTTCCTTAATGGGTAGGAAATGTGCTGACTTAGTCAGTCTATCAACTATGACCCATATAGTATCATTTCCTTTCTTTGTCTTTGGCAATTTGGTGATGAAATCCATCGTCACCATTTCCCATTTCCAAGTGGGAATCTCAGGCTGTTGAAGCAGACCTGACGGCTTCTGATGTTCAGCCTTGACTTAAGCACATGTCAAGCATTTAGCTACGTAAGCAGCTATAGACTTCTTCAAGCCTATCCACCAATAGTTTGCCTTTACATCTTGGTACATCTTGTCAGCTCCAGGATGAACGGAATATTTGGAACTGTGGGCTTCCTTGAGGATAACATCCCGGAGTCCTCCATAAACAGGAACCCATATTCGTCCATTTAATCTTAGTATTCCGTCCTTGCCATAGGGTAACTATTCTTCAGTTACTCCTAACTTTTCCTCAGGATAATTAGCTTCTAGCACAGCTTCCTTCTGCGCAGCTAACAACCTTTCATTCAAGCTATTCTTGATTTCAATGCTTTTGGCATTGATTCTTATTGGCTTCACTCTCTCTTTTCTGCTCAAGGCATCTGCGACTACATTAGCCTTTCCTGGATGGTATCTTATTTCACAGTCATAATCGTTCAGAGTTTCCATCCAACGTCGCTGCCTCATGTTTAAATCCTTCTGATTGAACAAATGCTGAAGGCTCTTGTGATCAGAATAGATCACACACTTAGTTCCATATAAGTAATGCCTCCATAGCTTCAGTGCAAATACAACGGCACCCAATTCCAGGTCATGGGTGGTGTAATTCTTCTCGTGCACCTTCAGTTGACGTGAAGCGTAGGCAATGACCTTGCCTTTCTGCATTAACACACAACCCATCCCGGCGTGTGATGCATCACAATAAACTACAAACTCATCAATCCCATCAGGCAATGTCAATACAGGAGCATTGCTCAACTTTTGCTTCAGAATATCGAAAGATTCTTGCTGCTTAGGCCCCCAATTGAACTTGCTACTCTTGCGAGTGAGAAGAGTCAGGGGTGCTGCAATCCTTGAGAAGTTTTCAATAAAGCGTCTGTAGTATCCTGCCAATCCTAAGAAATTGCGAATCTCTGTAGGCGTCTTCGGCTCTTGCCAGTTCATGACAGCTTCAACCTTAGCGGGATCTACTTGGATACCACGCTCACTCACAACAAGTCCAAGAAATTGGACTTCTCGAAGCCAGAACTCACACTTAGAAAATTTGGCATAGAGCTTTTCTTGTTGAAGCAGTTTCAGAATGCAACGGAGATGCTTCTCGTGGTCAGCTTGATTCTTCGAGTAGATGAGAATGTCGTCAATAAAGACGATGACAAATTTATCCAGATAAGGCTTGCACACGCGATTCATGAGATCCATGAATGCGGCAGGTGCGTTAGTGAGCCCAAAAGGCATCACTAGGAACTCGTAATGACCATAACGAGTTATGAATGCAGTCTTATGTACATCTTCATCTTTGACCTTCAATTGATGATAGCCTGACCTGAGATCTATCTTGGAAAAGTAGCTTGCTCCTTGTAACTGGTCAAACAAATCGTCGATCCTGGGCAAAGGATATATGTTCTTGATAGTGACCTTATTAAGCTCGCGGTAATCAATGCATAGATGCATTGACCCATCCTTCTTCTTGACAAACAAGATTGGTGCTCCCCATGGAGACGAACTAGGTCTAATGAAACCTTTGGCTAGCAGATCATCCAATTGCGTCCTCAGTTCCTTCATCTCTGTTGGTGCCAACCTATAAGGCGCTCTTGCAACAGGTGCAGCTCCGGAGATGATGTCGATACTGAATTCTACTTGTCTATCTGGTGGCAAACCAGGTAGTTCTTCTGGGAAAACTTCAGGGTAGTCAGAAATGACAGGAATATCTTCAATCTTGGGTTTCAGCCCATCAACAGTCACTAGTGCCATATAAATGACATAACCCTTCTTTAAGAATTTAGATGCTCTGAGCATGGACACCTGCTCAGGTAACCCATACCAGGTGTCTCCTTGAATGATAAGCGACTCACCTGACGGAGTCTTCATCACCACTTGCTTCTTATTGCAAACTATCTGAGCTTGGTTATGCGATAACCAATCCATGCCTATTACTATATCGAACCCAGCTAACTTGAATGGAAGGAGGGACAAGGGAAAAGAGTGGTTCCTAATGGATATGACACATCCATCTAATACAGTCGAAGCGGTTTCTATGGTTCCATCAGCTAATTCCACTTCATATTTCACACTTAGGGTCTTAATAGGCATTTTCAACAATTCACAAAACTTATCATCTACAAACGATTTATCTGCTCCCGAATCAAATAATACTCTTGCGTAGACATCATTAATAAGAAAAGTACCTGTTATGACATTGTCGTCCTGAACCGCTTCCTTTGCATCCATGCGGAAGACCCTAGCATTGGTCTTCTTCCCCTCGTCAGCCTTCTTTGCAAGCTTTGGGCAGTTGGTCCTAAGATACCCCTTTTCATTACAGTTATAGCACGTAGCATCCTTGATTTTCTTACAATCCAATGCCTTGTGGTCTAATGACTTGAAAATCCCACACGCTTTCGGCTGGGACTGGGACTTTGACTCATGCCTGCACCTCCCAAAATGGTGCTTCTTGCAAACCTTACATTTGGGTTTATCACCCGTCTGTTGATCACCTTTCTTGGATCCCGACCCTTTCTTGTGGTCGTTGTTTCCTTTGCACTTCTTGTCTGAGTGTCGTGAACCATCATCTTCGCGTTTCCTTTTCTCGGCATCCGCAGTTCTCAGCGGATCTCTATCTAACTGCATCCAACGTGAGGGACAGAGATATGTCAGCTGCTGATCGGAATGTAGCGGGCCGAGAGGCCTTGACACTTGCTTTTATCTCTGGGGCCAGACCCCCAATGAAACGGGCTATCCTTTTGGGTTCAGGTGTCACGAGGTAAGGAACTAACCTTGACATAGTATTGAAGCTTGTGAGATATGCCTGGCCATCTAGGTTCTTCATAACCAGTGATAGAAAATCAGACTCTATCTTTTCAACCTCATGCTGAGGGCAGTAGTTTTCCTTGATGAGGGTAACAAATTGTTCCCAAGACATGCTGTACAAATGTACCTTTCCGGTGGCTTGAATCAACGATCTCCACCATGCTAGGGCTTCACCCTTGAAAGACTGTGACACAAACTTCACAACGTCACTT
The DNA here is from genome assembly GCF_002127325.2 of Helianthus annuus. NCBI lineage: Eukaryota > Viridiplantae > Streptophyta > Magnoliopsida > Asterales > Asteraceae > Helianthus > Helianthus annuus. Next base: position 57,772,721 of record NC_035445.2, read on the forward strand.
TCAGCACAACCACTTATGTCTACCACCATGTCCATCTCATCCAACCAAGCCATGCAATCCACCACCCCTTTCTCCCCAGTAAAATCTCGGGGTTTACATGAAACAAAGTACTTATATGTGCAACCTTTGGCATGGGGCTTATCATCAAATACAATCCTTTTGGATGGAATGCTATTTTCGTTGGAGGAATGTCTGTCATCATCTTTCTTTGGTTCCTCTTTCTTAGACTTAGGTGGGGTAGGTGGTGGCTTGCTGTGAGCCTCAGAATGAGTTTTAGGCTTGGAAGGTGTTGTAGATAGGGTCCTACTTCTGGTCCCACTATAATCACTGTACTGACGTTCCATAGCCTTTGCAACAGCATTGTCAACTAATGCTTGCAATTCCGCGCCAGTAACATGTATTTTAGCATTCTCGTGGTTCTCCACCGGACGACTGTTCACCTCGTCCGACCCCGCCATGTAGCTTCAAAGGCTACATACAGAAAATAATGGGCAAGGTTTTATTTAGAAGCTTTTACAGTGTTTTATAATTTTATTAACCATGGTTTTTAATTAGCCATTATTGGTTAATTTGCTATTCATTTATTTATTCAGGACCTTTATTATAATCATATATTACACTTTAATATTAGCATAAAACTCTAGTCCCAAGGACAGTTTTAATTTGTAACCAGGATTTTCACAGAATCGAGGTATTTGGGTCTGAATAGTAGTTCAAAACCCTTTTAGACAGTGAGTTGCAGACTTCTACTGTCTCCTAGTCCCAGAGGACGTTAATTATTACCCGTAGGCACTTCATCCTTAAAGGATGGTTATATAATTACGGGGAATTTAAATTAACCCAATTTTTAAAGATGGCATGTGTGATTTTTACTGCATCACAATTTGCCTAGCATGTTAACATACTTACAAATGTTAACAAAATTTGGAATCTTTTGGACAGGTTCTACCATCTTGGCCATGTCTATAATGACACGTGGCTAGGTCTTACCCCTAAGATTCTCTTTTAATATTAACGCAGAATAATCCTAAGTTGAAATGTTAATTATAGATCTGAATCTAATTATGGAGATACCATCTTGGCCTTGTCTTAAAATGACACATGGCTAGGTCTTGTCCTTTTTAGATTTTTGCCACTTTTATACAATGGTAGATCTTTTATAGGAATGCTATTTTCTTTTCATTTATTTTATGCTTATAATTTAACAATAAGTAATCATGAAAATTTAAATTTAAAACATTCCATTAATAATAATTAAACAGTACAACATTTGCCCTAAACGGGACTTCTACAAACAACATGCCCGCGCAGGGGCGAAATACAAACAAACAGACCCACGCAGGGGTTAACTAAAAGACATGCCCACGCAGGGGCAGAATACTAAAAGACAAGCCCACGCAGGGGTTGAGTACAGAAAAAAAAAGTCCACGCAGGGACTGGATTACAACCAGATAAAGTAAACAACAAAGGTCTTCAATGACCCCTTCTTTTGGACTTCCCTTTGATCAGGTCTGACAACCCTTTGAAGAAGCCTCGAGTGTTACTGCGCTCGGTTTGAATCTCCCGCTCACATCGGTCCAATCTATCGAGGACCTCTTGTTGACGCTCCGGCGGAATTAGCTGTGGCTGCGGCGGCTGATACAGAGGATGAGGAGGTGGCAGACGCTGGTACCCATTAGTTGCGTAACCAGTGGTCCAAAGACCACCATAGGGTCCCTCTGGATGACGAACATTGTAGTCCCATGCCTCCTGGTATGGATCCACTTTGGCATAGTTGTAGCTGTTGTGGCCCGGTAGCTCGAACGGGTTATATGCCGCTGAACCGGCATAAGCAGGGATTGGGTTATCAAAACCCAATGGTGGCACCACAGGTGCGGAGTTCGCCTCCGTGGCGGGGTTTGAGGGTCCCCCCATCTGAGGGTCTTCTTCTTCTTGGAGTGGCGGGTAATGACTGCCATTCGAGGGCTGAGGAGTGCTGATGCGGACTCCTCCTCGCACGGACATCCGTGCGTTTGACCTTCTCCGCCTCTGTGGCTCCGGAAGCGGTTGCTCCACTGGTGGTGGTGGTGGCGGAATGACTGCCACAAATCGGGGATCCTCGGAAGGATCCTGCTGCTGCTGCTGCTGGTATGGGGACGAATATTCAGATGGGGTAAAATACCAGTCCCACTGGTTGAACCTCGCCTGGTAGCTGTCAGGACCACGGTAAGGTGATCCATGAAAAGATGACCCATCGGAGATTTCGATGGGGTGGTTCAGGGTCCCAGTGGCAGGCTCCATGGGATCCGTATCTTCATCCATGTCATTTTCACCCGAGAAGTGATCCTCGGGTCCGAGTGGGTTAAAACCCACGGTTCTTGAATAAAATTAGCCGGGTTGAACCGGCTCTGGAAAGCAGGGGTAGGGTCACCAAAAGAATGGTGCGAGTTTGACCACTGCAATGGTATGAAGGAAGGCGGAGGGTGGTCGAGCTCGTTTTCGGATTGCGGCCCGAAAGAATGCAAATAGGACGGTGAGGAACTCAAGGAGACTGATCGCCTCCCAGGTTCAACGTAAACCCTCCACGGCTCCTGGGGGCTAGTGCTCATTGTGATAGATGGGGTACGCCGGTGCGAAGGCCCGGCTTCATGGTCATGGCCCGTAACTGGGCCCTTGCCTCTTCCTCTCAAAAACCTTGGCGGCATTCTTAACCTGCAAACATGATTAAGATAATAACAATTAATATATAATAAAATGAAGACCAAACAAAACAAAACAAAACAGAGTTGGTCCTATGTTCTTTGTCTAGACTCGGAACTCGAGGAATGTGCATTTATTTAACTGAGATTAAACACAAAAGGCTAGTGTTTAATTCACTCAGCGTTAGCTCTGATACCAACCTGTCACACCCCTATTTTCCACGTGTCACCGGTGGGCCCGGTCGGGGTTCCGTGACGTAGTTGATATCGTCATAGTCAAACAATATAAAATATAAATGCACAACGGAAGCAAAAGAAAGATTTATTTCAACCAAATTAAATTGTAATATCCAGTATCACAAAAAGTTGAAATAGATCCACAGGCAGATCAAAACAAAGAGGAAACTTTTATTCAACAGACTTCATGCATCCTAAGCTTGCGAGACTTTTATTGATGCTAAGGAGTGGCCAGCCTATTACGCGTAGTACCTGCACTTAGACTTTTTGGAAAATACGTCAGTTTACACTGGTAAATACAATTTAACTGACTCATTTTGAAAATGTTTTAGAAAATTGATTTGAATGCCCGCGGCACAAAACTTTTTATAACTTGGGATAATTATTTGCTTATAATCTTGTAAAAGAATTACATGTTTGTTATGCTTTCAGTTGTCCGGGTCGTGCCAGGTTAAAGATTAATAGACACACCACTTAGTATGATTCCGCCGCGAGAGTTCTCTCGTACCGACGATTATACTTTATTGATTTGAATGCACTACGGTGTACGCCTACACCCGTGTGCTAAGGTCGTGGCCATTCTTTAAATGATGCCAAGGATATCCGGGACATGGTCATTAAACCCCCAAAGGCGTTAAACAAACAAAACAACATTTTTAAACGGGTCATTTGACAACACTTAACCACCGACCGGTTAAGGTCAATTACCCGACCAAGCGGTATTTTATATACCGTACCCCAAGCCCGTATAAGGGAAAATAAGTTAAACGTATTTACCTGAGCAAAGTATAATTCAAATACAGCAAGTGCACGTAGCTTTTACTGGGCTCCTATATCTGGAATGAAGGTTTTAATAACCTATTAGAATCTTAACGGATCTTTTAATTTAGCCTAAGCTTAGACCAGTTAGTTTTAACGAAGATTACGGTCTAAACGCATGATAAGGCGAAGACCGTTTTAAAATGCGGTTTTGACCCAACAAGCTTGCATACTTGTTTAATATGAGTAACTTAATCACATTCTGGATTTTGAGACCGAAATGATATGGTTTGACCCATTTCGGCTAAAATGGGTAAACTAGTTACATAAGCCGATCCGAACGCGTAAAGAGCGTAACGAGTAACCATATGAATCATGTACTAGTTTCCTAAGTTAATATGCCTTAATCATGTTGTGATATCAGAATGATACCTTCCATTATGCCCCAAATGGTTTTAAACCCAAACTATGCCTAATAAGGGCATTTTGGTCATTTTAAAGGGTGTAAAAGAGTTTAAATAATAATCTGGGTTACAGGTCTGATTAAATCAGTAAATATACTTAATTTAATAAGTTATAACAGTAAGGTATCATATATATGTGAAATTTATTACTTATAACCATACTATGCTCCGTAGGGGCATTTTGATAATTTCACATAGGCCTAAAAGGTCAAAACTGGAATCCTGAGTTTAAAATATTCACCTACTGTTAAAATATAAAATTTTACTGTATACATCAGTAGGTATCATCCCCATATTTTTCAAAAAGGTTTTATTACATACTATGCGTTAAAAACGCTTAAAAAGGCGATTTGGAGCCATTTCCGGGTTTGGTATGGAAAGCTGATATTTTTAAAATTCTAGAAGGCTAAAAATACTTTATTTAACATATTAGATCAGTAGAAAAAGGTTTGGGGTCAATAGGATTTATAAAACTCATTTTATAGCCCAAAAGGGCAAAACCGGCTTTAGCCGAATTAAGCTTAGAACACTAAGTTATGCTCAGCCTAAAATTGAATAAAAATATTTAAAAATCCCAAAATATTATTTTATATGAGTAGGTACAAAGTTTTGTATAAAAATTTGGTTTTAGATAGCCTATATGCAATTTATGTCATTTAATTACTAAAGAAGCTTCTAATTACGCTAATGAGCATAACTCTTAATCTATACCTCCAACTGATCTCAAAGTTTAGGTGTAAGCTTACAAATCAGCAACTAAGGTGTCTACCCTTTTATATTTTCAAAAATCATATTTTAAGGTCATTTGGGCATAATGGTCAACATATAAGCATTTAACGGAAACATGCATGTGAATAGGATATCTAATGAACCAAGTTGTATAATCACAGAGGGTTATACTAACATGTAAATAGGTCCAAAAGAAGCTCTAAGGCAATCCTAAACTTGGCTTAAACGGGTCAGAACTGAAAGTCAAAGCGAAAGTCAAACTATGCGACTTTCGGTTCCAAACCGGGTCTAAACTGAAAAATTGTCGAGTTGAACATGTTGGGACATGTTCTTACATTATTTACCAAGTTATATTAATGATCAAACAGGTTGCATGTATCCTACATTGCTAATTATGCATTAATTTGAAAATAAACATTCTGTTGACTTTTTAAGGTAAGCTTTGACTCGACAATTTGCATAGTTAGAGCGGGAATCTGGAAATACCCTTTTAAGGGTTTATTACCCACATAATTACCTACTTATAGCTATTTTTAATTCGAGATTAGACTGGGTATGTTGGTGCACTACATCTGCTGATTACGTCTTGTATCGAGTCATTATCTTAGAACATTAGATCTAGGCACGTAATACGAGAAATTATGAGATTGTATAGGTTTATAGTGTTTGGATCACTCATAGGTACATGTTGATAGTTGGGCCGCTCATTAGTCAAATAGGTTCTGTGGGCCGCTCATGTGACAACAGGTTGGACCGCTCTTGTGACAACATGATGGATCGCTTATATGTCATGTTGGGCCGCTTATTGGGCCTGTCCAATAAGCGGTCCCAAAGCCCTATATATACCTTATGAGCGGATTCATTTGTAATGGTTCCTGATTTTCATACCGAAGTGCTGCCGGATCGAAAACAGGCTGTATTCATCGTCAAATCAATAGAAAAGGAGTTTAAAGTGATATACAAGCTATTCCTACGTCATTTACTTGTTTTCCACACCTGTACTTGACGAAAACACCTCTGAACGACTCATTCGGGTCGTCAAACGATCCTACAAGTGGTATCAGAGCTTCAGGAGGAGGAGTTCTACAGGAAATAGCTGAAAATTGTCGAAAATTCTGTCTTCTACTCATTCTTTTTCAGTTTCAGATATTTTTCACGGTCGAAACTTGCTCAAAATCTCAGGGATTGTGCGCGATGGTATAAAGACAAACCCTTGAAAGTTTGGGGTTGAAATTCAAAGAAATAGTGGGTTAAATCGTTGTCCGAAGTTGGATCGCTTTTCTGGGACAATTCTGGATCGCTTATTGGACCTAGCTTGAACCGCTCATTCGATCGATCTGACTTGAACCGCTCGAAATTAATTTCTGTGAACCGCTCATCTGTACGAGTTTAGGACCGCTTATACGGTCGGGTGACTTGAACCGCTCGAACAGCACACTGTTGAACCGCTTATCCTACATATCTTGAACCGCTCGAATAGCATTTTATTTGGACCGCGTTTGTGATCAAATTTCACTTGGATCGCTTATTCGACATATTCTTTGGACCGCTTTTCTGTCAATTGCCTTGAAAAACGTGTTAAGTCATCATGAATTCTGAGTTTTCCAACGCCTTTGCTACATCGACTACTCCAGCTGCGATTGCTCAAGCTATGAACCTGGAAAATGAGACTGGAACCACCCAGAAACCCCCGAAACTGATGAGTATTGAAGAATACTATGGGTGGAAAGATCGCTTTGAAAACTGGGTTCAGGCAAATCATCTCAGATCGTGGGAATGCATATTGGAAAAGTACACATTGCCTCGAACAGAATTGCAAGTCATTAAACAGATATCTGAATTCTCAGAACAAGAACGTGCAATGTACAGAGCAGAGAAAATGATGATAAGTTTGTTACAGCAGACAATTAAAGAAGATATATTCATTCTGCTACAACTCGACAAAACTGCAAAGTCGATTTGGGATGCTCTTAAAGTGAAATTCGAGGGTAGTGAAAGTATGATCAAAAGCAAGAAGGCATTGCTTAAAAAGGAATTTGATTTGTTTAGCAGTTTGCCGGGAGAGGATACTAAAAAGCTGATTGAGAGATACTGCCACTTAGTGCGTTCGTTATCGATGTTGGGAGTTGAAAAAGGTCGTGAGGAATGGGTTGATAAATTGGCTGACGCGTTACCTCAGAAAGAGTGGGGAACGTATTTGATGATACTGAAAAACACGGGTGTTTATGACAAACTTACAATTGGTCAGTTTATTGAGAAAATTGAGAGTCAGGATCTTGAACAGCAAAAGATTGCGAGGATGAATAATCCTAGTGGTCAACAAGATGTTAAAATGTACTATAAAGGTAGTATTCCAGTTTCTGAAAATGAAAGAAGTCCGAAAATTCAAACCGCTTTCAGTGCTGGTGATTCATCTGAGAAAGCTGATCAGGGTTCGAACAAGAGTAGCAGCGGGTTTTCATCATTTCCGAGTGTAAATCCGAAAGAGACTAACACAAGCTTTCAGTCTCAGAGTACAAAAACCGGAAATGGATACATAATTCAGTGCAACATAGCTCTCAATCTTCCAGAAGGTCAAAGCTTCTCTGAAGACACTGCTAAAGACCACATGGCACTTCTGGGTTCAGTTCTGTTATCCTATGAAGGTCTAGTTGCTGGTCGCATCGGAAATCCTATGCTCACCAAAGAGGATTACGATCAAATAGATGCTAAGGAAATGGAACATATGGATATCAAATGGTGTCTTGCTAGTGTTCTTCGTCGGGCTGAGAAATTCAAAACCATTACTGGGAGAAATGACTTTCTTGATGCACATGTTTCTACTTTAGGTTTTGATAAATCTAAAGTTACTTGTTTTCGATGCAGGGAGAAGGGCCATTTCAAACGAGAGTGCAAAGGAAGAGAAGCTAGCGGAGCACAAAATCCATTCGGGAAAGATGATTACTACCGCAAAGCAATCTATCAACAAGTTGGTCAATCCCAAGAACCTCAGACAGCTCATGGGAGAAAGATTGAAGATTCCAAAAGAGCTTGTGTTGTAGATTTCAGCTGGAGTGATTACATATCATCTGAAGCTACAGCAGAACGAGTTATCGATCAAGATGATGAGAAACTACCAGAAGGTTTCAGTTGGGATATGTTTGTAGATGAAAAGGGAGGTTTTAAAGCTTTCATTGCAAAGATCGTCCGAGAGCCAAATTTGTTTGCTACTTGGATGAGATCTATTGGAGAGAATGTATCAAGTGGAGATGAAAAATCTGTGTCATCTGATGAAAGTTCAGATAGTACTGATAGACTCTCAGAACACTCTGGGGATGTTTCAGATAATTCAGATGAAACTGTTCAAGAACAGGATGTTGTATTTGATAAAACACCATCTGATTCTAGTATATCTGATGATGATTCTGAAAAATCTATACATTTTGATCAATCACCAGATCATAGTAGCAGTGATGATGAGGAAGAGAAACATATAAATACTGCAAAATCTCATATGTCTCCTGAAAGTTTTCATTTTTATTTTGCAGAAAAAATGGAGAAACTAAAAGAGAAACAAGCTGCTAAAGAACAACAATCTGAATCTGAAGGTGATGTTCAGAATGCTGAAAATGTTGCTGAGAAAATTGGTGAGTTTGTGAAAGAAGTAGAAAAGGTGATTGAAGTAGAAAAAGTGGTTGAAGTTATTAAAACAATCGAAGTTGAGAAGATTATTGAAGTCGTCAAGCCATGTGAGAAGTGTTTGGAAGCCTGCAAAGAGTGTGCAGCAAAAGACGACATCATAGCTGAGTACGAGAAAAAGAAAAAGCAGTTATTGTTAAATCTTAATTATGTGAAGGAATCATATGATGTGTTGAACAAAACAATAACTGGTCTTCAAAAGACAAACACAGAAAGAGAACAGGCGCTGACGATGATGAATGCAACTTTAATGTCGAAGCAAAAAGCTATAAATTTTTACATTGAAGAAAGTGCCAAATGGAAGCAAGAGTTGGAAACTGAAAAGATTGAAAATGAGAGGATTAGGAGGTTATTGTTGAGCTATTCTACCTCTGATTATGTTATTGATCGTGTTTACCCAACTGTTGCAGGCATGGTTGTAAAACAAGGTCTCCAAGGCCGAGTACTCCCCGAGTAGTCGCTACAAGGTAGGCTGCCGAGGCGACTTTCCTCAACTCCGACTAATTACTCGGGATCGATCAAATGCGGCCAACATTGGCCAAAATCGGATCTAGTATGTCAACTCGGGCCGAGTTTAACTTAAAATAAAATAAAATATAACTTCTATGCCTATCATATTAAAGAATAAATATCAATTTCACGTATTTTGTTATAAATATTAGTAAATTTATGTTATTTGACATATATTTAATTTCCAAAAACTAAGTTCTTTATAATTTGGCATCTCCGAGTACTCCCCGTGTACTCTCTGGCTAGGCCGAGTACTCTCAACTCCCCGGTCGACCGACTAGGGAGCGCCTAGCGACTTTTACAACCATGGTTGCAGGTATGGAAGCTTTTCAAGCTGAGAAGCCGAAAGAAAAGAAAGATTGTGGTAAGAAACCGACCGTTAGCTATAACAAGTGTCCGCCTCCAATTTGGGATGGGTATTCACCTAGGAAACCAAATGAGGAACAACTTGCAAAAGCAGTCAATATACAGCTTAAAACAGATACAACTGATGTCTTACCAGAAAACATTGATGTGACGTTTACCTCATCCGATACTGATCATGAGTCTGAAATAATCAAAAAGATGGTCGATCAAGTGTTGGATACTGATGAGGAGACAGAGTCAAAATCGGAGTCTGAAAAGCCAAATTCGTCTGTCAAAAGTCAAAATTCGTCGATTAAACGGTCTTATAGTAAAGAATTTTTGTTATCAAAGGCAGATTTGGATGATGAAACATTCGAAGTTGTTTATACTTTGAATGGTTCTGACAAATTATATTACAACAAAGAGTTTCCGATAATGAGTGTCAAAACAGAATTAATCAACAAAACTTTTAAACTAATAGAGGTTAATATTCCTGAATTAAAAGTTTTGAAAAATTTTGATAAACCTAAAAAATATACTTCCAGAGTTCAACAACGTCTAAACAAGAAAAAAGGTTACAATTCTGGTTCTGGTTTTCCAAAGAAACCTAACCAAAATCGTAGTTACAAAAAGAAAGGTTTAGGTTTTATTCCACCGGAAAATGATAAAAGTATGAAAAATTCTAAAACGAAATCTGAATTTGTGTCAGGTGGAAGCTCAGACGAGGAACAGCAGAAACCATTTTGGCGACAGTCCAACAAAGAGTTTCTTATTGAGAAGAGAAAGAATGGAACTGGAGTATTTCATCCAAGAAATAATCAAACCTGTTTGAAATGCAATGAAGCTGGTCACATTGCATCGGATTGTTTGAAAGATATCAAAGCAAAACAGGGAGCTTCTCAGAAGATGAAAGACAAAGTTGAAGAAAAATCTGAGAAATCCAAAGTTTTTAAAAATTCGAAAAATGAAGTTGGAGAATGTTCAAAGAAAAAGACAAAATTTTACAAAAGACAAGGAAATGACAACCAAGTGTGGGTTGCTAAAAAGGTAGAAGAAAAAGTCGGCGATGAATCTGGTTCCAGAAAGCCAGAAGAGCCACAAGTTGTGAAGAAAATTCCAGTGAATGAGGATGTTGTTCCATCACTGAAGTTTGAAGAGATTAAAAAGAAAATTGGAAAAATTGAAATTTCAAATCAATTTTATGATGATGAAAAAGAATTTGATGTTGAGAAAACATTCAACGGGAATGTTAAAAAGATATTTGGGAAAATGTTGGATGGGAAAGCTAAAGGGGTAAAAGATTTTTACGCAACTAAAAAGGCGACATACAACCCTACAGCTGAAGAGTTGAAAGTCCTCAAGTCTGAGAAGACTTGGAGGGAAGTTTGCTTCCCAGAATAGTCAAAGGACTACGCCGGAGATCCCAAGTTTATATCGTGGATCAGGAATCGGCATCTTTCTAGTATTTGAGAAGTTTGAATGTTTGTGTTTAATGTTTGGATGTTTTGTTTACAGGTGAAAGGACTACGCCGGAGCTTCCAGGTGGTTAATTGCGAAGCAAGAATCGGCATTTTAATTGGTAAAATGGTGATGTAGACGTAATATTCCTACAATTGGTAGTTTTTGGGTATCTACAAGTGGTAATCTTGATCCCACAAGTGGTAATCTTGATCCCACAAGTGGTAATTGTGGTTAAATTTTTGAGATGCTTGGTTTCATTGAGTTAATTACATTTACAAGTGATACAGAAGGTTCTTAGATGCAAATGGTAAATCAGGGACATTAATTTGTACTTGATTTACTATTCATGACAAAAGATAGACAAGATGATGAACCACATCTCCGTACTTAAAAATGATAAACCTACAAGTGGTTGTTATCAACACAAATTCATTTTCCGGAAAAATCATTTCGATTAAAATAAACTTAAGTGTTTTGAAATCTAAATGAGAAAATGATTTGTGAAAGGGGGAGTTCAGATTGTTTATGTCTAGTGAATGGCGATTTGATGTGTTTCAGTGTCAGTTGTCAAGTTTCTGTACAATTTGTTTTTGTATTTTATGTTTCTAGTAAGTCAAGAGTATAGAAGTTTTCAAATTTTCTTTAAAATGTGTTTGCATTTTAGGGGGAGTAGGGAAATTTCTGAAAATCCAAAAACATTTGAAAATTTGAAAAAGCCAAAAACATGATAAAATTCAAAAATGAGTTTTGTTGCGAAAAAGAGGAAATGATAGTACATCAGTGGACTATCACGGCACGCTAAAGAATTGGAAAGTTTAAATGTGATAAACGATCTTACTGCGGATGTGTCAGTAGATTTTCGCACATTTAGTAGATTGAAACGAGATATAAACCTAAATCAAACTTGCTTAATTCGTGGGTAACTATTCTTGGATATATGGGTAACCCCCAAAATCTTGTTTGAAAGGTCCCGTATTCTGAGATACTAGGTCTTTATACTCAGTGATATCTGGGGTATTATCCCGGGACTTCTGCTGTATGGAAGTACTGACCTAGTCCCCGGATAATACTTTCTGCAAATGCTTGAAAAAGCGCCGCCCTCAGCATGCTGATGAAACAATAAAATTGATAGTCGCTGCTGTTGAAATGCAAAAAGATCCTCTAAAGGGGACCCACCAAAAGTCGAGCCGTCATCTCTCTGCTGAACGGAAGTTCTGACCTAAGCTCTCACGGTTTCGCACCTAACCCCTTTACAGATATCAGCTGTGGTATACTCACCTGTAAGACTGAATATTTGGGATCTGGATACGGGAGTATATTCAAGTGGAGTGATACACAATTAAGTTTAAGTCTCTAAAACATTAATATCGTATCTCGTATCGATTGAAAATTGTGTTGAAAATTTAAGAGGACAAACATACTGACAATCTAGGTAAATTGTTTATAACTGAATATGTTTAAAGCTTAATGGTGTTGGTGATATGTCTCAAAACTGATATAATCCTCTTACACAAACTCACAAAAATAGTGTATGTAAATATTGCATTTCTTTATGTTTTATCTGTATGTGGTGTCAATAAATGTCTCTCAGAAAATCCAAAAAGATTTTGTGTGTGTTTTAGCATAATTTTTGAAAAAGACACAAAGATTTTCGACAACTGATATTGAAAAACTGATTTTCAAAATTCCGAGTGCTAAACATGATGAGCAGAATTTGAGGGGGAGTGTTTGTGTAAATCTAACTGTTTTCGTTAAATCTAGCCTTCTTCAAGTGGTTCATCATAGATTGTTTTTTAAGGGGAGTCAAATGCTGGTGCATAGTTGTTGAAGTCAATTCGTAAAAGAAATTTACTTTGAGGTAGAGTTTATGCAGGAAAGCCAGGCGTCGATCCTGAAGATGTTACTGAAGATGTGAATTCCAGTAAATCGAGAGGGGGTGTCTGTAGATAGAGAAAGAAAAGCTGGAAGACTGATCAAGACTGAAGATGTGAAGATACAGCATGGTGTGACTCGATAGTCGACTCCATCAACATCTGAGGGGGAGTCTGTTGGTGCACTACATCTGCTGATTACGTCTTGTATCGAGTCATTATCTTAGAACATTAGATCTAGGCACGTAATACGAGAAATTATGAGATTGTATAGGTTTATAGTGTTTGGATCGCTCATAGGTACATGTTGATAGTTGGGCCGCTCATTAGTCAAATAGGGTCTGTGGGCCGCTCATGTGACAACAGGTTGGACCGCTCTTGTGACAACATGATGGATCGCTTATATGTCATGTTGGGCCGCTTATTGGGCCTGTCCAATAAGCGGTCCCAAAGCCCTATATATACCTTATGAGCGGATTCATTTGTAACGGTTCCTGATTTTCGTACCGAAGTGCTGCCGGATCGAAAACAGGCTGTATTCATCGTCAAATCAATAGAAAAGGAGTTTAAAGTGATATACAAGCTATTCCTACGTCATTTACTTGTTTTCCGCACCTGTACTTGACGAAAACACCTCTGAACGACTCATTCGGGTCGTCAAACGATCCTACAGGGTAATTATTGTTTAATCTCGAAGTCAAACCTTAATTACGACGGTTTGACTTTTAGCTAATTAACTAAGCTAAAATGGATTAGAAAGGATTAAGGACACTTACAAGAGTCCTAAATAGGATTAGGGACCTAAGGGAAACTTGATTGCTGTCCAGAGAAGCTCCAAAGATGCTCCAAGTGGGTTGCAAAATGAATGATCAAATGTTACAACATTCACTTCTTTATATAGTGACCAAGATGCCACAAGATCAAGCCAAATAGGTCTACAAGTGTTGAGAGATGATCCCAGGTCCCCCTATGTGGCTAAATACTGCCTATCATGCCCCTGATTTCGAAAACTAGGTTACTAAGGCGGTGCAACAGACTGAACAAGCAGTTGTCCATTTTCTGCTGCCAGCGACAGGCTTACGGACCGTAAGCCTAAGCTCTTGCTGTCCGTATGCTCCTCTTGCGGACCGTATGCTTGAACGGTTGCGGTCTGTAACCGACCCGTGTTGAAATCGTCCAGACATGCTCCTTACGGACCGTAAGCTATGACCCTTACGGTCCGTAACCGATGGTCTAAGGACAAAAATTTTGCAAACTTTCAAGCCTTGACCATGCAATCTTACAAGTCTGAATCTTGAGTCCTTTAATCAGCTGGGGGTCCCCTTTTGCTCAGTCTTTGCATGCCTTGCATGCACTTACACCTCTTGGCTTTTTTTGTGGAAAGTTTGAAGTTACGGAAAAATCTCAAGAATTCACCTTGGATTCTTATGGAAGTTGTCCATGCCTTATTGACTAAACTCAACTTCTTTTAATCAAGAATTTAAATTAGAATTTTGTAGTAACACTCCTAATGACCCAATTTCCATATACAAGATGGAATTTTATTTATTTAGAAACAACCAGTTAATATATCAGATGTTTATCAAAACGATTCAAGGATCTTGGGATTTATAATTTGGCCGCTCAGAGGTGTTTTAATAACATGTCGCCCTTGGGTCGTTCAGAGGTATTTTAATAACATGACGCCCTTTTTAAATCCTACCATATATCCTTATCTGATCCGGGTTCCTGACACGTTTGACCCACATGACACGTGTCTTTATTCTATTGGACATGAATTTTCGAGGTGTTACAATTAAGGTATAAACGAGATTAATCATTCATGCGGAATTAGGATGATTAATTCCGTGCGGAATTACCCACTGGTAATTCCGTGCGGAATTACCTCTAACCCTAATTTCGTTGTTTTCTCGTAAAACGTGCCCAGATCTATCATTTCTAATCTAAGAATCGAACGAAGATGAAGTCGACAGACAACTGCACCAACAGACTCCCCCTTGAATGTTGACGGAATCTTCAGTGAAAGTCTTCAACATGACAACTCTTCAATCTTGATCGGTCTTTTTCCTTTCTCAGCAAGTTCCAGAATCTATCTCTTTGGTTCTAACTTCGTCAGACTCCCCCTCTCGTCAAGCTGGGATTGCCGTCTGGCTTTCACAGGATCAGGATCGTGACCTGGCTCCTGCACATCCTCTATCTCACAATAAATTTCACAAAATTTAATATTTGACAAAATTATATATTCAAACTCCCCTTCAAACTAATCCAGAATGATTTACATTTTAAACCTTCTGATGACCATTTGCAGAAAAATATTCAAACATTTTTAGATTCAACAGACTCCCCTTCAAAATGATCATCATGTTCAGCACTTGGAATTTTGAAAATCAGCTTTTCAACACCAGTTGTCGAAAATCTTTTTGGATTTTTCAAAAGTTTAAGCTAAAACACACTTAAAATCTTTTTGGATTTTTGATTAAAATGAAATACAGTAAACAAATATTTACAGACAATATTTTTGTGAGTTTGTGTAAGAGGATCATATCAGTTTTTGAGACAAATCACCAACACCGTTAAGCTTTAAACATTTTAAGTTCTAAACAATTCACTTAGATTGTCAGTATACTTGTCCATTTAAATTTTCACACAAAGTTCAACTGTTTCGAGATACGAGATTAGTGTCTTAAGAACTTGAACTTATTCGCGTGTCCCATCACTTGAATATACTCCCGTATCCAGATCCCAATATTTAGTCTTACAGGTGAGTATACCTAGATGATATCTGTTAAAGGGTTAAATGCGAAACCGTGAGAGCTCAGGTCAGAACTTCCGTTCAGCAGAGATGACGGCTCGACTTTAGGTGTGTTCCCTTTAGAGAATCTTTTCTTCAACAGCACATGATTAGCATTTTTCAATGTTTCATCATTTTTTGTACTGAGGGCAGCGCTATATTTCAAGCAATTTGCAAAGTATTATACGCGGACTAGGCCATTGCTTCTGCAAAAACAGAAGTCCCGGGATAACACCCCAGATATCACTAAGTATAAAGACCTAGTATCTCAGAAAGAGGGACCTTTCAAACAAGATTTCGGGGGTTACCCATATATCCAAGAAATGTTCCCCACAAGATAAGTCAGTTTGAATTTTATGTTTATATCTCGAAAACAATTTACTGAATGTGCAAAAATCTACTGGCATATCCGCAGTGAGATTGTTTATCACATTTGACTTTCCAATTCTTTAGCATGTTGTGATAGTCCACTGATGTACTATCATTTCCTCTTTTATACAACAAAACTCTTTTTCATTTTATCATGTTTTTGTCTTTTTCAAATTTTCTAATGTTTTTGGATTTTCTGAAATTTTTACTCCCCCTAAAATGCAAACATATTTAAAGAAAACTTGAAAACAAACTGTACAAGCAAAGTGACAACTGTTGTGAATTGCTTCAATTCACCATCCACTTGGCATAAACAATCAGAACTCCCCCTTACAACAAACTATTTTCCCATTATGATCTCAAAACACTTAAGTTTGTTTTAATCAAAATAATTTTTCCGGAAAATAAGTTTTGTTGATTTTACCACTTGTAGGTTCGGGGATAATTTCCTCACTTTGTTTTCAAACACTTGCATGAGGATTACATCAAGTTCAAATTAATGACCTTGATTAATCACTTTGTAAGAACAAACCTCTGTACCACTTGAAAGTAAAAACAATCAAACCTGATATAAAAAATGATGTCGATTCCTGTTCCACGATTAACCACTTGGGAGCTCCGGCAAGTCAGGTTTTTTAAACGAAGAAAATGTCCACCCAAGCCTGACCAGCCTTGGGTGATGAAAACTCTTGTTCAGTAGGGTTATAGGTTGCCTTCTTTGTCGCATAAAAATCTTTAACCCCTTGAACTTTACCCTCAATCATTTTTCCAAAAATCTTTTTCACCTTTCCATTAAACGCTTTCTCAACATCAAATTCTTTCTTTTCAGAAGAGAATTGATTCGAGATCTCAACCTTACCAATCTTTGATTTAAAATTTTCAGCCCTCAATGGTGGAAAATTTTCATCATCCATTGGAGGTACTGAGTTTTCCTCTTTAACCTCAACTTGTGGCTCCTCTGACTTTGTGGAATCAGATTCATCGCCGAATTTCTTAGAAAACTTCTTAACAACCCACATTTGGTTGTCTTTGGCTCTCCTTTTGTAAAAATTTTTCTTTGAACATTCACCAACTTCATAAGTTGAATTTTCAAAAATTTTGAATTTTTCAGTTGGTGGTTCATTCTTCTCAACAACTTTTTCTTTGAGCTTTTTAGAGACTTCCTGTTTTGTCTTTGTAGCTTGGGAGCAGTTCCATGCAATGTGACTAACTTCATTGCACTTGTAACAGGTTCTAGTCTCCTTTCTATGAAAAACTCCAGTCCCCATTCTCTCTTGCTTCTGGATAATGAATTCTCTGTTTGATTGTTTCTAGAATGAGCTTTTTGATTCCTCTTCACAGTTTGTCCCTGAAACAAATTTTGTATTTGTTTTAGAAATTTTCTCATTTTTATAATTTTCACGTGGAACAAAACCTAAACCTTTCTTTTTGAAATTACTGTTATGGTTTGGTTTCTTTTGAAAACCAGAACCAGAACTGTAACCTTTTTTCTTATTTAACCGTTGTTGAACTCTTGAAGTGTATTTTCTAGGTTTTTCAGTAAGATTTACATCTTTTATTTCAGAAATATTAATTTCTGTTAATTTGAAAACCTGTTTAATCATTTCAAATCTAACACTTCTTATTGGGAATTCTTTATCAGAATATAATTTGTCAGAATCATTCAAAGTATATGCAACTTCAAATGTTTCCTCATTCAAATTAGATTTTGATAGCAAAAACTCTTTACTATAAACTCGTTTAACCGACGGTTTTGGACTGTTGACTGGCGAACTCGAACTTCCAGACTCAGACTTTGACTCCGACTCCTCATCTGTATCCAACACCTGATCGACCACCTTTTTTATTAACTCAGACTCATGATCAGTGTCAGACGATGTGAACGTAACGTCAATGTTTTCTGGTAATTCATCATTTGTTTCGGATTTTAACTTTATATTGACAGCCTTTTTGACTTGCTCCTCGTTCGGTTTTCTAGGAGAATACCCTTCCCAAATCGGTGGCGGGCACTTGTTATAACTAACACTCTGTTTCTTACCAGTATCCTTCTTCTTTGGCTTCTTATCATCTTGAAATGCTTCAAAACCTGCAACAGTTGGATAAATTCGATCAATCAAATAATCAGAACTAGAATAACTTTGCAACAGTCTTCTAATTCTTTCATTTTCAATTTTCTCGGTCTCCAACTCTTGTTTTAGCTTGGCACATTCCTCAATGTAATGATTTATTGCTTTTTGCTTCGACATCATCACAGCATTCATCATGGTCAATGCATCTTCTCTTTCAGAATTTGTCTTTTGAAGACCAGTTACTGTTCTGTTCAACACGTCATACGACTCTTTCACATAATTGAGATTGAACAGTAATTGTTCTTTCATTTTCTTAAACTCAGTTAACTTCTCATCTTTTTCTGCACGCTGCTTGCAAGATTCTAAACACTTTAAGCAAGGCTTGATGACTTCCACAATCTTTTCTACTTCAATGAACTTTTCATCTTCAACAACTTTTTCAACTTCGATCACCTTTTCTTTTTCAACAATCTCCTCAGCGACAATTTTAACCTCTTCATTTTGAACAGTTTCTTCTTTTTGATCAACACTTTCATACTTCATTTTCTTTTGTTTTTTTGCTGCTCGTCTCTCCTTCAGTTTCTCCAAACGATCTGCAAAATAAAATTGAAAACTTTCAGGAGATAAATGAGTTTTGCAACATTAATATGCCTTTCTTCCTCATCATCACCACTGTCATCAGTTGGTGATTGATCAAAATCTATTGACTTTTTAGAACTATCATCTGAAAAACTAGAATCAGATGGTGTTTGATCAAACACAGTTGCTCTTTCTGAACTTTCATCGGATGAAACAAACTCTTCTTCTTGATTCTTCACATTGACACCAACCACTTTCATCCATTCTGTAAACAAATCTGGTTCTTTTACAATTTTAGCAATGAAAGCTTTAAACTCCCCATTCTCATCCACAAAGCTATCCCAGCTAAATCCTTCTGGTAACTTTTCATCATCTTGATTGATTAGGCATGCTTTGTTGTCAGCTGAAATGTATTTATCCCAGCTGAAATTTTCTTAATTCACCAAACATGCTCTCTTTGAAGAATCCTCTATTACTTTTCTACCATGAGCCACTTATGGTTCTTGTTGTTGTTGACCGACTTGTTGATATATGGCTTTCCGATAGTAATCATCTTTTCCAAATGGATTCTTTGCTTCACTTGCTTCTCGATTTTTGCATTCCCTCTTGAAATGACTTTTCTCCCTGCATCAAAAACAAGTAACTTTAGATTTATCAAAACCCAAAGTAGAAACATGTGCATCCAGAAAATCATTTCTTCCTATAATCATTTTGAATTTTTCAGCTCTTCTCAGGACACTAGCTAAGCACCATTTGATATCCATGAGCTCCATCTCTTCAGCGTCTATCTGATCGTAATCCTCTTTTGTTAGCATAGGATTCTCGATCCTCCCTGCAACCAAACCTTCATAGGATTGTAGCATAGTTGCAAGTAACGTCATGTGATCTTTTGCAATTTCTTCAGAAAAACTTTGACCATCTAGAAGATTCAATGCAATGTTGCACTGTATCATACAACCATTCAACTTTGAGAATGAAAACTTGAAGTTGAACTCTTTGGATTAACACTCAGATATGAAGAAAATCCACTGCTGTTGTTTGGACTTTTTTCAACATTTTAAGATGAGTTTCCAGCACTAAAAGCAGTTTGGATTTTTGGACTCATTACAGCCTCTTGAACACTGCCTTTGTAATACATTTTCACATCTTGTTGACCACTCGGATTATTCATCCTTGCAATCTTTTGTTGTTCAAGATCTTGACCCTCAATCTTCTCGATGAACTGAGAAATCGTCAAACCATCATATTCTCCGGTGTTCTTTAAGATCATCAAAAATGTACCCCACTCTTTCTGAGATAAAGCATCAGCTAATTTGTCAACCCATTCCTCTCGTTCTTTGGTTATGCTTAACAATGACATAGAACGCACTAAGTGGTAATATCTTTCAATCAATTTCTTTGTTTCTTCTCCTGGCAAACTTGTGAAAAGATCAAATTCTTTCTTAAGCAGTGCCTTTTTACTCTTAATCATCTTCTCACTACCCTCAAATTTGATTTTAAGAGCATCCCAATTTGATTTTGAAGTTTTGTCATGTTGAAGCAATACAAAGATTTCTTTAATAGCTTGCTAAAGTAGACTAATCATCATCTTTTTAGCTCTGTACATGTCTCGTTCTTTCTCATTGAATTCAGAGATTGTTTTTTCAACTTGCAGTTCAGTACATGGTAATACATACTTTTTCAGAATACACTCCCAAGATCTCAAATGATTAGCTTGAACCCAGTTTTCAAACCGATCTTTCCAACCGTAATACTCCTCAATGCTCATTAGCTTCGGGGGTTTTTGCATAGTTCCGGTCTCATTTTCCAAGTTCATGTTTTGAGCAACGACAGCTGAGTAGTCGGGGATGTGGCAAATGCGTTGTAAAATTCTTCACTCATGAATCGGTAACACAGTTATCAAGACAAACACTTTTCAAACGAAATCAGATCTTTCGAATGAAACTACTTCCAAGTGAAATTAGCTTCAAACGAGATTAACCTGCACACAGACAACTTCAAACGAAATTAAAGATTCAAGCGAGATTACTTAATTTCATTTGAACTGTTCAAACAAAACCTAATTTCGTGCGGAATTAGGAACCAAGTACAAGCGAAATTAAAATTTGGAGCGAAATTACTAATTCCGTGCGGAATTAGTAGTATTTTCAAACGAGATTATCCAAATGTGTTAATTCTGTGCGAGATTAAGGAACAATTTCAAGCGGAATTAAGATGATGTCATCATTTTCGAACAGAATTTCAAGCGAAATTACAAATTTTGTCAGATTTTGATTGAATTACGGTTCAATTCTCTCAAGGCTTTGTTAAAACATTGTTTTGCTTATGATGTGTGAAATTCAGGCCATTTTAACCGTCACAACTAGTTTAAATGAGAAAAGAAGGTGTAGAAGTAAGAAAATGAGATGAAATCAGGCTGAAATCTGCAGAACTCCTCCTCCTGTGCTCTGATACCAATTGTAGGATCGTGTGAGACCCCAAAACGAGTCGATCAGAGGCGTTCTACTCAACATGAAATGCGGAAACAGACATGATGAGATGAATTCAGCTAGATATACACTTTAACTGTCATTTATATTGATATGAAATAGTTTTACAGCAAGACGACACTTCGACAGAGCTTCGCCGTCGGAAAACTTCTAACTAATTTCGTACCAAATGAATCAGACCTAGCACCTATTTATAGACTTGTAATTCTGTTTGAACAAGACTCAAACGGAATTAACTTTACATGCGGAATTAACTTTACATGCGGAATTAAGGTACAAACGAGATTAATCATTCAAGCGGAATTAGGATGATTAATTCCGTGCGGAATTACCCACTGGTAATTCCGTGCAGAATTACCTCTAACCCTAATTTCGCTGTTTTCTCGTAAAACGTGCCCAGATCTGTCATTTCTAATCTAAGACTCGAACGAAGATGAAGTCGACAGACAACTGCACCAACAGAAGGTGTAGGAGAAGAAGGGTTGGCCGTAGTTTGTTGGATAGTAGGAATAGGTTGCGGTTGTAGGGTGGTAGCCGAAGGTTGTTGGTTAGTGAGAATGGAAGGTGGTTGAGGGATGGGTGATGGCGTGGAGGGTGCATTGTTTTGAGTGGGATATGGTAAGTCAGTAGGTTGAGAGGATGAAATTGGAGTGTCCTTGCAAAGGGTACAAGGTGGAGTAGAAATATTGATGTTGGCAGAGGGTTTAGAAGAAGTAGGTTGAGGGCTGGAATGGGACGATTGAGAGGGAGAAACAAGAGTGGGTTCATGAAATGTAGAAAGAAAAAGATTGGCGATATTTATGTGGGATGAATTATCCTTATAGGAAAAGGATGTTTCGTCAAAACGTGCATGATGGGCGACATACATACGAGATGAAGCCGGATCGAAGCATTTGTAACCTTTGTATTGAGGCGCGTAGCCCATGAAAATACACGGAATGCTTCGAGGGGCGAGTTTGGGAGGAGCATAATCTCGTAGGTAAGGATACACACAACACCCAAAAACGCGAAAGTTTGCATAGTTTGGTTTAGTTGAATAAAGTATTTCAAACGGAGATTTGTTATGTAGAACTTTGGTGGGTAAACGATTTATTATGTAAGTGGCGGAAGTAAAAGCATCAACCCAATGATTAATAGGGACGCGAGCATGGCTAAACCCGTTTCGACTATGTGGCGATGTTTCCTTTCGGCACGACCATTTTGGGGAGCGGTATATGGGCAAGAAAATCGATGAAATGTACCATTATTATCAAATATCTTGCGCATATGTTTATTAACAAATTCCGAACCCCCATCGCTTTGGAAAACCTTAACTTTTCGTGAAAGTTGAGTTTGAACAAGTCGCATAAAGGTTTCCAAAACTGAGTAAAATTCATTTTTTGTTTTAAGATGATATAGCCACGAAAATCGTGAATGGTCGTCAATAAAAACAACATAATATTTATAACCCTCTTTACCCAAAACCGGTGAAGGTCCCCATAAGTCATAGTGAACAAGATCAGGGGATGTGAAGCACGTTTTTCATTTAAATCAAATGGTAATTTGTGTGCTTTAGCAAGTTGACATGGAGAGCAACTATTAGGCTTTGGTAATAAAGAAGTAAATGATAAACAACCATGTTTCTGTAAAGTAGAAATAATGTCAAAGGCAACATGCCCTAAACGATTGTGCCATAATTCAAAAGAGGCTTTATTCGATGAAATAGAAGCAAGAAAAGCAAATGACTTGTCCTGAAGCACGTAGAGACCGTTCTCACACCGACCTTGGGCGAGTGGTTGACTTGTTTTCCGATCCTGAATAAGAAAAAAAGAATCGGGAACAAAACATCAACGGGATAGTCGCGAGTCAACTTGCTAACCGAAAGAAGATTTCTAGTTATGTTAGGAACAACTAAGACATCTTTTAAAGAGACATTTTTATTTATAGATACGTGGCCTTTGTGAGTGATTGGTGATGCATGGCCATTACCGAAGATGACCGAAGAGGTACCCGAATAAGGAGAAAATGAATGAAGGTTACCCGTATTATCCGTCATGTGAAGATCAGCTCCTGAATCGGCAGTCCAGTTGGGTCCGTCATTGGAGACATGACATTGAGCATGAAACGCGCGAACAAGACTATCATCACCTGAGGAAGAACCGGCCACGAAGGAGGAGAGTTTTGGACATTTGTTTGCATAATGTCCATTGGTTCGGCAAAGTTGACAATGTGGAGGCCTTCAGGAACGGTTAGAAGAATTATTGTGAGGCTGGCCACGGTTGTTGGATCTAGAACCGGATCCGGTTCTGTAGGATGAGGAACCGGTAGAACGAGACTGATGGGCAACAAAAGCAACGGGAGGAGGAGCGGGAGGATGAAGAGGATGAAGAAATTGTTCTTGACTCTCGGCTTTTGTAAGAAGATCTCGAAAAGAAAGTGGATCACGGGCCGTGCGAATGGCCGTGGACCAACTTTCAAAGGTAGAACCGAGGCCACAAAGGAACCAATGAGTTTTGTCCGTGTCACTGACCGGATGGCCGATGGCGGACAACTGATCACAAATGGATTTAAACTTCCTACCTAATTCAGCCACGGTGGAAGAGCCTTTGGTTAACTGCCGGAGATTGTCCCGTAGGAGATGCATCCGTTCGAGAGAGATGTTACTGTAGGCCGCTTCTAGAGCGGTCCAGATCTGACGGGCTGTTGTGAGACCGAGGATCTCGGCAACCGCCTCCTCGGTGAGAGACGAATTGAGAATCAGAATGGCTTGTTGGTCCGAAAAAAAACAAGCAGGATAAGAAGGATTGGATTGTTCTTTGGAATCGATGGTAATGGTTTTCGGCTGTTGTGGAATTGATCCATCAACATGACCGGTTAACTTTTGGTTTGCGAGAAGAGGAAGGATTTGATTATGCCAATAAAGGTAGTTGGATGATGAAAGTTTGATGGTTAGCATGTGAAGAATGGTTGCCATGGGAAGAACAGTTTTTGTGGTGTTGGAGGAAGAAGATGCAGGGGTTGACATGAGGAAGAGAAGGAAAAAAAAGAAGGGAGAGGATGGATCGATGATATCAGGCTGATACCATGTAATAATTTGAATTCTCTCTTACTGAATTGAGAGAGATTGTGTATATTATATACAATGAATACAAATCACAAAAATAGGAAATTAATAACTATGATTGATTACAAAATAAACAACAGTAAATATAGAGGAATTTTAGGAAAAATTCTTGTAGAGGAAGATATTATCTTTTAATAACTTCTACAAAAGATACATAAAAAAGTTAAATTTCTAGTTAAAACTCATCAAAGAATATGGTAATATGCCGCTCGACCAAAAATCAAACTATTTAAACATCTTGAGAAGTTAGTTACCTATTATTGGGCAAACGCGAAGTACATGTCTCAAAGGACAAATTTGCTAAAAAAATAGAAAAAAAAAAGGAAAAAGAGATCAAGAGTCGCCTAAAGTGTATTCATGTGCTTATAAGTTATAACCTCTTGAAGCATTTTATCTAACAAAATGAATTATGCTTTGTATAATATAATTCAGTACTAATGTTTAATATATTTATCAAACACATAAAGTAGACAAAGAGTTGATGGATGAACACAACCTGGTACTAAAAATTTACTATTTTGACCTGAACTGTCCTTACCAGGATTAAATGTTGACCTATTTTGACCCCACACAAAAATATTACCCTAGATAAAATGTACCTACTTTGAGACTCTGACCACACCGAAAAATTACCTTTCTAACCGCTTTAAAAAATTTACCCATTACATGACCCACCCATTTTTCAAAATTTAAGTATCAAGCAACTGAAAGGCACAACTGTAAGGTAGGGTTGTCCAAAAACCTCGCGGCTTGGAGCTCGCTCGGATTTAGCTCGGAAAAAGCTCACTCGATATGGCTCGGTTTGAAAGTGAGCCGAGCCGGCTCGGCTCGGCTCGTGACGAGCCAAATTGGCTCGGTTAGGCTCGCTTGATAGCTCGGCTCGGCTTAGCTCGAACTATTTTACTTATAATATATTTTTTTATATACATATAATATATTACAAAAAGTGATTATTATTTACATGTATTTAGACTTTTAGTTTGATATCTATGACATATTTAAAAGTTGATTGTCGTGCTAATGAATAAATATTGTATTTACTTAAATATAAAACTTATTTTGCATTGTTGAATGTGATTTGAGCTTGTAATGTATTAGATTGACCTTATTTTGAATATGTTCTTTTGAAGTATTGAATAATATTTTAAAATATTGAATTTTGAGAGCTGTGTATTAATTTTTATTTTTAAAATCGAGTCAAACAAAGCCGAGCCGAGCCAGCTCGGTTTAAAACCAAGTTGAGCCCGAGCTTGAGCTTAGAGTTTCGGCTCGATTTCAAATCCGAGACCGAGCTTGCCTTAGCTCGGCTCGGCTCGGCTCGGCTCATGAACAGCCCTACAGTGTAAGGCCCACCTGGACAGGAACATATATGAGAGATTCAAGAAGCTTTGATACATCAGATGGATATGGATATAAGAGATAAACCGAGTTTGTAATAACTTGCAAACCATAAAAAATTGTGAATAGATCTTTTCAAATTGATATGATATGCATAGCAAGATGCCCGAGATGTTAAATTAGTATTGTGGGTTAACGGGTCAAAGCAAATAGATTAATATGAGTTAGGTTGACCAAAAATACTTTTGTTCATAAAAAAAAATATAAATAACACACGGCTTTGTATAAATTAAAAAAACCCATCCTCTTTCCAATTAATAATGGTTTTTCTTTCTGAATAATATCATTTAGAAAATTTTATGCGTTAAATACACTTTCCTTTATATTTTAGATTTAAACCATAATGGTAAAAAGTGAAAAAGTAAATGCCTCCTCACTACCACTTATGTAGGGAGTTCTCAATAAAATTTCCCACTGAACTTACTAAAAACACAATTACTTTTTAATCTTTTTTTTTATAAAAAATGTCAGTAAACACTTTGATTGTGAGCTGGCCGCACACCCCAAGCCCTGCATGCCCGTAATAACCACAGCGCCCCCTTGCGTCCCCTCGGCTCGGTGTATGGCGCCCTTTGGCTTGGCATTGACGTGGCTAGTGGCGCCAAGCCACTACGCATAGTCTTAAGAAATAAAACATAACCCGAATTGATTGAAACTTATCACATCTACAAAAAAAAAAAAAAAAATGAATCAAAATGTAACTTATTGCCCACCTTTATCATGTTTGACATCATTTTCAGAGTCTGATCATTGTTAGGACATAAAAATACATATAACTAAGAACAAAGTAATTAGCAACAACATAAAACCCAATTCAGGTGGATTGGGTAAAAGTTCAAAATAAGTAATTTACAATACCAGTTGAGCAAGGTAGGTTGGGCTGGCCCATTAACATCTTCTGTACTATTATTGTAATAGGTTGTGGCAAGATAGATAGAGAATTGGTGTAGTTTTAGCATTTTAGAGTTTTAAGGTTTAAGGTTACAAGTATCAAGCGGCTCACTTACTTCACAAGTTCTTAGCCATTAGCTTTTTCACCAAAACTAACTCTGAAGCCCTAAATATAATCCGACCAAGTCGAGCCAGAACAATATCAAATTCAAGCTCGATCAAACTCGTTAAAATCATCAATAATTTCAAGCTCGCCACGACTCATCTCAATTTCGGTAATATGTTCTTTATCATGGCTGCTATAAATTGAACAGAATCATAAACATATCTAGAGGTTTGTAAAGTTTAAATCAGAATGAATATCTTTACTCATTACAAAATGCAGGTAGTGAAAAATAAAAGAATAATGAAATAATTCCCAGATCACTATAACATCAATTAATATATCTTGAAAATTTAGAAATAACACAAGTTAAGATTTTGTACTAACAAGCCTGCAATTACACTCCAACAACACATAAAAAGTCAACATAAATCAAATCAGATCAATAGACCACTCATGAATATCAACATCATCATCAACCATCCATAGACGCCACCAGAGAATCTAATAGTTGTCGCCGGAGAAGTATCTTGTGGCCTGAAAATGTCAACAAACATATGTCATAAGCAACGTTAACAAAATTAAAAAAAAATAACAAGACTTGTGAGTTGTGACAATTATAAGTCAGTATACATACTTTTGCAAACGACTAAGAGCCCCACAGAAAAGAGCGTTATCGGGCATTGGCAACTCGGTTTTGTTATTTTTCTCGGGATTAACAATTCTGATATAAGTTTCTTGACCAAGATACCAAGAGTCGAGATTTTCGGTTCTCAAATTCCATACTCCTACGTTGTCTAGAGATATCAATACTGCTGTCCATGCTCCAGGATAAACCTATCGAACATCATGGATAATAAAATCAGCAAAACATAATTTATAATTTATATATTATTATAAGAACAAACATCAACAAAATGCAATGTATGACTTCATTTTTCAACAACTTATAATAACAAGGTACCTGTGTGGTAGTGCGAGCAATACCGTCCCATTTATTGTAAGTTCCTCTGCTATCATTCGTCCACTCGCCATAACCCATTCTGATAACAAATTATTAAAAAATTAGATTCAAAAAGTAACACAAAACAACATAAACCGAAAATTAAAATAATCATACCCGACTACAAAAAAGGCGTATCCGTCAATATGATAACTATGCATTTTGGTCTCGTTATTTTGGAATATAACTTCCATAAATCCTCTATAAGTTCCATTAATAACAGATGTTTCCATCTTAGGTGGGCCCGTTAGGGGCTCGGTAGGAAAATCGAGCTTATACACTCCTTTAAGTTTGTACTGATCGGCAAGCCTAATTGGTGTTGCAGGATTCACAAATGAGATCCCGCTAAGGGTAGCTCTTTTTTTTCCGTCAATCGTCACCCAAGGCGTGTTTCTTATTACGTACACCTCGGTTACGTTTATAGAACCGTATTTAAAGGAACCCTGTGGATTCGGGCGGGCCCCACTAGCCGACACGTTCCACCTACAACAATTCAAACATAAAGAAAATGACATCGTTGCAAGTAACCGAACATGTTCAAAAAGTTACATAACATGAATCAATATTGAGGTTTGGCTAGTTTTGAGACTTTCGTCCAAAGGTTTGTTTTACCGCATATGGATCCAAAAGGTTTGAAATCTTGCCATTTTCATCCGGCTCATTACTTCATCCGTTTTTCTCCGTTAAGTCATGTATAGTTCCGTCTTTTTTGTTAACTTAAAGGGCAATTCGGTCTTTTTCACATTATGTAAAAAAACGAAAAACCCCTAAAAAAGACCAAATTGCCCTTTAAGTTAACAAAAAAAAAACTCGGAAATACCCTGACTTAACGGAAAAAAATGGATGGAGTTACCGAGCCAGATGAAAATGGCAAGATTTCAAACCTTTTGGATCTAGATGTGGAAAAACAAACCTTTGGACGAGGGGTCGCAAAACTGGCCAAACCTCAGGGACGAAAATGACATCTAACTCATTGAAATTTACCTGATGGATCGAGCTTGGTTCATTGAGAAAGTGTTATCGTACTGGTCTTGAGGAGGATCGGGAAGGGGACCCGACGCTTTTCCTTTAGAGTTGGAGTAGTGCAAGATCCCGACACCAGTAACTCTTTGCCAGGTGGATTCATTTACGAATCTAGCACTAGCAACAATATAGTAATCGCTACTTGCGTTTTGATCCATAGTAACTAAGAATGAATACGTTTGTCCAACATGTATATCTAAACTAGTATAGTTTTGCTGCACTGTGTATGAGCCCTCGGTTTCAGCTAAAAGTAAGTTATGGTTTTGAATTCTGAAGTTCAAACTAGTCGATACACCAACATTACTTACACGGATCCGGTAAGTTTTGCCTGCAAAGTCAACAAGTTTGACTTGATTCCAATTACTTGTATAACATATGTCAAGATTCATAGATTTTATATATTGATTCATGGAGTTCTTACCTGGTTCGACATTAATAGTTTCATGATCAATGCCGTCGGGGACAAGAGTATCGTTATATCTGTAAGGACCTTTTCCGTTTATAAGAACACCGTCAGGCATTCCAAGAGCTCTGCCAGCATCAAGGGTGTTTCTTAAATCCTACAAACCGGAAAAGAGGAATAAAAAGGTTAGATAATTTGTTAAACGATGAAGTCAACAAATCAATTACTATGAAACTTCATTGAGGCATTTCATCGAACACTTACAGTGTGGTTTCTTATGTACCAATCACCAATCAAAACCGTAATATCCCCAGCGGGATTGTCAAAGGGGGTCGGAATAACAGACCTCGGGTTGATAACAAAGCCACCAAACCCACCCGACGCTCTTTGAAATTTGAGCGAAGGGAAGTAAAAGTAGCTGCCGATTTGATCCTTAACTTGAAAGTTATAAGTCCAGTTCCACTTTGGCGGAATCGGACAATTAGTGCCAAGAACACCGTCTTGCCAAGAGCTCCTCTTTTGCTGTACACCAGCCCTGTTTCAATCACCACATAATCCAATTCAATCTCACATTTATATATCATAAACAACGTATCCGACATTTGCGGTTCAGATTGCAACACTAAGCACAAAAATATCCGTAAATCTATACACAATCATGAAAAACAAACAATATATAATATCTTACCAAGTAATGAGGACCTCTTCATCTAATTTGTTCCTCACATTCACAACAACATTGTTGTTAGTAGTCGAATTAATCGTAGGGCCCGGAAATTTCCCATTGATAGCGATAACCTAAAAATCCAGATTCAAACAATATTCAAATAACTCAAAAACAACACCAGATCTGAAGCTACAAAACCCTAAACGCATCAATATATAGCATGAATATACTACTTGAAAAGTTAATCTTTCGAAAAATCAAAACTAATACATTCATGAACTGCTGAAATTGGATCGTCTGTCACTCACAACACATTACAAAAATTAAAAACGAATCTGAGCGACACACAGAACTAAATGTCCAAGTCGATCGTGCTGCTTACAACACAACAGAAATACGAATACGATTACAAAAAATGGTTTAGTTACCTGTTGGGGGACACCAAGAGGTGAAGCGGTAATGTAAGAAAGTTCAAATTTGTAAGAAACGGTGGGATCTTCAGCAAAAGTGAAGGTGGCAATGTAGATGAATAGGAGACAAAAGAGAAAGCTTGAAGAAGAAGAAGCAGCCATGAATTAAAAGAATATGTGGAATCAAAGCTTAACTTTTTGGGGTTTTACATTATCAGTAGAGAGAGAGAGTAAAGTGGTTTAGAGAGAGAGAGGAGGAGGAGGGTTTACTAATTGGGTGTAGCAGGTTCTATTTTTCTGTTTTTAGGGTGGAGAGTGGGGACAAAATGCAAGAAAATTAGTTGGATGTTGATCTGGTCTTGGCTGGCATATGAACATGGATGAAAGAGGTGTGGTGAGGTGGATTTGGATGGGTGGAGGCAAAAGAGGTGGATATTGCAATTTAGGGACCATCAAGTGTTGTCACACAAAAGTTAGGTCATCATGTTGTTTGTGTTTAAGGTTTTCAAATTAGACGATGCGTAGTGGTTGAGGTGAATAATGTCTCACTTTTGGGTGTTTTGCGTCATGTGGCAGCCCGGTCAGTGATGGGGTGTTTTTTTTTTAAATGGGTGTAGTGGGGATATGAGCATTATGTTAAAAGGGTGTAAAGAATTAAAAAATAATAAAACATGAAAATTTTTTATTGGCGAAATAAGAAAAGGGTTAGATGTGATTCGCCCATCAAATGGGGCTTGGGCGTGCTCTTAAAAATGTCTGGGAACCAAAAACCTCAAAACACACCCGTGGGGGCGGCCTTGTCGGCGTTTTGGGCGGGATTGGGGCCAAAAAACGCCCATTACGCTTGGTCTTAGAGGTGATTTGCAAGTACAATTACATTTTTTTTATCGGCAAACAACAACTTTTATTCAACACTCTAAAGATTCAAAAGTATAAATGGTTAATAAGCTCTTAAGCCAACTACCTATTACATAATCACCCTATGA
Source organism: Helianthus annuus (assembly GCF_002127325.2). Classification (NCBI taxonomy): domain Eukaryota; kingdom Viridiplantae; phylum Streptophyta; class Magnoliopsida; order Asterales; family Asteraceae; genus Helianthus; species Helianthus annuus. The sequence continues at coordinate 57,803,737 of NC_035445.2, forward strand.
AGTCGAAAATTCGAAACCATAAAAACATAACGATAAACAATGTATCATACTCCATTACAAAACTCGAAATTCACCCACTTCCTCTGGTCCAAATTCGTTCTCTTTGCTCTGCATTTAATCCACAGAAACGTATTTGCTTGCATTTCTCCGAATATCCCATCTATATTTGCTCTCTTCCCATTAAAAATTCATTCATTTCTTGCTTTTCATATGCTTCAACAAGTCACTAGTATGATGGTTTGAATATATTTCTTCTTCGGTTCTTCAATAGGTTGTGTTTAATTACATTAAGTAGTTTGTTAGAGGAATGACCACGTGGAGCCAATGTGGAGAACTGAGGATGAGAGAGAGGAATGAATATGTGGTCGTAGTCGGTCACGAATGCAGTTTGTGATAGAATCGGGAGATAAGGAAATGGTGCATTCGTGCATGTGTTTGTATGGTCTGCCCGAGCAATACCAAACTAGCAATATGCGTGAACTTGTGAAAAGCCTAATTGGTGATGCTAGGTTCTCTTGTATAGTTTATTATCTGTGTTGTATTACGTATGGGTGTTTATGGACTGGTTTTAACGGGTTTTAAATAAGGTGTTGGTAATGATATTTATATCGTATACTTAAACCAACAAGGTTGAACACAAGATTATTAATTATCTTTTTTTTTGGGTAAATGGGTTTACCCCGGTGAATTTTATATATCAACCAAACAATAATAAACAGGGTGTATCGAGACATCGATACACACTACTAGACTTGGCATACCAAGCCTAGGAAAGTAACACAAACAAAATTCAACAACCAGACACAACCAAACAAAACAAAGAACCAAACCAACACAACCCAGAACCCGAACTAAAAAACTAGGAGACTACATCACCCTAGCCCGGGTCTACATCCATGTTTGTCTTCGCGATCAGCCACCTATCCAAAAGCTTCCTTTGCTTCGGGTCTCTACCGGGTTTGAATCCCATAATCCTGAGCCGAATTGTATCTATAGTAACCTTGGAGAGAACACTAGCATTCCTCTGCACCTGAGTGAAAAGACGATTGTTTCTTTCCTGCCATATAAAGTATGTGGAAGCCGCCAACAGAAGATTGCAAACAATGTAATCCAGGGAACTCGAATTAGCATTTAGCTCCATCCACTGCATAACCGAAGCCCATGTGTCATCAACACTCCCCATATCAACCATATTCCTAACTAGTCTCCAAACTTCTGAAGCATAGGAACATTCAAAAAATAAGTGATCCCGAGAATCACGGTCATATCTGCACAAGGGACAGCACATAAGCCGAAGATTAGTAGCACTTCCCGCTTCCCATTCAGCCATTCTGTCCTGTGTCCGCAACTTATTCTTAATAACCAACCACAAATGAAAGGAATGCCTTGGGATGCACTGACTGAACCAGACCGAGTTAACCCAGACTACCTTATTCTCTTTGTACCGCAGGTTATTCCATGCCTCCCATGAACAAAAACGCTGTAATTTGCCTTCCCAATCTTTCCAACGAAACCGGTCCGCCGTATCAGGGGTAATCTGAATAGTAGCAATATTAATGAGAACTGGAAATGTATCATACCAAGCCTGAGGCCATCGCCATTGGCCATCTTCAGAAACAACATCAGCCACCGTTGTGCTAAGCGAGAAACCAGCTCTAGCAATATTACGAGGAGAGATAAACGAACGAAGGGGGCTGTATGCGCACCAATTGTCACTCCATACATTGGTTTGACGGCCACTATAAATAGAACTCCAAACAAAGGGCCGGATACTAGGACGGATAGATAACAACTTCCGCCACCCCCAACTAACTTGACCTCGGCATTGAACCTCCCAAAAGTTATTACCTTTTAACCTGTACGAATGAATCCATTGAACCCAAAGCGAAGGACGATTAGTAATTATGCTCCAAATATGAGTTGTCAGAAAAGCTTTATTAGCATCCATAATACTGCGAATACCCAAACCGCCCTCATCTTTCGGAGTACAAACCTCCTTCCAAGCAACTTTAGCTCGAACCGGACCCTGATTCCCCCCATTCCATAAAAATCTACGTAACCTTTTCTCCAGGTCCTTTATAATACCAATAGGAAGCAAGAAAACCGAAGCCCAATAGGAATACATGGCAGCAAGAACCGAGTTGATTAACTGAAGTCTCCCTGCAAACGACAGGGATTTAGTAACCCAGTTATCTATTCTTCTTTGGGTACGTTCAAGCAGAATTTTACAATCTCTAGCAGCTAATCTCGTTGAAATTAGCGGAACTCCAAGGTAACCCACAGGCAACGAGCCTTCTTGAAACGGCAAAAGATTCAAAATCTGATTTTTCATAGCGGACGTAACATTGCTAAAGTAAACAGTACTCTTCGGCATGCTAGGGACCAGGCCCGATATCTGCGTAAATTTATCAAGGGCCAATTTCAAGTGCTTCACCGAGACACTATCACCATGAGAGAATAGGAACAAGTCATCAGCAAACAAAATATTTATTATCTTCTGCTTAGAGCATTTACCATGGAACTTAAAAGAAGTATTCGAGGCAACTTGCTGAAGAATAAGAGTCAAAACCTCCATGACTAGAGTAAACAGGTACGGGGACATCGGATCCCCTTGTCTAAGGCCACGCTTTCCCTCAAAATAACCGTGGAGCTCGCCATTGATACTCAATGAATAGGATACCGAAGTAACACACGTCATAATCCAATTAATCATTTTGTGGTGAAATCCAAACTTGTTTAGAATAGACTCCAGGAACGACCAGCTAACAGTATCATACGCCTTCTGAATATCAATCTTAAAAGCACATCTAGGCTGACCTTTGTTAAGATGATAGTTATGCATCAATTCTTGAGTGAGAAGAATATTATCTGTGATTTTCCTGCCTGGAACAAACGCCGACTGGTTAATGCTAACCAATTTATCCAAGCTCCCCTTAAGTCGGTCCGTGATTATCTTGCTAATGCACTTATAAATAACATTACAGCAAGAGATGGGACGGTAATCAAGAACAGAATTAGGAGTATCCACCTTAGGAACCAGAGCTAGAATAGTGTGATTGACTTGCTTTAACAATTTACCATTATCGAAAAAATCAAGCACAGCATTCGTTACCTCATCACCCACAATATCCCAAGCTTGCTTAAAAAACGCCGATGTGAAACCATCAGGACCAGGGGCCTTATTTTCACCAATACCAAACATAGCTTGTTTAACTTCTTCACGAGTCACTTGCCTAATCATATGATCAGCCGAATGAGTACTAAGGGTATTGAGAAACAAGTTATCATCATCTAAACTCGAAACCGAGTAAGCCGTACCAAATAATATCTTGAAAAACATTGAAAATTATTATTATGGTTATACACAAGAATATTTACCAAATAATAATTAATTAATAATACTAAAACTGAAATCCTTTTTACCACAAGATCTTTGGATGTGTTTGGAAAAGAGTTTATGATTGGGCCTAGAGTCTAAACAATTTGAGTTTGTTTATGAGCTACTTGAGATCGGCTTGCTAAAATCTCTAATTATATCGAGCAAACGAGCTTGCTTCTTGGAGCTCACTTAATCAACGAGCCGAGTTCAAGATTCACGAATCAAACTTGAATAGGTTTGTAAGCCTAAACGAGTTTATATGTGAAAATTTTATTATATATTAAATACATTTTACATATTAATTATTATTATTATATATAGTGATGATAAAGATAACCAACCAATTATTATATAAAGACTATAATTAAAAAGTGCAATAAACAAATATAAATAAAACAACTAATAAGTAGTAAGCAAATCAAGTTCAAATTTAAAAAACTACTTACAAGTCGAATTCTAGATGTCAAAATGAGATTTATGACAAGTAGAGACACACGGTTTGTACAAGAGATTAGTATTTGAAAATAACCTATATAATATTGTCGGTGCATTTCCATTTTTCACTATCGGTTTCTATCTAAAATGGTTTTTATAAATATATTGTCGGTCGATTTCATTTTCACTATTGGTTTCCATCTAACATGTAAACCAACCAAAGTGTGACTTTCAAAAAGAAAAAAAAAATATTATAAATCTTGAAGATGGACACATATTTTAGGAAGATCTTTCATTCAATACTTCGTACTTTTTAAAACTAGATCCTTGCGTAATTATGTAGTAATTTAGCTCGGAATCTCTCGATTATACCGTTTTGGTCAACTTGTTCTACAAAAGATAACATGATTGCGCTTTTCTTTTAAAAAAGAAAAGAGTCAAATGCCATTTTAGTTCCTGTGGTTTGCGTTATTTTGTCAGTTTAGTCCAAAGGTTTGAAACGTTGCCATTTTAGTCCAATTAGTTTCAAGCATTGCCATTTTCGTCCATTAGGTTAACTCCGTCCATTTTTTATGTTAGCTAGAAGGGTAATTTGATCATTTTACATGGTCGAATTGTCATTCTAGTTAACAGAATTACATGTAAAATGACCGAAATGTCCTTCTGGTTAACAAAATAAAGGGATGCAGTTAGCCCAATTGACTAAAATGGCAACGTTTAAAACTATTTGGACTAAAATGACAACGTTTCAAACCTTTGGACTAAACTGGCAAAATAACCAAAACCATAAGGACTAAAATCATATTTAACTCAAAAGAAAAATAAAAATATATTCATAAATTCAATTATTAATTTATGTAATTACATAAATATGATTAAGTCAGTATAATTTAAACAAGTAAAATGTCTGAATCATAAAGTGTTAAACCAGTAAAATGTCTGAATCATTAAGAGTTAGTATAATGCTTAACCGTTCAGATGCAAATGTCTGACCAATTCAGATTAGATCAGTATAATTCAGAGGCAAATGTCTGAACCATTCAGAGACAAAATATCTGAACCATTAAGTGTCAAACGAGTAAGAGATCTAAACCATTAAAACCCTAATTAAGATCCCCTTACTCATTTTTTTTCTAATTGGTCATGCATATTAAATTGAGCAACAAAAGGAGATAGTATTAATTTTGTTATTAAATATTATAAACTTTTTGCTAGGAGAATAAACAAGGTGGGTGATATAATGAAAGTGTTAAATATAACCATAAACGGCCATAATCATATTGATAGAGCCACATGATTTGCCAGCTCATTTGGGACCCAGCCCAAATCATTAATATTTATATATTTACATGCTTATTTATTAAATTATTTATTTATTATTGTTTTATATTTTCTGTCCTTGATTGACGCTTACGCTCCCCACTAACGGCTCCGAAGCATAAGTCAAAGTCAAAGCCGGACGTTTAGGCGCATGGCATTCCCATATGGTATCGCTGGTCTACTGTAAGCTCCCATGGTCCATCTTTTATATGGTTGGGTTATGTGGTGTGAAATAAGTCTTATACGTCATTAGCATGGTCTGGACTATGGAATAAAGGTTCTTTAACTATTAATAATAAACAAGAAAATTGGTGATTGATGGAAAGGAAAAGGGGGCCCACACATGAAATAGATGGCGCTCGCTATCGTATTGGCGGGTGTGATGATGACGCTTTTCAATCAGGGTTGTCCGTGAGAACTCTAAAAATAATTAGGCCCTAGGCGACATAAAAATTAGGCCAGAATTGTGGTTAAAGGGAAATGAATTAGGGGGTGTTTGGTGTTACGTTTTCAAAATAGATTTTGCTTTTCCAAAACTGCGTTTTGAAAAAACATGTAGGTACATGCTTCTCCAAAACTGCGTTTTTGAGGCAGATAATCACTTTTTCATCCAAACACTTTTTAGATTATTTATGTTTTACAAACGCAATAATCAAATAATCACTTCAAAACGTAATCCCAAACACTCTCTTAAAAAAATAACAAAGTAAACTGCCATTTTGGTCCCTGAGGTTTGATCACTTTTGCCACTTTAGTCCAAAACTCAAACATTTTGCATTTGTGTCCCTGTGGTTCAGTTTTATTGTCAATTTGGTTCAAAAGTGAAATCAGGTTATATTTCTTAAATTAAATCCTGCTATTTTGTCTTTTTCCTTAGGGGCAAAATAGTCATTATATAAAAAAATTTATATAATATATAAAGATAAAACGCCCCTGCACACACACTCTCTCTCTCTAAACACCCCTTTGTCTCTCTCTCTCTCTCTTCTCTATCTCTATCACACACACCTGCATTAAGCTTTTTAAATTCACAATCGATGTCGGAATCTCTTGGAGAGTTTGTTATCCAGACGTTTAACACGGTGAATTTTGCTAACTTTTCGATGTCGGAAGTAGTTTTCCGGTGAGCTGGTTGCCGATAAGGTCAAGGATGCGGAGGTGAGGTAAGGCGGTGATACACGCCGGAATCTCGCCGGAGATTCCTTTCCAAGATGTTGGTGGTGACAACAGAGCCGTCAGATCTTTCCAAGATGTCGCTGGACCGTCTCCCACCTTTCTCCGACGATAAACCACACCATAATATCCTCCCGATTGCCTCTTCAACCATATTCCAGGTACCCTTTCTGTTTTTCTTCCAAAATTTCAATGTTTCCACTCTATCTTTAAGTTCAAACCTTTTTTTTTTTATCTTTTGGTATAATTTCGGGTGTACCGAAGTTCGGATTATCAAGAATTCGTCAACAACTTGTAGGCAAATCAATAAGAAAAATGGCCTGGAGTTCGAATAAATGCAAACATGATATTGAAAGTGTTTATGGGATTGTTCGACCAGCAACAACAGAGGTTTATGCGGATGAAGCAGTTGAAGCTTTGAGAGCTGGGAAGGTTATAGCTGTTCCTACTGATACTTTTTATGGTTTCGCATGTGATGCTTGGTATGTTTGTTGGTTTTTTGTTTGAGTTTTGTGGGTGCACACCAGGTGTTCGACGATTTGCTTGTGTGAATGAATTGTTGGATATGGATGGTGATTGTTTGTTGTTTTGTTTTGGTGTCAGATCCTTATTAATCGAACCCGATTGAAACCCTCTTTCCATCGTACCCGACAAAACTCCCCTTTCTCACACTCTATTCGCGATGGTGGAGATTGATGGTAGTGGAGGTGGTGATGGATGGTGGTTATGCAGGAGAGATACAGAGGAGTGGGGGTAGAAGAAGGAGGTAGAAGAAGAAGTGAGGGATTGTTTTAATAAAAGCTTTAAATAAAATAAAAATGAAATAACCATTTTGCTCCTAAGAAAAAGGACAAAATACCATGATTTAATTTGAGAAATATGACCTGATTTCATTTTTGGACCAAAATGGCAATAAAAGTGAAACAAGAGGGACCCAGATGCAAAAGGTTTCAAATTTAGACTAAAGTGGCAAAAGTGATCAAACCTCAGGGACCAAAATGGCAGTTAACTCAAAATAAGATCTTGTTGTTGAACGCAGACCTTTAACTTAAGAACTCTACATTATCTTGAGATGATTTTTTCACTTCACTACCAACATTTTTATGTATATATATATATATATGTGTGTGTGTGAACTCAAATCATGTTATATGTGTATTTGTCAACCATAATAGATAATCAATGCAACATTACCTTTTTGTTAACCATGATAGCAAATTGATGCAACGTAGAAGCCTGCAACGATGGAGTAGGGGACGAGAATATGGTTAGTTGTCTCAAAATTATGTACCTCTAGTATGTTCTTCGTTAGAAAATTATGAACATACACCTTGAATCACTGTAAATCAAACAAAATAAAACATAACATATAGTTAAACAATGGCCGAACATACCCTAAACCTAGTTGTCTTTCTTTGGTTTTTGAAATTTTGGATTGTTTCGGTGACTTTCTTGACCTTTAGATGTTGTACCTAAGGTTGTAGATGCTCAACTAATGAAATTCGAAAACCGCGTAAACCTTTTATGGAAGAACCCAATAAGATGCAAAGAAAAATCAATGGAATTGAAGAACTCAATTTGTCTGGTGGAGAACGATTTGTTAAAGCCTGAAGAAACCGATAAACATAGATTTGCAATTGATTTTTATCTAATTTTAGTCTAATTAAATAAAAAATAGGATGAGATAATCTTAAAAAATTTAAAACAAATTATATGATTAGACTATACGAGCTCTTTTTTAGTTTTTTTCATAGCTTTAAAATTTTTTTCATAACTTTATAGTTTTTTCTTCTTATTGAGGTGTATACATAACTCAACTATAACTCAATTATACATGAAATAGTTGTAATTTATTATTATTATTATTATTATTATTATTATTATTATTATTATTATTATTATTATTATTATTATTTTGTATTTATAACTTGGTGGATCAGTACATACGTTGTAAGTTACTAGCAGGATTGATGTGTGCGTGTAAGGTTATATTTTTTAGATATTTTTAGCTCTTTTTACTCGCAAAATTCAAGTTTTAAATGTATAAACACGATATACTACTATCACTCTACACACACGTTAGGGTAAGTGCACCCATCGCGGACGTAGTATAGTGATGGCAAGATACCGAGGTCGTCCAAGGACACAAGAGCTTTTAATACCAGCTTATCGTTAACGTCTAATCTGACCAAACCTTGATGAAAATGTTTTATAAAACTAATAAAAGATAAAATAAAAAGCAAAAATAAAATATAAGAAAAACAAATAGACAAGAAGGAATCACTTGGTTCCAACTCATCTTTTTATGTATTCTTTAATAATTTCCGCACTTTGGGGATTTTAAGAGATTATATTTAAGCTATAGTAGCAGGCCCCCTTCCAGGCAGCGTTACCCTCAACCTATTGGTCTGAGTCTGGAGGGATACAGTCCCGCAAGATCGGATTATTGAAAGATAATTAAGTAAGTTATTAATGCGAAAAGTGGTAGGCCCCCTTCCAGACAGCGTTACTCTCAACCCTTTGGTCTGAGTCAGCAGGGATACAATCCTCGCGGGGTTGGTTTAAAATTTTAATAGTAGTTCATAAATAAGGGATTTAAGCGTTTCTTACTTCTCCCGTGGGGGTTAAGACCGTCCGCTTGTGAAGTATTACTAAGCTTGAACCAGGTTCTCGCAGGATCTATACACTAAACGAGACATACAATTTACCCATTCACCCTTCTAACCCCCTTACAGGCAATTAACGCGCTTTATATAGACCGTAAAGGCATGAATATGTGAATCAACGACATATGAAGAATGATTAGATAAATTCGCCATCAATATAAAAAAACTAGTTATTAAAGTCATTAATACATACCCAATTAAAAAGGAGCCAAAGATTGGAAATAAAAAGTAATACATAAAAGATTTGTCTTTACTAAGTGATGTAAAAGTTTAGCCAAGCATGGCCTTTGTTTGACAAAGACTCTTACGATCGATCTTGGATCCCGAGACTACTACACACTCTAAATGATGGAAGATGAATGATGGTGTTGTAGTGGTGGTAGAGTGGTGGCAAGTGAGAGAGAAGTGGTTTGCCAAGGGATGGATTGGAATGGAACCAAGCACCCCTATTTATAGGCTGAAGATAGACGTTCACCGCAGCCCATGCCCGCCTGGCACAGCCCCGTGGCCATCTCTTTCTTTCTTCCTCATTAACTGCAGTGTCAGGTCTTGTACTAACACGGCCCCGTGTGTCAACGGCACGGCTCGTGGCTAGTGTGCTTGTTGTACTATTGCAGATTCTACAAATCTTAGAGTTGACCACGCCCCGTGTTGCCTTAGCACGGCCCCGTGTTGGTTGTCTGTTTTGTCCTTTGCTTTTGTCTTTTCTTCTGCAGATACTTTGGGCATTTTTTTTTTTTGGCAAAGTTGAAACTGAGCCATGATCGTAATTTCATAACTGATATTTTACAAAAATAAAAGATGAAAAATGAAAAGGTTTGTTTTTGTGGGTTTTAGAAATGAAAAAAGGTTTAAGATTCAAAGGGTTTATCTAGGGGGATGTTTTTGGTAAAGCAAAGAAAAATAAAGGTTTTGAAGTGAAAAATGGTTTCGGTAAAACAGTTTTTTGTTGATTTCGGTTCGGTTAACTATTCAATTATTGCTCACCTTTAGACACTGTTAATCTGTAACATATCAATTTTTTAATTAAAAAAACTATAGTAATGAGGGATTAAAGAGAATAAAATATTGTTAAAGATGAGGGTAGTTAAAGATGAGGGATTAAAGTCTAATCTAGATGAGAGGGTAGTTAGTTTTTATAAGGAGATAAAGTGTAACTACTAACTAATTATCTATAGCATTGTTAAAGATGAGGGATTAAAGTCTAATCTAGATGAGAGGAATCAATTAACGTTATTTAATTACCTGACATTCTGTAGTTATTCAACATTCTAGGATAATGACTAAGTACGTTGAACTTTAATCACTTGTACACTAAGAAATTATCTACTTGTACCTTTTAATCCACACGTCAATACTGACCAAAACAACTATCGAAATGTTGGCCAAAATGAGTAAGTCGTCACGGTACTTTTAGATTTTTTTAGAACATTATAGTTTATAAGATTTGGCAAGAATATGACAAAGAATTATAAGTTTGTTGTGGAGGTGAAAAATGTAACTAATTACTTATAATTATGTTAAAACTTAGGGATTTAAGTGTAACAAGATGGGGGACTAAAATATAATTATTATTTAAAACATCAATTTACCCTTATTGTAGAGGCTTATTTATAAATTAAGAGAGAAAAAGTTTTTATTTTTTTTATCTTAAAATGTCCGTTTCTCATGCATTATAACATAGATAACACGGTTATGTTATAAGTTGATGGACTAGGTTAGTGGCACCGTTCAAACCGTTAGCAGACACGTATGTGAACATGAAATTTGTCTGTATCAACTAGTGACGACGACTTGATAGTATTCAAAACAGAAGTTTTCATCATTTCAAACGGGAAGATGATTAAATCTATAAAAATCCAACAACCAGACAAATATATTTCTGCCACATTCTTCTTGGATGCTTCAGATTTTGATTTAGTAACCTTTATGCCTATAACAAGCACAATTTAATGTTTTTTATATATATCTAGAGTGTTTAGTTTTGCTATTTTTGTTATTTACAGCTATAAAAATTGCGTTATCAATAAAAAGATTGTATTTTGTCAAGATCTTAATTTTGAATTATAAATATTTCTTTCTTGATATATGAAAACTTACCGAGTTTTCATAAAATCTTTATTTGCCACGATTTTGATCCCGTAAAAAAAATCGAAAACTTTGCATAAAAAAAAGATGTGCTAACAAATTTAAATGTTTGAAGTCTTAATCGAAGACCAACAATACCCAAGACCTAAATCACTAGGCCTTAGGGTATATATGTGCTACATGCCGGTCTACAACCCCACACGTGGGGTGTGGTGTTTCTACAACTCCGCAATGACCTTTGTTCTTCGTTACGTAGTGACACTTCAACCAAGCATAAGGAAAGCGTGTGGCGTCACATCAGACAATCCTCCATGTCACATCGAACACCAGTAGATTGCATGGCACCTCCGTGAAGAGTATACTACCAAACGACTTAATAGCCTTTAGAAGTTTGAAGATGTCGAGTGATTGGTTACCGCTTTGCATCTTGGTTCATTTTGTTTCCGCCTAACAAATCTTGGAGTTTTGGTGTCATTTTGCTTTAGAATAGAAAGTTGACGATGATGAACCCATTAAGGAGGGATGGGGCTTATAGTCGTACACAAGTTTACAACACGAGTTGGAGGGGTTGGGCGGGAACCCCGCTGCAATTGCCTTCATCTAGCTAGATGGAATCATTTATGGGTTCGTGATCCAACCCTAGATGACACGAAATGAAGGAGAATGCGGGTGTTGATTTTCTTGGGAAGCATAAGGGTTCAAGTGATGGAGCTATAACACCATCACATGTGGTATTGGTTCGTTTGGGTTCACACGAGTTAGGATGAGGTAACACACGATAATTAGTGGTGATAAGGGTTAATAAGGTGGGTGAGCAATTACGGAATTGTTAACTGAAACCGAACCAAAAGCTGACGAAACTGAACCGAAGTTAACCGAATTAACTGAAAATCGGTTATTGGTAATCAGGGCCGGCCCTGTAAATTCGTGTACCCTGTTCGAGCTCGAAAAAACGTGCCCTTACGCTTTAACGAAATTGGGTATTGGGCTCACTAAACGTCTAAACCTAATGTCAATGGGCTAGTAACTAATCTAAACCATAAGAATAGTTTTGTAAGTGGGCCTATGTTGGTTTTTGTATGGGTATACCCTATTAAAATATATTTTACATATACATATCGAGTTTTTTCATAAAATAAAGTGCCCTTCGAAATATCGGACCCTGATCGGTGGTCCTCTCCACCCACCCCAGGGCCGGCCATGTTGGTTATTTTTTGTACCCTCAATTAACCTAACCTAACTAGACACATTTTATTTTTATATATCTAGCTTTTATACATTCATTTCATGTATTTCATATTTTATACGTACATTTCATGTATTTATACTTCCGTTTCATTTATTTATACATCTGTTTAATGTACTTATATCTCCATTACATATATTTTCAAGCAAAAATTTTAGCCTAAGTTTGGTTTCGGTTATTAACCGAAAATAACCAAACCGAACCAAAAACCAAAAAAAAAACCCGAATAGATCAACCAAAAACCGAATGATTAACAAAATAAATAAACCGATGACTTCGTTTTCGGTTAATGCTAATAACCGAACTGACCCGTTACAAACCATGCACACCCCTATCACAAAGGTTGGGCTTTGAACGCCCCGTCCCCCTAAGAGTCTTACATTTATACTTCATAGACTAATACGTTTTTAACTTGTGACCTATTATTGTGCTGTATTTTATTTTTATTTATTTAATGTGTATAAGTTGTATTGTTATATCGTTATCGTATTTGTGCTTTAAACCTTTTTTCACATGAATTGTTATTGTTATGAAAACCTTTTTATCACATGAATTATTATGAAATAAGAATTTCACATTTTTTTTGAACGGCAAATTTGGATCACTGACGGACCACTGGAGTATCATCATGCCATCAGCAGAACCACCCGATCATATCCATCTCCACTAGGAGATATAATGCCTATACGACGGACCATTGGAGTATCATCATGCCATCAGCAGAACCACCCGATCATATCCATCTCCACTAGGCAATATAATGTCTATACACCAATTCAGGAGGAAACCCAATAAATATGGGAAAACCCCCTTTGTGAGAATCGAACCCAGGATCTATTGGTCCCAAAACCTTATCCCACCCCCAATATGCCACTAGGCTATAATGCCATGGGTAATTTTGAGTAATTTTAGTAAGATTTTTATCCCGATGCGATGAGTAAACTACAAGTAATATATTGATATTTATAACGTTGCTTTAATTGCAATGAAAACAATAATGTTACATCATTGATATAAAAACATGAAGCACGTTCTAAAAATTGCCTTTAAAATCCAAGTGGCCCGACCAGATCGCAGAGAGAATCTGCATTTCCATTCGATATATGAAATGAAAATTTTAATTAATAAAATTGGAAATAAAAAACATTAATAAAAAAACATTGTAAATTAAATATCTTTCTAAAATAGTAAAATGTAAATGAACAAAAAAACGAGTTAAAAAAGGCTTAATTTTTTTACATGAAAGATATTTATTATTATTATCAATCATTTCAATCCAAAATTGAAAATGAAAATTTAATTTACATAAAACTATATAGCTAGTAGATTTTATTTAAAAAAATACTGGTGTAACAAGTAGATTTCATGTTAAATAAGAAATTTAATAAAAATATGAAAAAAAAATAGAGTTTATGTTAATTAAAAGATATAATAAAATAATGAAAATAAAAAAATAAATAGATTTTGTAAAATTGATTTAAACTTAAATAAAATTAGGTGTTAGTACCCAAATGTGTTACATTGATAAACTTAAAAAAATGCAAGGGTATTTTAGTCATTAATTAACTAATTTTGGTGTTAGTACCCAAAGGTGTTACAAAATTGAAACCATAGAACCTAAACCTGTTAAAAAAATAAGTTAGTACCCTAAGGCCAGTGGCGGAACTAGACCTTCAACTCAGGGGTATCCCAAATTTTTTTAGGGGTGTCCTCGTACTTGTTCAGTGGTGTCCTATGTATAAAAATCGGAAAAAAGATTTTTTTACACTACTCGTAAAAACTTGAGCCGTAGCCCGGGCTACGCCCGTTTACACTACAGGTCCGCCCATGCCTAAGGCGAAATTATGTATAAACCACAGGACTCATTTGTGTAATTAACTCTAACTAAAAACTTAATTTTCTAAAAAGGGTATTTGGCCTAGCGCTATCTGTGTATGTAAATCTGATGTTTGTCCCTAAGATCACTTGGAGTGGGCGTGATATATTGGCGTGGAAGGCTTTCCACGCCGGGTACACCGACCCGCGTATGGCGTGGAAGGTGACGTGGTGATGGAGGCGGGTGAATTTTCACCGGCGTGGGGAGGGGGCATTTGGGTGGTGAGGTGATGGCTTTTCATTGGTTGGTGGATTTTGAGTTCTTCCCGCCTAAAAGTCCCATTTAGCCGCGGGAAGAAGAAGTTTTTTGTCTTCGAGTCCCTGCACAAAATCTGTGCATACTCACTGATGTTCATCCATCGTTCGTAAACGATAATCGATCCCCGACAAACCCGACCCATGAAGACTCGTTGAAGATGCATGTTTTATTTCCAACTGCATGTTTCCCCTTCTTGCACATTTTCCTTGTTTCATGCACGTATGTAGAAGCATTAGTTCCCAGTTCCCACTAATTAGGCTCGCATGACTTCCCTTTATTTATACTAGTTTTTTTGTCGTCGCGCGCTGCGGCGAAGCCGATGAAATGATAATGTAAAACAAACATGATTTGAAAATAAAGCATTTTGTTTAGAAAGCTAAACCCATTAGAACGGTTTAGTTTATCATCGTACTGTTTTATGATATCAAATAAATACTTTATTATAAGTACAATTTCGTTTTCAACAAAACTTATAACGGAATGTCCGGGAAAAAATCAATCATAACTACGTACTTAAGTTTTAAGAAAAAATTATAAACGTATACCATTAAAAAGAATCAAATTAATCGATAATATATGTTCTAAAAAAGAAAAGAGAATTATTAAAAAAACGATATAGAAAATATATGGTTTTAAAAAAGGAAAAATAATTAGAAATATGTTATTAAAAATAAAAAAATAATAAAAAGCTATATATTATTATAAAATTAAAATTACTATTCATCATCCTTCACTAACAATATATATATAATATATATATAATTGTATGTTTGCATTCGAACAGAGAAAAATTGCAGCAAAGTTTGTTTATTTACATTAATTTCATTATTTGTATTTAATTGATTTGGAGACTGTCGACTATATCACTTTGGTTCTTAAATAATGGTATGGAGGTGTCTTACTTGACAAAACCTGAACCATCTAAAGTTTCCGTTTAGATCTCTATTCTTGACTCTTCTCAATGGTCGGGTAGGGTGTTGGCGGAAGTCTCTGCTAACGATAGACCAAGTGCTATCGTAATAATGTGGTCATTGGACATAATGGGATGGCAAATTTTGCATAATCTTTATTCAGCACAAAAAAGGTTACAGGTAAAAAAAGGTTGATATACAAACACGTTGGCTGAAGATAAATGTTGAATGATGTAAGTTTTTATTGTAAGAACAATTTATTTGATATTTAGGTCAAGTTACTTTTACCAAAGTACACATAATCTAGATATATTCCAACATTGAGTTAAACAAAAGCAAGAGTAGGACAATGTTAATCAATGCAAACAGAGCCGTCCCTGAAAACTTTTGAAAAAATTTAGGCCTCGGGCGACGAAAAGAATTGGGCCCAAATTATGGTTAAGGGTAAATGAATTACAAAAATAAAAACTTAGTGATGGAGCAAATACTCGAACTTTAGACCTTTAAATTATTTTGAGATGGTTTTTGCCACTACACAACCAATATTTCTTTTTTCATAACAAACGGATAAATATACTAAATATATAATTTAATAAATATATACAAACTTATAAAGACTTTTCGGGCCCTTTGAAATTTTTGGCCTCGGGCGTCGGCACGGGTTTGCCGGGCCCAGAGCCGGCCCTGAATGCAAATGCTTCGGCCGAACCATGTTAGATGTGAAGTGGATCAGCTGGTTATGGGCTGTTGCTGGGTCGTTTATTTGGGTCAGTTCAATAAAGGGCTTTTTGGTCCAGGTCATGTTTAAGTAGGTCACATCTGCATAGGGTGATGAAGTCATGCACGATTTAGTATGGAGTAGTGCGTCATGTTTCCTAGTTTGTAGGAAGTAGTTGAGTCATGGAGATATGGAGTCAGTTGTTTATTTTGTTTCTTTGGTTGTAAGGCTAGATATAGCCCCTTTCGTTTGGTATAATATTATCAGAAAATTGTGTGAGATACTTGATATCATCTTGTTCTTTACAAGTGGTATCAGAGCATGGGAGTATTGTGAGAGAAAGAAAATAGCATCATGGAAGATGAACATGCTACTTTCCGAGTGCCTAGTGTTCCAAGATTCGATGGCGACTACAATCATTGGTGTATGGTGATGGAGACGCTCCTACGGTCCAAAGAATTCTGGGATGTGATTGAGCAAGGGTTTCAGGAGCCTCAAGCCGGAGAGCAACTTACGCCCACGCGGAGAACAAACCTAGAAAGGATGAAACTCAAAGATTTGAAGGCCATAAATTATCTCTATCCGTCCATAGACAAACAAATTCTGAAGACCATTGCCAAGAAGGATTCGGCCATGACCCAGACCGGCTCAACCTCCGGTTCTCGGTGCGACCGGTCCAGATCTGAAAACACTGGTATAAACAGAATGAAGAAAAATAGGCACTAATCCACCCATATATTATATTTATTCTGTTTATATAATATAATACAATGCTAATAATTGTCATTATTGGTTAACTAACCTTCGAGTTATAGCTTATAACCATTTCATATTGGTAACGATCACTATTTGGTCTTCACAGTGGCTTAGGGCCTAAAAAATACAGGCCTCCAATTCTTAAAAAAATAAACTTTTATATAGTATATATATGTATTAGTGTATTGGGCCCAAATGAACTAAACGAAAACTATATTTTTGGCAAGGCTCAACTAAAAACAAGAGTAAAATGTCTGGATAGTCCTTGTGGTTTGTCAAAATTTCACTTATACTCCCCAACTTTTAAAAATTACATTGTTACTCCTTGTGGTTTGATAACTTGTTATTCGGATAGTCCCTGAAATGGATTATGGTTAGTTTTATAAGTTAAGTGCGTGTCAAATGATAAAATTGCCCTTTATATTAAAAAAACATTAAAAGAAATAAAAAAATTGTGACGTCTATTTAATTTTTTAATATTAAAAAAGTGGGACCCACCATCTAAACCCCTTCTCTCTTCTTTCTCTCTGAAGTCTGAACACAACACCGTTACACCACCACTCACCCTCCACCACAACCACCGTCGTGCCCCGTGCGCCGGATCCTTCACCACAAACACCATCCTCGCTGGATCTTCACCGGAGACTGGATGTGTCGTCATGCATTTCACGCTATCTCTGATCCGAGATGAATCCACAAAACAAGAGTTGATCTACTGACATCGAGTGTGCCAGAACAAACCTTGAGATGACCTCGTTGGCCCTATGGTGGTTTCGATAAGGTCTATAATCTAGATTTTATGGTGGGTTTCAATCAGTTGTAGGTTTCGATCGTAGTCCGGACCTTCAACCAAAACCAACCTCCACCACCATCTCGCTGGCAACCGACAACCAAATCTGAAATAACTTTCACGATCTCGTCACCTAGTAGAAAACATGGTGTTTTTGGTCGGTTGGTGCGGCTGAAGACATAGGTAGCTGCTGTAATAAGTGGCTGCAGGCGGCACGACTTTGAGAGTGATAAACAATGTGGATGTCTGTGAAAGCCGCCATCAAAGCCTCTTGATTTCTCCCCCTAATTTCCTTTGAACCAATCATCATCATGGTCATCGTCTTTAGCGTTTCAAATCGAACCATTACCAATGTTGAAAGTCATCTTCAAATGGGTTCAAAATGCCATTTGGTTACGATGTTTGGACCTAATTTTATAATGTCTCCGTTGGATTTTGATTTACCATTTGGATTCTGATTAATGGTTAAGTATTGTTAGTAGTTTTTTTTTTGGGGGGTTTTGATGATAACATTGCTAGTAGTTTTTTTGTTTGGGTTTTTGATTGGCCGGGTCACATCTAAGGAGGAAGAAGGGAAGGGGTGGGGTTGGGGTTGGGGTTGGGGTTGGGGTGTTTATATTTAAATAAAGCTGGGGCCCACTTCAACACTTATATAATTAGTAGTATTATGTTTTTTTTTATATATTAGGGGTAGTTTAGTAATCTCATACTCAGTTAACACCAAAAACTAAGGCCCATCCATGATATGGACTATCCGACTAACAAGTTATCAAACCACAGGGAGCAACAATGTAATTTTTTTAAAGTTGAGGACTAAAGGTGAAATTTTGACAAATCACATGGACAATCCGGGCATTTATATATACTCTAATTTGTAACACCTCTAGGCATTAGGTGTTTGTAACTCTTGCATTAGTTGTGGTATATGCTTTGTTAACTTGTAACTACTGTTATTTGGGTTGTAAACATATAGGCTCCTGGAGAATCATTTCAACCCACACCGCCCCCATCTCCTCCCTCTCCTCTCACCACCCATTGAAACCTCCATCGCCTCCATGACGCTTTATCACTCACTGGTTCAAAACCATAACCAGAAACGGTAAATCGCCGGACCGAATGGAACCATGTCCTCTCGCCGTCGATTGCATCGGAATACGACGTCGCCGACGAATCCTGGAAACTATCCAAGTGTCAGAAACCCTCGCCGGAAAAATTGATGGTCCGACTCGACATTTCCTCACCGGATTACCGCACTCTGTTTGTCTTTTTCTCAGAAGTTCTCGGCCTATTCTTTGTTCTACTGAAGGTGAGGTCATCTTTGGTCGAATGATTGAATGATTAGGGTTTCGATGTTGTGGGTTTGTCTTTGCATCTAGCGTTTAAGTCGACTTGGGCTTTTCACGGCTGTTTTTCGGTGGTTGTTTTGCGATTTGCTTTTGTGTGCTTTGAATGTGTTGTGTGTTTGTTTATGACCAAAAATCGGTTGGTTCTTTGTTAACCTACTTCTGCTTGAAAGGGAGAGGAAGTCGGCCACCCCAACCCGACGAAGGGGTGATAGCGGCGGCTTATGGCCGAGGTCTTTATTTCGACAACCAGATTGCCAGCGATGGCGGCTAGGGTTCCAGTTTAGGGGTTTTGAAACCAGATCAACGCTGCTTATTATGGTTCACCACGAATTCAACTCACCAATTAGATATGAATTTTACCCTCTTTTGTTAGTCATTGTGGTCTATTCTGTTGTCTGGCATATCTTTTGTTATTGAAAGCAAGTCTAGGTTTGCTGAAAAATAGGGTTACATAGTTTAATTTGGTGATTTATAGAAGCATTTGTAGTGAAATTTGAGTAAAATTAGGAACAAATCTATGTTTCAAACTCTCAATAAAAGGGTACTACTCATATCTGTCCATAATTTAAACTTAAAGAGTAGACGAACAAATCTTGTGGGTTAATGAAATGCGATATGAGTTGCAGGAGATTTATGGAATTGGTAATTCAGTTGGAAATCATCCTGGTAAAGAATGTCTTATATGTTTATCAGAACCTCGGGGTATCCTTTGTATAAAACAAAAAAAGGGAAAAAATACACTACGAATACGGGGTTGAGCCGTAGCCCGTGCTACCCTTCTTAATACATTAGCTCCGCCCCTAGATCTGTTTGGTTATGATGAGTTAGGCATGAGTAATGGCAAGTTGTTTTTACTGTTTTTCCATTTTTTGTAGGACTAAATGCGAGAGATGCGTAAACGTCTTTGTTTGTTGATACAGGATCAAAAGATTGGTCTTCTGGTGCAGCCGCTGTGGTAAGGAAGGCGGGTGGAGCAATCACGCTGGAGGAGATAAAGGTGGACCCCCAAAAGTGTCACAAGTTAGGATCAAGATGTGTCTATTAAACATTTTCAGACAGGTAACCGACACGTGTCAAAACTTTTCATAATTTAGGTATAATTTGGGTCATTGGGGCAATCTTGATACATGTGGTTTATTTTGATTGGAAGTAATTATGTGTAACGATCATATTAATAAATTAAAAAGAAGGTAAATTGACCATCTGGATAATATATTAGTCAAAATGTCACATTTGAGTCATCTTACAGGAGAAGAAGTTTCTTTTGGAAAGAAATGGGCCTCATGTTGCAAAAGTATCTGTTTTTGAGGTTTGTTTCAACTTCCAAATAGTTTTATCATATTAACTTTATTTGTATGCTTGTAGGACCATATTTTATATCACTATTCTTTAATATGAATTTATATCCTTCTTTCGACCAATAGACTGTCAAAGAACCATCTAATTGGGTATTGTGAGGTAGATCTGTTTGATTTTCTTAGCCGGGTAAGTTTTAAAAAAAAAGAACTATATATAATTTATATATGATTATATATTTGATGGAATATAAAACAACAAGGTTTTATGTTTTATAGGATTCAGATTCTGGCATTGAAGTTAAGTTATAGGATCCAATGGTGAAGTTGGCAACATATATCTTTCATGTTCTATCGAGGTGCATTACAGTATCATATTTTCATTTGGTCCATCGTTGATTAACGCAACGTAAATTTATTTTTTTTGGTTTGCAGGACCCTACTGAAACAGGGAAAAGCTTTGCAAGGCGCATTTTGTTGATTGTTGTATGTCTGAGATCATCCTCCATTTTTTTTGCTAAATTAAACTCTTGTTTTGTAGCTCAAACATCAAGATTCTTTCAGGCATATAAGCTATTGGCAAAGTGAAAAAGTATGTAGAAGGTCAATGACATTTGATTTGTAGCTCAAAGTAGATGGAAGAACATGTTCAAATCAAGAAGTTATTATCAGCGGATGATGACCTGAACAAGCTTTATAAAAGTACGTTGAAGGTCAATGGCGTTTGTATTGTCATACATATTTCATGGTTAATGTAACGCCCCGCGTTTTCATGACTTTCCTAATTTAGAAATCGAGTTTTAAAAATCTATTTTAGAAGCTTGCCTCTTGCAAAATTATAATCCGTCGTATCGTCGGAAATCTTTTATCTCTATTTTAATTCATTATGAAAAATGGGTATTTATTCATGGTTTAATTGATTAAATTAAGTAGTTTTACTATTTAAAAGTTTATTTCTATAATAATCTAGTTAGTCTCGTTAAATTGTAAAGCTATTATTATAAACTAACTTAGTTAGTTAAATTGTAAAGTTAGTTTCTTGTTTAAAAAAAAGGTAACATAAGTTTAATTAAAGTCAAGGGGTGTTTGAATAAATTGCTGAATTTTTAAAAACTCTCGTTAAATCAAACTTAACCCAACTCACTAACTAAACCCTACCTATTTAAAAGTTGAAAACCCTAATACCCATTCTGGTATTACAGCCGCTTACCCCCTTGTCCCCTTCACCTCTCTTTGTCTGCACATTTACACCTACAAAACACAGAGATTCGTTCATCCACTTTGTAATTCAAACATACACCACCAGACATCCCTTCCCTCCATCTGTTTCAGTCCGGTGACCGGAATGGATCCGGCGGCGGTCGACTGTTCGTGTCTCGTCAAACACCACACCACCACAACATCCCCTCCCCCTCAATTAACGGACGACCACCACCACCGTCTGGTGGTGGCGTACAGTGACGCGGGGACGGGACAGAGCGGAGAGAGAGAGAGTGAGGAGAGAGAAAGAAGAAGCTCGAGCGGTTACCGGTGGTCCGACGCGACGCCAGCAGGTGACCGACAAAGAATCAGCGGTCTTTGCTTTTGACCGACGGGTTTCTGTCGGAAGTCCGGCGACGGTCGTGGAGCAGTGATGGTGCTGATGTGCAAGCTTCAGGTAAGTAGTTCTAGTTGCGGGTCATGGTTCGAGATTTGATCCTGAGTTGGTTTTTGGTTCGAGTTTCAAGTGATTTTCGAGATTAGTCGGTTCAAATTCGGGTCGTCGTCAACAGTGGAGGTGGCGATGTTATTCAGTCAGTTTGGTTTTGCTTCGTGATGATTCAAAGTCGGATTGTTCGGTTCAGCTATGGCTCCGCAGTTTTCGTACTCGGGTTTTGCGGGTCAAGTCTCGGTGCAGTTTCGTTTCGGCTCGGGTCAGATTCGGTTCAGTTTCCGTCCGTTCGGTATACCTCATCCTCACTGATACATTTGGGTTCTTATCACTTTGTTTTATAGCTATAATGAAACATGAAAGGAATTTGCAAAAATAAAAGAAAAAAAAACATAACAGTACGTATGGTTTGTTTTGCAACTAAGAAGATGACACAATGCTATTTTGTTATTATAAAACCAAACCAATTACTAGTAGTCTAGGTTTATTATAAAGAAGACAATGGCATCCTTTCCAAATATCTTCTTTTATTGATTTCTACTGTTTTCATCAAATAAAGTTAATATCAAAATATTTTGTTTACAAGCTAACCACAACCCCACAATATCATTCTTGTTCTAATAAATTTTACACATGACCATTTATGTAAATCGGAGATCTAGTAAATCTTTAGTTATGGAAATGGTTATAGTCAATGGGGAAGAAGTTGATTCGAACCGGGTACCTTGCGGGTTTTGTGTATTTGTTTTTAGTCTCGTTATTTATATTCCTTTTTTATTTAACTTAAATAATTAACATTTTACTTTTTATACTTTTTTTTAAACTTAAATAAAACCCTTAAATTCTCTAAATAACCAACAATTTAGTGTGTTCTTTTTTTTTAACTCTCACGGTTATTAGTGGGATAAATTCTATTAACTAAACCCTTAAAATGTAAACTATAAATATGAGGGATATTATCTCACCTATAAATATTAATAATGAATTCGTTCTGTATTATTCTTCATATCTAGGATAATCACCCTCATTCGTTCTCTTGGAATTCCGTTCATTCATGCACCATCGTTTGCCCTTATAGGGTAACCTCGGTGTTCCATCCTCCTAATCTCTTACACTCGTCAACAATTGGATAATCGGAAGACTTAGCAATTATGTGAGTATACTCGAACCCATTTTTACTTTTAACACTTTGGGTGCAACATGTATTCTATATTAAACGCACATGAAACTTGAAACTTATTTGAAACTTACTCTATCCATTTAAACATGAAACATGAAACTTGTGAATCTTGAGACTATTTTGTGCTATGTGAACGTTTAATTCTTGTGTGTAGTTCCGCCTTAACAATAGTAGCGCTATAGGAGTAATGCACCTCCCCGTTAGTCTTTGGGGTATTGTTAGGAGGAGACATATCAACCTCCCGTGAAACTTTGGGTTAGGTACTTTAACGCATTGGGAAACTTGGGCTATCACTTGGACTACGTAAACTAGCATGGTTGAAACTATTTTATTATGTTCATGTTGGATAAGAGTTTTATTCTAATATGCTATGTAAACAAACTTGTATACTCACTCTTTGCTTTTGCATTGAACTCTATTTTAATACATGTTGCAGGTTGATTATTGAAGTATGGAGGAATGATGAAACAAGTTAGGGTGGACTAGATACACACCTAGATTAATCTATCATTTTGGTTGTTATGTTATGTTATGAAACAAAGTTGTTATTTCCTTTTGAATTATGTATGACATTTAGTTTTGAAATGAAATTTGAATTTAATTAAATATTGACACATAGTGTTATGACGTCTCTAGCAATCTATACACACTTCGTCTCATCCCGATGTTTCCGCCATCGGTTGGGGTGTGACAGATTGGTATCAGAGCCATAACTATAGGGAATTAGGAAAAGTAGGAATGCTTTAACCTAGTCTATAGTTTTAGAGCTTTATTCTCATGTTTTGCTTGAAACTACTTGCATGCTATCTTATTTGCCTTTATTTATTCTCTTTTCATCTTTCAAACCTATATGTCACTTATGTGTTAACACTTCACATGCTATACTTGTTTTATTACGTGTTAATACTTGTTCCGTTGTTCGATTCTTTATGTGTATTCTTAACATATTTCACCATGTGTTGGTACTTGTTTTATTGTCCTATCCTTTATGTACCGTTCTTGATGTGCATTCTTATGTGTTTACACTTGTTTTCGTATTCCTTTAACATACTCCCCTTTACTAAAGCATTTTACTCGATTTTTCTTAAAAACTCAAAAACCCTCGCATTGTACAAACAAGACGAGTTTACCAACATAGGCGTGAAACCCACAATTTGGTAAACAACTCTCATCCCGCTTGATTTTATTTTTGTTGCACGAAATTACACCATTAAGTTAGGAGTGAAATCCACATCTTAATGGAAATTTCAAATTTCAAATTTCAAATTTCAAATTCAATTTCTAGTGGACCCTCGTTAACGTGTTGAAATTAAATTTTGACCCAACGAGTACCAACCACACTAAGGGTACGAACTCATCAAGCTAGGGGTGAAACCCGCATCTAGTCGACTAGTCCCACTCCTTGATTTTACATAAATCTCGCCAAGTCTCGAATTTTCGATTGAATTGGGGCATGTAGTAACCGGAAGGGTGAATACCGTTAACCGACTTGTCGGCGAGAGTATACCACCTATTAGGCCAAAGCATGCCCTCAGATTCAAAAGACCTTTCGACCACTTTGGTTAGTCAACGTTCCGTTTTGGAACCATCCAAGTTTCTTTTTATCAGATGTACGCTTTATTATCTTCGATCTTTTATGATGAAACTCTTTCTTGTCAATTTTGAACCATTTTTAAGATTTCACTTTTGCGCATACATCATACGATTATACATCATTAGCATGCATAATTTCACTTAATTTTAATTACACTTTCGTAACGAGTGAAGACATATCATCGAGATAGGAGTGATTTCCTTACCTTGACGATTAACTTCGTTTCTTTTCTCATCTTACAACGACCTCACCAACGGATTTGGGGTGATTCCCTTACCTAGGTGATCGTTACCAATACTTTCTTTCATAGACTATATTACGTAAACACGATCATGTTTATACCTAAATCATTTATCATGTATTTCAAAATGCTTCATTTATTTAAACGTACCTCTTATTCTATAATCTATTTTCACATCACTCGCATACACAAAAAATTTTAAATGTTACCATAAACGTGTGTTCCTCGATTTCAAAAATTTCACGAAACACTACTTGTCAGCCTAATCGGTTTAATAAATCCGTTGCCCACAAATTCACCAATCAACGTAAACATTGAAACACGCTCCTCTCACGCCATTAAACTAGAGATTGTTATTCTCAATTGAGAATCAAATCAACTTTTTCGCACACACCTATAAAATATTACCAATATTATTTAATCATCTACTAAAATTCCTTTTCAAAACCAATGAAACATTTTTCAACAATCACTAAGTTCATGTACCAAATTCCTTTTTTTAAGGATCAATTTTTTTTTACAAGAAGCTGTAAGTTTCAAAATTTTCTAACGCAAAGTCACTTAAAACGATGCAAACTTATTAATCTTTAGATTTTTTTTTTCAAAACCCTACTCGCTACAACAATTAAATTCAAAACATGTGGGTAAGGAAACTTCGTAGGAACCGACAAATTTTCAACCATATCAATTCTTTTTAAAACCACAGTGGCACTTCCATTCGTTTACAACGTACAACTCACATAACCAATAGATGTTTTTACACTCTCTTTACATTTACAGCCAAGATTCTATATTTCATGTCAACTTAATATATTTAATTAAACTTCACGTTTGGCTCAAACAACTATACATGCATATCATCTTATGTGTTTTAGCTTATATCTTCTGACCATATCACGTATACTACTCATTTTTGTTTTCTTTCATACTCAAAACTTTTAATCTTTTACACGCATAAACTCGTGCATTTCGATTTATACTGTAAGTAAAATCATTATTTCCTGCATCCATACTTATACATTCTATGCCTTTACTTATGTTCACACTTACACATTTATGTTATACTCATGAATCAAAATTCATACGTTTTACGTTTATACACACACTCACAATTATACATTTACGTTGTCCTTACATTCATGTCTATGCTACATTCGTATTCATATTCATACAAGTTATGTTTTCATTTGCACTTTTACAACTTTGTTACACTTATACTCATACACATGTATTTTATTCATACTTAAACATTCATGTTTTACACTTAATTTTCACATTTACATCCATACTCAAGCATCTTGTGTTTATACTCATATTTATACTCGTATTCACACTCGTACTCGCATTTATACTCTCATTTATACGATTTATGTTATACTCGTACTCGCATTTATACTCCCGTTTATACGATTTTCGTTACATTCGTACTCGCATTTATACTCACGTTTATAAGATTTTTGTTATGCCCGTACTTTTGTTTGTACTCTCATTTATACGAATTGTGTCTATACTCACGTCATTCGTTTGTGCTCACATTTATGCTCATTTTTAATACACGTTATGCTTATACTTTTACTCATACTCCTGGCATGCGTTTTGTGTTTATGCTTACGTGCATGTTCAAATTTAAACTTATACTATGCTCATGCTTTTTACTCAAAATTTTATACATTCGCACATGTACACGAGCGAAACCCGAAGGATTCGCTTACGTTGGACTTATACTATTTGGAACGTAAACATGCTTATATGCTACATTTCTCTACTCACGCATTTTTGTTTTCAAAATTTATGTATACCTTGAGTTATACGTAACTAGTACAAGCTATGCGGATCATGCGACGGTCAATATAATCGCGGGTGCACACGGGATTATAGTGATGGGCGTATGAGAAACCATAGAGTGTACTACTGTGTATGGTAAGACACGAGATGTAACATGACACCGAATACGAAACGGACGTAACGTGGTCAAAACATGGTGGATACGCCGTTGGTACTTCCTATATATAAGTGTTTTCACTATGTTACCAAACATTCGTAAAACGTGCCGTGAGAAATTCAGTGTTTTGTAGACCTTTTGGACCTAATACAAACTTTAAACAACTCACAAGCGCATTATATCTGATTATCTACGACGAGACCTCATTAGTAACATGCTACTTTCGTCTATCCGTTACTCATGCTATTCTTATACTCATAATCTTTTATTAGATCAATCGTTTACCCTTATACCTCGATTATTCTTTGTTGTCACAAACTCCAAAGCCTCAATTTTAAACAATCCTCTTCTGTTTGCCAAAACCCTTTCAAGTCTTCCTTCTGAATAAATTTCGGGACGAAATTTCCTAAAGGAGGGGAGACTGTAACGCCCCGCGTTTTCATGACTTTCCTAATTTAGAAATCGAGTTTTAAAAATCTATTTTAGAAGCTTGCCTCTTGCAAAATTATAATCCGTCGTATCGTCGGAAATCTTTTATCTCTATTTTAATTCATTATGAAAAATGGGTATTTATTCATGGTTTAATTGATTAAATTAAGTAGTTTTACTATTTAAAAGTTTATTTCTATAATAATCTAGTTAGTCTCGTTAAATTGTAAAGCTATTATTATAAACTAACTTAGTTAGTTAAATTGTAAAGTTAGTTTCTTGTTTAAAAAAAAAGGTAACATAAGTTTAATTAAAGTCAAGGGGTGTTTGAATAAATTGCTGAATTTTTAAAAACTCTCGTTAAATCAAACTTAACCCAACTCACAAACTAAACCCTACCTATTTAAAAGTTGAAAACCCTAATACCCATTCTGGTATTACAGCCGCTTACCCCCTTGTCCCCTTCACCTCTCTTTGTCTGCACATTTACACCTACAAAACACAGAGATTCGTTCATCCACTTTGTAATTCAAACATACACCACCAGACATCCCTTCCCTCCATCTGTTTCAGTCCGGTGACCGGAATGGATCCGGCGGCGGTCGACTGTTCGTGTCTCGTCAAACACCACACCACCACAACACCCCTCCCCTTCAATTAACGGACGACCACCACCACCGTCTGGTGGTGGCGTACAGTGACGCGGGGACGGGACAGAACGGAGAGAGAGAGAGTGAGGAGAGAGAAAGAAGAAGCTCGAGCAGTTACCAGTGGTCCGACGCGACGCCAGCAGGTGACCGACAAAGAATCAGCGGTCTTTGCTTTTGACCGACGGGTTTCTGTCGGAAGTCCGGCGACGGTCGTGGAGCAGTGATGGTGCTGATGTGCAAGCTTCAGGTAAGTAGTTCTAGTTGCGGGTCATGGTTCGAGATTTGATCCTGAGTTGGTTTTTGGTTCGAGTTTCAAGTGATTTTCGAGATTAGTCGGTTCAAATTCGGGTCGTCGTCAACAGTGGAGGTGGCGATGTTATTCAGTCAGTTTGGTTTTGCTTCGTGATGATTCAAAGTCGGATTGTTCGGTTCAGCTATGGCTCCGCAGTTTTCGTACTCGGGTTTTGCGGGTCAAGTCTCGGTGCAGTTTCGTTTCGGCTCGGGTCAGATTCGGTTCAGTTTCCGTCCGTTCGGTATACCTCATCCTCACTGATACATTTGGGTTCTTATCACTTTGTTTTATAGCTATAATGAAACATGAAAGGAATTTGCAAAAATAAAAGAAAAAAAAACATAACAGTACGTATGGTTTGTTTTGCAACTAAGAAGATGACACAATGCTATTTTGTTATTATAAAACCAAACCAATTACTAGTAGTCTAGGTTTATTATAAAGAAGACAATGGCATCCTTTCCAAATATCTTCTTTTATTGATTTCTACTGTTTTCATCAAATAAAGTTAATATCAAAATATTTTGTTTACAAGCTAACCACAACCCCACAATATCATTCTTGTTCTAATAAATTTTACACATGACCATTTATGTAAATCGGAGATCTAGTAAATCTTTAGTTATGGAAATGGTTATAGTCAATGGGGAAGAAGTTGATTCGAACCGGGTACCTTGCGGGTTTTGTGTATTTGTTTTTAGTCTCGTTATTTATATTCCTTTTTTATTTAACTTAAATAATTAACATTTTACTTTTTATACTTTTTTTTAAACTTAAATAAAACCCTTAAATTCTCTAAATAACCAACAATTTAGTGTGTTCTTTTTTTTAACTCTCACGGTTATTAGTGGGATAAATTCTATTAACTAAACCCTTAAATGTAAACTATAAATATGAGGGATATTATCTCACCTATAAATATTAATAATGAATTCGTTCTGTATTATTCTTCATATCTAGGATAACCACCCTCATTCGTTCTCTTGGAATTCCGTTCATTCATGCACCATCGTTTGCCCTTATAGGGTAACCTCGGTGTTCCATCCTCCTAATCTCTTACACTCGTCAACAATTGGATAATCGGAAGACTTAGCAATTATGTGAGTATACTCGAACCCATTTTTACTTTTAACACTTTGGATGCAACATGTATTCTATATTAAACGCACATGACACTTGAAACTTATTTGAAACTTACTCTATCCATTTAAACATGAAACATGAAACTTGTGAATCTTGAGACTATTTTGTGCTATGTGAACGTTTAATTCTTGTGTGTAGTTCCGCCTTAACAATAGTAGCGCTATAGGAGTAATGCACCTCCCCGTTAGTCTTTGGGGTATTGTTAGGAGGAGACATATCAACCTCCCGTGAAACTTTGGGTTAGGTACTTTAACGCATTGGGAAACTTGGGCTATCACTTGGACTACGTAAACTAGCATGGTTGAAACTATTTTATTATGTTCATGTTGGATAAGAGTTTTATTCTAATATGCTATGTAAACAAACTTGTATACTCGCTCTTTGCTTTTACATTGAACTCTATTTTAATACATGTTGCAGGTTGATTATTGAAGTATGGAGGAATGATGAAACAAGTTAGGGTGGACTAGATACACACCTAGATTAATCTATCATTTTGGTTGTTATGTTATGTTATGAAACAAAGTTGTTATTTCCTTTTGAATTATGTATGACATTTAGTTTTGAAATGAAATTTGAATTTAATTAAATATTGACACATAGTGTTATGACGTCTCTAGCAATCTATACACACTTCGTCTCATCCCGATGTTTCCGCCATCGGTTGGGGTGTGACAGTTAATGTTTATTGTTATTTAACCATCCCCGTCGCAATGTGGATGGGCTTATGTTTACCCTTTGTATACATTATATGTCTTAATTTGTAAGCCCCCGACCGCAACGTGGCGGGCGGGGTTCCATATTTTTATATAAATCTAGCCCCCTGCCGCAACGCGACGGGTTAGTTTTCTAGTTTTACTCTAAAAACAAATTTTAGAATTAAAAAAGGCCCAATTCCAACTCCAAGTAATATATAGCTCGTTTTTAATTTTGATCGCCATGGCCATTCTCACTAACTGTAACACCACGCGCGCTTAATGTCGCGAATTAAGGAGGAATTAGAAGGGGAATTAATGACATAACAAGGATAATCCAGGTTGCTTAACAATTATTTTTTATATTTATATTTATATTTATATATTGTGATTTACTCAATTACTATTACCCTAAATCCCTAATTAATGCTTCGAATCTTTGAATTTTGATATTGTGCTTGCGAATTTCCGATTGAGACTTGGAAGGCGGAAGATAAACCGATGTTTTCTTTATACCAATTCAAAAGGGCCTTAGCTTTATATTTCTCTTAGGGCCTCCAAAATTGTTGGACCGGCCATGGCGTGCTTGCAAATCGATGCAAGTTTACAATGACAAATCATATAAGAGTATTTATTTTCTTTTGTCTTCTCTTGAATCTTTGAAATTTGATTTATATTAGAACTAGATTAGTGACCCGTGTATTATACATGTTGAATAAATGTTTTTTTTTAAATATTGATGTAAATAACATGTCATATAGTTCTTAAAATCTATTGTGTAAATAAACTGATTGTTTCTTAAGAGTTCTAAAAGTTTTGCAATTATTTAAAGTTTTAAAATGAACTCAACACTTTATTATAAATGACTATATATATTATAGATTGTTAGAGTATTAACATAAACTATTTTGTTATAGGTTATTATTACTTGTATTTTTATTTATATTTTTACATTTTTGTTATAGATTATTATTATTATTATTTGTATTTTCACTTATATTTTTACATTAAAAGTCTAAAACGTTAGTAGAAGCTATGATTTATTTATGCTTATGTTAGTATAATTCAATTTTGTTAATCCCTACTAAAAAGCAAAGACATGATAAATATAAACGGAAAACAAAATAGTAAAAGATAAAAAAATAAAATTAATGGATTAAAATAATATGTTTTTTTATTTGAATCTTATTAATAAATATTATTTATATTTATTTATTTAGAGTAAAAGATATAAAGATAAATTTTATGGATTAAAATAATATATTTTTTAATTGAATCTTATTAACAGCTATTATCTACATCTATTTATTTAGGCGATAAAAAATAATTGAGATTACCTCATAGAGTGCAACGTGTCTCCTATATGATTTACTTTATTATATAGTATAGAAGATTAAATTGAAGAAAAATAGTTTGATGTAAAGTGATATGTGCTTAATCAAGAATTAAGAGAGTGGTGGCAATATGGAGATGTTTTGGACTTACTTTGATGGAGCAGCTTTTTATTACATTGAAATAACTAACGACTCACTTGTACAATAAATAAAACATGAAATAACTTGTATATTAACTTGACTCGAGAACACAAGGCCGGCCCCAGGAGTGAGCAACCGTACTCCTGGCAGAAGTCCATTTTCCCAGGGCACTAAAATTTCAACTATTACTGATATATACCAGAATTAATGTTTGTAGACTGACCCTCATTGCTAGGGTACTTGCACAAAAAAGAAGAGTAGAAACAAACTGTGGACAAATTTCCAACCGAAATTGTAGCAACGGTGGTGGCGTTTTTGGTTAGTAGGCTCAAAGAGAAGACACAGAGAGTAGATGGACACAGAGAGTAGGTGGGTATGTGGGTGAGTTTAATCTAATGTCTATGTTAATTTTTTTTAAACTAATATTTAATTACTCTTATTATTAGGTGGTTGCATTTAATTGGCAAAATCATTAGAGTAAGGTGTTGCTCCCCTTAAGGTCAAGGGTTTGATCCCGTCAAAGACGTATTTGCTTTAATTTAAATTGTTAAAAAAGTAGAAAAAAATGTGATGTGCTATAAAAAAAAGTAGGCACGGTTGATGTATGGTATGACTATAGTATCGACATTATATGTCATTTGTATTCTTGTGTTTGATTTAAGAGTTTGACAATCTTGTATATGAGCATAGGAATGGGATCAAATACAAACACTTAAGTTTGTAAGAACCATAAGAACCAATACATAATTGACAAGTGTCCATCAATAAAAAATTAGTTTAGGGGTAATTTAGACTTTTTGACCATATTTATTTATAACTAATTAAAAATAATTACAAAAAATATAATCAGCACAACACTATATAATTAGCACAACATCATTAATCGTTCTTCATTATCAGCACATCGTCCTCGAATCGTTCCCCATTATCAACATAAACGACATTAGCACAACATCTTCAATCGTTCTCCATTATCAGCACACCAGATGTGCTGATTATATCTACTTTTGGTGTTTGTTTGTATTATTTTGTAATTAACACATAATCAACACCTTATTAGCACAAATATAAAACACCTTTTGTTAACTTTTTTTAAAAAACACTTTTATAAATACAAAAAGGTATAGCAATATGGTACTCATATTAAAGATAAAAAAATACTTGATTTTATGGTATATATTTTTAAAAAAAATAATGAAGTATATAAAAGTTATTTTAGTTTAAAAAACCTTGGTGGAATTTGTATTTAATAGAAAATGGTCAAATGACTAGCAATTTTACAAAATTACCCCTAATTTGTTAGTAGTAATTTTTAATTATAAGAGTTTTATTTATAATCAATATCAACCCTTGATTTAAATTAACAATGGTTCAGATCTGTTCTTACGGTTCTTATAATTAGCACTGTTTGTACAGGATCTCAACCCTATGAGCATATGTGCAATTTTGTTCAGGCGTTCAACACACATGCCATCATATTTATCATCATAAAAATATCGTGAAATTTTTTATTTTTTCATCTGATTTGGTCATTTTTTTGTTCCAACTATATTCGATTTTTTTTTTATTTAGTTGGTTAAAGGCTTTGATTTAATAGTTTTGATCTATTCTAATTGTACTACATACCCTCATCCTTTTTTTGGTGTCAAAGACTGTAAAATGAGACCATATAAAATCCATGAACCAATAAAATGCATTACATACAGCCCACGAACAAAGACTTGAGCCCAAACAGCAACATAAGCCCAGTACAACATTATGCCCTACCCGTCAGTCATTTTGGCGCCAATATTCCCCGCCAAAAGTCTCCACACCCCTCATTTCCCCATATGCTCACCTCTCCACCCCTTATCCTCACCAGCCACCACCCTCCCACCTTTTGATAATTAAAAGATATTGGTTTAGAGGAAAATCAGGTTCAGTGTTACGTAAACTCCTGGCCGCCTCTCCCTCGACAACGTCTCTCAGATTCGAGGTTAGTTGTTTGCTTTAATCGTCTTGTTTGGTTTTAAGAGACCTGGCATATTGTATTGTTTCAGATTTATTCATTCGGTTCGATAAATCAGTGATATGAAATTAGAGATATTGAATTGATTCATATTTAATAGAAGATAGTAAATTAATGGAGATATTATTCATTGATACACATCTTGAAGCGATGATAAGTATTAAAACAACAACAGTAGGTTTGTTTAAATTCATAGTTAATGGAAGCTTAAAATATTGTTTTGATTCATATTTATTGTATTGATTCAATTAATTTACTAAAACAACAGTAGGTTATTTTCGTTTTTTTTGGTTGTTAATTTTCAGAAATTTGGTGCTAGTTTGTTGAATTTTTGGTGTTTGTTTGCTGAATTTTGGTGTTAGTTTGCTGAAATTTGGTGTTAGTAGTCTGAATTTTTGGTGTTAGTTTGCTGAATTTTGGTGCTAGTTTGCTGAACTTTGCTGAATTTTGGTTTTAGTTTGCTGAATTTTGGTGTTACTTTACTTAATTTTTGGTGTTACTTAGCTGAATTTTGGTGTTAGTTTGCTGATTTTTTTTATTGTTATTCATGCTTATTATTTCAGTAGCTTGCAGAAGTTAAAAAACAATCAGTCGAATCTAGACCTGTGTTGTTCATAAGATCTTACTGTATGTAAGATCTAGGGTTTTGGCTGGGGTTAATAATAAAGATTTGTCACCGCTTTGTCGCTACTTTTTGTGTTCAGTTTATGTTTGTTTTATAAGCTGTTGATACCATAGATTTCTACAGACTCCCGCCCAAACTCAACATGGCTGATACTCCTAGCCGCAGAACTCCTGGCCGCCGCAACACCCGTAGCCGCAGTACTCCTGACGCCGGTAATTCTCTATCTACTATGTGTTTAGCTGGCCTTCTTATTTTGGTTGAGTTAATAATAATAATTTTACTTACAGCAGCAGAAGCAGAAGCACCTTCATCACCTCTTGACTCAAGTCCAATCGGAAACACATTTTCCTCTCCAAACACCAATCGGAAGCGTGGTCGGACGCCTCAATCACATTCCCGCTTCGCCGCCTCCACACCTGACGCTTCTTCTCCAGGGCCGCCCTCATCTGAAGGTGGTGCAGAGCCTGATGCCCAACCCTCTATGTTTGTTTGGGGAACAAGCATCAGCGTCCAAGATGTGAACGCCGCTATCTTGATGTTTTTGAGGAACTTCCGTTGTTCTTCGCAGCAGCAGGATGAGGTGGAGGGGAAATACATGAAGGCTATCAATCATGCGATTGAGATGGGTGGGGAGTCTTTGGATGTGGATGCCAATGATGTCTTTGACTATGATAACGACCTCTATACCAAGATGGTTCGGTATCCCCTAGAAGTTCTTGCCATTTTTGATATTGTGCTCATGGATATGGTTAGTAGAATCAACCCCTTGTTTGAGAAGCATATACAGGCCAGGATTTTTAATCTCAAATCCTCTACTTCCATGAGGAATCTCAACCCATCTGGTTCGTTCCTTCCTTCGTTTTAACTTTATTATTAAACCTTTCTTTCTGTTGAGAACATTGAAGGTCTTTTTGCTTATTATTTAATTCATTACCAGATATTGAGAAGATGGTATCATTGAAGGGAATGGTCATTAGATGCAGTTCCATCATTCCTGAAATCAGGGAAGCAGTTTTCAGGTGTCTAGTTTGTGGCCATTTCTCAGATCCAATTGTCGTAGATAAAGGTAACCTTACGCCCAATGCACTCGTGTCATTCAGATAGTGTATAATTTTTTATATATTCTTAGGACGAATCAGTGAACCAACTATGTGTATGAAGGAAGAATGTAAAACAAAGAACTCAATGACATTAGTTCACAACAGATGCAGGTATGTATCTTGCAAGCACCATCAGTTTCAACCATATAAGTTGCTTAAAAATGTCTACATTTTGACACAACAGGTTTGCTGATAAACAAGTTGTAAGAGTCCAGGAGACACCTGATGAAATTCCTGAAGGGGGTACGCCTCATACGGTCAGCTTGCTCATGCATGACAAATTAGTCGATGCAGCAAAACCCGGTGACCGGGTTGAGGTAAGATTACACCCAACATGTTTGTTTTTTAGTTACTCTGCTTGACATCTGAATTATTGTTTTTGTTCAAAAGATCACAGGGATATACCGGGCCATGACTGTGAGAGTTGGCCAAACTCAAAGGACTGTCAAATCTTTATTCAAGGTAAATGTTCATTCATTATTTAACCTCTCGTGTTCAATATTGTTTCTATAATTTCTACGTTTTCATTTTCAGACTTACATCGATTGTCTTCACATAAAGAAGACAGACAAGTCAAGAATGGATCCAACTGAAACTGAACAGAGCCCTAGTCAAGATGATCAAGGAACACCAATGGATTACGAAGAACAGGCAATGATGTTAAACTTCTTATAAACTCAACTAGCTGATTCATGATTTACATATTGCTCAAATATCTATGTGTAACCGCAGGTGGAGAAACTGAAGGAACTATCAAAACGAAGTGATATTTATGAGTTGCTTACCAGGTCGTTGGCACCAAACATATGGGAGTTAGATGATGTGAAGAAAGGACTTCTTTGCCAGGTATGTATATCGGGTAGGGGTGTTCACGGTCCTGTTTTTAGGTCAAACTGTGAACCAAACCGTTAGTCACAGTTTTTGATCACCGAAAACCAAATCATTGAAAATTGAAACCAAAAGTTTGCTTCCACGGTTTGAGTTCCGGTAATAAAATGAATTTAAAATAAGAAATAATGACTTAACTTTATTACTCTAATTGCTTCTGATAATTATAGGTCTGTAAAAAATACACATGCTTTTGTATGTATGTGTATGAGTTTCGGGTTAGGTAACAGGTCAAAACGCGTTGTCATGTTACCTGCTTTCTTTGAGTGCTTGCGATTGAAAAGTTGTCACTTCTCTAAGAACCTCCTGAAATTGTCTCTGGCTTTCAAGAAGTTGTTTTGTCGGTTTAAAGAAGTTTCTGCTACGTTTTCAATATCATTAGCTTTATTTTGTAACGTATCCATCTTCATAACATCGCGTCTCCAACTTTACCGATTTCTTTCTCTATTTCAACAGCTTCATTCTTTAAGTTACTCATTTTTTTCACCCAAGTTATTCGTCGATGCATTGAGCATTGTCATTCCTTCATCCAGCCTCACATTCATATTTATTTGTCCGTTTTGCAGCTCCGTTTGAGAGTCTGCTATTTTCAGCGACTGCTCATAAACCGACTGTGAACGCTCTAACACAACACTAACACGTTCTTCAACGTTCTTTGATGTTTGGGCAAGTTGTTGTGTTTAGACATCGATAGATGATAACGAGTCAGCAATATGGTCTGAACTATGCAACACGCGTTTCGCTTGATCTTCTATGTTTTCTAACTTGTCCTCTGCATATTCAGCTGACCTTTTGAGTTCATTCACCAATCTTTTCGTTTGTCTCTTGGATGCATCACTCCTACAAGTCAAATTATAATTCAGTTAAAAAAAATCTCTTAGTTAAAAATCTATTTATAAAGAATAGTATGGTGAAAATAATCCCCCCAACATTTGCCACTAGAGGTGCCCATTTGCTTATGAATGAATTGATTCTGGTTCGTTAAGGGGTAAAATAACAAAATTAACTAAAAATGTATAGTAAAACTTAATACATAAAGGTCCACCAAATGCATTTTGAACGATACCATAAATATGATGTTTTATGCGTAGGCGACAAGTAACCCATCTACACCTATGGCTTCCTGGGTTTGCCCCCTAAAGCTAGAATTATGGGGTCTAGAGGTGACACACTGGTCGTGTCCACCTGGTTAGATAACATTAGGGCTAGAAAAACGGGCGGGGCGGGTTGAGTGGCATACCGGGCCAGAACGGGTTTGGATCAAAACGGGTCGGGTCGTTTTAGAAAAAGAAATATTAAATTATAAAATTATATTTTTCTCTGTAAATAACTCAGTTCCTAATATAAATCAGCCAAATATATATAACATATGTTTATAGATATACGTATGTATATGATTGTTTGTCTATATATGTACTTGTATATGAAGAAGTAAAGATGGTTCAACTATTGTTACAAGCTTTCTTCTAAAAAAAGCCGTTGTTTAAACCGACCCGACCCAACCCGAAACCCGTTTTGACCCAAACCCGTTCTGACCTGAACCCATTGTGACCCAAACCCATTCTGACCCGAACCAAAGCAACCCATTTGTTTAATTGACCCGTTTTGACCCGGACCTGTTTTGACCCGAACCGTTCTGACCGCAACCCAAACCCACCCGAGCCGACCCATTTGCCAGGCATGTATGACATTAATGATTAATCATGCAGTCAAAATATCACTGTTTATTCCTAACAAAAATTCACTACTGCATTATGAAACATAGAATGAAACTTTGGCAAATGAATCAAAACAACAGATTAGTTATTCAGTTGAGAAGATATCCATTTAAAATTTGTCTATAAACAGATAGAATAAAAGTCATCAAAGGTTGTATTTAATAAACATAGAAGTTCTAAAAATAAAGGTATAAACATATGAAGAACTAATACCTAGCAGAAGTCAAGACTAGCAAGTTTAAAGTAAATTATTAAAATCTATCTAATGTGAAATATTTAAAGTTTTAAATTATGCTTAAACTTATGATCTGGTCAGCTTTTATACAGTTGGTTTTCGGCATAAACCGCAAACCAAACCGTTAACTATGGTTTGGAATATATGATACCGACCAACCGAAATGACCAGTTTCACGGTTTTAAACCGAACCATGAACACCCCTATTATCTGGTCCCTTAAGTGTAATAAGTAGTAAATATGTAATTTGGAAATGTATTATTAACATTATTATTTATTTCTGCGAGTGTTGTAGCTTTTTGGTGGGAGTGCGTTGACGCTGGAATCTGGGGCTAGTTTCAGGGGAGACATTAATATTCTTCTAGTTGGTGATCCTGGAACCAGCAAATCGCAGCTTCTTCAGTACATACACAAATTAGCACCCCGTGGTATCTACACCAGTGGAAGAGGGAGCTCGGCTGTTGGATTGACTGCTTATGTCGCCAAAGATCCTGAAACTGGTGAAACGGTATGTCGGGGTCAAAAAGGCTGTTTTTTTAGTATGGTTGACCTATAACAAGTTTTGTCCAATATTTTAAAATGTTTGTGTTAATATTTAAAAAATAAAGATACATCATATGAGACTCAACCGTTGACCTGTATGGTGCTTTTGGACTTACCTATAGAGCTGATTTATAGGTTTTGGAGAGCGGGGCCTTGGTTCTTAGTGACAGAGGCATCTGTTGTATCGATGAATTTGATAAAATGTCTGAAAATGCAAGGAGCATGCTACATGAGGTGCAATATGTATTCTTTATTCTTCCTTCTACTACAAACAAGATCTTTTATTTATTAATTATAGAGTATTATGTATGTATACTGGCATTTGATCCTTCTTGTAGGTTATGGAACAACAAACTGTGTCAATAGCAAAAGCAGGGATTATTGCTTCTTTAAATGCAAGAACTTCAGTTTTGGCCTGTGCAAATCCAAGTGGTTCTCGATATAATCCTCGTTTGTCTGTCATTGACAACATACATCTCCCCCCTACACTGCTCTCTAGGTAGGTTAACAACATAATTTCCACTTCTGTTTTCATGTGAAAGAAATAGCTTTCTTTTTACACGTAACTTTATGATGATGATTTCTGATCAACTTGATGTTTTTACAGGTTCGATTTGATATATTTAATCCTCGACAAAGCTGATGAGCAGACAGATAGGCGCCTTGCAAAACATATAGTTGCACTGCATTTTGAAAATCCCGAGGTTTTGTTTGTTTGTTTGTTTTTTTATATTTATATGGTGAAGTAGTTATCATTTGTAAACGAACCAAACGTTCGGCGAACAGTTTGTGAACCATTCGGCGGGAAGTTCGTTTGTGTTCGTTCGTTTATTAAACAAACGAACACGAGAAATTTCGTTCGTTTAGTCAAACGAACAAACATGAACATAGGTCAGGTTCGTTCGTTTATGTTCGTGAACGTTCGGTAACGTGTTCGTTTGTGTTCGATAGATCATTAATGTTTTTAGTGTTTATATTTATTTAAATACTTGAAAATTCCGACAAATAAAATTTTTAATAAGTGTCAGTGTATTATATATTTTGATCATGAACGATTATTTGTGTTCGTTTGTTTCCATTTGTGTTCATGAAATTAGTTTGTGCTCATTTGTGTTCGTCAACGTTGTTTTTGTTCGTTGCCTAAAATTAACAAACAAACACAAACGAACACGAACAAGTTCATTTCCTTAACAAACAAACACGAACATAAAATCTCGTTCGATAAGTGTTCGTGAACGGTTCGTGGACACATATATTTTCTAACAAACGAACACAAACAATGTCTTGTTCGTGTTCGTTCGGTTCGTTTGCAGCCCATTCATTTGTCTTGACTTTTGGTTGCAGAATTCTGAGCAGCAAGTGATTGACCTCCCAACTTTGATGGCTTATTTGAGTTACGCCAGAAAAAACATACACCCAGAGTTGTCTGAAGAAGCTGCTGAAGAGTTGACACGTGGCTATGTTGAAATGAGAAGAAGAGGAAATTTTCCAGGAAGTAGCAAAAAGGTTCTCGTTACAATTTTTTTTTTTATTTGCCATAACAGGTTCGAAGTCATCTAACTAT
This sequence comes from Helianthus annuus, assembly GCF_002127325.2. Taxonomy (NCBI): domain Eukaryota; kingdom Viridiplantae; phylum Streptophyta; class Magnoliopsida; order Asterales; family Asteraceae; genus Helianthus; species Helianthus annuus. Next base: position 57,843,967 of record NC_035445.2, read on the forward strand.
ATTTTAAATCAACAGGTGATAACGGCTACTCCTAGACAAATTGAAAGTCTTATACGCCTCAGTGAGGCCCTGGCCCGAATTCGCTTTTCAAATTCGGTTGGGAAAGATGATGTGGTGGAGGCTTTTAGGCTTCTGGAAGTTGCACTACAGCAGTCTGCAACAGATCATGCCACTGGTAACCACTCATCTCTTCAAAAAACATGTTTTAGTGATTAAATTACCTTATTGGGCTGACAAATATGTATGTTTTGTTAACAGGAACCATCGACATGGACCTGATAACTACTGGTGTGTCTGCAAGTGAAAGAATGAGAAGGGACAATTTGGTAGGCTTGACTCGCAATATTATTATGGAAAAGCTGCAACCCGGAGGTCCATCTACTCGTATGCCAGAGGTGCACCTTTTTTCCTTTATATCAGTTAACGTTTCTATAACTATAAATATTATTATTGTTACAATTCTTATGAGAACTGTAATTACTCTGCAGTTGCTTGAAGAGTTGAAGCAGCGAAGCATTAATGCTGAGTTACATCTTACCGATGTAAGTTTCCCATGCAATAACTATTTTCAACATTCCAATGCATCTTTTACAGAATAGAGATGACATCTTTTAATGATTTGTTTTTAACTGTCAGTTGCGAAACGCGCTTGGTACTCTTGCAAGTGAGGGATTTGTGGTTGTTCATGGTGACACTGTAAAAAGAGTGTGAAGCATGAGAAAGGTAGAAGAAGCGGGCACGAATTCTAGAGATGGTATGCTTATTACCATCAAGACTAGTACAACTTTATGTGTATTTTTGGTTATATGTTGAAGGACATTATAACGTGAGTAACATTTGGTCACTTTAATGATACCTGAGGAGGCAGCTGGTAGTACAAACTTTTTTATTGTTTGCATTTTGGTTTAAGCACAATGGCCTTTGGCTGGGTTCTTTTGGTTCTTAGAAAATGGGGTGGGGGTTGGTCTAAAGTTTTCATTTGGATCTCTATGAGATCATTTGTGAATGTTGTTGAAAATTTAAATGAGATAAAAGAGATTATTTGTGAATCTTGTTGAAAATTTAAATGAGATAAAAAAGTTAAAAATCATATAATTACCGGAATTCACACAGGTTTTGATATGTTGACACATAATAGTCACAATAGAAACATGAATTTACATCGAGATAGTTGGTAAATGGACAACAAGCTGCGCCGCTACCCCTTTTTGAATAGCAAAACTAAGTCTTTTAAAAACTACGTCCATAGATCTCGGGCAACACGTTTACAGTTTGGATCAAATGCATATTACACATCTAAAGACACTTCACCCCATGTAAACGTTTCTCAATTATTCATATCCTCAATTAACATTCCATAAACATAACCGAAATTTTAATAAAGATTGGATTATCAGGTAAGTTTTTAAAATATCATTGTAAACGTTTTTAACTAGAAAAGACAATAAAAAAATCACCCATTTTTATAATACCATCAAACATCATCAACTTGAAAACTTTGTAGACTACAACATATATCAATTTAAAATATCAAAACTTTATATTTGATACTTCAAAAAATGCACCCAAATTCCAACATTTTGAGTTGATAGCAATCAAAAATCTCCAAAACCACTAAAACAAACAAACAAACATTAATTACAAACACTTGATGAAACCCTAATCTTGATTCTTGAAACACATCCCCAAAGATCATCAAGCTTTGATCTTTACAAGATCATCATCAATCAAACTTCATTTGATCAATGACTTACATTTCCTGCAACAACTTCCCACCCCCAAAACCACTAAAACAAACAAACAAACATTAATTACAAACACTTGATGAAACCCTAATCTTGATTCTTGAACTTTATCCCCAAAGATCATCAAGCTTTGATCTTTACAACAATATCCCCATCATCATCATTTCATCAATCTTTTACACTTCTTAAACTCCAACAACATCTTCTCATCTCTAATCCCAACAAGAAATTGGGCCAACCCTTCAAGAAACAAAGCACCTTGATACACACTACTCACACTCACAATCTCAGATATAACATCTTTCCTCAACCTATTAGCATCCATCACAATCCCCACCATCTCCTCCTCCATCTCTGCTGCCGCCACTGCCGCCGTCGCCTCCCCGGACCCCACTTTCGCCACAAACCCCGCCTGAGCCTTCCTAACCCTATCCATCAACGCCGGCACCATCAACCTCAACCCGCGCTCTATCTGATCAATCCTAGCCGTTAATTTACTAGACTGAACCTTCCATGCATTCATCAACGGCCATTGTTTCTTCAAAAACTCACAAGACTCCCCCACTTCAATTTCCTCCATACCCTCTTCACTTTCACGTCCACTTTCACTTCCCACTTCATGATCTCCATTCCCTCTATCATATTCGTCGTTTTCAGGGTCGATAACCGAAGAACTATCGTGTTGAATGAGGTATGATCGGATGAGGTTGGTGAAGAGATAGGGGTGGAGGTCACCGAGCCAAAGGAAGGGGAGTTCGAGGGGGTTGCGGTGGGAGGAGGGGAAGAGGATTTGGGAGACGTCGGCTGAGGCGGCGAGGTCGAGGGCGTGGTAGTAGGATTTGAAGTGGTGGTGGAGGATTTCAACGTGGGCGGAGAGGAGGGTGGGGGTGGAGGCGGACATGTGGTGGCGGAGATTGGGGAGATGGGTGGTTTTCATGGTGGTTATCCAGTTGGTGTAGTAGTTGTTGAAAGTATGGTGGCCGGTTGGTGGTTTGTTACGTGCTGCATGGGGAAATCAAGAAAGTTAGTTGCATGAAATTACGTAAAATTCATAAAGATTGGAATGAAGAGACTTACATAAAGATTTGAACATCTTTTTGGGGGAAAAAAGATGAAGATTTGAGGGTTTGTCTTGTTGGGGAAGATGATGAAACAAAGATTGTTGCAGAAAATTAAATTCTTGATTCAAGTGTTGTGAAGATTTAATGTTAGAAGTGATGATCACAGTTGGAGTTGACTGAAAATTTATTTAGGGAAAAAGTTTGAATAATTAAAAGAATTGTTATTGTTTAAAAGAAAGTTTATAGGATAGTTGATAACGGTTAAGAATACTTTTCTTGAAAAGAAAAAGTGAATTTCGAAATAAAGTTATTTAAAATATTGTTAATTTATTTATTCAGTGATAATCGGATAATGTAACACCATAGTTTATGACTATAAAAAAATTGGTTTACTCTGAATATCATGTTTTAATTGTAGGGATACTTTCATGAATATAAATTCTTGGTAGTGTATATATAGTTATATATATATTTCATGTAGGGTGTGAATTTTGAAGGTTTACGTTTAGAATAAATGGGTTCGGATTAAATCTTATAGACATGTTTAGCTGAATGGATCATGTCAGTTGACCTGCGTTCACGGTTTGACCCGTTTACTTTGTTTAACTATTTAAAAATACATAAACAAATATAACTTGTGGGTATTCTTTGTAATGTAATACAACGTTTGATGGTATTCTTGTGGGTTGCATACCTGTTTTGTTCGAGGATTTATCGACGAAAAAGCAGTACAGATGGCATTTACTGGAAGACGAATACAATGAGTTGTCGGTGACGATTCGGTGTCCAAAGGGGTGAGTGTGTTGGAGGTTTTGAAGGGGATTCGGCAGAGCGAAGTGCGAAAAATGAGGGAGAAGTTAATTGAAATGGTTCCAAGATTTGTTTACTGGAAACACGAAAGTTGTTTCGGGTTTGTAATTTAATGTGTGATTATCATCATCAAAAAAGAGGATTTAAAACAAAATTAAGAAATTGAGAGATACAATGTACAACACAGTTTTTTTTCCGTTGAATACAATGGCCTAAAAGACAAATCTAACCCCATCTCAGGATAGCAGAGCCCCATGTAAGACCAGCACCGAAACCAGCAGCCGCTATGGTTTGACCTTGTTTGACTTTCCCGCTTCGTCTAGTGCCAACGGTATTGAAGCCGCACTTGTGTTGCCATAATTGGCCAAATTTGTTATTACTCTATCTTTTGGGACTTCTAGTCTTGTTGCTACTCCATCAATGATCCTCTGGTTCGCCTGCACATTAAATTACATTAACACCCTTTTGGATGAAGTTTGTTACAGCCTGATTCGGGTCAAATGGGTCGAAAGTCCACATTAATTGTTAATCCATTTAGCTTCCTAAACCATTTTATTCGGAAAGTAGATTATTACTGAAATAATATAATTTTTGCAAATCCTAAATCCGTTTTTGACCTGTTACCCAACCCACTCATTTTGTCGTGTATGATTTAGGCCAGGGGGTGTGGTATAGCGCCCTTGGCCACATTAGACTCGTTAGCGCCCTATAGCGCCCCCACCCCATCCCCTGCGTGCCAAATGGGGGGCGCCATAGATGCTCCGCCATTGCAGTAACGAGCGTTAAAGGGAAAAGCAGGTGGGGCCCATTCTTTTCAACCAATCAAATCTTTTTCTCTTTATTTATTTTTTTTTGTATTTTGTTTAATAGGGAGCTTTAAAGGGGCTTTAAACCATTACATGCAAGTTAAAGGGATGAGCTTTAATGCTCCGTATGTGACATGGCGCTGATGCGGCGTGATAAAGCCCCTAGGGGCTTTATACCACACCCTCCAGCCTTATAATAAAGAGCCGTGGGTGGGGCCCACAATAAAGTTTTGGTTTACCTGATGAAGCAGTAACCAGTCAATATCTGAACGGTCAAGACCAGCCTTGGCTAGTGAAGCCTCAATGGTCTGAGGCACAACGCTAACAGCAAACCTGAAGACCAGTGGCGGATCTAGAAAATCTTCGTAGCGGTAACGTTTTATAAAAAAACGGTAACGAAATAAAAAAAAGGTCAATTTTTTCCAAAATTTACACTACCGCCGGAGCGCCAAACGGTAGCGGAGGCTACCCCTTCCCTTAAGGTAAGTCCACCCCTGCTGAAGACTTCCGTTCCATTCATTTTTATACAAGAAAAAGACGAATGGTTCGGGGGGAAACCTAGAGCTGAACCATTGGTACCCAGTTCATGATTTGTTTCTTTTTTGTTGATTCCAGCATGTAGGTGCCTATTGGGGAGGATTTATAAAATTAAAAAAAAAAGTTCAACATTTTTTTTTGTAATATTTAGTAGTGAACGGTAAGTGGAAACCATCATTTCTGAAATTATAAAAACCTGTTGCCGTCACCATCACTGTGCAAGTCAAAACCAAATAAACTGTCCTCTTCGCTATCACACGCCTACATGAAATGCAAGAAATTAGTAGCATGCAAACATGCTGTTGAACGAAGGTGGCAAGATGACAGAAAGGGTGACGGGTCAAAATTTAAATAGGTTCTATTCAAAAAGGTTATCTCTTAAGTAGAGTTGAAACGGGCCAGACCAGAGCCGGTTCAAGCTATTTGGAGGCCCTAAGCGGATGATACTAGCGGGGCCCTTTCGGTAGAAAAAAATGATTATTTTGTTAAAATCCTAAATTGTGTAAAAACCAAAAAACAAAATGATTATTTCATCTGGAACCCTAAATTAAAAGAGTTGGGCAACACAAAAACAACTTAACATTGAGGCCTGATTATAAATTCTATTAGGGCCCAATCTTTTTAAAAATAATACTCAATAATTAAACGACATCGGGTTTCTCTATTAGGCCTTGAAAAAAACAAAACAAAACAAAACACAAAATGTGAAAGTTTTACCGCTAAAGTACAGAGGTTTGTCAGAGTCTACCTAATATCCAGACTATAAAACACATGTCGAACTTTTTCAAAAAAAAAGGAGGCCCCAAAAATGTGGAGGCCCTAGGCCCAGATCTTGGTTTAACATTCTATTGGGCCGGCTCTGGGCCAGACGGACCCACATATGATTATGATTATAAAAGCAATATTATGACAATAATAATCCGGAGATCTTTCATCTTTAGATCAAAAGATTCAGGAGGCTGTATGCACTAAAAAAGATTTTTGTCGACTTTCAATCCTTTCGACTCATTTCCCATATAGCTCATTTTTCTTTTTTGACTTGTTTGAGATAAAAGCAACCCAAAGATATTCTAAGGACATTTTAGAAAACAATAACACAACTAAGAACAAAAAAGCGTTATGATATTAGTTACAGGAAAACAAGATTAATCCACGTCATCAGGTTCAACCTGCGGAGCACCACCAAATAAATCTTCTGGGGTTGATGTACACAACAAGATAAGATCCAGGTTCGACATCTGCCATTTCAAGTGCTTTTTGTGCAGCCAGACTCGTCAAACTTTCGTTTCCTGTGGTTTGATTACATCAGATTATATAGCCATAGTATGGTATGTATATGCATGTTTGATTGATGCTTTAGGAAAATGATGCTAACCTGAAAGGATTCGTCGGTTTCGAATTCCGGTTCGTGCGGATATCCATTCGTCACTAGTATCAACAATTCTAGCAAGATCATCGTTAGAAATCTGGAGATGAGGTGCAGCTGATCCACATCCAACTAGCTTGCACCCCTTGCTTACAAGCCTGTTACTTATAAAAAAAAAAAAAAGATTTAAAAAAAAGTCGACAAAACTCATGAATACATATGGAACAAGTGTATACGCTCTCTTGGTTAAGCATAGATCCTGTTCGATTTCAGTGGTCACATCTTGTACTTTTGATGCAAGATTGACATAGATGATTCTCTAAATGTTCTTTTTTATTTGCAACTGCAGAAAACCGACAGGCCCACTAATGCTCGGGTGTTGGATATCAAGAACATTTAACCACAGATTCAAGATCATCAAATCATATGCAGAGAATAAAATGAAGAGAATTTTATGGAATCAAATACTAGATTACAACCAAAAGTACAGAAATCATTTTACATTTAAATACTAACTGACGCAACCGTTAACGAATAATGGTATGATGGTTAAGGATACCAGTTGACCCGATTATCGCATTTTGGCCTATACGTATCTAACATATAAATACAATAAATGATAATATAGAAGTATGGTTTATATTTCTGATACCAGCAAGTGGCCTTCATGTAGAGGTGTACAAATCGGTTTTTTTTTTTTTTCAAAAACCGGTTTCGGTTATTAACCGAACCGGTTTTTTCATCAAAACAAAAACCGGTTTTTTTTTTTTTTTTAATAACCAGTTTTGGTTACTAAGTCAACACCAGTTAGTTACAAGATTGACAAAATTAATGAAATCTCCATGTGAAGAATAGATCCACAAAATGAAAGCAAGTTAACACCAATAACATATATAAGTTTTGAAAAATGGAACTCTACATTCCCAGATGAGAGATGACACTAATTGACCTAATGGATTGACTATGAGCATATATTAAGTATGAAGCTAATAATTAGTAACTTTGACCTCAAAAGTCAAAATGCATACACAAGAACATAGTACAATGGTGGGTAGGGATGAGCAAAACGTTCCCGGTACCGGTATCGAACCGGTACCGGTACCGAATTTACCGAAACGGCTACTTTTTCGGTACTGATTCGGTACCGACTTTTAGCATTTTCGGTACCGGTCCGGTACCGGTTTTTACCCTCAAATACCGGTACCGTACCGGTACTGAACCGTACCGAACCGGGTATATTCGGTACCGGTACCGGTACCCACTTTTGAGGATTTTCGGTACCGGTACCGGACGGTACCGAGCTCATCCCTAATGGTGAGTTTTTTCCCAAATAGGTGTAGGTGGAAAAAATATTTACCAAAATGGGTGATTTAAAAAATATTTACCAAAATGAGTGTTTATCTTTATTTTTTAAAACTAATTATATTATAAATCTTCTTTTTTTAGTTCAATCAACCTATTATCACTTTTATACTCTTTTTCTTCAATCAACTCATTAATTATATAAATATATATTTATAATTTATTGTAATTTTTTCTTATTTTATGATTGAACCATGTTAAAACAAATTGAAATTATTGAGAAAGACCTCTCACCCACTTTTTATTTTTATTTTTTTGAGGTAATAACAAATTGAAATTATTGAGAAAAAGACCTCTCACCCACTTTTTATTTTTATTTTTTTGAGGTAATATTTCATTTACTATTTGGTTTGTGTAAATAATTAACAAATCAATACTCTTGTTAATTTTAATTTTTTGGAATTAATAACGAAGAGAGAAAACTTTATATTTAAATTATTTAACTTACATAAATATAAAGGAAATAAAAGAAAAACCTTAAAAAGAAAAAAAAAAGAAAAGAGATATAATAAGTTAGTTAAAAGTAAAATAAAACGCATTTTGAGCTGTTTGAAAAAAAAAACGTGATATTGAATAAAAAACAAAAGCAAAAAATACAATATATATTTGTTTAAATTAATAAAACAAATAAAAATACTCATTTTGGTAAATATTTTTTTCTAAATCACTTATTTTGGTAAATATTTTTTCCACCATCATCATTTTGGAATAAAAACTTAAAAAACACCCATTTTGGTAAATAATTTTCAAATCACTCATTTTAGTAAATATTTTTTCCACCACCACTCTTTTGGGAAAAAAACTCGTACAATGGCTGCACCTAAACAAAACTACAAATTGCACCCCTTGCTTACTTACAAGCCTCTTATTTATAAAAAATAAAAAAAAGATTGACATAATTTATTCTCCAGATATTCTTTTCTTATTGTAACTAACAGACCCACCAATAATCTGCTAACCAATTGGATCCAGTAACACCTTTATTTAAATTAAAACTTAAGACCCATGCATCCAAGAATATTGAAATCTGACAAAATCAACACCATTTAGTTACAAGATTTACATAATTAATAAAGCTAGTTACTTTTCGTCCGCGCGTTGCGGCGGAACCCAATGACTACAAAAGGCGTGTCAGCAACGACAAACAGATACCGAATATCAAATCAGAAATAAAAAGACGTGGTAAGGATAGTCACTCCGTCATAAAAAAAGCGATTTTAAATAACCTAATATATAATAATAGGACCCACACGTCCTCCACGTTGGAAATTCGGTTGTTTTCAGTTTAGTTATTAGGGTGCTAACACGTTAAAATATGGATGAGCTCGGTACCGGTAACGGCAGCGAAAGTACCGATCCGGAAAATCATCAAAATTAGGTACTGGCACCGAAAATGCTCTGTACAATACGGTATGGTATTTAAAGGTAAAAATCAATAAATACAGGTATGGTGCTACACCGGTGTCGAACCGAAAGAAACGATTCTGAAAATGCCAAAAGGTGGGTACCAAATTGGTACCGAAAATGATTTGGTATAGTAAATTTGGTACCGATACGATACCGGTTCGTTTACAGGATTTGATACCAAATTGGTACCGAAAATGATTTGGTATAGTAAATTTGTATATAAAACCTCATTCAAACGAAATACAGTTTACTTACTGTGTGTATGAAAAGTAATCGAAATGGTGCAATTACTTGCATTGCTGCGTTGCTACAGGATTTGATGAGCTTGGTACCAACCGATACCGAAAATACCATTACCGAAATCCCCAAAAGTGGGTACCGGTACCGAATATACCTAGCATGGTACGATTCGGTACCGGTCGGTACTGGTACGACACCGGTATTTGAGGGTAAAAACCGATGAATACCTGTGCAGAACCGGTACCGAAAATACACCGATTTGATAAATTTAAGACCGGTATGTATACCCGATACCATCCTAATTTTAATTACTATATGATAAAAAAGAAACACTGTTGATTGTGTTTCTTTTTTATCATATAGTAATAATAATTCCCATGTCTTGAAGATCCACAAATTGACCCAGTAACATATTAAAATTTTTAAAAATGCAACTCTACATTTCCAGAAGATACATGCAAATATGCAATTAATTGACCCTATAAACATATATAAAATTCAAACCAAAAAGTTAGTAACTTTGACCTCAAAAGTCAAAATGCATACACAATAACACTACAATATTTACACCAAAGCTACAAATTTATATTAATTCACATTCCAGAAACCACCAACTTAAACACACATGTTTACTCAATAACAAACTTTTAACTAACCTTTGCAGACGAGATTCAGATGGAGATGAACTCACAACACCATGTGACATTACACCTATAGATGATGATGATGAAGAAATGTTGATAGTTGGAGTGAAGAAGAAGCCACATGCATTTGCCATTAATATCCAATGAGAATCATTGATGGTTGGTTGATGTGTTTAACTTAAAACCTTCGGAGCAGTCGAAGCAAAGAGCAGAAAGCGACCATACCCAACCCATAAGACTATGTGGATTTTTTGTTTTTATTTTCAGTTTTCTTGGTTTTGTTTGTTTGTATGTATAGGCTTCAATATGTTAAAAAGAAGTTAATTATTTCTTCTTTTCCAGAAACTCAGCGGAATTTGGATATTAAAAGAAATTAATTATTTCTTTCTTTCTAGCAAGTGCCAGTAAGGGGCCTGATCAGGGGCGGCTGACGGCTCCGGGTAGGGATGGTAATCGAATTCTCAGGGTTGGCCCTGGATCTGACTGGCAAGAGTACGGTAATTATGTGGTGGTTGGCGGTGGAGAAGCACTAGGCTAATTGAGAAACTTAAGAAACATTCTGGACCACACATTTTCCCTAAGCTTTTCATAACATAAACAGATGTATAGTTTAAAACTGACTATATACATATATGTAAAATTCAAGATTTGACAATATACATATATGTATATAGTCATTTATAAACTGTATGTGTATATTACGAAAAACTTAGGAAAATGTGTGGTCCATAATGCTTCTTAAGTTTCTCAAATAGGGTGGATTTCTCTTAGGATCTCTACCCTATACACACACACACACATATATATATAGACACACACATTCATCTTGACGTAAGCATGTCTTAACTTTTTCGGTAAGGTTCCATTAACTTTCGGTTATGGGACACCTTTTATAATAACCATACTCGATTAATCGGTTAATCAAATAACCTTAGCCATAGTTGTCAGTTAATCTCGGTTATCAGTTAATTCGGCTCAGCATCTCGGTTAATGGTTTAGGTTGGTGGAATAAGGAGAACTTATTCATAACTAGGGCTGCAAACGAACCAAACAAACACGAACAAGACCTTGTTCGTGTTCGTTTATTAAGAAATATACGTGTTCGCGAACTGTTCACGAACACTTATCGAACGAGATTTTATGTTCATGTTCGTTTGTTAAGGAAATGAACTTGTTCGTGTTCGTTTGTGTTTGTTTGTTAATTTTAGACAACAGACAAAAACGAACGTTGACGAACACAAATGAGCACAAAATAATGTTTATGAACACAAATAGAAACAGACGAACACAAAGAATCGTTCATAAACATAATATATAATACATTGACACTTATTAGATATTTGATTTGTCGAAATTTTGAAGTATTTAAATAAATACAAAAATTAAAAACACTAATGAACTATCGAACACAAATGAACACGTTACCGAACGTTCACGAACATAAACGAAAGAACACGACCTCTGTTCATGTTTGTTCATTTAACTAAACGAACGAAATTTCCTGTTCGTGTTCGTTTGTTTAATAAACGAACGAACACAAACAAACTTCCCGCCGAACGGTTCACGAACTGTTCGCCGAACTTTTGGTTCGTTCGCAGCCCTATTCATAACTATGACATGTTTCTCACAATAGCACAAGCATATGTACATAACGAGATAGCGAATTTGCCTCAATCACAAGCAAATTTTTGTAACCACCGGCTGAAAAAAAAACAAGTCAACATGGTCAAACTTACTTGCAAAATTTGACAAAAATACATAAAAGATGACAAAAATAACATTAAACTCTTTTGAAGGAGAAAGAATATTTGAATTTTTGTTGCGTGTGTAAAAAGTTATTTTGTTGTGTTTAATATCAAACGATATTTAAGTGGTTTTATACAAAATGAGAAGAGTTTGAGTTATATGTTTTGTAAATAGTAACCATTAAGGATGACATCGATACTATATCCTATCGAACCAGTACCATATCATATAAAACCGATACCAAAACTTAACTACATTTAAAACTGAATATCGTACCGTATTCGGCTAGTACTGGTATTGTACGGTACCTTTAAAAGTCCCGAATACCGAAATTTGACTATATTAAAAAACGTATACTGTACCGTATAGGTTCGGTCAATACTTGTATGGTACAGTACTGATAACTCGATAAGGTATTGGTACGGTTGACTTATTCGATATGAAACTCCCCATCCCAGTAACCACTTATGGGTGTCTTAGTAAAAACATGGATCATGTGAATGTTATGAGTTTAAGGATTTTGAAAAACTGAATCATGCAAGAGTGACCTGAATTTCAATCAACATACTCTTATGTATTTTAAAAGCTACATACTCTTATGTATTTTAAAAGCATTTTTGATTCCATACCTATATTAATTATTAAACGTTTTCAAGCTAATATTAAACACTAAATAAAAGTTTAAACAAGGTTATATAAATAAATATACTCGTGGATATTTATTTATTTATTTTATAATAAATAAATGGGATTTTTACATATTTCCCCCTCCTAAGCCTCCTTATTACGTATTTTCCCAAACCAAAAAATCAATTACATATTTCCCCTTTTTTTAAGTAATTACCCAATTACCCTCAAATAAACTCATCAGCGTGTATCCCAGTTGTATAATCAAGAGAAACCCTACACAACAAAAAGGACGTTTCTTCTTCCCCACCAAAGATGACGCTACTCTTCATCTTCTTCAGGTATGTCAAAACACATACACAAGCGTGAATAAGTTATGCTGATTGGTGCAAGCAGCTATATACCATATCTTAATTTTCAAGTGGAATAACAAGTACATCAGCTCGCACATGTTAACGGGTTACCATTTGCCATCGTCACACACTAGGTTCTAGCCGTTTAGGGGTATGTTTGGTTAAAGAGTTTTTGAAAACTGATTGGTGCAGGTTATCTGTTATTATTTGTTTTGGTTAACCGGAGGGTCATTGATGAATCATGAATGAAATCTTTTCCAAAGTCGATGTTAGTATACATACGATATGTGTCAATGTACTCATATGTTTCTAAATATATTCGTTTTGGAAGGAGTTTTCATCATTTGTCAAGTTTAAGTTTCTGTAGTTTGAATATTAATCTTCTAATCAAAGAAGTCGTCTTAAGTTCACTGTCTGAATAATGCTTGGAACGATTTTTTAAGGCGTCAAAAACATTCACCCTTAGGCCTATTACTAGTCAGCCTTTTTGAATTAGTACTTTAGTTCCTTGATAGATGTGGGCACTAAGGGTAACTAATTAGCGTGACTATTGGAACTACCATGAATTACTTTGATTGTGTTTCGCAAAATCGAAGAAATGAGAACCAAACGTTCTTCTGTTTGTGTTTGTAGTGTTGAATGCTTTACATTTTTTCTGTAATGGTTTAAATATCTTGACCATACATTTTATCTCCGCCTCATTCAAAAACAAACTAATGGCGTATTCCTTGCAAATCTTTTTGCTGCTGATCTTACATTTGCTGAAAAATAGTTTTTGGATGGTCCAACTAATAAGATTAACCGTTGTTAGCTCTTGTTCTTTCGGGACCCGTGGTTAGATGACTCATGCCCGTGAGACGACCGCCTGCTTTGTCTTGTCTTGTGTGGCTCACCTAGTGAAGAGTAACAAGTAGAAGAATTTGGGTGATACTACATAATCTGGGTAAATATGTAATTGATTTTACATATTAGAATGGGGAAATATGTAAATATTCATTTAATAAGTCACGAAGGGTAAAATAGTCTTAAATAAGAGTCATTTAAATGAAAAGGGGAAATATGTAATATATATAAGTTAGGGAGGGGAAATATGTAATTGATTTTTTGGTTTGGGAAAATATGTAATAAGGAGGCTTAGGAGGGGGAAATATGTAAAAATCCCTACATTTTATCTCCGCCTCATCCAAAAACAAACTAATGGCGTATTCCTTGCAAATCTTTCTGCTGCTAATCTTACATTTGCTGAAAAATAGTTTTTGGACGGTCCAACTAATAAGATTAACCGTTGTTAGCTCTTGTTCTTTCGGGACCTGTGGTTAGATGACTCATGCCCGTGAGACGACCGCCTGCTTTGTCTTGTCTTGTGTGGCTCACCTAGTGAAGAGTAACAAGTAGAAGAATTTGGGTGATACTACATAATCTGGGTAAATATGTAATTGATTTTACATATTAGAATGGGGAAATATGTAAATATTCATTTAATAAGTCACGAAGGGTAAAATAGTCTTAAATAAGAGTCATTTAAATGAAAAGGGGAAATATGTAATATATATAAGTTAGGGAGGGGAAATATGTAATTGATTTTTTGGTTTGGGGAAATATGTAATAAGGAGGCTTAGGAGGGGGAAATATGTAAAAATCCCTACATTTTATCTCCGCCTCATCCAAAAACAAACTAATGGCGTGTTCCTTGCAAATCTTTCTGCTGCTGATCTTACATTTGCTGAAAAATAGTTTTTGGACGGTCCAACTAATAAGATTAACCGTTGTTAGCTCTTGTTCTTTCGGGACCCGTGGTTAGATGACTCATGCCCGTGAGACGACCGCCTGCTTTGTCTTGTCTTGTGTGGCTCACCTAGTGAAGAGTAACAAGTAGAAGAATTTGGGTGATACTACATAATCTGGGTAAATATGTAATTGATTTTACATATTAGAATGGGGAAATATGTAAATATTCATTTAATAAGTCACGAAGGGTAAAATAGTCTTAAATAAGAGTCATTTAAATGAAAAGGGGAAATATGTAATATATATAAGTTAGGGAGGGGAAATATGTAATTGATTTTTTGGTTTGGGGAAATATGTAATAAGGAGGCTTAGGAGGGGGAAATATGTAAAAATCTCTACATTTTATCTCCGCCTCATCCAAAAACAAACTAATGGCGTATTCCTTGCAAATCTTTCTGCTGCTGATCTTACATTTGCTGAAAAATAGTTTTTGGACGGTCTAACTAATAAGATTAACCGCTGTTAGCTCTTGTTCTTTCGGGACCTGTGGTTAGATGACTCATGCCCGTGAGACGACCGCCTGCTTTGTCTTGTCTTGTGTGGCTCACCTAGTGAAGAGTAACAAGTAGAAGAATTTGGGTGATACTACATAATCTGGGTAAATATGTAATTGATTTTACATATTAGAATGGGGAAATATGTAAATATTCATTTAATAAGTCACGAAGGGTAAAATAGTCTTAAATAAGAGTCATTTAAATGAAAAGGGGAAATATGTAATATATATAAGTTAGGGAGGGGAAATATGTAATTGATTTTTTGGTTTGGGGAAATATGTAATAAGGAGGCTTAGGAGGGGGAAATATGTAAAAATCCCTACATTTTATCTCCGCCTCATCCAAAAACAAACTAATGGCGTGTTCCTTGCAAATCTTTCTGCTGCTGATCTTACATTTGCTGAAAAATAGTTTATGGACGGTCCAACTAATAAGATTAACCGTTGTTAGCTCTTGTTCTTTCGGGACCTGTGGTTAGATGACTCATGCCCGTGAGACGACCGCCTGCTTTGTCTTGTCTTGTGTGGCTCACCTAGTGAAGAGTAACAAGTAGAAGAATTTGGGTGATACTACATAATCTGGGTAAATATGTAATTGATTTTACATATTAGAATGGGGAAATATGTAAATATTCATTTAATAAGTCACGAAGGGTAAAATAGTCTTAAATAAGAGTCATTTAAATGAAAAGGGAAAATATGTAATATATATAAGTTAGGGAGGGGAAATATGTAATTGATTTTTTGGTTTGGGGAAATATGTAATAAGGAGGCTTAGGAGGGGGAAATATGTAAAAATCCCTACATTTTATCTCCGCCTCATCCAAAAACAAACTAATGGCGTGTTCCTTGCAAATCTTTCTGCTGCTGATCTTACATTTGCTGAAAAATAGTTTATGGACGGTCCAACTAATAAGATTAACCGTTGTTAGCTCTTGTTCTTTCGGGACCTGTGGTTAGATGACTCATGCCCGTGAGACGACCGCCTGCTTTGTCTTGTCTTGTGTGGCTCACCTAGTGAAGAGTAACAAGTAGAAGAATTTGGGTGATACTACATAATCTGGGTAAATATGTAATTGATTTTACATATTAGAATGGGGAAATATGTAAATATTCATTTAATAAGTCACGAAGGGTAAAATAGTCTTAAATAAGAGTCATTTAAATGAAAAGGGAAAATATGTAATATATATAAGTTAGGGAGGGGAAATATGTAATTGATTTTTTGGTTTGGGGAAATATGTAATAAGGAGGCTTAGGAGGGGGAAATATGTAAAAATCCCTACATTTTATCTCCGCCTCATCCAAAAACAAACTAATGGCGTATTCCTTGCAAATCTTTCTGCTGCTGATCTTACATTTGCTGAAAAATAGTTTTTGGACGGTCCAACTAATAAGATTAACCGTTGTTAGCTCTTGTTCTTTCGGGACCCGTGGTTAGATGACTCATGCCCGTGAGACGACCGCCTGCTTTGTCTTGTCTTGTGTGGCTCACCTAGTGAAGAGTAACAAGTAGAAGAATTTGGGTGATACTACATAATCTGCGTAAATATGTAATTGATTTTACATATTAGAATGGGGAACTATGTAAATATTCATTTAATAAGTCACGAAGGGTAAAATAGTCTTAAATAAGAGTCATTTAAATGAAAAGGGGAAATATGTAATATATATAAGTTAGGGAGGGGAAATATGTAATTGATTTTTTGGTTTGGGGAAATATGTAATAAGGAGGCTTAGGAGGGGGAAATATGTAAAAATCCCTACATTTTATCTCCGCCTCATCCAAAAACAAACTAATGGCGTATTCCTTGCAAATCTTTCTGCTGCTGATCTTACATTTGCTGAAAAATAGTTTTTGGACGGTCCAACTAATAAGATTAACCGTTGTTAGCTCTTGTTCTTTCGGGACCCGTGGTTAGATGACTCATGCCCGTGAGACGACCGCCTGCTTTGTCTTGTCTTGTGTGGCTCACCTAGTGAAGAGTAACAAGTAGAAGAATTTGGGTGATACTACATAATCTGGGTAAATATGTAATTGATTTTACATATTAGAATGGGGAAATATGTAAATATTCATTTAATAAGTCACGAAGGGTAAAATAGTCTTAAATAAGAGTCATTTAAATGAAAAGGGGAAATATGTAATATATATAAGTTAGGGAGGGGAAATATGTAATTGATTTTTTGGTTTGGGGAAATATGTAATAAGGAGGCTTAGGAGGGGGAAATATGTAAAAATCCCTACATTTTATCTCTGCCTCATCCAAAAACAAACTAATGGCGTATTCCTTGCAAATCTTTCTGCTGCTGATCTTACATTTGCTGAAAAATAGTTTTTGGACGGTCCAACTAATAAGATTAACCGTTGTTAGCTCTTGTTCTTTCGGGACCAGTGGTTAGATGACTCATGCCCGTGAGACGACCGCCTGCTTTGTCTTGTCTTGTGTGGCTCACCTAGTGAAGAGTAACAAGTAGAAGAATTTGGGTGATACTACATAATCTGGGTAAATATGTAATTGATTTTACATATTAGAATGGGGAAATATGTAAATATTCATTTAATAAGTCACGAAGGGTAAAATAGTCTTAAATAAGAGTCATTTAAATGAAAAGGGGAAATATGTAATATATATAAGTTAGGGAGGGGAAATATGTAATTGATTTTTTGGTTTGGGGAAATATGTAATAAGGAGGCTTAGGAGGGGGAAATATGTAAAAATCCCTACATTTTATCTCCGTCTCATCCAAAAACAAACTAATGGCGTTTTCCTTGCAAATCTTTCTGCTGCTGATCTTACATTTGCTGAAAAATAGTTTATGGACGGTCCAACTAATAAGATTAACCGTTGTTAGCTCTTGTTCTTTCGGGACCTGTGGTTAGATGACTCATGCCCGTGAGACAACCGCCTGCTTTGTCTTGTCTTGTGTGGCTCACCTAGTGAAGAGTAACAAGTAGAAGAATTTGGGTGATACTACATAATCTGGGTAAATATGTAATTGATTTTACATATTAGAATGGGGAAATATGTAAATATTCATTTAATAAGTCACGAAGGGTAAAATAGTCTTAAATAAGAGTCATTTAAATGAAAAGGGAAAATATGTAATATATATAAGTTAGGGAGGGGAAATATGTAATTGATTTTTTGGTTTGGGGAAATATGTAATAAGGAGGCTTAGGAGGGGGAAATATGTAAAAATCCCGACATTTTATCTCCGCCTCATCCAAAAACAAACTAATGGCGTGTTCCTTGCAAATCTTTCTGCTGCTGATCTTACATTTGCTGAAAAATAGTTTATGGACGGTCCAACTAATAAGATTAACCGTTGTTAGCTCTTGTTCTTTCGGGACCTGTGGTTAGATGACTCATGCCCGTGAGACGACCGCCTGCTTTGTCTTGTCTTGTGTGGCTCACCTAGTGAAGAGTAACAAGTAGAAGAATTTGGGTGATACTACATAATCTGGGTAAATATGTAATTGATTTTACATATTAGAATGGGGAAATATGTAAATATTCATTTAATAAGTCACGAAGGGTAAAATAGTCTTAAATAAGAGTCATTTAAATGAAAAGGGGAAATATGTAATATATATAAGTTAGGGAGGGGAAATATGTAATTGATTTTTTGGTTTGGGGAAATATGTAATAAGGAGGCTTAGGAGGGGGAAATATGTAAAAATCCCTACATTTTATCTCCGCCTCATCCAAAAACAAACTAATGGCGTGTTCCTTGCAAATCTTTCTGCTGCTGATCTTACATTTGCTGAAAAATAGTTTATGGACGGTCCAACTAATAAGATTAACCGTTGTTAGCTCTTGTTCTTTCGGGACCTGTGGTTAGATGACTCATGCCCGTGAGACGACCGCCTGCTTTGTCTTGTCTTGTGTGGCTCACCTAGTGAAGAGTAACAAGTAGAAGAATTTGGGTGATACTACATAATCTGGGTAAATATGTAATTGATTTTACATATTAGAATGGGGAAATATGTAAATATTCATTTAATAAGTCACGAAGGGTAAAATAGTCTTAAATAAGAGTCATTTAAATGAAAAGGGGAAATATGTAATATATATAAGTTAGGGAGGGGAAATATGTAATTGATTTTTTGGTTTGGGGAAATATGTAATAAGGAGGCTTAGGAGGGGGAAATATGTAAAAATCCCTACATTTTATCTCCGCCTCATCCAAAAACAAACTAATGGCGTATTCCTTGCAAATCTTTGTGCTGCTGATCTTACATTTGCTGAAAAATAGTTTTTGGACGGTCCAACTAATAAGATTAACCGTTGTTAGCTCTTGTTCTTTCGGGACCCGTGGTTAGATGACTCATGCCCGTGAGACGACCGCCTGCTTTGTCTTGTCTTGTGTGGCTCACCTAGTGAAGAGTAACAAGTAGAAGAATTTGGGTGATACTACATAATCTGCGTAAATATGTAATTGATTTTACATATTAGAATGGGGAACTATGTAAATATTCATTTAATAAGTCACGAAGGGTAAAATAGTCTTAAATAAGAGTCATTTAAATGAAAAGGGGAAATATGTAATATATATAAGTTAGGGAGGGGAAATATGTAATTGATTTTTTGGTTTGGGGAAATATGTAATAAGGAGGCTTAGGAGGGGGAAATATGTAAAAATCCCTACATTTTATCTCCGCCTCATCCAAAAACAAACTAATGGCGTATTCCTTGCAAATCTTTCTGCTGCTGATCTTACATTTGCTGAAAAATAGTTTTTGGACGGTCCAACTAATAAGATTAACCGTTGTTAGCTCTTGTTCTTTCGGGACCCGTGGTTAGATGACTCATGCCCGTGAGACGACCGCCTGCTTTGTCTTGTCTTGTGTGGCTCACCTAGTGAAGAGTAACAAGTAGAAGAATTTGGGTGATACTACATAATCTGGGTAAATATGTAATTGATTTTACATATTAGAATGGGGAAATATGTAAATATTCATTTAATAAGTCACGAAGGGTAAAATAGTCTTAAATAAGAGTCATTTAAATGAAAAGGGGAATTATGTAATATATATAAGTTAGGGAGGGGAAATATGTAATTGATTTTTTGGTTTGGGGAAATATGTAATAAGGAGGCTTAGGAGGGGGAAATATGTAAAATCCCTACATTTTATCTCTGCCTCATCCAAAAACAAACTAATGGCGTATTCCTTGCAAATCTTTCTGCTGCTGATCTTACATTTGCTGAAAAATAGTTTTTGGACGGTCCAACTAATAAGATTAACCGTTGTTAGCTCTTGTTCTTTCGGGACCTGTGGTTAGATGACTCATGCCCGTGAGACGACCGCCTGCTTTGTCTTGTCTTGTGTGGCTCACCTAGTGAAGAGTAACAAGTAGAAGAATTTGGGTGATACTACATAATCTGGGTAAATATGTAATTGATTTTACATATTAGAATGGGGAAATATGTAAATATTCATTTAATAAGTCACGAAGGGTAAAATAGTCTTAAATAAGAGTCATTTAAATGAAAAGGGGAAATATGTAATATATATAAGTTAGGGAGGGGAAATATGTAATTGATTTTTTGGTTTGGGGAAATATGTAATAAGGAGGCTTAGGAGGGGGAAATATGTAAAAATCCCTACATTTTATCTCCGTCTCATCCAAAAACAAACTAATGGCGTGTTCCTTGCAAATCTTTCTGCTGCTGATCTTACATTTGCTGAAAAATAGTTTATGGACGGTCCAACTAATAAGATTAACCGTTGTTAGCTCTTGTTCTTTCGGGACCTGTGGTTAGATGACTCATGCCCGTGAGACGACCGCCTGCTTTGTCTTGTCTTGTGTGGCTCACCTAGTGAAGAGTAACAAGTAGAAGAATTTGGGTGATACTACATAATCTGGGTAAATATGTAATTGATTTTACATATTAGAATGGGGAAATATGTAAATATTCATTTAATAAGTCACGAAGGGTAAAATAGTCTTAAATAAGAGTCATTTAAATGAAAAGGGAAAATATGTAATATATATAAGTTAGGGAGGGGAAATATGTAATTGATTTTTTGGTTTGGGGAAATATGTAATAAGGAGGCTTAGGAGGGGGAAATATGTAAAAATCCCTACATTTTATCTCCGCCTCATCCAAAAACAAACTAATGGCGTGTTCCTTGCAAATCTTTCTGCTGCTGATCTTACATTTGCTGAAAAATAGTTTATGGACGGTCCAACTAATAAGATTAACCGTTGTTAGCTCTTGTTCTTTCGGGACCTGTGGTTAGATGACTCATGCCCGTGAGACGACCGCCTGCTTTGTCTTGTCTTGTGTGGCTCACCTAGTGAAGAGTAACAAGTAGAAGAATTTGGGTGATACTACATAATCTGGGTAAATATGTAATTGATTTTACATATTAGAATGGGGAAATATGTAAATATTCATTTAATAAGTCACGAAGGGTAAAATAGTCTTAAATAAGAGTCATTTAAATGAAAAGGGGAAATATGTAATATATATAAGTTAGGGAGGGGAAATATGTAATTGATTTTTTGGTTTGGGGAAATATGTAATAAGGAGGCTTAGGAGGGGGAAATATGTAAAAATCCCTACATTTTATCTCCGCCTCATCCAAAAACAAACTAATGGCGTATTCCTTGCAAATCTTTCTGCTGCTGATCTTACATTTGCTGAAAAATAGTTTTTGGACGGTCCAACTAATAAGATTAACCGTTGTTAGCTCTTGTTCTTTCGGGACCTGTGGTTAGATGACTCATGCCCGTGAGACGACCGCCTGCTTTGTCTTGTCTTGTGTGGCTCACCTAGTGAAGAGTAACAAGTAGAAGAATTTGGGTGATACTACATAATCTGGGTAAATATGTAATTGATTTTACATATTAGAATGGGGAAATATGTAAATATTCATTTAATAAGTCACGAAGGGTAAAATAGTCTTAAATAAGAGTCATTTAAATGAAAAGGGGAAAATATGTAATATATATAAGTTAGGGAGGGGAAATATGTAATTGATTTTTTGGTTTGGGGAAATATGTAATAAGGAGGCTTAGGAGGGGGAAATATGTAAAAATCCCTACATTTTATCTCCGCCTCATCCAAAAACAAACTAATGGCGTATTCCTTGCAAATCTTTCTGCTGCTGATCTTACATTTGCTGAAAAATAGTTTTTGGACGGTCCAACTAATAAGATTAACCGTTGTTAGCTCTTGTTCTTTCGGGACCTGTGGTTAGATGACTCATGCCCGTGAGACGACCGCCTGCTTTGTCTTGTCTTGTGTGGCTCACCTAGTGAAGAGTAACAAGTAGAAGAATTTGGGTGATACTACATAATCTGGGTAAATATGTAATTGATTTTACATATTAGAATGGGGAAATATGTAAATATTCATTTAATAAGTCACGAAGGGTAAAATAGTCTTAAATAAGAGTCATTTAAATGAAAAGGGGAAATATGTAATATATATAAGTTAGGGAGGGGAAATATGTAATTGATTTTTTGGTTTGGGGAAATATGTAATAAGGAGGCTTAGGAGGGGGAAATATGTAAAAATCCCTACATTTTATCTCCGCCTCATCCAAAAACAAACTAATGGCGTATTCCTTGCAAATCTTTCTGCTGCTGATCTTACATTTGCTGAAAAATAGTTTTTGGACGGTCCAACTAATAAGATTAACCGTTGTTAGCTCTTGTTCTTTCGGGACCCTGTGGTTAGATGACTCATGCCCGTGAGACGACCGCCTGCTTTGTCTTGTCTTGTGTGGCTCACCTAGTGAAGAGTAACAAGTAGAAGAATTTGGGTGATACTACATAATCTGGGTAAATATGTAATTGATTTTACATATTAGAATGGGGAACTATGTAAATATTCATTTAATAAGTCACGAAGGGTAAAATAGTCTTAAATAAGAGTCATTTAAATGAAAAGGGGAAATATGTAATATATATAAGTTAGGGAGGGGAAATATGTAATTGATTTTTTGGTTTGGGGAAATATGTAATAAGGAGGCTTAGGAGGGGGAAATATGTAAAAATCCCTACATTTTATCTCCGCCTCATCCAAAAACAAACTAATGGCGTATTCCTTGCAAATCTTTCTGCTGCTGATCTTACATTTGCTGAAAAATAGTTTTTGGACGGTCCAACTAATAAGATTAACCGTTGTTAGCTCTTGTTCTTTCGGGACCCGTGGTTAGATGACTCATGCCCGTGAGACGACCGCCTGCTTTGTCTTGTCTTGTGTGGCTCACCTAGTGAAGAGTAACAAGTAGAAGAATTTGGGTGATACTACATAATCTGGGTAAATATGTAATTGATTTTACATATTAGAATGGGGAAATATGTAAATATTCATTTAATAAGTCACGAAGGGTAAAATAGTCTTAAATAAGAGTCATTTAAATGAAAAGGGGAAATATGTAATATATATAAGTTAGGGAGGGGAAATATGTAATTGATTTTTTGGTTTGGGGAAATATGTAATAAGGAGGCTTAGGAGGGGAAATATGTAAAAATCCCTACATTTTATCTCTGCCTCATCCAAAAACAAACTAATGGCGTATTCCTTGCAAATCTTTCTGCTGCTGATCTTACATTTGCTGAAAAATAGTTTTTGGACGGTCCAACTAATAAGATTAACCGTTGTTAGCTCTTGTTCTTTCGGGACCAGTGGTTAGATGACTCATGCCCGTGAGACGACCGCCTGCTTTGTCTTGTCTTGTGTGGCTCACCTAGTGAAGAGTAACAAGTAGAAGAATTTGGGTGATACTACATAATCTGGGTAAATATGTAATTGATTTTACATATTAGAATGGGGAAATATGTAAATATTCATTTAATAAGTCACGAAGGGTAAAATAGTCTTAAATAAGAGTCATTTAAATGAAAAGGGGAAATATGTAATATATATAAGTTAGGGAGGGGAAATATGTAATTGATTTTTTGGTTTGGGGAAATATGTAATAAGGAGGCTTAGGAGGGGGAAATATGTAAAAATCCCTACATTTTATCTCCGTCTCATCCAAAAACAAACTAATGGCGTTTTCCTTGCAAATCTTTCTGCTGCTGATCTTACATTTGCTGAAAAATAGTTTATGGACGGTCCAACTAATAAGATTAACCGTTGTTAGCTCTTGTTCTTTCGGGACCTGTGGTTAGATGACTCATGCCCGTGAGACAACCGCCTGCTTTGTCTTGTCTTGTGTGGCTCACCTAGTGAAGAGTAACAAGTAGAAGAATTTGGGTGATACTACATAATCTGGGTAAATATGTAATTGATTTTACATATTAGAATGGGGAAATATGTAAATATTCATTTAATAAGTCACGAAGGGTAAAATAGTCTTAAATAAGAGTCATTTAAATGAAAAGGGAAAATATGTAATATATATAAGTTAGGGAGGGGAAATATGTAATTGATTTTTTGGTTTGGGGAAATATGTAATAAGGAGGCTTAGGAGGGGGAAATATGTAAAAATCCCGACATTTTATCTCCGCCTCATCCAAAAACAAACTAATGGCGTGTTCCTTGCAAATCTTTCTGCTGCTGATCTTACATTTGCTGAAAAATAGTTTATGGACGGTCCAACTAATAAGATTAACCGTTGTTAGCTCTTGTTCTTTCGGGACCTGTGGTTAGATGACTCATGCCCGTGAGACGACCGCCTGCTTTGTCTTGTCTTGTGTGGCTCACCTAGTGAAGAGTAACAAGTAGAAGAATTTGGGTGATACTACATAATCTGGGTAAATATGTAATTGATTTTACATATTAGAATGGGGAAATATGTAAATATTCATTTAATAAGTCACGAAGGGTAAAATAGTCTTAAATAAGAGTCATTTAAATGAAAAGGGGAAATATGTAATATATATAAGTTAGGGAGGGGAAATATGTAATTGATTTTTTGGTTTGGGGAAATATGTAATAAGGAGGCTTAGGAGGGGGAAATATGTAAAAATCCCTACATTTTATCTCCGCCTCATCCAAAAACAAACTAATGGCGTGTTCCTTGCAAATCTTTCTGCTGCTGATCTTACATTTGCTGAAAAATAGTTTATGGACGGTCCAACTAATAAGATTAACCGTTGTTAGCTCTTGTTCTTTCGGGACCTGTGGTTAGATGACTCATGCCCGTGAGACGACCGCCTGCTTTGTCTTGTCTTGTGTGGCTCACCTAGTGAAGAGTAACAAGTAGAAGAATTTGGGTGATACTACATAATCTGGGTAAATATGTAATTGATTTTACATATTAGAATGGGGAAATATGTAAATATTCATTTAATAAGTCACGAAGGGTAAAATAGTCTTAAATAAGAGTCATTTAAATGAAAAGGGGAAATATGTAATATATATAAGTTAGGGAGGGGAAATATGTAATTGATTTTTTGGTTTGGGGAAATATGTAATAAGGAGGCTTAGGAGGGGGAAATATGTAAAAATCCCTACATTTTATCTCCGCCTCATCCAAAAACAAACTAATGGCGTATTCCTTGCAAATCTTTGTGCTGCTGATCTTACATTTGCTGAAAAATAGTTTTTGGACGGTCCAACTAATAAGATTAACCGTTGTTAGCTCTTGTTCTTTCGGGACCCGTGGTTAGATGACTCATGCCCGTGAGACGACCGCCTGCTTTGTCTTGTCTTGTGTGGCTCACCTAGTGAAGAGTAACAAGTAGAAGAATTTGGGTGATACTACATAATCTGCGTAAATATGTAATTGATTTTACATATTAGAATGGGGAACTATGTAAATATTCATTTAATAAGTCACGAAGGGTAAAATAGTCTTAAATAAGAGTCATTTAAATGAAAAGGGGAAATATGTAATATATATAAGTTAGGGAGGGGAAATATGTAATTGATTTTTTGGTTTGGGGAAATATGTAATAAGGAGGCTTAGGAGGGGGAAATATGTAAAAATCCCTACATTTTATCTCCGCCTCATCCAAAAACAAACTAATGGCGTATTCCTTGCAAATCTTTCTGCTGCTGATCTTACATTTGCTGAAAAATAGTTTTTGGACGGTCCAACTAATAAGATTAACCGTTGTTAGCTCTTGTTCTTTCGGGACCCGTGGTTAGATGACTCATGCCCGTGAGACGACCGCCTGCTTTGTCTTGTCTTGTGTGGCTCACCTAGTGAAGAGTAACAAGTAGAAGAATTTGGGTGATACTACATAATCTGGGTAAATATGTAATTGATTTTACATATTAGAATGGGGAAATATGTAAATATTCATTTAATAAGTCACGAAGGGTAAAATAGTCTTAAATAAGAGTCATTTAAATGAAAAGGGGAATTATGTAATATATATAAGTTAGGGAGGGGAAATATGTAATTGATTTTTTGGTTTGGGGAAATATGTAATAAGGAGGCTTAGGAGGGGGAAATATGTAAAAATCCCTACATTTTATCTCTGCCTCATCCAAAAACAAACTAATGGCGTATTCCTTGCAAATCTTTCTGCTGCTGATCTTACATTTGCTGAAAAATAGTTTTTGGACGGTCCAACTAATAAGATTAACCGTTGTTAGCTCTTGTTCTTTCGGGACCTGTGGTTAGATGACTCATGCCCGTGAGACGACCGCCTGCTTTGTCTTGTCTTGTGTGGCTCACCTAGTGAAGAGTAACAAGTAGAAGAATTTGGGTGATACTACATAATCTGGGTAAATATGTAATTGATTTTACATATTAGAATGGGGAAATATGTAAATATTCATTTAATAAGTCACGAAGGGTAAAATAGTCTTAAATAAGAGTCATTTAAATGAAAAGGGGAAATATGTAATATATATAAGTTAGGGAGGGGAAATATGTAATTGATTTTTTGGTTTGGGGAAATATGTAATAAGGAGGCTTAGGAGGGGGAAATATGTAAAAATCCCTACATTTTATCTCCGTCTCATCCAAAAACAAACTAATGGCGTGTTCCTTGCAAATCTTTCTGCTGCTGATCTTACATTTGCTGAAAAATAGTTTATGGACGGTCCAACTAATAAGATTAACCGTTGTTAGCTCTTGTTCTTTCGGGACCTGTGGTTAGATGACTCATGCCCGTGAGACGACCGCCTGCTTTGTCTTGTCTTGTGTGGCTCACCTAGTGAAGAGTAACAAGTAGAAGAATTTGGGTGATACTACATAATCTGGGTAAATATGTAATTGATTTTACATATTAGAATGGGGAAATATGTAAATATTCATTTAATAAGTCACGAAGGGTAAAATAGTCTTAAATAAGAGTCATTTAAATGAAAAGGGAAAATATGTAATATATATAAGTTAGGGAGGGGAAATATGTAATTGATTTTTTGGTTTGGGGAAATATGTAATAAGGAGGCTTAGGAGGGGGAAATATGTAAAAATCCCTACATTTTATCTCCGCCTCATCCAAAAACAAACTAATGGCGTGTTCCTTGCAAATCTTTCTGCTGCTGATCTTACATTTGCTGAAAAATAGTTTATGGACGGTCCAACTAATAAGATTAACCGTTGTTAGCTCTTGTTCTTTCGGGACCTGTGGTTAGATGACTCATGCCCGTGAGACGACCGCCTGCTTTGTCTTGTCTTGTGTGGCTCACCTAGTGAAGAGTAACAAGTAGAAGAATTTGGGTGATACTACATAATCTGGGTAAATATGTAATTGATTTTACATATTAGAATGGGGAAATATGTAAATATTCATTTAATAAGTCACGAAGGGTAAAATAGTCTTAAATAAGAGTCATTTAAATGAAAAGGGAAAATATGTAATATATATAAGTTAGGGAGGGGAAATATGTAATTGATTTTTTGGTTTGGGGAAATATGTAATAAGGAGGCTTAGGAGGGGGAAATATGTAAAAATCCCTACATTTTATCTCCGCCTCATCCAAAAACAAACTAATGGCGTATTCCTTGCAAATCTTTCTGCTGCTGATCTTACATTTGCTGAAAAATAGTTTTTGGACGGTCCAACTAATAAGATTAACCGTTGTTAGCTCTTGTTCTTTCGGGACCCATGGTTAGATGACTCATGCCCGTGAGACGACCGCCTGCTTTGTCTTGTCTTGTGTGGCTCACCTAGTGAAGAGTAACAAGTAGAAGAATTTGGGTGATACTACATAATCTGCGTAAATATGTAATTGATTTTACATATTAGAATGGGGAAATATGTAAATATTCATTTAATAAGCCACGAAGGGTAAAATAGTCTTAAATAAGAGTCATTTAAATGAAAAGGGGAAATATGTAATATATATAAGTTAGGGAGGGGAAATATGTAATTGATTTTTTGGTTTGGGGAAATATGTAATAAGGAGGCTTAGGAGGGGGAAATATGTAAAAATCCCTACATTTTATCTCCGCCTCATCCAAAAACAAACTAATGGCGTATTCCTTGCAAATCTTTCTGCTGCTGATCTTACATTTGCTGAAAAATAGTTTTTGGACGGTCCAACTAATAAGATTAACCGTTGTTAGCTCTTGTTCTTTCGGGACCTGTGGTTAGATGACTCATGCCCGTGAGACGACCGCCTGCTTTGTCTTGTCTTGTGTGGCTCACCTAGTGAAGAGTAACAAGTAGAAGAATTTGGGTGATACTACATAATCTGGGTAAATATGTAATTGATTTTACATATTAGAATGGGGAAATATGTAAATATTCATTTAATAAGTCACGAAGGGTAAAATAGTCTTAAATAAGAGTCATTTAAATGAAAAGGGGAAATATGTAATATATATAAGTTAGGGAGGGGAAATATGTAACTGATTTTTTGGTTTGGGGAAATATGTAATAAGGAGGCTTAGGAGGGGGAAATATGTAAAAATCCCTACATTTTATCTCCGCCTCATCCAAAAACAAACTAATGGCGTATTCCTTGCAAATCTTTCTGCTGCTGATCTTACATTTGCTGAAAAATAGTTTTTGGACGGTCCAACTAATAAGATTAACCGTTGTTAGCTCTTGTTCTTTCGGGACCTGTGGTTAGATGACTCATGCCCGTGAGACGACCGCCTGCTTTGTCTTGTCTTGTGTGGCTCACCTAGTGAAGAGTAACAAGTAGAAGAATTTGGGTGATACTACATAATCTGGGTAAATATGTAATTGATTTTACATATTAGAATGGGGAAATATGTAAATATTCATTTAATAAGTCACGAAGGGTAAAATAGTCTTAAATAAGAGTCATTTAAATGAAAAGGGGAAATATGTAATATATATAAGTTAGGGAGGGGAAATATGTAATTGATTTTTTGGTTTGGGGAAATATGTAATAAGGAGGCTTAGGAGGGGGAAATATGTAAAAATCCCTACATTTTATCTCTGCCTCATCCAAAAACAAACTAATGGCGTATTCCTTGCAAATCTTTCTGCTGCTGATCTTACATTTGCTGAAAAATAGTTTTTGGACGGTCCAACTAATAAGATTAACCGTTGTTAGCTCTTGTTCTTTCGGGACCTGTGGTTAGATGACTCATGCCCGTGAGACGACCGCCTGCTTTGTCTTGTCTTGTGTGGCTCACCTAGTGAAGAGTAACAAGTAGAAGAATTTGGGTGATACTACATAATCTGGGTAAATATGTAATTGATTTTACATATTAGAATGGGGAAATATGTAAATATTCATTTAATAAGTCACGAAGGGTAAAATAGTCTTAAATAAGAGTCATTTAAATGAAAAGGGGAAATATGTAATATATATAAGTTAGGGAGGGGAAATATGTAATTGATTTTTTGGTTTGGGGAAATATGTAATAAGGAGGCTTAGGAGAGGGAAATATGTAAAAATCCCAACATTTTATCTCCGCCTCATCCAAAAACAAACTAATGGCGTATTCCTTGCAAATCTTTCTGCTGCTGATCTTACATTTGCTGAAAAATAGTTTTTGGACGGTCCAACTAATAAGATTAACCGTTGTTAGCTCTTGTTCTTTCGGGACCTGTGGTTAGATGACTCATGCCCGTGAGACGACCGCCTGCTTTGTCTTGTCTTGTGTGGCTCACCTAGTGAAGAGTAACAAGTAGAAGAATTTGGGTGATACTACATAATCTGGGTAAATATGTAATTGATTTTACATATTAGAATGGGGAAATATGTAAATATTCATTTAATAAGTCACGAAGGGTAAAATAGTCTTAAATAAGAGTCATTTAAATGAAAAGGGGAAATATGTAATATATATAAGTTAGGGAGGGGAAATATGTAATTGATTTTTTGGTTTGGGGAAATATGTAATAAGGAGGCTTAGGAGGGGGAAATATGTAAAAATCCCAACATTTTATCTCCGCCTCATCCAAAAACAAACTAATGGCGTATTCTTTGCAAATCTTTCTGCTGCTGATCTTACATTTGCTGAAAAATAGTTTTTGGACGGTCCAACTAATAAGATTAACCGTTGTTAGCTCTTGTTCTTTCGGGACCTGTGGTTAGATGACTCATGCCCGTGAGACGACCGCCTGCTTTGTCTTGTCTTGTGTGGCTCACCTAGTGAAGAGTAACAAGTAGAAGAATTTGGGTGATACTACATAATCTGGGTAAATATGTAATTGATTTTACATATTAGAATGGGGAAATATGTAAATATTCATTTAATAAGTCACGAAGGGTAAAATAGTCTTAAATAAGAGTCATTTAAATGAAAAGTGGAAATATGTAATATATATAAGTTAGGGAGGGGAAATATGTAATTGATTTTTTGGTTTGGGGAAATATGTAATAAGGAGGCTTAGGAGGGGGAAATATGTAAAAATCCCTACATTTTATCTCCGCCTCATCCAAAAACAAACTAATGGCGTATTCCTTGCAAATCTTTCTGCTGCTGATCTTACATTTGCTGAAAAATAGTTTTTGGACGGTCCAACTAATAAGATTAACCGTTGTTAGCTCTTGTTCTTTCGGGACCTGTGGTTAGATGACTCATGCCCGTGAGACGACCGCCTGCTTTGTCTTGTCTTGTGTGGCTCACCTAGTGAAGAGTAACAAGTAGAAGAATTTGGGTGATACTACATAATCTGGGTAAATATGTAATTGATTTTACATATTAGAATGGGGAAATATGTAAATATTCATTTAATAAGTCACGAAGGGTAAAATAGTCTTAAATAAGAGTCATTTAAATGAAAAGGGGAAATATGTAATATATATAAGTTAGGGAGGGGAAATATGTAATTGATTTTTTGGTTTGGGGAAATATGTAATAAGGAGGCTTAGGAGGGGGAAATATGTAAAAATCCCAACATTTTATCTCCGCCTCATCCAAAAACAAACTAATGGCGTATTCCTTGCAAATCTTTCTGCTGCTGATCTTACATTTACTGAAAAATAGTTTTTGGACGGTCCAACTAATAAGATTAACCGTTGTTAGCTCTTGTTCTTTTGGGACCTGTGGTTAGATGACTCATGCCCGTGAGACGACCGCCTGCTTTGTCTTGTCTTGTGTGGCTCACCTAGTGAAGAGTAACAAGTAGAAGAATTTGGGTGATACTACATAATCTGGGTAAATATGTAATTGATTTTACATATTAGAATGGGGAAATATGTAAATATTCATTTAATAAGTCACGAAGGGTAAAATAGTCTTAAATAAGAGTCATTTAAATGAAAAAGGGAAATATGTAATATATATAAGTTAGGGAGGGGAAATATGTAATTGATTTTTTGGTTTGGGGAAATATGTAATAAGGAGGCTTAGGAGGGGGAAATATGTAAAAATCCCTAAATAAATAATGTCCACATCTCATAGAGAATAATTATGTAGGTTTAGAAATAAATTTAGAGGTCATGTGAGTTAGTGTTATAATAATAAAAAATCAATTAACTTAAATCTTCCTTTTTAAATCACTTTTTCAACTCTGGGAACCACATCTTGCAACTTGCAAGGTTAGAACTTAGAAGATAATCAATAAAGTTGGGCTTGTTGTGCTAGATACTGGACTGGAGCGGCCCATTAAGGATTGGGCCCAGATGAATGCCGGTATCCTTTAGGAGTAGTCTTTGAAGCTTTTTCAGGCCGTTGAAAGCTGGTTTGCTGCAGCATGAGCTAGAAGAAGATGATGCATGCTTTATTTTTATTTGGTTATGTTAGGTTAGACCATTGGGCCTACATAATTTAATAAAGGGTAAATTTCCGTTTTGCTCTCTGTGGTTTGGTCACTTTAACGGTTTTGCTCCAAACCTTTAAAAATAGTCATTTTCCCCCAATAGTTTGCTATGTTTTTTCCATTTGCAGAGAGCAAAATGGAAAAACCATAGCAAACTATTGGAGAAAAAATGGCTATTTTTAAAGGTTTGGGGCAAAACCGTTAAAGTGACCAAACCACAGGGAGCAAAACGGAAGTTTACTCTTTAATAAATTTTCAGAGTGAATTGCAAGTTTTGTCCTTTATCTTTAGGGCACCATAGAATTGCAAGGTTCAACATGTTGAACCTTGATCTGGACAACCATAGAATCTGGACAACCATAGAATCTGCGACCAGGGTTATTGTCGGTCCAAGAAGTCAAGATTATTGCTTCTTTACCACATCGGCACATCACCATCTTCAATTTGGGAAAAGATCGATGACTGAACGATTTGGAGATGATACCGATTTGAAGGAATGTTGAAGATGAACGTTTTGGAGAAATGGGGAAGAACTAGGGTTTGGGACTATTTAATTTGGGGGTAAAGACAGGGTGTACATTAAATGACTGAACTACCCCTCACATGACATGCACGTGAGGGGACTTAACTGGGAAAACTGACTGGGTTTGGCTCAAAGGGTAAAACGTGCTTGATTTTAATACATAAAGGACAAAACTCGTCAACTTTAAACATAAAGGACACCGCCTGCAAAGTGCCCTAAAGATAAAGGACAAAACTTGCAATTAGTTATAAATGAAAGGCTCTCTGAATTAAAAACAAAAGATATGATTATGGACTTATGGTTGAACTTTTATATAACTGATTAATTCCTCAACAAACAGAAACTAGATACTAGAATGGATAATCAAAAAAAAAAAAAAAAACTAAAAACACATCAAGAATGAGAATCAATCTTTATCTGCTTCTAATTCATAAAACCTACAATTTCCTTTTCTGTGAGCAAGCCTTTTGACCCGAAGCGTTGACCTTGGCCCGTTTACTTTTCACTGTAGTCAACGTTTTCGCTTTATTTAACCGCTTGTATTCTCTAGACCGAATCACACCCTCCAAAAGCTTAATATCTTCCCAAATTTCATGTTTTGAGAGTGATGATAATGTGGGAAGTATGTCTTTTTGGAAATCTTTAAGTCTCCTTCCTCTTCTCAACTTGATCCCATTATCCTTTTGATCCAATTCGTTTTCGTTTATTTCGTACGCCTTTGATGTTGCGGAATCTTCTTCTATGCTGCTTTCTTCTAGTTTCAACACAAGTGACTCGTAAGAATCAATCGATAACGATCGTGTCGTTGTTTTCTTTTTCTTTTCATCTTGGTTTTCAGTCTCGTCCGACGTCACAGAATCTTGATTGGCAGTTAAAGTTAGTTGTTTTGAGATGGAGATAAGTGAGAGTGCTGCATTTTCTTCTGCAAAATCTTGTATGCTTGCTTCTGAGACGCTTATTATTTTTTCTTCGGTTAAATCTGATGAGGGTTCAGGAAGTGACTCGAGATCTATGGTGCAGGTCTTGGTTTGACCTTTGAAAGTCAAAGAAGTGGCAAGTTGACTACTAGATTCGCCACATGAGCCATCCCACGAAGGATTTTCATCGGGTTGATCTTTGTTGAGATCGATATCCACTAAAATTGTTCGTTTGACATTATTCCAACCGTTGGATCCTGAAGAATGAATGCAAGATTATAATGCGTTCCGCTTGAAAGAGGGAAAAGTATGATTCTTGATTGAGAAAAGTCAAAATAATATGTTTGACCTTTGACGTCAAATGGATGGTTTTCCCAAATCAGAAATAACGAGTATGGCTGCAAAAGAACCGAACGAACACGAACAAAACCTTGTTCGTGTTCGTTTGTTAAGGAAATATGTGTTCATGAACACTTACCGAACGATGTTCGTTCGTAAGGAAAAGAACGTGTTCATGTTCGTTTGTTTTCGTTTGCTAATTATAGGCAACGAACGCAAACGAACGTTTAATGTTCATGAACACAAATGGAAACAAACGTACAAAAACAAGCGTTCATGAATAGAATTTATAATACACTGATACTTATTAAATATTTTATTTGTCGGAATTTTGAAGTTTTAAATAAAATATAAAAACTACAAACACTACTAATGAACTATCAAACACAACCGAATAGAAACGAACACGTTACCAACGTTCACGAACATAAATGAACGAACCGGACTCTAGTCATGTTCATTCATTAACGAAACGGATGAAGTTTCTTGTTCGTGTTTGTTCATTTATTAAACGAATGAACACAAACGAACTTCTCGTCGAACGGTTCGTGAATTGTTCGTTGAACATTCGGTTCGTTTGCAGCCCTAGAAATAAGGAAACAAAATGACCAACATTTTTAGCAAGGGTAGTAGGTAAGTTAAGTAATATAATATGCTGACTCAGAACTATATAAAAAATGGAGTTGAAATTTAGACAAATTTGTGTAAATTTTGACTTTGACCAGTAATGCATTTGACTTTCAAAGGTCAATAGAACAGAACTTAAGAGATAGAAAGTCAAACCTTGATTGAGGTCGCTGCATTCATGATGCATCTCACCATTCATCTTTAAACTCGTAGCGAATAACTCATCTAGAAAAGCAAAACCGTGTCACATTTGAACTCATTTGTGTCGAATTTGATTCTGACAACAATGCAGTTGACTTTCTGAAGTCAAAATAACAGAGTTTAGCTATAGAATGACAAACCTTGATGCAAATTCGCCTTCAACGACTCATTAGATCCAGTTTCAGTAGAATCCTCTAGATCGATTATTACTGGTGAAGACGGGTATACAATTGTGTTCTTCATAGATTTTCTTGAGGTTTTGATTCTTTTATTGGAACTCATCCCGATGCTCAAAGAAAGATTCAACTCTTCACGATCCAAAACATCATCATCACAAGAGTTACCAATCGAAAGTCGAAGATCAAGAGACCTCTGTTGAAATCTAGAGCCGAAATCTTGATCAAACATGAATTGTGAGGGTCCCACCTGAAAAGCGTATAGCTAAACGGGTCAAAACAAGCACTTATTGAAACAGGCCATTTCTAATACATGTCCAAATGGTACAAACACTTTTTCTTCCAATTCCAATAAAAGTTATCATATATAATTAATCTGTTAATGGTGATTAAAAAATAGAGTTAAATGCCATTTTAGTCCCTGTAATTTGGGTCATTTTGCAGTTTAGTCCAAAGGTTTCATTTTTTGCATGTGGGTCCAAAAAGGTTTCACCGTTGCCATTTTAGTCCACCGGTTTAACTTTATGCATTTTTTTCTATTAACGAGAAGGGTAATTTGGTTATTTTATATGTAATTCTCTTAACTAGAAGAGTAATCTGTCCATATAAAATGACCGAATTGCCCTTCTCGATAACAGAAAAAATGGATGAAGTTAACCCAGTGGACTAAAATGGCAATGGTGAAACCTTTTTGGACCTCTAGGTGAAAAATGAAACCTTTGGACTACACTGGCAAAATGACCCAAATCACAGGGACTAAAATGGCATTTAACTCAAAAAAATATCACTGTAAAAACAGACCGGTATTCGCAGTCTGGTTACCCATTCGACCCGCATGTTCCCTCTTTAACTAAAACTAACTGGTCTGGACTGAGATAAAACACAACCCGAACCGACCTATTATTAAGTAAACAGATCAAAATTGTCAACTTTAATTTGCAAATGATGCTTATTAAAATTTATCTAATGGGAAATTTAACGTCGTTTACCGGATGACTTTCGGTAAATGTTCTCTTCATTGGAAAAAGTTCACATCTTGGATAGTTTGAAGCACCCTTCAACAACTTCTGTACTGCATACAATCTATGCATCTCCTGCACCTTTGCATACAAAAAAAAAAAAAAAAAATATAACAATAATAATAAATCGTTGCGCAAATCAAATAAATAAAAAAAACTTCACATACTTGATTCTTGAACATGATCTCGTGATCAAGCATGATCTTTTTCAATAATTCTTCAAGAACACCTTTGACCTTGTATCAAAATCAAGAAACTTTATCACTTATATAATTATATATTTATATATACACTATTATATATGCATAATATGCAGCACCTGCTGAATCTAATGTACAAGCATTTAAGTAAATAGTACAAGTAAAAAGCATATATGTTCAAAGTCATGGTAGACATGCCAATATGGAATTATAAAAATTGGAAATTTCTGGTAACAAACAAGAGAATGTTCAAAGAAAAAAGACTATTATAGAAAAATATTGTGAAATTGTCAATGTGATCAAGGTACAACTTTTTAAGATAAGAGTACAACATACAATTTACAAATACCAATCTCACAATTTACCCATGTTTAGTTTTGCAGATATTATCTCCAAAACACAATATTTTGTTTCTTGATTATTCTTTATAATTCAAAGATCTAGTTTCTTGAAATATTCGATAAAAGATAATAATAATAATATCATAATAATCTAATCTTTTTGTATCTAATTCTTGAAATACACCAAAAAGATTAAAACCCAGTATTTATACACGACATGGTAACAGAAATTCATACATATATACATACTTAAAACTCATAAATTGTAAGAACAAAAGGAGAGAAACAGGTACCGGCGCACGTTAGCAAGAACAGAGATGCATGAGATCGATAACAGCTGTGGTTGTGTGTATTGAGTGATCCGAAAAAAAATCAAAATAAATGCAACCCAGTTGGGCCCTGTCTCTCTCTATCTATAGATACACATGAAGAGAGAGAGAGAGAGCTATAAAACAGGAGGTGGATGTTGTGGTGGTGGCTAATTTGCGCATGCGGTGCGTATGCGTGAAACAAAAGGGATTCTTGTGTAAATATACTAAAATAATAAATAAATACATATACATATAAAGTTTCTGTCTGTCTCTATCACACACACCTATATACATGTTGATTTTCTGGTTATGAGAGACTAGTCAGACCCATTGGGACGGTTACCTCTGCAAAAGTGCTAAAAAAGCCTTTAATGTATTTTTATTTTGCCACCTGTATTATTCACTCTTCGCATAATTGCCCCCTGCTGACTCATCTACGACCAAAGGTTGTTATGAGAAGATATTTATACATACTGAGTTTTTTTTAAGTAAACTGCGAAAATGGTCTCTGAGGTTTAATTATTTTTGCTATATTAGTCCAAAACTCAAATCTTTTGAATTTGAGTCTCTTTGGTTTCAATTTTGTTGTCATTTTCATCCAAAATCAAAATCTAGTCTGATTTTTCAGTTAACCTTCAATTTTTCTGTTTTTTTCTTCCTTTTAATGAAGGACAAAATGGTCTTTTAAGGTTTTATTATAACAAATTAAAAAAATCTGACCATTTTGCCCTTCACTAAAAGGGAAGAAAAAGATAAAAAACCTGGATGTTAACTGAAAATTTTAACCAGATTTTGCTTTTTGATGAAAATGACAACAAAATTGAAACTACAGAGATCCAGATTCAAAAGGTTTGAGTTTTGGACTAAATTGACAAAAGTTACCAAACCTCAGGGACCATTTTAGCAGTTTACTTGAGTTTTTTAAGTAGTTGAAATTCTCAAAGATTTGAAGTTATATGATTAAGTTTAATTCCAAATAATTTGGTTTGGTTAACTAATTTGAAACGAAATCATTTTGTTAAATATTTTTTATTTGCCAGGTCTATTAACAGAATTTAGTTCGTGTTTGTGTTTGATAAAGGTTTTTTTAAGCTTTGCATGAATGTTTTTTCTAGTTTGTAAATCTGTCAAGTATACTTTTGAATTTTGATGTAAATTATGGGTGATAAAATAATTTGTATATGCTTTTTATAAATTCTAATGCAATTTAATTTAACTACGTTACACTTTTGATTGTGCTATACAATATATAATATAATACAAGGCCGTCTCTAAAAATCAAAAAAGAATTTTGGTCTTGTTCGAGATAAAAAAATTTGGGCCTTATTCACAAATCTTCATATAATATAAACTTATCAAGCAAATATATAAATACTAAAAACCCATAATACTACGATATTCAATCAAATATATAAATACTAAAAACTCATAATAATACGATAATTGTTATGAAATAGATAAAACAAATTAACAAAATAGTGTAGCAAAAATGATCAAATTATCGAACATACTTGCTAAGCGAATAGTGTGGTTCTTCTAGCTTTTTTTTGAAGCAAAGCTCTCGATCAACTCCTTGCAATCCATAGTATCTAATATTTCACTTTCAATAGAAATTGCCGCCAACCCGTTTAGCCTTTCTTGTGACATTGTAGAACGTAAATAGGTCTTCAACAACTTCAACTTTGAGAAAACTTCTTTCTGCCGATGCCACGGTTACCGGAATTGTCAACGCTTTATATGCATTTATAGCATTATGATAAGTAGTACTGCTGATGTGTGCAAAATGCAACATGTAAATTACATCAAATGAGGCATAAAACTAACCCCCTTTTTAGTACTAATGTTGGAAAAAATGTGCTTTTGACTTCCTTTTGTATTTTCAGGGTTAAAAGAGCTTAATTGAACAAAAGAAGCAAAAACACAGCAAAACCTAACATAAATACAAGAAAAGGAATAAACGTGGCATGCCCGACCCCTTGACAGCATCTTCCCAAGCAAAAACAAGACATCAGAAGACTGAACACGCCCCGGGCTCATTGAACACGGGGGCGTGCCCAAGTGCCTGCAAAAAAGACAAACAATAGAAGCTTCTATTTCCCTACACGGGGGCGTGCCCAACGGACACAGGACCGTGGTCAACGCTAAGATTCGCAGAATCCAAGCAAATCTTAATAGTACAGATACGCTTCTGCACACGGGGCCGTGCCCAGCGGACACGGGGGCGTGGTCAACTAATACAGACAAACTGCATTAAATGAAGAAAGAGAAGATGGGTGGACACGGGTCCGTGTCCGGGCTTCTATGCAGGCTATAAATAGGGGTGCTTGGTTCACTTCAAAGGCATCCCTTGACAAACCACCTCTCTCACACTTCACCCACCCTCCACCACCATCACAACCCACATCCACCACCATCATCCATCATCCATCATAGAGTGTGTGTAGTAGTCTTGGGATCCAAGATTGATATTAAGAGTTCTTGACAATCAAAGGCCATGTTTGCCTAAGTATCTTACATCACTTGCTGAAAACAAGCATTTAGTGTAATACTTTTTATTTTTAATCTTTTCGCACTTTTTATTTGGTTATGTATTAATGACTTTAATAACTAGTTTCTTATGTTGAAGGTGAAACTTCCTTATCATTTGTCTGTGGTGTCTTGGCGTTATTTTACTGTCTATATAAAATAAAAGATTTACACCATTCATATCTCCACGGTCTATATGGAGATATGTTGGCTACCTGGTTGGGGGTTAAGGGAATGGTTTGGAAAAGTTCTTGCCTTGTTCAGTGTATAGATCCTGCAAGGACCTAGGTCAAGTTTAGTAGGACCTCCTTCAATACCCACTGGTATTGGATGGCGGGGGTGTGAATTTCTTTATCCCCTCATATGTAAACTACTATTAATACATTAACCCGGCTACTTAGGATTGTATCCCTGCTGACTCAAACTACTTAGCCGAGGGTAACGTCACCTTCAAAAGAGGGGCCTACCACATTACGCATTAATAACTTAATTAATTATCTTTCAATAATCCAAACCTTTAGGATTGTATCCTTGCTGACTCAAACTATTGGGTTGAGGGTAAGGTCACCTTCAAAAGAGTGGCCTACTACCATAACTAAGATAATCTCTTAAAAAGTGCAAAAGTGCGGAAATAATCAAAGATTACACTAAAGGCGAGTCGGATCACTATCATCTTGTCTATCTATTTTATTTTATTTTTTATTTTCAGCATTTTTAGTTTTTATTTTATTTTCATGTTTAAAACTTTTTCTAAACTTTTGATTTGATTAGACATTGAGGATAAACCGGTACTAAAAGCTCTTGTGTCCTTTGACGACCTCGGTATCTTACCAACGCTATACTACACTCACGATGGGTGCACTTGCCCATATGTGTGTTTAGTGTTAGTAAAATATCGTGTTTTATAAATTTAAAACTTGACTAAAAGTGGTAAAAATGGCTAAAAATATACATAAAAATTTACCACGCACTATGCACATCAAGTTTTTTGCGCCGTTGCCGGGGACACAAGTATTTTAAGAAAGTTAGGAATCAACGGCCAAATCGTTTTTCTTATTTTTCTGTTTTTTTAGGATTTTTCTTAAATTTTCAGTTTCTGCAGAGCTCAGCACGTGCCATGCTTGGTCGGACACGGGCCGTGCCCAGCATTGTTACTGGCAGTTTTTATTTTCCGAGTTACAGAGAGTTGAGCACGGGGTCGTGTTGGTGCAGCACGGGGCCGTGTCGAGCTCCCTAGTAACAGGGATCTGGAAAACAATCACTGTACCTCCGACCACGGGCCGTGTCCATCTGAGCACGGGGCCGTGGTGAAACTTCTGACCAACGTTCTTTTTTTGAGCTCCAGTTCATTTTGTAGGACTTGGAACCCAGGCACCACATCTGAACTTTTCACGCAGTGTATGAGCTTCAGTTCCAGTAGAGACATAAAAGAACCTTTAGACGAACCCGAACGCTTTCTAAGAAAAAAACTTAAAGCTAAAAACCAAGGGAAAGTTTCGGGGGACCTACTTCCAATGGCGGACCAACGTACCCTCATGGATTACCTACGACCCACTGTAGGTAATCTTGGCGCCGCTATCAATGCACCGAACGTCGAAGCCAACAACTTCGAACTTCGGCCGCATTTGATACAAATGCTCCAAAACTCTGCAACCTTCCATGGGCTTGCGGACGAAGATCCCCATTTGCATATTACTAACTTCTTGGAAATATGTGATACCTTTCGGATCAATGGAGCATCAAACGACGCCATCCGCCTCCGAATGTTCCCATTTTCGCTAAAAGACCGAGCTAAGGCTTGGCTTAATACCCTCCCAGTTGGTTCGGTAAACACCTGGGATGAACTAGCCCAAAAATTTCTATATAAGTATTTCCCTCCTGCTAAAACGGCTAAATTAATGACTGAAATTAATACATATTCACAAGAGGACGGGAAATCCTTATATGAAACTTG
Organism: Helianthus annuus; assembly: GCF_002127325.2. Lineage (NCBI taxonomy): Eukaryota > Viridiplantae > Streptophyta > Magnoliopsida > Asterales > Asteraceae > Helianthus > Helianthus annuus. Next base: position 57,885,149 of record NC_035445.2, read on the forward strand.
GGAATGGTTTAAGGAGCTACTAAGAAAGTGTCCCATCATGGTCTTGCGGTATGGCAACAAGTATCCACTTTCTACAACGGGTTGCTGCCACACACAAGACAAACACTTGATTCTAGCTCCGGGGGACTTTTAGGTAATCGTCACCCAAATGAAATTTATAATCAAATTGAGGAAATTGCCCAAACCAATTTTCACTGGCGCACTCCCCGAGGCACAAAATCTATTGCCTCGGGCGCCCATAAAGTTGATGAAAGCACCTCTTTATAAGCCCAAATCGAGGCCCTTTCTTCAAAACCAAAAAGTTAGAAATGGCAAAAACGGCATCGGTTAAGGCTTGTGAGGGGTGTGGTGGACCACATGAAAATTGGTGTTGTATGAAAGAAATGGATAATCAAACGGAAACGGTTAACTACGTTGATAATATACCTAGGCCGCCAGGTCCTCCAACGGGTACCTACAACCAAGGATGGCGTAACCACCCTAACCTTGGTTGGATAGAACCCGGCAATAGTAGTAACTGTCACACCCTGACCACGTACAAAACAAAACGTGGCGAAAACGTCAGGGAGTGTCGTAACAGAATCATTGTTTCACAACCATGGATTAAATAGTTTCGTTTTATTGAATTATTGAACTCATTGTTTTATTACAAATCAGATAAATACAAATATTGTCTTTCAAGTTTTAAAGTCGCTAAGGCACGAGTCCATCCTATGTATAGCATGCATCAAATAATCATCACATAGCAACACCTGAAACTCATGTTAAAATAGGTACGTCAGCATAAAAATGTCTTTGAGATACATAGGTTTTATTTAAACAGGATTCATGACTTGTAAGTTTAAAGAAAATGTTTAACAACAGTAGTCATGAGCCTTAAAATATTTTCTTTTATATTTTATACAAAAAGTGATAAGAAATCAGATGATATAAAAGAATAATGCATAATGAAATGAATAACCAAGTAAAAATGAGTTTGTATAAAATATGTTGTTTGTAAAACAATGTTTTGATAAAAGGGTTTGAAGCATATATAAAAATATACCTTGGTTTTAAGAAAGTCGGATAAGTAATATATTAAAATATATTTTAGTTTCAAAACAGTTAAACAGATAGTATATCAAATATACTTTAGTTGTTAAAATAATAGTTTTCGGTAGTATATCATAAGTATACTTTGGTTTTGTAAATAACATATCTAACTATGCTTTGGTTTTATAAATAACATATCAAAACTATGCTTTGGTTTTGTAAATAACATATCTAACTATGCTTTGGTTTTATAAATAACATATCAAAACTATGCTTTGGTTTTGTAATAACATATCAACTATGTTTTAGTAAATAACAAAATATATGTTGGATTTGTACATAGTATATCAAATTATACTTTGGTAAATAATATCACATATGAGAGCATATCAAACTATACTTTGGAAGTATATCAAAATATACAAAAGAAAATGTGATTTAGAATTCATTCAAACCTTAATGTATCAAACTACACCTTAGAGACTATAGAAATACCACAAAGGCAATTTCTATTTGGATAAAATTCGGTTTCTGATATTCCATACAACAGGAATGGGGTGTCTAGTCCTATAGCGCTATATCATACTACCAATCGGCTTGGTGAATGTGTAAAATAAGTACAACCCAATAATTAATTTTATAATCTTTGAAAAATTAGAGTTTAAACCATAGATAATCATACAATTTGTCAAAAGATATGTACTAGCATGTAGAATCAATTTATACTTTGAAATCATGAAAATAACAATTAAGCACACATGTTTCACCCCAAAACATTTGAAAATAGTAAAAGAGGGGACTATGTACTCACTTGAGATTGCTTAGAGGTCTTGAATAACAACCAAGCAAAGCTAGAGGGATCACAGAATCAAACGACACCTAATATACGTAACTATGTAAATAAACCGGACCTAAATCGGAAGATCGGATAGGATGAGGTTTCGTAAACCAAATAAGTATGGGAACTCATGTAATATGGTTTAACAAAGCCTACATACTAAATCGAAACCTAACCTGAGTGCTTACGACCCATCACGACCCGTTTAGGTAGCTTACGCTACTTTAACGTGTCGTTCGCGTAAAACGCGTTCGGACCCCCTAACTAGTCCTATGACAAGTATTATATGCATTAACATGTCTAATAATGTTTCCTAATCAGTTTAGATGTCAAAATTTAGGTTACATATGCTTAAAATGAATTTATGCGTAAAAAGGGCATTTTGGTTATTTTCCTAAGGCATATAAACTACCTATCATACAACTAACTAAACGTAGTGACCATAAGGTATAACCTCGAAAGGTTATTCCCTATACAACTATGGTCACAAAATATGTTTGGTTGAATCCTAATGATCGACCAAACGGGTCGGGTTCGAAAGTCTAAGCGGTTGTTTAGACCGCTTGACTTACGACTCTATACAAGCACTAAACTAAAAGTGACGAGCTAAACATGTTAAAACATGCTTAACTAAGTTAGAAAATAGGTTTTGATATCAAAACAAAGGTTTTTGATACCCAAGAATAGTTTGGTTGCAAAATACGCATAAACGCGCATTTTGACCGAAACTATGACTCGTCACTACACCTAATCAACGTGGTAATCAGTAGGTATAGTCACTAGGGACTATAACCATCGTGATTACGCTCACATTGCGAAGTTCAAACGAACTTCATGTTGACCATAATCTGGTCAAAGCAGAAAGTCAAACATAGTTTGACTTTTACGCTTAAAAACGCATAAAAGCACAAAAGAATACTTACAAAAGGTCCAAGCTACGAAGATATGATCTATAAATTCTCAGGTATGAAGCTTTGAGCTTCAACTTAGAGAATATTTAGATCATGTGTGAGGAACAAGTGAATTTGGAAGTGGGTATTTATAGTTTCCGGGTCACCGTTAGGATCGTTCATTGATAAACGTGCTTCGATCTCGGCCTTACAAGTGTGCGCACAGAATTAGAATACCATGGGTGCCCCAAAACAACCCATAGACTTGTTTAAAACCATTTGCAAACCAAGAAACCAGCTGCAGAATTGAAAACTGCTGTTTTTGCAGGTCTAGGCAATTTATTCGGGCCGCGTAGACATAGGGGATGTCTTACGCGCCCCTCCTAGCACCTCAATTTAGCAGCTTTTCAATATTTACAGAAACAGTCCCTTCATGCGTGTAAGACCCTTTTTGACACGTTTAAGGCCCGTTAACCTCATTTCAAGGCTCCAAAATGAAGTTAAAGCATAGGGAACATGATACATGCTCAAAAATATCTCGGATGTCGGTTCGTTTGGTCGTACGGTTGCGTTGTTCGGTTAATTACGACGAAACACGAACGGACGCGAAAAACGATCCAAATTATGCGACGAATGGAATTTGAGCATTCTGATCACTAAAATAAAATATTTTAATGATTACATAAATTTTTGGATATCCGGATATATTCAGAACGTAAGATATGCGCGAAAATGCAAACTTATGCACTTTTTTGACACTTTTAGTCCCTATTGAACAAAAAGTTTATTTTTGCGCACCAAACACCTCAAAGCCTATTTCTAAGCTATGTAAAGGATATTTAGGGCATATTTAACTTATGATCAAGTTCCGGAATGTTTGTTACTATACAAATTGGTATAGTTTCGCAGTTTGACGCAAATAGTCCCTATAAGCGAATAAACTTGATTTCCACACACCAAACCATCCAAAACTTATTTCTAAGTTATGTAAAGGTTATTTAAGGTATGTTAAGCCCATGTCACTGTTCCGCACTATTTGTCGCGTTAAACTGATTACGTTTACGTATTAGTTCGCGTATAACTTTCCAGAAAGCGATTTAGAGCTCGAAATCGAACAAGAATTGATATGTGCAAATGATACACATATTTATACAAATCCCAAGTATGAAACACAATATTTCATTAGTTTTGTATTTGTATTATGGTCGTAGTGACACAGGTGTCACAGTAACCAACAAAATCTAAACCAACAGACAAACTTTCAACAACCAAGAAACGAGTCCCAAAATTTCTCTCAACAACACGGGGGACGAGAGAGGCTTGAGGATACCGTCTCTTGCCTCATCTCCGACACCGAAAAGAAAAACTCGGACCGATTTCAACAATTGGAATCGAACTTTAGAAATCAACAAGCTAGTATTCAAAACATTGAAAAACAAATAAATCAACTAGCTAAAAATTTCTCCGAGAGACCTCAAGGCGCGTTACCAAGCAATACCGAAACCAACCCAAAGGCGCAAGTGTATCTCATCACGTTGAGAAACCGTACCGTAGGTCCCGAGGAGACTCCGCTACCTCCAACTGAAAAGAGCCGATCTAGCCAATCCACAACTTCGCCGACGCCCCAACAAGAGACGGCTCCTCCACCAAATCAAGAGCCTACCAAGAATCCTACGGTACCGTACCCTGGTCGACTACTTCGCCAAAAGACCGATGAGCAATTCACTAAATTCGTAAATTTATTAAAACAATTGCATGTTAATATTCCATTTGTCGAAGTCCTAACTCAAATGCCTAAATATTTAAAATTTATGAGGGACTTCCTCACTCACAAAAGGAAAATTGAATCATTGCAATTAGTTAACTTAAGTGAAGAATGCTCCGCCTTACTACTCAACAAACTCCCGCAAAATAAGATCGATCCCGGAAGCTTTACCATCCCTTGTTCAATTGGAGAATCACCCATGCGTAATGCACTAGCTGATCTCGGGGCTAGCATCAACCTCATGCCCTCATCAATGTTCGACTGACTCGGCCTAGGAAAAACAAGCCCTACAAAAATGAGCATACAACTTGCCGATAGGTCCATTAAATATCCACAAGGTGTCGCCGAAAATCTATTGGTTAAAGTCGGGGAATTTGCCTTCCCGGCCGACTTTGTCATATTAGATATGAATGAAGATACCGAAGTACCACTCATATTAGGAAGACCATTCCTAGCCACGGCTCACGCAATGGTGGACATGAATGGTGGAACACTAACATTGAGGGTTGGGGACAAGGAGATGACGTTTGGGGTTGGGAAAAGAGTAGAAGATGACGACCCGGTCAATTACATGAAAGTCATTGACTCAAGCTTGGATGATGCTCTCCGACGATGCAACATGGGATGCAAACCATCCCACTTGAGTATTATATGACTGGCTTTGGGTCTAGCCAAGGACCCTTGTAAACGTGGCGCACCTCGGAGGCATTCCACGGAACTATCCGTAGTTTAGTTTAGATTAACCTTTATGTTTTCTAGTTTAGTTTTTTATTTTCATGAATAAAACACACTCAGGATGGTGAAGGATACTAAGGGAAGCTTGAACCAACACCCCATGCACAAAAACAGAGCCACCCGACACTTTTTCTTCATTACAGCAAGTTAAACACGAGCCGTGCCCATCCAACACGTGTAACACCCCAAAAAACGGGTTTGGTAATTTAGACCCGGTTACTATTAAGAAATGGGTAACGTACCGTTAATGAGAAAAGTTAACCTGAAAAATGAGGATTAGCTAGGAATAATTAACCTAGTTGAGTATTGGTCTTGTTAGTAGTAAGCGGAGAGTTGTAGCCTTATTTGATTTAAACGAAACATGAGGGACCAAAGTGGGCTAACTTGAAAGTTGTTATGTTAAATGAAAATAACACACACACACACACACATTTTCGTGTGTGTTCTGTACGTGATCAGGGAAGGCTCTAGAGAGCCAAACCCTAGTTCATCATATATCAACCAATTGAAGCATGAATCGAGGCTCAAATTCAAGAAGGAACATGAATTAACGATCACCCAAGTTAGGGGATCATAAGGTATGTTGAATTTTGATGTTTAATGAAGTTGAGAAATCTTGATGAACATCACAAGTAGTGATTTATGTATGAATTGTTTAGGTTATGGCCAAATTGACAATGTATGCTTGCTTAGGAACGAACCCTAAGTGAAGATTTTGAGTAAATTGCTATAAATTGAGTATTTTGATGATTTACTACACCTAGCTAAGTGGGTTTATGTCTAATTCATGAAAGGGTATGAAATTGATTGTGAAAATGTGTAGTATGTGATGTATACATGCATATAGATTGAGTATGGTATATAATTGTATGATGTTTACTTGTATTGATGAACGGAAGTGATAACTAGGAAGAAGAACATGAAATACTTGTACATTATGCTTAGGAGGTAGTACGCACACCAAGTGTTTGATGAAATGTCTAAAAGACAATAACAAGTGAAATTGTATGCAAGTAATGGGTAAATAGATATAATTCATGTGAAGATTATCTAGGGATGATGTCGAGTATACCTTATGCTTGTTTAAATGAATTAATGATGTGGAGTATGCTTCAAGTGGGTCGTATGTTAGATGTGAATTTGATATGGTTGTTCATATGTATGAGCATATATGCTAATAAGAATGTGAATGTAATGACATGAGTGTATAGGAATCATGTCAAGACGGATGGGAGCTTTGAAGGCTAACGGGCTAAGAGGACTCAATCAAGTAAGCGAACGAGAATACGGACGCGCAAGGTAAGTGCACTCCGAACTTACTCTTTAGTTGTTAATGTATTTATGATATGTGATTATTGTTGAATGCAATGTAAGAAGATATGGATTGATGCAAGTAGTAAGTTAAGTTTTAATGGAATGGGTTAGAAGTGGTTAAGAAAAAGATTCGATTTGGTTTGGGTAAGAAAGGGAACTTACATAATGAAATTATGCTTGAATGAATAAGATGAGTTATGTATATTTGAGGACATGATCATGTAAATGGGAAGCTAATGTACTAATCGTTTTTCTCTTGAGAATTAATGTGTAGTATAGGCATGGTAACAAAGGATGTGAAGGTTGACTCCACAATCTGATGCGAGTAATCGAGTGGATGGATGAAGGGGCTAGTATAAGAAAAAGCATGAAATGTTGACGCGCTATTATGCTTGCGCTAAGATTTTTGTATTATGTCACCGGTTGCTAATAATGTGTTTGAATGTGGTGACTGCAGGCTATACATGTTTGGATGTTTCATCTAGTAGCGTACGCGGTTGAAGATCGAGTCAAGGCACGGATTGTATGTGGGTGTATACGTAGTCACTTAATTGAGTCATGTATGTTAGTTTTTGCATTAAATTATAAAAGAGATTAATGTATTTAAATGAAAGAAAGAATATCATGAAGGAAATTTCTAGTTATGTAGTGTCCGCTGCGAATCTTAGGTTAAAGCGTTTTAGGGCGTTACAACACGGCCCCGTGCTCATAGGTCTGCAGAAAAACGCCTAGTTCAGGTAACTGGACACGTGGCATGCTCACTGAACACGCCCCCGTGCCCAGCCTTCTGTTACTTTTTGTTGATTCTTGTTACTGGCAATCTGAACACGGGGTCGGGCCCGGACACCACGGCCCGTGTCCAGATGCCCGGTAACAGAAAAATTTTGTCTAACACACCTTTTTACACATTCAATCAACCTAAAAACTTATTTTTGGGACACATTGAGGACAATGTGTAATTTAAGTGTAGGGGGGATGCTAAAACCTTGAATTTTACAAGTCCTAATTACAAGCCTTACACAAAACTCTATTGGAACCGCTAAACACCCCAAATTTTTTTCAAAAACTTTTCGTTTTTTTCTTTTACTTGTCTTGGTTTAAGTTGGGAATAACAAGTTCTAAAAAGGTTATATTTTTACAAATTTACGACCGATAGTGTCGTGATAAAAGGAACCAACATAAGAAAATTATGAAACGGCATGACAAATCTAGTTAAAATTTGATTATATATACTTGATCACATTAAAAACCCATTCCCACAAAAAGTGAGTTTTGAGCCTTTAATTGAGCATATAAATACACATCTTTTAAACTAAATGCTCATCTTTCTTTTCTTGTGTGAATAGCCGCTTGGTTTCTTACGACTCTAGAACTTGCCATGACAATACATTCCCGGTCCTTACCAACTTAAACCCAAGTAAGTAAATGACGGAGGCATTAGGACTAACCCTTTTTATTTCAACACCATTATTTTTCTTTTTTTTAACCACCTACCCAAAATCCCCCCTAGTTAACCCCTTTGAGCCTAAACCTTTTCATTTCAAAACCAATTATTTTAGTAAAAAGCTCGGTTTTCTTATGACATCCTTATCAATATATATATATATATATATATATATATGAAACCTAGCAATAAACAAACAAGTTTATCAAAAAGAAACTTTGTTTGAAAATGCTTCGTTAAAATAAAAAGTCACAAAAATGAAAAATTTTACGAAAACCGACGCTTTTTACGCCTTTCGCCCTTTTCTAGTAACCACTAACCCAAAACCACATACCTTTAATCCAAGCCTAACCCTTCCCCAAAAGTCCTCTTGATATTTACAAAGGTTTATAGTTAAAAAGGAGGAAGATTGATTCCTTGGCAAGCATATGGTAGAAGTAAGTTCCATGCCGCTCTCGAGTGTTTCACAAAAATACATATTCGGCCGAGTGTTGAGTGATCTCCCATGAGGTATGTGAACTTGTATATAAATGGAATTTTAAAGAGGCATGTTATGCCCAAATAAGTAATTTCTCTTGTGCAATGTTCTAAATAAATCATAGCGAATAGGATTGTAAATAACATAAAAATAAAACCTAATAAAGATCTTGGAATCCCGACACTCCAGACAAGCCCAAAACCTTCTCTTCTACCCATTCCATTTGGGTGTGTAAGCCACATTATAAAGAGTTTTGCTTGAGGACAAGCAAAGATTCAAGTGTGGGGGTATTTGATGTGTGTAAAATGCAACATGTAAATTACATCAAATGAGGCATAAAACTAACCCTTTTTAGTACTAATGTTGGAAAAAGTGTGCTTTTGTCTTCCTTTTGTATTTTCAGGGTTAAAAGAGCTTAATTGAACAAAAGAAGCAAAAACACAGCAAAACCTAACATAAATACAAGAAAAGGAATAAACATGGCATACCCGACCCCTTGACAGCATCTTCCCAAGAAAAAATAAGACATCAGAAGGCTGAATACGCCCCGTGCTCATTGAACACGGGGGCGTACCCAAGTGCCTGCAGAAAAGACAAACAATAGAAGCTTCTATTTCCCTACACGGGGGCGTGCCCAACGGACACAGGGTCGTGGTAAACGCTAAGATTCGAAGATCCAAGCAAATCTTGATAGTACAGATACGCTTCTACACACGGGGTCGTGCCCAGCGGACCCAGGGGCGTGGTCAACTATACAGACAAACTGCATTAAATGAAGAAAGAGAAGATGGGTGGACACAGGGCATGCCCAATGGACACGGGGCCGTGTCCGGGCTTCTGTGCAGGCTATAAATAGGGGTGCTTGGTTCACTTCAAAGGCATCCCTTGACAAACCACCTCTCTCACACTTCACCCACCCTCCACCACCATCACAACCCACATCCACCACCATCATCCATCATCCATCATAGAGTGTGTGTAGTAGTCTCGGGATCCAAGATTGATAGTAAGAGTTCTTGACAATCAAAGGCCATGTTTGGCTAAGTCTCTTACATCACTTGGTGAAGACAAGCATTTAGTGTAATACTTTTTATTTTTAATCTTTTCGCACTTTTTATTTGGTTATGTATTAATGACTTTAATAACTAGTTTCTTATGTTGAAGGTGAAACTTCCTTATCATTTGTCCGTGATGTCTTGGCGTTATTTTGCTATCTATATAAAATAAAAGATTTACACCATTCATATCTCCACGGTCTATATGGAGATATGTTGGCTACCTGGTCAGGGGTTAAGAGAATGGTTTGGTAAGTTTCTTGCCTTGTTCAGTGTATAGATCCTGCAAGGACCTGGGTCAAGTTTAGTAGGACCTCCTTCAATACCCACTGGTATTGGATGGCGGGGGTGTGAATTTCTTGATCCCCTCATATGTAAACTACTATTAATACATTAACCCAGCTACTTAGAATTGTATCCCTGCTGACTTAAACTACTTAGCCGAGGGTAACGTCACCTTCAAAAGAGGGGCCTACCACATTACGCATTAATAACTTAATTAATTATCTTTCAATAATCCAACCCTTTAGGATTGTATCCTTGCTGACTCAAACTACTGGGTTGAGAGTAACGTCACCTTCAAAAGAGGGTGTGACAACCCGAAATCTCAAGGTCTTTCCTCTACGTGATGTTTCACAAATCGTTTTACATTGTATTCTGTGCCTTGTGTGTGAATGATTAAAAGTATTGTTATGTGTGGGTGTTACATGGAAACTTAGGAATTGATGAATGTATAGGCAGAACATGTTCATGTTTAACCCTGGCTGCACAACACAATTGAATCACGAAAAACCCAACTGGTCGACAAAAAACTAGGGTCTTTCGCCCAAACACCCCATGACGAAAAAGGTCTTTCGCCGGGTATGTTATTCGCCGAGAAAGGGCTTCGGCCCAAGTTGTTCGAGGCCCAGAATGGGTTGGCTGTTATTTTATAACCCTTCATAAACTACATAACGAAAACATCAAACCCTAGACCCTCTCTATTCTTCGACGGTAACCACCATCATCGTCATTGAAGCATTCCAGTCTCTCGTTCCAGGCACTACACTTCTCGGTTAGTATGATGTTGTATTCCTTATTGATGATCTTACTCGTGGGTGTCTCTCTTTGTTATGATATGAATAATGTTATAGGAAAGATATGGTTGATATTGTTTGATGATAGTCACAAACAGTTTATGAATTGCATGAGTCTTGTGGAACTAAAATTAGAGTTGTGTTTTTTAATGATCATTGTCGATTAGAATTATATGTGCGATGGAAACTGTTATGCTAGGGTAATCGATGATTGTTCTGTGTAAGGTAGTTTAACTTGTAAAGTAATGGTTGTTTAATCCATCGATCCTACTGGGAATGTGTAGATGTTGTTATATAATTAAGATTTATGTTAAGTCATGATGTTGTAATTCTATGAAAATGTTGTGAAATGATTAGTTGTGTCGATGAGCCATACGTAGGGATTGCTTGATTATATGCCGTAACCATTGTTTGATCCTTCGATTATGTTTAAAGACGAGTAACTGCTGTTATGAAGTAAATAGGAACTGTAACTGCCTGAGGAGGCAGCGGCAAAACATAGGTCCTTCGTCGCATGTGACCCCGACGAAACATAGGTCCTTCGTCGCATGTGACCCGACGAAAAATAGGTCTTTCGTCGCCAGGGTTCTTCGCCGTAGGGTAGATGGTTAGAACAGTAGATTGGTAAAGTTTATGTTGTTGGACATATGTGCTGTGACATTCTATTTTGCATGATAACAATGTTAACCAGACGAGGACCTTAACTTAATTTATGAGAGTAAAGAGTACATCGGTGAACATTATTATGTGTCATGCACACAGGATGTAGACTTGTTTGGAAACTGAGTACTTGATATGTGTTATACTATGATCTTAGCCAAATGCAATCTGTTACAACACGTGATTCGATTATTATGAAACTGGTGTCATTAGTGACTACTGTTGGGAACATGAACTTGTGATGTAAATACGTATGAAATCTAAACACTTGCTATGTGCTACGTGACAATGGTATTACGTGTGACTTGTTGAATATGTAACTTGAGTATGTGTTTACGAAACTGATCACCTCTGGTAACCACGGTAGGGATTGGTTGGCCAACTGGGAACAGGTAATGTAACGTAACATACCGAGCAAATCTAAGGTGAGTTCACTGCTCTTTTTCAAAGCATGCGTCCCGGGGAGGGACATCTGGTAAACGTTCTGGGGAGGAATGTCGAGTTATTGGGATGTTGGTTATTACACTCATTTCTATCATTAAGTCTCATCATATACCGATTGGTTGCCGGGGAGGCAACGGGGTTATTAGTTGATAGCGCTATTAGGTTTGGCACCCTCACACCGTACCAGGGAGGACGGTCGTGAACTAATTACCTTAACCACTTGACCAATGTGTGATAGAGCATTGGGGTTTGGGCAAATAATCTGGAGCCATCTGCGGTAATCGAGTTAATAACAACATCAAATCTCTGAAATGTTTTATACTTATATCTGGTAACTAAAACGTGTTAACAAACTTTGAACTCACCAGCATTGTCTGATACACTTGTCTGCATGCTTGCATGTCTATAGGTTTATATCAATGGAACTTGCTGTCTGGGATGCTGGAGTGGTCATGGGTTGACTTGCATGGAATCATGAGACACATTTAAAGGCTTTTACACACTTGGACTATGAAACTCTTAATTAATGTTGTATGCTTCCGCTGAAATGTAAACAATGCTTGTAACGAATATTTTAATAAATGAAAGTTTTATTGAGTTAATATTATGAGTTCAATATGATTGGTGGCTGGATCCTGGTACGTCACACGCCTTGCAGAGTTTCCCGCATGTGGTATTTTGGGGTTGTGACAGTTTGGTATCAGAGCCACTGGTTATAGTGAAATTGGTTTTAAAAATGTTTTTATAAAACCAGACTATAACCGAACAGTTCTGAAAACGAGAATGCGACCATGACACTGAGCTCCAGATTGCAAGGTTCGTCTTTTCATCTGTGGTATACATTACATGTGTAGTGTACATTTGTTTATGAAGTAGCGTACAAACACACACTCGTCACTATAGCATGATTACATGAATTGCTTGCTTACCTTATGATGCGTTGATAGCACGTCATAGTTCTTAGATTCTTGTGATCTTATCGTTTTGATAACCTCTGTTTGGCATTCTAGTTTGAGGAACCATTTGACATGAATTAAGAGGAACTGAGATGAGCATGCAAATCGCAATATTATTATGGGTGCACACATAAGAATAATGTGGGGTGCATGTGAGTCCCAATGAGACTTACGAGTGAAAAAAGGGGTTCTGATTCGTTATTTGATCAATGAGAAACATAACAAACCTATAGGGGTCATAGTAGTGATTGTCTCCTACTCGAACGTGATCTTTTCACTCCTCTCTAAATCCCTTCGAATCTCGATGTTATCGAGTATTACCTGAACGCCCATCTGAATGCCTAGCAAACTGAGTAGAATGTTAGGTGCTTGTACGAACGTCCCTGAGATGGATGTTGTAGCGTCAATGATGGGTCTATACCTCTCTCGCTCCTCTTTGTTTGCGGGAACTCAATGTACTGACGTCTTAGACCCCGAAGTGCGATCACTTCTGCAACACTCTGGAAATATACCATGTATTACTCAGTCAACTTGCAAGAACGATGGACAAGAGGATGAGCATAGTGCCTTACCAACCTTAGAATTAGAACGACCCTGATTACCGGCAGCGAACACCAGCAAATTGACTTCAATCGAATTCTTAACCCTAGTCAGGGACTTATGGGAACCAACTCTTACAAATCAATCGGGACGTAAAACGATGACAATTGACTATAGTGTGGTATGGAATGTGAAGCTGCCAGCACAATGAGTAACGCCTTAGGACGCGACACGGAAATGTGACAAGATGGACCCTGTTGGTGAAAGATCGTAGGGCTCCATTTCAAGCAACGACATTGGAGGCAACAGTCATGACGACATCAAGGTACTCGAAATCGTAGCCTACCGCATGGAAACAAAGGTGACTTCGACAAGGATCGATTGTTATTAAGTCAAAATGTCAACAACCAAGAGAACGATGACCATATTAGGAATCCACGTGACCGTAAAAACACTGGTAGTGGTGCTTAGGGAAGGGCATTTAGGATTGGCGTGATACACTTGTCTGCATGCTTGCAGGTCTATAGGTTTATATCAATGGAACTTGCTGTCTGGGATGCTGGAGTGGTCATGGGTCGACTTGCATGGAATCATGAGACACGTTTAAAGGTTTTTACACACTTGGACTATGAAACTCTTAATTAATGTTGTATGCTTCCGCTGAAATGTAAACAATGCTTGTAACGAATATTTTAATAAATGAAAGTTTTATTGAGTTAATATTATGAGTTCAATATGATTAGTGGCTAGATCCTGATACGTCACACGCCTCGCGGAGTTTCCCGCATGTGGTATTTTGGGGGTGTGACAGAGGGGCCTACTACTAAAACTAAGATAATCTCTTAAAAAGTGCAAAAGTGCGGAAATAATCAAAGGTTACACTAAAGGCGAGTCGGATCCAAGTGATTCCTGTTGTCTATCTGTTTTATTTTATTTTTTATTTTCAGCAATTTTAGTTTTTATTTTTTATTTTCATGTTTAAAACTTTTTCTAAACTTTTGATTTGATTAGACGTTGAGGATAAACCGTTACTAAAAGCTCTTGTGTCCTTGGACGACCTCGGTATCTTATCAACGCTATACTACGCTCACGATGGGTGCACTTGCCCATATGTGTGTTTAGTGTTAGTAAAATATCGTGTTTTATAAATTTAAAACTTGACTGAAAGTGGTAAAAAGGGCTAAAAATATACATAAAAATATACCACGCACTACGCACATCAACTGCGTTGGAAGATATAGTCTAAAACATGAAAATGGTTGTCAATGTGTTCGGTAAAAATGTATTAATCAACTTCAAATCCGTATACAGGGCCTTATTTTTGTTTAGACTAGTCACTTGGGCTTGTTAATTGGGCTATTTTTTTTAAACTCTTAAACAGACCCTTATTTGAAAACATTTAGGTCTTTTAGCAGGCCCTTATTTATACAAACAACCAGATTTTTTTTTTTAAATATATAGGGTTAGGTTAACGTACAATATGTACGCGCTCATCTCGACCGTCAGATCTTCATCCCACATTGAAATCGCATGTTGGTTTTTTGTAACAATTTCGCATGTTGGTTTTTTATCATGCGATTTCATCAAAATTACCACATGCACAATTTTTACAAAAAACCAACATGAGATTTCATCAAAATTATCACATGCGATTTCATCCATGCTATTTTATAACATGCGATTTCACATCGCGTACGTAGCGTATGTTAAGGGATATTGTACAGTACACTTTCTATCTATATATCTATATCTATATATATATATATACATATATAAAGAATCTCCTATGTCTACAAATGTAATTTCCTATCATATTTTTAAGATGGCATATCAAAAGCTAGAACAAATTCCTATATTTTTACACTTTTATTTATTTTCTGCCCTTATAGAAAGCAGTAACTAATGCAAATTGATTGTACAAACCATGAATTAAATCAACCCCTTCATTTCCAGTCCCCATCCTCGAGTTTTGCAATCTCACAACCGTCCACTCCGTGGATGCCCTCCTCTTCGTGATGCGTTACAATCAATCGATCTCAAATTCAGATTCACAATCTCCAACACCAACAGAAATCAAATCCAATGGAGAATATGGTTCAAGAGGTTTGTGATTCAATCATTTCACTTCATACAAAGGTTACTAATAATCACAGACCTAATTCAAGAGGTTTGTGATTCAATCATTTCACTTCATACAAAGGTTACTAATAATCACAGACCTAATTTTTGGTTTCAATGATGAAATTAGGGCACTTTCAAATCTGGTTTTAGAGAGAGACTAGAGAAGTAGAGACAACCGGAAAGATGCGACAGAAAGATAAGAGAGAGAAGCCGCCGCACCAGCGAGCCACATGCGGCGGTTTCCATCGCCCCCTCTACTCTTTAAGAAATAGGTGTTTATTAGATCAATTTTTAGGGTTCCTTTTTAATTACTCACAATTGTGTGTAAGGATTTGGAGATCCCTGATTTTTTTATTGATTTGTTGTAGGTAAATATGGCAAATATCAATCTTCAGATTATCCATTGATTCTGCTCTAATCTCTTCAAGGAAGATGATCATGATAGCACCTACCACTCTTCAACTTTACCTATAGGTATTTATCTCAATCTTCTTCCACATTTCTATTCAATTTATTTTCTTTTAGTATCCATAGTTCAACTGATTTTTTATCAATTTTTTGAGTCGCGTTCTTTTGTTTGGACGAACGGGGTTAGAGGATCATGTCCACTGAAGTTTGATCTT
Source organism: Helianthus annuus (assembly GCF_002127325.2). NCBI lineage: Eukaryota > Viridiplantae > Streptophyta > Magnoliopsida > Asterales > Asteraceae > Helianthus > Helianthus annuus. The sequence continues at coordinate 57,901,120 of NC_035445.2, forward strand.
TCTTATATGTTTTTTATGCAAGAAATTAGGACTTCAGTGATTTCTATGACTTCAATCACAAAGCCACTGAAGTTTTAGCGTCTGCATTATGGAACCTTGAAATTATATTATAAGATGACAGAGTTAAAGGTATCTCTTTTGTTTTGTTACTATCTATAATACATGTATATGTATATTCTTGTCAACTTATTGATTGGGTTTAATTTTAGGTGCAGAAATTGCTTGGGCATATACTATCGGTTCTGGCGTTGACAATGTCTTCAAAGGGTGATCAGGTAAGGGTGGCGTGTGCCTGTATTTTAATATCACTTCGAAAATTTTTCTAGCATGTGGTAAAATGCATTGCTGATTGGTTTAACGTGTGTTATGTAATTTCATATGTTTAAGGAATTTTATAATCTGTTGGTATAGGGTGAATGTATTCGTTATTGTTTAATCATCAGAGTTTGTTTTGCTACCGAGTATAATGAGGCCATTTTGTTAGGTGTGTGTTATTGTTGAAAATTTTTTTTCACCATGAGTGTATATATGATGAGTAGAGGTGGTCTGGGTAATGAAAACGTGAAAACCATCATATATACACTCCGCGGGTCAACTTCGAGTACTTCCAATAGAGACCTGAGGCATATTTAAATGCTACTAAAAATATATTAGTTTAAAATCACAACAGTATAGTTGATATTTTACGGAGCCTGTATTCCAATTTTAACGAAAATGTGAAATAGTTGCATGTGAAAGATACGAAGTCGGTCTTAAAGCGTTTGCCAGCCAAGCTCTTATATGATCTTAATCTGGTGTATGAATGTGAACCAGTGCAACCTTTGGTTACAGAAAAGGGTTGTAGTTAGAACATTCTTGGCGGCTACACGGGTGTCAATGAGGCAGCTGATCTGGTGGTAATAGGTGGTTGATATGGCGGTGATGTGAGAGTGTAAAAGGCTGCATTTAGTGACCAAACGACAGCGAAGAACATCGGTATTGAGCTGCTAAAATAGTGCAGCGAACAGGACAGCAACGTCGTGCATTCAGGCGCGCTTTTGGGATCAAAACATTCAGTGTTTGGGTTCACAACCGCTTTTCGGGTTCGGGTTTGTGTTAGATTTCCAGGTTTGCGCTGCATTGGGTCAGTATGGTACGTTTGTTTTAAAAGCTGGTTGAATAGAAGTCTCAAATGGGTTTGGCTTAATAAGGTAACTGTTGGTACAGGGAATGTAAAGTTTTTAACCCATTTTTTATTTTTTTTATTAGTACTTGCTAAAACTGAACTTATTTTTTATGAATTTTATATGCATGCATGGTTGTTGTCTACTAAAGAAGTTTGCCTACAAACGAGGAGTATGTTAATTCCACTGGAAAGCCCATAAAATTCGGATCGCATAGATAATCTTTGTTTACAGGTTATTTTTGTAAGTAAAATTGATGCTAGGGGTGTTTACAGTCTTGCTCGACCAGATCTAACAAAAAAAGTTGAGACGAATCGCAAACTATGGTTTTTTGAAACAACCAACCAAACTGGTCGGGTTGGGTAGGCGAGTCGGTTTTAGTAGTTTGATGATTCAGTTTTGATGGTTTGACTTGATTAATTTTTACTTTTTTTAAACGGTTAGGTTGTATTAAAAATTTTAAATGATAAGAATGGTTAATTAGTATAATGCATATATACACTAATGAATATTCTAAAAATGAAAAAAAAAAACAAATAAATAGAAAAGGTTCAACGGCCGATTCAGTTTACATGGCGGTTCCAAGTTTCAAACCGTCGGCCGAAATGTTAATGATGTGTGTAAAATGCAACATATAAATTACATCAAATGGGGCATAAAACTAACCTTTTTTTAGTACTAATGTTGGAAAAAATGTGCTTTTGTCTTCCTTTTGTATTTTCAGGGTTAAAAGAGCTTAATTGAAAAAAAGAAGCAAAAACACAGCAAAATCTAACATAAATACAAGAAAAGGAATAAACGTGGCATGCCCAACCCCTCGACAGCATCTTCCTAAGCAAAAACAAGACATCAGAAGGCTGAACACGCCCCATGCCCAGCGGACACGGGGGCGTGCCCAAGTGTCTGTAGAAAGGACAAAACAGTAGAAGCTTCTTGTCACACCCCCAAAATCCACACGCGGAGTACCACCGCTAGGGAGCGTGACATGACCAGGATCAAGCCACCAATCATATCGAACACAACATTTAATAATAAAAGTAGATAATGTAATTCAACACGACATGATTGATGTTCAAAACAAAACATAGTTTAAGTAGCGGAAGCATGTAAGTAACCCAACATAGTTAATAGTTTTAAATGTCATAACAGTTCAACATAGTAATCACGATCCTTGTCCACAACGACCGCGCCTCCAGTGCAAGCTCCATAAGTACCTAAGGTCCTGCAAGGCATGCAGCAACGAGTCAACAACTAGTTGAGCGAGTTCACAGTTAACAGTTCAGTAATAGTATAGTAGTATGTTCGTTCGTTATGTCATGTATCGTATTAGTTTCCATCGCGGCCTCCCAGGCAGGTGTGCGAAGATATTAGGGGATGTTCATCCCGAGTATTCTAGATTAGGTTTATCTGTATCGCGGCCTACCAGGCAGGTGTGCGAAGATTAGTAAATTTCAGTTCGCGGCCTTCCAAAGGCAGGTGTGCGAAGTCAGTCATAATATCGCGGCCAACCCTTGGCAGGTGTGCGAAGATCAGTTCAATAAGTGTTACTAGTCTAGTCGTAGTTCTATCAACGAAGTATATACAATAGTTCATCAAATCCCATTCCCACCCGGGAACCCCATGCCTTGGCTGTGTGAACTCACCTTGGTTTACTCGGTATGCTACGTGGGTGCTCGCAACAATAAATCACTTAATCAAGGCCTAGGGTAATGCATGTTTTCACAGTCAGTACATGTTTGTAAGGTTTCGCATGCAAAGTTCGTCACATAGTGTGTATAACAGTTAACATTAAGCACTACAACCAGTTAATCATCTTTATACGATTCAAGGGAGAACATGGAGTTAACATACTTCACCAAGTTATCACACTGAACAGGATTCACACACTAGAAATGTTATGTGTCTAACTGAATTAGCTTCTTACAACCATAATGGCGTTAATATGTTTAACTGGATTTACCATCTGACACAGTTTATTAACTAATATAGTTAACAGGGTTAATACTTGATCAAGAGTCGAATCATGTGTATAACAAGCAGTAGTTGGGCTATCACATACAATAACAATCACAGTTCTCATACTTAAACATGAAGTCGGTCACCCCACATAAGTAAAAGGTTGGACATATTCATATTAAATAAATTCGGACTTAATGTCCTTGGATAAAACTCGGACATCAGTGTGTAGGGGGGGGGGGGGTTAACAAGGTCGGACTAAGGGATATGATGTCAAAAGTCGGACCAATAGCCCTTGTTAAAAGTCGGACTCCCCTTGGCCTTAAAAGAATTCGGACAATGGCACCATATTACAAAGGTCGGACATGTGTAATGTTCAAAGTTCGGACCTCAAGAACCCTTGCAAACAAACTCGGACATCACAATGTGTATGAAACTCGGACTTATGTGTTTGTTTAAACCTCGGACAGTGCATACATCATCAAACTCGGACTGTTTGCTTCTTGTATTAAACTCGGACTCATGTTTTTGTTTAAAGGTCGGTCATATAAATGTCTTAATAAAACTCGGACAAGTGACAGGGGATAAAACTCGGACATATGGTCTTGGATCAAAAATCAGACCCTTCACAATGTTATAAAACTCAGACAATATTCTATATCATAAACCTCAGACAAACAATCACTTACATTCACAAAACTCTGACTATTTACTCCGAACTTTAACATACGTGATTTCCAAAGCTACTACACAGAATCATTTGGACAGTTACACTTACATTCAAGCGATCAAGAAACCCTAAGTTCATACGTTTACATTACGCTGATCAAAACAACAATCGCTATGTCTACATATCACGCATCAAAATCATCAGGCAATTGATTATATGACTAATCATCTTCATATCACAATAATCAACATCAATAAAAAACACAGGAGCATCATATAGAGACTAGGGTTTACAAGAGTTACAAGAATCAAGCATTGCTAACAATCAAAACATCAATAAACAATGATTACACAGTTACCTTGAATGATTCTAGAGAAGGAGAAGAATCAAGAGTGATGAATGTCTTGTGCCAATGATGGTGGTGATGATGATTGCTAGGGGATTAGAGAATTGCAAGTACGTGTTTTGTTTTGTGTGCAAATGATTAGTGAAAAGGGATTAGGGTTAAGTATCTTTAGGATTTCACTAATTACCCTCTCCCCCCTAAGTATCATATTTTACACATGTACACCATCTCATAACCATTTCATAGTTTCACCACCAAGTTTACATATTTGACAAGTTTATCACAATTAACATATAACCATGCACAATCACACAATACGATTCATTTCATCAAAACGTACATAATTCCATAGCAATTAATTGTGCAAATAATCAACTAGACAATACAAGAACGTGCAATAAATGCGAAATGGAAATCTTGGAAATTCGAGTTGTCCACTTCTATTTCCATACACGGGGGCGTGCCCAATGGACATGGGGCCGTGGTCAACGCTTAGATTCGTAGAATCCAAGCTTATCCGCGTATGCTTTCTGACGGTCGCGTGCTGCCGCCATGCGTTGTCGTATTTGTGCAATCTTTTCTGTGGCGTCCACTACAATCTCCGGACCCGTGATTTGACTATCCCCCACCTCTGCCCAACAGAGAAGTGACCGGCATTTACGCCCGTACAATGCCTCGAATGGAGCGGCTTGTATGCTGGTGTGATAACTGTTATTGTATGAGAACTCCACCAAAGGGAGGTGCTTTTCCCAGCCGTTGCCGAAATCAATGACACATGCCCTAAGCATGTCTTCAAGAGTTTGGATCGTTCGCTCAGACTGCCCATCCGTCTGAGGATGATATGCTGTGCTCATGTCTAACCGTGAGCCAAAAGATTTGTGCATCGCTTGCCATAGCTCTGACGTGAATCGTGCATCCCGATCCGAAATGATGGAGGTGGGCACCCCGTGCCTCAAAACAACTTCTTTAAGATAAACGTCTGCAAGAGTGGAGAACTTATCCGTTTCCTTAATAGCCAGGAAGTGTGCAAACTTGGTGAGTCGATCCACGATCACCCATATGGTATCATTCCCACGCTGGGATCTGGGTAGGCCTGTAACAAAATAAATGGAAATTTCTTCCCATTTCCATTGCGGTATCTTGGGCTGTTGCAGTAGGCCCGCTGGTTTCTGATACTCTACTTTGACTTTTGCACAAGTCAAACACTTGCCGACGTAAGTAGCGATGTGGGCTTTCATGCTAGGCCACCAGTATGTAGTTCTGATGTCGTGGTACATTTTATCCGACCCTGGATGTACCGAGTAGTGGGACTTGTGAGCTTCGTCCATTACAAGCTCTCGTAAGCCGCCATAAAGTGGGACCCAAATACGCCCCGTTACATAGTAGGCGCCGTCTTCCTTTTGTTCCATTCGTTGCCTTGAGCCGCGTAAGGCTTCAGCTTTGACGTTTTCGGGCTTTAATGCTTCCATCTGAGCAGTTCGTATTTGTGCAGGAAGACTGGACTGAATGGTGAGCTGCAAGGCTCGTACGCGTCTAGGTAGAGTGTCCTTTCGACTGAGAGCGTCAGCCACAACGTTGGCTTTGCCTGGATGATACTTAATAGCGCATTCGTAATCGTTTAAAAGTTCAACCCATCTTCGCTGACGCATATTCAATTCCTTCTGCTTGAAGATATGCTCAAGACTCCTGTGATCGGTGTAAATTGTGCACTTGGTACCGTACAGGTAGTGTCGCCATATCTTAAGTGCAAAAACGACAGCTCCCAGCTCTAAATCGTGCGTCGTGTAGTTCCGTTCGTGAACCTTGAGTTGACGAGAAGCGTAAGCAATAACCTTATCCCGCTGCATCAATACACAACCAAGCCCCTGTATCGACGCGTCACAATAGACCACAAAATCATCCGTGCCTTCTGGCAATGAGAGAATAGGTGCGCTGCATAGTCTATCCTTCAGGTACTGAAAGGCAGTTTCTTGTGTATTACCCCAACGATAGGTAACACCTTTCTGTGTCAACATAGTAAGCGGCTGTGCGATCTTGGAGAAGTCTTTAATAAATCGTCTGTAATACCCCGCCAAACCCAAGAATTGGCGTATTTCCGTTGGTGTATGCGGTGCAGGCCAGTTCCTGATCGAATCTACCTTGGATGGATCGACATGAATCCCATCCCTGTTCACCACATGGCCTAGAAAGTGGACTTCACGAAGCCAGAAGTCGCATTTTGAAAACTTGGCGTACAGTTGTTCCTTCCGAAGGAGTTCCCAGATAAGACGTAAGTGCTGCTCGTGTTCCTCCTGACTCTTGGAGTAGATCAGAATGTCGTCGATGAAGACAATGACGAACTTGTCAAGATAAGGTTTGCACACCCTGTTCATAAGATCCATGAAGACTGCAGGCGCGTTCGTAAGCCCGAATGGCATGACAAGAAACTCGTAGTGGCCGTAGCGAGTTCTAAATGCAGTTTTGGAGACGTCCTCATCCCGGACTCTCAGCTGATGGTAACCTGACCTCAAGTCTATCTTGGAGTAATAACACGACCCTTGCAACTGGTCGAATAAGTCGTCTATGCGCGGAAGAGGATAACGGTTCTTCACCGTCACCTTGTTCAGTTCACGGTAGTCGATGCACATTCTGAACGTACCGTCTTTCTTCTTCACAAATAACACTGGAGCTCCCCAAGGCGAAGAGCTTGGACGAATAAAGCCCTTTTCCAAGAGCTCTTGTAGATGCTTCGACAGTTCTTCCAGCTCGGTTGGAGCTAAACGATAAGGTGCTCGAGCTATAGGTGCTGCCCCCGGAGCGAGCTCGATTTGAAATTCGACTTGGCGGTGAGGCGGTAAACCGGGTAAATCTTCAGGAAACACCTGAGGAAAGTCACGTACAACTGGAATATCCTCCAGCTTCTTTTCCTTTGCTGATGCGTCAGTGACAAGTGCCAGAATGGCCGTGTGACCCTTTCGTAAACATTTCTGCGCCTTCAAGAAAGAAATGATGCCAACCACGGCACCACTCTTGTCGCCTAGAACTTCGAGAGGTTCTTGACTAGAACGAGGAATACGAATGACCTTTTCCTTGCATAAAATCTCTGCGTGATGCTGGGATAACCAATCCATGCCGATGACGATGTCGAAACTACCCAGAACTATTGGAATAAGATCAATCGAGAAGGTCTGACCCGCTAGAACGATGTTACAACCCTTGACTACATGCGTGGCTTCTACACTCTTACCATTTGCTAACTCTACGACGTGTTTGGTGTTTAGGGGTGTTGGTGTACGTTTTAACAATTTACTCATTTTCAAGGACATATAACTTGTGTCAGCACCCGAATCAAATAAGACAGTAACATAAATATCGTCGAGAAGAAACTTACCCATAACCACATTGGGATCATTCATTGCGTCGCCCCGACCCAGCACAAAAGCACGACCCCGAGCTTCGTTGCCATTGTTGTGTTGTTTCCCCCGTTGTTGTTGTTCCCGTTGCCCTGGTTATTGTTGTTGTTGCGATTCTGGTTCAATTGAGGGCAATCACGTTTGTAGTGGCCTTCAGCCCCACACTGGAAACATCCCCGGTTTCCACGCTGTGGCTGCTGGTGCTGGTTCTGTGGAGCTGGCTGTGGGAGTTGCTGGTTCTGATTTGCTGGCCGTGAGCTTCTACAATCCTTAGCCTCATGACCCATCTTGAGGCATCTTTGACAACGTTCCCTGCGACATCTTCCGCTGTGGTGTTTGTTGCACCTATTACACCATGGGTGATTTCCCCGATATCCACCCTGCCCCTGACCACCTGATGATTGCTGATTCGGACTCTGGTAGTCGTTGGTGCGGCGCTGCTGTGTTTGGGACTGAACAGAAACTGATCCCTTGCTGGAATCCCCATCCCACTTTCTTTTGTTCTCACTGGGTGTGGCAGGTGTAGTAGCTGGAGTAGTAGTAGCAGTAGTGGTAGCGCTGATGCGTTTTGGCAGCTTATTCTGATCCACTGCCTGATCCGTAATACGATGAGAAAGGCGCTGAATAGCCTGGATATTATCAAGATTAGCCGATGTCACATGGCTCTGGATCTCTGGCGCTAACCCCTTGAGATACAACTCAATGCGCTTGACTGGAGGGTCCACCATAGTTGGACACAGAACGGCCAGCTCGTTCGATCTCTTAGTATATGCTTCAATCTCTGACCCAACCATTTTCAAATGATACAGCTCGTCTTCCAGCTTGTGAATATCTTCACGAGTGTAGTATTCCCTTTTTATCAGTTCCTTGAAGTCATTCCAAGGGGTGGCGTTAGCAGCTGCCAACCCTAGGATCTGTACTTGCGCGTTCCACCAAGTCAACGCGATTCCTTCCAAAGTACCAGTGGCGTACTTAACCCTGCGAGCCTCAGGGCATTCACACATTTCGAACACAGATTCTAGCTTCTCAAACCAATGGAGGAGTCCCACTGCCCCCTCGGTGCCACTGAATGAGCTTGGACGACAGTCCATGAAGTTCTTGAAAGTGCAGACGGGCTGCTGAGCGTGTTGACCTATTGTGTACGAATAGGACAAGGTTAATCACAAGAGTTAATGTAGGATCTAAAGATCCTAGTGTGAGTCTAAACTGCAGGGTATACTACCTGCTTGAGCAGCTGCAAGTGCCGCAGCAACTTGAGCTTGAACGAGAGCCTCTAGCTGGGCTTGTGTCATGTTAATTCGTCCAGACATGATCTTCATAGCAAATGCAACATGTGTTAGAGAGGTTCGCGAATAGTGTGATGACAGAAGAGAGTAAGCACGCATGTGTTCTCAAGCAATAACAAGTAGTGAGCAATGTAATCTAAGCATACTACGAGCAAAGTTCTATGCAGTTCTAGCAAGCAGGTAATAAACATAAACCTTATTACCTAGGATGTTGAGTCTTGCACGTGGAGCGAAGCGTCGTTGTGGATCGTTGAGAGCACTGTTCTGGTTATAGTCTGGTTTTAATAAAAAAAAAAACGTTTTCCCTATATTAAAACCAAGTTCTCTATAACCAATGGCTCTGATACCAATCTGTCACACCCCCAAAATCCACACGTGGAGTACCACCGCTAGGGAGCGTGACATGACCAGGATCAAGCCACCAATCATATCGAACACAGCATTTAATAATAAAAGTAGATAATGTAATTCAACACGACATGATTGATGTTCAAAACCAAACATAGTTTAAGTAGCGGAAGCATGTAAGTAACCCAACATAGTTAATAGTTTTAAATGTCATAACAGTTCAACATAGTAATCACGATCCTTGTCCACAACGACCGCGCCTCCAGTGCAAGCTCCATAAGTACCTAAGGTCCTGCAAGGCATGCAGCAACGAGTCAACAACTAGTTGAGCGAGTTCACAGTTAACAGTTCAGTAATAGTATAGTAGTATGTTCGTTCGTTATGTCATGTATCGTATTAGTTTCCATCGCGGCCTCCCAGGCAGGTGTGCGAAGATATTAGGGGATGTTCATCCCGAGTATTCTAGACTAGGTTTATCTGTATCGCGCCTACCAGGCAGGTGTGCGAAGATTAGTAAATTTCAGTTCGCGGCCTTCCAAAGGCAGGTGTGCGAAGTCAGTCATAATATCGCAACCAACCCTTGGCAGGTGTGCAAAGATCAGTTCAATAAGTGTTACTAGTCTAGTCGTAGTTCTATCAACGAAGTATATACAATAGTTCATCAAATCCCATTCCCACCTGGGAACCCCATGCCTTGGCTGTGTGAACTCACCTTGGTTTGCTCGGTATGCTACGTGGGTGCTCGCAACAATAAATCACTTAATCAAGGCCTAGGGTAATGCATGTTTTCACAGTCAGTACATGTTTGTAAGGTTTCGCATGCAAAGTTCGTCACATAGTGTGTATAACAGTTAACATTAAGCACTACAACCAGTTAATCATCTTTATACGATTCAAGGGAGAACATGGAGTTAACATACTTCACCAAGTTATCACACTGAACAGGATTCACACACTAGAAATGTTATGTGTCTAACTGAATTAGCTTCTTACAACCATAATGGCGTTAATATGTTTAACTGGATTTACCATCTGACACAGTTTATTAACTAATATAGTTAACAGGGTTAATACTTGATCAAGAGTCGAATCATGTGTATAACAAGCAGTAGTTGGGCTATCACATACAATAACAATCACAGTTCTCATACTTAAACATGAAGTCGGTCACCCCACACAAGTAAAAGGTTGGACATATTCATATTAAATAAATTCGGACTTAATGTCCTTGGATAAAACTCGGACATCAGTGTGTGGGGGGGGGGTTAACAAGGTCGGACTAAGGGATATGATGTCAAAAGTCGGACCAATAGCCCTTGTTAAAAGTCGGACTCCCCTTGGCCTTAAAAGAATTCGGACAATGGCACCATATTACAAAGGTCGGACATGTGTAATGTTCAAAGTTCGGACCTCAAGAACCCTTGCAAACAAACTCGGACATCACAATGTGTATGAAACTCGGACTTATGTGTTTGTTTAAACCTCGGACAGTGCATACATCATCAAACTCGGACTGTTTGCTTCTTGTATTAAACTCGGACTCATGTTTTTGTTTAAAGGTCGGTCATATAAATGTCTTAATAAAACTCGGACAAGTGACAGGGGATAAAACTCGGACATATGGTCTTGGATCAAAAATCGGACCCTTCACAATGTTATAAAACTCAGACAATATTCTATATCATAAACCTCAGACAAACAATCACTTACATTCACAAAACTCTGACTATTTACTCCGAACTTTAACATACGTGATTTCCAAAGCTACTACACAGAATCATTTGGACAGTTACACTTACATTCAAGCGATCAAGAAACCCTAAGTTCATACGTTTGCATTACGCTGATCAAAACAACAATCGCTATGTCTACATATCACGCATCAAAATCATCAGGCAATTGATTATATGACTAATCATCTTCATATCACAATAATCAACATCAATAAAAAACACAGGAGCATCATATAGAGACTAGGGTTTACAAGAGTTACAAGAATCAAGCATTGCTAACAATCAAAACATCAATAAACAATGATTACACAGTTACCTTGAATGATTCTAGAGAAGGAGAGGAATCAAGAGTGATGAATGTCTTGTGCCAATGATGGTGGTGATGATGATTGCTAGGGGATTAGAGAATTGCAAGTACGTGTTTTGTTTTGTGTGCAAATGATTAGTGAAAAGGGATTAGGGTTAAGTATCTTTAGGATTTCACTAATTACCCTCTCCCCCCTAAGTATCATATTTTACACATGTACACCATCTCATAACCATTTCATAGTTTCACCACCAAGTTTACATATTTGACAAGTTTATCACAATTAACATATAACCATGCACAATCACACAATACGATTCATTTCATCAAAACGTACATAATTCCATAGCAATTAATTGTGCAAATAATCAACTAGACAATACAAGAACGTGCAATAAATGCGAAATGGAAATCTTGGAAATTCGAGTTGTCCACTTCTATTTCCATACACGGGGGCGTGCCCAATGGACATGGGGCCGTGGTCAACGCTTAGATTCGTAGAATCCAAGCAAATCTTGATTGTACAGATACGCTTCTGCACACGGGGCCGTGCCCAGCAGACATGGGGGCGTGGTCAACTAATGCAGACAAACTGCAATTAATGAAGAAAAAGAAAGTGGGTGGACACGGGGCCGTGCCCAATGGACACGGGGTCATGTCCGGGCTTCTGTGCAGGCTATAAATAGGGGTGCTTGGTTCACTTCAAAGGCATCCCTTGAAAAACCACCTCTCTCACCCACCCTCCACCACCATCACAACCCACATCCACCACCATCATCCATCATAGAGTGTGTGTAGTAGTCTCGGGATCCAAGATTGATACTAAGAGTTCTTGACAATCAAAGGCCATGTTTGCCTAAGTCTCTTACATCACTTGGTGAAGACAAGCATTTAGTGTAATAATTTTTATTTTTAATCTTTCCGCACTTTTTGTTTGGTTATGTATTAATGACTTTAATAACTAGTTTCTTATGTTGAAGGTGAAACTTCCTTATCATTTGTCCGTGGTGTCGTGGCATTATTTTACCGTCTATATAAAATAAAAGATTTACACCATTCATATCTCTACGGTCTATATGAAGATATGTTGGCTACCTGGTCGGGGGTTAAGGGAATGGTTTGGTAAGGTTCTTGCCTTGTTCAGTGTATAGATCCTGCAAGGACCTGGGTCAAGCTTACTAGGACCTCCTTCAATACCCACTGGTATTGGATGGCGGGGGTACGAATGGCTTGATCCCCTCATATGTAAACTACTATTAATACATGTACCCGGCTACTTAGGATTGTATCCTTGCTGACTCAAACTACTTAGCCGAGGGTAACGTCACCTTCAAAAGAGGGGACTACCACATTACGCATTAATAACTTAATTAATTATCTTTCAATAATCCAACCCTTTAGGATTGTATCCTTGCTGACTCAAACTACTGGGTTGAGGGTAACGTCACCTTCAAAAGAGGGGCCTACTACTATAACTAAGATAATCTCTTAAAAAGTGCAAAAGTGTGGAAATAATCAAAGGTTACACTAAAGGCGAATCGGATCAAAGTGATTCATCTTGTCTATCTGTTTTATTTTTATTTTTATTTTCAGCATTTTTAGTTTTTATTTTCATGTTTAAACCTTTTTCTAAAATTTTGATTTGATTAGACGTTGAGGATAAAGCGGTACTAAAAGCTCTTGTGTCCTTGGACGAACTCGGTATCTTACCAACGCTATACTACGCTCACGATGGGTGCACTTGCCCATATGTGTGTTTAGTGTTAGTAGAATATCGTGTTTTATAAATTTAAAACTTGACTAAAGTGTTAAAAATGGCTAAAACTATAGTTAAAAATGTATAACGTTACACACGCATCAAGTTTTTGGCGCCGTTGCCGGCGACACAAGAATTTTAAGAAAGTTAGGAATAAACGGCCTAATCATTTTTTGTATTTTTCTGTTTTTTTAGGATTTTCCTTAAATTTTTCCACTTCTGCAGAGCTCAGCACGGGTCGTGCCCGCTGAACACGCCACGTGCCCAATCTTTGGTACTGGCAATCCTGTTTTAAGTCAGATAGTAGCTGAACACGGGGCCGTGCCCAACCAACACTCCCCGTGCCCAAGTATCAGTTACTGAAAATAGAACCGTAAGATTCCGACGGTTGGTAATTTCTGACACATCTATGAGTGGTACTGATTTTTTTTACTACCGATCCTCTTATGGTACGTGGTGTCAAATATGTGGCGGAACTCATGAAGATTTATAATGTCATTTTTTTAAATTACACTCTCCACTATATAGATCCATTGTTTTCCTGTAGCCTTAAGAGATGCGAGAGTAAAAATAATCCTTATCTCTCCCTCGAATGCTCTCAATCATCTATTCTAAATGAAATGATTCTCGAAGAATTTTTTCAATTAAAAGATCTAATTCTTAATTGGATAAAAGAGCTTGAGATGGACATAACTAATTCATCTCAAGACAACACCCAAGAAGAATTATTGAGATCGCATTCGGATAAAAATAACATCGTCGCTCCCGAAATCACCTCTAACTCTTGCGAAGACTTGAACGATAGTCGTCCCTGTGTCGATTGTGCCGTGAAGGACTCCCCATTGACCTCCGTCGATGTATTCATAGACCTGAGCGATTCGACATACACCTTCTTTAACGAGAGCCCAGGAAAGGGTTGGACTTGTCCACCTACATTTAGCATAGGAATCACCCTGACCGATAACCTCTTGCGTTCTCGTCTAAATCTAGAGCAACTAAGTATCTCAGGCACTTCGATGTTGTTCCGTCCAGTAAGGAACCACCCGATCCGGATAAAATCCTTAAAAAATAGACAAACTTCATAAACAACCTCTAGACACGGGGCCGTGTCTAGGTCAGTACGCCCCCGTGTCCACCAAAAGATTACCGTCTGACTTTTGATCAGAATACGGACAAAAAGTGTCAGAATCTTGTCTGCACACGGGGCCGTGTCCAGCGTGCTGTCGTTTTCTATAAATGAAGCAAGATTCCTGCACATTTTGGACCATTCCAAAGACAGAGATTTGGTGAGATCTTCACACATAGGGGTGAGCAAGAAAACCGAAATAATCGAACCGTAACAGAATAACCGAACCGAAAAAACCGAACCAAAACAAAAACCGACGGTTCGGTTTTCGGATTTTTAATAACCGAAAATTTCGGTTCGGTTTCCGGATAAACTTTTTAAATAACCGAAAAAAACCGAACCGAACTGATAAGTTACAATCCATATATTTTTATATTTAAGTTTAAATTGTATAAGTGTTTAACCTAATGCTAGTAGAAAATGTTAATTTTATTCTTGAATGTTAAGTGTTTGTAATAAAAACATTATAACTGAAATGATTTATTATTACCTATAAGATATAACAAAATTTAATAAAAACTTTGAAAAAACATAAAAAAAAGATTAGAAGGTTAGGTTTATGTAAACAATATTAATTAAAGAGGTTAACTATAATAATTTAAATCTAAACATATAAAAAGATTGTTATAATATAAATTATACTTTTTATTTTTTGAATCTTACATAATTTTGTTCCAAAAACCGAAATAACCGAAAAACCGAACCGAACCGACGTAAAAACCGAAAAACCGAAACCGAAAAAAACCGAAACCGAACGGTTTTTAAAACCCGAAAACCGACATTTCGGTTTCGGTTTTGATTTTACCCAAAAACCGAACCGAACCAAACAGTGCACACCCCTATTCACACATACCATATTAGGTATATTCTAAAGAAGGTTCCTAATCACCATCTTGTCTTTTCTACTTTTGTCCATTGCTTTCTTCTTCATCTTCTTCTCAAAAACTGTAGGTCCCCTTGAGTCTATGGATCGTCACAGAATCGTCTATCTAACCTAGAGTGCGGAATCCTCTAGATCAGATTGTAGCAGAAAACGTGTAGGAAACAGAAACAGCAATTCAATCAAACCGGGTTTTCTATTGATTATCAATCACAAGGAATTACAATCAATCCAAAACCCTAACACTCTCTCAAATTCGTCCAAACCCTAGTGTTCTCACGAATTTTGCTCTCTAATAACTGTTTTTGGCTGATTAACCTTAACCCTAATGTCTAACCTTGTTTATATAACACAAGGTTTACAAGTGGGCTAGGTTTACACTCCTGGGCTGCGAATTGGACAGGCCCAATTCGCCCCCATCACCCAATTCCTTGGGTTTAGTTAGCCCAAACATAACAACTAACTATTACAAAGCTAAACCCGCTAACTGTTTATCGTTTAACTAATTACAAGATATCCAAAGACCAAATCTAAGCTGTTGTCACAAATATGCACCAACAAACTCCCCCTTGACAATAGCTTCATAAAAACTTTGTCTTGAGTCAAAACTTTGTCTTCGGTCTTCTTGCAATCTTCATGTAGTCTCGCACTGTCTTTGGTCTTTGGATAGCTTTAGCTTCAATAGCTTCTGTCAGCAACAGACTCCCCCTAAGCTGATGCATCCAATCACCAAATCTTCAACACGTTAGCACTTCAGTAAACTCCAGTTTAGCATTTGCACAGCAATCTTCAAACTCTTCAATCTTGTCTGCAATATAGAAAGGAGGTTCTACCATGCAGCCAATCAAACTCTCATCTTCACACCTCACAGCAACTTCTCAGCAACAAACTGCTTCAATCTGTATACTATAAAACAAACATCTCGAGAAACCATAAGAATTTTTCAACATAAGTTAAATAAATTATTATTTTTCAAGAGATTAGTTAAACTGTATCACAGATTAAGCCTTTTCAATTTCATCACCAACACGCAAAACTTTTTGTTCAACACACAAGGACCTGCCTGATTGAAAATTTTGAACTCACTTTCTAACACCGTCTCCCCCTATCAGTAACAATTCCTCCACGAATAACAGTTTTCCGTACGTTAAGAATTTTAAACAGAAAATGACACTATTTTTGGATTTTTATATTTTCTGAAAGCAAGTAAATAACAAAAACAATAAACACTCTATTTTTGTGAGAATCACTGGTAAGAAGATCATATCAGCACAAGCAAACTGTTTCACACAATCATATAATTCTTTATTTAATTTTTCGTGAAAAGCAGTTCAAGACGATTACCAGTATGTTTGTCCACTTAAACAAAATGCATGAACATTTCAAGTACCATTACCATATGATACGTTAAGGTAATTTTAATTACTGATATATTAGTGTGTCCCACTTCAGGATATACCCCCACGATCAAGGTATGCACAAAGATTCATCGTAGTAGCTGAGTATACTGATATCATCCTTCAAGATATCCTGTCTGTGTCTAGTTCTGCATTTAACCTGTTTTATCATGTTTTGATTTCATAACCATGAACACCCAAATAAATATTAATCAAATCCTGGAAATATAAACAGCACACTCTATCATGCAAGTATCTTCCCTACCACATATTTTCACAAGTCCAATCCAGAGTTCTGAAATCTTAACTGGGATTAGGTTGAGAAGAGAAAAGAATAGATCTTAGTAGAGATGGTATAATATACAAATCAAATGAGATTTTCTCAGTTTGATATAGGTTTATTGGGTTTCTTTTGGGCACTAGAGGGCCTCTTTCGGGTGTATTAGATCTATAGCGCGACAACGTACAGCTAGGTCAGCATGTATCTGGATGCAGCAGAAGCTGTCGTTGCCTAGCACCTCCAGGTCAGCATATATCTGGATGCAGCAGAGGAGGTACACGATTTTTTTCAGAGAAGATTTCAGAATCAGATCAAAATTGTGTGTATCGGGAAATATACAGACATTCAAATAGAAATGAGCTAATTCCAAGTGACTATCTTTCCTGGGGTCATGTACAATTTTAGTTCTAACAGACAGACAGCCAAGATATCCCTAGTTGAAACAACAGTATAAAGACCCAAAACTTCAGATTTTGGCAATCTATCAACGCAAGAATTAAGGTCATTAAACCATACACCACTGATGTGTTCCCCATTCATATTCAGTTCATTTATGTTTATATCACATTGGTAAGTTGATTATTTCATGCTTTTGCCTACTGGTACATCGTATGATGAAGCTGCTATCACACTTAAGCAATTTAATTTCAAGTTCAGTGTGACAGTCTAATTTGCTGATGTACTATCATTTCTTCTTTTCACAAGTGATAACTCATTTTTTATTTTCTATTTTTTTTATGTTTTTGATTTTTCAATTTTTTTTTTGTGTTTTTGATTTTTTAAGAAAAGCAGTAAACTATTTACAAAAATTCTTATGAAAAACCAGTTATTCAGGATTCCTCATCCCGTTGAGTTCGACTAAATGTTCAAAGCGAGCCCTGTCAAATGCTTTAGTATAAAGATCTGCCAGGTTATCCTCTGTGTCGACTCGATGTAATTCAATTAGTCTCTTTTCAGCACAATCCCGTATAAAATGATGACGTATGTCAATATGTTTTGTGCGACTGTGGTTCACGGGATTATTAGTTATTGAAATAGTGGCATTATTGTCTATCATAATAGGAGTACGAGTGAAATCCAAACCGTAATCGCGCATCTGCTGTTGTATCCAGAGAACCTGAGAGCAGCAGCTTCCAGCAGCAATATATTCAGCTTCACACGTAGAGGTAGACACACAGGATTGCTTCTTGCATTGCCAAGACACGATCCTGCCTCCTAAGAACTGACAACCACCTGTTGTAGACTTTCTGTTCGACTTGCATCCTCCAAAGTCCGAGTCAGTGTAAGCAACAAACGTCAGATCACTATCAGCTGGATACCACAACCCAAGTTTAGGTTTCCCCTTCAAGTAACGAATAATTCGCTTCACTGCTTTCATGTGTGACTCTTTAGGATTCGCCTGATATCTGGCACACAAGCATACAGCAAACATGATGTCGGGTCTTGAAGCAGTCAAGTACATTAGCGAACCAATCATTGCCCTGTATTGAGTAGGATCAACATCTTCAGTACTTTCATGATCTGGGCCAAGATTGTGATTTTCACATATGGGTGTGTTGGAAGTAGTGCAATCATTCATTTTGAACCGACTCAAAATGTCATACACATACTTTGTTTGATGAATAAACATCCCATCCGCCTTCTGTTCAACTTGTAATCCCAGAAAGTAAGACAGCTCACCCATAGCACTCATTTCGAACTTGCTCTTCATCACCTGCTCGAACTCTTTACACATGCTTTCATCAGATGACCCAAAGATGATGTCATCCACGTACACCTGTACCAGCAGAAAATCTTCCTTCTTCCTCTTGATGAACAGTGTACTGTCAATCTGACCTCTTTCAAAACCATTCTTTATCAGATGTGTAGACAGTGTCTCGTACCACGCCCTGGGAGCTTGATGTAACCCATACAAAGCCTTATCAAGTTTGTACACTCGATCTGGATAATCTGGATCAACGAACCCATCTGGTTGTGAGACATACACCACTTCTTGGACTTTCCCGTAAAGAAACGCACTCTTCACGTCTAGTTGGTAAACTTTGAAGCCCTTGAATGAAGCAAAAGCCAGAAACAAACGAATTGCCTCCAACCTTGCCACTGGTGCAAACACCTCATTGTAATCAATCCCTTCTTGCTGATTGAAACCTTTGACCACCAATCGAGCCTTGTTTCGCGTGACTATACCTCTTTCATCCTTCTTGCACCTAAACACCCATTTAGTGCCAATCTCTCTTTCACCTTTAGGAAGATCAACCAACTCCCAAACCTTCAACTTAGCAAACTGGGCCAATTCCTCTTGCATAGCTTCAACCCATGAATTGTCTTTAAGAGCCATATGAATGTTCTTCGGCTCCTCTTGGGAAATAAAGCAACTATACAAGCATTCGTTCACAATCCCAGTCTTCTCAATCGACACAAATAAACCAGTATTCGCTGCTATGCTTCTTCTTGTCTGAACACCTGCAGCAGGATCTCCAAGAATCATGTCAACTGGATGATCTCTATTTGCTCGTGTAGTAGCAACAGCATCAACTTCTAAATTGTCACCAAGGTTTGAGCCAACCTCCCCCTGAATATGCTGATCCGCAAACGGATTAATGAAATCCTCCCCCTGATTGGGTTCGGGTTCATCGTCACTTGAATCAGTATCAGCAGCATCTTGAGAAGGTCCCGGAGCATCTGTTGTATCAACATTCGATCTAGGCATGAACTCGCCTTCATCATCACCAATCACTGTTTGAATCAGCTGAGACTCATCTGCATTGGAAAACTCAGGAATATTAAATGATTTAAAGACACTTTCATAATCATATAATATAGCTGGTCCACTCGTTGACTGTTGAGGTTTGTAAGAAGTGATTTCAACATTAAACACAACCTCAATTTTACCAGTTTTTAGATTAAAAACCCTTTTATTCGGTGCG
Source organism: Helianthus annuus (assembly GCF_002127325.2). Taxonomy (NCBI): domain Eukaryota; kingdom Viridiplantae; phylum Streptophyta; class Magnoliopsida; order Asterales; family Asteraceae; genus Helianthus; species Helianthus annuus. Next base: position 57,920,687 of record NC_035445.2, read on the forward strand.
CCAGGTACGTAACCTAGAAAGTAGCCCTCGTCAGCCACCTCACCGAATTTTTGTTTATCTTTATTTCGCACAATGGTGCAGGGTAATCCAAATGGTTCAAAGCCTTCTAAGTTTGGTTTCTTGTTAAACATTAATTCATGACAAGTTTTGTTAAAACGTTTAACAGTCAAAACTTTGTTTAGGACATAGCAAGCTGTATTCACAGCTTCTCCCCAGAAAAGAACTGGTAGCTTAGAATCTGAAAGCATTGTCCTAGCGGCTTCAATCAACGTCCTGTTTTTCCTCTCAGCAACTCCATTCTGTTGAGGCGTATAAGGAGCAGAATATTGATGTTCAATTCCCTTGCGAAGACAGTAGAGATCCAGAATACGATTCTTAAACTCCGTGCCATTATCACTCCTTATCCTCTTGATCTTTGCATCATGGACGTTTTCCAGTTTTGTAAAAAGATCTATCAGCATCTCTGCCGTCTCATCTTTTGTACCTAAAAAGAAAACCCATGAATAACGTGAGTAATCATCAGTGACCACTAAACAATAGTACTTTCCACCTATGCTTCTTACGTTCACTGGACCGAATAAGTCCATGTGAAGTAGTTCGTAAGGGGCATCTATGGAATTTACTGTTTTAGATTTATGAGGTTTCTTGTGTTGTTTTCCCTTTTGACATGGAAGACATTTGTCTTCCACTTGAAACCTCCGCAATGGAACCCCTCTCACTAGCTCATTTTTAACAAGATAGTTCATTTTGCGATAGTGAATATGGGCCATGCGTCTGTGCCACAACATCGATTCAGCTTCAGATGCTTTTCATAGTAAACATGCGACCACTGCAGTTGGATCCTTAGCACCCATGTCCATGACATAAGTGTCATTTCTCCTTGGCGCTCGCATCACTATCCAATCGTCCGGTATCTTCAAACCTGGTTTCAACACTAATGCTTCATTCTTGGTAAAATGGACCGAGTGACCCTTGTCGCAGACTTGTGACACGCTCATCAGATTGTGTTTAAGCTGCTCCACATAGTTCACTTTGTCCAGTGTGATCTTCCCATTTGTCACCTTTCCTCGACCTGTAATTCTACCACCTTTTGCACCCGCAAAATTCACTTGTCCTCCATCATATTCTTCAAATTCAGTCAACAACCTCGCATCCCCCGTCATGTGCCTAGAGCAGCCACTATCAACATACCACAAGTTGATAATCCTCCTTAGCAGCTCCTGCACACACCAACCAAAAGATTAGTTAGATTGGGGGACCCAAGCCTTAATGGTCTTGGGTTGTCCAAATTCACCAACCACCGGAACGTCCATCCAATATCCATTACTCTTTACTGGAGTCTTGGATCGTAGACCTGTTGGAAATTGATTTTGACTTCCACTAGATCTTTGGTCATGAGGGTTCCTATGTGTGTTTGGACTATTTGACCTTTGAAAATTTTGATTTTGATTCCAAGAAGCGTTATTGTTGTAATTTCTAAAGCCATTGTTATAAAAATTTCGACCACCATTATTTTGGTATCGATTTTGATATTGACCTTGACTTCTGAAATTATTTGTATTTTGATTGTTCATTCATGTGAACTGCTTCTAGGTCTCTCAAATCTGCCTGGTGGAGATCTAGGCTGAAATCTAGGTTGATTTCTTTGAAAACGAGGAACTTGTGGAGTTCCTTTTTCAGCCTTATCCACACCAACAGCAACTGGCTCTGGTTGCTTAGGAGCAGATTTCTTAGGAGAATTGGACTCTCTCTCCTGCTTATCACCATTTTTCTCTGGTGACTTCTCTCTCTTCCTCTCATTCACCTGTGCTTCATTCGTTTTGTTAGGACAGCAGCTAGCTACATGTCCTTTGGTATGACATTTGAAGCACGACATCCTTTTCGAAGACTTCTCATCTGAAGCCTTTGAACTAGATTCAGGCTTTGATGATGATGCCACAGAAGGATTTGGTTCAGTTTGCTTAATTTCAGAATTTTCTTTGTTTTTATTTTTTGCAAACTCTACGTTCGATTCATTTTCAATAACAGCTGTTTCGTTTTTCATGTCACTTCCTTGAACAAAACTAATCTTTTTAACAGAAGTTGAGTTTTTATTCCTAGGATGTGAAGTTTTCGTTTTCAAAACAGGTTTGCTGTTATTATCCTTCTTGGCCTCATCTCTTGCAGACTCCTCTCCTCGACTTGCTGCGGAACTACTTGGTGCTGTTGACATAAACTTTGTTAGCTCATCTTCATCAGGTAGGAATGAATAATCATGACTAAGAGGAGGTGGGACTTCATTATAGCCTTGGAATACCACACTAGTCTTGTCATTACTCTTCTTTAACCCACCCATCATATGTTTCATAACAAAAGTAGAATCCCTGAATTGACCCAATTTCTTTTCAAGTTCAACAATTCTGAGTTGAGCATCTGACAACTCTTTGTTCTTATCAGAAATCTCTTTTGTTTTTTCAGCCATCATGTCATGAGCTAAGTCAATGACTTGAAGTTTTTCATTTAATTTGCAGGTTACGGCTTCAAGTTCACTTTCATAACCTTTTATTTTCTTCAAGTATGACGTTTCGTTTCTTTTAGCAAAAAAGTTTGATTCTTTAATGTTAGACATCTCACTTACCAAACTTTTGTTTTGTGCAGACAACCTGTCAACCTCACCCTGTAGTTCACGACATTTTAAACACACAGAATTAGATTTTACCTCTCCTGTTTGTTTGTCAAGGTTGGCCATTAGAGCAGCAACCTGAGCTTCCAATTGTTTATACTTAGCATCCTTTTCCTCAGCTTCTCTTTCATATTCTGACTTTTGTTTTTCATCTTCAGCACCTGTTGTCTGATCATCTTTCTTTTCTTCAGCTCTATTCTCTACCGTCACCTCAGCATCCTCTTTCACTTCAGCATCATCTACTTTAGTTTCATCATCATCGACTGGAGTAATCTCTGCCATGAATGCTTGAGTGACATTCCCATCATTTTCTAAGTGAATGCTCCAATCGTATGAACCCTCTCTTGCAGTAGAAATCAACGCCTTTGAGCTAGAGTTGTTTGATGCATTCCTGTTGTTTGAACTCAGGCTCGAATTATCTTGCTTTTGTTTCTGACATTCCCTAGCAAAGTGCCCATAACTTTGACAATTAAAGCACCTCACTTTGGTTTTGTCGAAACCAACACTTCTTCCAACAAATTTCCTCCCAGTTCTATTCATAAACCTCTTCACACGCCTAGAAATCATGGCCATTTGCCATTGCAAATCCATCTCTTCAAGATCATCAGGGTCAATCTGATCATAGTCTTCATCTAAAGTAGCAGGATCAGAAATTTTTCCCTGAATATAGTTTTCATAGGAGGCAACAAACGAAGCAAGCAGAGTCAGATGCTCTTCAGCAGACTTCACACTCATTGGCATTGACTTGGCAGTAGTACTCTGCTTAGAAGCTGACGATTTCTTAACTCCTGATGATCCTCCTGAAGCAGCAACAAAACACACATCACCATCCTGATTCACCATAACCTGCTCATTCTCACATGATAAAAACGCAGTAGCAGAGTCGCTAGAAGCGTTGTGAGATGAAGAAGATGTAAGCCCATTGTACACTGCCGGATCTTGAACCTGATCATATCCTGTATCTTTCTTCTTCATGCTGAGCTCATAAGCTCTCAACTTTCCTACAACCTCTTCAAGCTCTTTTGTTTCATAATCTGCTTCACCCTTGATCATTAAAGTGTAGATATCCCACTTAGTAGGCAAAGCATCTAGCAGCTTGTCATTCTTCTCTACATCAGAATAGCAATCGATCTCATAATTGTCCATTTCTGACATCAGATGGTAGTAACGTGTGATGACGTCTTCAAGTGACTCATGCTTCATGTACTTGAAAACAGCAAACTGCTTCTTCAGTAGATCAATCTTGTTCTTCTTGACATCAGCATTACCAGCGTATCTTTTCTCCAAAGCATCCCACATATCCTTTGAGTTAGTGTACTTTTTGAAGGTATGTTTGATGCTATCAGGCAACGACATTTTGATTGCAGCCAAGGCTCTCTTTTCAGCCTCATACATCTTTTTATCATTTTCTTGCATGTTTACATATTCTGTTCGACGTGGTCTGCCCTCAAAGTCGTGTGTTGGATTCACGTAACCATCTTCGATGCATATCCACATACGCGTATCCTGATATTCAATGAAGGACTGAAAACGATCCTTCCATGTCAGATAGTTTTCCACCTTCAACATCTTAGGTGGTTTGTTGGTTGTACCAACCTCATGCTCCATCTTCAACAACTCGTTCAAAGTAGACATGTTTGACATTTTAACGTTAACAGACTGAGAAAACCGTACAAAATTTGTCCGAAAACAGTGGTTACCAAATTACACCGTTAGAATCGTCTCGAAAAGACGAATCCAATGATATATAATGTCAAAAACCGAAATCGGGATTTTCCAGACTTCACACGAGTTCAACGGTCCAAACGGTTCTGTCAAACGAGCTACGGATCGATTTCTATTTTCAAAACACTGAAATTTTTCCGACGCTTGCCAACTTAAATTCCACCACTTAAATCCTCTCCTAAATTCGCTGGTTTTAACTTAATTTCGCTGGGCAATGTTTAAATTCGCTAGTTTTAATGTGCAGGACAAATTCGCTGACAAGTCAAGTTCGCTGGTGTAGTTCGCTGTGTCAGGTCAGTTCGCTCAATTTCGCTTCAGATTTCGCCAAATTCGCTGGTCAATTTCGCTTGTACGACGACCAGTAAATTCGCCGAAAAACCGTGATAATTTCGCTGTGGAAAGTTTTCACGGTTACCAAAGTCGCCTTTGGATTTAATTTCGCCCGTAACTTTGCTGATTAATTTCGGAGATCAGACAAATTCGCCAGAAACAGCCAATTTCGCCCAGTAACTATGGAAAGTCAATCTGTTCGAAATTTTTGATGATTTTCTGGATTTTCTAACAACTTCCTGCAAAATCAAAGCACCAAATCAGCAACTTAAAACCGAAAATTATGAAGAACTGATTGAATAAACACGAAGAACACGAAGAACAGTCTTCGAATCTTCAAGTCTATCAGCCACAAACTTTTCCAGAATCAGCCAAATCTTTCCAGAAAACCTGCAAACCACCAAACAAACAAACCAGAAGATCAAAACAGCCAACAAAAATCAAAAATCAGAATCAAAACACACAAAAATTTCGAAAATCTCAAAACCCTAATTTTTCAGGTTTCAAATTTTCGAAAATTCTTCCTTGTTTCTGCAGCAAACAATTCTGAACCGAGCAATCAAGAGCCTAATGCTCTGATACCAATTGTAGGTCCCCTTGAGTCTATGGATCGTCACAGAATCGTCTATCTAACCTAGAGTGCGGAATCCTCTAGATCAGATTGTAGCAGAAAACGTGTAGGAAACAGAAACAACAATTCAATCAAACCGGGTTTTCTATTGATTATCAATCACAAGGAATTACAATCAATCCAAAACCCTAACACTCTCTCAAATTCGTCCAAACCCTAGTGTTCTCACGAATTTTGCTCTCTAATAACTGTTTTTGGCTGATTAACCTTAACCCTAATGTCTAACCTTGTTTATATAACACAAGGTTTACAAGTGGGCTAGGTTTACACTCCTGGGCTGCGAATTGGACAGGCCCAATTCGCCCCCATCACCCAATTCCTTGGGTTTAGTTAGCCCAAACATAACAACTAACTATTACAAAGCTAAACCCGCTAACTGTTTATCGTTTAACTAATTACAAGATATCCAAAGACCAAATCTAAGCTGTTGTCACAAATATGCACCAACAAAAACTCCATTAAAGCTTAAGACTTTTATGTTTTCAAGCTTTAGTGTGATGTTTATTAGGTTTTTATTCATTAAATCTTGCCAAAAACAAGTTTTACAACAGTGTTTTAAGTTATTTCTGCTTAAAAATGCTCCGAAAGTCAGAAAAATAATTTAAAGCTACAAGATTCGTTGTTCCAAAAATCTGCAGAGAAGTGGACACGGGGTCGTGTTCAGTGAACACGGGGCCATGTCCGAGTTACTGTTTCATTAAAATGAACTCTTTTCGGTTTATTTTCGTAGAATGTCAAGCCAAAACAGTGGAACGAAGGCCTTCAATCGAAGCAACTCTTGTACGCTATGTGATGGCATTACGAGAAGCTCTCGACGAAATGACATCCGTAGAAGAGGTCCTGATCGATCGTATAAATTATCTGACGGTGTGGCTGGAAAATAGCTTCCAAGAAATCAACCTCTTGCACCAGATGTTGAACATTCTTGTAACACCTCCCATGGAACCAATCCTTCCCCAAGAGGATTGGAACTTAGCACTTGGAGTCATTAACCCCACCGGGTGGGATGACATCCCCGCGAAACCCCCTCTTGATAATTTACAAGAAGTTCCGGTGGAAGTTACACCCCCTCAAAATGATGATGCCAATGAGCCCGCCTTTCTTCTCCCTCGGGAGATAGAAGAATGGCTCAACGACGTGTGAGGGACCACACCCGGAGGAGAAGTTCTTTAAGCCTTGTTCAACCGACGAAATTATCGTTGTCGGAAATTTTGCTCTTAAAATAAACTATAGGGTGGGACTTCTTTACGGTTTAGGATTTCTTGTGTTTCTTGACCTACTTATCTAATTTTTAGTTTATGCTTTTATTAGGACTTTATGTAACTCTCTCTATTTAATGAATGATGGATCTTAAAATTATTTGGTGTTTGGATGATGTTGTAATGGATAAAACACACTCGGGACGGTGAAGGATACTAAGGGAAGCTTGAACCAACACCCCATGCACAAAAACAGAGCCACCCAACAATTTTTCTTCATTACAGCAAGTTCGACACGTGGTCGTGCCCAGCCAACACGCCCCTTGCTCAAGGATCTGCAGAAAAATGCCCAGTTCAGGTAATTGGACACGGAGCGTGTCCGCTGAACACGCCCCCGTGCCCAGCCTTCTGTTACTTTCTGTTACTGGCGATTTGAACACAGGGCCGTGCCCGGTCACCACGGGGCCGTGTCCAGACGCTCAGTAACATAAATTTTTGTTTTTACACATTCAATCAACCTAAAAACTTATTTTTGGGACACATTGAGGACAATGTGTAATTTAAGTGTGGGGGGATACTAAAACCTTGAACTTTGCAAGTCCTAATTACAAGCGTTACACAAAACTCTATTGGAACCGCTAAACACTCCAAATTTTTTTCAAAAACTTTTCATTTTTTTACTTGTCTTGGTTTAATTTGGGAATGACAAGTTCTAAAAAGGTTATATTTTTACAAATTTACAACCGATAGCATCGTGATAAAAAGAACCAACATGAGAAAATTCTGAAACAGCATGACAAATTTAGTTAAAATTTGATTATGTATACTTGATCACATAAAAAAAATCTCATTCCCACAAAAAATGAGTTTTGAGCCTTTAATTGAGCGTATATATACACATCTTAGAAACTAAATGCTCATCTTTCATTTCTTGTGTGAATAGCCGCTTGGTTTCTTACGACTCTAGAACTTGCCATGACGATACATTCCCGATCCTTACCAACTCAAACCCAAGTAAGTAAATGATGAAGGCATTATGACTAACTTTTTCACTTAACACCATTATTTTTCTTTTTCTTTACCACCTACTCAAAATCCCCCTAGTTAACCCCTTTGAGACTGAACCTTTTCATTTCTAAACCCACAAAACAAACACCCTTTACGCACCAAAACCCTTTTTATTTTAAACCCTTTATTTTAGTAAAAAGCTTGGTTTTTAGGTGACATTCCTTATCAAATATATATATATATATATATAGTGGAGAGTTGAAATGAGAAGAAATTTTTTGTAAGAAGAAAAAAGAACAAATTTCAACCAATAAGAATGCTTTATTTTACTTCATTTAATATAAGTATTTAATGTTACAATAAGGGTACATTGGTAAATCTACATATGTCATTAATTTGTAGTCTTCCTCTTTAATAGCTAATACATTAAATTTTTTGTAACTTATCTTCAAAATATATATTTTTTCAAAAACATAAAATAAAATAATTTAAAGTGTAGGATAAATTAGATGTTGTGTAGGATAAATTACGAGTTGTGTAAGATAAATTTCAACGTGTAGGATGAATTTTGAAATATGTAGGACAACTTTTTGATGTGTGAAGGCAAAAAAAGTTAATGTGGAGGATAATAGTCTTTACGACTAATTAATTAGTCAAAAATGATAATAAATGAGATAAGTGGAAAACTATTTAATGTTTTACAAAATTACCCTGTGTTCTTTTTCTTCTCAATTAAATTTTCTTCTCAAATGAACCTTCCCCTATATATATATATATATATATATATATATATATATATATATATATATATATATATATATATATATATATGAAGCCTAACAATAAAAAACAAGTTCATCAAAAATAAACTTTGTTTGAAAATGCTTCATTAGAATAAAAAGTCAAAAAATAAAAAGTTTTAAGAAAATCGACGCTTTTTACGCCTTTCGCCCTTTTCTACTAACCACTAACCCAAGACCACCTACCTTTAACCCAAGCCTAACCCTTCCCCAAAAGTCCTCTTGATATTTACAAAGCTTTATAGTTAAAAAGGAGGAGGATTGATTGCTTGGCAAGCATATAGTTGACGTAAGTTCCATGCCGGTCTCGAGTGTTTCACAAAACAATACATCTTCGGCCGAGTGTTGAGTGATCTCCCGTGAGGTATGTGAACTTGTATATAAATGGAATTTTAAATAGGCATGTTATGCCCAAATAAGTAATTTATCTTATGTAGTGTTCTAAATAAATCATAACGAATATGATTGTAAATAGCTTAAAAATAAAACCTAATAAAGAACTTGGAATCCCGACACTCAAGACAAGCCCTAAACTTTCTCTTCTACCCATTCCATTTGGGAGTGTAAGCCACATTATAAAGAGATTTGCTTGAGGAAAAGCAAAGATTCAAGTGTAGGGGTATTTGATGTGTGTAAAATGCAACATATACATTACATCAAATGAGTCATAAAACTAACCCTTTTTTAGAACTAACGTTGGAAAAAGTGTGCTTTTATCTTCCTTTTGTATTTTCAGGGTTAAAAAAGCTTAATTGAACAAAAGAAGCAAAAACACAAAAAATCTAACATAGATACAAGAAAAGGAATAAACGTGGCATGCCCGACCCCTCGACAGCATCTTCCCAAGCAAAAACAATTCATCAGAAGGCTGAACACGCCCCGTGCCCAGCGGACACGGGGGCGTCCCCAAGTGTCTGCCGAAAGGACAAAACAGTAGAAGCTTCTATTTCCCTACACGGGGGTGTGCCCAGCGGACACGGGGCCGTGGTCAACGCTAATATTCGCAGAATCCAAGCAAATCTTGATAGTACAGATACGCTTCTGCACACGGGGCCGTGCCCAGCGGATACGGGAGCGCGGTGAACTAAAGCAGACAAACTGCAATTAATGAAGAAAGAGAAATTGGGTGGACACGGGGCCGTGTCCGGGCTTCTGTGCAGGCTATAAATAGGGGTGATTGGTTCACTTCAAAGGCATCCCTTGACAAACCACCTCTCTCACACTTCACCCACCCTCCACCTTCATCACAACCCACATCCACCACCATTTTCCATCATGGTGTGTGTTTAGTAGTCTCGGGATCCAAGATTGATAGTAAGAGTTCTTGACAACTAAAGCTCATATTTGCCTAAGTCTCTTACATCACTTGGTGAAGACAAGCATTTAGTGTAATACTTTTTATTTTTAATCTTTTCGCACTTTTTATTTCGTTATGTATTAATGACTTTAATAACTAGTTTCTTATGTTGAAGGTGAAACTTCCTTATCATTTGTCCGTGATGTTTTGGCGTTATTTTACTGTCTATATAAAATAAAAGATTTACACCATTCATATCTCCACGGTCTATATGGAGATATGTTAGCTACCTGGTCGGGGGTTAAGGGAATGGTTTGGTAAGGTTCTTGCCTTGTTCAGTGTATAGATCCTGCAAGGACCTGGGTCAAGCTTCCTAGGACCTCCTTCAATACTCACCGGTATTGGATGGCGGGGGTGCGAATGGCTTGATCCCCTCATATGTAAACTATTATTAATGGAATTTTAAAAAGTCATGTTATGCCCTCCTTCAATACTCATCTTGATATTTACAAAGGTGTATAGTTAAAAAGGAGGAGGATTGATTGCTTGGCAAGCCTATGGTAGGAGTAAGTTCCATGTCGCTCTCGAGTGATTCACTAAAATACATCTTCGGCCGAGTGTTGAGTGATCCCCCGTGAAGTATGTGAACTTGTATATAAATGGAATTTTAAAAAGTCATGTTATGCCCTAATAAGTAATTTATCTTATGTAATGTTTTAAATAAATCATGACGAATAGGATTGTAAATAAATAAAAATAAAACTTAATAAAGAATCTTGGAAATCCCGACACTCTATGACAAGCCCAAAAACCTTCTCTTCTACCCATTCCATTTGGGAGTGTAAAGCCACATTATAAAGAGTTTTGCTTGAGGACAAGCAAAGATTCAAGTGTGGGGGTATTTGATGTGCACAAAATACAACATTTAAATTACATCAATTGTGGCATAAAACTAACCCTTTTTTAGTACTAATGATGGAAAAAGTGTGTTTTTGTCTTCCTTTTGTATTCTCAGGATTAAATGAGCTCAAACGAACAAAAGAAGCAAAAAAGGCAGCTAAATCTAAGATAAATACAAGAAAAGGAACAAACGTGGCATGCCCGACCCCCTGATAGCATCTTCCCAGGCAAAAACAAGAGAACAGAAGGCTGAATACGCCCCGTGCTCAGTGAGCATGGGGGCGTGCCCAAGTGTCAGCAGAAAAGACAAAGTTGTAGAAGCTTCTATCACCCACCACGGGGGCGTGCCCATTGGACACGGGGCCGTGGTCAACTCTAAGATTTGTCGAATCTAGGGAAATCTTGATAGGTCAGATACGCTTCTGCACACATGGTCGTGCCCAGCGGACACGGGGGCTTGGTCAACGAATGCAGACAAACAGCAATTAATGAAGAAAGAGAAGGAGGATGGACACGGGGTCGTGCCCGAGCTGCTGTTTAGGCTATAAATAGAGGTGCTTGGCTCATTTACAAACCATCCCTTGGCACACCACCACTCTCACACTTCACCCACCCACCACCACCATCATAACACCATCATCCATCACCATCATCCATCATCCATCATAGAGTGTGTGAGTCGTCTCGGGATCCAAGATTGATCGTAAGAGTTCTTGACAATCAAAGGCCATGTTTGCCTAAGTCTCTTACATCACTTGGTGAAGATAAGTGTTTAGTGTAATACTTTTTATTTTTAATCTTTTTGCACTTTTTATTTGGTTATGTATTAATGACTTTAATAACTAGTTTCTTATGTTGAAGATGATTCTTCCTTATCGTTTGTCCGTGGTGTCTTGGCATTATTATACTGTCTATATAAAATAAAAGATTTTCACCATTCATATCTCCACGGTCTACATGGAGATATGTTGGCTACCTGGCCGGGGGTTAAGGGAACGGTTTGGTAAGAGTCTTGCCTTGTTCAGTGTATAGATCCTGCAAGGACCTGGGTCAAATTTAGTAGGACCTCCTTCAATACCCATCGGTATTGGATGGCGGGGGTCCAAACTCTTTGATCCCCTCATATGTAAGCTACTATTAAAACTTTAACCCGGCTACTTAGGACTGTATCCCTGTTGACTCAGACTACTTAGCCGAGGGTAACGTCACCTTTAAAAGAGGGGCCTACCACATTACGCATTAATAACTTAATTAATTATCTTTCAATAATCCGACCCTTTAGGATTGTATTCTTGCAAAACTACTGGGTTGAGGCTAACGTCACCTTCAAAAGAGGGGCCTACTACAATAACTAAGATAGTCTCTTAAAAAGTGCAAAAGTGCGGAAATAATCAAAGGTTACACTACACACGAGTCGGATCTAAATGATTCATCTTGTCTATCTGTTTTTACTTTTATTTTATTTTCAGCATTTTAGTTTGTTTTATTTTTCTAGTTTAATAACCTTTTTCTAACTTTTGATTTGATTAGACGTTGAGGATAAACCGGTACTAAAAGCTCTTGTGTCCTTGGACGACCTCGGTATCTTACCAACACTATACTACGCTCACGATGGGTGCACTTGCCCATATGTGTGTTTAGTGTTAGTAAATATCGTGTTTTATAAATTTAAACTTGGCTAAAAAGTGTAAAAGGGCTTAAAATATATATAAAAAATATAGCACACTTCACGCACATCAAGTTTTTGGCGCCGTTGCCGGGGACACAAGGATTCTAAGAAAGTTAGTAATCAACGGCCTAATCGGCTTTTCTAAATTTTTCTGTTGTTTTTAGGATTTTCTTAGTTTTTCAGCTTCTGCAGAACTCAGCACGAGCCGTGCCCGCTGAACACGCCCCGTGCCCAATCTTTAGAACTGGCAATCCTGTTTTAAGTCAAACAGTAAGCTGAACACGGGGCCGTGCCCACTCAACACGCCCCGTGCCCAAGTTTCAGTTACTAAAAACAGAACCGTAAGATCCCGACGGTTGGTAATTTCTGACACAAACATGAGTAATACGGATACTTTTTACTTTCGGCACTCTTATGGTACGTGGTGTCAAATATGTGGAGGCCCTCATAAAGAATTAGAATGTTATTTTCTAAATTATAAGCCCCATTATATAGACCCATTGTTTTCCTGTAGCCTTAAGAGGGGCGAAAGTAAAAATAATCCATATCTCTCCCTCGAATGCTCTCAACCGGACCTTATAGGATAAATGCTTCTTGATAAACTATTTCAATTAGAAGATCTAATTCTTAATTGGTTAAAAGAACTTAAGATGGATTTCATTAATTCATCTCAAGACGATACCCAAGAAGAATTGTTGGGATCGCATTCGAATAAAAACAACTTCGTTGTTCCCGATATTAACTTCAACTCTAGCGAAGACTTGGGCGATAGTCGTCCCTGTGTCGATTGTGCCATGAAGGACTCTCCATCGACTTCGTTCGGTGCATACATAGACCTAAGCGATTCGGCATACACCTTATTTAACGAGAGCCCAGGAAAGGGTTGGACTTGTCCACCTACATTTAGCATAGGAATCACCCTCACCGACAACCTCTTGCGTTCTCGTCTTAATCTAGAGCAATTAAGGTATCTTAGGCACTTTGGGGTTGTTCCATCCAGTAAGGAACCGCCCGATGCGGATAATTTCCTTAAAAATAGACAAACTCCATAAGACAACTTCAAGACACGGGGCCGTGTCCAGGTCAACACGCCCCCGTGTCCACCAAAAGATTCTCGTCTGATCTATGGTCAAAATACGGACAAAATGTGTCAGGATTTTGTCTGCACACGGGGCCGTGTCCAGCCGACACGGGGCCGTGTGCAGCATGCTGTCGTTTTCTATAAATGCAGCAAGATTCCTGCTCATTTGGACCACTCCAAAGACAAATATTTGCTGGGATCTTCACTAATACCATCCTAGGTATATTCTAAAGAAGGTTCTCAACAACCATCTTGTCTTTTCCACTTTTGTTCATTGCCTTCTTCAATTTTCACTCACTACCTCCATTAAAGCTTGAAATCTCTATGATTCCAAGCTTTATTGTAATGTTTGTAAGGTTACTATTCAAGGAATCTTGTTTAAAATGAGTATTACAACTTTGTGTTAAATTATTTATGCTTAAAAGTACCGTATAAATTGAAATAATAATTTAAAACTCCAAGATTCCTTGCTCTAAAAACCTGCAGACAGCTGAACACGGGGCCGTCTTCATTGAACACGGGGCCGTGTCTGAGGTACTGTCCAAATATAAGTTGAAACCTTTTCGGTCTGTTTTCTCAGAATGGCGAGCAGCACTAGCGGAACATCTTCGTCGCAATCAAGGAACAACCGGCATAGGAGGAGGTCATCGACAGTAGAGAACTCTCATGTAAACTATGTTTACGCTTTAAGAGAGGCTATTGATGAAATGACGGGAGTGGAAGAAGCATTGGTCGACCGTATCAATCACTTAACGGTGGGACTAGAAGGGTGCCTTCGAGAGGTCAACCTTTTGCACCAAAGGTTGAACATTCTCGCCTCTCCTCCTTTGGTACCAATCATCACCCAAAGGGCATGGAACGTGGTGCCTGAAGTCATCATACCAGCCGAGTGGTACACCATACACCCGGGACCTCCTCGCGATATACTACAAGGGGTTCCGGTTGGTGTCACCCCCCCTCCACAAGATGTTGAGGAGAATGAAGCCGCCTTCTTCCTCCTGAGAGAGATAGAAGAATGGCTTTAACAACATCTAGGGAATACCCCTCGGCCCGGAGCTCTACCAAGCTTCTAGATACCAGAAAATTATTTCCGAAATTTTGGTTCTTAATGTAAAAGTAGGGCTCCTTATGATGATTTTATGTATCACTTGACCTATCTAGTTTAGGACTTTTAACTTTTATTTTTCTACTTTGTTTTTAATTTTCTAGGAATATTATGTAAGTCTCTCTATTTAATGGAATGATGGTTTTAGTTAATTTGGAATTTGGATGATGTTGTAATGGATAAAACACACTTGAGATGGTGAAGGATACTGAGGGAAACTTGAACCAGCACCCCATGCACAAAAACAGGGCCACCCGACAAATTTTTCTTCATTACAGCAAGTTCAGCACGGGCCGTGTCCACCCAACACGACCCCGTGCTGCACAATCTGCAGGAAATGCCCAGAGGTAACTGGACACGGGGCGTGCTCGTTGAAGACGCCCCCGTGTCCAGGCTTCTGTTTCTTTTTACAAACCTTTGTTACTGGCGATCTGAACACAGGGCCGTGTCCAGACGCCCAGTAACATAGAATTTTGCTTTTTCACACCTTTTTACACATTCAATTAACCTAAAAACTTATTTTTGGGACACATTGAGGACAATGTGTAATTTAAGTGTGGGGGATGCTAAAACCTTGAATCTTGCAAGTCCTAATTAACAAGCCTTACACAAAACTCTATTGGAACCGCTAGTCACCCCAAATTTTTTTCAAAAAAAAAAATTCATTTTTTACTTGTCTAGGTTTAATTTGGGAATTCAAGTTCTAAAAAGGTTATATTTTTACAAATTTACAACCGATAGCGTCGTGATAAAAAGAACCAACATAAGAAAATTATGAAACGGCATGACAAGTTTAGTTAAAATTTGATTATATATACTTGATCACATAAAAACCCATTCCCACAAAAAGTAAGTTTTGAGCCTTTATTGAGCATACAAATACATATCTTTAAACTAAATGCTCATGTTTCGTTTCTTCTGTGAATAGCCGCTTGGTTCTTATGACTCTAGAACTTGCCACGACGATATATTCCCGGTCCTTACCAACTTAAACCCGAGTAAGTAAATGATGGAGGTATTAGGACTAACCCTTTTTATTTCTACACCATTATTTTTTTTTACCACCTACCCAAAATCCTCCTAGTTAACCCCTTTGAGCCTAAACCTTTTCATTTCTTAACCCAAACAAATACCCGTTTACCCACCAAAACCCTTTTTTCATTTTAAACCCTTTGTTTTAGTAACAAGCTAGGTTTTTCTTATGACTTGCTAAAAAAAATGATGATGATGAAGGTAAAAGAAATAAACAAACAAGTTTATCAAAAAGAACTTTGTTTGAAAGAAATGCTTCATCAAAATAAAGAGTTATGAAAAATAAAAAGTCTTCCGAAAACCGATGCTTTTTAAGCCTTTCGCCCTTTTACAAACCACTAACCCAACCACCTACCTTTAACCCAATCCTAACCCTTCACCCAAAAAGCCATCTTGATATTTACAAAGGTGTATAGTTAAAAAGGAGGAGGATTGATTGCTTGGCAAGCCTATGGTAGGAGTAAGTTCCATGCCGCTCTCGAGTGATTCACTAAAATACATCTTCGGCCGAGTGTTGAGTGATCCCCCGTGAGGTATGTGAACTTGTATATAAATGGAATTTTAAAAAGTCATGTTATGCCCTAATAAGTAATTTATCTTATGTAATGTTTTAAATAAATCATGACGAATAGGATTGTAAATAAAATAAAAATAAAACTTAATAAAGAATCTTGGAAATCCCGACACTCTATGACAAGCCCAAAAACCTTCTCTTCTACCCATTCCATTTGGGAGTGTAAAGCCACATTATAAAGAGTTTTGCTTGAGGACAAGCAAAGATTCAAGTGTGGAGGTATTTGATGTGCACAAAATGCAACATATAAATTACATCAATTGTGGCATAAAACTAACCCTTTTTAGTACTAATGTTGGAAAAAGTGTGTTTTTGTCTTCCTTTTGTAATTTCAGGATTAAATAAGCTCAAACAAACAAAAGAAGCAAAAAGGCAGCTAAATCTAAGATAAATACAAGAAAAGGAACAAATGTGGCATGCCCGACCCCCCGACAGCATCTTCCCAAGCAAAAACAAGAGAACAGAAGACTAAACACGCCCCGTGCTCAGTGAGCACGGGGGCGTGCCCAAGTGTCAGCAGAAAAGACAAAGTTGTAGAAGCTTATATCACCCACCACGGGGGCGTGCCCACTGGACACGGGGCCGTGATCAACTCTAAGATTCGCAGAATGTTGATGCATGGAATGTCTGTTGACTTCGTCTACATCATGTCTTAGGTCAGGATAGGTCAACATAGGGTCTAGAAAGTCAAAAACATGTTTGTTATAGTAGTTTCGCTTATGTGTACTAGTATTGAATTAGTTTCGCTTTTGTGTCTAAATGGTTCGCTTATAGGGACACGATGATAGGTTCGCTTATACGGACATGTCGTATAAGCGGAACCATGTAGACTATATATAGTCAGTTCAAGCGAACCTGATATAGTTGTTGTTGTACGTTGGAGTGAAACTGTTGTGTGTGCTTTAGGTGTGAAACTCTGTCAAATCAGTCTTAGAAAGCAATAAAAAGAAAGGAATTGAATAGGAAAGCTGTTGTAACTTCATTTACGTTGATTCCACCTTCGTACGTGAAGATGAACATTCTCTACTGACTATTCAGGGTCGGAACTCGGTCCAACAAGTGGTATCAGAGCTCAGGACGAGGAGTTCATACTACTACAGCTTGATTCTACCGATTTCTCTGATTTCTACTCACTTTCTCTCATACTTTTTCAGTTTGAACTGGTTCTTACGGTTGAAATGGTCTGAATTTTGACTATAACGTGTGAAATACAGTAATAACAAACCCTAGAAAGTTTCAAGTTAAAATTCGGACTAAAACATGGTGAAAACTGGTTAGAACTAGGTTCCGCTTATACGGACATCGAAGGTTCCGCTTGAAAGACCTAGTTTTGTTTGAAGGTTCCGCTTGAAACAACATAGTTCCGCTTGAAAATACATAGTTCCGCTTGAAACGAACTGACAGTCTCGCTTATTCAGACAAGTAGTTCCGCTTATTTGTGCAGTTTTGCTCATAGGTTTCGCTTGAACGATCAAGTTGGTTTCGCTTATAAGGAAAACTTGATTGTTTCGCTTATACAGACACTTGTTACTTTCGCTTATTCGAACATTAGAGTTCCGCTTATCCGACACTTATCAGTTTCGCTTGTTTGTCATCATTGCTGATAGTTTCGCTTATCAGTCATCACTTTCTAAAATTTCAAAAATTTGTCTAAGTGTTTGTTGATTTTGTAGGTATATTCAAAATGGATGATATTTTCTTGAACCCATTCAGTGACATGTATGCATTCACGGGAAATTCCGGAAACGATGATACTTCATCAAGCAAAGAAAATGAAAATCCGCCGAAAGAAAAGAAAAAGGAAGCTTGGGAATCGGAAAGTGCCTTCGGAACATTCAATAAACCCCCAAAGCTTATGGCTATCGAGGAGTACAGTCGGTGGTCTAGGAAGTTTGAAGATTGGCTGATGGCATTCACATTTCCCAGCTGGAAAAGTTTGAAGAACGGTTATGCAAATGGAAACAAAAATGGTGAAGCATTAAGATCGGCTGAAGAGATTGATGCATTTGTAGCTAAGCAAAAGTGTGTGGCTTTGTTATTTCAGTCGGTTCGGGAGGACATCATCTCTTTGATCGATTATTCAAATGCAAAAGATCTTTGGCAAAAGCTAGAAAAGAAATGTCTAGGAAGTACTGAAATTGTAAAAAGTAAAAAGAAACTTCTTAGGAAAGAGTTTGATATGTTTGGTTGTCTCAAGAATGAGTCAGTTTGTAAAATGATAGAAAGGTTCGGTCATCTGAAGCTGGAATTAGCAAGACATGAAATCAGATATTCTGATGAAGAACTTGTTGACAAATTGTTCGATTCATTACCAGACGAGATGGATTGGAGATATTATGCGCTGATGTTGAAGAACACTATTGCTCCTGAAAATTTAAAACCATATTTGGTGATTAAGAGACTTGAAAGTCATGAACTGGAACTGAAGAAGACGTACAAAGTCAATCACTCATCTTACCAGCAGAATTTGGATCTATATTATCCGAAAAGCATGATGCCAAAAGCAACTTCTCCAAAGACTGCATTTTCTGCTGAGAATGTGTCGACAGCAAGCAAAGAAAGTCAAAGCAGTCAAAGCAGTGGAAGTCACAGTGGTTATCACAGTGGATCTTCATCATCTGCAAGTCATTCTGATGCGAAGTTTCAATGCAACATTGCAATAGATTTGAAGAATGCACAGAATTTTGACGAGGAGTCGGCTAAGCAACAAATGGTCTTCTTGGCGTCGGTGTTGGAATCATACGAAGGGTTAGTAGCTGGAAAGATCGGCAATACCAACCTGACGAAGGAAGATTATGACCAAATAGATCCTGAAGAAATGGAGCTAATCGATATTCGTTGGGCTATGGCAAGTGTTGTTCGTAGAGCACAGCGGTTTATGGAGATAACTGGCAGGAAGATGATTGGTGGTCCATCTACTAAGCTGGGGTTCGATAAATCCAAGGTGACATGCTTCAAGTGTAAGCAGAAAGGTCACTTTAAACGAGAATGTAGAAATGCTTATGCTGATGAGTCGGAGAACCCTTTCAGAGATGATTATTACAAGAAGGCGATTTATCACCAGAATAAATCTGAGCCGCCTAGATTGAAGCAGTCTGAAGATAACAGAGAGAAATCTAGAGCTCTTACGGTGATCTACGATGATGAGGGGTATGGTTGGAACAAAGAGGTTTTACCGGAAGAAGATGCGGTTGGTTACGCATTCATGGCGAAAAACGATGAACCTATTCCGTGGAAAGATGATCGTACTGAAGAGCAGAAGTATAGCTATCGGAAAATGATTGCTGAAAACAGAATCATTAGAATTTCTCGTATCTATCTGGAAGCTAGAAGAGCGAGAAGATGGGATCCAGATAAGGAGTGTTATCTTGATGAGTATGGAAATATTGCAATTGATGACAAAACGCTTAATCTGGAAGCCATCATCAAGGAGATAAAAGAAGATGATGAGTATTGGCAACACAAATGGTGGGGAACTCCAACCGAGAAAATGAAAGAAGAAGAGAAAGAGAAAGAAGATAAAGAGAGAAAGGAGAAAGAAGAGATCGAGAAAGCAAAGAAGATTGATACCGGCATTATCGATACAACGCAGGAGTTGACTGCCGAGAACCTGGGAAAAATGGCTGACAAAGTGCTAGCTGCTAAAGCACTTGAGGTAGACTCTAACTCCGTGTCTGAGTCAAAAGGCCAGGTCAGTCCAAACTCGTCAACAAATGCGTCAGGTAAAAAGATCGAAGGAAATGCTGATTGCAAAAATTGCAACAAAGAATACAAATTTTGTAACACTGTCACGTATCTCAACGGTGAGAAAGTTAAAGATCTGACAGCAAAAGTCAGAAGCGTTGAGAATCAGATTCTTGCGCATGACAAAACAGTTAAAGCTTCAACAGAACGGATTAAAGAATTAACTACTCAAATTGAAACTGATAAAATTGAACATGAAAAAGTTAAACAAGAAAATGAAAAGTTAATTCTTGAAAACCGTCAGATTTTTGAAAAATTTGAAAAACTCAAAAGCATAGTGAAAGATAGTGATGATCGAAATGGTATAACTTTTAAAGAAAACGAGCATTTAAAAGCCGTGCTGAGAGTAAAAGAAGAATCAATCAACAAACAACTGGATGAGATCGCTAATTTGAAACTTAAAGTTCAAGAGGCTGAAATTGAAAATGAGCGAATCCAGTTGAAGCTTAACAGTTATAGCTCCGCAAGCTTTGTTTTGCAACATATTGTTCCAAAACCCATTGGCAAAAACAAAGCTGGCGAAGACGTGTATTCTGATGGAACCAGGGTGAGTTTTCACAAAGTTCCACCGCCGATTTTGGATAACTACATGAAAAAGCAATCTGTTTTGGTTGAACTTGACGAAGGAAGTGAAATTAAACTTCCAGAGAACATTGATGTCACGTTTACATCTTCCAATGACGATAGTGTCCAAAATGATATTATAAAAGGTGTTGTTGAAAATGTGCTTAAAACAGATAGTGACACTACTGAGGAAGATGGGTGTTTCTTAGACAAATACATTCCGAAACAAAAGTCCAAGAACAAATTAAATGATGAACCTGATCTTGTCATGTACAAGATGTCGGGATCGGATAAGTTGTTTTCGGATTCAGAGTTTCCGATTGAGAATGTAAACATGAACAAATTGACAAATGTTTTCAAACTGGTCGAAGTTGAGTTGTCAGCAGTGAACAATCCGAGTCAAAAGAAAAGTAAAATGAGGTTTGAGAAAGAAAAAGTTTACAACAAGAAATCTGTTAATCCACCGCGTGTTTATAATAACAACAGAAACAACTGGTCGGGTGGTTATCAGGGGAGTAAATCGTATCAGAAAAGAAATGTTCCAAACAAGAGGTTTGTTGAGAACAAAAAGTTTGTGAATAGTTCAAGTTCACTTGCTGATGAAGAAAAATAAATTTTTTCAAAATCAAACAAAGAGTTCTTTGAGAAAAGAGCTTCTCAGTCTCAGTCTGAAGGCACAAGTCGAGTGGCTGATACTCGAACTTGCTTTAGATGTAATCAAGTTGGTCATATTGCACGAAAGTGTACCAGTGTGAAGCCTAAGACTGAAACTGTGAAGACTCAACAGAAGAAAGTTGATATGAAGGGTAAAACACCAATCATTGTTGAGAAGAAGAGTGTGAAAAATGAACCCGTAAAGAAGTTGGTAACTAAAAATGACAAATTTTACAAAAGGGTTGCATTATCTCAACAAGTTTGGAAGCCAAAAATTAAGAAGAAAATTTCAACTTCTGAGGTGAAAAAGGCTGAAGAATCAATTACAGTTGATTATGATGCAAATTTCCCACCTCTCAAGGCTGAAAATTTAAAAATTTCAAATTGCGAGAGTCAAGGTTACACCTAAGGCTGATGAGGCCTGGGTGGACTCGATGTTTGACTAAGCAGTTTGAATTGCCGGAGCTTCCTGGATCGCGAAGCATGAATCGGCATCTTTCTTGAAGTTGTTTAAGTCATAGTTTGTTATGTGCAGGATCTTCCAAAACTTGTATCCAGATGGATCATGGATAGTGGAGCTTCGAGACATATGACAGGGAAGACCGCGTTATTGTATGATGTGAGAAACATTAATGGTGGTTATGTTGGTTTTGCGGGTAATCAAGGAGGAAAGATTATAGGTGAAGGAACGTTATCCAACGGAATCGTAACGTTTGAGAGAGTTAACTACATCGCTGAGCTGGAGAATAATCTGCTGAGTATCTCCCAGATCTGTGACAGGATGTATACTACTCACTTCACTGACAAAGAATGTTTGATCTTGAAACTGGGATTTGTGATACCTGAGGAATGGATCATCATGAGGGCACCAAGAGTCAATGATCTGTACGTGTTGGACATGAGCGTAGCTACTACAACCACGGGTCAGGCTCATTGTTTTGTGTCCAGAGCAACTGAGAAAGAATCAAGATTGTGGCACCAGAAAATGGGGCATATTCATCTAAGGAAGATGAATCACTTGGTGCATAATGATTTGGTCACGGGAGTTCATGTCAAAGGTTTTCATCTGGAAGGGGAGTGCATTAGTTGTGTCAAAGGCAAACAGAAGAAAAAGTCACACCCTACAAAGCAAGTCAATTCAGTTTCAAGACCTTTGGAAAGACTTCATATGGATTTGTTTGGTCCAGTGAATGTCAAGAGTATTACAGGAGATTACTACTGTTTGGTCGTAACTGATGATTATTCCAGATTTTCGTGGGTTCATTTTTGAAAACGAAAGACGAAACGTTTGACAGTTTAATGGCGTTGTTTAAAAGAATTGAGAATCTGTACCAGAGGCCTATCAGTAGAATTAGAAGTGATAATGGTACTGAATTCAAAAACAGTAAGATGGAAGAATTTTGTGATGAAAGAGGTATACTGCATGAGTTTAGTGCTCCATACATTCCGCAGCAGAATGGAGTCGCAGAACGTAAAAACCGGACGCTAATCGAGACGGCTAGAACTATGCTCGCAGATTCAAAATTACCGATTAATTTTTGGGCTGAAGCTGTTTCCACCACATGCTATACACTCAACAGGGTTCTTACTGTCAAGAAGTTCAACAAGACATGCTTTGAGCTAATCAATAATCGCAAACCGAATTTGAAGTATCTAGAACCGTTCGGGTCACCCTGTACAGTTATAGAGCCTAATGGAATGTTTGGTTCAAAGTGCATTGAGGGAATATTTATTGGTTATGTCAATCCAATGCGACGTGTCTTTGTTCCAAGTGAGAAGCGGATTATTGAAGCAGCGAATGTTGAATGTCAAGGTTACACCATGCCGCCACAAAATCCTGGTGATTCATGGAAATATCATTATGATAAACTTTGGGATTCGTTTGACATGAGAGAAGAGTCAGAGGATGATGAAGATTTCTTCGATGAGCTGGATATTTTGCGAGA
This sequence comes from Helianthus annuus, assembly GCF_002127325.2. Classification (NCBI taxonomy): domain Eukaryota; kingdom Viridiplantae; phylum Streptophyta; class Magnoliopsida; order Asterales; family Asteraceae; genus Helianthus; species Helianthus annuus. The sequence continues at coordinate 57,943,608 of NC_035445.2, forward strand.
GTATGAGTCGCAGCTCAGTTTCCCAGCGGAGTATTCTAGAAGACCTCGGGAAACTTCAAATGATGATGAAGCAGGTCCTAGCAATGCTGGTGAACATGATGATGAAGTTGCTCCTGGTAATCAGTCGGAGGTGAATGATAATCAAGAAGCTGAAAACATGCCAGTTTTAGATCATGGTGATTCAGACTCTGAGGGGGAGCAGATCCAGTTTTCAAGTCAAACAAACCAAGTTGGTGAACAAGATGCAGAACATAATGTTACTAATCTGGAGGGAAATGTTGATGTTCCAAGCGAAGTGATGCCGCGAACTCTTTCTTATCATCCAGAGGAGTTGATCATAGGAGAACTGCATTCAGGCGTTCGCACAAGACGTCAAATAGACCAGGGCTTAACATGTTTTTATTCTACAGTAGCACCTTTACAAACTGAATTTTCATTAAGTTGTTTTATCTCGCAGGTCGAACCGAGAACGTATAAAGAGGCGCTTACTGAAGACTCTTGGGTCATTGCAATGCAAGAAAAGTTAAGTCAGTTTAAAAAGTTGGGAGTGTGGAAGTTAGTGGATTTACCGGATGATCAAAGGAAAATCAATACAAAATGGGTATTCAAGTGTAAGAGAGACGACAGAGGAGTGGTTGTAAGGAACAAAGCTCGACTCGTTGTTCAGGGCTTTAGTCAACAGGAGGGGATTGATTTTACAGAAGTCTATGCTCCTGTAGCACGACTAGAGGCTATCAGAATTTTCCTAGCATTTGCATCTTGGAAGAACTTCAAAGTTTATCAGTTGGATGTTAAATCGGCGTTTCTTTATGGGAAGGTCAAAGAGGAGGTTTATGTTGGTCAGCCGCCGGGCTTTACTGACCCAATCCACAAGAACAAAGTTTATCTGCTGGATAAAGCGTTGTATGGTCTACATCAGGCACCGAGAGCCTGGTACGAGACTTTGTCTCAACACCTACTTGCTAAAAAGTTCATACGTGGAAAAGTAGATGCCACTCTCTTCACTAAAGAGGTCGACGGACATCTTCTGATCGTTCAGATTTATGTAGACGATATAATTTTTGGGTCAACGAATGAGAAATTGTGCAAAGATTTCGAACAGGTGATGAAGCAAAAATTCGAAATGTCATCAATGGGGGAGATGAAATTCTTTCTGGGTTTACAAGTTGAACAACTTCCTGAGGGAGTTTTCATTCACCAGACGAGTACGTGCATGATATTCTAGAGAAATTTGGAATGTCAAGTTCTACTCCAGCTGCTACCCCACTTGCGACTAATCATGGGATTCACCCATATCTCACCGGAGACAGGGCTGATGAAACGTTCTACCGTTCCATGATAGGTTCTTTGATGTATCTAACTACTTCACGTCCTGATATCATGTACCCAACGTGCCTCGCAGCAAGATATCAATCTAACCCGAGAGCTTCGCATATGATCATTGTCAAGAGGATATTACGTTACTTGAAAGGAACACCCACATTGGGGTTGTGGTATCCTAGAAAAGGCGATTTTACGCTCGAAGGGTATTCCGATTCTGATTTCGGATGCTGCAAAGTCAATACCAGATCAACAACTGCAGGATGCCAGTTCTTTGGATCAACATTGGTTACCTGGCAGTGTAAGAAACAAACGTTTGTGGCGTTATCTACATGTGAAGCGGAGTACGTTTCTTCTAGCAGTTGCTGCTCTTAGATCCTGTGGATACAGCAACAGATGCGCGACTACGGTTTGCAGTTTCTTAACACGCCTCTGTTTGTTGATAATGAGGCCGCAATAAATATAACTAAGAATCCAGTACATCACGCTAAAACTAAACATATAGAAATTCGTCATCACTTTATTCGCGATTGCTTCGAGAAAAAGTTGATACGAATTGAGAAAATCCACACTGACGAACAAAAAGCTGATTTGCATACCAAAGCTTTTGATAAAAATCGGTTTCAATATTTGTTAAAACTTAATGGTATGAAATTGCTTTCGGTGTTCGATGGAATTGTGAGCGTTGATGAGAGTACTGTTGCGGATGAAGACGAGAAACAATCTGCAATGGTTTGTCGATTTTTTACGTGTTTTGGTATTTAGGGGGAGTAGAGTAGATAGTTGTAAATAGTTTATTTTCAGAAAATACAAAAACAGTAAAAAATGCAAAAATACAAAAACATGATAAAATTGAAAAAAAAAGAGCTTGTGTATATAGGGAAAATGATAGTACATCGGCTAGACAATTACAGTATGCTAAAGATTTTAAAGTCTAAATGAGTTAAACAGTCTCACTAATGATGTGTCGATAGGTTTTCTCACATTTAGTAGATTTATTCGGGATATAAACCTAAAATTTCAAATTTGCGAAATTCGTGGGGAACACTACTTGGATATATAGGTAACCCCTGAAATCTCGTTTGAAAGGTCTCGTATTCTGATATACTAGGTTTTTATACTCAATGATGTCTGGGGTATTATTCCGGGACTTCTGCTGAACGGAAGTTATGACCTAGTACTTGGCTAATACTTTCACCAAAATGCTTGAAACATAGCATAAACCCTCAGCATGTAGATGAAACAATACAATTGATAGTCGATGCTGTTGTAATTAAAAGATCCTCTAAAGGGGACATACTGAAAAGTCGAAGCTGATATCTCTCTGCGTATACGGAAGTATCGACCTGAGATCCCTCGGCCCTCGCATACCTAATTTATGTACAGATATCATTGTAGTATACTCACCTGTAAGACTGAATATTGGGATTCTGGATACGGGAGTATATTCAAGAGGTGGGACACATGAATTGAGCTAAGTTCATAAGTCATCTAAATCATATCCTGAATAGATTGAAATTTGTGTGAGAATTTAAGATGGATCAGTATATCGACAATCGAGGTGAATTGTTTAAGTCTGAGCATGTAATTAAGCTTAACGGTACTAGTATTTTGTCTGAAAAGCTGATATGATTCCCTGACACGCTCGCCAAAAAAAGTTTGTATATAGTTCAATTTCTTTATTTTCTGCAATTTAAGTTTTCTGTTATTTCATTTCTTAGTTTAGAACACATTAAAATCCAAAAATATTTTATTTCTGCTTTAGTTTAGACAAACCAGTGTGGAAGATTGATTGTCTGATTCTGGAGATTGAAGCAGATGCAGGAAAGTTCTGAGCTGAAGAATGAGGAGAGCTTACTTTGTCAGAGATTAAAATGTTTCAAAGTTAAAAACAAGTTCATTAAGTTGATGCTTGTTACATTATTCTTAGAAAATTTGAAAATGTTTTTACAAAATCAGTTTGATTCGTCAAATGATCAACCAGGGTCATTAAGTTGAACTTGGTAGATTAATTGAGTAATCAGGGTCATTAATTTAGACCTGAATACTTGAATGGATTTCTAAAGCTGATTGAGTTTGCGATTTATTGTTGAAAAGATAGAATTGTAATGTTATTGTTTGAGTAACAGGTTTGGACTTCATTATTTCCAATGGAGGCTAATTGTCAAAGCTTGAACCAGATTTCTCAGATTCTAGCATACCGAGATGGGGAGTCTGTGAAAGGGAGAGTCTGGATCAACAGCTAAAGAGGAGTCTGAAAATGGAGTCAGGTTTTGATTCTAAACCTGTGAAGAATGCTTTTGATGAGAAGACAGAGAGTTGGAGAAAAGACCAAGACTGAAGACTCAGGAGCTGAAGACTACGTCAACATCCAAGGGGGAGTCTGTTGATGCATGGAATGTCTGTTGACTTCGTCTACATCACGTCTTAGGTCAGGATAGGTCAACATAGGGTCTAGAAAGTCAAAAATATGTTTGTTATAGTAGTTTCGCTTATGTATACCAGTATTGAATTAGTTTCGCTTTTGTGTCTAAATGGTTCGCTTATAGGGACAAGATGATAGGTTCGCTTATACGGACATGTCGTATAAGCGGAACCATGTAGACTATATATAGTCAGTTCAAGCGAACCTGATATAGTTGTTGTTGTACGTTGGAGCGAAACTGTTGTGTGTGCTTTAGGTGTGAAACTCTGTCAAATCAGTCTTAGAAAGCAATAAAAAGAAAGGAATTGAATAGGAAAGCTGTTGTAACTTCATTTACGTTGATTCCGCCTTCGTACGTGAAGATGAACGTTCTCTACTGACTATTCAGGGTCGGAACTCGGTCCAACACAGAATCTAGGGAAATCTTGATAGTACAGATACGCTTCTGCACACGGGGTCGTGCCCAGCGGACACGGTGGCGTGGTCAACTAATGCAGACAAACTGCATTTAATGAAGAAAGAGAAGGAGGATGGACACGGGGTCGTGCCCGAGCTGCTGTTCTGGCTATAAATAAGGGGTGCTTGGCTCATTTGCAAACCATCCCTTGGCACACCACCTCTCTCACACTTCACCCACCCACCACCACCATCACAACACCATCATCCACCACCATCATCCATCATAGAGTGTGTGAGTCGTCTCGGGATCCAAGATTGATCTTAAGAGTTCTTGACAATCAAAGGCCATGTTTGCCTAAGTCTCTTACATCACTTGGTGAAGACAAGTGTTTAGTGTAATACTTTTTATTTTTAATCTTTTTGCACTTTTTATTTGGTTATGTATTAATGACTTTAATAACTAATTTCTTATGTTGAAGGTGATTCTTCCTTATCGTTTGTCCGTGGTGTCTTGGCATTATTTTATTGTCTATATAAAATAAAAGATTTTCACCATTCATGTCTCCACGGTCTATATGGAGATATGTTGGCTACCTGGTCGGCGGTTAAGGGAACGGTTTGGTAAGAGTCTTGCCTTGTTCAGTGTATAGATCCTGCAAGGACCTGGGTCAAATTTAGTAGGACCTCCTTCAATACCCACCGGTATTGGATGACGGGGTCCAAACTCTTTGATCCCCTGATATGTAAGCTATTATTAAAACTTTAACCCGGCTACTTAGGACTGTATCCCTACTGACTCAGACTACTTAGCCGACGGTAACGTCACCTTCAAAAGATGGGCCTACCACATTATGCATTAATAACTTAATTAATTATCTTTTAATAATCCGACCCTTTAGGATTGTATCCTTGCTGACTCAAACTACTGGGTTGAGGGTAACGTCACCTTCAAAAGAGGGGCCTACTACAATAACTAAGATAATTTCTTAAAAAGTGCAAAAGTGCGGAAATAATCAAAGGTTACACTACACACGAGTCGGATCCAAGTGATTTATCTTGTCTATCTGTTTTTACTTTTATTTTATTTTTCAGCATTTTAGTTAGTTTTATTTTTCTAGTTTAAAAACATTTTTCTAACTTTTGATTTGATTAGACATTGAGGATAAACCGGTACTAAAAGCTCTTGTGTACTTGGACGACCTCGGTATCTTACCAACACTATACTACACTCACGATGGGTGCACTTGCCCATATGTGTGTTTAGTGTTAGTAAATATCGTGTTTTATAAATTTAAAACTTGGCTAAAAAGTGTAAAAGGGCTTAAAATATACATAAAAAATATAGCACACTTCACGCACATCAAGGGTAACGTCACCTTCAAAAGAGGGGCCTACTACGATAACTAAGATAATCTCTTAAAAAGTGGAAAAGTGCGGAAATAATCAAAGGTTACACTAAAGGCGAGTCGGATCCAAGTGATTCATCTTGTCTATTTGTTTTATTTTTATTTTCAGCATTTTTAGTTTTTATTTTCATGTTTAAACCTTTTTCTAAAATTTTGATTTGATTAGACGTTGAGGATAAACCGGTACTAAAAGCACTTGTGTCCTTGTACGACCTCGGTATCTTACCAACGCTATACTACGCTCACAATGGGTGTACTTGCCCATATGTGTGTTTAGTGTTAGTAGAATATCGTGTTTTATAAATTTAAATTTTGACTAAAGTGTTAAAGCGGCGTCTAGAGGAACTGGAACTGATTGTTGACAGCGCAGAAAAAGAAGATAGCCAAGCAAAACAAGATGCTCAACTTACAAATCTAAGAGTGGAAGAAGATAATCGTTCTGATGTTTCCGTTTTAAAAGTTCCAAACATATACCTATGAGTTCCATACTATTCACCTATTGAAACATGTTAACCCAACACCGATCCTTTTCATTTCAACTTGGTGTTTTACCTTTTTTTTTCTATAGGATTATCATCAATGGTATTGCTAATTTATTTAAGCGATTCATAAGTTAACCTAACATAAAACTATATAATTAATAAACTAACGAAAATTTACGATCTCGCCGCAATGCACGGGTTTCCCACTAGTATTTATATATATATATATAATTTTTAAAAATTTTCCGGGCCCTATAATGGTTTGGGCCCTGATCGCAAGCACCTTCTGCACCCCTGATAGACGGCCCTGATATAATAACTAAAATACTATAACTTGACACATCAACATTTAAGGACGTGCACTTTAACTATACCATTGTGCATTACTTGAACCCGGTTAAAAGAGGATAACAAGTCAAGTCCATATTTTTTGAACCTGATTGAAAAAGGTAATTAATATTTGAACCCGATCAAAAAGGTATTCGAGCTTAAGCAATCTAACTTCAAGCTCAACTTTTCAGCTTGGTAATTAGTAATTCAAGTTGAGAGACTTATTTTATATTCGAGTCAAACTCAATCTTACCCTGAATCGACTTGGCTCGGATTATGAATAGCAATAGTTTGAATGCCAGGAGAGTCTTTTTTAAATTGTGTAAAATCACTATAAAATTAAAATATTTTGATGATACTATCAAAATTTTGAGCAAATGATATATAAAACAAGGAATGTGTCTTTTGTTGTGATATCGTATAGAGAATACGACTTGAAATCTTGTTTTATTGTTCGGGAACCATCACAATGTTTAGTGAAAATGACACCAAGCTTTGTGAAAGAGTGGGTTAGCTGGAGGTGAAATAAGCAGGAACTCTTGCAATGATACTACTGTTGGTGATTGGTTTTTGTCAACAGTAACTTATTTGTTACTGATCGCTCGAGTTGTTAGGCAAGTTGCTATTGGTCGTGGTTGCTACTTATAGCCCCAAGCTGTTGCTTACTATAGTTATTATTAATCTAAGTTGTTATTGTCTTATTGGTCATAGTTATCGCTACTCATGATTAGTTCTTAGACCATGCGTAGTGGTAGAGAAAAATAGTGCCCCCACCATGGGGCATTATTCGACACGTGTCATCTCAGTCAGCATGGGGCGTTATTGCGAAAGTGGTGTAGTGGGAATAATACCTAATAATGCTCCTTCCAATCATTAGACAAAAAAAAAAAAAAGCAAAGAGATGGTGATTGGCTAGTCAAACTTGGACACATGCAAAAGATGGTAATTGTCAGACCCATGCTCAACATTGATTGGTTAACCCAATATGTACATAGCGTTATAATTAAAACGCCGGCCACCATTTTTTGAATTTAAAAAAAAAAACGCCCCATGTAATGGGGGGGAGGGGCGTTTTAAGGCGGTTTTATTCAATTTTTTTTAAAAGAAAACGGCCCACTACGGATGGTCTTATCTAAGTTTCTATATGAATTGAACTTATAAAGGCTTCAGAGACTCAACCCTATTAGACGTTTTTTTTTTCTAAATATTTGCACAAGGGAAAACCGCGGCCATGTTGACCAAAACAAATCCACATATCGTAATTGACTTTTTTTTTCCTTGGACTTTGTTAATATTTGATTGGGAAAATGCCACAGAAATGTAACAAACTTTACTAATTGTTTCAATTAAGTCATTCAAACTTTTTTTGTCTTCCTAAAATAACTAAATTTTATTAGAGTGTTCTAATACAATGTAATTACCAAGTCATCATCAGGTTACCATTATTTTCTTTTTATTTTTTATCACATCAAAATGTATTTTAAAACTAGTTCTCCAACTTTTCAATTCTCTTGAAACGCCAGTTCCTTTGAGGATGCGCATCATGTTCGCCGACTTTTTAGATCTTTCATGAAGAGCCTACCTTCAACAACGAGCCCAACCATGGTTTCAGATTCTTCCTTTGACAACGAACCCCCCTTCGACGACAAACCCAACCGTGGCCGACGTTTCAGATCCGACGAAAAGGCGTGTGAGCTTATGAATAGAGCTGACGTTTCAATAGGCTGGGGATCTGATATTGTTGCTACTTAAATAAAAAAAAAACTTCTTTATTTAAAAAAACAGAAACACCCACATGATTCTTCTTCACAAACCTCCATGGGTCCTCACCTGTAAAACCTATTTGAAAATTGGACCCAGAGAGTGGAATCCATGCTCGAAACAATGAATGCAAGTCCCATGAATAGCAGGTTTCTATATCAAACAAATGAATCGTGACTGGGAATGAAGGTATGAATATTACATGAAGTTGTGAAGCAAATATGGAACGTGCAAATGATGGATCAATATTCTCAATCCTTAATCTAAATCACAATTTTTTTTTAATTTAGTTTTTAAATAAAAAATGTAACTATAAATTTTCCATTAAAAAATAGAAGGTAATGAAACCTGACAAGTCATCAAGTGTAACCTGCTAACCTGATAATTACGCAAGAATGAAACACCATATAAAAGTTTAGTGATTTTAAGAAGACAAAAAAATTTGAGTGACTTAATTAGAACAATTGTTAAACTTGGTTACATTTCTATAAAGTTACCCCTATTTGATTTAGAGAAAATCAAACTAGAGACTAACACATGGCCAACTAATAATATAATTTTATTAAAACTAATAATATCGTTTAACATTCACCTAAATTATTTCATTATTGAGTAAACTGCAGCTTTCGTGTCCCATAGTCTTGCTTTAAATATTAGGGTGTAAGGGGTGCTCACCTCTTAGAGCATTCACATCCAAAGAACTAAATTGTGAGTGTGGGGTTTTTAAAATATAAAGAGTATAAAAAATGGTTGTGAGTAGAGGAGAGAGAAAATGTTACTGTTCATCTGTATATTTGGGGGGACACTGTTCACCCACTATAATTTTTTAATATATATTGAAAGTGGTTGTGAGTGAAGGAGAGAGAAAAATGTAATGATAAAGGTATAAAAATATTATTTAATTGAAAAGGAGAGAGAAAAAGTATTTGTTTTTAGTAAAAATATATTGATATAGGAGTTGTTTTTTAGTGGAATGTATGTATAATTATAGGGGGCTGGATGTGAATGCTCTTAGGTGAGTCCCCCCTTTTACACACAACCAATCACATAGTGCCATGTCAACTCCCCTAATACCGATTTTTGATGGCGGCACTCCCCTATTAGGTGAGTTCAAAATTAATTTTTTTTTTTTTGGTAAAATTATGGATGTTTAAAAATTAAATAAAGGACATTTCATTAAATTTAAATAAAAATACATTCAAAGTAGAAAATAAAAAACACATTCAAAGTAGAAAATAAAAATTACATTAAAACTAGAAAACTAACATTTTAGAAATCGCATGGCCACCCGTACTTGTTAGCGATTTCTCGCTTTCGGACGAGGATGATCGGCAACATACTTGGCGGAACATCGTCGTGCGGCTTAAGGAATGTTTTCATATCTCGATCGAAATTGTAGTTTTTCATCGTCTCGAGTTGTGCCGATATGAGCTCGCGAGCCTCCGACTCTCTTTTTTTCCTCAATTCGATCGCCTCCAATTCTACCGCTTGCTTCGCTTCTTTCATGGCGGTGTACACTTTGAATTGTGCCGCCAACTCGGCCGAGCTTCCCTCGGACGATGTAGCTTGACGCTTGTCTCGCCGTTGTGCTCTTTGTGGCGAGGGATCTTCGTTCATATCCGGTATCGAAAAGTCCACGTCAACGGGCTTTCTTTTATGTGCCGAACCTTCACCTTCCTCACCCATCAATGGGACTTGGGCCCATTTCTCGTGTCTTCGAACGACCTCCCACGCCTCGATGTGTTGAAAACCGCTTGGAAATCTTTCTTTAAATTCTTTTAACGCGACTTTCATCACGTCGAGATCCTTACATCCGCTTGCTCGTGTGCGATCCTACATGTTATAAAATAAAAAAAATTAGAAAGTGTTAAAAAAGTATGAACTTAGAAAAAAAATTAAAAATATGCAATGTTAAAAAAAATATAATTTTTACCGCTTGTTGGTATAGGCCGTTGAAAAAGTTTATTTTCGCATGCATCGGGTTCCATTTAGACCGTACTTGATGAACGGTCCGGTTACTTCCACCGATAGTTTTGTTAAAGTGCTCTAAAATTTTACCCCAAAAACTTTCGCGACTTTGTTGATTGCCCTTTTTTTTGTTGGTAGAACAATGTACCCACGCCTTCGCCAACGCCTCTTCTTGTTCTTTTGTCCATTTTTCGCTCACCGTTTTCCCTTTTTTTTCTCGAGCCTCATCTTCTTCGTTGCCCGCGTCTTCGTCCACATTATATTCATCTTCCTCGTCGTCGTCGCCCAAATTTTGAGTTTCGGGCACTACCTCATCCTCGTCGTCGTCGTCGTGAATAGGTAGAGGACGTTCGACATTTCCTCGTGTAGAAGGAACTTGTGAAGAACGATAAGCATATGGGTCGAAGGCGGGGGATTGAGGAGGAGCGTCCATTGATAACAAATTTTGAAAATAGCCGAAATTGGGTTGTTGGGTGTTGTAAAACGAGGGGTGTGGAGGTTGTTGGAAAAAAAACGGGGGTTGTGAAGTGTATCCGAAAGGGGGTTGTGGTTGAGCATTTGCACCGCTCGAACCATCTCGAGACGGTTTCGAGACCCGTCCCTTAGTTTTTTTCTTGGCCTCGCGGGGTCGGTTCTCCATTGCTCGGTGTATAAAAAATAAAAAGTGAAGGGGGTTTGGTTGGAGAGTATAAAAAATAAAAAGTGAAATGGGTGTGGTTGGAGAGTTTAAAAAAATAGAGAGAATGAGATGGGTTGAGTATAAAAAAACGGTGAGAATGAGATGGTTATTTATATTAGTTTAAAAAAAGTGAATTTTTTTTTATTAAAAATCCGACCGTTGAAAGAGGACCGTTCCTCAAATCTCGTGCACATTCAATCGGTGAGTCCACGCCTAAAATACACCCCGAATCGGGACCCCGCTTTGATGGCGGCGGTGTTCCCGATCGGGGAAACCTATCACCGCACCACCTCACCGAAGACGCCCCGTACACCCTTAGGGTGTAAGGGGTGCTCACCTAAGAGGTGAGTCCCCTCTCTTACGCCCAACCAATCCTCGTGTGCCACGTCAACTCCCCTCTTAAAATCCCCTAACACCCTAAATTGATGGCGGCACTCCCCTCTTAGGTGAATTGGTTTTTTTTTTTTTTTTTAAAAAAAGAAGAAAAGCATTGATTGGTCAAGCTCTCCCTCTCTCCTCCCCTCTCTTAGGCATCTCCCCACCGGTTCTCTCTCCTCTCTCTAACTCACCTCATTGTTGGCAATGCTCACCTAATAGGTGAATTGAGTCACCTAAGGGGTCACCGAAGGGTGCCCCGGACACCCTTAGTTTTTGTCTATCTTTAACATTTTTTATTCCTCACGTTTCAAGTCTTAGTCCTAACTCACTAACTCTGTTAAAATTTTCTATTAATTGTTGTCAAATGACCAATGTATCCTTGATAGTGATGGACCCCACTTAACATACCTACTCCACTCTCATCTTCTTCCTTAGAGCATTCACATCCATTCCACCATATTTTCACCCTAAATTATACTAAAAAACACTACATTTTCTCTCTCATTTTCAATTAAATAATATTTTTATACCTTTATCATTACATTTTCTTTCTCCTCCACTCACAACCATTTTCAAAATATATTAAAAAATTATAGGAGGTGAACAGTGTCCCCACAAATATACAGATGAACAGTAACATTTTCTCTCTCCTCCACTCACAACCACTTTTTATACTCTTTATAATTTAAAAACATCACACACACAATATGATGCGATGGATGTGAATGCTCTTACTCCACAACCACCACCATAATTTGCCACCACCGGTCTTCAAGTCAACTCTATCGTCACGCCTTATTTGAGTGACACACAAACTCAGACGACACCAATTCCTTGGCGGTGGAAGCTGGTGTTAGTGGTGGAGTAAGGAAGAAAATGAGGTGGAGTGGGTGTTTCAACTTTCAAGTGAGGCTCACCATATTTAATTATTGTTTAAATTACCAAAGGTATTTTGGTCATTTAACAAGCATTAATAAAAAAAATTAGCAAAGTTAGTAAACTAGATTAAAAGTGTTAAGGCTTGAAACGTCAGGAATAAAGAGTTTAAAGATATGGACATAACCTGATGTTTAGAGCAATCCTTAGATGAAAACTGTGGCTTTCTCTATATTAGGGTGGAGGGAGTCGTTCAATCACTTTAGGGTGTTTGAGTTATTCTCTAGGCAACAATATAATGCATGTCAAGTTCCCATTCCACTCCGCATTTTGCACTCAATCACTGACAATGGTTCAAACACCTGGAGAGTGGTAAAGAATTTAAAAAAAATTGTGATTGGTTGAAAGGGGTTGGGACCCACCATTAAACCCCCCTCTCTCCTCCTTCCCTTCTCTTCCCGCAACGGTGAGTAGTCACCGATTTAACCATTCCCCGCTCACCGATTGAAGGCCGGCACCCCTTCCCCCGCTCGGCAACCCCCTTCCCCGATCAAACTCACCGCAACGATACCCTCTACACTTATATGTGTTTGTAATTGTACTTTCGTTTAATAAAATATATATTCGATCCATTTTTTTGTTGATAAATAATGCATTATAATGTAAAAACTTTATTACTAAGAAATCATTCTTTATAATTTTCTTAATATAGAATAATTATATTTTCCCAAATGAGGTTTTTTAATTTGCATTGTATATAACTTTAAGAAAATGTTATAAAAAATATAATCCATGCGCTGAGGGAATTTCGAGAGATCCGGAGACATATTTTCTTTTAAATATATTTGCAAAATTTTCATAAGACATATTTTCTTTTAAATATTTTTGCATTTAAAACATGTTTTCTAAAAAAATACAAAACGTTTTATACAACATGCGATTCTTTTTAAGACCAAGTGTATGGGCTGATGCTCATAGCTAGGTCATCATCGTCATGCCTTGAACACCAGTCTGGGTGGGCATGATCCCACCTAGATTTTATTGGCCATTAATAATCTCATCTCAGAATATTCCCCCCACCAGTCCCACCTTTCACCTATTTTTCCTACAATGGTCCCCCGTTAAAAAAACTTATCGGACTTAAGTTTTTTTCCAAATTACAAACAGATTTTGTAGGGCTTTTGATTAGAACGACGATACGAGTCCATTGATGTAAAACTTGCCTCGAAACGGTGCTCCAAACGATGAAAATGGCGCTTCAATTCGGGTGTTTAAATTTCCAATTAACCAAAATCAAGTCACTTGGAACACCATTTCGAAGTAAGTTTTACATCAATGGACTCGTATCATCGTTCTGATCAAAAGCCCTAAAAAATTTGTTTGTAATTAGGAAAAAAGCTTAACTCCGTTAAGTTTTTTTAACGGGGGACCATTGTAGGAAAAATAGGTGAAAGGTGGAACTGGTAGGGGAATATTCTGAGGTAGGATTATTAATGGCCAATAAGGTGTAGCTGGGATTATTATAGGCCAATTCCCCATCTTATCTTTTCATATTTTATTTTGTTAACCAACAATCTCCACATACATCACGCCTTTTTTTATAATTTATTTAATTTAAACAGTTTCTTAGTTAGTGAAACCACATCACATTTTAGAGAGAAAAAAAGTGAATGAAAACTATAATAACTGTTTCATATTTAGTAAAGCCATCACTAATGGCAGGCCGGCCAACCCGTGCCGTCGTTCGAGGCCTAAATTTTTAAAGGGTCCGAAAGGTTTCTATGAGCTTTTATATATATACTTAATTATATATTTAATGAGTTAAGTTCTTGTGAAAATAAAATTATCGTACGAAACGTACGAAGTGAAAGAAAGTCAAAAAAGTGACGGTGGCATTTTGGTAATTATCAGCAACTTCAAAATTACTCTAGTAGAGTAATTTTGAACTTCTGTAGGGTAATTTTGTAAAAGCTCAAGTAGAGTAATTTTGGTCGTGTAGGGTAATTATCAAAATTGTAGGGTAATTATCAAAAACCTAAAAAAACCTAACCCCCCCCCACCCCCCAAAAACCTAAAAAAAACTAACCCCCCCCCCACCCCCAAAAACCTAAAAAAACCTAACCCCCCCCCCCCCAACCCAAACTAAAAGCTAAAAACTAAACCATAAAGCTAAACCCCATAACTAAATGCTAACAAAATTACTCTACAAGACATTTCCCAAAATTACCCTACAGAAGTCAAAATTACTTTACTAGAGTAATTTGATAATTACCCTACATTTCTCAAAATTACTCTACAGATGCTCAAAATTACCCTATTGATGCTCAAAATTACCCTACAGATGCTCAAAATTACCCTACTAGAGTAATTTTGAAGTTTTTGATAATTACCAGATTGCCACCGCCACTTTTTGCTTTTCCCCAGTACAGTACTTTTGAAATTGCTGATAATTACAATATTGCCACCGCCACTTTTTGACTTTTCTTTCAATTCGTACCGTTCGTACGTTTATTTTATTTTTATTTGATCTTTAACCTATATTTAATATATGTAAAAAAGTGTTGGTGGTAGAATGGAAAAACCATCTTAAGATAATGTAAAAGTTTCTAGTTCAAGTCTTGACTGCACCACCCCTGGTTTGTTTTTTTAATTCACTTCCCCAACCACAATTTTGGGCCCAAATTTTTTTTTTTGTCGCCCGAGGCCTAAATTTGTTTGAGAGTTCTCGAGGACGGCTCTGACGCATAGTCTTAAGTGGTTAGAGGCATCTTGCTCAAAAATACACAACTGAGCGCGAATACAGGTGTACTTTCGTGTCACCTAATGTGTAGGTCGACATTATTGGAACCATTTGGAAAAAAAGTTTAATGTCATTTTTGCAACTTTCATGGTCAATAAGTTAGTTTTGTGATTTTCCCTTTGTGTAATCCATCCTCATAGTTGGCTTCTAATTCACTATCAAACAACACAAGAATTAGATAGGATGCTAGATACGGTTTGAACTAATGAACTTGAATAGTTGAATGCAAATTGTATATTTATTTATTTCAAAGACATCAACACTAACTCGCACATACGTAAAAGTTAAAGTCCCGTAACTTGGACACCATTCATGCAACCCATTTATCTAATGAGTCAATCATGTTAATAAGTTGAGAGTTTGTAAATTGGTTGTAATCAAGTTGTAAAGAGGTTAAATGAGTCACAAATAGGTTGACATATTATAACTAATAGGTTAAACGGTTTGATGGTGTTAATAAAACTAATTAACCTAGATAGTTAGAAGAAGTAAGATATTGTATCAACAAGAAGCATGTTGTTAGTATTAAACATATAATCAATTATAAAAGCTAATACGAAAGTTGTCGAATGATATGAGTTAAACTAGTTCAAACTAAATTGCAATTTAATTAAGAAAAAAGATCTCAACGAACAAAAAAAAAAAAAAAAAAAAAACCGACATAAGACTTGTAATTTCACTTAAATGTTTGGCAAATTACATAAACATAAGTTATACACCATCCACAATAACCAAATAGATTAAAATCTATTAAACACATAGGCAATAGTAAAAACACTATGGAGTCTCGACGTAAGAGAATGACCTTTTAATGTGCGATAATAATCCATGAAGATTTGTTTATTTACTCACATGAAAACATAGTTCAACCCCATAGATTCTCTCATTTGGAAATAATCACCACCAATGAATCAACCACAAATTATCTTTATTCTTGAGATCAGAGGCAGATCTACCCTTATCCCGGGGATTGTCCGGGATACCCCTCAACTTTTTTGGCGAAGTACAAAAAAATAAAATAAATCTTCATTTTATGTATGGATATCCCTAAGCAAACATTAGGATACCCCAGACTACAAAGAGAGAAGAAGATAACAAAAGTATATGATCATAATTTTCTTCTCTGATGGGTTGACACTATGACAGCAACTTCTTGTGATGTTATTAGGTTAGAGGATGGAGATGAACAGATATAAAAGAAAAGTGTGTGCCTTATGTTTGTTATTAGATGGGCTTTTTATTGAAAAGTTGCTTGGGCCTTGAATACTTAACATTAGTGGCTTTATTTGAGATATTAAACTCTACTTTTGTTGGTGTAATTATCCATTTTGTTTTCCTATTGTTTTTATTTTATTTAGTTTCTTTATTATATTTTCTATTTAATACATTTAATTTAGTCTTGAGATAAATTTTTTTGATCAACTCTTATAAAAACCTCAAAACAAATAATGATTGGTACAAATATATAGCTTATCGTAGCACCTTAACCTTAACTTTATTATAGTGGTCATAGTACACTTAAAAAATATAAATATAATTGTATGTATAGCTTTGCCACCCCCAAATCATAAATGTTTAGTTCCGTCAGAGCAAATGTATTCTAACACAAAGAGACAAAATTGGATTTTACGGTAGGATTTAGTGACTAAGTTTAGTTGTTACTACATATTTGATTGTATGAATGTATGGTAAATAAATTAAATTGTATGAACGTATGGTAAAAAATGGGATACTCCTGATTTTTTTCTTCTAGTTTCGCCACTGCTTGAAACTAACATAAAAGTAATAACAAATATATATTCATCGTTCCCCTCTTAAATGAGATTCGTGAACATAGTGTTAGTGCCGACTTCCAAATTCCAATCCCCAAAAGGCCGAAAGCCCGAAACTGATGCTCCTTAATTTTTTTTATTCATAGTCCAGCCCATTTAGCAGCCCAAAACAATTATAAGTGAACGGCCCATTTGACTGGTAATTCTGGATTTTTATATCTCATCTTTCAAATCCTTCTTGGACTCCACAAAAGTGGTGTAGTTATAACATTTGCCCCTCACATAATAGTATGTTAGGCTATACGGTATGGGGGTCGGCCCCGGCCCGTCGCGGGTCGGCGACGGTCCAAACACCGTGCCGCCCCCATACGTCGCCGTCCTCAGCGTCCCTTTTCGGACGTTCTCGACGAAGCAAAATGTTGTGGGCCCCTCCATATGACCGTTTGAAATATTAATAAAAAAAATAACGGCTAGTTTTCAAATAAACACCCATTTCAATACCATTTTTATAAATACTCACACCCTTAACCCCTATTTTCACCACTTTTCACCCACTACCACCCCATCTCTCTCACATTTTATAAACCACTCATTTCTTTTTATAAAAAGTCTTCATATTTTGCATCATTTTTTACCCGCTTCCACACCATTTCTCGCTAAAAAATTATCATGGCTTCACCCGTTTCTTCAATTTCCTCAATTTCATCAATGTCTTCATCGTCTTCGTCCGAGTGGTATTCATCATCTTCGGAAGAGGATGTTATTATGCACAACATGATTATGAACGCGGCTCAAGTGTTCATGTCGGCCGCTGAAGGGTCGTCCCAACCGCTAACCAGACGAGCAAAATATAATCGAGACCAAGAAGGTATTTTAATTTTTTTTGTATGTTTTAAAATGTATGTTTTTTTGTATGTTTTAAAATGTATGTTTTAATTAGTTTCATTTATTTTTTGTTCTAAATTTATAGCCGGCCACGATAAACTAGTTGCTGATTATTTTGCCGACGAACCCGTGTACCCAGCCGAGATTTTTCGACGTCGTTTCCGCATGAGTCGTCAACTGTTCTTACGTATTGCAGGCGACATGGCACAGTCTGATCCGTTTTTTACATTGCGAAACGATGCTAGAGGGCAAAGGGGGTTCAGCAATTTACAAAAATGTACGTCGGCCATTCGCCAACTTGCGTACGGTTACGCACCAGATGCATTAGACGAGTACATTAGGATGTCTGACAGAACCGCACGTCGTTGTTTGTACAAGTTTTGCCAATGGGTTGTCAAATTGTATAGCAAGCGATACCTGCGGAAACCGAACGCAAGCGACGTACAAAAATTATATCAGGCACACGAACAGAGACATGGTTTCCCAGGAATGCTCGGGAGCATTGATTGCATGCACTGGCAGTGGCAGAGTTGCCCGGTTGCATGGCAAGGTCAGTATACTAGGGGAGATCAGGGACATCCGACTATCATTTTAGAGGCTGTTGCGTCACAGGATCTCTGGATATGGCATGCTTTTTTTGGTCTACCCGGTTCACTCAACGACCTCAACATCATATACCAGTCCCAGATTTTTGATGATGTAGTGGCGGGTACAGGTCCAGACACAAGCTTTACGGTTTCAGGGGTGGAGTACAGGCGAGGTTACTACCTAGCCGATGGGATATACCCAACGTACTCGACAATTGTTAAAACTGTCCCGCACCCGACCGACGACAAACGGAAAAAATTTGCAAAGTTTCAGGAGGGCGCAAGAAAAGATATTGAACGGGCTTTTGGTGTTCTACAAAAAAAAATGGCACATCATTTCTATTCCAGCACGTTCGCAAACACCAAGGAGGTTACGACACATTATGTACGCTTGTATCATCCTTCATAACATGATCATTGAAGACGAAGGGAGAGCGATATGCGATTACGACGAAAACGCGTCTACTGGAAATTCTGTTCCAGTTAGTGAGGAAGAACAAGATTTGAACGCCTTCGCTCTACGTAACGAGTTCACACATCACAACCTACAAGCGGACTTGGTGGAGCATATTTGGAACAACGCTGAAAACGAACCCGCCAACCACATGGAAGACGACGACTAGTAGCTTATTTTAGTATGTTAGGATATTTGTACGTTTTTTTTTTTAACTTTAGGTTTTTAAGTTTATGTTTTTTTAGTTTATTTTTTTTTAAGTTTAATTTTTTTTATGTTTATGTAATGTTTTATAATATTAATTAAAATATTTTATTACTTTATTTGTTAAATGTTTAAAAAAAGATGGAGATTTAAAAAAAAAAATATAAAAGTGGTGGAGGATGATGACTAGGACCATCCTCCCATGCCCCCTAGTTTTGGAGGATGATCCATCCTTGTGAGGACTATGATGTGGCGCCTACGTGGCGGATCATCCTCCAAGGATGATCCATCACCATACCATGTAGTCTTAGGTGTCAAAAATGTTGTTAAAAAAGCAAACTGCCGTTGTCCATGGTTTCTTTCTTTCCATGCTCCAGCCCACTTAGCAGCCCAAAATAATTATAAGTGAACAACCCATTTGATTCATATTTCATTTATATCGTCTCTAATTCCCCCTTGCATATCTTGTTGACATATTGAGTGGTGATTTATTATCTTCAGATTTATTTTCATCACTAAACATCTCTCGTTGGTTATCTATTATCTCTAGAAACCTAATACAAATACAAAATAAATTAATTTGTAATAATACTAACTAGTATGATTTCCTCGATGCGGCAGGTATTGGTTAGAAGGTGAGAACTCGGTCGGTATTGGTTTCGTTCCTTTTAATATCGGTTCAGTTCATTGGGCTTTTGGTCGGTATCTGTTCAGTAGAGTACATTAGTACGGTACCGACGTTTGGTATAACAACCGAAAGAGATATATATATCGACACCTGTTGTTAGGACCAGAACACGAATCACACAAACACTAGAACAATAATCAGCAAGCACACACACTCACACACTCTAAATCACAAGAACAAGAACACAATATTTATAGTGGTTCGGTCTAATCTAACTTACATCCACTCTCTACAACTAGGTCTTCTTCTTATTAGGTGCTCAAAAAATTTACAGACATGAATAAAAAGTATATATAGGGGGATCAATTAGGGTTGTTGACTTTAAACTACATTAACAGGGAACACTCCTGCTAGATGCAGGAGTGTAACACAGAACACCCCTGCTAGATGCAGAAGGAGTGTAACTAAGAACACCCCTGCTAGTAAAATCCTCCACAACCCAACAATCTCCAACTTGGAGGCTTTGACAACTTCAAACTGCACTCCATGCAACTTCATATTCATATGTACCTCTGTAAACATTTCATCTTCACTAGTTGTGGGAGACCTTCTCATCGGTTAACCTGAAGGCCCGTTGAAGCTCCCACTGAGCTTCAACTCATCAGTTACTACTCGTGACTCGTTCTCTGTCCCTATCAGCTCCCACTAACACGAACTGCCCGGTCCTGGAACATCCTAAGATCAAACGCTCTCCGAATAAAGTAGATAATCAACTGGAGAGACTTTGACAACTAGAATACTAGTTCTCTTAACCCACTGTCGTCTAGTAACTCTGACTGAAGCACGACCCGTGCTCCCACTGCCACGAATGCCCCTGACTGGTTTTACTGAACCTTTTCTAGCACGTTCAACCTGAATCTGACCTGTGACTCTGGGTTTGCCACCTGCAAAGCAAACCTTCTTCTGCCCACGAGTTTCTGTGAACCGGATCCTGGTCTTCTTCTGAACTAGGATAACCTCTCCCTCAGGCGGTACATGACCATGTACAATGAGCCCCTCTTCTTGCCACGTGCAACTACTAAATTTCCCTTAATTACCTTCCACTGTCCACTACCGAACTTAACCTCGTGACCCTGATCATCCAGCTGCCCGACTGAAATAAGCATTTTCTTCAAGCCTATAATCACTCTCACGTCTCTCAAAGTCCAAGTAGATCCGACTGAAGTAACTAAGTCAATATCACCCATGCCTGTAACATCTAGGACTTCATCATTTGCGAGTCGTACCTTACTAAAATCCCCAATTTTAAGATTCCGTAGTGCTTCACTTCTGTGGGTAGCGTGAAATGAAGCACCCGAATCCATAACCCAGGAATCCACACTGCTCTCCACATTACAGATCAAAACTTCATCATCTGAATCAGGGCCAGGCCCGGCAAACCCGTGCCGACGCCCGAGGCCCAAAATTTCAAAGGGCCCGAAAAGTCTTTATAAGCTTGTATATATTTATTATATAGAGTGGGGATCCTGCGGAAAATGTGTTTTTCCTAGAAAGTCTAGGAAGCGATCTGGGCCATCCAATGGGTGTGTTTAATGGTTGAGATCATCTTGGTGGCATTTTGGTAATATGTGTTTCTTAAAAATAGGATTATTTAATTAATTAGGGGTAGATGTGTCATTTAGCTTGTTTTAAATATGGAAATAACTGTCATTCCATAAACCACCCCACATTTCTTGCGATTTTCTCTCTCTCTCTCGTCTCTCTCTCTTCCTTCTATCCTTCATCAAGAAACACAACATCAAGAAAACACATCGTGGCAAATGTCACCCATCGTAACAGCATGAATGGTAAAACACAACGTCAAGAAATCCTCCAGCATTACCAGTATAGAGCTAAAACACAACTGTATTAATCTGCTTGCTGTTAAAACACAATTTCAAGAAATCCTCCAGTATTACCAGCATGGATGGTAAAACACAGCGTCAAGAAATCCTCCAGCATTACCAACATGAATGCTAAAACACAACTGTATTAATCTGCTTGCTGGTAAAACACAATGTCAAGAAATCCTCCAGTATTACCAGCATGGATGGTAAAACACAGCGTCAAGAAATCCTCCAGCATTACCAACATAAATGCTAAAACACAACTATATTAATCTGCTTGTTGTTAAAACACAATGTCAAGAAATTCTCCAACATTACTAGCATGGATGGTAAAACACAGCGTCAAGAAATCCTCCAGCATTATCAACATGAATGCTAAAACAACAACAACAACAACAACCATACCCAGTAAATCCCACAAATAGCAAAGCTACTTATAGGGTCTGGGGAGGGTGGGATGTAGATAGACCTTGCCTCTATACCTAGGGATAGAGAGGCTGCTTCCAGAGAGACCCTCGGCTCCAAAACGAACAATGAATGCTAAAACACAACTGTATTAATCTGTTTGCTGTTAAAACACAATGTCAAGAAATCCTCCAGCATGTGGTAAAACACATCGTCAAGAAATCCTCCAGCATTACCAGCATGAATGCTAAAACAAAACGGTATGAATCTGCTTGCTGTTAAAACACAACGTCAAGAACATTCTGGTGGTTTCCAGACATAATTAAAAATCGATACAGACCAGATAATAGTAAACAGAAAAAGAAGCGTATTTGCCATCTCCGCAATCAAGAATTGTGTTTGAAGCCATAACTATCTCTCACGTAAAAAATGATTTACGAAGAAAGTTGATCGAGATTGTGAAAGGAACGAATGAGAATTTGATTGATATTTACGTCTGGTAGTAATTCGCAAATCATGGAGAATCAGTTACCATAAAATCGTGCATAGTTAGTTAATGAGATATAAATTCCAAAATTAAAATAAAATGTCAAATTACACAATTGCCCTTTTAGTTAAAATCCTTCAATGCCATATGTCACGTTCTGATTGCTTCCTAGACTTTCTAGGAAAATAAGGCTTTTTAGCCAACTCCAACTCATATTTAGTATATTCATCCATTTATTATGCAAAAAAGTATTGGTGGTGTAGTGGCAAAAACCATCTCAAAATAATGTAAAGGTCTCAAGTTCAAGTCTTTGCTCCATCACTAAGTTTTAATTTTTGTAATTCATTTACCCTTAACCATAATTTTGGGCCCAATTCTTTTCGTCGCTCAAGGTCTAAATTTTTTCAAGAGTTTTCGGGGACGGCTCTGATCTGAATGGTCTACTGTAGCATTAACTTCTTTCTTGTCGTGTGGATATTGATTCCTGAAATGTTCAACCTCTTTACAGTTCCAACAAGTCACATCATTTCGAGCCCTGGACTGACTCCTCTTTCTGTTCTTACTGCCACTACTCCTGTTATTCTTCCTACTTCTGCCAACATGCATTAAATCACCCGATGATCCACCTGAATTTCTTTTTCTGACATCTTCGCCTAGAAAAATATCCGACATCTTCATTAACGTAAACTTACTCGTATCTGAAGAGCTCGTAACAGCAGTTACGGTTCCGGACCAACTATCAGGTAATGAGGACAATAACAATAGGGATTGAACCTCATCATCAAACTTGATGTTCACTGATACTAACCGAGACAATATCGAGTTTAAGTTATTGATGTGCGATGTAACTGAATCACCTTCCCTCATCCTGATATTCACAAGCTCTCGAATAAGATAAACCTTGTTCGCTGCAGAAGGCTTCTCATACATATTCGATAATGTTGCCATCATTCCTCTAGCTGAGATCTCTTTCTGGATATTGAATGCAACATTAGAAAGCGTTATCACTGCTCTGGCTTTCTTATCCATCCTATCCCAATCTGCTTGTGGCATTTTTTCTGGCCTTTCATCCTCGAGCACTACATCTAAGTCCTTCTAACAAAGTAATGCTTCAATCTGCATCTTCCGCCAACCGAACTTTTTCCCGTCAAACTTTTCGATTTGCACCTTCCCGTCTTCTACCATGATAACAAATAACATGACTAAATGAAACTAAAATAAAAAAATAGACTAAAAGGAAAACCAGCACTGAAACAACTAAAACAAATGACACCTGATCACTGGCGTACGATTCTGTTTCTCTAAGTTCTTGGGTTGATAAGATCCTTGCCAAAGTTTGAGGGGTCTTTTTGCAAATAAGGGAAACTTGATTTTCCCTTAAAGAAACAAAAAAACGAACGCCCAGTTCTTTCTTCTTCCTTTGCTCTGCTCTCTGCACTCCACAAAATCAGTCACCAAAGTGCAAAATCAAAATCCCTAATCTTCGATTTTGGAACCCTAGATGCGATATCTAGCAACAATGGTCTTCATCAATTTTGTAACCCTAGGCGGCGGCTACTGGGTTATCGAAACCCTAGTCGCAATCTGCAGCAAAGTCTTCAATCGGAGCCCTAATCGGAGTTAGGAACTGACGGCGATGGTGGCGGCTGTGCTAGCGGCGACTGGTTCAGAAACCCTAGACGTTATGTCTGCGACTGTGACTGAAACCCGAGACCACGGTTTGTTCTTCGACAGGTAAGTGTTCTTCTTTACCTCTTACCTAGTTTGTGTGAATCAATCACGAGCCTGAGCTTTGATACCAGTTGTTAGGACCAGAACACGAATCACACAAACACTAGAACAATAATCAGCAAGCACACACACTCTAAATCACAAGAACAAGAACACAAGATTTATAGTGGTTCGGTCTAATTTGACCTACATCCACTCTCCACAACTAGTTCTTCTTCTTAGGTGCTCAAAAAATTTACAGACATGAATGAGAAGTATATATAGGGGGAACAATTAAGGTTGTTGACTTTAAACTACATTAACATACAACACTCCTGCTAGATGCAGAAGGAGTGTAACACAAAACACCCCTGCTAGATGCAGGAGGAGTGTAATTAAGAACACCAATGCTAGTCAAGTCATCCACAAACCAACACCTATTTTACATCAATAAAAACTATAAAAAAATAAAAGTAAAGCAAGAGTCTCACCACAATACAACATAAAAACATAATTATATCATTACTAATCGAATCTTAATATATTATACTAAGTGATAACATATATTATACTAATCGAATCTTAATATTATACTACTAGGGAAACCTTTTTTTCCACAAAAATAATTAAGATTTATTGTCATCATCAACATGTCACGACAATCCCTTACTCATCAACTTCTGTACATACACACAATCAAATCAACAATCCAAAACTCATCAAAACTCCAATACCATCCACCCCTCCCTTCTCCCATGTCTCCCATCACCGCCTGCGACGTCGCCGTGATCGGCGCCGGCGCAGCCGGCCTAGCCGCCGCCCGTCAACTCCGGCGGGAGGGTCACAACGTCGTCGTTTTCGAAAAAGAATCCCAAATCGGCGGCATTTGGGTATACAACAACGCCACCGAACCCGACCCGCTTGGCCTCGACCCGACCCGACCCATAATCCACTCCAGTCTCTACTCTTCTCTCCGGACCAACTTACCAAGAGAAACAATGGGTTTCAGAGAATACCCGTTTGTAGCAAAGAAAACGGGTCAGAGGGACCCGAGAAGGTTTCCGGGTCATGTAGAGGTGTTGGAGTATTTGAAAGATTATGCTAGCGAGTTCGGACTCAGTGAGTTGGTTCGGTTTGAAACGGAGGTGAGTCGGGTTTGGAGAAGGGAGGGTGGGAAGTGGGAAGTGAGGTTTAGAAAGAGAAGTGGAGGTGATGAAGATGTTGATGAGGATTTTGATGCGGTTGTTGTATGTAATGGGCATTATACGGAGCCCCGAATTGCATTTATTCCGGGTAATTTGAATCTTGAATTGGATCTAATTGATTGTTTATGAAGTGTGAATTGTTCTTCTATGAAAGTTTCAGTTTTTAGCATGTAATCTTGATTGATTGTTTATGAATCAAATGAATCTTGAATCATAATGTTTCTTGATTGATCATAAAGTGTGAATTTTTCTAATAAAGTTTCAATTTTTAGCATGTAATTTTGATGGGATTTTGAAGTTGTTATAAAGTTAGCTGAAATAAGGGTATTGTTTGTGTGACAAACTAATGGGTGTATAAATCTTGTGTGTATTGCTTGATCATAAAGTGTAAATTGTCGGGGTTTTGCTCGATTTTATGGCCGTTGTTGTCCGCAATGGCCATTAGACGGAGCCCTGAATCGCACATATTCCGGGTTTTTGGGAATCTTGAATCAAAGTTGATTGATTGTTTATGAATTAAAAGAATCTTCAAACGAATCTAAAAAAAATTGAAGCAAATTGTTTGTTGACTTGTAGGAAGATTTGAAATGGATAAATTGTGTGTTGGTGTTTCTTGATTAATCATGAAGTGTGAATATCTGTTGTAAAGTTTTAATTTTTAGCATGTAATCTTGATGAGATTTTGAAGTCGTTTTCAATTAGTTGAAATAAATTGTTATGCTAACCCCCTCAAATTTAATTGAATATCGATGAATCACAAGAATCCGGAAACGAACCTGTTTTGCACCGAAAAGCTATGCAGTTAATATCGGTGATATATCGGTCATATTGGTCCCCTAGTAAAATATCGGTCAAAATATCGGTACCGATATTATCAGCGATATTGACCAATATATCACCGATATTTGACCGATATAACCGATATATCACTGATATATCACTGAATTAGTGGTGTTAAATTGCTATATATATAAATTCTGCATTATATTAAAATTACTAATATCTCACCAAGATAACCTATATTTCAAATATCGGTCCTTGACCGATATCCAATATTTACCGCATTAACTGCATAGCCGAAAAGAATCTTGAATCAAATTTTATCAGGGTCAGTGGGTATTGGGTTTACTTGTGGGTGTTTCTTGATTGATTTTTTTATGAGTAATAAGAATCTTGATTCGAATCTGTTTACCACCGAAAAGTATTTTGAATTAATTTGTTTCTTGAATCAATAGGAAGAATTGAAATAGATCAACTAGTGTAAGAGTGGTTAATATTGAATTGGTGTGTTGGTGTGTGTATCTTGATTGATCACGAGGTGTAAATTTCTGTACTAAAGTTTCAATTTTTAGCATGTAATCTTGATGGGATTTTTGAAATTAGTTGAATTAGGGCATTGTTTACGTGAGAAACCAATGGGTTATAGAATCTTGTGTGTATTTCTTGGTTTAAAGTGTAAATTCTCATGTAGGCATGTAATTGTCGAGTTTATGCTCGATGTTGATGCTGGTTTTAGATAAAAACTAACTAAGAATTCTGTTTCTGAATCATGAAAATGATATGAACTTTTATTAGAGTTTTTGTAAGTGGTTTTACATGAATTTGTAGGTGTTGATCGGTGGCCCGGAAAGCAGATTCATAGTCACAATTACCGTGTTCCAGAGCCCTTTCAAAATAAGGTATCCTTTTTCCTTTGTCATTAAACATGGCAATTTGACCCATTTACCTACAAATTGGTTGATTTGGGTTATGTTTTATATCTAAAATGTCGATTGAGTTGAGTAAATGGCTTAACTAAAAACAAAACGAGCTCAAAGTCATTTTAAGTGTATTCAAATGTATAAAACCTCTTTAACCACTTTATTTATAAAAAAAGGTTAGGTAATTATTGCCATAATTCGGTTATTTTGAAAAAAAAATGGATGACCATTGTACTAGTATAGTTTTGTTATTCATAGTTTACACTATACTTATTTATGAAACCAAAAAGAAGAACAAAAAAGGGTTTTACAGATCACCCTAACCCGACTTGACTCTTTTTGACCTGCACTTAAAAATGACTTGTTTCAACACTTTAAGAATTTACAGGTGCAATATTGGGTGAGTTGGGTAATGGGTCAAAACAGGCTAGCCGAAAAGAATTTAAAAGGAGAGATAAATTTTCAAGGTGGGCCAATGCTCGATAGTCAAAACACGTCCGGTCATCTTGGGAAGGCCGGTTGACACTATTTTTGTATTTTCTGAAATCTCATAAAATACCAAATATATGTACAAAAAGTAGCATTATAAAGATGTTCCACTCCAATAGAGTAAAAAGTAACATGTTTAATCACTTTCGTATACTTTGGGTTACTTTTCAACCATTTTGATCCATTTCACATGTTTTTTTTTTTAAATTTTATTATTATTACCATTATCATTATTATGTTGTAAATTGACCGATTTGACAGATTGTAGTACTAATAGGGAGCTCAGCAAGTGCGGTTGATATCTCTAGAGAGATTGCAAGTGTTGCTAATGAAGTCCACATTGCATCTTGGTCAAACTCGAACGAAGAAAGTGAAACTTTACCCGGATATGACAACGTTTGGCTCCGTCCTATGGTATTACTTCTAATTTACATTTTCTTTATTACTACCAATAACAAAAATAATAATAACAATAACAATAACGACTAATGCAGATAGAAAGTGCCAACGAAGATGGTACAATTTCATTTCCACACGGGTTCAAGATCTCTGCCGACATCATTCTACACTGCACAGGGTGGGTCTTTTGGTCATTTAACATTTTTATTTTATGGGCTCTAAAATCCTAACGGAAGTAAACGCGGGTCCCCTTTTGATCTTTGTTCTTTAAGGTACAAGTATCATTTTCCGTTTCTTGATACCCAAGGTATCGTGACCGTTGATGACAATCGAGTGGGCCCACTTTATAAACATGTATTCCCGCCATCATTAGCCCCTTGGCTTTCTTTCGTTGGGTTGCCATGGAAGGTTAGTTTCTTAATTTCGACTTATAACATTAGGTCTTACCAAATAAATCCAGCTTCAGGTTTATTAATTTAGTTTCTTAATAATTTGATATAAATATACAGATTGCTCCGTTCCCTCAGTTTGAACTCCAATGTGAATGGATAGCGGGTATATTATCGGGTCGAATTTCACTACCGTCACAAAACGAAATGATGAAAGATGTCGAGGCATTTTATGATTCCTTGCAAGCATCGGGCGTCCCTAAACGTTATACGCATAATATGACTGGGTATCAGGTAATATAGTTATATTAGTGTTTTCATAGTATAGTTTTCATTATCAATATGTAGTACATTAATTCGTTATGTTCGACTTTAATAGTCAACTTTTTTATACCATACGAGCTTTTATTGTCTGGTTAATTTTCTCAGTTTGAGTACAATGACTGGCTTGCCACACAATGTGGGGCCCCCAAAACCGAAGAATGGAGAAAGAAAATTTATGACGCGACTTCTTTGAACAGAAAAGCTCGCCCTGAGACTTATCGCGAGGAATGGGAAGATGAAGATTTGGTGTTGCAAGCTTATCAAGATTTCGCAAAGCAGGTTTCCTGTAAACAAGTGTCTTAGTGACCACACGACTTAAAAGCGTACATGATGATTGTTGTAATCAGTATTACCTATCATATACACTTAATATAATATTTACAAAGTTCACATTTATCAGGATTTGATACTTCTTGTTTCTATCTTGGTCAACATTGTTGCATTAACTACTCTCTTATCGTGTTGTTAATAAAACATATGTTGTTTCTTTGTTATTCCATACTCGTTATGTTTGATTTGTTTTGTTTCAAATGTTATTGGCACAAATCCAGTTTAGATTCAATTGTTCTCGTTCAATATTTATGCTAGATAGAATTTTTTTCGACTTGCTCTATTAGGTTTTGTTTCATATATACTCGTTTAGTTTTGATTGACTTGCTCTTGTTTGATTTAATTTAAGTGATCTCATTCGATTTTGATTTTTTCTTTCTTTGTAAATAAGTTTATGTGGGTGAGGAAGAAAACCTAAATGCAATGATTTGAGCTTATTGTCACAGGTCAAATGTTTGAAGATCGTTATGATATGGTTGTACTTGAACGCTTAGGTATACTTGTACCACAGGTCAAGAGCCGTTGTCACTCTCCTGATGAGTCAAAGGCACGACGGAACTAGTGACCCAGATCAAGAGCGGGAATGATTGGCTTATCCCCGGGGGAATGGGGACGCCACATGGGGATCAGAAGATAACTCCGTGAAAATATGCAAACAAGTTAAGCTTTGTAGTATAAATGAAAGAAGCGCATCACATGGACGAAAAGTGGTTCCTAAAGAAAGGGGTGCTCAAATTCGGGGCGCTCACATATGATTAATCTGGTGCTCGCATGCGAATAATCGGTGAGCTAGATGACTTGGAGAACCAGAAATTGGAGAGTAATGTGGGAAAGAAATTGATTATATATTTAGTGTAGTATTTGTCAAGTGTTTAAAATAAACAAATTGAATTAACATTTAGTGAACACCTGGTGGTGGGAACCAACTTGTGAACGATTATTGGGGAATTTAAGAGCCACATGAATTAACATTAGGTATAAATCTTTATAACGAAAAGTTCGTAATTTATAGCGTTAAAATATATACAAAATTCTGTAGGAACCCATTAATATTTTGTAGAAGAACCTTATAAGCAAATTTGCAGGCCGGTCGACTGGTAAGTAACATGCTTGTTTTCGCTGAGGTCTTGAGTTCGGGTCTGCTTTAAATCGTTTTGTTGTATTTTTTTGGCGTTTTTAAATTCAAAATCGAATTAAATTAGGGTTTCTTCAGTAAACACCTAGCGTAGTCACGCAAACAGAAAACACGTTGCAGGCTGGACGCACCATTCTTCTTCTTCTTCTTCTCCAGCCTTGTCTCCACTCTCCAGTCACCATCGGTCGTGCCACAGCCCTCGCCGGACGTCGGAGTCACTTCAGCCTCCACGCAGCCCCTCCAGCCTCCTCAGTCCTCACTCAATAACTCTCTAGTCTTCTTTGTTCAAATTGAAGAACTAAATTGAACTTTTTAAGTTGAATTAAAATCAAGTCCCTGTCTAACTCCTAAACTTCTTCAAGTTTTTTTCTACCTAATGATTACCTTGCTGTACTAAATTCTTTTGGATTTATCATTGCAAAGTTTACGGTTAACCATGAATGCTTGAAATTTATGATGATTTTTGTTCAGACATGATTACGAGGCATACTTGAATCAAATTCTATATTGGTACATTGTATTTGTCTTTGCATACCAACTGTTTGATGAAATGTTTGTGTGAGAATTTTCATCTTCAAATCAGTATTTTAAAGATTTGTTGCCCTACTTGATGAAATGACTATCTATCATGTTCTGTACTTATGACTAGCAAAAAAAAATTTCTTCCGGTTAATATTTCATAATTTTTGATCTTCTGATCATATTGGATAATCTGTATATATGAATGTAGTGGGAATTCTCATAGTGACTATGAATTATATTTTTTTTTTGAATAACTTTCACTCCTTAAACTTTTAAAAAGTCAAGCTTATTAATAAACTTGGCCCGAACCGTCGACCCGACTCGAATTTTTTTATGTTTAGACATATGAAATTGGAACATTTAAAAAAGTGAACCTCTCAGAAAAATTTCTGGATTCGCCACTAAGTGCAACGGGTCATATGTGCCTCCTCTCCATCCTACCCACGCCATGTAGGTGTTTGTGGTCTCAAGGACCTTTGCATTTCGATGGTCTTACAAGTTACAACTTTTTTGTATTTTTAAATATATAGATAAAATCAAAAGTTAAATTTAAATGGATTGTAATCAGAACTTAACAACTCTAGTTCTAAAGAAAAAAAAAAAAAAACCATTGCATAAGTCGGAGAGTAAAAAACAATAGTACGTCTTCTAAATGAAAGAAGTAAAACATGGAATCATATACAAGAAAAATTAATATCCGTAATATATTGTAATCAATACTAAGAAACCAAAGGACAACAAGAATTTTATATATTTTTTGAGATAATTTAAAATAAACAAATTATAATATGTGTTTTTAATATTGAAAAACTATATTATCTTTGACTTTAGTTTCTTTAACTTGGTGCCATATATGCAACCCCAATTGGAGCACCCTATGTGTCTTGTCTTTTTTCTAAGAACTAACAAATATAGTTTTTAGTGGTAGGACCAAACCTAAGATACCATATATCCCTAACTTCTTACTTGTAGTCATAGTATACAAAAACCACCATATAGGCTTAAAAAGTTTGCAAACTGCTTCAAACATGCTTTTCAACTAATATGTTAAGAATGGCCATTTAACTTTAAAATTGATATCAAAGATATCAAATCTTGTAAAAAAAAGAAAAAAAAAATCTCGTATGATGATGGGAATAGGGCAAAGGACCATCTATATAATAGGGTGGAACCCCATATGCTAAACAATATAAACCTATTACCACATGTGTGATTTATTTGTTGATTACGATGTCTGATAGTAGACGGAGAAGGTAGCCATACAACAACAATAGCAAAATCAAGTGGGGGCATGGATCCGTGTGCCCATAACATGATAATAGTCGATACGTAATGACAAAACACACATAACCTTGGAAAGACGAGCAACACATGTACCTATAAATAAAAAAAATCGAATAACATAACTATAAACTAAAATAATAAAAATAATCCCAACCTGAAATAACTGAATCAACTAAGAAATGGATGATGAAATTATGATATTTTACTATAACCGAATTTCATGGTTCGATTATAAGAGCAAACGTTGTTGGGCACTAACCATAGTCACGTAGGTCGGGCACCAAAATGCGAACACCACCATGTCGGGTGCAATGAAGGGGCACGGGGTTGGGCATGTGGTGCTCCATGGGTGCAGGGCAGGGTGATGGTGACTGTTGGAGCATGAGAGAGTGTGAAGGTGACCATTGAGAGGAAGCTGTTGGTTTATAAAAAATGATTTAATAATTAATTCCTATTTAAACCAAACTTTTATCTTCGGTTTTTCACATAAAAAATTACGACTTCTCTTTCAAATTCTCTCCAAATTTTTATATTTCTTTCTATCTTTTCATCACAAAGGACAACAACCTAAATGTGTATCGTCACATCTTTGATTTTGCTCAATACCAACAATACAACGTCGGGGGTGGAACATGCTGAATCAGCAAATACCTGAATGAGTTTCCGAACACAACACATGTCAAATGCATATCAAGAACAATATCTGACACCAAAATCCTTAACGAAACATAACCGAAAAGAAAATCACACAAAAAGACACACAAGGATCTACATCATCTGTAGGCAGCGTATGAAAAGCCAAACGGTCAACTATCGAGGAAGAAGTGACATTTGCTCGAGCATGGATCGACGTATCAGAGGACAAAGTCGTTGGTAATTTTTATTGTACTTTCTATTAACTTTTATTTGCTTTGTTATTTTATAAATATTTATTTTAAATTTTTGTAAGTAATAGTGAAAAAGCAAAACATTTTTAGGACGGATTGAAGAAAAGTTTTACTCACGTTATAATATTATGAATGATAACTCACGTACTCGAAACATGCATTTGCCTTTTTTTAATATTTGTCTTTTGTGTTTAAGTTCTAACTAGTATTTTGCCGGCTGCGTGTTGCGGTGGCGCGCGACGTGTCACACCCTGGCTTTGCGGAAGCGTGGTTAATTTGGTGCGACTTCTTAATACCATAGCTTAATCATAACAAAGCTATATGAATTAAAAAAATGCAAGATCATCCAATAAGTTTTTAAAAACCAAATACAATACCATTGTCTTAACGGGGAAAACACCCTAATAATCAGAACATTGTTCAACAAACAAACAAAACATAAACATGGTTTAAAGACTGTGACTTGTCCAGGAAAGAGTCACATTCCCTAAACCCCGGATGACCTCGGAAACTAGTGCAGCGGGAAAACGTGCCATACCGTGCCAGATCTTTAATTCCCTGAAATACATGTAAGTTGAAAAATCAACAATAATGTTGAGCGAGTTCATGCGAAAGTGAGTAAATAAACCTTTGTTTGTATAAAAATCCTGGTATGTAGCAAATAAGGAAAAAGAGATCACCAATGGTTTGCAAGGCCATTGATATGTGTGAAGTGCAAGTAGGAAGACTCAACCCTTGCGATTTTGCGTCGGGGCACAAAGTCACCCCGAGGTCCGTTATGCTGGACCTGGGGTTGGGCTCGCTACACCCAGATAGATCTACCGCTTACGTCCCTCGGTCCTATAATGAGGATTAATGGTCTCCAGTTCCCGCCTACCCACTCACATGATCTAAGTAGTAACCCTCCTTACGCTAATCATACCATGTAAAAAGTACTCGTAATCATAGTAACATGTATTTCACCCCCGCAGTTTAGAAAACTGAAAACAGTTAAGAGAAAAAGGGGGACATGAACTCACAGTCGGTGCGTCTCTACCAAGTACTCCAAATCAGGCAGCTGTGCAACGACCTACATGTGCTAATTCTATTAGACGGACGGCCGTGCCTTAGCTTTATAGTTTAAGTTTTTGGGAAACAGTTAGACAACTATTCCGTGTTTACTTTTCGTATATACTTGGTAGTTAATCTCCTTCCCAAGGATGGAGGATTTAATACATGTGCGTTCGAATTATATCATTAAGTCTCACTTAATATATTTTTACTTCTAATTCCAAAATATAAATATTTCTCTCAAAAATATTATATTTTCTTTTCACATAATTTTCTCCAAAAATAATACGTTGATAAAATATGCGTTCGTAAATATTTCCGTATAATGCGTAAGTTACGTTTTATCATTCGTGTGGTAATAGTAATTACCGGTGTAACTTATATAATTATCGTAGAGGCGTTCGTATTATTTTGGATCTGTTAACGTTCGTAAATATTATTTTTACCCTAAAAATAATATTTATGTATTTTTCACAAAATAATCATAAACAGTGTGGTGAAAATATAAATATATATATATTTATCACGTTTAGTTTTTGTGAAAATCCCACCTCCGAATATTTGTAAATAAAGTCGTGGCGAAATATATTTTGAAAACATGTCAAAAATAATTCTAACACTTGTAGTGTAAATAATTCTAAGTGTTAGGTTTTTAGAAAAATTTCGCCAGAGTTTCCTCTGTAACTGGAGGTGGCCACGCTTTCAAGCGTATCATTTTCTTTTACTAAATCAATTTCAACAACTTCTTTATTCAATCAAACAATTTTCCGAACACATCAACTAGTCGACAAGTATGTAAATCGCATAAGTACATGAACTTGTAGTTTTTCCGAAACTATAGTGTAAATCCCATTATATTTTGTGGATCTTTATATAAAGTAGTGTGATCTCGTAAAAACCTCGTTTTTAGAGAAATTCCATCTTTACAACTTCTCGTCATCTTTTACAAAGATTGTTATTTTGTCGAAACTTTTCATTTCACAAGTGTTTACACACTTGTGGTTTATAAAAATCATACTTGTTAATGTAAGATCTATTTTTAGAAAACATGATTTTCTTTGACGCTTGGTCCTTTGAAAATACCACTTGCAGATACGTAGATCTGCTAGTTTTAAATACTATTTTACAAGTAAAACATTTTTACACAAGTTCATGTTTTGCGTGTGGTAGAGTTTCACCTTTTAACCCTTGTACCATTCGAAACAAGCTTATGTCAAGATCCATGACCTTAACCAAACCGGGTTAAATGATGATCCGAGCTACCACAACATAGATCGGGTCTAGATAACCACACAAAATCAATACTACAACATTTACACAACTAGTGATCTTTTAACCAACAATACTTGCATTTTTAGTAGGAGTGCTAAACGGGTCGTGTTCGCGGGTTGACGGGTTCAACCCGACCCGAACCCGAAAATTTTACACAAACCCGAACTCGACCCGAACCCGAAAATCGTATCATACATAAGAACCCGAACACGACCCGAAGTTTCATGGGTTGACCCGAACACGACCCGTTCAACCCGAATTTTTTTATTTTTTTCTGAAATTAATATATTAAAATTAAAATTTACTTAAAAAAACACAAATGTATATAATAATATCATATTTAAATTATGAAATCTATGTTAATTTTTCTTTTTAAGTTATAATCATGGCATAAAATACACACCCCATTTAATTTATGATATAAAATATGTTGTAAAAACTATAATATAGTATATATGTGTTAAATGGGTCAACCCGCCAACCCGACCAGGTTGACCCGAACCCGACCCGTTAACCTAAACGGGTTCGTGGGTTCAACCTGAAACTGACCCGAACCCGTTTAGACTAAACCTAAACCCGCGAATTTCGTGTTAGGTTCGTGTCGGGTTTTCGGGTCGTGTCAGAAATTCACACCCCTAATTTTTAGTAAACTTTAATGCATGATTTTGTAAGATTCCGAGTTTTAATCATTACAACACATATTAACCACCTTAGATTAGTTCAAGAGAGTGTTTTAAGCATTATACCTCTAGCTCGAGGCTAGGGAAGAATCTATGCGAAAAAGAGGTGGATAAAAGCTAGATAGAGAGGTCCTTCGTCTTCCGTTTGCTCCGAGCTTCCTAATGTGTGATCCTTGACACTTGTATAATCTTGGAATGGAATGATCAATATTGAAAGGTGGATGTGTGTGGGTGTGTGTCTTCGGCCGAGAGGGGGCAATGAAGGGAGAAAGAGAGTGAAACTTGGTTGTGGTTGTGAAGGTGATGTTGTGTTATGTTAGTTACTTATAGGCAATCTTCATGTTCATTAACCAAGGGTTACAATGTCATCAAGATATTAGACACTAATATTATTTTAATCAAACAAAGGACAAGGGTGTCCCCTCTAGTTTGGGGCCGGTTAGCAAGGGGGGGGGGTCCTAGTCCATTTCCAAGTATTAGTTAGGTTATTTAGTTAGGTTAAGTAGGTTAGTTAGGTACTTAACTCGGTTAGTGGTGTGTTGTGTTTTATGGCGAGTGTTAGGGTGTTCAGGGACCCTAACTGGCTCAGAAAAAGATCAATATTGTGAATGTCAATATTTTTATGTCCCGGGTATAGTCCGGTTGTTCGGTTGGATAGTAATCCGTTAAAGCGCTTAACAAAGCTTTTAAGTGTCGTAAATACCATTTTTAGTGACACAACTTATTCCCCAAAGTGTCAGGAATATTATCCTCATGTTTTGGCACTTTATTAGCTAGCCAGAAGCTGAGATGTTAATTAAAGTGCTGTGTTTTGTGCTCAGTGTATGTTTTAGGCACATCCAGTCATCGTAACTTATTCCTAGAGACGCAGTTCTACAACCCTTGTATCCCTACACTCACTATGGGTGTAGTAAAATATTTCTGGCTCATACAGGCCTTAGAGGCAGTATCTGCCTGATGCTGGCTTTATCAGCATGTTCAATAGGTTATCCGTTCATAGTGCTACTGTGCTTTTGTGCATCATGTTTGTCACTAGAGTTCAGTATGTAAATAATGTAGTGACGGTATGTAAAGTATGATGCAGGAATATACAAGTATCAGAAATCAAGTAGCAGTTCATCAGTAATTTCAAGTAAGCACAGTAATTAAGCAGAAATTAACTATTAATTAAATCGTACGGATACCTGGTTTTGTGAGGGTTGTCACATTCTCCCCCCGTTAGAAAAATTTCGTCCCGAAATTTAAGTTCTGCTTGTAGAAGTAGGGTTCTTGGGAAATAGATGGGGGTATTTCTCTTTCATTCGGTCCTCACGCTCCCAGGTGAATTCAGGACCATGTCTGGCATTCCAACGAACTTTGACGAGCTTGACACTGCTCCGGCGGGTCTTGTTCACTTTCCAATCCGTGACCTCAACAGGTTCTTCAACGAAGTAGAACGTGTCGTCAACATGAATTTCGTCGGTAGGAATGACAACGGTATCTTGTGTTGGACTTCTCTTCAGATTGGATACATGAAATGTATCGTGAACACCATTTAGTTCAGCAGGTAGATCCAACTTGTATGCTACGGTCCCAATTCTTTCCAAAATCCTGAACGGACCAATATACCGCGGATTCAACTTTCCACGCATCCCAAAGCGTGCCACACCCTTCCAGGGTGATACCTTCAACAAAACCATATCACCAACCTTAAACTCTAGAGGTTTCCTGCTTCGATCCGCGTAGGCTTTTTGACGGTCACGAGCCGCACTGATGCGATCTCGTATCTGTGCAATCTTATCGGTGGTTTCCTGGACTACATCAGGACCAACCAACTGTCTATCACCGGCGTCAGACCAACAGAGCGGTGATCTGCACTTGCGCCCATATAAAGCCTCGAATGGCGCGGCACCAATACTGGTGTGGTAGCTGTTGTTGTATGAAAACTCAACCAGAGGCAAATGCTTATCCCAGCTACCGCCCAAATCCATAACACATGCTCTCAGCATGTCCTCCAACGTCTGAATCGTCCGCTCGCTTTGACCGTCGGTTTGCGGATGAAAAGCAGTGCTCATATTCAACTTCGAGCCAAAAGCTTCTTGGAAGGATTGCCATATCCTTGACACGAACCTTCCGTCTCTATCGGAGATGATTGAGAGAGGTACTCCATGGCGTGTAACAATCTCTCTCATGTAAATTTCGGCCAATTTGCTCGTATTATCCTTTTCTCGGATAGGTAAGAAGTGTGCTGACTTCGTTAATCGATCCACTATCACCCAGATAGTGTCATGGCCTCTCGGCGTTCTTGGCAATTTCGTAATAAAATCCATGGAGATTTGTTCCCACTTCCACTTGGGAATCTCTGGTTGTTGCAGAAGTCCTGAAGGCTTCTGGTATTCCGCTTTAACCTTAGCGCAAGTTAAACATTTGCTCACATAAACAGCCACATCGCCTTTCATCCTAGGCCACCAATAATAATCCTTAAGATCCTGGTACATCTTATCCGCTCCAGGGTGGATAGAGTACCGCGACTTGTGAGCTTCATCGAAAATAACCTTCCTTAAACCTCCAAACAAAGGAACCCAAATCCTTTTCTCAAAACACAGCGTTCCTTCCTTGTTTAGTATCAATAACTTCTCCATCCCACGGAGATACTCTTCTTCAAGGTTTCTCTCCTTGAGAGCTTCTTTCTGCGCGGCACGAATGCGCAGAGGAAAATCGGTTCGAACAACCATCTCCAAAGCCCTAACCCTTAAGGGCTTGATTCTCTCTTTTCGACTTAGGGCATCGGCGACCACATTCTCCTTCCCTGGGTGATACTTTATCTCGTAGTCGTAGTCGTTCAACAACTCTACCCATCGTCTTTGCCTCATATTCAACTCCTTCTGGTTGAATATATGCTGCAGGCTCTTGTGATCTGTGAAGATTGTGCACTTCGTACCATAAAGGTAGTGCCTCCAGATCTTTAAAGCAAAAACCACTGCGCCTAATTCCAAATCATGTGTGGTATAGTTCTTTTCATGTACCTTTAGCTGGCGTGACGCGTAGGCAATAACCTTTTGGCGTTGCATCAACACACAACCCAATCCTTGACGCGATGCGTCGCAGTATACCACAAAATCATCTGTACCCTCCGGTAGGGCTAAGATTGGCGCGTTGCAAAGCTTATCTTTCAATACCTGAAATGCTTCTTCCTGTTTGATTCCCCAATCAAACTTCTTGTCCTTCTGAGTGAGGAGCATCAATGGTTGAGCGATCTTTGAAAAGTTCTCGATGAATCTTCGGTAATAGCCAGCCAAACCCAAGAATTGCCAAATCTCGGTTGGCGTCTTTGGCGTTTCCCAATCCTTGATCGCCTCGATCTTGGTGGGGTCTACGTGGATTCCATCTCCATTCACCACGTACCCAAGGAATTGCACTTCTCATAGCCAAAACTCACACTTAGAGAACTTGGCATACAGCTGTTCCTTCTTTAGCAGCTCAAGAATGGCTCTTAAATGCTGCT
Organism: Helianthus annuus; assembly: GCF_002127325.2. Lineage (NCBI taxonomy): Eukaryota > Viridiplantae > Streptophyta > Magnoliopsida > Asterales > Asteraceae > Helianthus > Helianthus annuus. The sequence goes on from NC_035445.2 coordinate 57,982,600, forward strand.
CGTGCTCAGCCTTCGTCTTTGAATAAATCAAGATATCATCGATGAATACTATCACGAACTTATCCAAGTACGGCTTGCAAACCCGATTCATCAAATCCATGAACACTGCAGGTGCGTTTGTCAGACCAAACGGCATAACGAGAAACTCGTAGTGTCCATAACGAGTTCTGAAGGCTGTCTTTGGGATACTCTCCTCCTGTATCCTTAACTGATGGTAACCAGATCGCAAATCGATCTTCGAATAGAAGCTTGAACCTTGAAGTTGGTCGAACATATCATCAATCCTTGGCAGAGGATACCTATTCTTGATCGTCAGCTTGTTCAACTCCCGGTAGTCGATGCACATCTGAAAACTACCGTCCTTCTTCTTGACAAACAAAACTGGAGCTCCCCAAGGCGAGAAGCTTGGTCGGATGAATCCCTTGTCTAACAACTCTTGTAGTTGTGTCGACAGTTCCTGCATCTCAGACGGAGCAAGTCTGTACGGTGCCTTAGCCACAGGCGCGGCGCCTGGAACTAAGTCAATGTGAAACTCCACTTGCCTTTGAGGCGGCAAGCCAGGCAAATCTTCTGGGAAGACTTCTGGGTATTCCCTCACTACAGGGATGTCTTCGATCTTCGATTCTTCAGCTTTCTTATCTACAATGTGTGCCAGAAAGGCAGCACCTCCTTTCTGCAAACACTTTCTTGCTTTCAGGCAGCTAATAATCCTCAACGGCGTCTCACGCTTCTCTCCGTGAACGACAATGGTCTCACCATCTTCGGTCGGGATACGAACGACCTTCTCATGACAAACTATCTCAGCCTTGTTACTCGATAACCAATCCATTCCTACTACCACGTCGAAGCTTCCCAACTGGACTGGTAGTAGATCTAGAGCGAACTCACGCTCTCCCAATTCGATTACGCAGCCTCGAATCACTTCATTAGCTTCTACTAACTTCCCATTCGCCAATTCGATCGAGTACGGAATATCTAACTTACTAGCGGCTAAACCAAGCATATTCTTAAATTCTAACGACACGAAGCTATAATCGGCGCCAGTATCAAATAAAACGGATGCATAGCATTGGTTTATAGGGAACGTACCAGTGACAACATTGGGATCCTGGCGCGCTTCCCTTGCTTCTATGTTGAAAACCCTTCCGCGGGCCTGGTTTAATTCCGGGCAATTCCTCTTGTAGTGCCCAAGATCACCACAGTTGAAACATCCGGGCCTCTGCCCATTTCCACCACCGTTTCCAGCTTGGTTGTTCCTCTGATTACGATTCATGGCGCCCGCTTGGTTTGCATTATTGACCCGATTCCCATCACCTCCATTGTTTCCTTGTGGGCGATTCCCAATACCACCACGATTATTTCTATTCCCAAATCCTCCTTGGCCTCCCCGGCCAGCATTAGCCCAACAGGAATCCTTCAAGTGACCAGTCTTTCCACAAGCTTCACATACTTTTGGCCCGCATCGACCAGAGTGATGGCGTTGGCAAGAGTTACACTTGGGATGTGCACCCATATATCCCTTACTTTTCCTCCTACCACCAGCTGTATCTTGAGCCGGCATACTTGGTTCCCCTTTCTTAACCACCACCCCGGTGCCCTGCTTGAAGTTTGAAAACTTCCGCTTGTTCCCTCCTGATGACTCCACATGAGTCTCTTTCTTCTTGGGCTCAACTTCATCAAACTTGTTCAAACGAATTGCCTCCTCCGTGAGAGCCACGCTCAAATCAATGGCTTCAGTGATACTTGCAGGTTTGGAGGAGGTCACCATGCTTATGATTTGAGGAGCTAATCCCCAAATGAAACGCTCAATTCTCTTGAACTCAGGAGTGACCATGTAGGGTACCACATGCGACAAATCGTGGAATCTCTGAACATACTCTGCTATCTTTGGGCCTTCCATTTTCAAATGCCAGAACTTGGTCTCCAATCTCTGGATTTCAGTGCGGGAACAGTACTTTTTGCGCACAAGTTCCTTCAGTTCGGTCCAAGTCAGCACGTAGGCAGCAGCTTCGCCAAGTGTCTGTACTTGCAAGTTCCACCAGGATAGGGCTCCATCCAAAAATAGCCCAGAGATATAGGTGACTTGCTGTTCCAGTGCGCATTTGCTCATGCGAAGAACGGATTCTGTTTTCTCAGCCCAGCGGACAAAGGCGACAACATCTCCTGTGCCATCAAAGTTTACGGGCTTACAGTCTAAGAACTGTTTGTAGGTGCACCCATGAGGTGGATTGTTGTTGTTGCCAGTGTTGCCAGAGTTGCTTCCACTCATTCCTCCTTGAGAGGCAGCATATTGAGCGATAGCAGCAGCAATGACTTGCTGTAGTTCGGCCTGAGTCGTAGGCATTTGCTGTTGTTGACGTCTTGGCGGCATCTTCTAAAGATGTGTTTACGTTGGTCAGGCCATAGTGAAGCGTACGTATATAGTAATAGTAATAGCACATAACATCTCATGTTATCAATATATCACAAATACTAATCACACGACATCCCATGTCACAAATATTATACACACAACATCCCATGTCATAAAAATATAAATAAGCAATCAAGCGAATCAAATATGATGAGAATAATGCGATTGCTATATATCGAGACCACGTAGTAAGTGTATCAGTACATCACTGTGTCATACAATCATCAATCAACTAGGGGCTACATCACCCCTGTCCAAAAACTATATCAAGTCAGTGTCAAATACATCAAATACATGTCAACAAAAGTCAGTATCATCATGTAGTCTCCAAAAATGCTGTGCAGTCAAAAGCAATCGCGGTCCTCTCACCAACGTCTACCCAAACAGTACTGATGAGCTCTATACAGATGGCGGTGGAGGAGGGGGAAAGTGAGTGTAAAACAAACGACGTAATTGGAGCCAGTCCTCCTCCATGGCTCTCTGACTATGGATGAAAGAAGCGACCTGCTGCTCTAAAGCAAAGAGGTGTGCAGCATAATCTGGGGGTACAGGTCGAGAGGGCTGCAAGGGAGAGTGTGTCTGACCATGGCACGAACATGGTGGCAGCTGAGCTCTCTCAAGCTCCTGGATACGCTGCGTGTGTGACGCATGCTAAAAAACGAAAGACATCAAAACGTCCTCTATAGTGTGTCCCACATGGAATGGATGGTAAGGATCAGTAGGTGGCATGACAGGCGGTGACGGCTAAAGGAATGGCGTACTGGTGGGATCAAAAGGTGCCACATGAAAAGGAGAGACAGGGGGTACAACAGGTGGAAACTGTGGCATAACAGGAATAGATGTCGGTATATGCCCAAAGGGATGGGCTGACGAACCCTCTCCAGGTCTCGCTGGAGGTACAAACTGAGGAACCTGAAAAGAGAAATCAACATGTCGTGTATCAGTGTGGTGTGGGGGAATAGGTGGAACATCCTCATCATCAGGAATCCATCTGTGCTGTGCGTGCTCGTCCGGTGGATCCATGTGTGCCGCGAACAGTGCATGCTCGGGCTCTAGTGGAATAGGATCAGGTGGGGGAGCAACAATAGGGTGAACGGGTGCAATGTGGTCGACAGGATGGTCAACAGGTATATCAGCAATAAGAGGTGGATCGACATGATCGGCAGCAATAACATGATCACCCTCCAGATGATCATCGATAGGCGGGTCAGCTAGAACAGGCTCAACAGGGATGCCAGCATGTACGGGGTCATGCTCAGGCATAGGGTCTAGAGCAGCTGCCTGCTCAGGAGCTAAGGCAAGCTCAGGGTCATCAAAAGCCATCTCGAAATCGAACTCGGGGTCAATAGGATCGACTGGGTCAGCTGGATCCTCCATGGGCTGATCCATCGGTATGAACTCTATATCATGATCCGGGTCGAATCCCGGAGGAAAGATAGGATCAGAATCCTCTATGTCATCATGGTCAAACGCAAAACTGGGAATAGGAGCAACTGAGGATGCCTGGTCAGGATCTGAACCATGCGAAAAGTGCTGTGCGCTCAAAGGGTGGGAAGGTGCGGATGCCACAGACTCAAAGGAGTCTGGGACCGGAGAATGCGCAGGCGAATCCTCGGCGGGAGCATCAGCGATCATCAGAAGATCGCCAGCAGGAAGTAGGGCCGCGTCCTGGATCTCATCCTCTAGAAGATCATCATCCTCTATGGGCTCATCGTCATACAGATCAATATCGCCGCCAGCCTCGGCGTCAAGGAGCAAATCATACGCAGGATAAACGACTAAGGGTATAGGAGCCAGAATCTCTACTAATGGTAGGTACTCAGCGGGAGGGCCATCTGCAGGCTCATCAGCACCCTCAGGTAGTGCGAAGGGCTGAAAATCATCCTCGTCAGTGCTGGTGTAGTCAGAAGTGTGCACCTCGTGCTCTGAGGATGGGAGGTCATCAGATACTACAGGTATAGGTCCGGTGGTGTCCGAATCGCCTGTACCGGGCGAGTCCATGAGTCTGTAACATAAACACAAATATGCACAAATAATCAGTCATACAATCAAGTAATCACATAAGTCACCAAGTAAGAAATCACATAATCCTCCTAGTCCCACTAGCCTCCCAGTCTCCTAGACTGACATTCCTAGTCCCACTAGCCAAATTCTTCCCAGTCTCTAAGACTGACATTCCTAGTCCCACTAGCTAAATTCCTCCCAGTCTCTAAGACTGCTCTATCATCTACCTCGACCTCCATGACCGAGCCTCAGCCTTCATGACTGAGCCTACTCTTCCTAGTCTCACTAGCCATCTACCTCGATCTCTAAGATCGAGCCTCGGCCTCCAAGACCGAGCCTCAACCTCTAAGACTGAGCCTAAAACAATAAACATCTACCTCGATCTCTAAGATCGAGCCTCGGCCTCCAAGACCGAGCATCAGTCTCCAAGACTGAGCCTAAAAATAATAAAATGTGCTCAACATTTGTTTATAAAAAGGTTTTGGATCTGGACTTAAGTGGTATGCAGTAAAAATGTTTTCGTGAGAGCCCTAGTGATCATAGTCTAGACTCGAGAAGGAATCCTAGTTCGCTATGATCAGAGCTCTGATACCAAGCTGTCACACCCTGGCTTTGCGGAAGCGTGGTTAATTTGGTGCGACTTCTTAATACCATAGCTTAATCATAACAAAGCTATATGAATTAAAAATATGCAAGATCATCCATTAAGTTTTTAAAAACCAAATACAATACCATTGTCTTAACGGGGAAAACACCCTAATAATCAGAACATTGTTCAACAAACAAACAAAACATAAACATGGTTTAAAGACTGTGACTTGTCCAGGAAAGAGTCACATTCCCTAAACCCCGGATGACCTCGGAAACTAGTGCAACGGGAAAACGTGCCATACCGTGCCAGATCTTTAATTCCCTGAAATACATGTAAGTTGAAAAATCAACAATAATGTTGAGCGAGTTCATGCGAAAGTGAGTAAATAAACCTTTGTTTGTATAAAAATCCTGGTATGTAGCAAATAAGGAAAAAGAGATCACCAATGGTTTGCAAGGCCATTGATATGTGTGAAGTGCAAGTAGGAAGACTCAACCCTTGCGATTTTGCGTCGGGGCACAAAGTCACCCCGAGGTCCGTTATGCTGGACCTGGGGTTGGGGTCGCTACACCCAGATAGATCTACCGCTTACGTCCCTCGGTCCTACAATGAGGATTAATGGCCTCCAGTTCCCGCCTACCCACTCACATGATCTAAGTAGTAACCCTCCTTACGCTAATCATACCATGTAAAAAGTACTCGTAATCATAGTAACATGTATTTCACCCCCGCAGTTTAGAAAACTGAAAACAGTTAAGAGAAAAAGGGGGACATGAACTCACAGTCGGTGCGTCTCTACCAAGTACTCCAAATCAGGCAGCTGTGCAACGACCTACATGTGCTAATTCTATTAGACGGACGGCCGTGCCTTAGCTTTATAGTTTAAGTTTTTGGGAAATAGTTAGACAACTATTCCGTGTTTACTTTTCGTATATACTTGGTAGTTAATCTCCTTCCCAAGGATGGGGGATTTAATACATGTGCGTTCGAATTATATTATTAAGTCTCACTTAATATATTTTTACTTCTAATTCCAAAATATAAATATTTCTCTCAAAAATATTATATTTTCTTTTCACATAATTTTCTCCAAAAGTAATACGTTGATAAAATATGCGTTCGTAAATATTTCCGTATAATGCGTAAGTTACGTTTTATCATTCGTGTGGTAATAGTAATTACCGGTGTAACTTATATAATTATCGTAGAGGCGTTCGTATTATTTTGGATCTGTTAACGTTCGTAAATATTATTTTTACCCTAAAAATAATATTTATGTATTTTTCACAAAATAATCATAAACAGTGTGGTGAAAATATAAATATATATATTTATCACGTTTAGTTTTTGTGAAAATCCCACCTCCGAATATTTGTAAATAAAGTCGTGGCGAAATATATTTTGAAAACATGTCAAAAATAATTCTAACACTTGTATTGTAAATAATTCTAAGTGTTAGGTTTTTAGAAAAATTTCGCCAGAGTTTCCTCTGTAACTGGAGGTGGCCACGCTTTCAAGCGTATCATTTTCTTTTACTAAATCAATTTCAACAACTTCTTTATTCAATCAAACAATTTTCCGAACACATCAACTAGTCGACAAGTATGTAAATCGCATAAGTACATGAACTTGTAGTTTTTCCGAAACTATAGTGTAAATCCCATTATATTTTGTGGATCTTTATATAAAGTAGTGTGATCTCGTAAAAACCTCGTTTTTTAGAGAAATTCCATCTTTACAACTTCTCGTCATCTTTTACAAAGATTGTTATTTTGTCGAAACTTTTCATTTCACAAGTGTTTACACACTTGTGGTTTATAAAAATCATACTTGTTAATGTAAGATCTATTTTTAGAAAACATGATTTTCTTTGACGCTTGGTCCTTTGAAAATGTCACAGCCCCCGATCCCTATCCCCCGGGAACGGGCGGCCGTGAGCCAGTTTCGGTGGTATCACATTTATTTATCCAATTTGGCAGCGGAAATTTTCATCAGGACAGTAGTTAGGAAATATTTTAATCAGAGTAAACCACCATGTTTTATAATATTAAACATATGGGTAAAACCCAAGTTTTCAATACACACGTTTCATAGGAATAAATCCTATCTATTTATTAAAAAGCATCTCTTTTATTCTTAGGTAACTTTATTGCCACTTTTCCAAGCCTTCAGTGCTGTCCAGCTGGCTTCTATTTGGCTTTCACATATTGTTACCTGAAACGCGTTTTAAAAACATTTTGTCAGTGGGAAATACTGGTGAGTGATTCCCAGTTTAATCAAGTTTAAGTAAAAACCAATTTTGCAGTATTGAGGGCACATCCGTAATTACATTTGTATCCAAGACATCACAATTAACATCAGTGGTACGGTCATACTCAACTTATGGGATGTTACCACGCCAGTAACCAATTTTGTATACAAAACCCCAACATACCCACTATAATTGTATTCTTTACAAATACTCAATAACTGGTTTGTATGTATTTAGTTAAGTGAGGTTTTGTAAAAACAGTAAACAAAAGGTTTACAAAAAGTGAATCAACTCACATTGCTGTTTTAGGTTTTTCGTAAGGGTTTCCTGGAGATAATCTATAAATTACACAAATGCACGTGTGTTAGTATAATAACCCATTTTAACATTAGTAATACCCTCCCCGAGACGGCATTCCAACGACTACGTCGGGCAGAACCACGACAGCCGTTACGGAACCCTAGATCAATCGGGCAGCGTATCTAATACGTCTCCAGGGGTTATAATACTTACATCGTAGCAGAACCTCGCTATTTTAGGGGGTATAATGCCCGGCTATAATAACTCCCTACAGAAATTGTGATTTGAGATTGAGAATGTGAACGACGGAAACTGAAAGCCCGTTGCCTTCTTATATAGGGCTGTAATTGGACTTCCTCGCGGCCCGCGTGACATTAGGGCTGGGCCTACGCGGCCCGCGTCAATCCTGGTCAACGGACTAGCTTGTCCGGCTCACCCCCTAGACTCGCCACGATGATGACACGTGTCATCACCGGGCTGCGCCACTATCTTGGTCGCTCGCGGCCCGCATTAACTTGGATACACCTTTACGCGGCCCGCTTGAACTTAAAAATCAAAGAATTCTGGTTATATCCTCGCGCGGCCCGTGTTAGGTTGAGGTGAGGTCCCATGCGGCCCGCCTTAACTTATTATTTATTTGTTTTTAATTTATTTTATATATTATATTCTAATTTGGGCTCGGTTTTCACATACAGGGTGCATATAAAGACATATTAATATATTTACAATATATATTAGGGTGTCAGAAATATTATGAGGATGTCGGTTTTACCGAGGGTTGTTATATCCTCCCCACCTTGTTTTAGAGCTCGTCCTCGAGATCTACTGGAACAAGTGTGGATATTTCTTTTGCATTTCTGATTCTAGTTCCCACGTGTATTCAGGTCCTCTTTTGGAGTCCCATTTCACTTTGACCAAAACTAATCTCTTATGCTTGAGATTTTTAATTTTTCTATCTTCAATCTGTAGAGGCTTCTCTACAAATTTGAGTTGTTCATTAACCTCTATATCCTTGAGAGGTACTACGAGTGATTCATCAGCTAAACACTTTTTGAGATTGGATACATGAAATACATCATGTATTCCTGCCATTTCCTCTGGCAGTTGTAGCTGATAGGCTACAGGTCCTATTCTTTTAAGAATTTTGAAAGGTCCAATATACCTAGGACTTAGCTTTCCTCTCTTGATGAATCTTACCACTCCTTTCTAGGGAGAGACTTTCAATAATACTTTATCTCCTACTTGAAATTCTAATGGTTTGCGTCTGTTATCGGCATAAATCTTTTGTCGATCACGTGCTGCTTTTAGTCGTTCCTTGACTTGAATGATTTTGTCAGTTGTTTCTTGTACTACTTCAGGTCCAGATAATTGTTTTTCCCCAATTTCTGCCCAACAGACTGGGGTTCTGCACTTTCGTCCATAAAGTGCTTCGAATGGTGCAGCATTGATACTTGTGTGATAACTGTTATTATAAGAAAATTCTATTAAAGGTAAGTGTTCGTCCCAATTACCTCCAAAATCAATTACACAAGCTCTAAGCATGTCCTCCATTGTCTGAATTGTCCTTTCACTTTGTCCGTCCGTTTGAGGATGATAAGCTGTGCTTAGATTTAACCTGGTTCCCATTGCTTTTTGGAAACTTGACCAAAAATGAGAAGTAAAACGGCTATCCCTATCAGAAACAATTGATAAAGGAATGCCATGTAATGAAACAATTTCATTTACATACAATTTGGCTAATTGTTCCATACTACTGGTTTCCTTCATTGGTAAGAAATGAGCTGACTTGGTTAATCTATCTACAATCACCCAGATTGTATCATTACCTTTCCTTGTTTTAGGCAATTTGGTAACAAAATCCATTGTTATCAATTCCCATTTCCAAACTGGTATTTCTAATTGTTGTAACAATCCTGAGGGTTTCTGATGTTCAGCTTTAACTTGTGAGCAAGTTAAACATTTAGAAACATAGGCTGCTACATCCTTTTTCATTCCTATCCACCAGAAATTTTTCCTTAAATCCTGGTACATTTTATCACTTCCTGGATGCATCGTATATTTAGACTTATGGGCTTCTTCTAATATACGGTGACGTAAATTTCCTAATTTAGGTATCCACATTCTCTTTTGATGGAACCTCCAAATTCCATCTGTTCCTTGTTCTAATTCTTTAATCATTCCTTTTAATTTTTCAGTATCCTCCTTGATTACTGATTCTTGTACTTTTCTAATTTGATTGTTTAAATCTACTTGTAGATTTAATTTAAGAGAACGTACCCTTTTTGGCTTTTCGTGATATTTTCGACTTAAAGCATCAGCCACCACATTGGCTTTTCCTGCATGATACTGGATATCACAATCATAATCACTAAGTAATTCCATCCAGCGTCTCTGTCTCATATTTAATTCTTTTTGCCCGAAGACATATCTTAAACTCTTATGATCCGTAAATATGGTAAACTTACTACCATAAAGATAATGTCTCCAAATCTTAAGGGCAAAAATTATGGCTCCTAATTCCAAATCATGGGTCGAATAATTTCCTTCATGATTCTTAAGCTGTCTAGATGCATAAGCTATAACCTTTTGACGTTGCATTAATACGCATCCATAACCTAACTTAGAGGCGTCACAAAAGACTACAAAGTCTTCAGTTCCTTCTGGTAATGCTAGTATCGGTGTATGGGTTAATCTTTGCTTAAGGATTCTAAAGGCTTCTTCTTGTTTTGGTCCCCATTCAAACTTAACAGATTTACAGGTTAACTTAGTTAAAGGAATGGCTATTCTAGAAAAATCTCTAATAAATCTTCTATAATAACCGGCCAATCCTAAGAAACTTCTAACTTCAGTTGGTGATTCTGGGGTTTTCCATTTGGTAATTGCCTCGATTTTCGTTGGATCTACATGAATTCCTTCATGGTTAACTAAATGTCCGAGGAATTGTACTTGTTCTAACCAAAACTCACACTTTGAAAACTTAGCATAAAGCTTCTCTTTTCTCAATAAACTTAAAAGTAAGTGCAAGTGCTTTGCATGCTCATCTTTACTTTTAGAATAAATGAGAATATCATCTATGAAGACAATTATGAATTTATCCAAATATGGCCTACATATCCGGTTCATCATGTCCATAAATGCGGCTGGGGCATTGGTTAAACCAAATGGCATGACAGTAAATTCATAATGACCATACCTTGTTCTGAATGCGGTTTTAGGAATATCCTCTTCCTGTACCTTTAATTGATGATATCCTGATCTTAAATCGATTTTAGAGAAAAATCGAGCTCCTTGAAGTTGATCAAACAAATCATCGATCCTCGGTAATGGGTACCGATTCTTAATTGTGACTTTGTTCAATTCACGGTAGTCAATGCACATACGCATTGATCCGTCCTTCTTTTTAACAAATAAAATCGGCGCTCCCCATGGCGATGCACTTGGCTGTATAAATCCTTTCTCCAACAATTCGTCTAATTGTTTCTTTAATTCTTGCATTTCAGCGGGTGCCAAACGGTAAGGTGCTTTGGCAATCGGTGTTGTTCCTGGTAACAGGTGAATTCTGAATTCAACTTCCCTGTCTGGCGGTAGTCCTGGAAATTCTTCTGGAAAGACATCTGAAAATTGGGACACTACTGGAATGTCTTTTAATTCTTTTTCTTTAGTGTTAGTGATTATAGAAATCAAATACACTATAGATCCTTTCCTTATACAACTTGCAGTTTTCATTACAGAGATGAATTTAGGGGATCTAGATGATTTATCTCCTTTAATTGTGATCTTTTCACCTCTTGGTGGTTTTATCTGTATTGACTTTTGATCACATAAGATATTGGCTTTATTGGCTATTAACCAATCCATTCCTAATACGACATCAAATCCTACCAGATTCATTGGGTAAAGGTTTGCAATAAATTTTTGATTAAAAATTTCTATTCTCGCTCCTTGCAAGATTTCAGAAATTTTAATGGTTTCTCCATTTGCTGTTTCTACTAGACATTCTTGTGGTAGTTTAGTTAATGATTGATTTAGGAGTTTGCAAAATGAAGTATTAATAAAACTTTGGTTGGCACCAGAGTCAAATAATACTTTAGCAAAAATATCATTAACTAAAAACGTACCAGCAATGACGTCCGGAATTAGTCTAGCTTCGTCTGCAGTTAGCACGAATGCTCTAGCATTTTTAGGATTTTTGTTGGTTGCAGCTGGAGCCAATTTCGGACAGTTTGACCTAATGTGACCTTTTTCTCCACAATTGAAACACATTCCATTACTGGATTTCTTCTTCCAATTCTCTTCCTTGTGTCCTGGGGCCTTGCAAAAATTACAGTAAGTAGAGCATCTTCCAGAATGCTTCTTTCTGCAGGCTTTGCAGTAGGGTGCAGAGGTAGAACCTACATTCCTACGATTGGAATTCCCAGTACGGAATTCTTGAGTAAGCCTTTGGGTTAGGTTTCTCCTCTGGTCTTCTTCTCTAGTACGGATTAACTCATCTGTCAAGGTATTGGCTAGTTCTACAGCTTCTTCTATGGTTTGGGGTCTAGCTGCCTTGACTACATGTCTAATCTCTCCAATTAATCCCCAGATGTAACGGGAGATTAATACCGGTTCAGGTGATGCAAGGGTAGGTACTATCCTAGCATATTCAAAGAATGTGGTAGTGTAACCCTTACTGTCTACCCCGGTCATTCTTAGATTCAGAAACTTATTTGCTATTTGTTCTTTTTCATTGGGAGGGCAGAATTTCCTTTCTACCATGTTCTTGAATTCTTCCCATTCCATATTATAAATCCTATCACTTCCTCTGGATTGGAGGATAGTGTTCCACCATTCTAAGGCTGCATTTTTAAACAGATTTGAAGCAAACATTATTTTATCTTCTTCAGCACACTTGCTTATTTTTAGAACAGCCTCAGTTTTCTCTATCCAGCGTAAAGCTGCAATGGGTCCTTCATTGCCCGAGAATTCTACTGGTTTGCAGGACCAGAATTCTTTGTAAGAACAACCATGTGGCATGGTTCTTCTTCTTTTGGGAACGGGCGCTTGAAGTATGGGTCCATTGTTCACGCTGTTTTCTGGTTCAGTTGGTCGCTTACTGCTATGCTTACTTTTATTATTCGCTTCCTGAACTGTTTGAATAATAAATGGCATCGCATCTATAATTCCTTGTGCCACTATATGTTGAACGACACTATTATCCATTTGGTTTCCATTGTTATTGTTGTCCGGATTCTCGTTAACCACGTTAATGTTACTCTGGTTATCGTTATTCAGATTATCTTGATTTCCTTCGTCGGCCATCTGAATTTTAAACATTTACCAAATATTAATATCACAATTAATATTTGAATATAGCCAATCACATGACACGCACGTTTAACCAAAAACGTCGAGCATTGCGACTTTTACTCTATTTATATAGTATGCATCAATACACACCAGTACAGAAATTAAAATTACAGTACCGACTGAAATGTAAAGCTACAATACTAGTAGTATGCATCCGTAGTTTTTTTTTTCTAACACATACACACATATATTATTATATTATTATTATTATTACTACTACCATCCTGTCATCACGTTTACTGATATGGATTCATCCAGAAATCCATATTGCGCTCGTCGTACTTCCAGACGAGACGCTCTCCCACCTGTCGCATTCGATCACTGCTTTCTAAAATTTCCTCCCCAAAAGTCCTAAGTTCCTGGACATTTTCTGCACTCATTGGGGGTGCAGGTTCTAGGACTGGGTTTGGAAACTGAGGTATGGGTTCCTGATACGAAGGCATAGGGGCTTGGTACGGGTATGGATTTTCTAAAATTTCCCTAACATATGCGTCACTAATGTTGTAGGGATCTTGAGGATCTAACCCTGGATAAGCTCCTAAGTTGGGCATTGGCACATTTTCCTGTATTGGGTTTTGTTGCACGTAGTCCCTAACATCGTCCCACCAGGGGTCGTAATTGTTTGGGTCTAGAGGATCAGGTGCAGGTACCCTAGGTATCTCCTCCGGGTTGAAATCAGGCATTTCTATCTGGTCTTCTACTTCCATTGGTTGGTCAGGATTTTGTGGTTGTGGTGCTAGCATTTGTTCCAGGTTTGGGTCAGCAGCAGTGGTTGCTAAAATATGGATATTAGCGATACCCCTATTGAGCATATCCTGATTATAAGCATCAGTTTCTCTTTTTGCTGCGGCTAACACTCGCTGTTCCTGCAACTTTTTCATTCTTTTCCTACGCTCGTGTGCTCCCCTACTGAACCATCCCCTCTTTTTCTGAGGAAATGGCTCTTCAGACTGAGCCTTAAACACAAAGATCCCTTCTTCTGTGTCAGCAGAATACCCTGAGAGGGCAGGCTGAGAAGAGGAGGTGCCTTCGCTCCTAGGCGAACCAGACAGTTGACGATAGGCGTCAGAAGGTCCTTGGTCACTCATACTGTAAACTAACAAATAGTCAGATAACACATAGCAAGAAATACAATTATACACGTATTTCCATAATTTATTTCCTAACACTTTGAATTTTGATGTCAGCAGAACACTTCTGTGGCTGAATCAGTGGCATAGCTCTGATACCACCTTCTGTCACAGCCCCCGATCCCTATCCCCCGGGAACGGGCGGCCGTGAGCCAGTTTCGGTGGTATCACATTTATTTATCCAATTTGGCAGCGGAAATTTTCATCAGGACCGTAGTTAGGAAATATTTTAATCAGAGTAAACCACCATGTTTTATAATATTAAACATATAGGTAAAACCCAAGTTTTCAATACACACGTTTCATAGGAACAAATCCTATCTATTTATTAAAAAGCATCTCTTTTATTCTTAGGTAACTTTATTGCCACTTTTCCAAGCCTTCAGTGCTGTCCAGCTGGCTTCTATTTGGCTTTCACATATTGTTACCTGAAACGCGTTTTAAAAACATTTTGTCAGTGGGAAATACTGGTGAGTGATTCCCAGTTTAATCAAGTTTAAGTAAAAACCAATTTTGCAGTATTGAGGGCACATCCGCAATTACATTTGTATCCAAGACATCACAATTAACATCAGTGGTACGGTCATACTCAACTTATGGGATGTTACCACGCCAGTAACCAATTTTGTATACAAAACCCCAACATACCCACTATAATTGTATTCTTTACAAATACTCAATAACTGGTTTGTATGTATTTAGTTAAGTGAGGTTTTGTAAAAACAGTAAACAAAAGGTTTACAAAAAGTGAATCAACTCACATTGCTGTTTTAGGTTTTTCGTAAGGGTTTCCTGGAGATAATCTATAAATTACACAAATGCACGTGTGTTAGTATAATAACCCATTTTAACATTAGTAATACCCTCCCCGAGACGGCATTCCAACGACTACGTCGGGCAGAACCACGACAGCCGTTACGGAACCCTAGATCAATCGGGCAGCGTATCTAATACGTCTCCAGGGGTTATAATACTTACATCGTAGCAGAACCTCGCTATTTTAGGGGGTATAATGCCCGGCTATAATAACTCCCTACAGAAATTGTGATTTGAGATTGAGAATGTGAACGACGGAAACTGAAAGCCCGTTGCCTTCTTATATAGGGCTGTAATTGGACTTCCTCGCGGCCCGCGTGACATTAGGGCTGGGCCTACGCGGCCCGCGTCAATCCTGGTCAACGGACTAGCTTGTCCGGCTCACCCCCTAGACTCGCCACGATGATGACACGTGTCATCACCGGGCTGTGCCACTATCTTGGTCGCTCGCGGCCCGCATTAACTTGGATACACCTTTACGCGGCCCGCTTGAACTTAAAAATCAAAGAATTCTGGTTATATCCTCGCGCGGCCCGTGTTAGGTTGAGGTGAGGTCCCATGCGGCCCGCCTTAACTTATTATTTATTTGTTTTTAATTTATTTTATATATTATATTCTAATTTGGGCTCGGTTTTCACATACAGGGTGCATATAAAGACATATTAATATATTTACAATATATATTAGGGTGTCAGAAATATTATGAGGATGTCGGTTTTACCGAGGGTTGTTATAGAAAATACCACTTGCAGATACGTAGATCTGCTAGTTTTAAATACTATTTTACAAGTAAAACATTTTTACACAAGTTCATGTTTTGCGTGTGGTAGAGTTTCACCTTTTAACCCTTGTACCATTCGAAACAAGCTTATGTCAAGATCCATGACCTTAACCAAACCGGGTTAAATGATGATCCGAGCTACCACAACATAGATCGGGTCTAGATAACCACACAAAATCAATACTACAACATTTACACAACTAGTGATCTTTTAACCAACAATACTTGCATTTTTAGTAGGGGTGCTAAACGGGTCGTGTTCGCGGGTTGACGGGTTCAACCCGACCCGAACCCAAAAATTTTACACAAACCCGAACTCGACCCGAACCCGAAAATCGTATCATACATAAGAACCCGAACACGACCCGAAGTTTCATGGGTTGTCCCGAACACGACCCGTTCAACCCGAATTTTTTTATTTTTTTCTGAAATTAATATATTAAAATTAAAATTTACTTAAAAAAACACAAATGTATATAATAATATCATATTTAAATTATGAAATCTATGTTAATTTCTCTTTTTAAGTTATAATCATGGCATAAAATACACACCCCATTTAATTTATGATATAAAATATGTTGTAAAAACTATAATATAGTATATATGTGTTAAATGGGTCAACCCGCCAACCCGACCAGGTTGACCCGAACCCGACCCGTTAACCTAAACGGGTTCGCGGGTTCAACCTGAAACTGACCCGAACCCGTTTAGACTAAACCTAAACCCGCGAATTTCATGTTAGGTTCGTGTCGGGTTTTCGGGTCGTGTCAGAAATTCACACCCCTAATTTTTAGTAAACTTTAATGCATGATTTTGTAAGATTCCGAGTTTTAATCATTACAACACATATTAACCACCTTAGATTAGTTCAAGAGAGTGTTTTAAGCATTATACCTCTAGCTCGAGGCTAGGGAAGAATCTATGCGAAAAAGAGGTGGATAAAAGCTAGATAGAGAGGTCCTTCGTCTTCCGTTTGCTCCGAGCTTCCTAATGTGTGATCCTTGACACTTGTATAATCTTGGAATGGAATGATCAAGATTGAAAGGTGGATGTGTGTGGGTGTGTGTCTTCGGCCGAGAGGGGGCAATGAAGGGAGAAAGAGAGTGAAACTTGGTTGTGGTTGTGAAGGTGATGTTGTGTTATGTTAGTTACTTATAGGCAATCTTCATGTTCATTAACCAAGGGTTACAATGTCATCAAGATATTAGACACTAATATTATTTTAATCAAACAAAGGACAAGGGTGTCCCCTCTAGTTTGGGGCCGGTTAGCAAGGGGGGGGGGTCCTAGTCCATTTCCAAGTATTAGTTAGGTTATTTAGTTAGGTTAAGTAGGTTAGTTAGGTACTTAACTCGGTTAGTGGTGTGTTGTGTTTTATGGCGAGTGTTAGGGTGTTCAGGGACCCTAACTGGCTCAGAAAAAGATCAATATTGTGAATGTCAATATTTTTATATCCCGGGTATAGTCCGGTTGTTCGGTTGGATAGTAATCCGTTAAAGCGCTTAACAAAGCTTTTAAGTGTCGTAAATACCATTTTTAGTGACACAACTTATTCCCCAAAGTGTCAGGAATATTTTCCTCATGTTTTGGCACTTTATTAGCTAGCCAGAAGCTGAGATGTTAATTAAAGTGCTGTGTTTTGTGCTCAGTGTATGTTTTAGGCACATCCAGTCATCGTAACTTATTCCTAGAGACGCAGTTCTACAACCCTTATATCCCTACACTCACTATGGGTGTAGTAAAATATTTCTGGCTCATACAGGCCTTAGAGGCAGTATCTGCCTGATGCTGGCTTTATCAGCATGTTTAATAGGTTATCCGTTCATAGTGCTACTGTGCTTTTGTGCATCATGTTTGTCACTAGAGTTCAGTATGTAAATAATGTAGTGACGGTATGTAAAGTATGATGCAGGAATATACAAGTATCAGAAATCAAGTAGCAGTTCATCAGTAATTTCAAGTAAGCACAGTAATTAAGCAGAAATTAACTATTAATTAAATCGTACGGATACCTGGTTTTGTGAGGGTTGTCACACGACGGGTGAAAACATATAGTAAGACAAAATATGATTCGTAAAACACAGTGCGTGAAAGACAATTATTAAAAAAGTGTAAAACACAAAGTGTAAAACACAATGCCTAATACATTTCGTAAAACACAATGCATTGGTATTTAGAAAACTAGGAGTTGTTGTCTAGGGGTTTCAATTGCAATTTTTTTAAAGTTAGGCGAGTGCAAAAATGGAGTAATAGTGCAAGGGGTTAAAAAACAAAGTCTAAAAAAGATAGTGTAAAAGTATAGGGGTGGTGACGAAAATGTGTAAAAGATGGGGGGGGGTGTTGGTGGAAATATAAAAGAAGAGGGTTGGTGGCGTAACTGTGTAAGAGCTAGGGGGTGACGGTGGAAAACCAAAGTAGAGGGTGGGTGCTGACAAAGTTTGAAAGATGAGGTTGTGATTTTAGAAATTTAAAGTAGAAATTAATTTGCTTGTTGTTAAAACACATCGTCAAGAAAACGGAGATGATACGAGCAGTATTTGAATGGTGATGATGAACTCGGAGATGGAGAAGTGTTTTAATTTGATCCGGTGCTCTCCATCCTTTCTAAAGTTATCTTCTTCCATGATTGTAGTTATTTTTGGTAGGGATTGGGGTTTCGAAGATGGATTTGGAGAGAGAAAGGGAAAATCGCGTGAAATTAGGGACTGGGTTTGACTGACGGTTATCTAATTGATTTAAAACACGATATATTGACAAAATTGCCCCTAGTCTTTTAAAACAATGAATTAAATAAACTAAAAAAATTACAAAATTGCCATTGACTTCATCTTAACCATTAAACACACCCATTGGATGGCCCAGATCGCTTCCTAGACTTTCTAGGAAAAACACACTTTCCGCAGGATCCGTACTCTTGTCTGATAGCATGTCGATGATATATATATAGTGTTATATTTGTTATATAGTGTTACATGCTGTTATATGGTGTTACATAGTGGTATATGGTGTTTATATGGTGTTATATAGTGTTATATATATAGTGTTATAATACACTTCCCACACTTCTGGATTAATGTACAGGATCCCTATATATATACCCATTTCAGGGTCAGAATCATTTCAGAACCATAAATATTTACAGAACTCGCAGAACTCCTAATAAACAATCTTTTTATTTATATATTTTTATGTTTAGGATAATTTTATCATTTATTATGTGTATTTTTACGATTACATACATGTTAAGAGTAATTTTATCATTTTTTATATGTAATTTTATAATTACACATATGTAAACTAGTTTTTTTTACATATATGTAATTAGTTATGACACATATATATATTTTTGGCAATTAAACATATGTAAACTACTTTTAACATGTATGTAATCAAAGAAATACATATAATAGATGATAAAAAGATCCTAAATACAAAAACTTACATATAAAATGATTGTTTATTAGGAGTTCTGAAAGTTCTGTAGTTATTTAGAGTTCTGAAATAAACTCAACCCTATTTCATATTACATATTATATATTATATTATATGATACTAGTAGGGTGCCCGCGCGATGTGGCCGGGGCGACACTTTGCATTGCGCCACTCGTTTCTGGTAGTTTTCTTATTGTATATTATTTATGATAACATTATTGTGGTGGATATATGTCATAAGTGTTACACATATGTAAAAGTTTTGTTTTTTTATAAAAATTAATAATCAAAGGACAAAAAATATTGTTTTTTATAAAAATTAATAAACAAAATACAAAAAATAAAATATAAATTGTTATAATTGTAAAGTATATTTATTTTATTGGTTAAATTATAAAGTATAATTTTATTCTTTAAAGTTCGTAACTTTTTCTAAATATCTACATAGTACTCATCCAATAAACTTTAAATTTAAAATTTTCGTTTTTATAAAAATAAAAACTAGTATTTGACTCATAAGTACGTTTTAGAGCTTTAACTTAAATTGTTAAATTTCGGTTTTTTACAGATATAAAAAATTTATATTTTTATAAAATTTCAATAACTGTTTTATATAAAAAAAATAGGATGTAAAGAGTTTATATCTTTATTAACTTTATATCTTACTAAGTTCAAATTTTTAGTTCCTAATTAATCTTACCTATATGAGTCTACTTTTAACTTATAATCCCTAAAAATATGCAACACAATCTACTATGTATCTAGTCAAGTTGGTTTTTAGAACTGACTAATATTATCTATAACAATATAATTAAACTTATAATTCCTAAAAAATTGCAACACAATTTAGTATTTATCTAGTAAAGATTGTAAATTTCTGGAGTATTTTATTTATATTACTTGTTATAAAAATGTTTATAAAAGAATTAGTTTTTATAAAAACAAAATTTTTTGTTTATAAATAAAGTAAGAAAACTGTTTTCCACATGTACGGTTTAGTTTTTTAATAAAAAATAATAATCAAATGACAAAAAATAAAAGATAAGTTGTTATAGTTGTAAAGTAAGTTTATTTTGTTGGTTAAATGATAAATTTTATAATTTTATTCTTTAAAATTCATAACTTTTTTTTAAATATCCACATGATACTCATCCAATAAACTTTAAGTTCAAAATTTTTGTTTTTATAAAAATAAAAAATAAAAAAATAGTAGTTGACTCGTAAGTATGTTTTACACTTTTAACTTTAATTGTTAAATTTCGTTTTTATATATATAAAAAAATTATATTTTTATAAAATTTTAAAAACCGTTTTTATAAAAAATAGGGTGTCAAGAGTTTATATTTTTATTAACTTTATATCATAGTAAGTTCGGTTTTTTAATTTAGCTTTAAGGTTTATTACTTTTTAATTAAGAAATACAAATTATTATATTAATATCCAAGAATAACTGCAAAATTTTATAATTTCAGTTTGACTATATCTAACTACAATATCTATTTATTGCAACTTTAGGATATTAACTTATATAAGTTCAGTTGACTTGTAAATTTAGGATACTAACTTTATTTTGAACTTTATTAATATGGTCAATAACTGTATTGTATTAACATCAAAAATAAAGTTCAAATATAAAATAAACTTTATTCATACGTCTAGGTAAAAAAATAACAACTGAAAATGAAAAAAAAAACATAAAAACACTTGATAAATCTCATAATAGACATCATGAAATCTGTTCCGCTTCTGAATTGACACTCGAGGTATTTTTAATCGGGTTTTCTGGTTTGTGCTTGAATCGACAGTATCCTCTAATTCCTCTTCTTTGTCATTGTCTTCAGAATCGTCTAAACTAATAACCTCACTCCATTTCAATTCAAAGAGTCTCTTGGACCTCTTCCTTTGAATCTCAAACTTCCGATCCTTAAAAAGGACAAAAATTGAATATAAAAGTTAAAAAAAATTAAATAAACCTTAAAATTACATCTTCACTAAATTCACGTTGAAGATTAGACTTGTATGGACTAAACATTGCACCATAAGAAATAATATCAATATCTTTATCACCATTGTCACACCCCAACCGATGGCGGAATCATCGGGGCGTGGCACTGAGCGAAACAGATTGTCTAGAAGTTTCCCTAACAATTATTATCACTATCCAGTTTAAATAACACGTCCCATACCGTGTCCCAAATAACAACAAATTATTACAGATAACAACCAGTCAAGTATTCTGTTCCGACAACTCAGATTTAAATAAAACAAATAAATATTGTTCAAATGCTCCTAAAGACCCAGCCTGACAAGATCTACAGAAAACTATGCTCTAGTTGCTCTTTCCTGACAGACAACTATTTGTTGGGGGCGTCTAGAGCTTTATTCTAGCCTCGCTTTCTTAGCAAGCAAACATCCTAAACACCTATCACATACGTTAAAATAAAGTCAATACATGTAATGTAAAGGTGAGTGACGGGTGGTCCATAGGACAACCCTTAATCATGTTAAAAAACGAATTAATCCTTCACTTAATCGCGTAATTATCTTGAATTAGATGACTACTGTTGCTCATGTCTCAGGTGCTGTTTGGCGGTTTAAAGTGGAGAAAAACACAGCTTTGGAAGGTTTGAAGATGAACGGGTCGTGTGCGGGACAAAAGAAGAAACAAAGCAAAACAATCAGGTTGTCACCGTAAATTACGGTCCCACCGTAATTTACGGTGGACCTGATTTTGGCCATCTTCCTACCGTAAATCAGAAGAGATTCACCGTAATAACATTATGTCCACCGTAACTTACGGTGGCACCGTAAGTTACGGTGGAAGCTGTGGAAAAATTGTAACTGCCTCATTAAAATCAGTTTTATTGTGTCTTTTCAAGTATTCTCATCATTGGTCAGTTAGAGAAGATACTAGGGGCGATTTTGGTGATTCTTGCTTGGCTTGGAACAATTTCTAACGTTCGGTTTGTGATTTCGATTCGTATGAACATTGAACTTATTGTTATGATGATTCACCAAGCTATGTGTGGCTAAAACTCTCGGTGATCATCTTAGGTGAAGGTTTCTCTTGAACTTTTGTGTGTTAATTTATGAATTTCTAAAATGATAACTTGCGTTGCTTGAATATCATGGTGTATGCATAATTGTTTGTAGCTTGTTAGTCGATATTGCAATTTCTAGTCTCAATCGTACGTTCTTGGTGCCGTTGGCAACCGAGATATCACGGGAAGGGTTAGGGTTGGTTATTGATTAATTGATCATCGGGAAACAATCTCGCATTTAGATATCCGAGTACTTTGTTCCCTTTTATCACTTCGATTATGTATGTACGAGTTATGTCTATGTAACTCTTTCTAGTCGGAATTTCACACAATTGTTCAAAGAAACTGAATCCTAAGATGGTCATTGTTCTCCTAATCTGTTAAACAACCAATTTAGAATTGCCATTAGTTATTAGTTTTGTTTTCTAAAACAACAATCCAAATTATTGATCTTTATTTTCTGCAAGTTAGGTTAATTGTAGTTTAATTGCAAAGCTATATAATCGACATATATTCCACTTACTCCCTGAGTTCGATACCCTTTTACCACTATCTATAGTTGTTATTGGGATTAAATTTGCGTGTACCACGACAAGCACGTCAAATTTTGGCGCCGTTGCCGGGGAGTAGTGCGCAACGTGTGTCAGTTTGTTAGTTTTGCTTTGTTATTTTCGGGTTTACACTGGCGTGTTTAGTGTGCAGGTTCTACAGGTGCATGCATACTAGAGGCTCTCACAAAGCGTCACCATTGTCATTTGATCCGGAAATCAAAAGAACGCTAAGGCAAAACAGAGTTTTATTACGAGAAAACAGAATCATCGGTTCACCCACTTCACCCATTACACCAAGAAATATCATGGACGAAACACGAGTACCACCAACAACGGGTCAAACGACCTCATCATTTATACCTACTTTCACACAACCATCACCAAACACAACCATACCAAATTCCACTACAATTCCTACTCCACCTCATGACACTATACCAACCAACACCACACAACCCATTACTACCCAAGAAGAACCAACCATTACCTTTAATCCTTCCACTACTATACCACCATTATCCCATTTCTTCCCGGGTGCGGGTCCGTCATACTCAAGCCATACCATAGCACCAATTTCGACCATTGTCCATGCTACACCGTTTCGACCGTCAAACCAGTCGGGTTTCCAATACTCGACTCTTCCATTTGGGCAATCGTCGGGAATTTAAGGAGATGGGTATGATGAAGGATTTGAGGAGTTTGAGGGGTATGATGAAGATGGGTATGCTTACGGGGGTTATGGTGATCAAGGAGAATTCGGTTATGTGGAAAGTCAATCTCAAGGGATGGCAAGTGTCGGTGGAATGCCACAACAACAACAACTCATACCACAAAACATTCGGCCAAGACCACAAGGGCCACAAATGCAACGCCCTATACCATTGCAACAAGTCCGGCCGCAACACGTGCAACCACAATTCCAAAGACCACCTCAACGCCCACCGATGCGACAACAACAGTTTCAACAACCAATTACACCACAAGGGCAAGTACCAAGGCCAATGGGTCCTGTGCCTCCAAGAGGTAGGTTCGGTGTACCAAGGAGGCACCTTAGAGAAAATGTGAGGGGCATCGAAGCGCATTTTAGGCCGGTAATCACTCATAACCCTTCATCGGTAGTCATTCCTCACAATGATCAAGGAAGGACATTTGAAGTGAGGACTAACTCTTTGCAAAGTTTGCCAAAATATAAGGGGTTAGCAACGGAGGAGCCTTACTTTCATTTGGAGGCTTATGACTCGAATTGTAACACTCTTGGGAGTCAAGGGTTCTCAGCCGACGATATTAAATTGGTATTGTTCCAATTTTCTTTGGAAGATAAGGCGAAAAAATAGTTCTACACATTACCTTCAGCATCCATATATACATGGGGGGAAATGCAACAAACTTTCTTGGATGAGTTTTACACCGCCCAAAAGACCAACGATGCAAGAAAGGGGTTGAGAAGCTTCCAACAACAACATGGTGAGATGTTTCATGAGGCTTTTGAGCGTTTCAATATGATGATAAAAAATTGCCCTCACCATGGAATCGAATTGTGGGAATTAATGAATGCCTTTCACGAGGGGTTGAGTGCCGAAGATGCTCGTGATTTAATGTCCATCACCGGTGGGACTTTTGGTACAAATTACGAGAACGATGATTGGGAGTTTTTGGGGAGCATGGCAACTACATCAAAGAGAAAAGCTCAAGCATCAAGGAGAGCCCGACCGGCCATTGCCCGACCTCAAGTGCACGCCATAGATGATGGTAATGTTCAAACTACTAACCAAATTTATGATGTTTGTGCTTTGTGTAATGAAATAGGTCATGCAGCTGAAAATTGCCAAGGAATGGTGGAAGGGCAATATGAAGAAGTCCATGCGGTTCAAGGTCAAGGAGGGGGTGGTAGAAACTACAACAACATGAATTCTAATACCTACCACCCCGGGTTGAGGAACCACCAAAATTTTCGGTATGGGAACCCTTCAAATCAAGCTAACTCGAACTTTCAAGGTAGCCAAGGTAACTTTGGTTCACGCCAACCTTACAATAACCAAGGTGGATATCGAGGCGGGAACAACCAAGGCTATCAAAAGCAATATCAAACGGGTCAAGAACAAGGGGGGTCTTCGGGTGGAAACGAGATGATGGATATGCTAAAAAGCATGCAAATGGAGATGCAAAAACGGAACCAACTCGATGAAGTTCGAATGCAAAAGGATGAGGTTCGTGACAAAAGCATCCAATCACTAACAACCCAAATGGGTCAATTAGCAACCGACGTGGCTGAATTGAAGAAAAAAAAGGGTCAACTTCCTAGCGACACTAAGGTAAATCCTTCGCATGGTACGTCACGAGGTAATGTTAATGTTCATCATGTTAGTGTTTTAAGAAGTGGAAAAGAGTTTAAAGCCAATTTGTCACCCGAATTGGTTGAGGGGGTAGTTGAGGACATCACGGGTAATGATAGTGATGATGAAGTTTCACCGGTTAATCCAAAAGAATTAAATGTTAACAAACCAGGTTTGGGTGAAAATGAAAAGAGTGAAAAAGTTGAGGGTGAACTGAGTCAAGTCCCTTTTCCATCGGCTTTACTTAACCCGGGAAAGAAAAAAATTATTGCATCAAGAGGTCCCCAAAAAGAAGAAATGTGGGACATGTTTAAACAAGTTAAAATTAACCTTCCACTTCTTGATGCAATAAAACAAGTACCCGCTTATGCCAAATTTTTAAAAGAGTTATGTACACAAAAAGGCAAAACAAGAAGAAAGTGCCTAAGCGGGTTGATTTAACCGGGCAAGTAAGTGCAGTTTTGAATGGGGAGCTTCCTCCCAAGCTCCAAGATCCGGGCACGCCATTGATTAACATACAAGTTGGTAATTTTCAAATGGCTAAGGCGTTGCTAGATCTTGGAGCCCCGGGTGAGCATTTTACCGGGGGGCTTATATGACCAATATGACTTTGGTCCGTTAGCAAGGGTGGAGACAACGGTTGTTTTGGCCGATTTGTCTCATAAGTTACCTCGGGGTATGGTTCAAAATGTAATCGTAAAAATTGATGAGTTTTATTACCCGGTTGACTTTCTAGTCTTGGACTACTCGTCCGCGGACCCAAAACAACAACAAAACGTAATTTTGGGTTGACCATTCTTGAGCACCACACATGCCGTGATCGATTGTAGATTTGGTACGTTCGACATGACTTTTGGGAATCGAAAAATGCGGTTGAATGTTTTTACTAACCATTCTAATGCTAATGGTGTTGATGAGTGTTTCATGGCAGATATAGTTGACGGATGCAACCCGCATGAGTATGAGGAGGATGGTTTGGATGTTTGCCTGTGTGATTTTTCTGAACAGGTACATGCTTATGCACTTCGGGTTGAAGAGGAAAAACAAGATGCAATGGCTTTGAAAGAAGGTAGACCACCATGGACTCATCAATTTGAAGGTTTACCGGCGGGGATAGATTCGGGTACTAAACCATCGTTAGAGGAACCGCCAAAGTTGGAACTTAAAGACTTGCCGAGCCACTTGAAGTATGCGTTTTTAGGGGATAATGACACTTTACCGGTCATTATTGCCTCTAATTTGGAGTTGGCACAAGAGCAAGCGTTGTTGGAAGTTTTGAAAGAGAACAAGGGAGCTATCGGATGGACGATTGCCGATCTCAAAGGAATTAGTCCATCCATTGTCATGCATAAGATCATTACCACCGAAGATGCAAAGCCGACACGAGAAGCTCAAAGGCGGTTGAATCCGAACCTACGGGAGGTAGTTAAAAAAGAGGTAATTAAATGGTTGGATGCGGGAATTATCTATCCGATTTCGGATAGTGTTTGGGTGAGTCCCACCCAAGTTGTGCCAAAGAAGGCCGGCATTCAAGTAGTCAAAGATGAAAGTGGTGAACAAATTGCCACCCGACCGGTTACCGGGTGGCGTGTATGTATTGACTACCGCAAATTGAATGCCGCCACTTCTAAGGATCATTTCCCGCTACCTTTCATTGACCAAATTATTGAAAAATTATCGGGTAAAAAATACTACTGTTTTTTGGATAGGTATTCGGGTTACAATCAAATCGCAATACACCCGGATGACCAACACAAGACCACCTTTACTTGTCCATATGGCACCTTTGCCTTTCGGCGAATGCCATTTGGCTTGTGCAATGCTCCGGCAACTTTCCAACTATGTATGATGAGTATTTTTTCGGACATGGTTGGAGAGTCGCTCGAAGTATTTATGGATGACTTCTCCATTTTTGGCACTAGTTTTGATGTTTGTCTCAACGAATTACAAAAAGTTTTAAAAAGGTGCGTTGAGAAAAATTTAGTGTTAAGTTGGGAGAAAAGTCACTTCATGGTGCAAGAGGGCATTGTGTTGGGTCATGTAATTTCTGAAAGGGGGATGGAGGTGGATAGGGCAAAAGTACGGGTAATATCATCTTTGCCACCTCCGAAAAATGTTAAGGGTGTAAGGCCATTCTTGGGACACGCGGGTTTTTATAGACGTTTCATTAAAGGATTTAGTGTTATCACTAAGCCTTTGTGCAACTTGTTATTAAAAGATGTCCCATTTGATTTTACTAACGAGTGTATGCAAGCTTTCACTGTTTTGAAGGAACACTTGGTCAAGGCTCCTATCTTGCAACCACCGGATTGGTCAAAGCCGTTTGAGATAATGTGTGATGCAAGCGACACCACTATTGGTGCAGTTTTGGGTCAATGGGTTGATAGAAAGCCGGTGGTGATTTACTATGCAAGCAAGACTTTGTCCGAAGCGCAACTCAATTACACCACAACCGAGAAGGAATTACTAGCGATGGTGTATGCTTTGGATAAGTTTCGCTCGTATATTTGGGGGAGCAAGGTGGTGGTTTATTCGGATCATAGTGCGGTCCGATATTTGATAGAGAAAAAGGACGCGAAGCCTCGTTTGATTCGGTGGGTATTATTGTTACAAGAGTTCGATTTAGAAATCCGAGACAAAAAGGGAAGTGAGAATGTAGTGGCAGATCACTTGTCTCGGATTCGGTGGAAGGAATCGATGATGTTAGTGAAATCAATGAAAGTTTTCCCGACGAGCAACTCTTAGCCGTCTCCACCTTTGTTGCACCGTGGTATGCTCACTATGTCAACTACTTAGCCACGGGTGCCATTCCAAGTCATTGGACCAAGAAGCGTCGACAATAATTTATGGTTCAAGTGAAGCAATATATTTGGGATGAACCGGATCTTTTCAAGATTGGACCGGATCAAGTTATACGAAGGTGTGTGCCCGAGACAGAAGTGTTGGAAATTTTGGCCCATGCTCATTCGCCCGCATGTGGAGGTCATTTTAGTGGGCACAAAACAGGCTATCGGGTTCTCTCATGTGGGTTTTATTGGCCTACAATTTTCAAGGATGCATGTGAGTTCGCTAGAAATTGCATAAATTGTCAAAAGATGGGAAGTATATCGAAGAGGGATGAGATGCCATTACAACCAATCTTGGTTGTAGAGATATTTGATGTATGGGGTATAGATTTCATGGGTCCCTTCCCGAATTCGAATGGTTTTCTATACATTTTGGTAGCGGTGGATTATGTCTCGAAGTGGATTGAAGCTATTGCAACACGAACAAACGACCATTCGGTTGTTTGTAAATTTGTTCAATCCAACATTTTCTTTCGTTTTGGCATCCCGCGGGTTATTATAAGTGATGGTGGTTCGCATTTCAAGAACTTCAACTTCGGGAAATTATTGAAGAGGTATAGCGTGAATCACCAAATTGCCACACCTTACCATCCGCAAACGAGTGGACAAGTCGAAGTGTCCAACCGTCAAATCAAAGAAATTCTCATGAAGACGGTAAGAACGGATAGGAAGGATTGGTTGAGTAAGTTAGACGATGCATTGTGGGCATACCGAACGGCCTACAAGACTCCTATTGGCACAACGCCTTACCAGATGGTGTATGGAAAGGGTTGTCACTTGCCAATGGAGCTAGCGCATCGGGCACATTGGGCAATTAAGACGGTAAACGCGGATTATGACGAGGCGGGAAAGTTGAGAAAGCTACAATTAAGCGAGATAGAAGAGATTCGAGACGAGGCGTATGAATGTGCATCGGCTTATAAAGACTAGCTCAAGAAAGTACACGATGCGAAATTGAGAAAGAAAACGTTCGAAGTGGGTCAAAAAGTTTGGTTTTATAACTCAAGACTCAAGATGTTCGCGGGCAAGCTTAAAAGCAAATGGATGGGCCCGTACGTCGTTCAGAGAGTTGGAAGGTTTGGTGACGTAGACATCCAAGACGAGCAAACACTTAAACAACAAACGGTGAACGGTCACCGGTTGAAACCGTACTTGGAGGGGAACGACATCAATAACTTGGAGCTTTTTAAAGCGGGCTACATCTTGCGCCCGGTCGATGAGGAACAACCATGAGAGGCCCAGGTTTGGTAGTGTAAATAGTAGTGTTTTGTTTTGTTTTGTATAGTTTGTGCAATTATCGTATTTCTTTGAAATCTGTGTTTGAAACAAGTGTGGGGATATTCGGGTCACGATTTGCTCTAACATTGTGTTGAGGACAACACGGAACTTTTGAGGGGGTAGGGTGATTTTTATATACTTTTAAAAATATTTTAAAACACGAAAAAATCGAAAAAATGAAAAAATATGAAAAAATACACTTAAAACAGCATTTTTCAGCAAATCAAAATCGCCCAGATGCCACCGTAATTTACGGTATTACCGTAATTTACGGTGGAAGTGAAATAAAGATGGATTTACGGTATTTGGCTACTGTTTTACGGTGATGATATTTGTCCAGGTTCCACCGTAACTTACGGTGATACCGTAAATTACGGTGGACCTGGAAGATGTAAAGGTCGCTCCTTTTCCTGCATGATATAAAAAAAATAATAATAAAACATCAGATTACGTGACATAGCCCCAACCACTCATTCTTTCTTCACTTTCTCATACATCTCTTTCACCTATCACTTTCCAATTCCCACAAGACTCCATAGCCATCTTCAACCTTAATTCTTTCATATCTTACTCAATTCTTGTTCAAACGAAGTGAAGTTGGAGTCTATCTTGACTCATTTTTCACGTAGTTTCTGATTTTGCCAAGAAATTTACGAGAAAACGCGGTTTTAGGGTCCGAATTCTAAACCCTAGTTCGAAAAATTTTGGGGGTTTTGGGAGTTTTTGTTTCACAAGTATTCTTGCATCTTCAAACAAAGGTATGGAAGTTTATTTGTTGTATTTTGATGATGCATTGTGAAGATTGAGGTTATTTTTGATATTTGTTCATACCCACTTGCTTGTTCATAGTTTTGACTTGTTACTTGCTATTTGAACATGGTTATGGTGTGTAGATGTAGGATTGTTAGTAAAGTAGTGAACTTTTGGGGAATCTCTATATTATAGAGACATCATGCCCAATTTTTGAAAAATTCTTGATAAAGTTTTGGTTCACTAACATCTACAACCATAGTAACAAGCAAGTGTGGGGAGATTTTGGAGAAAAGAGTCTAATTTTGTTTCGTTTGGTTGTGTTGTTTGCTCTAATGTGTGTAGGAAAATGGTTAAGACGAAAGAGAAAGCGAGATCTAGTTCGTCTTCATCATCAAAGGGAAAGGGTAAACAGCCGGAGCAACAACCGAAAAAGAGACAATATTTGGGCCGAGTGGATGAAAGTGAAAGTGAGGAAGAGATGGGACCCGGCTGAAAAGCCGATATGGAACTCGGGTCCTTTGGATGAACAGCCGGAGCATTGGCAGCCAACGTTATATCATGACCGTATGAATAAGTTGAAGAATAAGGCATCAACTTTTATGTGTGAGAGGGAAGTCCGGGAAGTTGAGCTTGGTCAGTTTGGGGTGTTTGACAAGTTCTGGGCTCTAGGTTGGGAGTCGGCACTTAAATGTTTTGACAAAGATAAAAGCAATTTGTTTATCACCGAGATACAAGAGTGGATGGCGACTCTTAAATGCAACACATATGAAAAGCCATCGCAAATGAAGTTGATTGGTGAAGTTCACGGGGTTCCAGTGGAGATGTCCTTTGATACGTTGAAGAAGCTCGGGAAATACGATATCCTTCTAGCCCGTGATTATATGGTTCCCACCCTTGATGACCTTTTGGTGAAGCCGGAGAAGCACCCCCGTTGGAACGACATGTTGGCAACGCTATTTTTGCCCGGTACTTATCATGGAGTGTTGTATCAGAAGAATTTAAAAATCGAAGCGAAATTATTGTTGGCAATTTGTTTGTTGAATGTTATACCGCGAAGGGGGGACAAAGAGCAAGTGATGTTTCCTGAAGTACCAGTCCTCTATTCATTACTTACTGGGGCCCGCGTTTCCCAATCCGTTATCTAATCATGAACCACCTGTGGATCTGCCGAAACAAATATGGAAGGGACATTATCCCGTATTGTCGAATCATCACGGGGTTAATGAAGCAACAAAAGGCTCTTACGTCAGAGGATCGAGGGGCAACGAAAAGGCATCAGCCTTTTACGTTAGACAAGTTGGGGATTGGTTGGACGTATACACAATCCGAGCAGTATCATAAGCTTAAATCCGAGGGGCAGAGATGGAGAGCGTTAAAGGCGGGTGCTAGAGATTTGTTACCGGGTGAAGAGGATGAACCCGAGAGTGAGGCGGAGATCCCGAGTGGGGATGAAGATTATGAAGAGCAACCGCAAGGTGGTGTGAATGTGAATTTGGGGCAAGGGGGCCCGGGTGGAGGTTATGGTGGCGCTTTCTACGACTATACGGAGCGATCTTATATGCCCGGGTGGGCTTATGAAGGTACCATGCAAGAGGTGATAGCAAATCAACGTCCTCCGGCTTCCGTTTTTGAAACTTGGTCAGGTCCAGAGCGGACGTTATATGATCAAAATACCATGATGAGTGCAAGCATAGAGCGGTCCTTGAAACAAAGCTTTGATCATAGTGAGGCGTGGAATCGCACCTTTGCGTTCCCAAGAGGTGGAAATGAATAATCGGTATCACGATGATCAAGAGAGAAGGATGCATGCAGATTGGCATGCCGGGAGGCCAGTGGTTGTGGATCCACAACATGTGGATTATGCCTCGCTACCACCTTATGATGGGAGTGTGTCGTATCCGACTCCACAGCTTCACCACTCACAATGGATTGATCCGAGGCAACAAGAGGGAGCCCAACAACAACAAGGAGGGAGTAGTAGCGGCTCATTTGCGTTTGGAGAATGGAACGACATGATGTCTTCCATTTTTGGACCTCCGGGACCGCGCTATTATTAGTCAGGTTGTGTTCCGCCTTTGTATATTTTGTGCATATTTGTTAGTTTGTTTTGTTTATGGTTGGGTGGTTGGGTAGTGTTAGTTGTTATGTTGTGTTTGGGTTGGTGCTAGTCGGTGGTGTGTTGGTGTTAAAAAAATAGAAGAAAAATATAAAAAAATTATAAAATAAAAAATCCAAAAAGAAATTTGGGGTTTGAGTGAAGAAGCTTTTTGTTGATGTTGAATGAATTTTAGTGATCAAAGCCTCCTAAAACCATACATTGGGGTCAATGTATCCCAAGTGTGGGGATGGGGGGAAATTTTTGGAGATTTTGAAATTTTTTTTTTAAATCAAGCGAAATATTGTGAGAATTTGAACACCCTAGATTAACCCCAAATGGTGCACCGGCAACCCTTGATACCCTTTCATTCTTGGTGAGAGTTGAAGCTACATTTGTATATAAATAATGCTTATCTTTGATGAGAGTGGCTACGGGTGGGGGTGCATTAGAACTTGTGCTTGAATGCGGTTTGAGTCCTTAGTTAGACATGAATGCGAAAAGGATAAGGGCATCTAGGTAGCCTCGTCTTTAGTGTGAGTGTGGGATTTGGGGGGTTGGACCTCATAAGTATATATATGAGCATGGTTGCGAGAGGGGTGGGGGTTTGGACATTTAGTTGCCAATTTTGTGCCTAAAAGCCTATCGTTTGTTACCCCTAGCTACTTACTTAAAAATTTACCCAATTTGACCCGGTCTTTTAGTGTTAGTAGTAATAGTTTGAGTAGTATGATGTAGATATGTTTGATGTTTCATTGTATGTTTGTTTGCTTTGCTTGTTAAAAAAAATCAGAAAAAAAAAATGAAAAAGAAGTGATGTGTAGTTGTCTTGTATATATCGGTTAAGTTAGTAGTTGTTGGGTTATTTGATTGTGTAATAAAAAGATCGGGTTAAATTTTCGCTACTTCATATATATTCCATTTCCTACCCATACACCTGGCCACGTTACATCCTTGAAAGTCCCTTTGATTTGTATTCATGTTTGGCACCTGTTAGGAGAAGGATCGATTTAGGTACAAGCCTATAATTGTGCAATCACCTGTTTGCCTATTGTGTGTCTAGCTTATCTCTGCTAGTATTCACTTGTAGCCGAGAGGAGAGATTTAGAGAGGGGTGTATTGTTTTGGGTGTTAAAAAGGGGTTAGTAAAAGGATTGCATGTTTTTGCTTGGTTTAAATTGATCACTTGTATTGAAATTGATTTGATGAGTTGCTTGGGACAAGCAACGGTTAAGTGTGGGGATGTGACGGGTGGTCCATAGGACAACCCTTAATCATGTTAAAAAAACGAATTAATCCTTCACTTAATCGTGTAATTATCTTGAATTAGATGACTACTGTTGCTCATGTCTCAGGTGCTATTTGGCGGTTTAAAGTGGAGAAAAACGCAGCTTTGGAAGGTTTGAAGATGAACGGGTCGTGTGCGGGACAAAAGAAGAAACAAAGCAAAACAATCAGGTTGTCACCGTAAATTACGGTCCCACCGTAATTTACGGTGGACCTGATTTTGGCCATCTTCCTACCGTAAATCAAAAGAGATTCACCGTAATAACATTATGTCCACCGTAACTTACGTTGGCACCGTAAGTTACGGTGGAAGCTGCGGAAAAATTGTAACTGCCTCATTAAAATCAGTTTTATTGTGTCTTTTCAAGTATTCTCATCATTGGTCAGTTAGAGAAGATACTAGGGGCGATTTTGGTGATTCTTGCTTGGCTTGGAACAATTTCTAACGTTCGGTTTGTGATTTCGATTCGTATGAACATTGAACTTATTGTTATGATGATTCACCAAGCTATGTGTGGCTAAAACTCTCGGCATCTTAGGTGAAGGTTTCTCTTGAACTTTTGTGTGTTAATTTCTGAATTTCTAGAATGATAACTTGCGTTGCTTGAATATCATGGTGTATGCATAATTGTTTGTAGCTTGTTAGTCGATATTGCAATTTCTAGTCTCAATCGTACGTTCTTGGTGCCGTTGGCAACCGAGATATCACGGGAAGGGTTAAGGTTGGTTATTGATTAATTGATCATCAGGAAACAACCTTGCATTTAGATATCCGAGTACTTTGTTCCCTTTTATCACTTCGATTATGTATGTACGAGTTATGTCTATGTAACTCTTTCTAGTTGGACTTTCACACAATTGTTCAAAGAAACTGAATCCTAAGATGGTCATTGTTCTCCTAATCTGTTAAACAACCAATTTAGAATTGCCATTAGTTATTAATTTAGTTTTCTAAAACAACAATCCAAATTATTGATCTTTATTTTCTGCAAGTTAGGTTAATTATAGTTTAATTGCAAAGCTATATAATCAACATATATTCCACTTACTCCCTGAGTTCGATACCCTTTTACCACTATCTATAGTTGTTATTGGGATTAAATTTGCGTGTACCACGACAAACACGTAGAATGGAAACAAGTGTAAGTGGGTCGAACAGCCTGGTCGATCGAACAACAGGTTCGATCGAACGGGTTGTTCGTTTGGTTGGAAGGTCCGTTCGGACAGTCTGTTCGATCGGCCGGTAGGCTCGATCGGCTGGACTGTTCGAGTGGATTGTTTCTTCCTTTGAGTAGGATGTGTTTGTGTATGATGGTTTGACCTTTTGAAGTTTTCGTTGTAGTATTTGAGAACACTGAAGTGTTCTTACCTTTCAGGTCGATCGATCGAATGGTCTGTTCGATCGGCCGGCTTAACCGATCGGTTAGGAACTT
Source organism: Helianthus annuus (assembly GCF_002127325.2). Lineage (NCBI taxonomy): Eukaryota > Viridiplantae > Streptophyta > Magnoliopsida > Asterales > Asteraceae > Helianthus > Helianthus annuus. The sequence goes on from NC_035445.2 coordinate 58,017,285, forward strand.
CAATAGTAGTCCTCAGCAGGATGTCACTCGATCGAACAGCATGCTCGATCGGGTGGTATTCCAATACGTCGAACGAATTGAAGAATCGATTAAGGGTTGAAGCATAGTATCTCATGATCCGATGAGTAATGTTATCAAACGGCTCGTTCGATCAAACATCACCTCGTTCAATACTATACTTCATGAAATTGTCAAAGTGTGGGGCCACTTATTAGCCGATCGGCTGGCCTGGTCGACCGGCTGATAAGTCCGATCGGTTGGGCTGTTCGTTCGGACAGCCTAACCGTTCAGTCAGCATCCTGACCTGGTCGGCCTGTTCGTCTAACACTTGGCTGTTTTGGTTATTTGACGTTATTTCAAGGTAGTTTTACGACGAGCTGAACCATGGGACCTTCGTTCTTACTTGTTTCTCCTGCTCGGACAGGAATCACCCAAGTCTGGCCGGTGAACGGTTCAGAACGGCAGTTTAACGTTTAACCTGAAGTCGGTGACCCTCGTAGATAGAATACGAATCTTGAACCACTCATCCACTAGAATGTTTGGTGAGTTGACTCAAGCTCCGTTTCTACCGGTTTAGAAGGCATTGAGTGTAAAAGAGTTGAAAGAAAGTAGGAAATCCTTCTTTCAATCCTTCTCACCATGTAATTGTTCAGATCTTTGATAGATCTTAGCTTGTTTTTGTGGAAATCGGTTAGATCCGAGCTATTCATGGTGGATTGAGGCCAAAACATGATGTTCTTGAAGAACACCATGATGACATCATCCTAGAATGCTTAGATCTTGATGATTTCACGGTTAAAAATCAAGATTTGAAAGATAGAAAGGTGTAGGAGCATGTTTTGATCAAGAAAGTACAAGATTTAGGATGAAAACTTACCGAAATTGGAAGAAATCTGAGAAAAGGAGGGGAGCACGAGCTGGCCGGTCAGAGAGTTTCCAAAAGTGGAAAGTATGACAATGACAACCCTATTTATAGGCTCCAAAAGAGGAATGGGCTGGCCGATCGGCCAGGCATCCCGATCGGACAGCCTGGTTCGAGTGTTCGGTGCGACGATTTTCGCTATTTCGATTTCGATTGAAGACGATACGAGTACGATAGAGTTTCCTTTTCAAATTACTTTCAGTCCCAACTACTATATCTAACATACAATCACCTATACTTCACACTATCCTCTCGATACCATTCGATTTCGATTGTATTCGATTTGAGTTTCGAGTTTCGATTGATCACCACACAAAACATAAAGTAAACACGCACAGATAACACATAAGGCACACACACACACACGTATAACAACAACCAAAGTTCGCGTAATTCGAGATTCGAGATCGATGATGGTTAGATCTATTTAATTACTGATTAGTTAACTTTATCGCATTGTTACTTCCTACTATTCACAGTCGTAAATCGGTTCGCGTCGATTAAACATTCGATTACTTCGATTAATTCTTATTAACGACACTTACTCCACATAATACAATTAAAACATAAAATAGACTAATTATAGTCAAAGAAGTCAAAGTTGACTTGGACTTTGACTTTGACATTTGAAAACACGGGGTGTTACAGCCTCCCCTTGTTAGGGAATTTCGTCCTGAAATTAGGCTTGAAGCTGGACAGCACCGTGAATTTCCAACTTGACGCTCCAGATCTTCATTTGAACAACTGCGGGTACTTGGCGTTCATGTCGCTTTCGAGTTCCCAAGTGAACTCTGCGCCTCGTTTGCCTTCCCATCGGACTTTCACGATAGGGATGCGCGAGCGCCTGAGTTGCTTGGTTTGGCGATCCATGATTTCGACAGGCTTTTCCACGAAGTGTAACGTTTCGTTGACCTGAAGATCGTCGAGAGGTACAATCAGATCATGATCAGCTAGGCATTTTCGGAGGTTCGACACATGAAAAGTTGGGTGGACGTTACTAAGTTCTTCCGGTAGTTCGAGTCTGTAGGCGACTTTTCCGATCCTTTCCAGAATCTTAAAAGGTCCAACATATCGAGGCGCTAGTTTCCCTTTCTTGCCGAATCTGACCAGACCCTTCCAAGGTGATACTTTTAGGAGTACGTAGTCGCCAGCGTCAAATTCAAGGGGCTTGCGTCTTCTATCGGCATAACTATTCTGTCTATCCCTGGCTTTCGACAAGTTGTCTCGAATCTGGAGGATTTTGTCAGTCGTTTCTTGTAGTAACTCGGGACCGGTTAATTGCGAATGACCAATCTCGTGCCATACAATAGGCGAACGACATCTTCTTCCATATAAAGCCTCGAATGGTGCCATTTGTATGCTGGCATGATAGCTGTTGTTGTACAAGAATTCGACTAACGGCAGGTATTTGCTCCAACTACCACCGAAGTCTATGACACACGCTCGGAGCATGTCCTCAAGAGTACGGATCGTTCTCTCAGTCTGTCCGTCGGTTTGAGGATGGAATGCACTACTCAGGTTAAGCGGCGTACCAAGAGCCGCTTGAAACTTTTCCCACTGTCGCGAAGTAAACCGAGCATCATCGTCAGAAATGATATCTCGAGGTGTACCATGATTACAAATGATCTCGTCGGTGTAGATTCGGGCTAGTCTTTCTACCTTGTAGTCTTCCCGTATTGGTAAAAAGTAGGCTGATTTGGTCAGACGATCAACTATAACCCAAATGCTGTCGTGACCTGATGGCGTAGGCGGAAGTTTGGTTATGAAATCCATAGCTATACTCTCCCACTTCCATATGGGGATTGGAGGTTGTTCGAGTAAGCCAGAAGGTCGTTGATGTTCAGCCTTGACTCTCGCACAAGTCAGGCAACTTCCAACATAGAGAGCGATATCCCGTTTCATACTCGGCCACCAGTACTTGTAACGAAGGTCCTGGTACATTTTATCGGCACCGGGATGAATAGAATACCGGGATTTGTGGGCTTCATTCATTATAATCTTTCGTAAATCGGTCTGCTTAGGGATCCAAATTCGGTCTAGATAATAGAAAATCCCATCTGCTTTGCTTACAAGCTGAGTTCCATCGTGATAGATTCTCTCCTTCTTCAAAGTGCGTTCGTTAAAACAGGCATGCTGGGCTTCGCGGATGAGAGCTTCGAGATCATGCTGGGCTTGGGTATTGCGAATACTGAGCAAATAACTCTGTCTGCTGAGTGCGTCGGCTACAACATTTGCCTTGCCTGGGTGATAACGAATCTCACAGTCGTAATCGCTAAGAAGTTCTACCCATCGGCGTTGACGCATGTTAAGTTCTTTCTAATTAAAGATGTGTTGTAAACTCCTGTGATCGGTGAAGATCGTACACTTGGTACCATACAGGTAGTGTCGCCAAATCTTCAATGCAAAAACAACTGCGCCTAGCTCGAGATCGTGGGTTGTATAGTTCTTCTCGTGGATTTTGAGCTGATGAGATGCGTAAGCTATAACCTTGTCCCGTTGCATGAGAACACAGCCAAGACCAAGGTTGGAAGCATCACAATAGACAATGAAATCGTTGTTTCCGTCTGGCAACGTGAGAACAGGAGCATTGCAGAGCTTGTGCTTAAGGGTTTGAAAAGCAGATTCTTGTTCAGTTCCCCAAACAAAAGACCTGTCTTTATGAGTAAGAGCAGTAAGCGGCACATCGATCTTAGAGAATCCTTCGATAAATCGTCGATAATACCCCGCTAGTCCGAGAAAAGAACGAACTTCAGACGGGTTCTTTGGCGTAATCCAGCTTTTAACTGCTTCAATCTTCGCGGGATCGACATGAATACCCTGACTATTCACGATGTGACCCAGAAACTGAACCTCCTCCAACCAGAATTCGCACTTGGAGAACTTGGCATAGAGTTGGTTCCCCTGGAGTAACTCGAGAACAAAACGTAGATGTTGCGCGTGTTCGGCTTTCGACTTGGAATAAATCAAGACATCGTCGATGAACACGATGATGAAAAGGTCAAGGTAAGGTTTACACACGCGATTCATCAGATCCATAAAAACCGCGGGCGCGTTGGTTAGACCAAAAGGCATAACAACAAACTCATAGTGGCCGTATCGAGTACGAAAGGCGGTTTTGGGTATATCTTCCTCTTGTATGTGTAACTGATGATAACCTGAACGTAGATCGATCTTCGAGAAACACGATGCACCTTCTAGATGATCAAACAAATCATCAATTCGAGGTAGGGGATAACGGTTCTTGATGGTCAGCTTATTCAATTCCCGATAGTCGATGCACATCCTGAACGACCCATCCTTCTTTTTGACGAAAAGGACTGGTGCGCCCCACGGAGAGGTGCTCGGGCGAATAAAGCCTTTTTCAAGTAACTCCTTGAGTTGGTTTGAGAGTTCCCTCATTTCGGATGGCGTGAGTCGATAAGGTGCTTTAGCAACAGGGTTAGCTCCAGGAATGAGGTCGATACGAAAGTCGATATCACGACTTGGCGGTAGTCCGGGAAGATCATCAGGGAACACCTGAGGAAATTCACGAACCACTGGGACGTCTTTGACTTCAACCTTCGTTTTCTTTTCCTTCTCTGCTACTACAATGTTGGCCAAGAATGCCCTGTATTCCTTGCGGAGATACTTGCTAGCTTGGATACACGACATGAGCTTGAGACCTTTCGAAGCTGTTTCACCGTATACACATAAGAGATCACCATTTGCGAGCGAGAATCGAACCATCTTTTCAAAACACACAACTTCAGCATGGTTTTCGCGAAGAAAGTCCATGCCTACTATGATGTCGAAACTTCCGAGTTGCATAGGAATAAGGTTAATTGGGAACAGGTGATTGTTGAGCTTGAGGGTACAATCACGAAGAACAGAGTTAACTGCGATGGTTCTTCCAGTAGCAACTTCGACTTCAAATGACGAGGGAAGATAAGAACGCTTACGACTAAGGAGCTTCTCGAATTCAAAGGACACAAAGCAGTTATCGGCTCCAGTATCAAACAAACATGATGCATAAATACCATTCACAAGGAACGTACCATTAACCACATTGTTGTCAGCCTGGGCTTGACGGGCGTTGATGTTAAAGGTTCTGGCACGGGCTGCTTGCTGTTGCTGCTGCTGGGGTTCTTGTTTCACAACCCGGTTCGGGCACATGTTTGCAAAGTGGTTAGGGTCACCACATGCAAAGCAGACTCGAGCATTAACCACGGGTGCTTGAGCTGCAGGTTGGCCTTGAGGGGTTGGGAGCAGAGCTTGATGAGCGGCGGCCTGAACTAGGGCTTGACGGGGACCATAGCGACAATTCGCAGTGAAATGCCCGTAGAGGTTGCAGTGGGCGCAGAAACGACAGGAGATTCCCACCGGATGATGGTATGAGCATGTCAGGCAGAGCGGGTGGGGACCTGTGTAAGCGCGCTTGGCTGGCGGCGCATTGGTCACTGGAGCTTGTCGATGGTGTGATTGCTGCTAAGCCTGTATGGCTTGCAAAGGAGCAGCAATCGTTGTCACAGCACAGTTCTTGTTGCTGGAGCTGTTGTGGGTTGAGCAGTGGTGGTGTCGACGGTTGATGCGGTGGTGGCTTGGTGCAGAGACTTGGTATGCTTATCCCAAAAACCAGACTTTACCCGCTTGTCATTGATCTCAGCGGCAAGCAGGTAGGTTTCTTCAATCGATGATGGCTTGGCAGCATGAACAAAATCGGCAACACAATCGGGTAGAGCTCGAATATATTTCTTGATGGCCATGTCTGACGTCTTGACTTGATCGGGACAAATGAACCCGCCGCATGGCAGGAAAGCTGATGGAGCCACTAATAAGGCTGGTGGTAAGGTTTACTTGGGGACTAAGCCGAGGTGTGAGGAATGCAATTTTTACCATGAAGGTCAATATCTGAGACCCAAGTGTGGAAAGTGCGGAAAGGAAGGGCACAGCAAGGATGCCTGTTGGGCGAAGGATCCAGACGGAAGAGATAATGGAAAGATTCCAGGCTACTACAGGTGTGGCGAAGCAGGGCACTTTAGGAAAGATTGCCCTGGGAAGAAACAAGCAAGGAAGGGTTTTCACGATCGAAGCTCGTGAAGCACGCCAGGTTCCAGATGCAGTTACGGGTACGTTCCCTATAACCAACCTTATGCATCTATTTTTTATTAATACTGGCACCAACTTTAACCTTGCATGCTTAGAACTTAAGAAACTGCTTGGTCTAGTTTCGAGTAAAATATACGTCCCGTATTCTTTAGAAATGGGCATAAGGAAGACTAGTTTAGGCAGATGAAGCAATTAAGGATTATATTTTGGGGACTCAGAAGGCCGGAGCCTTCTGTTACCATTGACTGGGGAAGTCATGATATGATAGTCAGCATGGATTGGATATCCCAGTATAGAGTTAAAGACGTTCGATATAAGGAAAATCAGTCGCATCCCTCTTGCGAATGATGAAACATTATAGTACACAACCTTCTTGCAATAGGTGCAAGGGTACTAGACCCCACAAGGCAGCGGATCTGCGACATCTCTCATTGGTCGAAGAGACACATAAACGCCTCCGAGTAGACTGCAGAGCCTGAGAACATCCCTGTGACGGAAGAAGTTCCAATAGCCTTTTCTGAAGAGTTGTCAGGAATACCTCCACAGTGTCAAGAGGAGTCTAGGATAAATCTCGTGCCTGGAGCGGCACCAGTGCCGAATGACGCCTTACCGACTAGCTTCGTCCGCGAAGCATGAGCCTCTGATATAACTACAAGAGCTGCTAGACAGAGGGAATTATGGACATGACACCCTTAGTTAAGGACACAAAGAGAAAGTTGACAGTTTCCATTTTGAGAATTGAATATCAAGGATTGGTATCCTTTGCCAAGGAGTGATGACATAAACAGACCAATCGTAAGGTTCTAGTTACCACTCAAAGATCGAATTGAGGAAAGGATGTCCTCAACTATGAATACAAGAAGGAAATACCCCTAAAACGACCTTTAGGACTCGCTTCGAGCATTACGAGTTCCTTGTCGTACCATTTGGCTTAACACATGCATCGACAATATTCATGGACCTCATGAATCGAACATGTAAGCCATACCTGGATAGATCATAATTATATTTATTGACTACATTCTTATATGACCAATGACCAAGGAAGGTCATGAGCAACAGCTGCAATTATCTTACGACTCTTAGAGAAAGAACAGTTATGTGCTAAGATGTCGAAACGCGGATTTCGAATTCACAAGGTAAGAACTTTAGGGTACATGGCGGATAAAAACGAGATTCATGCCAACCCTGCAATCAAGATCTAAGGAGTGAGAGTTGCAATTATGTGACGCTTCTCGACAAAGTCTCGATTACGCGTCAATGCAACGAGACCACGGCATTGCATACGCGTCACGTTGATTAAAAGATCATGAGAAGAAACCATGATCTAGATACAGTGATTGCGCACCGCAAATTTGACGTCATTACCTGTAAGAAAACGCTGCACGACCTTTACTAATCACAAGGGTTGCAGCACACCGTGATCGTAAAAACTTGAATATTAACATAGATGGACTAAGCTACTGAACGATGCAGACTGCATGGACATGATACGTGCTTGTCTGATAAACTTTGATGAAAAGTTGGAACACTCACTTACCCTTAGTGGAGTTTTCCTACAACAGTATTTATCACACCGCCGTTTAAACCGCTTCGTGTGAAGCTTTAGATGGAACATAATAAGTCGATCCCCGTCGTGTTGGTCCAGGGAAACAACCTACTGGCCCGAGTTGGTCCAGGGAAAAACTAGAGGCAAGATCGTTCAGATATGTGATCATATCAAGACAGCCCGCGGAATACCGAAAGATTGCACCGATGAGCAACGGAATTCGTAGGAATTTGTTTCACTTATTTATTTACAACATATTTGTAAAATAAAAATTTGTATTTTCGGGGTGTTACATCCTGTATGCCCACAAGACGAAAGGTAGCTCTTCCAGCCATCCCTTTTGCTTCCACCCTAGCCTTCCCTTCATCCCCTTGATCACGCTTTGGTTCGCCCTTTTTACCAAGCCATTACTCTGGGCATGGGTGACTGAGGTAAACACCTGGTGTATATGCATCTGCTCACGCCATGGCCTAAAGGGCTTCCCCGTGAACTGGACCCCATTGTCACTTACTAACTCCATTGGTACCCCATACCTACATATGATGTTATCCAGTACAAATCGCTTCATTTGTTCTCCCGTAATCTTTGCCAGGGGCCTTGCCTCAACCTATTTGGTGAAATAATCAATGGCAACTACCACATATTTGACCCCTCTGGGACCCTCAGGGAATGGTCCAATAATGTATATGGCCCACTTTTGGAATGGCCAGGATGTCGACACGGGTATCATGGGGTGTTTGTGGCGGTGTGTCATGGGGGCATGAACTTGGCAATTGTCACATTTTTTGATTTCTTCTGACGCCGTCTCATACATTCTAGGCCAATAAAATCCCGCATTCATTGCCTTGGCTACCACTGTCCTTGGTCCAGAATGCATGCCACAGATGCCTTCATGTATTTCCCTCACCACATATTTAGCTTCTTCATTGTCGACACACTTCAGCGATGGACCCAAGTATGACCTCCGATGTAGTTCCCCGTCTGTGATGAACGCCGTTTTCTCTTCATCCTCCAACGACATTTGAATATGGTGGTATCCTTTGTATGCATCAAGGAAGCACTTCAGAGGAAACTGAGAGAGGGAATCCACCTGGACGTCTATTTCCAGGAGGGGATAGCAGTCCTTAGGGCATGCTTTGTTCAGATCCTGGAAGTCTATACACATCCTCCATCCTCTGTCTTTCTTTTTTACCATGACTGGGTTGGCGATCCAGGAAGGGTATTTCACCTCCCTTACTATCCCAGCTCTGAGTAGCTTCCTTGTCTCTTCACATGCAGCCCTTCTCTTGCTAGGGCCCATGCTCCGCTTCTTTTGCTTTACTGGCTGCACCCAGGTGTAAGTATTGAGCCTGTGTTCAGTTAGGCTCCTCGGGATCCCGGTCATGTCTCCATGTTGGAAAGCACAAACATATATGTTGAAGAGGAGCAATTCTTTGAGAGCTTTTTGCATTTGTCACTAAGGTGACTACCTACCTTGATCGTCTGCTCCGGGAACCTGTCGTAGAGGGCCCATTCTTCTATTCCTTCTTTTTGATGTTTCTCAGGCATCTCCCCCTCTGAGACTGAGGATATCACTTCGTAGGAGGACTTTACCCAAGCCAGGCCCTTCGGTGTCTGAAATACCAAGGCTCCGTGTGGAGTTGAGGCTTGTGCTTGCAGATCACCAATTCCCGGCCTACCCAGGATTGCATTGTACTTTGAGGGTGCTCGGACCACAGTGAAGGTGAGAGTTATGGTCTGGACGCGGTCTCCTATTCCAACAGTGAATGGGAGTTTAATCTTTCCCAGGGGATGGGACACATTGTTGTTGAAACCAACTAGGGAATTGAATCTTCTTCCAATGTAAAAACCCTTTTAGGATCTTTCAATGATATCAAACTTTAACTTGTGAGAGTGCGGAAAACAATCACAAGTCGATTCAAGAACATACACTAATAATCAAGATAAAAACAATAAGCAAAACACAAACCGAAATCTTGCATTCAATGACTAGCAAAGACTGATACAAAACTTCAACAGGAACTCGGTTCCTTGTGTCTCTTGTGTCGCAACCAATAACTGACCAACAACCTCAACCCTAAGGTTGAGGTTTGTTTAAATACTAAAACATCTAGACTATGCCTAGGCCCAATTGCGACACATCTAACACTAACCCAAACCACACAAATTCGGCCCATACATGTACATTAACAAAAGACATAAACAACCCTTAAACTATACTAACCTACATGAATAAACCTTCAGGTTCCAACAATCTCCCCCTAGGTTTATGCATGCAGGTTCTTGATGCTTCAAATATCATGACCACCACCCAATCGATCTTTAAATCCACCAAAGCCTTTCTTGCGAATGTGAATAGCAGAAGCAACAGCTGCAGTCCATCCCTTGGCAATTTCTTCATATTTTTCAGTAGCTCGAATCTGATTTTGAGCTAACACTTCTAAATCTTCAAGAGCAATGTTGAGCACATCTACTTGATCCACTAGGCGAAAACTGACATCCCCATCACAAACGAACACTGCCTGACCAAGACGCTCATCATAAGCCCAGAAATGCAGAGACTTCAAAGCACCTTTAGGAATCTTATTGACCAACGGAATCACCTTCTCTTTGTCAGTCACAGGCCAGTGCACTATCTTCATTCGCTTCTTAGTAAATGGATCTCTAATTCCTTTAACCGGTTTGACGAAAGATTCAGCTGTGCGCATCGATGGAAAGTTATGCAGAACTTCCCTCTTCAGTCTTTCGAAAAACATATGTCCAGGACCTCCAGGGTTATCATCAACATAAGGAGCATTTGACAATTCAGTCAGATCAACTTTTGTAAATGATTGAAACTGACCAGGATGTTTATACCATTCCACAGGACCAACTTTCCTTTTAATCCACCATCTTTTTCTATCATGGTCATAGCCCCAGCTCACTCCAACTTGATCATATAGAGTTTCACCAACATCCATCAGATGATGAGTAGCCTGAGCATCAACATCGTCTGGGTTCAGATTCTTGTTCTTTAAAATTACCAACTCTCTTTTCTTCTTAAGTCTTTCTGCCTTTGCTTTGTCTGCTTCTGGATCAGTAACTCTCTCAAAGTATTGTTCCATTGCAGCATTCTTCTCAGCATTATCCTTCTTAAAGGCTTTCCTTCTGTTCTCAACGTCTGTAGGATCAGAAAATTCCTGCCCAAACTTCTTTTCAAGTTTACCACGTAAATCATAGACCACAGAAAATAACAGACTAACATCTCATTGAAGTTGTTCAATCTGCTGATTCTTCTGCACTATGATGTCTTCAAGTTGGATAATCTTGGCTTCTTTGTGAATCGAATCTTGCTCAACAACAACCAACCTTTTCTTCATCTCTCTCATACTTATAAACTCATCATCATCACTTGAATCATCGTCAAAGGGCATTCTCACTGGTTCCTCAGGCCTTTTACCACTTGAACTACTAGGCATATCATGAACAACATTAGAAGGACCAGCAGAATCAGAAACACCAAGTGATACGACACCAACAGGCTCAGTAACAACACTTGCAGCTTGAGCTTCAACAGTAACATCGGTGGTATCCATATCAGTTCTTTGAGCGTCAAAATCAACCTCAAAGAAGTCTGCGGCAGAGGTGGTGGCATCAGTAACATTCTTCTCAAAATCAAAATCGTAAAGACCTTCATCATCTTCATCAGTAATCAAGGGTTGATCTTTGTTTTTCTCAACATACATTCCGAGCCGAGGATCCCTCCTTTTCCGCTTCACAGGTAGAGAATCAGGATCCTTTGGGTTTTCACTGGACTCTTCATTTGGAACTGAAAGATCAGAAGGAGAATTTCCCATCTTTTCAGTCACAGACTTTAATAACAGAGCCAAACTCTCAGCAGTAATCACAGGTGGAGCAGTTGTAACGGCATCAGTAACTCCAGCTTCAGGTGGAAGCTCTACTTCCTCATCAGTATCACACATAATTTCAATACCTTCTTCCTCAGAATCAATTGTCACAAACTCAGTCTCAGGCTCATCTTCAACACCTCTCTGAACATCATGCTCTTCAGCAACAATAGCAATAGTAGGCCCAACATTAGCTTGAACAGGTTGAACTATAACCGGATCAGCAGCAATATCTTCAGTCTCAGCGAATTCACCAAACTTCTCCAGTGGAATTAGTCCTTCAAACTTCTTTTCTGTACCCTTCTTTGTAGTAAGAGCACCAAAACATGAAGGACCCATAGGCTTTAATTCCAACGTACTACCAGATCTCTTCAATCCTGGATAACACTCATTTAAAATCATCTGCACAAACCCTGGATACATGAGAAACTTATCTTTTCGAAGTCCAATTGCATTTCTCTTCATTGCTTCCAAGATATATCTTGAATAATTGAACGGCTCATTTGTAATCACACATATCAAAGCAGCAGACTGAGTGGTATTCAACTGATCAATTCCCCCTCTATTTTCTGTCATGCACACAAGGAACATGTGAAGTAATAGACGCCAGTAGGGGTGCACAAACTTCTTTATCAGGGGTGGAAACTTTCCTTCATAGCTTAAACAAGGTAGAATTGCTTCCACTGTTCCAGCTGGAAGTTCTATAGGATCCGTTTCCTGATCATTAAATTTTAACGCTTCTCTAATCATCAGCTCAGTCACTATAACTTTCATCTCTTGAATCTCAGCAACTATAGCTCCCTTTCCTTCAACGACTTCGACTTTAGCACTCTTCCAAAAATCTCGGATAAGGTCTTCATAAACAACTGGATTCTCACGAAGAGCATGAACAATCCGGCATGTATTTAGGCCTTTCATCAATGACGTATACAGCTGCTTGTGTTTCTCTGGTGGAGGTGCTAAGTATCCTACTTGATTGTGAGAAGATATAAACTTTAAATCCATTTTCTGCACACAACACAAATCAAATAAGTTTCCAACTTTGGTTATAACAGTGATAAAAATAATAATAAAAAAAACACTGTTACTGTTCACTCGAGACCATGAGTCAAAACTGAAAGGTCTCGAGTCGAAACCACTTGTTTGCGAGTCGCAACCATGAGTCGCAATCAACAGATTTCGAGTCGCAATCATGAGTCGCAACTAACAGACTTTGAGTCGCAACCATGAGTCGCAATCTCGATGTTGCGACTCGCAACCAATGGTTTCGAGTCCTTGTATTGTTTGAGTCGCAACCACATAAACACATAAACTTCATCTTAGTGTTCTTGATTGCGAGTCAAAATCTTCAAAACTTCATCGGAAACTTCAAATCTTCATCGGAATCTTCAAATCTTCATAATTTTCTGCAAAACTTGAATAATGACATCATAATACCTTGATTATCAATGAATAGAAACAGTAGATTGCGAGTCGTAACCGGAGACAAATTGGAATCTTCAACAATCACCGGAATTTTGAGAGAGAATGAGAGACTTGGTTGCGAGTGAACATAGGTTATGACTCGAAACCAACCCTTTTATATCCCATGTTGATCATGGGCCCATGACTTATGGGCTTGGGATATAACATTTTGGGCTCAAACAGATTTGTCAAATATACCCTTTAAACCCATTTCAAACTCAGATTTAATTTTTAAGAATTATCCGTTAACCTTTTGAGCAATGTTTGCAAAACAAAAACCTAAAAACAAAATTAAATAATAAAATATTATTTACAAAATAAATTAGGAAATTTGCATAGATACTCAGGGATCAAATTACAAGGTTTCGGGCTTGACTTCACTTATCAACACTGATCTACTACTGGATGATCTAGACAACTGCCAGTATATTTGTCCTCTTAAACTCATCTCCCTAGACCTTTTCCATATCACTGCCTGTATCTCATTTTATCATGTTTTGATATTTTAATAATGAACACCCAAACAAATACTAATCAAATCCCGGAATTATGCACAGCTCACTCTATCATGCAAGCAGTTTCCCTACCACATATTTCACAAGTCCAATCCAAATTTCTGAAATCTTAACTGGGATTAGATTGAGAAGAGAACAAAATAGATCTTAAGCAGAGATGGTGTAATATACAAATCAAATGAGTTTTCTCAATTTGATATAGGTTTCATGGGTTTCTTTTGGGCACTTGAGGGCCTCTTTCGGGTGTTAATTGATCTACAGATCGACAACGTACAGCTAGGTCAGCATGTATCTGGATGCAGCAGAAGCTGACGTTGCCTAGCACCTCCAGGTCAGCATATATCTGGATGCAGCAGAGGAGGTACACGACTTTTTCAGAAAAGATTTCAGAGTCAGACCAAAATTGTGTGTATCGGGACAACATACAGACATTCAAATAGACATGAGCTAATTCCAAGTGATTTTCTTTTCTGAGGTCATGTACTAATTTAGTTCTGAACAGAAACAGCTAATGTTTCCAGTCTTAAGGATAGAGCCTACCAACACATCATACTAGAGTCAAACTATTTCGATACTGGTCTTACATGAGTCAGCCCTCGACCATAATGTGAAAATTCATTTCATTTCCCAGTCCAGCCACACCTCTTTTTGTATTTTTCGAATTTTTTTAATGTTTTTGAATTTTTTAATTTTTAATGTTTCTGTATTTTTCAAAAATTTCTCCCCCTAAATTTGAGCATAAATAAAAAACTACCTAAGAATAGAAAACTTTATGAACAAATTTACCTACGAAAAACAAAAACATGCTCAGTCAGTAAAACGAATCATTTTTAGAAAATCCACAAGCACTCTGAATTTCGAGCTGCTGACAGGTTTGGTGAACAAATCGGCAGCATTTGCATCTGTGTCGATTTGTTCAAGAGTAATAAGACCTCTGTCAAAACAGTCTCGGATAAAATGAACTTTAATATCAATGTGCTTGGTTTTGGAGTGAAAGACAGGATTTCGAACAATTTGTATTGCAGCATCATTATCGCAGTAAATAGTAGTGTTAAGATAAGTCAAACCATAATCCTGCAATTGATGTTGCATCCACACCACTTGAGAGCAAGAAGCAGAAGCAGCAACATACTCTGCTTCAGCTGTAGATATCGCCACGGTTTGTTGTTTCTTGCATTGCCAAGAAATGAGCCTATCACCCAAAAATTGACATCCCGCAGATGTAGATTTCCTGTCACTGTCAGTACCTCCAAAGTTGCTGTCAGAGAAAGCAAACAAGTCAAAATTGGAATCCCTCGGATACCACAGGCCAAACCGAGGTCGGCCTTTAAGGTACCGAAAGATTCTTTTAACAACAATAAGATGAGAAGTTTTAGGATTAGCCTGATAGCGTGCACAATTGCAAACGGCAAACATGATATCCGGACGGCTAGCTGTGAGATACATCAATGACCCGATCATGGACCTGTATTGACGTTGATCTACAGAATCTCCTTCTTCATCTTCAGTCAATAGCGGTCTCTCTGCCATTGGTGTTTCAGCAGGCTTTGCGTCCGTGAACCTAAATTTTGCCAGCACGTCATCCACATACTTCCCTTGATGGATAAGAATCCCTTGTGAACTCTGCTTGACTTGTAGACCCAAAAACAGTGTCATTTCCCCGAGAGCACTCATTTCAAATTTCTTCTTCATAACTCTCTCGAATTCCTTGCAAAGATCCTCACTTGTAGATCCGAAAATGATATCATCAACATAGATTTGAACTAAGATTTGATCACTTCCTACTCTCTTGATAAACAGAGTCTGGTCTATGGTGCCACGCGTATACCCATGAGCCAAAAGATGTTCTGTTAAGGTGGCATACCAAGCCCGAGGAGCTTGGTGTAAACCGTACAACGCCTTGTCTAGCTTGTAAGCATACTCTGGATGGTTTGGATGTACAAACCCTGGTGGCTGCTCGACAAAAAAATCTTCCTTCACATCTCCATAGAGAAACGCAGTCTTGACATCCATCTGATAAACAGTGAATCCCATGTATGACGCGTAAGCTAAGAAGATCCGGATGGCTTCAAGTCGTGCAACCGGAGCATATACTTCATCATAATCTAGACCTTCTATCTGTCTAAATCCCTGAACCACCAGCCTTGCTTTGTTTTGAACGATGACCCCTGCAGAATCCTGCTTGTTTCGAAAAACCCATCTGGTTCCAAGTTTACGCTTTCCTTTTGGCAACTTGACGAGTTTCCATACTCCAAGTTTTTCAAACTGGTTCAGCTCTTCGTGCATAGCATCTACCCAGCCTGGTTCCTGCAAAGCTATATCAACAGTTTTAGGTTCGATTTGAGAAAGATAGCAAGAATATAAGCAAGTATTGATGGTTCCCGATTGACTCCTGGTCAAAATTCCAGCATTTACAGGACCAATCACATTCTCTATTGGGTGATTGTGTTGTACACTTGTAGGTATCGCCAAATCAGGCACGATCTCCTCTTCAGTGGTGGTGTTGCTAGACTCCCCCTCATTAGGTGCTGCTGTACTATGAGCTAAAGGAGTGGTGACAATGCAATCCTCAGGAATTGGTTCAGGAAACAGTACATTGTCAGAACTGCTTGATGCAGAACCACCAGTTGGGGCACCTTCAGGGGATCGATTGAACGTCGGCGGAGGCGTAGGATGCTGCGTAAATGACATTCCCGGTGGATCAATGGTATGATGTCTCATGCTTTCTTGCATCTGTTCTTCGTCTTCAGTGTCTTCAAATGACAATGGTTGTTTGGGAATAGACGTACCTGCACCTGAGAAATCACTTGACAAAGGGTTAAATGATTTAAACAATTTAGAATAATCGTATAACCAATCTGGACCGACTCTAGCATCCGTAGCATTCTCTTCAAGCCACTCTATGTTGCACGACTCGACGACCTTTTTAGTTACTTTGTTGTATACTCTATAAGCAGAGCCCTTAGCATATCCAACAAAGAAACATTCGTCCCCTTTGACTTCAAACTTTCCGTTGGAGTCCATGAGTAATAATACACATGGACAACCAAAGATACGAAAGTGTGAAACCGAAGGTTTACGTCCCTCCAGAATCTCATAAGGCGTTTTCATATGACGTTTGTTTACTAAAGCGTGATTCTGGATGTAACAAGCCGTGCTAACAGCCTCAGCCCAAAAGAAGCTAGGAAGCTTCGAATCAGCCAGCATAGTTCGTGCAACCTCGATGAGAGTACGATTCCTTCTTTCAGCAACTCCATTTTGTTGAGGAGTTCGTGGCGCACTGTACTGACGATCTATTCCCTTATCAATGCAGAATGTATCCAAAGTAATGTTCTTGAATTCTGTCCCATTGTCTGATCGAATGACCTTCACCTTAGCACTCGCTTGATTTTCAGCCAAAGTGATGAATTGTTTCACCAATACAGCAGTTTCATTTTTATGACTGAGAAAGTACACCCAGGTGTAGCGAGAGTAATCATCGACGATTACTAGACAATAAGCTTTCTTCCCAATACTTAGCACATTCACTGGGCCAAAAAGATCCATGTGAAGTAGCTCGAGTACAACTTTTGTCGAAGGTGCTGGTTTAGTCTTATGGGGTTTTCGATGAACTTTCCCTTTCGCACAAGCAACACATTTCTCCACCAACATGAAGTCCTTGATTGGAAGATCACGTACCAGTTGACCTTTAGCTTGACGGTTCAAGTTTTTCATGTTCACATGCCCAAGATGACGATGCCACAGCAGACCATCATGCTCCGAAATCTTTGAAAATAGACAAGTGATCTCTTCACACGGTTTCTTGTTCATATTAATAACGTATGCATTTCCCTTTCTCTCAGCTGTCATCAAGAACCAGTCTTCTGGAATAACAATCCCAGGTTTAAGAACATGACACCCCTTCTTTGTGAAATGAACTGAATTCCCTCGATCACAAATCTGAGAAATGCTCAACAGATTGTGTTTCAGTTCTGGAACATAATTAACATTTTCGAAGCTTAAGACGCCGTTTTGAACAGTTCCTTTTAATGTGATTCTGCCTGACTCTCCTCCCGCAAATGAGACATATCCACCATTAAACTCTTTGACATTCACCAGTTGGGATAAGTCTCCTGTCATGTGCCTGGAACAGCCACTATCCATGTACCAGAGGCGCACGGTAGTCCTCCACAGCTGTTCCTGCACGATTAGCGGGATTAGTTAGATTTAGGAACCCAGCCCATAGTGGATCTGGGTTTTCCTTGTGCATCAATATACGTCACTCTCTGCCACACTAAATTATCTTTATTCAGAAATTTTGAAGCATCTCTTGTGGTGAAATTTTGATAACATGATTTCATTGAATTGGATTGCATACCATTAGCTTTAGGTTTCCAAAACTGTCTTGACCAGTTAGACTTGAAACTTTCGAAAGCATTACCAAAAGAATTACTTCGATTACGCTGAAAATTTGTTTGTCTATATTGATTTTGATTATAGCGTTTGGCTGCATTCCAATCCTGATCAAAAGGTTTGGTCTTGTGATAGTTGTTCTTCATTGTCTTAGTCCTTGCAGACATCATGGACTCCGAACAGTGATATCGGTTAGACATAACCTTCTGATTTTGCCCTGATGTTTTCTTGTACGATGCCCTTGGGAGTTGACCACAATTTCTGGCAATGTGACCAGCAATGCCACAGTTAAAACATGTTTGACGCTTGACATGGTGCCTATTTTGAAAATTTTTACTCTGTTTGCTTGATTTCGAGTGATTTGATGTTTTGGTTTTCTGAACATGTTTGACTTGTGATTTTTCTGAGGCTTTAGATGATTTGATTCGTGGTGGTTTTGATGAATTTTCTTCTAATGATATCTCACTTAGATCAGCATCTTTTTCATTTTTACTTAATTTTGATTCAGAATTTGAACATGTACGAGTTTCATCCAAATGCGTTTTATCAAGGCATTTATCATGTGAAACTAGTTCAGGTTCACTTCCTGAACAAGAGGAAGTCTCATCAATATGCTTTTTCTCAATGCATTTGTCATGTGAAACTGATTCAGGTTCATTTTCTGAACATGAAGATGTTTCATCAATATGCATTCCCTCAGAGCATTTATCATGTGACGCTGATTCAGGTTCACTGTTTACAGCAGTTTCAGGTTCTTTTTCTGACACAGTTTCAGATTCACTGTTTACTACAGTTTCCAATGGGGTCCCACTAGATTCAACATTAGGGACACCCACTGAGACAGATTCTTCAGAAGAATCTTGATTTTCTTTAGAAGTCGTTTCAGTGGTTTCACAGAATGCATCCTGAGGGACCTCACCTGTAACATTTTCACAAGCTGAAACATTAGAAATATTAGTATCACACACATTAGCTGAAAAGCAATCATCACCACACTTATTGTTCAAGTTATCAACACAAACATTATCAGTTTTGCCCAAAACAACAGGCTCACAAGACGAAACGTAAGCTGAAAACGACGCAAACAAAGAACGACTAAAAGCAATGTCTGACTCAGTTGGTTCAGAATAAGGTTCAAAATAGGGTTCAGAAACATTTGAAATAATAACCGGTTCACTCCCATGAACATCATCACAGTTTACTTCAGAGCTATCATCTGCACACGAAGATGAAACATTAGGATCAATTGTGCCTTTCTGAACAAAATTCAATGGAGTAGACTTTTGTGGCTCAACATGTCTGTCATGAACAGACGATTTGTGGTTTTTCGAACCATACGTCATTTTACTCTCATTTATCATCTCCTCCTCGGTCATTGGTAGATAAGTATAATTATCATTGTACGGAGGAGGAGTCTGAGTGTAACCCAAGCCACGCCCTTTCTTTTCTTTAAAAGCGATTTGTTGATCACAAAGATTTTTAACTAATTTACTGGAAGAATCAAACTTCTTGATGTTAAGTTCATTAATTTGATATCTGTTTCTAATATCTTCCAGTTCCTTTGTTAAAATGCACACCTTTTCTTGAGCTTCTAGGAAATGGGCTGTTTTTACACTCACATCATCCTTTAGTTTGATGATGTCCTTTCGCTGAGCCTCAATTTTTTCTTTATACAGTTTCTCATTTTTAGACAAAGTAAAGTTCTTATTTTTTATGTCATTATAATCTTGAATGAGCTCAGCGTTGTGTATTCTGTAAGCCTCAACCCTTTCCCTACACTCAGGAGTACAGAAAACGGAAATTACCTCTTCTTTGGTGAGACCTTTAACAGGAGCTGAAAGAATTTGAGTCATGAACGCAAAGTCATCAGCTGCAGTCTCTTCTTCAGGCTTTGGGCTTTGATCACTTGAAGTCATGAATGCAATGTTGGTTGCAGCAGTTTGATTCTCTGGAGCTGATATGTTCAGACGTTCAATTTCGGAAGTCCAATCAAAATTGATGTTGGGCTGAACCACCAGTGCTTGCGCCAATCCTTGCGGCTGAGGGCTTCCAGCAGCAGCAGCATCTGCTACACCAGTAGTGGTCACAAGCGCTCTTTCTCGATTAGGAGTTGCAGGCAGAGCAGGGGTTTGTTCTCTGTTTATCAGTGGCTTTGGGCAGTTTCGAGCATAATGCCCTTCTTCATGACAGTTGTAGCAACGTAAGTTAAAAGGCACCTTAGCAGCTCCATTCCAGGCATTTCCCCACCTGTTTTTGCCTGTTCTTTTCACAAACTTTTGAGCTCGAAAGGCTGCCATTGCCATTTGCCAGGTGATGTCCATCTCTTCAACATCATCTGGATGAACCTGTGTCAGATCATCGGGACTCCACTTTGGAGGATCAAGTTTTCCTGCAACGAAAGCATTCAAACAGTTTATCACTGAAGCTGCGATATCCAAGTTTTCCTTTGATTGTTTAACAAAGAAGGCTATCATTTCGTTGTTTGCAGCGGAGGCAGAAGCAGCAGTAGAGATATTTCCAGCATTTGGAATGGAAGCAGGAGCAGCAGGAGAGACCACTTGATTAGAAGATCCAGAGCAGTAAGCATTTGCTGAAGTTGGAGCAGCAGATGTGTTGCGAAACATTTGAAACCCTCCTTGAGACAACAAAGCTGTGTTGTTGTTGTTAGATGAAGAGGGAGCGATGGAGTAACCAGCAGCTAGCAAACTGTTCTTGTAGTTTGTTTCTCTTTGCTTATCATCTAATTCACATGCTTTAATATGAGAGATCATCTCTGACAGAGTGCATCTTGCGAGGTCTTTAGTTTTCTTGATCATGGCAACATGATGATCCCAACTCTTTGGAAATGCATTAAGAAGTTGTCGGTTTGTGGATGCATTGGTTGTATGAATTTCTTCCATTTGCATTTGGGTTACTAGCTTCACAAATCTCTGAATCTGATTGTCTACCGTTTCACCATAAATGTGGTTGAAATTGTTGAAATTTTGTTGCAGCAAATTTCTTCGACTTTCTTTCATATCTTCATTTCCTTCATACACTTCGACCAGAGAATCCCACAGCTCTTTAGCAGATTTGCAGGTGCGAAATCCAATAGCAACATCAGGACCCAAACCCATGGTCAAGTAAGAAAGAGCTCGATCATCTTCTTCAACAATAAGCAAATCATCTTCGGTATATTGATCTCTAGGTTTCTTTACCTTAACACCTGGTTCAGTGGAGCTTTCCATCATAATCTCCCTTGGACCTCTCAAAATGCTTCGCCACAGTTTATAATCTTTGACCTTCAAGTGCTGTTCAAAGCGCCACTTCCACTCGGGAAAATCATTTGCATCAATTAACCTAGGAATGCGTGTTGTGGTTCCAAGCTTTGAATCCAATTCTTGTTGTTGATTAAGGGCAGTCAATTCACTGTTATTTGTCGACATGTTTAATTAATCAGTTAATTAATTAATTAAATTTTAAGTCCAAATAGTCAACAGTTCAACAGTCCGTGATCAGTGTCGTTGCGAGTCGTAATAACTGTGATTGCGAGTGGTGACTGATTGATGATTGCGAGTCGTAACTAAAACAGGATGAGCCGAAACTATGGTTGCGAGTCGTAACTAAACAGGATGAGCCGAAACAATGGTTGCGAGTCGAAACCAAACAAGATGAGCCGAAACTGTGGTTGCGAGTCGAAACCAAACGAGATGAGCCGAAACTGTGATGGTTGCGAGTCGAAACCTGCAAAAAAAATAAGAGATAAGATCTGTTGACTCGCAATCCCTATTTTTCAGCACTTCCAAAAATTCAAAGATATTGTAATCTTTGAATTTGTTGAACACCAACTTTCCGTAAAATCAGCAAACACCCTTTTCTGAAATCAACAAACCAAAATCAGCAAATTTCTTAATGATCCGATCAAGAACAGACTAAATATTTCAATGGTTTTCACTGCAAAAACAAGCAACAAAACTGGATCAGTAGCACAACCAGTTCTTGAATCTGAATGATATCAAAACCGAGCCCTTGAATGGCTTCAATGGCTCTGATACCAATTGTAAAAACCCATTTAGGATCTTTCAATGATATCAAACTTTAACTTGTGAGAGTGCGGAAAACAATCACAAGTCGATTCAAGAACATACACTAATAATCAAGATAAAAACAATAAGCAAAACACAAACCGAAATCTTGCATTCAATGACTAGCAAAGACTGATACAAAACTTCAACAGGAACTCGGTTCCTTGTGTCTCTTGTGTCGCAACCAATAACTGACCAACAACCTCAACCCTAAGGTTGAGGTTTGTTTAAATACTAAAACATCTAGACTATGCCTAGGCCCAATTGCGACACATCTAACACTAACCCAAACCACACAAATTCGGCCCATACATGTACATTAACAAAAGACATAAACAACCCTTAAACTATACTAACCTACATGAATAAACCTTCAGGTTCCAACATCCAATCTGTCCCTCAAAACTCTGTCGAATCTCAGAAAACAGTGCTCGTATATTACCTCTACTCCACTTCCTCCATCCACATGTATCCTGGCCACCTTGTGTCCGGCTATGATAGCCAATATGTTGAGGGGGAGCCTTCGCACTTCATGCTCCTCCAGGTGTGGCATCAATATGGGGGCCTTCATGTGGTCTAGGGGCCTTCATGTGGTCTGGGGGCCTAGGACCCTGGCCTTGACACTTCTGGTGGGGTCATATTCATCTCTCCTTCTAATCATGTGTACGTATGCCCTTTCTGGTTCTTTTGCATCCTTCCCCCTATGATCTCCCCATCCTTCCTTGATCTCTTTAACTAAATGTGCAAGTTTACCCGTTCTTACCGCAGCTTCTATCTCTCTTTTTAAGTACATACAATCATCTGTTTTATGGCCAAAACCCTTGTGGAAGTCATAATATTCGTTTGGTTGTGTTTTTGGCCCCGGCTTTATGGGAGGTGGTTTCGGAAAGGAGTTCTTTACCCTTTCAGTGGCCAGTATTTCACTCGACGTTTTTGTAAGGGGGGTAAAACTGTCAGAGTAAGGGGCTGGTCCCCCGCCCCGAGGCCTATATGGGGAGTAGGTGGGTCTCACTCTATCATGCAACATTTTATCAAAAGTTGATTTTCATAGATATGATGTACCTTTTTCTGGAGGTTTTGGAGTGGGGTTGTTCCTCCGGGCTGGGACATCCATCTCCTTAGCCTTGCTGACTATGTCCTTTCCCCTGACGAAGGCCCTGACTCGATCTATAAGATTGTCAAATGTGTGTGGGAACTCCTCCCCAGCTTCTCACATAGTTGTGCATGCTTTAGCCCGTTGATGAAGCTGTTGATTTTCATGACCTCCGGGACATCTTTGATGTTCATGCTTTCCTTGATGAACCTTTCCATGTATTGATCTATCTGCTCGTTGTCCCGCTGCCTTATATGCATGATCTCGTTAGGGTTTTTGATCACCTTTCTTTGTTGACTGAAGTTTCTCAGGAACTTCTCGCTCAACTCCTCATAACTGTCTATTCCCCCAGGGGGAGGCTGTCAAACCAGAGCCTGGCTCCCTCCATTAGGGTTTGCACGAACATGTGGCACCAGACAGGCATGGGCCATCGTCCTAGTTGTCCTGCACCCTTGAAGGCATGCAGGTGATCCTTCGGGTCCCTGGTACCATCATATCTGTCGAAATTCAGGGGTAACTTGAGCTTCGGGGGCATGGGAGCCTCGGCGATCCTCTTGGTGAACTTTGAGACCTCAGCTAAATTTTAAGGAAGGTAGGGTTGGTCTAAGCCACTGTTGCCTTGATTCTCCTTTTCTTTTCCCTTTGACCCTTTAATGAGGTCCTCCCTTTCTTCTGATGTCATTTGCTTTAGAGCCGTCATGAGGTTTTCCAAAGGATCAGAGCTGTTGTCCTTGTTTTGTGGGCCAGTTTGTCCCTTGTTGGGTGGTGTATCGAAGGACAACCTGGCCTTGAGACTCTCGAGCCTCTCCTGCCTTTCCAAATCCTCAAGATGTTTCTTGAGCTCTTCTTTATGCATGGCAACAAAATTAGGGGTGATGGTGCTTTCTTTTTCCAAGATCCCTGTTTGGTTCTCGTTCTCTTCCTCATGTGTGATGTCTTCTATGAAGACTCCATTGTTGACGTCGTGCACCGTCTGAATGGTCCGTGCACTGGGAGGTGTTGCCATGTCGCCTTTTTGTGGTGATGGGTTATCACAGCGCCGATGCTTTGTCGAGTGGGAAAATCAGCTGGACTGAAGTCCCTGGATGACGTTCAAAGGGTCTTCATTGACGTTTGTGATATCCCAGCCTTTGTTCTCTACAAAAAAGGAAACCGTTAGCCTCGTCATGGAGGGCCCCGGGAGGGGGATGTCACAACCGTCAAAAATCCAGGTATCCGTACAATTTAATTAATATTAATTAGTGCTTAATGACTGTGCTGAATTACAACTGATGACTTAAACTGCTTTCTGATTACTATATCATACTTACATGTGCATCACATATTACATAACATCATCTCATTATCACATGCAAACTTTATTGACAAACATGATGCACAAAGCACAGTTAGCACAGTTAGCGGATAACTCAGAAAATTGCTGACGATGTTCAGTACATAGACAGACAGTGTTTTGAGACCCAGTATGAGCCGGAAACCAAGTTCTACACTAGTATAGTGTGTAGGGAAGTAAGGACCACAAAACTGCTTCACTAGGTGATAGCTTAAGTGCCGGAAAGTGCCTAAAACCCACTTAAAGTGCTGAATTCAGCACATTTCAGCAAAATTCAGCAATTTAACAAACTAGTAACATGCAAAAATATGGTAAAATGGTCCTGAATGCTTTCCTAAGTGTCGGGAATCAAAAGTGTCACAAAAGGGTACTTAAAGATCACTAAACGGAATAGTTTGACACTTTAACGAACCGGTATCTAACCGAACAACCGAACACTACCCGAGACACCAAAATTATAGTAGAAGCATTGTTTTAATTTTTCTGAGCTAGTTATGATCCCCGAATATCATAACACCCTACTAAAAATATCTAGTAAATAACACTTGCTACTAACACTTGAAATGGAACCTTAATCTAACTATATGGTTAAAATTTACAATTAGAACACCCCCCTCCCCCATGCTAGTAATGGATCACCAAAGGTGGCCCACCCTTGATCTCCATAATCTTGCTAGATATGAATAGATCTCATTGGATTTAGTAGAAGATATGGACATGTACTTAGGGAACACTTAAACCATTGGATATTAGCTAAACTTGGTTATAAGAAGGTCCATAACTCATCATTCTTACACCACTTCACCACATTTCATCTCCTTCCCTCCCCTCCCCTCCATTTGGCCGAGAACAAGCACACCCCACCCCACCATCATCATTTCACTCCCAAGCAAACCATATACTCACAAAGGTGTAACAAGGTGTTTAAGGAAGCTCGGTGCTCTTGGATCTTGAAGGACTTCTCCCAATTGCTTTCATCCTCCACATTTGTCATCACCATCTTTTGTGTTCATCCCTTGCCTTTGTGCTAGTCGTAAGACTCTCATAATCCTTATTTACTTCATATGTAGTTGGTTAAAAGATGTAGTATGTTGTTAATCACAAGAACACCAAAGAACGTAAACATGAATCATGAACATAATCTTGATATATGATGAAACTATGTTGTTTAGTGTATGAATGATACTTGCTTGTTAATTACTTGAGATTATGATGTTGATCATCATAAGGAGCTTGTTAGATTGTGATTAAACACATGATCTAGCAAGAGAGAGGATGATTATGTGATAAAACAAGATGATCGTCCTCATGTGCAAGCATGAACTTGAATAATAAGATGATTTCTTGAAAAAAAATAAACAAAGTAAGTTAGTAATCTTATGGATCTAAGATTTATGAATGGTTTTCCAAAAGAACCAAGCTCAAAATGTGATTTTTAGAAGATCTTGGTTCTTACTTAAATATACACTATTTTTGGTGATAAAACAAGTATAAGAACACTTTGTTTACAAGAAAAATTCAAAAGAATGATTTTTGAAAAAATCATCTAACAAGTTGTAAACACTCAAATCTTTCAAGAATGAGATTTTTAAAGAAATAAACACACTTTAAAGGGTAACTAAGTCTACTATAAACACTACCAAGTTACTACAAGTTTTTATGAAAACTCAAGTTCATGATCTTTATGTAGATAGCTTTGTTTTAGCACTTGGTAAGTGTAGATTGATTGTTGATTGTTTGGGATGATTTTTGAAAAGAAAATGATATGCTTTAATAGCATGGACACCTCCATTTTTAGAGGAAACTATGACGAAATTTTCTAAAAATACAAACACTTAGAAAAATATTTTTAAACAAATATTTACAAGTATGTTTTAAACTATGGTTTTCAATATAAACTTTGCCATAGATTTTGTTACAAAAATACAAATATTGGAGGTTGGTTTTTGTAAATAAAAATAACTAAATATGTATTTGGAAGATATATATTTAGAAGACGCATTGTGTGTAATTATTTGTATACTTTGTTTATTAGTTATATTATTTTAGGATTTAAAGTAATATGACTTAACAAAATACCAAGAAATTTACAACCCAAAATAATACCAAAAATCACGAGGAATAAATATATATAAGTTACGCACTTAATATTGTGAAACCGAACGTAAGAAAGTAACTTACAAAATATTCCGGAAAATACCGCTATAAATATATTTTTGGTAAATACTATTTTGGATGCAAGAAATGAAAATATGATTTTTGTAAATATTACTAAAGTATATCATATTTTTGACAAGGAGAAAATATATTATTTTTGGGAAGTTAAAATATATTTTTCTAGAATATTTGGAAGATATATGATTTTTGAGAAAAATATATATTCTCTTGAAATACATGATTTTTGGACAAAATAAGTTTAAATATGTTTTCTAAGTTAGACTTAAAAATATATTATTTTGGAACTACAAATACAAGAATACGAAAATACATGTATAAAATACCCCCATCATTGGGAAGAAAATACGGAAATAAATACTTGAGAAGTATTATTACAAATTATTGTTTAACAAATATTTCAAAAATAATATAATTTAAAGTTAAAACAATTATTATTTTAACAAGAAATTATAACTTGGGATAATACTAAAAGAAACGTAACTCAAACACGTAAATACTAAGGCAAGGCACGACCCGTTAGTCTAATAGACATAGTACGTTGTAGGTAGTCGGGTTTGCTGAAGAGATTTGGGTTACGATTCTGAAGACGCAATACTGTGAGTTCATGTCCCCCTTTTCTTTTAACTGTTTTCAGTTTTATAACTTCGGGGGTGATATACATGTTACAATTATTTACAAACAGTTTATACATGGTATGGTTAGCTAAGGAGGGTTACCGCTTGATCATGTGGAAGGTGGGTATAACAATTAAGGCCATTAATCCTCGTCGTAGTACCGAGGGACATGAGTGATAGATCTATTTGGGTGTAGCGAGCCTACACCCATGAGGACCAGGGTGGCCCATGTGGTGACTATGTCCACATACAAATGCCGTGGCAAAATTCCGCTAGGTTTGAGTTTTCCTGCACCATTTCACACATACCATTGGCCTTGCAAACCATTGGTGATCTGTTTTTCCTTATTGCTACATACCAGGGACATACATACAGGCATACTTTAAAGGTTTATTCATACACAAACACATGAACTCGCTCAACTTTTGTTGATGTTTTCAAATTACATGTATTTCAGGGAACTAAGTGGATGTGGCAGGTGTGTGCATGTTTGTCAAGCTGCGTCATGAATAAAGGATGTCATCCAAGTCAGTAGGGTTTAGGAGATGTATCCTATTCCTGGACGGGATACATGTTCCTAAACTCGGATTTAGTTAAGGTCTTTTGTTAAGTCTTTATGAACTCATTTAAACATGTGGTGGTTTGTATCTTAAGCTTGGTGTCAACATTTCAAACAATTATGTTGTGTTATTTTTTGAATTTAAATTTATGGATGAACATCTATGGTTTTTATCATATAGTGTTGTTATGATTGAATGCTATGGTATTAAGAAAGTCACACCAATAATCACGCTTCCGCAAAAGTCAGGGTGTGACAGTTTGGTATCAGAGCTTCGATCGTAGCGAACTAGGATTCTTTCTCGAGTCTAGACTACGATCATTAGGGCTCTCACGAAAATGTTTTCAAACATGTTTACATTGCATGCACAAAACGTCCAGATCCAGGGAACAAACATTTTTACAAACAAAAAAGCACAAAACACATTTCAAAGCTTATAATTTAGTCTTAGAGACTGGGGAAGTTTAGTCTAAGAAACTGGGGAAGTTTAGTTTGAGAGACTGGGTAGTTCAGTTTGAGGACTGGGTAGTTCAGTTTAGGAAACTGGGGAGGTTTAGTCTGAGAGGCTAGGTAGTTCAGTCTGAGAGGCTGGGTGGGATAGTCTGGGAAGACTAGGATGATTACATGCTTACGTTGTTACTGCTTACTTGCTTATTTGATGATTGTTGATATATGTGCATATATTGTGATTGTGTTGTTACAGACACCATGTCCTCCTCTGAGAGTGGAGTATCAGATACAGTAGACCCTATGGCCATAGTTTCAGATGATGAGATAGCCACAGACCCTGACGTTTTCACCTCTGACACTACGAGTGACGACGATGATGATTTCCAGCCGTTTGCTTTACCAGATTTCGGCGATAATATACCGCTAGCTGATGGTCTTCCTGGCGAGGATCTACTTCTTGTTTAGATCCCTGCTCCTTTTCCTCTTGCTGCATTTCCTCTCGAGGATCTGCCTCTTAACGCTATGTCTGACGACGACATCGATCTTTTTATTGAGGGCCTCCCTAAGGGTGCCCAGGATGATGGAGTTCCAGTCGCCGATGTCATTGCTGTTCCGCTTGTCGAGATTCCTGTCGTTGAGATTTCATCTGACCGTTCTGGTCCTTATTCATTCGAGTCTGTGTCATCTACTACCTTACACGCACTGGGATTGCAGCATTATCCCACCGATTCTGATTCTGACACAGCTATGTCTGCCGCACCTGTTTCTCCACAGGATTTCGAGTTTGATGATGAGTTCGATCCTGTCTTTCCACATAATTTGATCCTGAGCATGAGATTGAGTTTGTCCCCAATGATCAGCCTTTTGAGGCACCTGTCGACCCTGACGTGATACCCGCCGATCCTGAGCTTGCACCAGTTGACCCTGAGCCTATGATTGCACCCGAGCCTATACCTGCTCACGATCCTTTGCCTGAGCATGACCCTGTACCCGTTGACATTCCAGTTGTTGCACCACCTTTACCTGACCCGATCCCTGTACTTGTTGATCATGCTCCTTTTGCAGCCCAGATTGACCCCAGATATGCATTCACCCGCAATGGGTGGATCGAGGACGATGATGACTTGCCTCCTTTTGTTAGGCCTGTTACTCCCCCACCTACACCTACACATGCACCAGCTGATATCGCCCCATTTCACCCACATGTTTTTGACATTCACCGTACTGATCTACTGGTCACGTTCTTACAGGATATCCCTCCACCCCGTCCAGGGGAAGGTCCATCGAGTCAGCAGCCCAGTCATATACCTTCTGTGTCAGCAGCCGATCCTTTCATGCCACAGTATACACACACTGCTCCTTTTGCTTCTGCACCCATAGGCGAGCCACTTATTTGGTTTCCGCCCAACACGATGCCTGTGTCTGACCCATATCATCCTTCACATTACACTGGTTACACCAGGGATGATCTGCTTTTGTCGTTACAGCTCCAGCAGGAGTTGTTGTGCCGTATAGTCATGGAGTTAGAGAGGATTCCGCGTCCTCCACCTTGCACTTGTCAGTCACCATTCGTGACTCCACCGGCTCCTCTTCTGCCATACCCAGATTTTGACGTTCGTTTTCTTACTATGGAGCAGCAGATTAGTTACCTGCTGCGTACCGTTTATGCTCTTGAGGAGGAGTTAGCGCATTTGCGCAGTTTGCTTTTCGTTCCTCCACCTCCTCCTCCTCCACCATCAGCATAACATTTTTTGGTTTTATGCAGGTAGCATACTTTTGATGAGAGTGTAGCTATTGAGCCCAGATTGCACAGCCTTTTTGGAAGACCACTTTTTGACTTATTGACTTTTGACTATTGTAGTTTGGTGGATATTTTGGGCAAACCACATGGACTATCCGGACACTTTTCTCTATAAAAAGCAAAACATTGGTTAAGTACCATATTTTTCCTTTTACAAGGGAGGTGTGCGAGTTTCAGGCAAGCCATATGGGATTTGATGTTTGGAGGATAGTGTTGACTTTTTGATAAAGCATTGTTTTGTTACTGTAGTGAGATGCTATTGAGCTTATAACACCATGTGTAGTGGTAATGCCTTTAATTTTTGGCGTTTTGCGCCATGTGGCAGCTCAGTCAGCAATGAGGTATTATGGGGCATTTTCTAAAATGGGTGTAGTGGGGATGTGGGGCATTATGTTAAATGAGATGTAATATAATTAAATAAAACGAAAACCATCAGAAAATCTTATTGGACAAAGAATAGGAAGATGAAGGGTGTCTGGACAAACAAATGGGAGCAAGGGCGTGGAAAATAGCACGCCAAATGCAATTTTAGGTTCAAAACGCCCCTGGGGGCCGTATGTGGGCGAAATTGGGCAAAAAAACGCCCAAAACACGCTCGAGTACGGGTGGTCTAAGGGTGGAAGGAGTGTTCCCCAAATGGGGAGTGGTAAACTTTTTCTCTAACCAATAATGTCATGCCATGTCAACTCATCACTCCACTCCTCATTTCACACTCAATCACTAGGGGTGCTCAAACACATGGAGAGTGGTAAATAATTTATTAAAAAAATAAAAGAAAATGTGTGATTAGTTAGAAGGGGTTGGTGCCCACTATTAGCCTCCCATCTCTCTTCTCTTCCCACATTCGATGACTACACATCGTATCCCCTACTCCCCGCTCATCGAATAGAGGCTGGCGCCCCTTGTCGCGCGGTAAACTATGGTCACCGAAGGGGTCGGTACCCCTTCCACCCTAAGCAATTGAGCAAATGTATATAGCTTCTAAGTGTCTTCAATTTTTGAGTTCTTTAGAAAGTGGGTTTTACTTACCAACATCATCAGTCAACAAAAAAAAAATACAGTAAAGGAACTAATGATAAAACAGAACAATTGATCAAACCACAATTGAATTAAATGCTACATATTATTATTATGAATGACAAACTAACATATCACTAAATACTTCTATATCTGCATCATATAGGATTTAAACCTTTCACCTCTCAAATATATGGGAGACACCTTACTACCACACTATATCCATTGAGGACTCATAAAACTAAATATTTGGTAAAAGAAATGTCTCAGAAAGTATCATAAAATACTCAGTAGTTAAAAGTTGTGACTAAGATTATGGCGGTGGTAGGGTTGTTGTCAGAAGAAATTGCAAGAAAAATGAAAATAAAATAAATAAAGGTAATCGTGGTGGCAAGGGTTAAGGCATCGTCATCTATATAGACACAATAACTAAGCGCATTGTCGTAATGACACGACGACTATTAGCAACAAGCGGTCGTAAGATTGACACAAATGATGGTGACAAGTAACGACAATGCCTTAACTAACAAAAGAAAATGAGAACAAATTCTCACCATGATGGTACAGAGACAAAACTTCAAATGTTATATACATGTGTCTTAGTAAGTATACACAACCTTATTAATCAAATTATCAGTAAACAAAATGAGCTATCTGTTAAGATAATGTGTTGCATATTTTCTCAGTTTTATATTTTATTTGATATTGTCTTATTGTTTTTCAGTTTTATAATATGTTTTTGTTGTTTGTGAGGTTGGGCCAATATCGAAATGGTTTTGGGGGCACGTGGGTTTCACCTGGATTCTATTCATGATGGGCTATTGATGAAGTGTTGTTGTTGTTGTTCAAGTCATGGGTTTGGCCTGCTTTGGGCATAGCTGGGGAGTTGCTAAAAAGGGATGAATTATTTCATTTTCTCAGTTTTGAGAGTTGTGAGGTGGTTCTCTGTTCCAGAGACTTCTAGGGTTTCCATTGTTAATGTTCATCATCCTCACATGTCTTGTTCATGACAATTCATTTGATTTTGTTGAAGTGTTCATCACTTTGATGATCACCAATATTTTGTAATTTTTGTTTTTGATTTGCATATAATCTTATAAAGATTCTTTAGGTAAATTTATAAGGTTTGGGTATCTTTTATGTTTGATCTTTAGTTAAAATTTGGTGATTTTGGTTGTTTCTGCTGTGTTGTTTTCAGATCTAGGGTTTCCAGATGTGTGTTCTTGAATTTTGTGTGATTGTTCAAATCTGAGTTGTGGTGTTATTCGTATATTCATATCATCAAAGGAGCTTTCTATTGTGGATCGGGGTTTCTTATGCCTCAAGTGTGGTGACCCTAAGTGAAGGTTACTTATTGTGAGTTGTTATTGGCGAAACCTAACTTGGGCAAACCTCATGGTGAGATCATTTCTGATCTTATTTCTTTTGTGTTTTACGTTTCTTTTAGAGTTAGGGTTTGGGATTTGAAACTAGGGAGAACCATCCCCTGTTATAGAAACTCTAGGATTTGTCTAGGTCTAGGAGGCTCCCTCACTAAAACCTGCGTTGGCACCATTGAGTTACGAACCAATGATAGGGACACTAGTGTGGCTTCGTCGTGTGTTGTGTTGTTTGGTGGTTATGTTTATTGATTTGCTGTTCTTGCATTCTGTTCTATTTGTCTGTATTGTGTGGATATATTGGTGTTCTTCTTGACAGTTGTGTGCTTGTTCTATAATTGTTTACAATGGGTGATGGTTCTTCTGAAAACGATGGTTAGCAACCTTGATGCTAGTGATTCTAGTAGTCTTACTGTTGTGAGTGTTAAACTCAAAGGTAAGGTACTGAAAAACTATATTGTGTGGCTTCGCCTTGTGTTGTGTTGTTTGGGGGTTATGTTTCTTGATTTGGTATTCTTGCATTCTGTTATGTTTGTATGTACTGTGTGGATATATTTTTGTTATTCTTGACAACTATGTGCTTATTCTATAACTGTTTACAATGGGTGATCGTCCTTCTAAAACGCTGGCTAGAAACTTGATGCTAGTGATCCTTTATACTTGCATGCTAGTGATTCTAGTAGTCTCACTATTGAGAGTGTTAAACTCAAAGGTACTGAAAACTATACTGTGTGGGCTAATGCAATGAGATTAGCTTTGTTAGACAAAAATAAATTTGGATTTCTTGATAAATCTTGTGTTCAGTCATTAGATAATCCAATTCTTGCTAGTCAATGAGAAAGGTGTAATTTTGTGGTATTAACTTGGATTCTAAATTTTTGTGTTTGAGGATTTGCATATAGGGCAGGTATATTCTAAACTAAGTTATGAAGTATGTGATGATTTAAAAGAAACCTATCATAAAGTTGATGGGTCTGTTATGTTTGGTTTGTATCAGAAAATTAATTCAATTAATCAAAATGGTTCTAGTGTGTCCAAGTATTATTGTA
The DNA here is from genome assembly GCF_002127325.2 of Helianthus annuus. NCBI lineage: Eukaryota > Viridiplantae > Streptophyta > Magnoliopsida > Asterales > Asteraceae > Helianthus > Helianthus annuus. Next base: position 58,050,636 of record NC_035445.2, read on the forward strand.
AATTGAGTAGTATGTGGAAAGACTTTGATGCAATGGTTCAACTTCCTTCTTGTACTTGTAATGCTTCAACCAAATTTAGTGATTTTGACCATTTAATCAAATTAATGTAGTTTTTAATGGGGCTTGATGATGTATATCAACCTGCTTGGACTACTCTATTAACTAGAGATCCTTTACCCTTTGTCAAAACTTCTTTTTCTATCATCTCTAGGGAAGAATGTCAAAGGAATTCTAATACTTCTTCTAAAACAACAAATGTTGGTTTTGTGTCTAAATCAAACCAGCTTAATGAAAATAGAAGGAAGTTTAACAAAGGATCTAATCCAATTCTTAAGTTTACTTATTGTAATTAACTTGGACATAATGTGGAAAAATGTTTTGAGTTAATTGGTTATCCTCCTAACTACAAACCCAGAGTTAATCAAAATAGTCAATGGGCTACAAAATAATGTGTCTAATAATTCTGTGAATGATAAATTGTTCAATCTTCTAGTACATATTTGAATTCTCTTACTTCATATTAGTTTTCTAAACTTCTAGCTTTAGTTCAAATGTTGGAGGTAAATGCTTTAGTGTCTTCTCTTCTTTGAGTGGGTACAAAAGAGTCTTTAGCTTTAGTTCAAATGCGTTTTCTCATGTAAGTAGTAACTAGATAATAGATTCAGGAGCTAATCAACGTGTGGTCATTTCAAATATAAATTGGTTTAATCAAATAGATGTGTCTGATTACAACATTGGACAATAGATTCAGGAGCTAATCAACATGTGGTCATTTCAAATATAAATTGGCTTAATCAAATAGATGTGTCTGATTACAACATAAATGTGAAGCATCCAAATGGTACATGATGCTAAGATGACTAAAATTAGTTTTCTAAAACTGTATAAATCTGTTATCTTAAAAGATGTTTTTGTTGTTCCTGAATATTGCGTTAATTTAGTTTTTGTTCATAGGTTAGCTAGATTTAACAAGTTAAGGGTAGTTTTTTATAAATATAATTGTCTCAAAGAAAACCATGGTGACTGGTAGAAAAACTGATGGATTATACTTTTGTGGTAATGCTTGAGTTCTGTGATGTCATGCTTTAATAGTGTTGGAAATGTAAAGCTTTGGCACTCCACTATAACTCATACTTAAATAACTCTAAGGTTGTTAGGGTACTTAAAAAGGGCTCATGGATTTGGGGTTATGTTTAAGAAGAGTGATGTGCTTTAACTAACTGCATTTATTGATTCTGATTGGGTAAAGTGTGTTGATAGTAGTCGATCTGTTACTGGTTTTTGCAATTTTTTGGGGTATTTCTCTAGTCTCATGGAAAAGTAAAAAGCAACTTGTTGTGTCTCGTTCATCTACCGAGGCAGAATATAGATCAATGTGTGCGACTGTGTGTGCGATTTTGTGGTTGGTTTAAGAGAATTGCAAGCTGTTGTGAACCTGCTAGTTAAACTGAATTGTGATAATACAACAACCTTATCTATTGTGACAACTCGTATTTTAGAACCGTCTCTTGTGTTACGTGTTAACCTGTATGAACTCTATGTGATTACATGATTCATGGTTTTAAGGTAATGCTATGTGTTACATGAATGTGTTTTGTGTATATATATAAAATAAACTGGGCCGCACACCTTGTCCCTCGCCACACACTATTCTCGGCCCACTATGCTTGACTCGAGACCAAGGGCAACCCGTAATGGGTCCAGCCCATTCTTTTATTTGTGCACAACATAACATTAGGGGGAGGAGGTGTAATCCTCATTATGCAGAAACACTAACACACACAAAACCCTAACCTCTCTACTCTCCCTCTCGGAACCGACGACAAGAACCTACTTCAGATCTTCTTCGGATCGCAGTTCATCACTCCATCTCACCCCGACACTTACTTTCGGTTAGTGTCTTGTTATGGTTTGGTTGTTTGATCATTGATGTATGTTATTACATGATATTTAGGATTCCATGCTAGTAGGGGGATTGATGAAGTTATGAAAAACAGGAACATGCATATGGTTATAATATTAGTTTGTATTCTGCTTGGTAAAATGAGAACTTGCAAACTGTTAGAAATGTTAAACCCGATTGAAACTAGGGTTTTAGATATGCATGAGTGTTTAGTAGTATTGTTGTCATGATTGATCCGAATAATTGATGTTATGATTCAGACTGTTACATGTTAGTCTTTGAGTTTGTTAGTCGGATGATCCGGTTGTATGTTCGTATGATCTTGATTAATTGTTCTTGATTAGATGATGATTAGGGTTGAACGAATATGTTTGATTTTGAATTGAATGTTGTTTAATCCGGTTTGAAACTGCCAAAACTGTTAGCAACTATTACGGAAATTATGAGCTGCAAATAAGGAAGTTGTTACACACTTAGTCTCGACACAGATTGCGAGTCGAGAACTCACAGTATCGACTCGAGACCACACATCATCGGCACAAACAGCACAACTCGAGACCACGGTTGCGGGTCCTGTTGCGACTCGAGACCGTCTAGTCTCGACTAGTACATGCAGGACTCGAGACCTTCTTAGTCTCGACTCGAGACCTTCTTAGTCTCGACTCGAGATCTTTAAGCCAACAACTCGAGACCGCCTAGTCTCGACTCGAGATCTGTAGTCTCGACTCGAGACCCCGAACACATGCACACTGATTTGGACTTGCACACTGTTACGGGCTTAGGTAATTGGGCCGTACTGTTGGGCTTTGTTTGCTACATGATTTTTACTGTTGAACTAGCACTGTTGTTGAACTGCCATGGTAGACGTGTATGCCATGATCGTTACTTGTGTACAATACGTGTAGAATATACGTGCACTACTTGAATATGAACCTAACTTGTATGGTAACCATGGTAGGACGTGGTTGACCACCATATAGCTTGATTGACTTTCTGTATATCTGCCGAGCAAACCAAGGTGAGTTCACACTCTTACCAAGGCATGGGATTCCTAGGGTTGGGAATGGGATTGAAGGAATGGGATTGTACTTACAGTGTTACTAGACTATCTACCATCGTCCTCGGATGCGAAGGATACATACGTAAAACCTACGTATACTTGTACTCATCACTGTCCTAAGGATACGAAGGACACTTACGTAAAACCTACGTAAACTTATATTCACTACTGCCTCGGGTTGTGATAGGCACTTACGTAAAACCTACGTAAACCCCCGCGTACCACTGTCCTCGCGTTGAGAAGGACGCTTACGTAAAACCTACGTAAACCTTGTACGTACTACTGTTCTCGGGTTAAGAAGAACACTTATGGTTACAAATAGTCTAGTGTATATACAAATATGGGAAGCCCCCACTAATAGAACATACTATCGGCCTAGTAGAGCCACATGTTACGAAAAGAACTTACAACTACGAACTTACTTACTGTGAACTCGCTCAACTAGTTGTTGACTCTCTGTTACATGCCTTGCAGGACCATAGGTACTCATGGAGCTTGCACGGGAGGCGCGATCGTTGTGGGCACATGGACTGTTGAGTTCCATGTTAAACATTTATATTATGAGAACTTGATACTTATGTTGGATTTTTACATTAATGCTTCCGCTACACATTTGATTTATGTTTAGTTTTGAAAACACCTTTCGTATTGATGAATAACTTTTACTATTTACTGATATGTTCAATATGATTGGTGGCTTGATCCTGGTCATGTCACGCCTCCATGCGGTGGTACTCCGTGTGTGGATTTTGGGGGTGTGACAGATTGGTATCAGAGCCATTGGTTATAGAGAACTTGGTTTTAATAAGGGGAAAACGTTTTTGTTAAAACCAGACTATAACCTGTACAGTGCTCAACGATCCACAACGACGCTTCGCTCCACGTGCAAGACTCAACATCCTAGGTTATATGGTTTATGTTCTATTACCTACTTGCTGGTTACATAGGACTTTGCTCATAGTATGCTTAGATACACATAACACTATTGCTTGAGAATACTTGTGTGCTCACTCTCGTTTGTCATCGCACTATTCGCGAACCTCTCTTACTTATGTTACCTTTGCTATGAAGATCATGTCTGGACGTATTAACATGACTCAAGCCCAGTTGACGGCTCTCATTAACGAACAAGTTGCTGCGACACTTGCAGCCGCCCAAGCAGGAGGTATACCCTGCAGTCGTAACTCACACTAGGATCTCTAGATCCTACACTCCTAAACCAACTCTTGTGTTTAACCTTGTCCTATTCTTATACACAATAGGTCAACACGTTCAGCAACCTGTTTGCACTTTCAAGAATTTCATGGATTGTCGTCCAAGCACGTTTAGTGGCACTAAAGGAGCAGTCGGACTCCTCCATTGGTTTGAGAAGCTCGAGTCGGTGTTTGAAATGTGTGAATGCCCTGAGGCTCGCAGGGTGAAATACGCCACTGGTACTCTAGAAGGAATTGCGCTGACTTGGTGGAATGCGCAAGTTCAGATATTAGGGCTGGAAGCTGCTAACGCCACCCCTTGGAATGATTTTAATGAACTCATCAAATGGGAATACTGCACACGTGATGACATCCACAAGTTGGAAGTGGAGCTCTACCATCTGAAAATGACAGGGTTGGAAATTGAAGCTTATACGAAACGGTCAAACGAGTTGGCCATCTTGTGTCCAACTATGGTGGACCCTCCAATCAAGCGCATTGAGTTGTACCTCAAGGGTCTAGCATCAGAAATTCAGAGCCATGTGACATCGGCTAACCTCGACAATATCCAGGACATTCAACATCTTGCTCATCGTCTCACGAATCAGGCAATGGAACAGAACAAACTGCCTAAACGTATCAGCGCTACTACTACCGCTACCACTTCTGCTACTCCTACTACTCCCAGTGACAACAAGAGAAAATGGGAGGGGGATTCCAGCAAGGGTTCAGCTACGGTACAGTCTCAGGTTCAGCAGCGAAAGACTGACAACTACCAGAGTCCCAGTCAGCAGTCTTCTGGTAGTCACGGACAGAGAAGGTATCAAGGAAATCACCCAAGGTGTAACAATTGCAACAGGCATCACAGTGGCCAGTGTAACAAGGGTCGCTGTCAGAGGTGTCTCAAGATGGGTCATGAGGCCAAGGATTGTAGGAGCCCACGGCCTGTAACTTAGAACCAGCAGCAGCAGCAGACACCGCAGAATCAGCAACAGGGCAACAAGGGATGTTTTCATTGTGGCGCTGAAGGTCACTTCAAGAGACACTGCCCTCAGTTAAACCGAAACCAGAACAACAACAACAACAACAACCAAGGCAACGGAAACAACAACGGTGGAAACAACAATGGCAACGAAGCTAGGGGACGTGCATTTGTGCTGGGGCAAGGAGAAGCAAGGAATGATCCCAACGTAGTTATGGGTAAGTTTCTTCTTGACCACTTTTATGTTACTGTTTTGTTTGATTCGGGTGCGGATACCAGTTATATGTCTTTGAAAGTTTGTCAAATGCTCAAACGTACACCCACACTTCTGAACACTAAGCATGTCGTAGAGTTAGCTAACGGTAAAAGTCTAGAGGCCACACACATAGTTCAGGGTTGTAATCTTATCCTTGCTGGTCAGACTTTCTCTATCGATCTCATTCCCATAGCTTTGGGTAGTTTCGACATCGTCATTGGAATGGATTGGTTATCCCAACAGCAAGCAGAGATCTTATGCAAGGAGAAGATAGTTCGTATTCCTCGTCCTGGTCAAGAACCTCTCGAAATTCAAGGCGACAAGAGTGGTGCAGTGGTTGGCATCATCTCCTTCCTGAAGGCCCAGAAGTGCTTACGAAAGGGCCACACTGCCATTTTGGCACTTGTTACAGATGCATCAACGAAAGAGAAGAGATTAGAGGATACCCCAATTGTACGCGACTTTCCTCAAGTGTTTCCTGAAGACTTACCTAGTCTACCGCCTCATCGCCAGGTCGAATTCCAGATTGAGTTAGCTCCGGGAGCAGCACCAATAGCTCGTGCACCGTATCGCTTAGCCCCATCAGAATTGGAAGAACTATCTACACAGCTACAAGAACTCTTGGATAAGGGTTTCATTCGTCCTAGCTCTTCGCCCTGGGGAGCTCCAGTATTATTTGTGAAAAAGAAGGATGGTACCTTCAGGATGTGCATTGATTATCGCGAGCTCAACAAGGTGACAGTGAAGAATCGCTATCCTCTTCCACGAATTGATGACTTATTCGACTAGTTGCAAGGGTCGAGCTACTACTCCAAGATAGACCTGAGGTCAGGTTATCATCAGCTGAGAGTCCGGGATGAGGACGTCTCCAAAACAGCATTCAGAACTCGCTACGGCCACTACGAGTTTCTAGTTATGCCATTCGGGCTAACGAACGCACCTGCAGTCTTTATGGATCTTATGAACAGGGTGTGCAAACCCTACCTAGACAAGTTTGTCATTTTCTTCATCGACGACATCCTGATCTATTCCAAGAGTCAGGAGGAACACGAGCAGCATTTATGACTTATTTTGAAGCTCCTTCGAACAGAGCAGTTATACGCCAAGTTTTCGAAATGCGACTTCTGGCTTCGTGAAGTCCACTTTCTAGGCCATGTGGTAAACAAGGATGGGATTCATGTTGATCCATCAAAGGTAGATTAGATCAGGAACTGGCCTGCACCTCGTACACCAACGGAAATACGCCAATTCTTGGGTTTGGCGGGTTACTACAGAAGGTTCATTAAAGACTTCTCAAAAATTGCACAGCCGCTTACTCTACTGACACAGAAGGGTGTCACCTATCGCTGGGGCAATGCACTGGAAACAGCTTTTCAGCACTTAAAGGATAGACTATGCAGCGCACCTATTCTTTCATTGCCAGAGGGCACGGACGATTTAGTGGTTTATTGTGATGCATCCATTCAGGGTCTTGGATGTGTGCTAATGCAGCGCGACAAGGTCATTGCTTATGCTTCGCGCCAACTCAAGGTTCATGAACGAAACTATACTACGCACAATTTAGAGCTAGGAGCTGTTGTTTTCGCGCTTAAGATATGGCGACATTACCTGTACGGTACCAAGTGCACTATCTACACTGATCACAGGAGTCTCGAGCATATCTTCAAGCAGAAGGAATTGAACATGCGTCAACGTCGATGGGTTGAACTACTTAACGATTACGAATGCGCCATCAAGTACCATCCAGGCAAAGCCAACGTTGTGGCTGACGCTCTTGATGTGTGTAAAATGCAACATATAAATCACATCAATTAAGGCATAAAACTAACCCTTTTTAAGTACTAATGTTGGAAAAAGAGTGTTTTTGTCTTCCTTTGTATTTTCAGGATGAAATGAGCTCAAAATCACAAAAGAAGCAAAAAGGCAGCTAATTCTACCATAAATACAAGAAAAGGAACAAAAGTGGACTGCCCGGACCCTCAACGGCATCTCCCAAGGCAAAGGAGAAGAAACAGAGTCTGAACACGCCCCGTGTCCAGCGAACACGGGGGCGTGCCCAGGAAGCAGCAGAAAAGACAAACCAGTAGAAGCTTCCATTGCCCACCACGGGGCCGTGTCCAGCGAGCACGGGGGCGTGGTGAAAGTACAGCAGGCGCATTAATTGTAATTCGCAATTACAATTAATGAAGTGAGAGAATGTCAGACGGGCACGGGGCCGTGTCCAGCGGACACGGGGCCGTGTCCAGCCTTCTGTTCAGCCTATAAATAGATGAGCTTGGCTTCATTCTCTCTCATCCCTTGGCACACCACCTCTCTCACACTTCATCCACCACCCACCACCACCATAACACCATCATCCACCACCATCATCCATTGTCCATCATAGAGTGTGTGAGTCGTCTCGGGATCCAAGATTGATCGTAAGAGTTCTTGACAATCAAGGCCATGTTTGCCTAAGTCTCTTACATCACTTGGTGAAGACAAGTGTTTAGTATAATACTTTTTATTTTTAATCTTTTGCACTTTTTATTTGGTTTTGTATTAATGACTTTAATAACTAGTTACTTATGTTGAAGGTGATCTTTCCTTATCGTTTGTCCGTGGTGTCTTGGAATTATTTTACTGTCTATATAAAATAAAAGATTTTCACCATTCATATCTCCACGGTCTATATGGAGGTATGTTGGCTACCTGCTCGGGGGTTAAGGGAACGGTTTGGTAAGGGTCTTGCCCTTGTTCAGCGTTTAGAGGTCCTGCTTGGGACCTGGGTCAAATTTAGTAGGATCTCCTTCAATGCCCATAGGTATTGGATGGCGGGGATTCAAACTCTTTGACCCCCTCATAAGTTAACTACTATTAATACTATAACCCGGCTATTTAGGACTGTATCCCTGCTGACTCAGACTACTTAGCCGAGGGTAACGTCACCGCCAGAAGCGGGGCCTACCACAATTTGCATTAATAACTTAATTCATTATCTTTCAATAATCCGACCCTTTAGGATTGTATCCTTGCTGACTCAAACTACTGGGTTGAGGGTAATGTCGCCTTCAAAAGAGGGGCCTACTACAATAACTAAGATAATCTCTTAAACAAGTGCAAAAGTGCGAAAATAATCAAAGGTTATACTAATACACGTGTCGGATCCAAGTGATTCATCTTGTCTATCTGTTTTTATTTTATTTTTATTTTCAGCATTTAGTTAGTTTTTATTTTCTTAATTTAAAACATTTTTCTAACCTTTTTGATTTGATTAGACGTTGAGGATAAACCGGTATTAAAAGCTCTTGTGTCCTTGGACGACCTCGGTATCTTACCAACACTATACTACGTCCACGATGGGTGCACTTGCCCATATGTGTGTTTAGTGTTAGTGAATATCGTGTTTTATAAATTTAAAACTTGGCTAAAAGTGTAAAAAAGGGCTTAAATATATATCTAAAAATATAACACACTTTACGCACATCAAGTTTTTTGGCGCCGCTGCCGGGGACACAAGGATTTTAAGAAAGTTAGGAATCAACGGCCTAATCATATTTTTATTTTTCTTTAATTTTTTTAGGATTTTTTTTAGATTTTCAGCTTCTGCAGAGCTCAGCACGGGGCCGTGCCTGGTCGGACACGGGCCGTGCTCAGCAACGTTACTGGCAGTTTTTGTTTTTCAAGTTACAGAAGGCTGACCACGGGGCCGTGCCGGTGCAACACGGGGCCGTGTCCAACTTCCAGTAACTGGGATCTGAAAAACAATCACTGTAATTCCGACCACGGGGCCGTGTTCACTCAACACGGGGCCGTGGTGAACCTTCTGACCAACATTCTTTTCTGTTTTTATTGCAGGACTTGGAACCCGACGCCATCCTCACGTAGTGTATGAGCTCCAGTTCCAATAAAGACATAAAGGAACCGCTAGAAGAACCCGAACGCTTTCTCAGAAAAAGGTTAAAAGCCAAAAACCAAGAGAAGGTTTCGGGTGATCCACCCCCAATGGCGGACCAACGTACCCTTATGGATTATCTACGGCCCACCGTAGGTAATCTAGGCGCCGCTATCAATGCTCCGAATGTCGAAGCCAATAACTTCGAACTTCGACCGCATTTGATACAAATGCTCCAAAACTCCGCAACCTTCCACGGGCTTGCGGACGAGGATCCTCATCTACATATAACTAATTTCTTAGAAATATGTGATACCTTTCGGATCAATGGAGCATCAAACGACGCCATCCGCCTCCGTATGTTTCCATTCTCACTAAAAGACCGAGCGAAAGCTTGGCTCAACACCCTCCCAGCTGGATCGGTAAACACCTGGGATGAACTAGCCCAAAAGTTTCTATATAAGTATTTCCCTCCTTCTAAAACTGCTAAATTAATGGCTGAAATTAATACATACTCACAAGAGGACGGGGAATCCTTATATGAAACTTGGGAAAGGTTCAAGGAGCTATTACGCAAGTGTCCCCATCACGGCCTCGCAATATGGCAACAAGTATCCACTTTCTACAATGGATTGTTGCCACACACTAGGCAGACACTTGATTCTAGCTCCGGGGGACTTTTAGGTAATCGACGCCCACACGAAATATATAATCAGATTGAGGAAATTGCTCAAACCAATTTTCAATGGCACACTCCCCGGGGAAATAAGTCTATCGCCCCGGGCGCCCATAAGGTCGACGAAAGCACCTCTTTACAAGCCCAAATCGAGGCCCTTTCTTCAAAAATAAAAAAATTAGAAATGACAAAAACAGTCTCGGTTATGGCTTGTGAAGGGTGTGGTGGGTCACATGAAAATTGGAGTTGCATGAAAGAAACGGACGATCAACAAGAAATGGTAAACTACATTGATAATAGACCTAGGCCGTCGGGTCCTCCAACGGGAACTTACAACCAAGGATGGCGAAACCACCCAAACCTTGGTTGGAGGGAAACCGGTAATAGTAGTAACCAACAAACCCAACGAACAAACTTTCAGCAATCAAGAAATGAGTCACAAAATTTCACTCAACAACAAGGTGGACGAGAAAGGCTCGAAGATACTATATCTCGCCTCGTCTCTGACACTGATAAGAAAAACTCTGAAAGATTTCTACAATTAGAATCTAATTTTAGGAATCAACAAGCTAGCATTCAAAACATAGAAAAACAAATAAATCAACTAGCACAAAATTTTTCTGAGAGACCGCAAGGCGCATTACCTAGCAATACCGAAACAAACCCAAAGGCGCAAGTTCACCTCATCACACTACGAAACCGCACCGTAGGGCCTGCAGAAGTACCTCCACCAACGGAAGAAACAATGCCAACACATCTGCAGGAAAAGAACTCTCCCCCATCACCAGAGCCTACCAAGGCTCCTCGAGTTCCGTACCCCGGTAGGTTAATTCGTCAAAAGACCAATGAGCAGTTCGCAAAATTCGAAAGTCTGTTAAAACAATTGCATGTCAATATTCCTTTTATCGAAGTCCTAACCCAAATGCCCAAATACTCTAAATTTATGAGGGACTTCCTTACACATAAAAAGAAAATTGAAAATTTGCAATTAGTTAATTTAGGCGAAGAATGCTCTGCCCTCGTACTCAATAAACTACCCCAAAAGAAAATCGATCCCGGAAGTTTCACGATTCCATGCTCAATAGGGGAATCACCCGTTCACAATGCCTTGGCCGACTTAGGGGCTAGCATTAACCTCATGCCCTCATCGATGTTCAAAAGGCTTGGCTTGGGAACCACGAGCCCTACAAAAATAAGCATACAACTCGCTGATCGATCAGTCAAGTTCCCACAAGGTGTCATCGAGAATGTCTTGGTAAGGGTAAGCAGATTCGTTTATCCAGTTGACTTTGTCATACTCGACATGGAGGAAGACACCGAGGTCCCCCTTATCCTAGGGAGACCCTTCCTTGCCACAGCACAAGCAGTGGTAGACATGAATGACGGGACACTGACTTTGAGGTATGGGGACGATGAGGTGAAGTTCGGAGTTGGGAAGAGAATAGAGGACGACGACCCAGTCAATTACATGAAGGTTATTGATTCAAGCTTGGATGCCGCTCTCCGACGGTGTAACTTGGGAAGCAAGGCAATCCACTCAGAAGATATATAACCGGGAATCGGGTCTAGCCAAGGACCCTTATAAACGTGGCGCACCACGGAGGCATTCCGCGGATCTATCCTTAGTTTAGTTTAATCTTTTAGTTTTTGCAGAATAAAACACACTCATGGTGGTAATGGATGAAAAAGGGAACGAGAAAAATGGAACCATGCACGAAGAACAGAGCAACCCGACAAAAATCTCCATCACAGAAGGCTCAACACGGGCCGTGCTCAACCAACACGGCCCCATGCTGAGCCCCTGCAGAAAATCACCCAGTTCAGGTAACTGGACACGGGCCGTGTTCAGCGGACACGCCCCCGTGTCCAGGCTTCTGTTTCAATTCTATAATTTTTGTTACTGGCACTTGACCACGGGGCCGTGCCCGGTCAACACGGGGCCGTGTCCAGGATGCCAGTAACATAAATCTTTGCTTTTTAACACACTTTTATACATTCTAATCAACCAAAAACTTTATTTTTGGACACATTGAGGACAATGTGTAATCTAAGTGTGGGGGGGATGCTAAAACCTTGAAATTTTGCAAAATCCTAAACACAAGCCTTACACAAAACTCTATTGGAACCGCTAAACACCCCAAATTTTTTCAAAAACTTTTTCATTTTTTTATTATTTACTTGTCTTAGTTTAAGTTGGGGATAACAAGTTCTAAAAAGGTTATATTTTTACAAGTTTACAACCGATAGCGTCGTGATAAAAAAGAACCAACATAAGAAAATTATGAAACGGTATAACAAGTCTAGTTAAAAATTCGATTATATATGCTTGGTCACATTAAAAACCCATTCCCACAAAAGTGAGTTTTGAGTCTTTATTGAGCATAAAAATACACATATTTAGATTAAATGCTCATTGTTCGTTTCTTGTGTGAATAGCCGCTCGGTCCTTACAAATCTAGAACTTGCCACGACGATACATTCCCGGTCCTTACCAACTTAAACCCAAGTAAGTAAATGATGGAGGCATTAGGACTAACCATTTTTCTTTCAAAACTATTATTTTTCATTTTTTTTACCTACCCAAAATCCCCCTAGATAGCCCCTTTGAGCCTAAACCTTTCATTTCATTACCCCAAAACCCTTTTTACCCACCAAAAACCTTTTTAATTTTTTTTATTTTAGTAACAAGTTCGCTTTTTCGTAAACTCACCTTTTTATGTGACGTTTAAAAAAAAATGATGATGATGAAGTCAAAAACAAACAAAAGCTACAAAAGCTTGTTTGGAGAAATACTTCAAAATAAAAAGTCACTAAAAACAAGGTACTTCACGAAAACCGACGCTTGTTACGATTTTCGCCCTTTTTACTAACCACTAACCAACCACCCACCTTTAAACCCAAGCCTTCACCCCAAAAGTCCTCTTGATATTTACAAAGGTAAAAAGTTAAAAAGGAGGAGGATTGATTGCTTGGCAAGCCTATGGAAGACGTAAGTTCCGTGCCGCTCTCGAGTGATTCACTAAAATATACACCTTCGGCCGAGTGTTGAGTGATCTCCCGTGAGGTATGTGAACTTGTATATATATGGAATTTTAATAAGGCATGCTATGCCCAAATAAGTAATTCATCTTATGAAAAGTTCAAAATAAATCATAACGAATAGGATTGTAAATAAATAAAAATAAAACCTATAAAAACCTTGGATTCCCGACACTCTAGGACAAGCTAAAAAACTTCTCTTCTACCTATTCCATTTGGGAGTGTAAGCCACATTTAAAGAGTTTTGCTTGAGGACAAGCAAAAGTTCAAGTGTGGGGGTATTTGATGTGTGTAAAATGCAACATATAAATCACAACAATTAAGGCATAAAACTAACCCTTTTTAAGTACTAATGTTGGAAAAAGAGTGTTTTTGTCTTCCTTTTGTATTTTCAGGATGAAATGAGCTCAAAATCACAAAAGAAGCAAAAAGGCAGCTAATTCTACCATAAATACAAGAAAAGGAACAAAAGTGGACTGCCCGGACCCTCAACGGCATCTCCCAAGGCAAAGGAGAAGAAACAGAGTCTGAACACGCCCCGTGTCCAGCGAACACGGGGGCGTGCCCAGGAAGCAGCAGAAAAGACAAACCAGTAGAAGCTTCCATTGCCCACCACGGGGCCGTGTCCAGCGAGCACGGGGGCGTGGTGAAAGTACAGCAGGCGCATTAATTGTAATTCGCAATTACAATTAATGAAGTGAGAGAATGTTAGACGAGCACGGGGCCGTGTCCAGCGGACACGGGGCCGTGTCCAGCCTTCTGTTCAGCCTATAAATAGAGGAGCTTGGCTTCATTCTCTCTCATCCCTTGGCACACCACCTCTCTCACACTTCATCCACCACCCACCACCACCATAACACCATCATCCACCACCATCATCCATTGTCCATCATAGAGTGTGTGAGTCGTCTCGGGATCCAAGATTGATCGTAAGAGTTCTTGACAATCAAGGCCATGTTTGCCTAAGTCTCTTACATCACTTGGTGAAGACAAGTGTTTAGTATAATACTTTTTATTTTTAATCTTTTGCACTTTTTATTTGGTTTTGTATTAATGACTTTAATAACTAGTTACTTATGTTGAAGGTGATCTTTCCTTATCGTTTGTCCGTGGTGTCTGGGCATTATTTTACTGTCTATATAAAATAAAAGATTTTCACCATTCATATCTCCACGGTCTATATGGAGGTATGTTGGCTACCTGGTCGGGGGTTAAGGGAACGGTTTGGTAAGGGTCTTGCCCTTGTTCAGCGTTTAGAGGTCCTGCTTGGGACCTGGGTCAAATTTAGTAGGATCTCCTTCAATGCCCATAGGTATTGGATGGCGGGGATCCAAACTCTTTGACCCCCTCATAAGTTAACTACTATTAATACTATAACCCGGCTATTTAGGACTGTATCCCTGCTGACTCAGACTACTTAGCCGAGGGTAACGTCACCGCCAGAAGCGGGGCCTACTACAATTTGCATTAATAACTTAATTCATTATCTTTCAATAATCCGACCCCTTAGGATTGTATCCTTGCTGACTCAAACTACTGGGTTGAGGGTAACGTCGCCTTCAAAAGAGGGGCCTACTACAATAACTAAGATAATCTCTTAAACAAGTGCAAAAGTGCGAAAATAATCAAAGGTTATACTAATACACGTGTCGGATCCAAGTGATTCATCTTGTCTATCTGTTTTTATTTTATTTTTATTTTCAGCATTTAGTTAGTTTTTATTTTCTTAATTTAAAACATTTTTCTAACCTTTTTGATTTGATTAGACGTTGAGGATAAACCGGTATTAAAAGCTCTTGTGTCCTTGGACGACCTCGGTATCTTACCAACACTATACTACATCCACGATGGGTGCACTTGCCCATATGTGTGTTTAGTGTTAGTGAATATCGTGTTTTATAAATTTAAAACTTGGCTAAAAGTGTAAAAAAGGGCTTAAATATATATCTAAAAATATAACACACTTTACGCACATCACTCTCAGTCGAAAAGATACTACACCCAGACGCGTGCGAGCCTTACAGCTTACTATCCAATCCAGACTTCCTGCTGAAATACGAGATGCTCAGGTAGAAGCATTGAAACCAGAAAACGTCAGGGCTGAAGCCTTACCTGGCTCAAGGCAACGATTAGAACAGAAGGAAGACGGCGCCTATTATGTAACGGGGCGTATTTGGTTTCCATATATGGCAACTTACGCGAGCTTGTAATGGATGAAGCACATAAGTCTCGCTACTCGGTACATCCTGGATCAGATAAGATGTACTACGATATCAGAACTACATATTGGTGGCCTAGTATGAAGGCCCACATTGCAACTTACGTCGGAAAATGTTTGACTTGTGCGAGAGTCAAGGCAGAATATCAGAAACCGTCTGGCCTACTTCAGCAACCCAAAATACCACAATGGAAATGGGAGGAAATTTCCATGGATTTTGTTACTGGCTTACCTAGATCCCAGCGTGGGAACGATACTATTTGGGTGATCGTGGATCGAGTCATAAAGTCTGCTCATTTCTTGGCAATCAAAGAAACGGACAAGTTCTCCACATTAGCAGACATCTACTTGAAGGAAGTGGTCTCGAGGCACGGGGTGCCCACCTCTATCATTTCGGATCGCGATGCACGATTCACTTCAGAACTGTGGCAAGCGATGCACAAATCTTTTGGCTCTCGGTTAGACATGAGCACAGCTTATCACCCTCAGACGGATGGGCGGTCTGAACGCACTATTCAAACTCTAGAAGACATGCTTCGGGCATGTGTTATCGATTTCGGCAGTAGATGGGAAAAGCATCTCCCTTTAGTGGAGTTTTCGTACAATAACAGTTACCACACCAGCATCCAAGCCGCTCCATTCGAGGCATTGTACGGACGTAAATGCCGGTCACCTCTCTGTTGGGCAGAGGTGGGGGATAGTCAAATCACAGGTCCAGAAATGGTAGTTGATGCTACTGAACGGATTGCTCAGATACGGCAACGCATGGCGGTGGCTCGTGACAGTCAGAAAAGCTACGCTGATAAGCGCAGGAAACCACTAGAATTTCAAGTTGGGGATCGAGTGCTACTCAAAGTCTCACCCTGGAAGGGTGTGGTTCGTTTTGGCAAATGGGGTAAACTTAATCCACGGTATGTCGGACCGTTTGAAATCATAGAAAGAATAGGCAAGGTGGCCTACAAACTAAACCTACCAACAGAACTCGGTGCAGTTCACAAAGTTTTCCACGTGTCGAATCTGAAGAAGTGTCTGTCAGATGAGACCCTCATAGTTCCTTTGAAGGAGCTCACTATCGCCAAACAGTTGCGATTCGTCGAGGAACCAGTCGAAATCACGGACCGGGATGTTAAGGTCCTCAAGCACACTAGAATACCTCTCGTCGTGGCCCAGAGTTCACCTAGGAACACGAAGATCAGATGAAACAAAAGTATCACCAATTGTTCGCGAATAGTACAACCGCTGCTGAGGCTGAAGCTACTGCGGAATTTCGAGACGAAATTCCAGATCAACGGGGGGAGGATGTGACACCCCAGGAAAACCAGGAAAACCATGCAACTTAACTAGCTTCCTCAGTGAGTACGTACCAAATTTCGGGACGAAATTTCTTTCAACTTGGGGATAATGTGACAACTCGTATTTTAGAACCGTCTCTTGTATTACGTGTTAACCTGTATGAACTCTATGTGATTACGTGATTCATGGTTTTAAGGTAATGCTATGTGTTACATGAATGTGTTTTGTGTATATATATAAAATAAACTGGGCCGCACACCTTGTCCCTCGCCACACACTATTCTCGGCCCACTATGCTTGACTCGAGACCAAGGGCAACCCGTAATGGGTCAGGCCCATTCTTTTATTTGCGCACAACATAACATTAGGGGGGGGGAGGTGTAATCCTCATTATGCAGAAACACTAACACACAAAAAACCCTAACCTCTCTACTCTCCCTCTCGGAACCGACGGCAAGAACCTACTTTGGATCTTCTTCGGATCGCAGTTCATCACTCCATCTCACCCCGACACTTACTTTCGGTTAGTGTCTTGTTATGGTTTGGTTGTCTGATCATTGATGTATGTTATTACATGATATTTAGGATTCTATGCTAGTAGGGGGATTGATGAAGTTATGAAAAACAGGAACATGCATATGGTTATAATATTAGTTTGTATTCTTCTTGGTAAAATGAGAACTTGCAAACTGTTAGAAATGTTAAACCTGATTGAAACTAGGGTTTTAGATATGCATGAGTGTTTAGTAGTATTGTTGTCATAATTGATCCGAATAATTTATGTTATGATTCAGACTGTTACATGTTAGTCTTTGAGTTTGTTAGTCGGATGATCCGGTTGTATGTTCGTATGATCTTGATTAATTGTTCTTGATTAGATGATGATTAGGGTTGAACGAATATGTTTGATTCTGAATTGAATGTTGTTTAATCCGGTTTAAAACTGCCAAAACTGTTAGCAACTGTTACGGAAATTATGAGCTGCAAATAAGGAAGTTGTTACACACTTAGTCTCGACACAGATTGCGAGTCGAGAACTCACAGTCTCGACTTGAGACCACACATCATCGGCACAAACAGCACAACTCGAGTCCACGGTTGCGGGTCCTGTTGCGACTCGAGACCGTCTAGTCTCGACTAGTACATGCAGGACTCGAGACCTTCTTAGTCTCGACTCGAGATCTTTAAGCCAACAACTCGAGACCGCCTAGTCTCGACTCGAGATCTCTAGTCTCGACTCGAGACCTCTAGTCTCGACTCGAGACCACGAACACATGCACACTGATTTGGACTTGCACACTGTTACGTGCTTAGGTAATTGGGCCATACTGTTGGGCTTTGTTTGCTACATGATTTTTACTGTTGAACTAGCACTGTTGTTGAACTTCCATGCTAGACGTGTATGCCATGATCGTTACTTGTGTACAATACGTGTAGAATATACGTGCACTACTTGAATATGAACCTGACTTGTATGGTAACCATGGTAGGACGTGGTTGACCACCATATAGCTTGATTGACTTTCTGTGTATCTGCCGAGCAAACCAAGGTGAGTTCACACTCTTACCAAGGCATGGGATTCCCGGGGTTGGGAATGGGATTGAAGGAATGGGATTGTACTTACACTGTTACTAGACTATCTACCATCGTCCTCGGATGCGAAGGATACATACGTAAAACCTACGTATACTTGTACTCATCACTGTCCTAAGGATGCGAAGGACACTTACGTAAAACCTACGTAAACTTATATTCACTACTGCCTCGGGTTGTGATAGGCACTTACGTAAAACCTACGTAAACCCCCGCGTACCACTGTCCTCGGGTTGAGAAGGACGCTTACGTAAAACCTACGTAATCCTTGTACGTACTACTGTTCTCGGGTTAAGAAGAACACTTATGGTTACAAATAGTCTAGTGTATATATAAATATGGGAAGCCCCCACTAATAGAACATACTATCGGCCTAGTAGAGCCACATGTTACGAAAAGAACTTACTACTACGAACTTACTTACTGTGAACTCGCTCAACTAGTTGTTGACTCTCTGTTACATGCCTTGCAGGACCATAGGTACTCATGGAGCTTGCACGAGAGGCGCAATCGTTGTGGGCACATGGACTGTTGAGTTCCATGTTAAACATTTATATTATGAGAACTTGATACTTATGTTGGATTTTTACATTAATGCTTCCGCTACACATTTGATTTATGTTTAGTTTTGAAAACACCTTTCGTATTGATGAATAACTTTTACTATTTACTGATATGTTCAATTTGATTGGTGGCTTGATCCTGGTCATGTCACGCCTCCATGCGGTGGTACTCCGTGTGTGGATTTTGGGGGTGTGACATCTATTGCTGCTAATTTCGTATTCCCTGACCAGACTAACGCTTTGGGATTTTTTTTCCTTCGGGAAAACATCGCATCAGGGGTCATTCAAACTATTGGAGTGAATCCTGCAAGGCAACTTACAGACAAGTTTACAAACATTATTACCACAACAACATAATGATATTGGGAGGAGGGTGTTGAAATAATGTGTCTCATATTTTCTTAGTTTTATATTTTATTTAAAAATGTTTTATTATTCCTGAATACTGTGTTTAAAAGATGCTATTTTAAAAGATGTTTTTGTTGTTTTTGAATATTGTGTTAATTTAGTTTATGTTCATAGGTTATCTATAGATAACAAGTTAAGGGTAGTTTTTGATAAAGATATTCTTTCATTCAGGATTTATGCTCAAAGAAAATCATGGTGACTGGTAGACAGGCTGATGGATTGTACTTTTGTGGTAATGCTTGTAGTTTTGTGTTGCCATGCTTTAATAGTGTGGAAAAATGTAAAGCTTTTTGGCATTCCACTATTACTCATACTCAAATAACTCTAAGGTTGTTAGGGTACTTAAAAAGGCTCATGGATTTGGGGTTATGTTTAAGAAGAGTGATGTGTTTGAACTAATTGCATTTATTGATTCTGATTGGGCAAAGTGTGTTGACAGTAGGAGATCTGTAGGTCCCTATCACATTTGGATCAATACGAGATTGACAATCAATCAAAGGTGCGGAATCCCCTTGATAGATCAACGAACACAGAAACAAGTAATAAGATGAAGAACACGAACAATCACTTTCAAACCGTCTTCTATTGATTATCTAACAAGAATGTTACAATCAATTCAAGACTCCAACTCTCTATCTCATCTTTCTCTCTTCTCTGCGTTTTCTCTCTCTCCCTAGAATGCTCTAGGAAGACTAACTCTAAGGATTAACCAAAACCCTAATGCAAAACATACTTATATACTACATGTTTGCATACTGGCTTTGGGCTGGGCTAGGCCATTCTCCAAGCCCATTACAACTCTAAACAAGCTAAACACAAATGTTAATCCCAATTCAAAATATCTAAAAACTAAGCTATTAAACTATTAAACTGTTGTTACATAACATGCACCAACAAACTCCCTCTTGACAATAGCTTCATAGTGTAATTTTGTCTTCAAACATCTTGTAATCTTTTGGTCTTTGGATAGTTTCAGCTACACATAGATTCTGGCATCAATAGACTCCCCCTTAGTTGATGCTTCCAATCTCAAAAAAATATTTATTCATTGTAGTTCTGTGAGCTAGAAATCTCTGATTAGACAAACTATCTGCAACTCTGCTATATCTCTGTGCAATGTAATAGAAGGATCCTACCATGCATCTTCACAAATTCTGCACTCCACTCCCAATCTGCATTCCACTTGAGTTATGTACTTCATTTTGATAACTGCCTCAATCTGATTAGAAACACAAACAAGTATCTCAAAAAACCATTAGTCTTTTTCAGATTATAGATAAACCAATATTTTAGCTAGATATGCAAAAACAACCACCTGTCAATTCAAAATGGGAGACCTTTTAAAAGGAAAATCTTTTTGGTATTTCTGATATTTTTCAAAACATAACTAAACAAACTGAAAAATAATTACAAAGCATCTTTTTGTGAGAACTTTGTTATTTGGAACCTTAAATTCGGATCAAGTTTATACTTCACAATTTCGAAATCATTGAAACTTAAATCCGGACAGGTTGATACTTCTCAAATTCTGACACCTTGAAACTTAAATTCAGACAGATTTATTCTTCACAAATTCAGATTTATACTTTAATAAATCCAGAACTTTGTTATTTGGAACCTTAAATTCAGATCAAAACAACAAATTCGGAAAACCTTAATAACAAATCCGGAACAGGTTCACAAATCCAGAACTGTTACAAATTTGGAACCTTGTGGCAAATTTGGTACTCTGTAACAAATTCGGAATAGTCCAAAATTCCTAAAATTTCTGTGTTTTTGGTAAATCGCAAAACTGTGACTTCACGGTAATGCAAGTTTATCGACAAAATTTAGGAAACCCTAATGATCACGGATGGTTGACGTCTGAAAACTTCTTCGAACAAAAACTTGATTCCTGTGAATCAATCTCGAACCATACAATAAGAGCTGAATGCTCTGATACCAATTGTTGGTCCCTATCGCACGTGGATCGATACGAGATTGACAATCAATCAAGGGTGCGGAATCCCCTTGATAGATCAACGAACACAGAAACAAGTAATAAGATGAAGAACACGAACACTCACTTTCTGTCACACCCCAACCCATGGCGGAAACATCAGAGTGAGACGAAATAGATTGCTCAAAGACTTTATAACACTATGTGACAATAATTAATTCAAAACCGATTTCATTGCATACCACAAATTGTCAAGTACAACTTTCGAAAATTCAAAATACAACAAGTTTAATCAAAATAAGATAACAAATCTAGCATTTATTTATGAGTTTCTAATGTCGTCTCTACTAGATTTCATGATAATCATCATCGTCAACCTGCAACATGTTAAAAGTATAGTTCAACACAAAAGCATTGGCGAGTACACAAGTTTTAAGTACATAGCGTAAGTATAAAAATGTTTAAACGAATCCATATGGCAAACTATGTTATCAAGATTAACGTAAATCTAGCATGTGAATAATGAAGTCAAACCAAAGTTTAATGCAAGTAAAAGAATCTTAACATAATCCAATGTTCATAGGCGGTGCGTTACTCCTATAGCGCTATACATGTTAAGGGTAGGCTCGATCGAAGTTAATAACAAGTTTAATCACAAAACGAACAAACCTAGATTAACGAATCAAGTATAACGTATGCATGCATGTATTGGATTGTTAGTGCGTAAAGATAAAGTATAAGTGTTTGTGATTTTAATAAGCTAACATGTTGCACCCAAAAGGTGTAAAATGTAAAATAGGTCAAGTGTACTCACGGTTTTGCAAAGCTTTCCTTTGAATTCTGTACAAGATAAAGTATAAGTTGGAGAATGGAACACCGAGGTCACCCTACAAGGGTAAATGAAGGTGTGTTAGTTAACGGATGGAAGATTCGGATTTGGAATTTAAAGTACCAAAAGTATGTATACAAAAGTATTATCTAGTTCTAAGTACTCGTTTATGACACTAAGTTACGTGTGGTTTCATCGGTCCCAATTTGCCCATTAGAATCAATAACGTGAATCTTAGAATATAAGTTAGCCCTAGTTCATGATGAATAACCATTAACCGATTATTATCATAAACTTGGCCAAGTTTATATATATATATATATATATATATATATATATATATATATATATATATATATATATATATATTTATATATATATATATATATATATATATATGTATGTATGTATGTATACTTATATAGTTATATTAATATCCTACAACTAAGTCTAATCATAGATATCATGTAGTATCATGTAAGTCAAGCATGGAGGTTAAATCCTCTTTATATGATTCACCACTACACGAAATCATCACAAGGATGATTCGGAGGGTCATGAATTACAAGAAATAAAGAAATACCTATTGTATTAACAAGTAATCATCAAGTGAGGTGTGGAATCAAGTTTGAAATGCCAAGGCATCCAAGTTCACACATGCATCTAACATAACTCTCACCATATGAACTATGACAAACTTATGTGATTACAACACTTGTGGGTTGTATTGAACCCTAACAAATCAGAAAGTTTAGAGGTTGTTTGTACCACTAAACTTGTAAGAATCGTCCCCAACAAGTCCCACAACCATTGAGGGGTTTAGGAGGTTGCTAGGTACAAGATTCAGTCAAGAAAAGTTATGTTTATAAAAGTTTAACCAAGTTTCTTCAAAACAGAAAGTTTGGACCTAAAAATGGTGATGTTCCACCTTAGATTACCTTGGTAATCTTGTGGAAACACTCCAATAGGTATTCCAAGCTTTGTAGAAGAAGAAATGGTGAAAACAAGTATGTAAAAATGAAGTTGCATGAACATAAAAAAATCAGAAAATCAAACTCACTTTGGGCCTCAAATATGGTGAGGTTTCACCTTAGATTACCATGGTAATCTTGTGAAAACCTTCCTAGAGGTTATCCAAGTAATTTAGAAGAAGAAACAAGAAGAAAATAGTTGAGGAAGTGAGTTAGAACTCACTTTGAATCCCTTAAACTTTCTGCTCAAAGCTGGGAATTTTTGAGTGATTTAGAGTGTTTTTGAGAGTGTTTTTTGGAGTTGGAAAGTGGAAATAAGTGAAGGAAATGATGTACATATAGGGAGGGATTAGGGTTAATGTTTAAATGGGATTAAATGCAATTAGGTGGGAAGATTGGAGCCCAAAATCAGCCAATGGCTGATCAGCCATGTCTCGGCTGTAGTGAAGGTTCGCCGCAAGTTTTGCTGGCCAAGGCCAGCTAAATATCTTTTCATTCACATCCATTTTGGTCCCTTATAGTTGATGACTAATTTATTTAATATATAAGTGGTGTGTATACTGTAGGATCGTTAGATGACCTGACGAGTCGATCAGAAGAGTGCTTAGATAGAATCAGAGGCGGAATTCATTGATTCTGTCTTCGTGTAGCTTGATTTCACTATTTAACGTCTCGTTTATTGATCTATTGACAAATTACAAGCTCTGGAGACAAAATGGCAGGGCTTCGCCGTACCTTACAAGACCATCACCTCCACTCCTAGATCCGCTCATGTGTCCCCTATATATAGTCATGGTGGGTTCGCTTATATGGACATGTCCATATAAGCGGACCTACATCATGTCATATAAGCGGATCTCCTCCCTAGTTGACCAAATAAGTGAACCTCCTAACATATGACCATATAAGCGAACCTAGCACACTAAACACATATAATTTCCTGATTTCTCGTACAATGAACCCTAAAATAACATTCTAAGACAAAGACTTGATCCAAGACGAAATCAACAGATGAAATGCACCAACAGACTCCCCCTCAGATGTTGATGGAGTCGTTCATCAAATCTTTGGCAACTTCATGTCTGTACTTCTTTAGTCTTGAACAATCTCTAGGGCTCTTCAATCTTGATTGGTCTTCTTCAGAAATTTCTCCTGGAATCATGTTTTCTTTAGATGGAATCATGTGCCTGGATCTTTCTCTGGATCTAACTCTCATCAGACTCCCCCTATCATCGAGCTGGGATCGTTGTCTGGAATTTGTTATCACCATTGAAATCATATCCTGGCTTTTTTCTCTGTTCAGCTCAAACACCTACACAAATCTCAAACACTAATAAGAACAATTTCAGATTTAACATTAACAAAACTATGAAGATCAAAATGGAGGTTAACATTCAACTATAAATTTCAAGTTAATGAACCCCTTTAGCCATTTCAAAATCTTCACATTTTCACTCACTCTCTCCTAAACCATAAGTTCAACATGTTTAGCACTTGAAATGTCGAAAATCAGCTCTTCACACTCAGTTGTCGAAAATCTTTTTGTAGTTTTCAAATTTCAAAACAAAAACACAATATTTTTGGATTTTTAATTCGTTGAAAAACTGAAACAAACAACAAACAAACACTATTTTTGAGAGATTGTGCAAGAGGATCATATCGGATTTTGAGACATATCACTAACACCATTGATCTTGATTAATCAGCATATGTTAAAAACAAATTCACTTCTGATTGTCAGTATTGTTGTCCACTTTAAACTTCTACACAAATTTTCAATTGATTCAAGATACGTATTTAATGTTTTAGATCTTAGACTTATTTGCGTGTCCCACCTCTTGAATATACTCCCGTATCCAGATCCCAATATTCAGATTTACAGGTAAGTATACTACGAATGATATTTGTATATAAATTAGGGGATGTGCGAGGACTGAGGGATCTCAGGTCGATACTTCCGTATGCGCAGAGAGATATCAGTTCCGACTTTGCAGTATGTCCCCTTTAGGAGATCTTTTAGCTATAACAATTGATTATCAATTTTATTGTCTAATCAGCTGAGGGCTAATGTTATGTTTCAAGCATATGAGGAAAGTATTATCCAAGGACTAGGTCAGAACTTCCATTCAGCAGAAGTCCCGGAATAATACCCCAGACATCATTGAGTATAAAAACCTAGTATTTCAAAATAAGAAACCTTTCAAACGAGATTTCAGGGGTTACCTATATATCCAAGTAGTGTTCCCCACAAACTAAGCAAGTTTGAATTTAGGTTTATATCTCGAATACAATTTACTAACTGTGTGAAGTCTACTGACACATCATTAGTAAGACTTGTTTAAAAACATTTTTGACTTTACAAATCTTTAGCATGCAGTGATAGTCCTCCGATGTACTATCATCTCCTCTTTTTGCAACAAATCTCATTTTATTTTTCAATTTTTTTAAATTTTCAAAATTTTATTACTCCCCCTAAAGTCAAAATATGTTTCAATTTTGATTTTCTAAGGAAAAATTGAAAACAAACTATACAAGAAATATGACAACATTATGTGAATTACCTCAATTCACCATCCTCATACAAAAACAATCAGAACTCCCCCTCACAACAAACTATTTTCCCATTGTGATTTCAAAACCCTTAAGTTTGTTTCAATCAAAATGGTTTTTTCGGAAAAATTAGTTTGTTTACCAAACATTTGTAGGTTTGGGGTTAACTTCATCATCATGTTTTCATCATCCACATGATAGGTTTTACAATTTCAGTTTCAAAAACCAA
Source organism: Helianthus annuus (assembly GCF_002127325.2). Classification (NCBI taxonomy): domain Eukaryota; kingdom Viridiplantae; phylum Streptophyta; class Magnoliopsida; order Asterales; family Asteraceae; genus Helianthus; species Helianthus annuus. The sequence continues at coordinate 58,076,213 of NC_035445.2, forward strand.
ACAACATTTGTAGAAAATCAAGTACAACTTAATGTCCCTGATTTACCACATTTGAGGCGAAAAACCACCAAAGTGAAATTTCTCAAGAAATGCCGATTCATGTTCCACGCTTACCAACCTGGGAACTCCGGCAAGTCAGGTTTTTCTATTTAAACAGATTCACCCAAGCCTGACGGTCCTTGGGTGATTTCGAATTCTTATTCAACAATGGTGGAAAATTTGCTTCATCCATTGTTAAATCTGAATTCTCCTTTTTTACCTCAACCAATGGCTCCTCTGGCTTTGACGAACCAGAATCATTGCCTGCAGGTGGCTTGTCTGACTTTGACCTGTCAGATTCATCGCCGACCATTTTCTTCTTCTTCTTTTCCTCTTTCGTCCTCAAATTTGTATCTGATGAATTCATCTTGCTTGACTTTGCAGCCGAGGGAGTTGATTCATCAGAACTCTTATTCTTTCCAACGGATGAACCCGAGGACAAAATCTTTTCCAAATACTCTCTAGCTTTCTTCCTCTTCTTCCTCAGTCTGTCTTTTTGCCCTTGAGAAAGCTTCACTTTCATCTCTTGAACTTTCTGTTCTTGAACTTTTGGTTTTTGAACTTTTGGTTCTTGAACTTTCAGTTCTTCGGGCTTGACCTTGACTGGAACTTTTGCCACTTTCTGAGATACAACCCTCGATCTTTCATTTGATCTCCTTGGGCAATCCCTGGCAATGTGACCTTTAATTTGACAATTAAAGCATCTTCTTGTCTCAAAATACCGACTCTGGCAGTTAACAGCAATGTGTCCTTGATAACCGCATCTGTAACACATCCTGTTATCGTACCAGTTATCACCTTCGTACCAAACATTCAAGTCATAACACTGTTTGGCCTTGTGATAGTCGTTTCTCCTCTTCTTAGCTAGATTTGGCTTTTGAGCACTGTGGTCCGACCTGCACCACTTATTACCAACATTTTTTGAGTTTTCATTTTTTACTCTTTGTAATTTTTTATTGCGATTGAATGATCGATCTGATGAACTTTTATTATCTTTTTGTTTCTGTTCCACTTTCTTCTTAACAGGTTTTTGCTTAGAGCATTCACCTTTTTCAGTTGATTGCAGAACAGTTTTCTGAAACATTTCTTTTAATTCTAAAAACAATTTTTGTTTTTCTAATTTTTCATTTACATCATCAGATTTCTCATCGCAATCTTCAACTTTGACATTGTCAAAGTTTGTGACATCGTCACTTATTGGAATTGAATTGATTGGTTTTGGACAGGGAAACTTCAAACTGTCTGATGCAGTCACAAAACCTATCAATTTCTTCTCAAGTTCATCAATCTTGTTTCTTGAATTCTCAGCTTCATTTTCAAGCTGAGATATTCTTTCAAGAAGAGACTTGATAGATTTTTCATTCTCATTTTTCACGTTTTCAAGAACAGATTTTTCATTTTCCAAAACTTTTATCTGTTCTTGAAATTTCGCTTCATTTGCTCCCAGATTCTTGTTTTCCAGCTTAATCCAGAAATCTTCATTTTCTGAGGATTTCTTGTTGCTTTCAAGTTCTTTTTCTAACTCTTTGTTTTTCTTTTGAGCACATTCACATTCTTTTTCAAGTTTAATAATTTCTGAAGATGAGAATTGATCAATTTTTGCTTTTCAATGTTGTTTTGACTAAAAACATTTCTCCCATCTTCAAGATTTTTTATTTGATTTTGAAATTCTTTTTCACTTCTTGTTTTTTCAATTTCAAAACCTTTAACTTTTTCTTCAAAAACTTTTTCTTTTTCTTTCAACTTCTTGTTTTCAAATGTCAAACTGTTCAAATTATTTAACAGTTTGTCATTTTCGGCTTTCAACTTCTCACAATTTCGTTTCAGAATAAGAATCTGCTTATCATCAGCCTGTTTCTCATCTTTCAACTTCTTGAACTCCAATGCCAAACTTTCTGCATCTTTCACGAGTTTGTCATTTTCAGTCTTAAAGTTGTTACACTTGAAACACACTGTTTCAGAACTTGAAGATTCATTCTTCACAGATTCCACATTCTTTGACATTTCCTTTATCTCTGCCTTGTATGTTCCTGCACAAACAATTTTAACAAAGTCAAGAGGTTTTAAATTTTCATCAATATAACATCCTCTTTTATAATCATACTTCATGTTTTGTTTTGCAGCAAAACATATACAGATTCTTTTATTAATCTCAGTAATTACATCCAAATTGATTTTATCCAGATTTCCCAGATTCAGTTCATCTAGATGCTCTTTGATTTTATTCATCAATATCTTCTTCTTATCAAGATTTTCATAATGACGTTTTTGAAGTTTACTGATGAAATCAGATGGATGTAATTTTGAGAATTTAGGCTTTTGTTTTATCTTCTTTAAAACATCATCCCATTCGGCAGGTAAAGCGGATTCCAACTTTGATGTATTTTCAGTATCTGTCAATTTTATTCCAAACGATTTTAACTTGTCCATCATGTAATCAAATCTTTTTTCCATCTCTTTCAAGCTCTCATTCTGTTGACAAGCAAAGTTTTCAAGTTGAAGAGTCCAAATATGCTTATCATCTTGATCAAACATACTCGTATGATACCTCCCAAATCTATTTAACCTTTCAACAAACTCATTCTCTTTTTCATCAAACATTTCTGTCATCGTTCGAATAATCTCGACAAATTTGTTGTTCACAAAAGCGAAGCACCACTATGACAGAAAAGCGAACCACAAATTGTTCAAATAAGCGGATCACCTATTGTACTAATAAGCGAATCTGCAAAAGGTATGGATAAGCGGACCAACAGATTGACCGAACGAGCGGATCTCTTATTTAACCTTCCTTTTTGGGCGACAATGATGATTGGGCTAAATGATGGTCATTGGGCCATTAATTCCACTAATACATCATATGATTGGGTCGAACTTATATGTATGACTGAACACTCACATGCAAACACAACTTATCAACACTCAAACTAAATGCTCAAATGTTATTGGACCTTTCTTTAATACTTGATGACAATCATATTTATTGACTAAAATGGCCGACAAGTTGTTATGATAGTTCAATTACTGATCTGTCCTTAAAAGCGAAACCAAGTGTCATAAAAACGGATCTATGATGTCTTAAAAAACGAATCTAACTGTTGCCTTATGAGCGGACCTTGGTGTTGAATTGACACAAAAGCAAACCACGATTGTATTTATGAGCGAACATGTGAATTTTTTGAGCGAACCTATGAGTTTTTTTTTTGGAACGAACCTATGAGTTTTTGGAGCGAATCTATGATTTTTTGAGCGAACCTTCTCAAAAAGTGTCTGAAGAGCGGACCTTAATTGAAATTTGAAGCGGATCTAACAATAACATGACAGAAAAGCAGACCAGATGCAATATTTTGAGCGAACCTATGACGATGCCGTAAAAGCGGACCTTATTCGGAACACGTTTTGACCCATTTTTACTTTGAATTTCAGCTTCAAACTTTCAGGGATTTGACAATATACGGTTACGCACAATCTGTGAAATTTTAAGCGTATTCCGACCGTAAAATCTCGTTCTGATGAAGAAAGAAGGTGTAGAAGTAAGAATTTTGAGCGAAAATCGAGCTAAACAGTAAGAACTCTTCCTCCTGAGCTCTGATACCACTTGTAGGATCGTTAGATGACCTGACGAGTCGATCAGAAGAGTGCTTAGACAGAATCAGAGGCGGAATTCATTGATTCTGTCTTCGTGTAGCTTGATTTCACTATTTAACATCTCGTTTATTGATCTATTGACAAATTACAAGCTCTGGAGACAAAATGGCAGGGCTTCGCCGTACCTTACAAGACCATCACCTCCACTCCTAGATCCGCTCATGTGTCCCCTATATATAGTCATGGTGGGTTCGCTTATATGGACATGTCCATATAAGCAGACCTACATCATGTCATATAAGCGGATCTCCTCCCTAGTTGACCAAATAAGCGAACCTCCTAACATATGACCATATAAGTGAACCTAGCACACTAAACACATATAATTTCCTGATTTCTCGTACAATGAACCCTAAAATAACATTCTAAGACAAAGACTTGATCCAAGACGAAATCAACAGATGAAATGCACCAACATATACCTAACAATTAATAAGTGAAGTGTGAAAAGGAACAACCAATAATCTTGCCAGGATCGGCCGCAAGTTTTGGAACAACTTATTCTTTTTTTTTTTGTCAATTGAGTTAGATATAATAATGGCATATTATAAGATATAATATGTAATATTAATATCTAATTAAGTAACACATAAAGCATATATATCTATTAATGTTTAATCTACATGTTAATAAATAATAAAATAAAAGTATAGGTTATGTATTGTGAACGTAGAACCAAGTGTTTGTATGAGATAAACGTCTAAAGTCATGTATTTTCGTTCATGGTTTGTACGTAAGATACACATTTAAGAAAATAACAAGTATGAAACAAGAACGTGTATGGACCATGTATAAGCAAGCTTGAATAAATATTGTATGATTCTCATAAAATGAACAATTTTATTATGATCGAAGTCTCGGGTTTTACAATGATATACGATTACAAGAATTACAAGTTTCCGAAAATAGAAATATATGACAACCTTTCTAAATACGGAAAGTTTACAAAGGTGAGGCGTTACACTTTCAAACCGTCTTCTATTGATTATCCAACAAGAATGTTTACAATCAATTCAAGACTCCAACTCTCTATCTCGTCTCTCTCTCTTCTCTGCATTTTCTCTCTATCTCTCTCTCTCTAGAAAGCTGTAGGAAGATTAACTCTGAGGATTAACCAAAACCCTAATGCAAAACATGTTTATATACTACATGTTTGCATACTTGGCTTTGGACTGGGCTAGGCCATTTTCCAAGCGTATTACAACTCTAAACAAGCTAAACACAAATGCTAAGCCCAACACAAAATATCCAAAGACTAAGCTATTAAACTATTAAGTGGTTGTCTCATGGAAAAGTAAAAAGCAACTTGTTGTGTCTCATTCATCTACCGAGGCAGAATATAGATCAATGAGTGCGTCTGCTTGTGAGGTTTTGCAAGTTGTTGTGAACCTGCTAGTTAAATCGAATTGTGATAATACAAAACCTTATCTATTGTTGCTAATTGTATATTCCCTGATCAGACCAAGCGCTTTGAGATTGATTTCTTTCCTTCGGGAAAAAGTTGCATCTGGGTAATTCAAACTATTGGTGTGAATCCTGTAACGCAACTTACAGATATGTTTACAAACTTTATTACCACAACAACATAATGATATTTTGTGTGAGGGGGGGGGTTGAAATAATGTGTTCCATATTTTCTTAGTTTTATATTTTATTTGATTATGTTTTATTGTTCCTGGATATTGTGTTTAAAAGATGTTTTTGTTGTTCCTGAATATTGTGTTAATTTAGTTTCAGTTCATAGGTTAGCTAAAGATAAAAAGTTAAGGGTAGTTATTAATAAAGATAATTGTTTCATTCAGGATTTATCCTCAAAGAAAATCATGGTGACTGATGATGGATTGTACTTTTGTGGTAATACGCTTGTAGTTCTATGTTGTCATGCTTTAATAGTGTTGAAAATGTAAAGCTTTGGCATTCCATATTAGGACACCCTTCACATTAGTGTTGATAATGTTTTATTTATTTTTAGTTTATTAACATGTTTTTATTGTTTGTGAGGTTGGGCCAATATTGAAATGGTTTTGTGTAACACCCCGTGTTACCGAATGTCAAAGTCAAAGTCAAAGTCAAGTTTGACTTCTTTGACTGTAGTTAGTCTATTCTGTGTTTTATTATTTGTATTATGTGGAGTAAGTGTTATTAATCAAAAGTAATCGAATGTTTAATCGACGCGAAACGCTTTACGACTGTGAATAGTAGGAAGTAACAATGCAATAAAGTTAATCAATCAATAATCAAGCTAATCGAATCATCAATCGAACTCGAAACTCGAACTATGCGAATTTGATATTATATTACGTGTATGTGTGCCCTACGTGTTACCTGTGCATGTTTACTTTATGTTATGTGTGGTGATCAATCGAATCGAAACTCAATCGAACTCAATCGAAATCGAATTATGACGAATGGTAACGAAAGGATAGTGTGAAATATAAATGCTTGTATGTAGATATAGTGGTTAGGAGTAAAAGTAATTTGAATAGGAAACTCTATCGTACTCATATCGTCTTCAATCGAAATCAAAATATCAGAAATCGTCGCACCGAACACTCAAAGCAGGCTGTGGATCGATCAGGCTCCTAGCCGATCGAACAGCCCAGCCGATCGAACGGACTGTCCGATCGAGCAGGCTGATCGATCGGGGTGCCTGGCCGATCGGCTAGCCCTTTCCCCTTTTGGAAGCCTATAAATAGGCATGTCGTTGTCATTCTTTCCACTTTTGGAAACCCACTGACCGATCAGCTCGTGCTCTTCACTATTTCTCAGATTTCTCTCAATCCCGGTAAGATTTCATCCTAAATCTTGTACGTTTTTTGATCTATGCACACTCCTACACCCTTCTATCTTTCAAATCTTGATTTCTAACCATGAAATCATCAAGATCTAAGTATTCTAGGATGATGTCATCATGGTGTTCTTCAAGAACTTCATGTTTTGGCCTCAATCCACCAAGAATTACTTGGATCTAGCCGATTTCCACATAAACAAACTAAGATCTATTAAAGATCTGAACATTTACATGATGTGAAGGATTGAAAGAAACATTTCCATTTTTCTTTCAACTCTTTTACACTCAATGCCTTCAAACTGGTAGAAACGGAGCTTGAGCCAACTCACTAAACATTCTAATGGTTGTGTGGTTCAAGATTCGGATTCTATCTACGCGGTTCACCGATTTCGGGTTAAACGTTAAACTACCGTTCTGAACCGTTCACCGGCCGGAATTTGGGTGATTCCTGTCCGAGCAGGGGAAACAAGTAAGAACGAAGGTGCCATGGTTCAGCTCGTTGTCAAAGTACCTCGATATAACGTCAAACAATCAGAACAACCAAGTGTTAGACGAACAGCCTGTTCGAACGAACATCCCAACCGATCGGACATGTCAGCCGATCAGCTAGCACATGACCCCACACTTTAACAGTTCCATGAAGTCTAGTTTTGAACGAAGTGCTGTTCGATCGAACTACGGGTTGGGTTGAATTATTCCTCGGATAATGAGATACTATGCTTCAACACTTAATCGATTTTCAACTCGTTTGATGTATTGGAGTGCCACCCGATCGAACATGCTGTTCGACCAGGTGACATCCTGCTGAGGACTCACTACTGAAGTGTCTAACCGATCGGTTAGGCCAGCTGATAGAACAGAACGTTCGATCGATCGACCTGAAAGGGTAGGAACACTTCAATGTTCTCAAATACTACAACGAAAACCTCAAAAGGACAAGCCATCATACACAAACACATCCTACTCAAAGGAAGAAACAATCCACTCGAACAGTCCAACCGATCGAGCCTACCGGCCGATCGAACAGGCTGTCCGAACGGACTGTCTAACCGAACGAACAACCCGTTCGATCGAACCTGCAGTTCGATCGACCAGGTTGTTCGACCCATCATCATTTGTTTCCATTTAACGCATTACTCATCGTTATGCTATCGAACTATTCAGGCTAACCCTACTCTCAAGCACTCCCTTCAATCCATCAATCAATCGCTGTGAATATACTCGAACCCCTTTTTGCTTTAGCACTTTTGGGTGTTACATACGTTACTTATCAAAAATCACAATCGAACACACTACTCAATTATTTAAATGCTAACCGTTCTGCATGTATTACGTGACTAAATGAATGCTTGTTGTTATGTTTACACGTGGAATGCTATCTACCTGCCTTAACGACGTAGTACTATAGTTTGGACTCAGCACCCGTTCACACGGGGGTTGTTAAGGACAATTACTTGCATGGATTATGGTGGTAATCATGTATTGCGAACTGTCTCGGACAGTCAACCCGCAGTCATTGGTATCGATAGATCCATGTCGATAATTAACATGCATCGTTTTCCTCTGTGTACGTGCTGGTTACGCGTAAACTATTTCGAACTCTATATGCTATTATCAAACTTGTATGCTCACCTTTACATTTTATGTATTGACATTATTTTAACGTATGTGGCAGGGAATTAGGATGCTTATCTGCTAGGAAGGCGAGCTTAGAATAAGCGTCTAGAGCATAGTTGTCTGTAGATCTTGCAGATCGAGTCTCTAGAAGCATTTAAACAATATTTATATCTAAATCTGAGTTGTCGGAACAGAATATTTGACTAGTTTTTATCTGTAATAATTTGTTTTATTATTTGGGATACGGTATGGGACGTATTAATTAAACTAAATAGTAATGATAATTGTTGTGGAAACTTCTGGACAATTTGTTTCGCTCAGTGCCATGCCCCGTTGATTCCGCCATCGGTTGGGGTGTGACAGATTGGTATCAGAGCCATAACTATAGGGAATTAGGCTAGACACGATCTAGTCCGGGTCGCTGTCTTAGAGACCTAGACTATAGTTAGGAACCAACAGACCAAGCTTATGTGCTATACCCAGCTATTTCTCGCTATCACTGCACTCGAATTCTCATATAGAATCAAGCGATTTAGTCAGGATTAGGTGTGAAAACCGCAAACTCTTGACTAAATTGCTTGGTCAATGCTGATTTTATCAATTCAACAATGATTTCTCCATTAATTTTTCAAAACCAACAAGGAGAATTATACCAAATCAGGAGTTAAATCCATATTTTGATGAATAATCTCCTCAATTTTAAAAACAAGGAAGAAGTTGCTAAGCTAGGGGTGAAACCCTAACCTTGACAACTTGTTCCGGATTTTATTTTTCTCACCAAAGCCTCGACGGACTCCAACGACCTGAACTCACAAGTATGACCTAGGGAATGCGTGTTGAATGCCAAAGAATCGAGGCAGCAACGCAAACTCGAAAAGTGACGACAAGTCCACTGTGAATAGTCGAATCGCTTTGGGTAGTCGATGGCTAGTAGCCACACAAAGTCTATTCCTCGATTTTATGTGTTTCGATTCTGAGCCCGCAATTGCCCACTCTGATCATTCATCGACTTTATATGTTTTATATGTACTTACCTGTTATGTGTTTGAATTTTTGGAGAATTATTCGATTTTTGCTATCACTTCGATCGACACACACGACTCGCATTGCTATTCTATCTCAATACGCTAACAAGTCACTGCAAATATAGACGACATTATGCTACGATGTACGCTTATACTATACTTGACATGCCACACGATATGCTATGCTAATCAATATGCTATACGCGACCGCTATATCCGAATAACTCGCAAACTTGGAGGTAGTCAGGGTACTGTAGGTGCTACTGTGTGCGGATAGGAGAATTACGTGACATTAACTACCTCTGTGATTAAATGCCTATGTGCTTATGTGCTTCTGTGATTCTGTGCCCTACGTGCTTATGTGCTTCGATGACTATGTGATTTTGTGCCTATGTGTTTATGTAATTCATGCCTTATCGTGTTCCTGAGCTTTAATAAGTAGTAGACGTGTGAGGTGAGATTCGATTTGTTGTGTCTGAGACCCACGACAATGTCTGTTGCAGACCATGTCGTCATCTGGACACCGAACCCCTCTTACTCGCCAAGAAAAGAGAGACAAGCGTCTCGCTGCTATCATCGCCAAGCAAGTGGCAAAAGCTGTAAGCGAGGTGTACGAAAACGTCAGCAAATTATCTGAGGAGTCGCGAACCGATGCTCCTAAAGATGCTAACAAGACCGTTTTCAGCTTCAAACAGTTTAAGGCATGCGGACCAAAAGAGTTTACTAGAGAAGATGGCCCTACCACCATGTTTCAATGGTTTGATTCGGTTGAAGTCACTCTGCGCCAAAGCGGCTGTCCTGAAAATCTCCGTACCCTAAATGCAACCGGCGTCTTCCAGTCCCGAGCTCTAGACTGGTGGACGGCCGAACGAAACAAACGCGGGAATGATGCAGCTTATGAGCTGACTTGGGAAGAGCTGAAGGCCATTATGATGGATGAATTCTGCCCTCCCCATGAACGCCAAAAGCTGGAGGACGAGTTTTGGAACATCAAGCAGAAGGACGGAGACAACGCTGCTTTAACTGCTCGTTTCAAGCAGCTTAGCATCATCTGTCCCGATCAAGTCAAGACGCCAGACATGGCCATCAAGAAGTACATTCGAGCTCTACCTGATTGTGTTGCCGACTTTGTTCACGCCGCCAAGACATCATCAATTGAGGAGACCTACTTGCTTGCCGCCGAGATCAATGACAAGCGGGTAAAGTCTGGTTTCTGGGATAAGCCATCCAAGTCTCTGCATCAAGCCACTACTGCACCGACCGCCGACTCCACTGCTCAACCCTCTAAGTCATCACGCCGAAAGAAGAAGCACAACAACAACAACTCCAACAACAAGAACTGTGCTGTCACAACAACTGCTGCCCCTCTGCAAGCCGTACAGGCTCAGCAGCAGTCGCATCACCGACCAGCTCCAGTGACCAATGCACCGCCAGCAAAGCGTGCTTACACAGGTCCCCACCCGCTTTGCCCGACATGCTCATATCATCATCCGGTGGGAATCGCCTGTCGTTTCTGCGCTCACTGCAACCTCTACGGTCATTTCACTGCGAACTGTCGCTATGATCCTTGTCAAGCCCTAGCTCCTGCTGCCGCTCATCAATATAACAACCCTCGGTAAAACCGACATCCTCATAATATTTCTGACACTCTAATATATATTGTAAATATATCAACTTGTCTTTATATGCACCCCGTATGTGAAAACCGAGCCCCAAGATAGATTATACTATATAAAATAAATAAAAAAAAACAATAATTATTAAGCTGAGGCGGGCCGCGTAGGGCCTCACCTCAAGTCCATGCGGGCCACGCGAGTAGGAGAACCAGATATCGTCAAACCATAAGCCCAAGCGGGCCGCGTACCTATTCAGTTTAGTTGATGCGGGCCGCGAGCGACCCAATTTGTGGCGTGACCCGGTGCGGCCACGTGTCATTATCGTGGCGAGTCTAGTAGATGAGCCGGACAAGCTAGTCCGTTGACTAGCATTGACGCGGGCCGCGTAGACCCGGCCCAAACTTCACGCGGGCCGCGAGGAAGTCCAATTACAGCCCTATATAAGAAGGCAACGGGCTTTCGGTTTTCGTCGCTCACAACTTTCTTTCTTTCTAAATTTCTGAAGTAGTATACACTATACCCGGGCATTATACCCCCTAAAATAGCGAGGTTCTGCTACGATGTAAGTATTATAACCCCTGGAGACGTATTAGATACGCTGCCCGATTGATCTAGGGTTCCGTAACGGCTGTCGTGGTTCTGCCCGACGTAGTCGTTGGAATGCCGTCTCGGGGAGGGTATTACTAATGTTAAAATGGGTTATTATACTAACACACGTGCATTTGTGTAATTTATAGATTATCTCCAGGAAACCCTTACGAAAAACCTAAAACAGCAATGTGAGTAATCTCCTTTTTATTAACTGTTTTTACAAAACCTTAAATACCTTTCCATGCAAATGACAGTTATTGAGTATTTGTGAAGAATACAATTATAGTGGTTATGTTGGGGTTTTGTATACAAAATTGGTTACTGGCGTGGTAACATCCCATAAGTTGAGTATGACCGTACCACTGATGTTAATTGTGATGTCTTGGATACAAATGTAATTGCGGATGTGCCCTCAATACTGCAAATTGGTTTTTACTTAAACTTGATTAAACTGGGATTCACTCACCAGTATTTCCCACTAACAAAATGTTTTTAAAACGCGTTTCAGGTAACAAAGTGTGAAAGCCAAATAGAAGCCAGCTGGACAGCACTGAAGGCTTGGAAAAGTGGCAATAAAGTTACCTAAGAATAAAATGGATGTTTTTATTAAATAAATAGGATTTATTCCTATGAAACGTGTGTATTAAAAACTTGGGTTTTACCCATATGTTTAATGTTATAAAATGTGGTGGTTTACTCTGATTAAAATATTTCCTAACTACGATCCTGATGAAAATTTCCGCTGCCAAATTGAATAAATATATGTGATACCACCGAAACTGGCTCACGGCCGCCCGTTCCCGGGAGATAGGGATCGGGGGCTGTGACAGAAGGTGGTATCAGAGCTATGCCACTGATTCAGCCACAGAAGTGTTCTGCTGACATCAAAATTCAAAGTGTTAGGAAATAAATTATGGAAATACGTGTATAATTGTATTTCTTGCTATGTGTTATCTAACTATTTGTTAGTTTACAGTATGAGTGACCAAGGACCTTCTGACGCCTATCGTCAACTGTCTGGTTCGCCTAGGAGCGAAGGCACCTCCTCTTCTCAGCCTGCCCTCTCAGGGTATTCTGCTGACACAGAAGAAGGGATCTTTGTGTTTAAGGCTCAGTCTGAAGAGCCATTTCCTCAGAAAAAGAGGGGATGGTTCAGTAGGGGAGCACACGAGCGTAGGAAAAGAATGAAAAAGTTGCAGGAACAGCGAGTGTTAGCCGCAGCAAAAAGAGAAACTGATGCTTATAATCAGGATATGCTCAATAGGGGTATCGCTAATATCCATATTTTAGCAACCACTGCTGCCGACCCAAACCTGGAACAAATGCTAGCACCCTAACCACAAAATCATGATCAACCCATGGAAATAGAAGACCAGATACAAATGCCTGATTTCAACCCGGAGGAGATACCTAGGGTACCTGCACCTGATCCCCTAGATCCAAACAACTACGACCCCTGGTGGGACGATGTTAGGGACTACGTGCAACAAAACCCAATTCAGGAAAATGTGCCAATACCCAACTTAGGAGCTTATCCAGGGTTAGATCCTCAAGATCCCTACAACATTAGTGACGCATATGTTAGGGAAATTTTAGAAAATCCATACCCGTACCAAGTCCCTATGCCTCTGTATCAGGAACCCGTACCTCAGTTTCCAAACCCAGTCCTAGAACCTGCACCCCCAATGAGTGCAGAAAATGTCCAGGAACTTAGGACTTTTGGGGAAGAAATTTTAGAAAGCAGTGATAGAATGCGACAGGTGGGAGAACGCCTCGTATGGAAATACGATGAGCGTAATATGGATTTCTGGATGAATCCATATCAGTAAACGTGATGACAATACGGTAGTAGTAATAATAATAAAATAATATATGTGTGTGTGTGTTAGAAAAAAAAAAACTACGGATGCATACTATTAGTATTGTAGTTTTACATTTCAGTCGGTACTGTAAATTTTATTTCTGTACTGGTGTGTATTGATGCATACTATATAAAAAGAGTAAAAGTCGCAATGCTCGACGGTTTTGGTTAAAAAGTGCGTGTCATGTGATTGGCTATATATAAATATTATTTGTGATATTAATATTTGGTAAATGTCTAAAATTCAGATGGCCGACGCGGGAAATCAAGAAAATCTGAATAACGATAACCAGAGTAACATTAACGTGGTTAATGAGAATTCGGACAATAATAACAACGGAAATCAAATGGATAATAGTGCCGTTCAGCATATTGTGGCACAGGGAATTATAGATGCGATGCCATTTATTATTCAAACAGTTCAGGAAGCGAATAATAAAAGTAAGCATAGCAGTAAGCGACCAATTGAACCCGAAAACAGCGTGAACAATGGACCCATACTTCAAGCGCCCGTTACCAAAAGAAGAAGAACCATGCCACATGGTTGTTCTTACAAAGAATTCTGGTCCTGCAAACCAATAGAATTCTCGGGCAATGAAGGACCCATTGCAGCTTTACGCTGGATAGAGAAAACTGAGGCAGTTCTGAAAATAAGCAAGTGTGCTAAAGAAGATAAAATAATGTTTGCTTCAAATCTGTTTAAAAATGCAGCCTTAGAATGGTGGAATACTATCCTCCAATCCAGAGGAAGTGATAGGATTTATAATATGGAATGGGAAGAATTCAAGAACATGGTAGAAAGGAAATTCTGCCCTCCCAATGAAAAAGAACAGATAGCAAATAAGTTTCTGAATCTAAGAATGACCGGGGTAGATAGTAAGGGTTACACTACCACATTCTTTGAATATGCTAGGATAGTGCCTACCCTTGCATCACCTGAACCAGTGTTAATCTCCCGTTACATTTGGGGATTAATTGGAGAAATTAGACATGTAGTCAAGGCAGCTAGACCCCAAACCATAGAGGAAGCTGTAGAACTAGCTAATACCTTGACAGATGAGTTAATCCGTACTAGAGAAGAAGATCAGAGGAGAAACCTAACCCAAAGGCTTACTCAAGAATTCCGTTCTGGGAATTCCAATCGTAGGAATGTAGGTTCTACCTCTGCACCCTACTGCAAAGCCTGCAGAAAGAAGCATTCTGGAAGATGCTCTACTTACTGTAATTTTTGCAAGGCCCCAGGACACAAGGAAGAGAATTGCAAGAAGAAATCCAGTAATGGAATGTGTTTCAATTGTGGGGAAAAAGGTCACATTAGGACAAACTGTCCGAAATTGGCTCCAGCTGCAACCAACAAAAATCCTAAAAATGCCAGAGCATTCGTGCTAACTACAGAGGAAGCCAGGATGATTCTAGACGTCATTGCTGGTACGTTTTTAGTTAATGATATTTTTGTTAAAGTATTATTTGACTCTGGTGCAAACCAAAGTTTTATTAATACTTCGTTTTGCAAACTCCTAAATCAATCATTAACTAAACTACCACAAGAATGTCTAGTGGAAACCGCAAATGGAGAAACTGTTAAGATTTCTGAAATCTTGCAGGGAGCAAGAATAGAAATTTTTAATCAAAAATTTATGGCAAACCTTTACCCAATGAATCTGGTTGGATTTGATGTCGTATTAGGAATGGATTGGTTAATAGCCAACAAAGCAAATATTTTATGTGATCAAAAGACAATTCAGATAAAATCACCAAGAGGTGAAAAGATCTCAATTAAAGGAGATAAACCTTTTAGATCCACTAAATTCATCTCTGTGATGAAAACTGTAAGTTGTATAAGAAAAGGATCTATAGTGTATTTGATTTCAATAATCACTAACACCAAAGGAAAAGAATTAAAAGATATCCCAGTAGTATCCCAATTTTCAGATATCTTTCCAGAAGAATTGCCAGGACTACCGCCAGACAGGGAAGTTGAATTCAGAATTCATCTGTTACCAGGAACAGCACCAATTGCTAAAGCACCTTACCGTTTAGCACCCGCTGAAATGCAAGAACTGAAGAAACAACTAGACGAGTTGTTGGAAAAGGGATTCATACAGCCAAGCTCATCGCCATGGGGAGCGCCGATTTTATTTGTTAAAAAGAAGGACGGATCAATGCGTATGTGCATTGACTACCGTGAATTGAACAAAGTCACGATTAAGAATCGGTACCCATTACCGAGGATCGATGATTTGTTTGATCAACTTCAAGGAGCTCGATTTTTCTCTAAAATCGATTTAAGATCAGGATATCATCAATTAAAGGTACAGGAAGAGGATATTCCTAAAACCGCATTCAGAACAAGGTATGGTCACTATGAATTTACTGTCATGCCATTTGGTTTAACCAATGCCCCAGCCGCATTTATGGACATGATGAACCGAATATGTAAGCCATATTTGGATAAATTCATAATTGTCTTCATAGATGATATTCTAATTTACTCTAAAAGTAAAGATGAGCATGCAAAGCACTTGCACTTACTTTTAAGTTTATTGAGAAAAGAAAAGCTTTATGCTAAATTTTCAAAGTGTGAATTTTGGTTAGAACAAGTGCAATTTCTCGGACATTTGGTGAATCATGAAGGAATTCATGTAGATCCAACGAAAATCGAGGTAATTACCAAATGGAAAACCCCAGAATCACCAACTGAAGTTAGAAGTTTCTTAGGATTGGCCGGTTATTATAGAAGATTTATTCGAGATTTTTCTAGAATAGCCATTCCTTTAACTAAGCTAACCTGTAAATCTATTAAGTTTGAATGGGGACCAAAACAAGAAGAAGCCTTTAGAATCCTTAAGCAAAGATTAACCCATGCACCTATACTAGCACTACCAGAAGGAACTGAAGACTTTGTAATCTTTTGTGACGCTTCTAAATTAGGTTATGGATGCGTATTGATGCAACGTCAAAAGGTTATAGCTTATGCATCTAGACAACTTAAGAGTCATGAAGGAAATTATTCGACCCATGATTTGGAATTAGGAGCCATAATCTTTGCCCTTAAGATTTGGAGACATTATCTTTATGGTAGTAAGTTTACCATATTCACAGATCATAAGAGTCTAAGATATGTCTTCGGGCAAAAAGAATTGAATATGAGACAGAGACGCTGGATGGAATTGCTTAGTGATTATGATTGTGATATCCAGTATCATGCAGGAAAAGCCAATGTGGTGGCTGATGCTTTAAGTCGAAAATATCACGAAAAGCCAAAGAGGGTACGTTCTCTTAAATTAAATCTACAAGTAAATTTGAACAATCAAATTAGAAAAGCACCAAAATCAGTAATCAAGGAGGATACTGAAAAGTTAAAAGGAATGATTAAGGAATTAGAACAAGGAACAGATGGAATTTGGAGGTTCCATAAAAAGAGAATGTGGATACCTAAATTAGGAAATTTACGTCACCGTATATTAGAAGAAGCCCATAAGTCTAAATATACGATGCATCCAGGAAGTGATAAAATGTACCAGGATTTAAGGAAAAATTTCTGGTGGATAGGAATGAAAAAGGACGTAGCAGCTTATGTTTCTAAATGTTTAACTTGCTCACAAGTTAAAGCTGAACATCAGAAACCCTCAGGATTGTTACAACAATTAGAAATACCAGTTTGGAAATGGGAATTGATAACAATGGATTTTGTTACCAAATTGCCTAAAACAAGAAAAGGTAATGATACAATCTGGGTGATTGTAGATAGGTTAACCAAGTCAGCTCATTTCTTACCAATGAAGGAAACCTTTAGTATGGAACAATTAGCCAAATTGTATGTAAATAAAATCGTTTCTTTACATGGCATTCCTTTATCAATTGTTTCCGATAGAGATAGCCGTTTTACTTCTCATTTTTGGTCAAGTTTCCAAAAAGCAATGGGAACCAGGTTAAATCTAAGCACAGCTTATCATCCTCAAATGGACGGACAAAGCGAAAGGACAATTCAGACAATGGAGGACATGCTTAGAGCTTGTGTAATTGATTTTGGAGGTAATTGGGATGAACACTTACCTTTAATAGAATTTTCTTATAATAACAGTTATCACACAAGTATCAATGCTGCACCATTCGAAGCACTTTATGGACGAAAGTGCAGAACCCCAGTCTGTTGGGCAGAAATTGGGGAAAAAACAATTATCTGGACCTGAGATAGTACAAGAAACAACTGATAAAATCATTCAAGTCAAGGAACGACTAAAAACAGCACGTGATCGCCAAAAGAGTTATGCCGATAACAGACGTAAACCCTTAGAATTTCAAGAAGGAGATAAAGTATTATTGAAAGTTTCACCCTGGAAAGGAGTGGTAAGATTCATCAAAAGAGGAAAGCTTAGTCCCAGGTATATTGGACCTTTTGAAATTATCCAAAGAATAGGACCTGTAGCCTATCAGCTACAACTGCCAGAAGAAATGGCAGGAATACATGATGTATTTCATGTATCCAATCTTAAAAAGTGTTTAGCTGATGAATCACTCGTAGTACCTCTTAAGGATATAGAGGTTAATGAGCAACTCAAGTTTGTGGAGAAGCCTCTACAAATTGAAGATAGGAAAGTTAAAAATCTCAAGCATAAGAGATTGGTTCTGGTCAAAGTAAAGTGGGACTCCAAAAGAGGACCCGAGTACACGTGGGAGCTTGAATCCGAAATGCAAAAGAAATATCCACACTTGTTCCAGTAGATCTCGAGGACGAGCTCTAAAACAAGGTGGGGAGGATATAACAACCCTCGGTAAAACCGACATCCTCATAATATTTCTGACACTCTAATATATATTGTAAATATATCAACTTGTCTTTATATGCACCCCGTATGTGAAAACCGAGCCCCAAGATAGATTATACTATATAAAATAAATAAAAAAAAACAATAATTATTAAGCTGAGGCGGGCCGCGTAGGGCCTCACCTCAAGTCCATGCGGGCCGCGCGAGTAGGAGAACCAGATATCGTCAAACCATAAGCCCAAGCGGGCCGCGTACCTATTCAGTTTAGTTGATGCGGGCCGCGAGCGACCCAATTTGTGGCGTGACCCGGTGCGGCCACGTGTCATTATCGTGGCGAGTCTAGTAGATGAGCCGGACAAGCTAGTCCGTTGACTAGCATTGACGCGGGCCGCGTAGACCCGGCCCAAACTTCACGCGGGCCGCGAGGAAGTCCAATTACAGCCCTATATAAGAAGGCAACGGGCTTTCGGTTTTCGTCGCTCACAACTTTCTTTCTTTCTAAATTTCTGAAGTAGTATACACTATACCCGGGCATTATACCCCCTAAAATAGCGAGGTTCTGCTACGATGTAAGTATTATAACCCCTGGAGACGTATTAGATACGCTGCCCGATTGATCTAGGGTTCCGTAACGGCTGTCGTGGTTCTGCCCGACGTAGTCGTTGGAATGCCGTCTCGGGGAGGGTATTACTAATGTTAAAATGGGTTATTATACTAACACACGTGCATTTGTGTAATTTATAGATTATCTCCAGGAAACCCTTACGAAAAACCTAAAACAGCAATGTGAGTAATCTCCTTTTTATTAACTGTTTTTACAAAACCTTAAATACCTTTCCATGCAAATGACAGTTATTGAGTATTTGTGAAGAATACAATTATAGTGGTTATGTTGGGGTTTTGTATACAAAATTGGTTACTGGCGTGGTAACATCCCATAAGTTGAGTATGACCGTACCACTGATGTTAATTGTGATGTCTTGGATACAAATGTAATTGCGGATGTGCCCTCAATACTGCAAATTGGTTTTTACTTAAACTTGATTAAACTGGGATTCACTCACCAGTATTTCCCACTGACAAAATGTTTTTAAAACGCGTTTCAGGTAACAAAGTGTGAAAGCCAAATAGAAGCCAGCTGGACAGCACTGAAGGCTTGGAAAAGTGGCAATAAAGTTACCTAAGAATAAAATGGATGTTTTTATTAAATAAATAGGATTTATTCCTATGAAACGTGTGTATTAAAAACTTGGGTTTTACCCATATGTTTAATGTTATAAAATGTGGTGGTTTACTCTGATTAAAATATTTCCTAACTACGATCCCGATGAAAATTTCCGCTGCCAAATTGAATAAATATATGTGATACCACCGAAACTGGCTCACGGCCGCCCGTTCCCGGGAGATAGGGATCGGGGGCTGTGACAATCAAGCTCTACTCCCAGCCCCTCAAGGCCAACCCGCAGCTCAAGCACCCGCGGTCAATGCTCGAGTCTGCTTTGCATGTGGTGATCCTAACCATTTTGCAAACATGTGCCCGAACAGGGTGGTGAAACAAGAGCCCCAACAGCAGCAGCAGCAGCCTCAGCAGCAGCAACAAGCAGCCCGTGCCAGAACTTTCAACATCAATGCCCGTCAAGCCCAGGCGGACAACAACGTGGTTAATGGTACGTTCCTTGTGAATGGTATTTATGCATCATGTTGTTTGATACTGGAGCCGATAACTGCTTTGTGTCGTTTCAATTCGAGAAGCTCCTTAGTCGTAAGCGCTCTTATCTCCCCTCGTCATTCGAAGTCGAAGTCGCTACTGGAAGAAATGTCGTTGTTAACTCTGTTCTCCGTGATTGTACTCTCGAGCTCAACAATCACATCTTCCCAATCGATCTTATTCCTATGCAACTCGGAAGCTTCGATGTCATAGTAGGCATGGACTTTCTTCGCGAAAACCATGCTGAAGTTGTGTGCTTTGATAAAATGATTCGATTCTCGCTCGCAAATGGTGATATGTGTATACGGTGAAACAGCTTCGAAAGGTCTCAAACTTATGTCATGCATCCAAGCTAGCAAGTATCTTCGCAAGGAATACAAAGCTTTCTTGGCCAACATTGTAGTAGCGGAGAAGGAAAAGAAAAGGAAGGCCGAAGTTAAAGACGTTCCAGTGGTTCGTGAATTTCCTCAGGTGTTCCCTGATGATCTTCCCGGATTACTGCCAAGTCGTGATATCGACTTTCGTATCGACCTTATTCCTGGAGCTAACCCTGTTGCCAAAGCCCCTTATCGACTCGCGCCATCTGAAATGCGGGAACTTTCGAACCAACTCCATGAGTTACTTGAAAAAGGCTTTATTCGCCCGAGCACCTCTCCTTGGGGCGCACCAGTCCTTTTCGTTAAAAAGAAGGATGGGTTGTTCAGGATGTGCATCGATTATCGGGAGTTGAATAAGTTAACCATCAAGAACCGTTACCCTTTCCTCGAATTGATGACTTATTTGATCAGCTGCAAGGTGCCAAGTGTTTCTCGAAGATCGATCTACGTTCAGGCTATCATCAATTGCGCATTCAAGAGGAAGACATACCTAAAACCGCTTTTCGAACTCGATACGGCCATTATGAATTCGTTGTTATGCCTTTTGGTTTAACCAACGCACCCGCGGTTTTCACGGATCTGATGAATCGCGTGTGTAAGCCATTTCTAGACCGTTTCGTCATCGTGTTCATCGACGACGTCTTGATCTATTCCAAGTCTAAAGCCGAACACACGCAACATCTAAGTTTGGTTCTCGAGCTACTCCAGGGGAATCAACTCTATGCCAAGTTCTCCAAGTGCGAATTCTGGCTAGAGGAGGTTCAATTTCTGGGTCACATCGTTAATAGTCAAGGTATTCATGTCGATCCCGCGAAGATCAAAGCAGTTAAGAGCTGGATTGCGCCTAAGAACCCGTCCGAAGTTCGTTCTTTTCTCGGACTAGCAGGCTATTATCGACGATTTATCGAAGGATTCTCTAAAATCGTTGTGCCGCTTACCGCCCTTACTCATAAAGACAAGCCTTTTGTTTGGGGAACCGAACAAGAGTCTGCTTTCCAAACCCTCAAGCATATGCTTTGCAATGCTCCTATTCTCATGTTGCCCGACGGAAATAACGATTTCGTTGTCTATTGTGATGCTTCCAACCTTGGTCTTGGCTGTGTTCTCATGTAACGGGACAAGTTTATAGCTTACGCATCTTGTCAGCTCAAAATCCACGAGAAGAACTATACAACCCATGATCTCGAGCTAGGCGCAGTTGTTTTTCCATTGAAGATTTGGCGAAACTACCTGTATGGTACCAAGTGTACGATCTTCACCAATCACAGGAGTTTACAACACATCTTCAACCAGAAAGAACTTAACATGCGTCAACGCCGATGGGTAGAACTTCTTAACGATTACGACTGTGAGATTCGTTATCACCCAGGCAAGGCAAATGTTGTTGCCGACGCGCTCAGCAGACGGAGTTATTTGCTCAGTATTCGCAATACCCAAGCCCAGCATGATCTCGAAACCCTCATCCGCGAAGCCCACCATGCTTGTTTTAATGAACGCACCTTGAAGAAAGAAAGGATCTATCACGATGGAGCTCAGCTGGTAAGCAAAGCAAATGGGATTTTCTATTATCTGGACCGAATTTGGATCCCTAAGCGGATCGAATTGCGAAAGATTATAATGGACGAAGCCCACAAATCCCGATATTCTATTCATTCCGGTGCCGATAAAATGTATCAGGATCTTCGCTACAAGTACTGGTGGCCGGGCATGAAGCGGGATATCGCTCTTTATGTTGGAAGTTGCCTGACTTGTGCGAGAGTTAAGGCTGAACATCAACGACCTTCTGGCTTACTCGAACAACCTCCAATCCCCATATGGAAGTGGGAGAGTATAGCTATGGATTTCATAACCAAACTTCCGCCCACGCCATCAGGTCACGACAGCATTTGGGTTATAGTTGATCGTCTGACCAAATCAGCCCACTTTTTGCCAATACTGGGAAGACTACAAGGTAGCACGACTAGCCCGAATCTACACCGACGAGATCATTTGTAATCATGGTACGCCCCGTGACATCATTTCAGATCATGATGATCGGTTTACTTCGCGATTGTGGGAAACATTTCAAGCAGCTCTCAGTACGTCGCTTAACCTGAGTACCGCATTCCATCCTCAAACCGACGGACAGACTGAAAGAACGATCCGTACTCTTGAAGACATGCTTCGTGCGTGTGTCATAGACTTCGGTGGTAGTTGGAACAAATACCTACCGTTAGTTGAATTCTCGTATAACAACAGCTATCATGCCAGCATACAAATGGCACCATTCGAGGCCTTATATGGAAGAAGATGTCGATCGCCGATTGTGTGGCACGAGATCGGTCATTCGCAACTAACTGGTCCCGAGCTACTACAAGAGACGACTGACAAAATCCTCCAGATTCGAGACAACTTGTCGAAGGCCAGGGATAGACCGAAAAGTTACGCCGATAGAAGACGCAAGCCCCTTGAATTTGACGTTGGCGACTACGTGCTCCTAAAGGTATCACCTTGGAAAGGTGTGGTCAGATTCGGCAAGAAAGGGAAACTAGCGCCTCGATATGTTGGACCTTTTAAGATTCTTGAAGGGTGTGGTCAGATTCGGCAAGAAAGGGAAACTAGCGCCTCGATATGTTGGACCTTTTAAGATTCTTGAAAGGATCGGAAAAGTCGCCTACAGACTCGAACTACCGGAGGAACTTAGTAACGTCCACCCGACTTTCCATGTGTCAAACCTCTGAAAATGCCAAGCTGATCATGATCTAATTGTACCTCTCGACGACCTTCAAGTCAACGAAACGCTACATTTCGTGGAAAAGCCTGTCGAAATCATGGACCGCCAAACCAAGCAACTCAGACGCTCGCGCATCCCTATCGTGAAAGTCCGATGGGAAGGTAAACGAGGCGCGGAGTTTACTTGGGAACTCGAAAGCGACATGAAGGCTAAGTACCCGCAGTTGTTTAAATGAAGATCTGAAGCGAGAAATTGTAAAACATTCACGGTGCTGTGCAGCTTTCAGCCTAATTTCGGGACGAAATTCCCTAAACAAGGGGAGGCTGTAACACCCCGCGTTACCGAATGTCAAAGTCAAGTTTGACTTCTTTGACTGTAATTAGTCTATTCTATGTTTTATTATTTGTATTATGTGGAGTAAGTGTTATTAATCAAAAGTAATCGAATGTTTAATCGACACGAAATGCTTTACGACTGTGAATGGTAGGAAGTAACAATGCGATAAAGTTAATCAATCAATAATCAAGCTAATCGAATCATCAATCGAACTCAAAACTCGAACTATGCGAATTTGGTATTATATTACATGTATGTGTGCCTTACGTGTTACCTGTGCATGTTTACTTTATGTTATGTGTAGTGATCAATCGAATCGAAACTCGAAACTCAATCGAACTCAATCGAAATCGAATTATGACAAATGGTAACGAAAGGATAGTGTGAAATATAGATGCTTGTATGTAGATATAGTGGTTAGGACTAAAAGTAATTTGAATAGGAAACTCTATCGTACTCGTATCGTCTTCAATCGAAATCGAAATATCAGAAATCGTCGCACCGAACACTCAAAGCAGGTTATGGATCGATCAGGCTCCTAGCCGATCGAACAGCCCAGCCGATCGGACGGACTGTCCGATTGAGCAGGCTGACCGATCGGGGTGCCTGGCCGATCGGCTAGCCCTTTCCCATTTTGGAAGCCTATAAATAGGCCTGTCATTGTCATTCTTTTCACTTTTGGAAACCCACTGACCGACCAGCTCGTGCCCTTCACTATTTCTCAGATTTCTCTCAATCCCGGTAAGATTTCATCCTAAATCTTGTACGTTTTTTTATCTATGCACACTCCTACACCCTTCTATCTTTTAAATCTTGATTTCTAACCATGAAATAATCAAGATCTAAGTATTCTAGGATGATGTCATCATGGTGTTCTTCAAGAACTTCATGTTTTGGCCTCAATGCACCAAGAATCACTTGGATCTAGCCTATTTCCACATAAACAAACTAAGATCTATTATAGATCTGAACATTTACATGATGTGAAGGATTGAAAGAAAGATTTCCAACTTTCTTTCAACTCTTTTACACTGAATGCCTTCAAACCGGTAGAAACGGAGCTTGAGCCAACTCACTAAACATTCTAATGGTTGTGTGGTTCAAGATTCGGATTCTATCTACGCGGTTCACCGATTTCGGGTTAAACGTTAAACTACCGTTCTGAACCGTTCACCGGACGGAATTTGGGTGATTCCTGTCCGAGCAGGGGAAACAAGTAAGAACGAAGGTGCCATGGTTCAGCTCGTTGTCAAAGTACCTCGATATAACGTCAAACAATCAGAACAGCCAAGTGTTAGACGAACAGGCTGTTCGAACGAACAGCCCAACCGATCGGACATGTCAGCCGATCGACCAGGCCAGCCGATCGGCTAGCACATGGCCCCACACTTTAACAGTTCCATGAAGTCTAGTATTGAACGAAGTGCTGTTCGATCGAACTACGGGTTGGGTTGAATTACTCCTCGGATCATGAGATACTATGCTTCAACACTTAATCGATTTTCAACTCGTTCGATGTATCGGAGTGCCACCCGATCGAACATGTTGTTCGACCAGGTGACATCCTGCTGAGGACTCACTATGAAGTGTCTAACCGATCGGTTAGGCCGGCCGATCGAACAGACCGTTCGATCGATCGACCTGAAAGGGTAGGAACACTTCAATGTTCTCAAATACTACAACGAAAACCTCAAAAGGACAAGCCATCATACACAAACACATCCTACTCAAAGGAAGAAACAATCCACTCGAACAGTCCAACCGATCGAGCCTACCGGCCGATCGAACAGGCTGTCCGAACGGACTGTCTAACCGAACGAACAACCCGTTCGATCGAACCTGCAGTTCGATCGACCAGGTTGTTCGACCCATCATCATTTGTTTCCATTTAACGCATTACTCATCGTTATGCTATCGAACTATTCAGGCTAACCCTACTCTCAAGCACTCCCTTCAATCCATCAATCAATCGCTGTGAATATACTCGAACCCCTTTTTGCTTTAGCACTTTTGGGTGTTACATACGTTACTTATCAAAAATCACAATCGAACACACTACTCAATTATTTAAACGCTAACCGTTCTGCATGTATTACGTGACTAAATGAATGCTTGTTGTTATGTTTACACGTGGAATGCTGTCTACCTGCCTTAACGACGTAGTACTATAGTTTGGACTCAGCACCCGTTCACACGGGGGTTGTTAAGGACAATTACTTGCATGGATTACGGTGTTAATCATGTATTGTGAACTGTCTCGGACAGTCAACCCGCAGTCATTGGTATCGATAGATCCATGTCGATAATTAACATGCATCGTTTTCCTCTGTGTACGTGCTGGTTATGCGTAAACTATTTCGAACTCTATATGCGATTATCAAACTTGTATGCTCACCTTTACATTTTATGTATTGACATTATTTTAACGTATGTGGCAGGCAATTAGGATGCTTATCTGCTAGGAAGGCGAGCTTAGAATAAGCGTCTAGAGCATAGTTGTCTGTAGATCTTGCAGATCGAGTCTCTAGAAGCATTTAAACAATATTTATATTTAAATTTAAGTTGTCGGAACAGAATATTTGACTAGTTGTTATCTGTAATAATTTGTTTTATTATTTGGGATACGGTATGGGACGTATTAATTAAACTAAATAGTAATGATAATTGTTGTGGAAACTTCTGGACAATCTGTTTCGCTCAGTGCCATGCCCCGATGATTCCGCCATCGGTTGGGGTGTGACATTTTGAGTGTCCATTGGCTTCATCTGGATTCTATTTGTGATAGCTAGTGAATTGCTATAAAAGGATTGAGATATTTCATTTTCTCAATTTTGAGAGTTGTGAGGTGGTTCTCTGTTCTAGAGACTTCTAGGGTTTCCATTGTTATGGTTAATCATCCTTAAACGTTTTGTTCATGGGGATTGATTTGGTTTTGTTGAAGTGTTCATCACTTTGATGATCACCAATATTCTAATATTCTGTAACATTTGTTTTTTATTTGCATACAATTTTGTAAAGATTCTTTGGGTAAATCTATAAGGTTTGGGTATCTTCTGTATTATTATATATAATTTTTTTTACATAAAGATAGGAGGTAGACGAGCAACAAACTGCGCCGCATCCCCTGTGTATTTGATCTTTAGTTTCTGACACTATCTATGCTCGTGATAGAATAACGAATGGTCCACACACATCAATATGTATG
The DNA here is from genome assembly GCF_002127325.2 of Helianthus annuus. Classification (NCBI taxonomy): domain Eukaryota; kingdom Viridiplantae; phylum Streptophyta; class Magnoliopsida; order Asterales; family Asteraceae; genus Helianthus; species Helianthus annuus. The sequence continues at coordinate 58,102,509 of NC_035445.2, forward strand.
ATTACTAATAGATTTTCAATGACACTTGTCAATCTTGCATTTCAAACATGCATCATATATTTTTGGTCCCGTAGGGATATGCCAAAATATATAAAATTAATAATCGTGGGGGTGGTTGTTTGTATACGGCTTACATGCTTTTTTAAGTTTGTTCTCTACTAGTAATTTTAAACTTTTTTTTGGGAAAGGCATTCTCTCCTGGTGAATACCCTATTAATTGTTAATAATCAACTTTATTATGGTTTAATATATCAATTTATAAAATATACTTACTTAAAACTAATTTAAATGGTTGGGGTTATCCACATACATTGTTTGTTCTCGCATCATGTTCGTCATCACGCACACCACCACGATTGGCCTTGGCCTGTGTTGACACCATCGTGTCGTTGCCAGCACCACCTCCATTTTCTCCGCCACCACCCCGCTGCATTATCTGTCATGTTCAGTTATCCACCGTCAAATCCTATCAAACATGAATGATATACATATAAATATACATGGAAACAAAATTTAAACAATAACTTAATTCATTACAACAAATAAAAAATAAAAATACTAGTCTAGAATTCCAATAAACCGAAAATACAACTATACAAGTTGGCCACTTACTTCTTTAGTTTGAGATTGGGTGGTCAAGGGGAGGTGGAAAACTTTGCTTCTTTTAGAGGTTCTGGGTTCAAATCCAGACAAGAGGGAATTTTAATACTAACTTGGTAATACTAACATACTAACTAGTAACACAGTTAGCGACATACTAACCGTATACCGTTCAAAAAAAAGCCTCTTGATATCCTTTGGCCATTTTCATTAACTTTCCTTGAGAAATATATAATAACTAGTTTTGTTCGCGTCGCGCTTTGTGGCGAAATAGAGCAAATGATACTGTAAAACAGATGTTATTTGAAAATGTAGCATTTTTTTTTAGAAAGCCAAACTGTCAGGATCGATTTAGTTACATAGTTAAATTTTTAGAAAAAAAAAGTTAACCAAAGAAACATCAAATTAATTGATAAAGAAAACATGTTTTGAAAAAAAATATATTAAAAAATAAATAAATATGGTTTTAGAAAAAAAGAAAAATAACGTTAAAGCTAAAAGAAAAGACAATTACAACTATTATAATATTAAAATAATATAATAGAATATTAAAAAAAGTACATATTATTTTAAATTTTAAATTACTATTTATGGTCGCTCATAAACAATATATAAGATAGCATTATTTAGATATAGTGGTGATGTTCTAGTTTAATACTGTACTAGTTTTGTTCGCGTCGCGTTTGCGGCGAAATAGAACAAATGATACTGTAAAACAGATGTTATTTGAAAATGTAGCATTTTTTTTAGAAATCCAAACTGTCAGAATCGATTTAGTTACGTAGTTAAATTGTTAGAAAAAAAAATTTAACCAAAGAAACATCAAATTAATTGATAAAGAAAATATGTTTTGAAAACAATATATTAAAAAAATAAATAAATATGGTTTTAGAAAAGAAAAAAAGGAAAATAACGTTATAAAAATATAATTACAACTACTATAATATTAAAATAACAGAATAAAATATTAAAAAAGTATATATTATTTTAAATTTTAAATTACTATTCATGATCGCTCATAAATAATATATAACTAGATTTCTTGAGGTCGCGCGTTGCGGCGAAACAAACCAAATGATAATGTAAAACAAAGTTATTTGAAACAAAGTTATTTGAAACAAAAGGTGTGGTTTAGAAAGCCAAACCGTCAGAATCGGTTCTGTTCAATTCATCATCCTATCGTTTTAAGATACCAAATACATACTCTATTTTGAATATAACTTCGTTTTAATAAAATTTATACTAGAATGTAGAAGAAAAAAATTAAGAACAACTACGTACATAGGTTTTTAGAAAAAGTGAACGAACAAAAATTATTATAAATATTAAATTAAATGATAAAGGAAACATGATTAAAAAATAAAAAGAATGATTAGAATAAATAATTAATTGATAAATTTGATTTAAAAAAGAAAAAGAAATATTTGAAAACAAAAACGCTATTATGTATATAATTCTTTGCTCACTAAAAACAACAACGAAAAGGAAAACAAAATAAAAGAAAACGCCCATACATAAAAAAAATAACATGAAAACAAAGAAAAAGAAAAAAGGAAATAGATAAAATGAGAAGAGAAGACGGGTTTAAAAAATGGGAAAAAGGTTGTGTAAACCTAGAATTGCACTTGTAACCATATGGATGCAACGTTAATAGATTAACAAATTAACAAATAGACCAAACCCAAACTTTGTTCATTGTTTATGTATAGAAAGTATATATATATTAACTATATTTTAAAATGTAAAAAAAAATAGTGGATGCCATCAATTACAAATACTATTCATCAAGCCTCACTAATAATATATATATAATATATAATATATAATATAATATAATATATATATATATATATATAATAATATAATAGTCACAAACTTATGCATGGATTACAAATGTAACCCTTTAGTATAATTGAATGACAAAATAGTCCCATCCATGGCACTAACTATTGTGGTCCAGAGTAAACAGTAGATGTTTAAGAATGGTCAACATTAACATAAATTTCTTTTGTCCTTTACATAATATCTCTCTCTTTTTGTCTTGTATTATCATCCAAATAAGGTGATGTAACTTGTTAGCAAACTACCAAAAAGTTAAGATTTCGTTATTTACTCCCAAGATTTTATGTTGGAATGTGGTTATTTTCAGATTTCCTATGTTGATTCTTTTGTTATACATTAAAAGGTAACATATACTAGGACAGTGTGTGTTGGTTTAATGATTATGGTTTAGTAGTGTTTCATCTTTGTTTGAAGGTGTGAATAAGTCTCGACTTGAAAAAAAAAGTACATTGTCTAGTTGTGTCATGAGGGTTATGTCTTGTGAATACTCTCCGCTGTGAAAGTGTTTCAAAGCAATATTCAAGAGAAATAATATTGTAACATTATGCAGGAGAGAGTGAGGAGCTGTTTGTTTACCTTTTAATAAGCCTCTTAATGATTTAGACTTCTTACTTAATAGTTCAGCACTTAATGATTCAGACTGCTTGTTTCGTGAGAAGATGTCTGAATGCTTCAGACATTTGCCTCTGAATGGTTAAGCATTATACTAGCTCTTAATGGTTTAGACCTCTTACTGGTTCAGCACTTAATGCCAAACGACCCCTGAGTGAATACCTTCCTTCTTCAATATTTATAGAGCTAAGAGTTGACCAGTGATCTAATACTGTTTCATATTAATTGAGTTTAATGTAGCGACGAGAAGCGACTTGCCACATGTCATGCTTGGTCAGGTGGTTGGCTTAGTCTATGAAGATATGTTAATGTCCTAGGCTCGTCATGAGGGTTATGCCTCGTGATCACACTTCGACATGAAAGTATTTCGATGTTATATTTCTTGAGAGAAAGTATTGTAACATTAATGTAGTAGAGATCGAGTGAGTGAACATCTTCCCCCTTCAACATTTACAGGTTAATAGCCTAATAGCTAACCACTAATATAGTACTCATTTTAACTGTGTTTGCTATATGGACAAGGAGTGACTCACCGCATGTCATGCTTGGTCAGGTGGTTGGCTATGCAATGGCCGACTTAAAGGGGAGCCAAGGGTCTGCCAGCGGTATGGCTCAAGTTCGTCTCCAAAGTGAACTTTTTTTGTTGTTTTCCTAGTTTTATGCGTTGATACTCTTGAGTAAAGACGAGGATACCCCTGAGGAAAAAATAGGATATTTTTTCATGTTATTTTCTCGTTTTATGCGTAATAAACTCACATTTAATTCAAACCCCAATGAATCAACTATTATATTCTAGAGTTAATTGCCAAAATCGCCCTTGAGGTTTGGGCACATTTGCCATTTTCGTCCAAAATAAAGGTTTTGTACCATTTTGCCCCCCACGTTTGTAACTTTTTGCCATTTTCATCCAAGTACCTACCCAAGTTACTTTATATCTTATTATGGGGTATTTTTGAACCTAACCAAGTTACTTTATACCTTATTATGGGGTATTTTCGAAATTTATCAATTATAAGGGGGGTAATTTATAAATTATCTTCTAGTTATTATATATCAGCCTTTATAACTCAACTACTTCATAAAACCCATTTCACGAAGAGAAGAAAACCCTAATTTCAACGAATCAGCTGAAGAATAACAACGAAACGGTGAAGAATCATCAATGGCCCAATTGTCTAGTGATTTGGAGACAGATAATTGGTGTATCAGAGGTGAAAACGCAAATTTCAATCCCGACATTACATAAGATATGTTCTATCCACCATCATCTGAGAATTGCTAGGGTTTAATTGATAAATCAATCGTTTTTTTTTCTTTTTGTTTCAGCCAAATTTCCAAGCTACTTCACCTTGGAATTTCACCATGGTGGTGAATTTGATGATGTACCAGAGTTTCATTACAAAGGGGGTAAAGTCGACTACATTGACAAGGTGAATCCCGATCTGTTTTCTGTTATGATAGTCAATGATATGATGCAAGAATTAGGTTATTCAGAGGAAGATGTAGTGATATACAACTTTAGGGAACCAGGAGGGATGCTAGAATCAGGTTTAAGATCTTTGGGTACTGATTCTGATATGTTGAAGCTGATTAAATATGCTGAAACTACTAGAACTATTGAAGTTTATGTTCAGCATATCCAAACATTTCCTAGAAATGTTGTGAATACTAAAGAGGGTAAACATGATCAAGTTAATGAACCTCAGTATGTTGATTTGAGTGGTGATAATAGTGATAAGGATAGTGACAAGGGCAGTTCTGGTGATGAGGACAGTGGCAGTGTTGAGGGGAGTGATAAGAATAGTGATGATGAAGATTCTGATTACTTGGTTGATGACGATCACATAGTGCCTGAGTATGATGTAGATATGGATGAGTTTAGGGCTGCAGTGGACATTGATCTTAGTGATGCAGGTGAAGATAATGAACAGGCTGATGAAGAGGGTAGTAATCAAGAGGTTGACTTAGACGACTTTGAGACTTTTGAAGATAATACGACATTGGATCAAGCCTGTAAGATTATTAGGAAGAAGAAGAAGAAGAAAAAAAAGTAAACCAACAGATGATGACCCTTTCTTTGTTGGCCAACAGTTCATTAACAGGGAAGAAATTAAATTATTGGTCAAAAAACATGCAATACATCCAAAAAGGCAGTTGTGTATCACAAGAAATGAGAGTGTTAGATTTAGGGTGATTTGTTTGGGTCAGAATATTAATCTTGGTGGTTGTGAAAGTATTGTGAACAAGACAAACCAACCAACCACTTCGAAGGGTAAAACAGATACATCCAACCAGGATAAATCCTAACAAACAGATACATCCAACAAGTGTAAATCCAAGACACCTAAAAAGCAGATTCCAAAACCTACTTGTCCATGGCTTTTATACATTTCAAATGTGAAGAAAGAAGGAACATGGCTTCTAACTTATGATGTTTGTGGTTTAAATGGTTAACAGTTTTATTGTTTGTGGTTTCAATAGTCTTATGACTTTGATATTGGGTCAGAATATGCAGCAGGTTTAACATGTCAAGAGTGCAGTTTTATTGTTTATGGTTTCAAGAGTTTTATTGTTTGTGGTTTAAAGAGTGTTTAATGCCTGTTGTTGTTTAAAGGGTGTTTGGGTAAGAATATGCAGCAGGTTTAACAGGTCGAAATAGTGTTTTAATAGTGTTTGTAGTTTGCAGCAGTTTTAAAAATTTGGAGCACAATTTGGTCGAAATGCACAATTTGGAGCACAATTTGGTCGAAATGCACAATTTGGTTCTTTACATTACAATAAGACGGATCATTACATTCCATTAACCAAAAGACGAGTTCTTTACATTACAATAACGCTAACCAAAAAACGGGTTCTTTACATTACAATAACGCTAACCAAAAGACGGGTTCTTTACATTACCAAATACACATGATACCAAAAGACGGATCATTACATTACGCTAACCAAATACACACGATACCAAAAGACGGATCATTACATTACGCTAGCCAACTACCCTTTTTATGACAATTTTTCAACAACAAATGTAATACATCACCACAAACAACCAGGTGCAACCTAGAAGTATTTTCATCGCCCTGTTCTGTCGAGCCAATGTTCTTGCTTGTTGATCCCTTAAATTGATCTTGTATGCCATCTCTCTTGCATTTACTTCATGCCTTCTTATTGTGTCCAACAATGCAGGTATCATCACAGCAGGGTTTTGGTTCATTGGAGGTTTAGCCCAACTCACAAAACCACACATCCGTCCTGCAATTCGTACAACATGAATAAAGATGAAGTTTGATTTTGCAACTAAACCCTAATAATAACACATACATACCGCTCTATTACAGCAGTGGAATCAACGAGCAGGATTTTGGGGAGTCCACGACGTTTTTATGATGGTCTGAGCACCGCAATTACAAAACCTTCATTTTGGACGAAAATGGCAAATGTGCCCAAACCTCAGGGGCGATTTTGGCAATTAACTCTATATTCTATTTCTATTAACATTTTACTAAAGCCAAATATTATTTATTACACAATCTTTATAAGTAACTTAATAGCCCAATTGTTTAAATTGATTAAAACTAGGAATAACACCCGCGCGCGTTGCGGCGCGGGTACATTTTATACATCGAATAAATTAGTCTAAACGTTATGTGATGCGTTAACCATATGAAAACGTGCATTTCGACATATCTGATCGAACTCAATGTAACCTATAAAAGCATGGCGATTAGATCAAAACATAAAGTAAATCAAATTTATATCGTATAATCATAACGTATTATATAGGATTCGACTTATATATAGAAAACGTAACGGGTATAACGGAAAAGATGACACCTACAATCAAAAGAGATTAATTAGAACTTTTGAAAAAAAGAAACCACAATTTGACTCCACTCGATTCGAAACATAATTAACGAAACATTAAAATAAGCACGGAAACATATTATATTTAACCTCACTCATTTCCCAAAAAAAATTTACGTTGAAACATATGTCAACTCGAATTTACACCGAAACGTACATAAAATATGCACATAAAAGATGTTTTTTTAAACAAAAAGTATTCTATTTGATCTGACTGGAAAGAAAAAAAAAGTTTACGTCAAAACGTAGAGCAAATCGAATTCATATCGACATATACATCAAAATATGCTAGTAAAAATAGGTTTTTTTTTTAAGTAAAGGAGGTATAAGGGTGAACTCGAAATAAATTATTTTTAGTAAAAAAATTAATAGGTTAAATACGTCTGTAAAATCGTGCCAAGTATCCCCAATGCCACACAACCAACAACAAAAGAGCTCGTAAAATAAAATAAAAAAATAAAAAATAACACTAAACGAAAAACATACCTAAAATTGTTGAATCACACACACCCGTTGCGGTGTGTTAATGCGAAAAAATTAGACTGAAACGTAAAATGTAGAAAGAAAAAACTAAGTTGATTTAGGGCCCCACGCATTGGAACGAACTTATCAAACGTAGAATAATAGACATGTTGCAACGGGCCTGTCAAACGCGAAAAACAGACAAAAAAACGTTGAACCACAGAGACACACAGTTGCGGCGTGTTAACTCGCAAAATTTTAAACGAAGCGTAAAACGCAAAACTTGCAAAAGATGAAAAGTATAGGGGATTAAAGTTGAAAATAAAAAAAATGATTTAATTAAACTGAAAAAAATAAAAAACTTTGAGTTAAAAGTTATAAACTTAAAGGAATAAAAATAAAAAGATAAAAACTTTGAATTGAAAATGGAAAATCAAGATTTGTTTTAAATACTCCCAATGCCTATAGTACAACATCAAAAGCAACAAAATATTGCTTATTTATATGTGGTAATAGTCCAAACTTAAAAGTAAATTTAATAAAATAAGGTTAAACCAAAAATAGTGGCAAGAAGGACAAGTTGTATCGATCCTCGTGCTAAAAAATAGGGCCTAGGGGACTTGAGTTCTTGAAAGTTGAAATTTGAAGATGAAACTACATTCCAAACAAGCTGAAATTGGCAATTTTTTTTCAAAAGAAAATTCGAAGAAACTGATGACACGGATAAAAGTCCGAATATGGATAGAAGTCCCAATGTTGCTAATGATAATATGCAAGAAAACGATGACATTGACATGTTTTCAAGCTATAACAACCCAAAGATGACAAATGTATTAGGTATTTGTTTCCTTTTATCTATTATTGTGTTCTTTTTTGTTATTGTATGATTGTAAAGTAATTTTTTTTACGGATACCCCCAATATTTTAAGCTAAATCTGCTATTGTGCCTCTGTCCATGTAAATAACCTCATAAACCGGTAACTTATGTTATAATCAAAACCCCACCACTTTATACATTCAATCAACTAAAACTACAAGGACTAATTCTACCAAACCATAAAACACTTCATCCTTTTCAACCGTCAACATTGGGTGTTTCTATTTGCACTCATCTTTTTACTTTTTGCACAAACTGATGTAATATTAATCAACACGGCCCGTTATTTATAAAGTTATATTCGGTTTTTAATAATAAATTTATAAAAGAAAAATACAAATACAAATTTAGACCACCCGTAGTAGAGGGGGTTTTGGGTGTTTTTTCCCTAAAAAACGCCCCTTCACGCCATCCTAACCACCCCCTAGACGTTTTTTTCAAAAAAATTCAAAGAGCGCTTTATTTAAAACGCCTGATTCAAAATGGATGACCAATAGCATTTTTTTGATGGTTTTATTTTTATATTTTATTAAATTCTATTAGAATATCTAATTATTGCAAGATTTCAAATTCCACTACACTCCCTATTAACTTCAAGGCCCTTTGCTAAATAGGCGTCATATGTCACTTAGTGCCCAAAGATTGCGCATTTGTTTCACTCACCAGTACACATGGTGTTATTAGTAAGTTCCAGGACCCCTCAACCAATGTTTTAAAAACCGGTTTTTAAATTAAACCGGATTAGGTTGAAAAATGGTTCAACCGGTTGAACCAGGTTGTACTGAGTGGTTCAACCGGGTTAACCAACTAACTCTATAATTTCATAAATTACACCATGAACTCAAAAGTTAATCCAAAAATGCATGATTACATATTAAAAGATCATCAAAAAGTAAATCCATAATAAGAAATTATCCAAAAGATAATCGAAAATCATTCAATTTTCCAACAAGCTCTTTTAAATGAAAGTGTACGATATGTTTAAACCATTTTAGTGTTGAATATATCAAGTTCACGATCACATAAAAGATGAAATTCACTATTATCGCCATTCTCATCAACTAGAGGATAACTATTTTCGTTTCATACAATATTAAATTAGAACTTTTAGTTACGAATAATCATAATATATAAAAATTACCTCAGATATGTAACATACTAACATATATAATAAAAATAAGTAACAATCCAAACTAAAATAACCCTTGGATGATACCGGTATTACGTTTCTAACCGGTATACCGGATTGTACCGCCGGTACAAACCTTATGCCGTTTCACTTATTTACCGGGGTGTTTCGTACCGGATTTACATCTGGAAATAGTAATACCGGTATAACCGGCCAGTATTTACCGGTTTTTAAAACATTGCCCTCAACATTCATATTTCATAACCTCCATTTAACTTTCAAATAGTTCAAACAACCCCCTCCTTCTTGTGCAGTGTGCCCAACCACTCCCTTAAACAGCCAAGTAGAATGTATCATATTCCTATAAATACAGTTGTTTCCCTCTCATTTTCACCACTCAAATATTCATTCCCTCATTAACTCTCTCCATCTGCTCCGCCACAATGTCCACCGGCGACAACCCTGATACCACCGGCCGCATCAAATCCGCACTCCGCGTGATCCCAAACTTCCCGAAACCAGGTACACTTCAAACCATAAAACCTTTAGTCATTGAAGTTTCGTTTTAATCGTTAACATTTAACAGGTATAATGTTTCAAGACATTACTACATTGTTGCTTGATCCAAAGGCATTCAAAGACACCATTGATTTGTTTGTGGAACGTTACAAACATGAACACATATCTGTTATTGCAGGTACATACATGTTTTTATTTTATTTTATTTGTTAGTTTGTTAATCATGTTCACTTTTGTTCTGAGTTGAGTGAATTCATTATGCTTAACCTTTTAGTTGGTAGGTAGGGACAATTACTCAACTTTATATATAGAAAATTCAAGAATAAAAAAACTGTAGGGTAATATCATGGTTGGCAATGTTGTGTAATAGAATGCATTGTCATCTTATTTTAGTTTATCAAGACCTATATATATATTTATATATATATATATATATGATTGGTTCAAGAGTGAATACCAGTGTATTTGCGAACTGAGCGAACTAATTCTGAATACACGTGTGTAAATCAATGGTCAGGATTTGATGATGAAATACACTAGTGTATTTTACGATTTGATGATGAAATCTTAGCCATACACGTGTGTAAATCAATGGTCAGGATTTGTTCACTCAGTTCGCAAATACACTGGTGTTCACTCTAGAATATATATATGTATATACACACACATATATATAATGTAGAGTTTAATGTTTAGTAGGTTTGTGGTGGTGACCTTTTTTTATGCATATGAGCTACAACAAAATTTTAAAAATGGCATTTTTTGCTTGGAAGTGAGCATAAAATGTTTTGTTTTAGTGGTTAACAGATAGTGGGAAATTTGGGGGGAAGATATTGTCATTGATTGCTTGCTATGAATGTGTATGAGCGGCTAAGGCGGATCGGTCATTGCTTGTTGAAGCATGTGGCCTTTCGCTATCAAGATCCAAATTATGGGTGGGATAATGGTGGTTCTTGTTGTTGGAAGGAAGGCGAGTGGGGCCGTGATGGGATGATGATGGATATTTGAATATGAGGACATGTTTTATTAATTTTAACTTTGTTGTGCTTCATTTTATTGCATTGTGGATTTTTAAAGATTTGTCACTGTTTGGATGAGATGCTTTTGAATTTGAGCCTCAATTCTTTTCACTTTTCAATGTGTGTGCATTGATTTTATCCTCATCTCACCCCACATTCTTACACTCTTTTTATGTTTCATGATTGTATATCTCTGATTCTCTGGGTGTCATATTCTGATTATCAATTATTGTTTGGGTAGTAGATCCAGGGCGGAACCAATGTAGAACTAGCCGTAGCATGGGCTACGGCTCAACCCCGTATTCGCAGTGTAATTTTTTTTTTTTTTTTTTTTTTTTTTTTTTTTTACGGTTTTATACATAGAATACCTCTAAACATATATAAGGATACCCCTAAGAGAAAATTATGAAACTTGATAGTATTCATTAAGCCCAAAACCTGTTTAGTAAGCAAGCCCAAATATTTAGTTTTATGATAATTAAGCCCAAATATTTGAGGAAGCCATTGACAATGCCATGGTTTGTGCGGTCAAAAAGGATTTTTTTTTCATAAAGTAAAAGACGACGATGTGATGGAACGATTTCAAACTATGAAAAAAAAGGACAAATCTATTAGGTATTTGTTTTACTTTATTTATTTATTGTCGTTTTTTTAATATTGTATGATTGCACGGTAGTTTTTTTGGATATCGCTGATTTAATGGGGTTAGTTCTGCCACTGAGTAGATCAGTAGTATAAGGTGGATAGTCTAGTGTTATCAGGGTGGGGGGTATAATGTTCGGTGAGTTAAGCGGGGAGTGGGAGTCACCGTGCGGTGACCATACCCTGGTGTTGATGTTTTTTGGTGAGTAGGAGAGAGGTTACCAAAAACGGTGTGTAGTCACCGAATGTAACTGAAGAGTGATGGAGGAGAGAGAGAGAGGAGAGAGGAGAGAACAATCAATCAAAAGTGAGAATCACTCAAACACCCTAGGGTGATTAACCATACCCCCTGATTGAGTGTAAAATGGGGAGTGGAATGGGGAGTTGACTTGGCATAATATTATTGGGTAGTATTTCACTCAATCACCCTAGAGTGATTAACCATATCCTCCACCCTCAAGTGGGTTTATTTCTTTTTTCATGGAACTTTGTTCAATTTATCAAGATGTGCATTTCTGCCATCTCTTATCTATTAGCAATTTAGCATGACATGTTTGGAGCTTTAGTTTTTGTGGGTCAATGAAAAATACTATAGTTTATCATTTACTATAATTTAAATCTAGATGGATAAAAAAAGATTCGATGCATGTTAGGGATCTTCAACATGTGATTAGAATCATTTTGTTTGTTCATATCACATAAAAATCCAAGGCATGTATACTAGTTTTGACGTTTGTCCCATTAGTTTCTGATACATCCTAAGACTGAGAGAAGCTTTCATCTTGTATATATAACTAAGAAACAACTCAATATTCTTGTCCCTTTTGACTATTGTCATATAGTGATAGTAATTTTTTATTGTCACATAATACAATTAATCTTGCTGTGTCCACATACTTAAAAGGTCTTTTTCTTTAGCATTATCTATTTGTTTCCACCTGATATACAAATAAGTATAATAATCCTCACAATTGTATTTTTTTCCTGGTTCCAATTTACTTCATATACAATAAAAAGTATGAAACCAAAGAGAATGGACTGCAGATAGCCAAGTTACATAGAAGGTAGGGGATAAAATTAATATTATACAAAGTTGTATAATTTTTAAATCTGCAATTGCATTTTAGAATGATCTATCATCCACACTACTGCCAAATAGGCTTCTTTTACCCGATTAACAATTTAATAAATCGGATCCCATCTCGAAAACTATGGAGGATATTAAGTTGTTAGGGTACTTTTGGATAAAGAATAGGTCGCCTTTTAAGGCCGTGTGGTGGATAGATTGGTGTAACTTTAACTTGTAATACTTGGTTGTATGTTTTCTCTAGCGTCTTGCTTGTCGTTTTAATGAAGTTTGCCGTTCCCTAATAAATTAGTTACCGTACAACAGAAAAGTTGGCTTAAGGAATAACATTTTATCAGTAAGTCCAAATTCCAACAAAAGCGGTTAATCATAATAGCATTATTAAACAAAGGTTATCTTTATGGAAATGTCTCCATCATTCAATTATTCACTTGACATTATATATGTTGTCGTGAGGTATAACAAAGTATGAAAGTAGTCCCTTTGTTCTACTTCATTTACTGTACAACTTCTTTTTCCTATAAAGGGACATGCCCGGATAATACTATAACTAATAAAAGTAATTATAATTTATAAACAAACAAAGCATCCCCGGAGCATGCTCAAGGGGGGATAAGGTTGCCCTACAACAGCTATGATTTTTTAGGAAACAAATTACCTTTTGGTCCCATAATAATCATTACAAAGGCAATTGTTAACTTGTAATCAACCTTTTCTCACAAAGTTCACTTTAATTTAGGTGAAAAAGATGTCTTGGGCATGTATTAGTTAACAATATTGCAATTATTGTGGTATCTAGGAATGTAAATTACTATATTGATGTTAAAGATCCTACTTTTTCAACCTGTTGTATGAATCCATTACAATTATATATATATATATATATATATATATATATATATATATATATATATAGATAGAGAGAGAGAGAGAGAGAGAAAGTATATCGTACAATATGCCTTAATGTACGACGCATACGTGAGGCAAGTTCGCATGTTATAAACCCGTAAAAGAAATATCGCATGTTATAAAAAACCAAAGTTCACACGTTACAATTCGCATGTTCAAATGAAAAATACAATTTCGCATGTTATTATGAAAAACCCAATTCGTATGTTAGTTGCAAGTATTCGCATGTTGATAATGCCTCGTGTACGCGTCGTACGTTAAGGCATTTTGTACGTTAACCGGTCTCTCTCTCTCTCTCTCTCTATATATATATATATATATATATATATAGTATTTATCAACCATATGCTCATGAAAACATTTCCTTTATTGCAGGAATTGAAGCTAGAGGTTTTATATTTGGTCCTCCAATTGCACTTGCAATAGGAGCAAAGTTTGTTCCATTAAGGAAGCCAAAAAAGCTGCCTGGTATGTTACATGTGTAACTTGAACACATATGTCCTATAAGATTAGAAGTATTCTGATTAAGTTAATAAATACAGGTGAAGTGATATCAGAAAAGTATATCTTGGAATACGGTTCGGATTGCCTTGAAATGCATGTTGGAGCAGTTGAATCCGGAGACCGAGCTCTAATAGTTGATGATTTAATTGCTACTGGTGGCACCCTTTGTGCTGCAATGAACTTACTTGGTACCCTTCAAACTTATGTGATTGTAACAACTACATTAATTTGGTCATCGTCTAATCTTTCGAATAAAATAAGTTATGAGTTTATATACATTGAGCATACTCATCAGGCGACGTTTGACCTGTTTCGCTTTTGTTTTCACATCGTTTATATTGCTTTCAGAGCGTGCAGGAGCTGAAGTTGTTGAGTGTGCTTGTGTAATTGAAGTACCGGAGTTGAAGGTATTTTTCTCATATTATTTAATTAAATCAAATTAATTACTAATATGACTGCATTTTTCAAATTTTGGACTATATAATGCATATATATGCAATTTCTCTTAGTGCTCCACAACTAAAACTTACAAGGGTATCCAGTGTAACTTACAAAATGATATCTCCTTTATGATATTAGAGTTTAATTTGACAATTAAGTCGGGCTGTAAGTTTGGTGGAAAGTTTGTTTATGAACGTCAACAAGCGTTTACGTCCATTGCTTAATTAAACGAACGACCATTAGGTAATTTGTTTGTTAAGGTTCTTTATGTTCGTTTATGTCCAAATATTTTATGCATATTCCACATAATCTATTTTTAACTGAATTCCTTAATGTAGGGGAGGGAGCGATTGAGATCGCATGGGAAACCATTGTATGTACTTGTTGAGTCGCAGTTTGAGCCGAGTTCATAGTGATTAGTTTCTCCTATTTTTAGGAAAAGTGTACATCAGAGGGGTCGTATTATTGGCCATAACTCTTGTCTCAAGTGGTCACTTTGGTGATAAAACCTGCGACGACTGATTTAGATTCTTCTTTTTGTTATCATGGTGGATTTTTTACTTGTCTCGGGTTCACATTCATAACAATGCATATCATTTTTCATTCTACTTGATTGTTTACGACGAGTGTGTTGCTTGGTTATTTACATGTGCATAGATCACTTATACGCAAGAGACGCGAGTCCATGTCTTGCTATACATACGTGATAACACATTAGCTAAATTTCACATATGTAAAGCTTATATTGCTGACAGATAAAAGACATGTTACTTATTTACTGCGGACCCATGGGGGGATTTGATAATATCAATATGTTTCGTGGTACGATGATGAGTTACACAATCCGTGACATTGCTTAAAACCTGATAACGTGAACTCTATACAACTTCGATCCGACCCAAGCATGATGTGAAGAAACTAACCGTTTGCTTCTAAAGAACCATTAAAAGTTTGAATTATTTTCATCATAGTTAACCAGCCTAATCCGGTTTGGTTAAATAAATCAATTCTAGTCTACTCCTATTTGGGTAAATGAAACACTTAACAAGCCTAATCATGTTTTTGGGAAATAAACCAATTAACCAGCCTAATCCGGTTTGCTTAAAACCTGATAACGTGAACTCTTAACAAGCCTATATTTTATTTGTTGCAACCCCTGAAAAGTCCTTGTCTTACAACCCTTTTTTTATTTGTTTTTGTTTTTTTCGGTTATATATATTTTTTTAATCATTGATTCACCGGGCCTGAGTGGCTGTGTTCGTTGGAACGGGCTGGGGGGAGGGGGGTCGGAGGCGTGATAGCTTAAGGATGACGGGAGTCACCGACTTTGTCAAAGGAATGACCTTAACGAAGGTGCGCGGGATCACGGCGGGCACGAGACACGTAACGGAGGCCATACATGGGAGCCCGGGTGTGCATGAAATCAAGACGTGGAAATGTATAAAGGAATACGGAGATGGTAGTCTTTCGGTTGCGATCCTACCGGCACTAATTCACCGGATCTCATCAGAACTCCACAGTAAAGCATGCTTGGGCGAGAGTAGTACTAGGATGGGTGACCCCTGGGAAGTTCTCGTGTTGCAATCCTTTTTTTATTTTTTTTCGGTTATAAATGTATTTCTTTAGTCATTGATTCACCGGGCCCAAGTGTCAGTATTCATTGGAATGGGGCTACGAGGGTGGCCCGAGGCGTGATAGCTTAAGGATGATGGGAGTGACCGACTTTGTCAAAGGAATGACCTTTACAAAGGTGCGTGTGCGAACGGAGCGCATGAGACGCGTAACAGAGGACATACATGGGAGCCCAGGTGTGTATGAGATTAAGGTGTGGAAAAGTATAAAGGAATAAGGAGATGGTAGCCTTTTGGTTGCAATCATACCAGCACTAATGCATCGGAGCCCATCAGAACTCCGCAGTTAAGCTTGCTTGGGCGAGAGTAGTACTAGGATGGGTGACCCCTAGGAAGTCCTCATGTTGCAAACCTTTTTTTATTTGTTTTTGTTTTTTCAGTTATATATACTTTTTTTATCATTGATTCACCGGGCCCGAGTGGCCGTGTTCAATGGAACAGGGCTACGGGGGGCGGAGGCGTTGTTGGTGCACTTGTGTCTGTACTTTGTCTGTATTTTGTAATGTTATAAAACGATGTCTTTTGTTAGTCTTGTTTACGTCTTGTGTTGTTAATATGTGTTTTGATGTAAGTTTGACCAAGTCAACCATCCTCCTGGTTTGACTTGGCCAAACAGTTAACACATGATTTGTAAGTTGTTGTGTCGAAGGATGAGTCATCGAAGGATTGTTTATATCCTTCGATGAGCTCGAAAGATAACCTTCGATGGATGTAGATGGACCTCGAAGGATATACCATCCTTCGAGGTATATGTGGATCCTTCGATAGGTGTCTGGTCGATAGATGATCTTTCGATCAGACAATTTGATCCTTCGACCAGATGGTCTGTTATGGATATATATAGTCATGTATGGGTTCACTTCACAGTGAGACAGTTTTAGACAGAAAAATAGAAAGTCTGTGTGAGTGAACTAAGTCTTGTAGAGAGCATTTTCAGTTTGGTCAAGGGCTGTAACCGTGTCCACTGAAATATAAGAGAAAACTTTGATATCTCGTGTGTCTACCTTTCTCTTTGTAGCTTGTGTTCTCATATAAACTACCGGTTTGCACTCTAGCTTGGATTCCGCACTTGCTAGTGTGTTAAACATAACAATGATAAGGTTTAACCTCGACCTCCGGGGGACCTACAAGTTATAACGCTCCGACAGCTCTTCATGCTTCTGCTTTAACACTTTTGCCTCATGCTCTAACACAGTACTATGCCCCTTCATTATCTCAACTTCCTTATCACGAGCCCTGTTTGCTTCTTTCAATCTCTAGTGCTTGTTCTTTTATCTTAAGATTCTGTGCACTAACAATTGCGACTAACTTGTTGTGTGCCTCCACATCCTGAGTTCGCTGTACACGATACTCTTCAATCTTTCTAGTATTCCGAACGACTAAGTTACCCAATTCACTGATTTGTTCGATCAGGAAGTGAATTTTCTCAGCTTCAGACAAACTAGACAATGTTTCTGCTAGAGTTGGCCGTGAAGGCTCAGGTCCTGAGGAGCCAGACTGAACAGATGGGCCGGAAGTACCTGTTGGACCAGTAATAACAAGAGGAGGACGTACGTGTGTACCTGAGACGGGAGTTGCAGGCGGCTGTTGATCAACAGTCGCCGTGCGTGTCCCAGAAGACGTTTGAGGAGAAGAGACCAGCTCCAGCATCTCTGATGTAGTCAATTGATCACTGACAGGTGGTAGCTGATGCTCTGGAGGCGTTGAATGCTGGATAGAAACAGGTATAGGGGCATCACCAGCAGTTTCCTTTGATTTCTTTGAAGCACGAATACCTTGTCTTCTTGCTTTCCTCTTTCTAATCAAACCAGGAGCAGTAGGGATATAATCCTCATCTTTGTCAGACTCTGCGGTTCTAACCGGTTTCTCAATACTTTCAAAACCACGAAAATTTTCGCGCTGATCATAAGCCTTTCGCATCCCTGGTGGAGGAGGATTATCATCTTCAGAAGACGAATCATCATTACCAGAACCTCCTTCATCATCAGAAGATGAACTGCTATCATCCACCAACCTCCTCGGCTCGTCCGCCTTACCTTTACCTTTGTCGGTCGTATCATCGCCTGACCGACTTTCAGTACCACCATCACCACCTGCACTACCACCTATATCTCCAACTACAGTACCACCAATATCACTACGGACATCAGAATCGATGAACACTCCTTGGACTTCTCCTGCTGAACAAGGGGTTTAGACGGGGTTTGATCGATTGTACCCTCGTCATCAAAGAAAAAGGTGAAGATCTTCTGTTGGTACAAGTGTATGTCGATGACATTATCTTTGGTTCTACTGATGATAAGTTATGTAAGGAATTTGAGAAGGTGATGCAAGATCGATTCGAGATGAGTGCGATGGGTGAAATGACGTTCTTCTTGGGTTTGCAAGTTAATCAGTCCGAATCTGGAATTTTTATTCATCAAACCAAGTACGTTGGAGACATCTTGAGCCGGTTCTAGATGTCCGATCCGAAGCCAATTTCTACTCCTCTTCCGCAGAATCACGGGATTACTCCGGATGAAAAAGGGGAAGCTGTGGACTCTTCACTTTATCGTGCTATGATTGGATCCTTAATGTATCTCACCGCATCAAGACCCGACATTATGTATCCAACGTGCCTTCTCGCCAGATACCAAGCGAATCCGAAGGTCTCTCACTATGCTGCTGTCAAAAGGATTTTTCGTTATCTGAAGGGTTGCCCTGACACCGGGTTATGGTATCCTAAGGATGATAACTTCGATCTCAAGGCTTACAGTGATTCTGATTTCGGCGGCTGCAAGAAAGATGGCAAATCAACTACAGCAGGATGTCAGTTCTTAGGCAATCGCCTAGTCACTTGGCAGTGCAAGAAGCAGACATGTGTGGCTACGTCTACATGTGAAGCGGAATACATTGCTGCGTCTAGTTGCTGCTCCCAAGTTCTATGGATCCAACAACAGATGCGGGACTACGGTTTTGAATTCCTAACTACTCCTATTTATATTGATAATGAAGCTGCTTTACAGATCACTAGAAATCCTGTACAGCACTCAAAAACGAAGCACATCGATATTAAATATCACTTCATACGTGATTGCTTTGAAAAGAGACTTATCGATGTGGTTCACATTCATATCGATCACCAACGTGCCGACCTTTTTACCAAAGCATTTGATAAATCAAGATTCGATTATTTACTTTTGGTAAACGGCATAAAGGTGAAGCAAGAGTAACCGACATCGGGAAATCGTTTTTGTAAATATTTTTCTAAAACCAAAAATCCAAAAATATGTTTTTACTTTATTTTATTTTTGAATTTTAGGGGGAGAAAGTTTCAAGAAAAATACAAAAACATTGAAAAACCACAAAAATACAAAAACATTGAAATACCACAAAAATACAAAAATATGTCTTTATTTTAATTACTTTCTGCATTTAAGGGGGAGAAAATTCAGAAAAACACAAAAACAATAGAAAAACAAAAATGAGTTTCTTGGTAATATAAGAGAAAATGATATTACATCAGAGGTTGGTCGAAACATGTTTCTAGAAATCAAAAGAAAAGAAAATGATAAGTAGCTTTACTAATGATGTACCGGTAGACTCACGATCATTTTAAAGTATGCAGGAGATATAAACATAACGAACTGAAAACCGCGTGGGAACCGCTCATTGGCATATGGTCTTGGTACCGAAATTTCGTTTGATAGATTGCCGAGGTTCTGAGATATTCGGGGTTTATGCTGTTTATCATCTGGGTATCATGGTAGTTTCTATAAAAGACAAAGTCTAGTTCTTCCATGATACCATACATACGTGTACATATCTCATACTGCATTCGACCTCAATAAGTGATAAACAATCACATGTCTAAACAAATAAGTGATAAAATATCACATTTATCCGGGAGTCAAGTTCGTCTCTCTGCTGTACGGAAGTACTGACCTGTTCACGGACTTGCTCCTGTGCCCTCATGCATATGAAAATCAAGTTCCTCATCAATAAGTGATTTCATCACATAGGGCTTGGTTTTCAAAATCAAATAAGTGACTTGTTCACATTTTATATACGTTAAAAACGGATGATAAATGGTATACTCCCCAGTAAGATGAACTCTCGTGCATACCTTGATACGGGAATGTGTCGTGAGTGGATGAACACCGGTCGGTAAGTATAAATCATACCTTAAATGTATCTCAATGTATTATGATTACACTTGATCGCTGAGTTTAAGTGGATAACAATATCGGTAATTGTGGTAGAATACTTATCCACTTCTGTAAAAGAATCTTAAAAGGAAATGTGTTTTGACAAAAGACCGCGAACTGATATGATTCTCTTCGCCAGAAACTCGCAAAAATATTGTTGTGTTTGTACATATTTATTTACTGCTTAACTTTTATTGTCTTATTTTAAACAGTTTTTGTCATTTGGTGCATATCAGAACAACATTAGCGGTGATGACGTTTGATAACATTCAAAAGATACTAAAATTGTTGTCTTTTATTTTATCAAAATCCAAAAAGATTTTCAATTTAATCTTATTTTTTGATTAACCGATGTTGGTGCTCGATCAGATACCTGGCAAGCCAAGATACTTCATAAACTGACCTTTGCAGAACTTCATAACGGGCAATTTTTCAAAATGGTCGCTTCTGAAAACCTTTAAGAATTTGAAGGGTTTAAATTGCAAATTCCCAAAATCCAAAGTGTTGGTGAAAATCTGATCCTTCGAGGAAGCAATGGCCCTCGAAAGATCAGATGGTCAATGAAAGTCAATCCTCATGGTCGAAAGATGAATTGATCAACGAAGGATTTGACCAATTTGATCTTTCAAGCTGATCAGACTTTTCGATAGATGGATTAGGTCGAAAGATATCCTTCGAGGGTTCCCACAAATATCTGGTATCTTTCGATCCAGATCCACAAATATCTGGTATCTTTCGATCCAGATCTGGATCCTTCGTCCCAAAGCTCATCTTTCGAAGCACCTTTTCATCTTTCGAAAGGTCATTGATCCTTCGAGACGGTTCAAGTTTCGAGGTCAGAGTATAAAAGTGGTCATCTTCTTCATTTCAACTTAACATTTCAAATTTCATCATCATAAAACCTCTGGTCATACTGAAACTCTGCCAAAATCAAAACAAATTTGGGCTATCAGTTTTATAACAACATTCACGGTAGGATAACCCTAATACACTTTACAAACAACAATCTGTTTTAGGATAATCCTCATTTGATCATGTGATTCAAATTTTTCTTGTTCTCATATTTATGAAATTGTTGAATGATATGTGATATATGTAATGTGATAATGTTGTAAATATGTTAGTGATAAGTTGTTGATGATCATAAGGTTCATAACATGGAATGGTAGTTTCAGATGTCAAGGGTTTTGGGTTTGGGTTAAACAGAGCTTTGTTTGGGATTTTGGTCTAAATCGGTACATGTATTTGTGTTTAGTATCCGGGTTAGGATCAGTGTCCGGGATGGTTTTAAAATGGTTCAATGTTGATGTTTTTAAATGTTTTGAAACATACTTAAAACAAACTTAAAACAATCACCGGAAAAATAATCCGATGAACAGTGTCGCCGGAAAACAACACGAAGGATGATGGTTCCTAACCTCGAAAGATGGACTACATATTATCCTTCGAAATGAGACTCGAAGGATACAAGGTTTTTCGAAGGATTCATCCTTCGATTGATCAGATCTTTCGATTGATCAAAATATCCTTCAAAATTTATGATCCTTCGAAAGTTGATCCTTCGATAAGGCATTTCATCCTTCGAGGAAAATAATATCTTTCGATCAAATTGTCATCCTTCGAGCCAAGTGTCAATCCTTCGATGTCTAAATGGAGTCCTTCGAGGAACCAACACTTAGAAATTTTTCAAGAAATTGACATTTTTCTAAGTGTGAAATCCTTGATGACTGTTTGACAACTTTCTCATTACGTGTCTTTGTTTTTCTTGAACAGAAATGGCACCGAAAGTGAAGAAGGAACGGGCAAAACCAACTAAGAGAGAAAAGTCCGAAGTTGAATTAATGTCCGAGCCAAGACACAACATGGCCGCGTATCTGCAACCGGAAGGCAAAGTTAGTCCGGAATTCAATGGGATAATGGAGTATCTTCACCGGGCACGAATCAACTACGCCATTACTACTCAACACACCGCTTACCAGTCTCCGATCAAGGAATTCTGGAATTCTGCTGTGGTTGAAACAGTGGATAATCAAGAAGTGATAAGAGGATTTGTTACTGAGAAACCCGTGGTGATCACCGAGAACACCATCAGAGCGCGTTTGCAATTGGGAGATCAACCAGAAGATTCGACTTCTGTTGATTTATAGTGTCAGCGTGGTTTATTGATGAGGCTATGTTACTCTGATAATGTGCTAGCAAATCAGATAAACAAAGGGTCTATGCCGTTACGATACAAGTTCTTATTGCATATTCTTATTCATTGCCTGAGCAACAAACGGTCTGGATACGATCTGTCGCCGATTGAATTGACGGGATTGTTTACGGCTTTAATTCTGAATAAGCTGTTCAACATATCACGTTACATCTTCGACAATCTGAAAGAGAATGCTCGCCGGCCACTTCCATCAGCAAATCAACGGACGTCAACCAAGTTTTGGTTATATCCAAGATTCTTGCAAGTGATGATCGATGATTAGATTCCGGATCTTCCCAAAGTTGAAGCAGATGTTCTTCCAGTTAATCCAATGAACGAGCGTACACTGCTGATCTTCAAGTCTAAGTCTAAGTACAAGGAATCCGATCCAGTGAGAAAGCTTATTGGTCACCTCGATGTTCCGACCTACGAGGCACCACAGAACAACAAGTGGCGTCGAGATGCAAGTGATTCTGATGATGAAGAGCCAAGGTTAATTGCGTTAGCTAACACACAACTCGGGGCTAAGCACGGAATTAAAGCATCGAGCAGGAAGTCTGCTGGAAGTTCCAGTGCGGCAGCACATGTTGAAGTTGATGTGAATGTTGCTGCAGAAGAAGTCCAAGGAGTGTTCATCGATTCTGATGTCCGTAGTGATATTGATGGTACTGTAGTTGGAGATATAGGTGGTAGTGCAGGTGGTGATGGTGGTACTGAAAGTCGGTCAGGCGATGATACGACCGACAAAGGTAAAGGTAAGGCGGACGAGCCGAGGAGGTTGGTGGATGATAGCAGTTCATCTTCTGATGATGAAGGAGGTTCTGGTAATGATGATTCGTCTTCTGTGTGACAACTCGAAATTTAGAACCTTTCTTGTATCTTGATGTAACTTGCTTGAAACATTTCGTGACTAGTAACTTGTTAATGTAATGACATAAGTGAACATTTTATGTGACTATGTGCTTGCTTGTATGTATGGTATATATGTATGTATATTATGTGAGCCGAGAACCCGACTCGAGACCATGAGGTCTCGAGTGAACAGTATAGCCGGTTGGGCCTTTGGGCCGTAAACCCCCTTTAACCGATTCCTAAGCCCTTTAGGGTGCATTGTGAAACAAGTATATATATATTATGCTTGTAACCATCCTTGCCATTTTCTTGGGCAACCAACACACACACACACTCTCCTATCTTCTCTCCTACAAAACCCTAAGCAACATAAACACACTCCAAGTAACCGGCTCACACTTGACCTTTGGATTCAAGCTTGGAAATCAACATTTGGAGTTCACCTTTCATACCTCTTAACCGGTTAGTGACTCACATTGTATTTCGGTTTGTTGTTGATGTGTAATGAGGTTGAATGATAATATGTGTTGGCTTGATGATTGTCTATCTATGATAAAGATGTTTGCTAGATAGAAAATAGTTGTTTGTTGTCAAATGAGGATATTATGAGATGATGAAATGTTATAACCGGCTTTGTATGGGTTTAAATCCGAATGACTTGATTATGCTAGAAGGTTGTGTTCATGATAGTGTTGAATAAGGAAATTGCGGAAATCGGTTTGCATGTGTGAGGATTGAAACCACTAAATGAATATGTTTGTCATAATAGGATGCACATTAGTGAGTTGTAGTTCATAATTTTGCTTGAACAAGGGTTGAATATGTTATGAATATGTTTTGAATGTTTGAAGAACATGAAGAACTACTTGAATATGCTTTGAATGTGTGTTGAATATTTGAATTCTGCTTTGTTTGATCTATTTCGGTTAATGTTTAGACAAGAAAACATGTTTAAGTGGATAGTACACAAATAGGGTGCATGCAATTGGAATTCTATTGGATAGTACAATCTGTGCAGAATCAGCAACTGTTGGGGGAGTCGAGACCCCTGGTTGCGACTCGAAATCTCCACGTTACGACACCAGTTGCGAGTCGAGAACACCTGGTTACGACTCGCAACCATAGCATGACAAGCCGAGACCACAGGTTGCGAGTCCCGTTGCGACTCGAGACCTTAGCATGACGAGCCGAAACCGTGGTTGCGACATAGGTTGCGACTCGCAACCACCCATGCTCAACACAAACAGCATGACTCGAAACCATGCTTGCGAGTCCGGTTGCGACTCGAGACCACGCTTATTGGACTTGCTTCGTTATGGGCCTAATTTAGTGGGCCGGACTCATGGACTTCTGTATTACTGTTGACGTATTGTTTGGGCCTGTTATTACGAGCCCAACTGTTTGGGCCTCACTCTTGGACCTTGGATTGTGTTTGATTGTTAACTGTGAACTGTCAATGTTAAACGTGTTGCCATGATTGTTACCTGTGTACAATACGTGTTGAACATACGTGCACTGCTTGGCTTGAATCTGATACGAATAATATCTGTGATAGGACCTAATTGATTACCTGCAATTTGATTAACTTTTCTGTATTACTTCCGAGCAAACCAAGGTGAGTTCACACCCTTTACAAAGCATGGGATTCCCTGGGTTGGGAACGGGGTTAAGGAACGTGGGTTCCTCGTCCTCCTTGGGTAGGACGGCTATGGTTCAGGAATGTGATTCCTCGTCCGGATGGACGGATAACTCGTACTAGACTAAAACTCTATCACGAAGTCCCTCCTTTTTGTATCGACTTAATCGCCGGGCCAATGGCGAGCGGGTCATTAGTTAGATAGCGCTATTTAGGTCTGACATTGGATCTGGGGCACATCAATGATGATAGACATTGATGGTTTCAGGGCACATAAACATGACTACAGTCAGCAGTCGATATGGTAACGAGTCTAGTGTACGCATGGGGTAGCCCCCACGGCCGAAATGCCTGATAACTAACATGGGGTAGCCCCCACGGCTGGAATGCCGGAGTAACTGGGAATGAACAAGTCACGTTTTTTAAACTATGGGGTAACCCCCACGGCAGGATGCCAGTTAAAGTAAACTGTTTTCGAAACAACTAAAACGAACACCCAACCGTGAACTCACTCAACTAGTTGTTGACTCGTTACTACATGCTTTGCAGGACCATAGGTACTCAGCTGGAGCTTGCATGGAGGAGAGTCGTTGTGGGACACGGATTGTTGCGTGCCATGTTCTATTTGGAAACATTTGAACTTATGATATAACTTTAAACTTATGCTTCCGCTTGCAACTTAAACTTTGCTTGTTTGAAACACCAATCGCGTTGGTTAAACTTTTATAACTATTTATATGCTTGTTCAGTATGATTGGTGGCTGGATCCTGGTCAGTCACGCCTCCAAGCGGTAGTACCCCGCGGGTGGATTTTGGGGGTGTGACAGATTGGTATCAGAGCCATTGGTTATAGTGAACTTGGTTTTAATAAAGGGGAAACGTTTTTGTTAAAACCAGACTATAACCGGTTTAGTGCTCAACGGTCCACAACGACGCTCCACTCCGCATGCAAGGCCCGACATACTAGGTAATATGATGTGCGTATATTGCCTACTTGTTAGTTACATAGTACATTGCTCATGGTATGCTTGATTAGTATAACTACTGTTGTTTGAACACGTGTGTGCTTACTCTGTCCTGCTATCGTACTTTCGCGAACCTCTCTCACTCGTGTTACTCTTGATATGAAGAATCATGTCTGGACGCGTTAACATGACACAAGCCCAGTTGACCGCACTGATCAACGAACGAGTGGCCGCAGCACTTGCAGCTGCACACGCAGGAGGTATATCCTGCAGCCCGAACTTATCCTAGGATCTTTAGGATCCTACTCTCGTGAACCAACCTTTGTGTTAAACTCTGTCTTTCTTTCACCTACCTTAGGTCAATATGCTCAGGCACCGGTGTGCACTTTTAAGACCTTTATGGACTGTCGACCCACTACTTTTAGCGGAACTGAAGGAGCAGTAGGTCTCCTACACTGGTTTGAGAAACTAGAATCTGTGTTCGAAATGTGTGAATGCCCTGAAGCGCGCAGGGTGAAGTATGCTACTGGTACTCTCGAGGGTTTGGCCCTCACGTGGTGGAATGCTCAAGTGCAAATGCTGGGGTTAGTTGCTGCCAACGCCACCCCATGGGAGAATTTCAAGGAAATGATCAGGGAGGAATACTGCAGTCGTGACGACATTCATAAGCTGGAAGATGAGTTCTACAATCTCAAGATGACGGGGTCAGAGATTGAGGCGTATACTAAGAGATCGCATGAGCTTGCCTTGTTGTGTCCTACTATGGTGGACCCTCCCTATAAGCGAATTGAACTCTATCTCAAGGGCTTGGTGCCAGAGATCCAAAGTCATGTGACTTCAGCAAACTTGACCACTATCCAGCAGGTTGTTCAGTTGGCTCACCGTCTTACTGACCAAGCGGTGGAGCAGAACAAGTTACCAAAGCGCATAGGTGCTGCAACTACTTCTGGTACCTCTAGTGGGGACAAATGGAAATGGGATGGAACTTCAAGCAAGGGTTCAACTTCTGTGCAATCTCAGTCTCAACAGAGAAAGACTGACGACCACAAGAGCCCCAGTCAGCAATCGTCTGGTGGTCAAAGTCATGGAGGATACAAGGGGAATCACCCCAAATGCAATCGCTGCAACTTACACCACAGTGGGCCATGCACCAGGGGCAACTGTCATCGGTGCAACAAGCCCGGTCATGTTGCAAAGGACTGTAGGAGCGCGTATCCCGCCAATCAGAATCGTCAGCAACCTCAGCAGAACCAGCGACAGCAGCAGGGTAACAACAAAGGGTGCTTTCAGTGTGGAGCTGAAGGCCACTTCAAGAAAGATTGTCCCCAACTGAACCAGAACAACAATAACAACAATCAGGGGAATGGTAACAATGGGAACCACAACAACAACAATGGTGCTAGGGGACGAGTGTTCGTGATTGGTCAAGGTGAAGCAAGGAATGACCCCAACGTGGTGACGGGTAAGTTCCTTCTCGACGACTTTTATGTTACAGTCTTATTTGATTCGGGTGCCGATACTAGCTATGTGTCACTAGAAGTTAGTAAAATGCTTAAGCGAATTCCAACACCCCTGAGCGACAAGCACACTGTAGAGCTAGCAAATGGTAAGAGCTTGGAAGCCTCACACGTAGTCAAGGGTTGCCAACTTATTCTCGCTAACCAGACCTTCTCTATTGACCTTATTCCTATCGTCTTGGGTAGTTTCGACGTTGTCATTGGGATGGATTGGTTATCCCAACACCGAGCAGAGATTCTTTGCAACGAGAAGATCGTTCGTATTCCTGGTTTAGGTAGTGAACCTCTCATGATTCGTGGCGACAAGAGAAGTGCTGTTGAGAACATCATCTCTCTTCTTAAGGCCCAGAAGTGCTTACGAAAGGGCCACACTGCGATTTTGGCTCTAGTTACTGATACCACAGAGAAAGAGAAGAAGCTAGAAGATTTTCCAGTTGTACGTGACTATCCTGAGGTATTCCCTGAGGAATTACCTGGTCTTCCGCCCCATCGCCAAGTCGAGTTTCAGATTGAACTAGCTCCTGGAGCTGCGCCTATAGCTCGTGCGCCTTATCGTTTAGCGCCGTCAGAATTGGAAGAACTCTCTACGCAACTACAAGAACTCTTGGATAAGGGTTTTATTCATCCTAGTTCATCGCCTTGGGGAGCCCCAGTACTATTTGTGAAGAAGAAGGACGGTACCTTCAGAATGTGTATCGACTATCGTGAACTCAACAAGGTGACTGTGAAGAACCGTTATCCTCTACCGCGCATTGACGACTTGTTCGACCAGTTGCAGGGGTCGAGCTACTATTCAAAGATCGATCTGAGATCGGGATATCACCAGCTGAGAGTTCGAGAAGAGGATGTCTCTAAGACAGCCTTTAGGACTCGATATGGGCACTATGAGTTTTTGGTCATGCCGTTTGGGCTGACGAACGCACCCGCAGTTTTCATGGATTTGATGAACCGAGTGTGCAAGCCTTACCTGGACAAGTTCGTTATAGTCTTCATCGACGACATCCTGATCTATTCTAAGAGCAAAGAGGAGCACGAACAGCATCTACGACTTATTTTGGAACTCCTTCGAACAGAACAGCTTTACGCAAAGTTTTCGAAATGCGACTTCTGGCTTCGTGAAGTCCATTTCCTAGGGCATGTGGTGAACAAGGATGGGATTCACGTTGATCCATCCAAAGTGGACTCTATTAAGAACTGGCCTGCACCTCGTACACCAAAGGAAATTCGCCAATTCTTGGGATTGGCAGGTTACTACAGGAGATTCATTAAGGATTTTTCTAGGATCGCGCAGCCTCTCACCTTACTAACGCAGAAAGGTGTTGTTTATCATTGGGGAAATGCACAAGAGTTAGCTTTTCAGCATCTAAAGGATAGACTTTGTAGTGCACCTATCCTTTCACTGCCAGAAGGCACAGAAGATTTTGTGGTTTATTGTGATGCATCAATTCAAGGTCTTGGTTGTGTATTGATGCAACGAGATAAAGTTATAGCTTACGCCTCACGACAACTCAAAGTTCACGAGAAGAACTACACAACACATGATTTGGAGCTGGGAGCTGTTGTTTTCGCACTTAAGTTATGGCGGCATTACCTGTACGGAACCAAGTGCGCCATCTACACCGACCACAGGAGCCTAGAGCACATATTCAAGCAGAAGGAACTGAATATGCGGCAACGACGATGGGTCGAGCTGCTGAATGACTATGAGTGCTCCATCAGGTATCACCCGGGCAAGGCCAACGTTGTGGCCGACGCCCTGAGTCGAAAGGACACTGCGCCTAAGCGCGTAAGAGCTCTACAACTCACGATTCATTCTAGTCTACCTTCGCAAATACGAGCTGCTCAGATGGAAGCACTGAAACCAGAAAACGTTAGGGCCGAAGCCCTACGCGGGTCGAGACAACGCTTAGAACAGAAGGAAGACGGTGCTTACTACGTAACAGGACGCATTTGGGTCCCACTCTATGGCGACTTACGAGAACTTGTGATGGATGAAGCGCACAAATCTCGCTACTCGGTACACCCTGGTTCGGACAAGATGTACCACGATATTAAAACTACGTATTGGTGGCCTAGCATGAAGGCCCACATAGCAACTTACGTCAGCAAGTGTTTGACTTGTGCGCGAGTCAAGACGGAATATCAGAAACCCTCAGGCCTACTACAACAACCAGAGATACCACAATGGAAATGGGAGCAAATTTCCATGGATTTCGTTACTGGCCTACCTAGATCACAGCGCGGAAACGATACTATCTGGGTGATTGTGGATCGACTTACAAAGTCCGCACACTTCTTGGCAATTAAGGAAACAGATAAATTCTCCACTCTAGCGGAAATATATCTCAAGGAAGTTGTTTCGAGGCACGGGGTGCCCACTTCTATTATCTCGGATCGAGACGCGCGTTTTACCTCAGAGCTGTGGCAAGCAATGCACAAATCTTTTGGCTCACGTTTGGATATGAGCACAGCGTATCACCCACAGACGGACGGGCAGTCCGAGCGAACTATTCAGACCTTAGAAGACATGCTTCGGGCATGTGTAATCGACTTTGGCAACGGCTGGGAGAAGCATCTGCCACTTGTGGAATTTTCATGTAATAACAGCTACCACACCAGCATCAAAGCTGCTCCGTTTGAGGCATTGTACGGACGTAAATGCCGGTCACCTCTTTGTTGGGCAGAGGTGGGAGATAGTCAAATCACTGGTCCAGAACATGTGGTGGACACTACTGAGCGGATTGCTCAAATACGACAACGCATGGCGGCCGCTCGAGACCGTCAGAAGGCCTACGCCGATAAGGGCAGGAAACCACTTGAGCTCCAGGTTGGGGAGCGGGTATTACTCAAAGTTTCACCCTGGAAGGGTGTGGTTCGTTTTGGTAAACGACGCAAACTCAACCCACGATACGTTGGACCTTTCGAAATCATTGAGAAAATAGGCAAGGTGGCCTACAGACTGAACCTACCAGCAGAACTCGGTGCAGTTCACAACGTTTTCCATGTGTCGAATCTGAAGAAGTGTCTGTCAGATGAGACCCACGTAGTTCCTCTGAAGGAACTCACGATCGACGAACAGTTGAAATTCGTCGAGGAACCAGTCGAAATCACGGACCGGGATGTTAAGGTCCTCAAGAGCACTAGAATACCTCTCGTTCGAGTTCGTTGGAACTCACGTCGCGGCCCAGAGTTTACCTGGGAGCGCGAAGATCGGATGAAACAAAAGTATCCCCAACTGTTTGAGAACAGTACAACCGCTACTGAGGCTGAAGCTACGGAATTTCGGGACGAAATTCCAGATCAACGGGGGGTGGATGTGACACCCCAGGATAACCGGGAAAACCATACAACTTAACTAGCTTCCTCAGTGAGTGCCATCAAATTTCGGGACGAAATTTCTTTCAACTTGGGGATGATGTGACAACTCGAAATTTAGAACCTTTCTTGTATCTTGATGTAACTTGCTTGAAACATTTCGTGACTAGTAACTTGTTAATGTAATGACATAAGTGAACATTTTATGTGACTATGTGCTTGCTTGTATGTATGGTATATATGTATGTATATTATGTGAGCCGAGAACCCGACTCGAGACCATGAGGTCTCGAGTGAACAGTATAGCCGGTTGGGCCTTTGGGCCGTAAACCCCCTTTAACCGATTCCTAAGCCCTTTAGGGTGCATTGTGAAACAAGTATATATATATTATGCTTGTAACCATCCTTGCCATTTTCTTGGGCAACCAACACACACACACACTCTCCTATCTTCTCTCCTACAAAACCCTAAGCAACATAAACACACTCCAAGTAACCGGCTCACACTTGACCTTTGGATTCAAGCTTGGAAATCAACATTTGGAGTTCACCTTTCATACCTCTTAACCGGTTAGTGACTCACATTGTATTTCGGTTTGTTGTTGATGTGTAATGAGGTTGAATGATAATATGTGTTGGCTTGATGATTGTCTATCTATGATAAAGATGTTTGCTAGATAGAAAATAGTTGTTTGTTGTCAAATGAGGATATTATGAGATGATGAAATGTTATAACCGGCTTTGTATGGGTTTAAATCCGAATGACTTGATTATGCTAGAAGGTTGTGTTCATGATAGTGTTGAATAAGGAAATTGCTGAAATCGGTTTGCATGTGTGAGGATTGAAACCACTAAATGAATATGTTTGTCATAATAGGATGCACATTAGTGAGTTGTAGTTCATAATTTTGCTTGAACAAGGGTTGAATATGTTATGAATATGTTTTGAATGTTTGAAGAACATGAAGAACTACTTGAATATGCTTTGAATGTGTGTTGAATATTTGAATTCTGCTTTGTTTGATCTATTTCGGTTAATGTTTAGACAAGAAAACATGTTTAAGTGGACAGTACACAAATAGGGTGCATGCAATTGGAATTCTATTGGATAGTACAATCTGTGCAGAATCAGCAACTGTTGGGGAGTCGAGACCCCTGGTTGCGACTCGAAATCTCCACGTTACGACACCAGTTGCGAGTCGAGAACACCTGGTTACGACTCGCAACCATAGCATGACAAGCCGAGACCACAGGTTGCGAGTCCCGTTGCGACTCGAGACCTTAGCATGACGAGCCGAAACCGTGGTTGCGACATAGGTTGCGACTCGCAACCACCCATGCTCAACACAAACAGCATGACTCGAAACCATGCTTGCGAGTCCGGTTGCGACTCGAGACCACGCTTATTGGACTTGCTTCGTTATGGGCCTAATTTAGTGGGCCGGACTCATGGACTTCTGTATTACTGTTGACGTATTGTTTGGGCCTGTTATTACGAGCCCAACTGTTTGGGCCTCACTCTTGGACCTTGGATTGTGTTTGATTGTTAACTGTGAACTGTCAATGTTAAACGTGTTGCCATGATTGTTACCTGTGTACAATACGTGTTGAACATACGTGCACTGCTTGGCTTGAATCTGATACGAATAATATCTGTGATAGGACCTAATTGATTACCTGCAATTTGATTAACTTTTCTGTATTACTGCCGAGCAAACCAAGGTGAGTTCACACCCTTTACAAAGCATGGGATTCCCTGGGTTGGGAACGGGGTTAAGGAACGTGGGTTCCTCGTCCTCCTTGGGTAGGACGGCTATGGTTCAGGAATGTGATTCCTCGTCCGGATGGACGGATAACTCGTACTAGACTAAAACTCTATCACGAAGTCCCTCCTTTTTGTATCGACTTAATCGCCGGGCCAATGGCGAGCGGGTCATTAGTTAGATAGCGCTATTTAGGTCTGACAAACCTCACACCGTGCCGCAGAGGACGGGCGTGAACTAATGGATCTGGGGCACGTCAATGATGATAGACATTGATGGTTTCAGGGCACATAAACATGACTACAGTCAGCAGTCGATATGGTAACGAGTCTAGTGTACGCATGGGGTAGCCCCCACGGCCGAAATGCCTGATAACTAACATGGGGTAGCCCCCACGGCTGGAATGCCGGAGTAACTGGGAATGAACAAGTCACGTTTTTTAAACTATGGGGTAACCCCCACGGCAGGATGCCAGTTAAAGTAAACTGTTTTCGAAATAACTAAAACGAACACCCAACCGTGAACTCACTCAACTAGTTGTTGACTCGTTACTACATGCTTTGCAGGACCATAGGTACTCAGCTAGAGCTTGCATGGAGGAGAGTCGTTGTGGGACACGGATTGTTGCGTGCCATGTTCTATTTGGAAACATTTGAACTTATGTTATAACTTTAAACTTATGCTTCCGCTTGCAACTTAAACTTTGCTTGTTTGAAACACCAATCGCGTTGGTTAAACTTTTATAACTATTTATATGCTTGTTCAGTATGATTGGTGGCTGGATCCTGGTCAGTCACGCCTCCAAGCGGTAGTACCCCGCGGGTGGATTTTGGGGGTGTGACAGATGATAATCCTCATCCACCAGGGATGCGAAAGACTTATGATCAGCGCGGAAATTTTCGTGGTTTTGAAAGTATTGAGAAACCGGTTAGAACTGCAGAGTCTGACAAAGATGAGGATTATATCCCTGCTGCTCCTGGTTTGATTAGAAAGAGGAAAGCAAGAAGACAGGGTATTCGTGCTTCAAAGAAATCAAAGGAAACTGCTGGTGATGCCCCTATACCTGTTTCTATCCAGCATTCAACGCCTCCAGAGCATCAGCTACCACCTGTCAGTGATCAATTGACTACATCAGAGATGCTGGAGCTGGTCTCTTCTCCTCAAACGTCTTCTGGGACACGCACGGCGACTGTTGATCAACAGCCGCCTGCAACTCCCGTCTCAGGTACACACGTACGTCCTCCTCTTGTTATTACTGGTCCAACAGGTACTTCCGGCCCATCTGTTCAGTCTGGCTCCTCAGGACCTGAGCCTTCACGGCCAACTCTAGCAGAAACATTGTCTAGTTTGTCTGAAGCTGAGAAAATTCACTTCCTGATTGAACAAATCAGTGAATTGGGTAACTTAGTCGTTCGGAATACTAGAAAGATTGAAGAGTATCGTGTACAGCGAACTCAGGATGTGGAGGCACACAACAAGTTAGTCGCAATTGTTAGTGCACAGAATCTTAAGATAAAAGAACAAGCTCTAGAGATTGAAAGGCTGAAAGAAGCAAACAGGGCTCGTGATAAGGAAGTTGAGATAATGAAGGGGCATAGTACTGTGTTAGAGCATGAGGCAAAAGTGTTAAAGCAGAAGCATGAAGAGCTGTCGGAGCGTTATAAAAATCGTGATGATCGATTGATAGAAGGCTTCAAGCCTGTTCAAGCAAATTTCAAGAAGATGGAACACAAAGTAGTTACGCTTTGGAATGAAAGGTGCAAAGCATTAGACATCGTTCCCTCAAAGCGTGGCCATGACAAAGACGATGATGCAGCAAATCCTGATCAACCAGCTGCCTCAGGTTCCGGTGCAACTGCATCCGGTGCTGCAGGTGGGTCTGGTACGTCTCTAGATGCTCCTACTGCTCCTCCAACAGCTACTACTGGTCCGTCTGAGCAGACTGAAACGTTGGAAGCTTCGGCAGGGTTTGAACATGTTAGTCTTGAACCGGAAGCGTTTGCCGATCTCCCTGAATCCTCAACTGTTCAACAGTATCATCCAGTCACGGGTGAACTATTAGAAGAGGGAGAACATGTTACAGAGATGTCTGATGAACGTGTATTAGCTTTGAAGGAATTGGATGAAGTTGATTTGAAGATGATTGATGCTACTCCGTTAGTTCCGGACGAAACCGATTTCTCTACGATTGATGAAATCTTCATCGGTTCGGATCCGGAACGTCCTGTTTATGTTGGTCAAGATAATGCGGAGTTTAATGCTCTTGATGATGAGTTTGTGGCTGTAACACCCCGTGTTTTCCAAAAGTCAAAGTCAAGTGTTGACTGTTATTGGAATTAAAGATTAATAAAGATTAATTTCATTTTAGTTTCATTTTGATTTTCATATTATTTGGAGTAAGTGTTGTATAATCAAACTAATCGACCGATAATCGAACTGTGAATCAACGATCGACTGTGAATAATAGGAAGTAACAACGCAATAAAGCTAGTCAATCAATAATCAAGCTAATCAAATCAATCACCGAACTCAAGTGTGGGGATTTTAGTACTTTTTATACGTGTGTGTGTGCCTTATATGTTACTTGTGCATGTTTACTTTTATGT
Organism: Helianthus annuus; assembly: GCF_002127325.2. Taxonomy (NCBI): domain Eukaryota; kingdom Viridiplantae; phylum Streptophyta; class Magnoliopsida; order Asterales; family Asteraceae; genus Helianthus; species Helianthus annuus. Next base: position 58,137,682 of record NC_035445.2, read on the forward strand.
TAAAGTGTGTGGTGAATCAATCAAATCAATCAAGACTCAAAGGCGAATCAAACTCAATGGAAATCGAACCCGAAATAGTTGTAAGGATGCTTGTATGCTAAGTATAGTCTCGACTACTACTAAAAGTAATTTGATTAGGAATTCTATCATTCTCAAATCATCGTTCATCGAACTCGAAATATCAGAAATCGTCGCGAAACACTCAAAACCAGGCAAGCCGATCGAACAGGCTAGCCGATCGAACAGGGCAACCTGATCGAACAGGCTAGCCGATCGAACAGGCTGTTCGATCGGGCAGCTGCTCGATCAGGGATGCTGTTCGATCAGCTGACCCTTTCCTCTTTTGGAAGCCTATAAATAGGGCTGTCCTTGTCAAGCTTTCCACTTTTGGAAAAGCTCTGACCGACCAGCCTCTTCTTCTCACTAAATCTCAGATTTCTCTCAAACCGGTAAGTATTTCGCTCTAATCCTTGTACGTTTTTGTTCATTAATCGATTCTCCATCTTTCTATCTTTCAAAATCTGAATTTCATCCATGAAATCACCAAGATCTAGGTGTTCTTGAGTGATGTCATCATGGTGTTCTTGGTGTTCATCAAGAACTTCATGTTCTTGACTTCATTCAACCATGAATAAGCTAGATCTAACCGATTTCCACATAAATAACCTAAAATCTTCCAAAGATCTTAACATTTCACGGTGGGAAAGGATTGGAAGATGGGTTTTCATCTATCTTTCAACTCTTTTACACTCAAAAAGGTGAAAACGGGACTTGAACCGATTTACAAATCAATCTAGACAAACACATGGTTCAAGATTCGGGTTCTACCGAGAGATATACCGATTCCGGGTTAAACGTTAAACTTAAGTTCCAAACCGCCTCTGGCCGAGCTTGGGTGATTCCTGCTCGAGTCAGTAGACTAAGTAGGGACTTCAGCTTTGTGGTTCAACTCGTAGTCAAAATATCTCTAAAACATCAACAATTAACGGGAATAACCAAGTGTTAAGTGATAGGTTAACCGAATCGAGAAGCTGGCCGAACGGCTAGGCTGTTCGATCGAACAGCCCAACCGAACGACTATGCCAGCCGATCGGCTAGGCTAACCGATCGACTAGCACTTAGACCCACAAACTCATGAAGTGTAGTATTGACGAGGTACTGTTCGATCGACTACGCCACTCGATTGTAATCATTACTGCTCGAATCATGAGATACTATACTTCAACACTTAGACTTTTCGAAACATTGGGATGTCACCCGATCGAGCACGCCAGCCGATCGAGTGACATATTTGAAAACAATGGAATGCTAACCGATCGGTTGGGCTAACCGATCGAACAGCTGTTCGATCGGCCAACTTGAAAGGTAGTACAAACCATCATACACAAACACATCCTTCACATCAAAGGAAGAAACAATCCACTTGAAGGAACCAGCCGATCGAGCCAGCCGGCCGATCGAATAGATGTTCGAACGGACTCTCAAACCAATCGAACAGCCCACTCGATCGAACTGCTGTCCGATCGAATGGCCTACTCGATCCAAGTACATTGTTTACTCACTCCGCGTTACTCATCGTTGTGTTATCGAACTATTCAGGCTAACCTATTCTCAGTGCTCCCTTCAATCCACGATCAACCACTGTGAGTATACTCGATCCCTTTTTGCTTTCAGCACTTTTGGGTGTTACATACGTAATCTATCAAATTCACAAACAACACAAACTATTTGAACGCTAACCTACTTGCATGTATTACTTGTCTAAATGATTGCTGTCTATTATGTTTACACGTGGAGTGCTATCTGCCTGCTTTAGCAACGTAGTACTATAGTTTGGACTCAGCACCCGTTCACACGGGGGTTGCTAAGGACAATTTCTTGCATGGATTACGGTGGTAATCATGTATTGCGAACTGTCTCGGACAGTCAACTCGAAGTCATTGGTATCGATGGTCCCATGTTGATAATTTACATGCATCGTTTGCCCTTGTGTACGTGCTTGGTTATGCGTAAACTATTCGAACTCTATATGCTATATCAAACTTGTGTACTCACCTTTACATTATATGTATTGACTTTTATTTTAACGTATGTGACAGGTGTTTAAGCTACTAGCGTGCTAGGGAAGCGAGGCAATAATAAGCTTCTAGGAGCCAGTGACCTTAGGACAGTGTCCATATACCTGCTCCAGGGCCATAATTATCTGTAGATCTTGTACTGGCACCTGTAGTCAGTAAGATCTATAGTTAGCCGTCTAGAAGTCTTAAAACAATATTTACTTTCGGTCTGTAATAATTAAGAATTTGAGTTGTCGGAACAGTTCCCATATTGTTTAGTTGATTTCTATGATAACTTGTTATTGTTTGGGACACGGTATGGGACGTGTTATATAACTGAATTGTATGATAGTTGTTGTGGAAACTTCTGAACAATCTGTTTCGCTCAGTGCCGCGCCCCGATGATTCCGCCATCGGTTGGGGTGTGACAGATTGGTATCAGAGCCATAACTATAGGGAATTAGGTTAGACACGATCTAGTCCGGATCGCTGTCTTAGAGACCTAGACTATAGTTAGGAACCAAGAGACCAAGTTTATGTGCTTATTTTATGTTGATTCCTTCTATTTTATCATTACATCCGAACTCCGAGCCAAATTTTGTAATTTGGACGGGATTAGGAGTGAAACCCGCGAATTCCTGCCTAAATTACGAATTTTGCCAATTATTTTGTGCGATTTTCTATCAACAAACGGGGGAGAATTATACCAAATCAGGGCTGAAACCCTTAATTTGATGAAAACTTTCCTCTGGATTTTCTTAAAACAAGGAAGAAATTGCTGAGCTAGGGGTGAAACCCTAACCTTGGCAGTTATTCCGACTTTATTTTATCTCGCCAAGGCACTTGACGGACTCCAACGACCTGAACTCACGAGTATGGCCTAGAATGCGCATGCATAATGCCCAAGAATCGAGGCAGAAACATGTCCCCTAGAGCCGAAAGTGACGACAAGTCAACTGTGAATAGTTAAATTGCCATGGTTAGTCGAAGTCTAGTAGCCGCAGACAATCCATTTTCCGATTTTGAGTGTTGCTTTGTTGATTTTATACGATTTACCTGTTTACGTGTTTTAAGATTTGTTGGTTACTCCATTTGTTATCAATCTGCGTGACCTTTGTTACTATCCTATCTCGATTCAAATCCCTGTTGATGTGATCTAAACGAAACCAGTGTGCTATGCTACGCTATACGACTAAGATAGACGATACAATGTGGTGCTATCCGATACGCAAAACGAACGGCACTCGACTTGTGGTTATAGGTTTCTGTTTTCTGACTACCTCTGTGATAAAATTGCGTACGTGTTTAGGAAATTAAGTGCTCTATTTGCTTAATTGCTTATGTGCCCTAATTGCTTCTGTGCTTATGTGCCTCTATGATTATGTGCTTATGTGATTATATGTGTTACGAGACGAGAGATGCGACGTGATTCTAAGCTTTAGAGATCTAAGAAACGTGTGAGACTCGAATTCGTTGTGTTGAGCCTGTGACGATGTCTATTGCAGACCATGTCGTCATCTGGACAACCTAGATCACGCTCGCGTCTTACCCGCCAGGAGAAAAGAGATCGACGTCTGGCTGCTATCATCTCTAAGACCGTGGCGAAGGCCGTGAGTGAGGTTTATGAGAACGCCAGCAAATCATCTGAGATGTCACAAGCTGATGCTCCGAAAGAATCCAGCAAGACTGCTTTTAGCTTCAAGCAATTTAAGGCATGTGGGCCAAAAGAGTTCACCGGTGAGGATGGTCCAACGGCTATGTTTCACTGGTTTGACTCGATAGAAGTCACCTTTCGTCAAAGTGGATGCCCAGATAATCTCCGGACTCTCAATGCTACTGGCGTCTTCCAGTCCCGTGCTTTGGACTGGTGGACTGCTGAAAGAAACAAGCGCGGAAACGACGCAGCCTATGCTCTGTCATGGAAGAAGCTGAAGGAAATCATGATCGAAGAATACTGTCCCTCCCATGAGCGTCATAAGTTGGAGGATGAATTCTGGGGTATTAAACAAGACAAGGGTGACAACGCCGGTCTCACTGCTCGCTTCAAGCAGTTAAGCATCATCTGTCCAGACCAGGTCAAGACTCCCGACATGACCATCAAAAAATACATCCGCGCTCTTCCTGACTGTGTAGCGGATTTTGTCCTAGCTTCAAAGCCCGCAAAGATTGAGGAGACCTACCTGCTCGCCGCTGAGATTAATGACAAGCGGGTGAAGGCTGGTTTCTGGGATAAGCAAGTCAAGCCCCTGCATCAAGTCACCGCCGCATCAACCGACAACACCACCACTCAAGCCTCCAAGTCTTCGAGAAGAAGAAAGAAGAACAAAAGTTGCGCTGCCGCAACCACTGCTGCTCCACTACAGTCTGTACCAGCCCAGCAGCAACAGCCACAGCGTTCAGCGCCAGTGATCAATGCGCCGCCAGCGAAGCGTGCGTACACCGGCCCCCACCCACTCTGTGCTACATGTTCTTATCATCATCCGGTGGGTGTGGCCTGCCGTTTCTGTGCTCACTGTAACGTCTACGGGCATTTCACTGCGAGTTGTCGCTATGGTCCCCGTCAGACGCAAGCTCAGGCTGCTGTTAACCAAGCCCTGCTACCTGCTCCTCAAGCTCCTCAAGCTCATCAAGCTGCACAGGCCCCGGCAAACAATGTTCGGACCTGCTTTGCATGTGGTGACCCTAACCACTTCGCAAACCGGTGCCCGAACAGAGTGGTGAAACAAGAAGCTCAACAACCCCAGCAACAGCAACAACAGCCTCAACAGCAAGCCGCTCACGCCAGAACTTTCAACATCAACGCACGTCAGGCTCAAGCTGATAACAACGTGGTCAACGGTACGTTCCTCGTGAATGGTATATATGCATCATGTTTGTTTGATACTGGAGCCGATAACTGCTTTGTGTCATTTGAGTTTGAGAAACTTCTTAGACGTAAGCGCTCTTATCTTTCGTCACCCTTCGAAGTAGAAGTCGCTACCGGAAGAACCATTGCTGTCAATTCTGTGCTCCGTGATTGTACTCTCGAGCTCAACAATCATATATTCCCGATCAATCTTATCCCGATGCAGCTCGGAAGTTTCGACGTCATAGTAGGCATGGACTTTCTTCGCGAAAACCATGCTGAAGTTGTGTGCTTCGATAAAATGATTCGATTTGTGTTAGCTAGTGGTGATATTTTATGTGTTTATGGTGAAACTACTGCAAAAGATCTCAAGCTCATGTCCTGTCTTCAAGCTCGCAAATATCTCCGCAAGGAATATCGAGCCTTCTTGGCCAACATTGTTGTAGCAGAGACGGACAAGAAAAAGAAAGTTGAAGTCAAGGATGTTCCCGTTGTCCGAGAATTTCCTCAGGTGTTCCCTGATGATCTTCCTGGATTACCTCCAAGTCGTGATATCGACTTTCGAATCGACCTTATTCCAGGAGCCAACCCAGTGGCCAAAGCTCCGTATCGACTCGCTCCATCTGAGATGCGAGAACTCTCAAACCAACTCCAAGAGTTACTTGAAAAAGGCTTCATTCGCCCGAGCACTTCTCCATGGGGCGCACCAGTCCTTTTCGTCAAAAAGAAGGACGGGTCGTTCCGAATGTGCATCGATTACCGGGAATTGAACAAGCTGACCATCAAGAACCGATACCCCTTACCAAGAATCGATGATCTGTTTGACCAACTACAAGGTGCTCAGTGTTTCTCCAAGATTGATCTACGTGCAGGCTACCATCAGTTGCGGATTCAAGAAGAAGACATACCCAAAACCGCTTTTCGAACCCGATACGGCCACTACGAATTTGTTGTCATGCCTTTTGGTCTGACCAACGCACCCGCGGTCTTCATGGATCTGATGAATCGCGTGTGTAAACCGTTCTTAGATCGTTTCGTCATTGTATTTATCGACGATGTCCTGATTTATTCCAGATCGAGAGCCGAACATGCGCAGCATTTGCGATTGGTTCTCGAGTTGCTTCAGGGAAACCAACTCTACGCCAAGTTCTCCAAGTGTGAGTTCTGGTTGGAGGAGGTTCAATTTCTGGGTCATATTGTGAATAGTCGGGGTATACACGTTGACCCTGCAAAGATTGAGGCAGTCAAGGGATGGGTTACGCCAAAGAATCCGTCAGAAGTTCGCTCTTTTCTCGGATTAGCAGGTTACTACCGGCGATTCATCGAAGGATTCTCAAAGATTGCTGTACCGCTTACCTCCCTTACTCATAAAGACAAGCCTTTTGTGTGGGGAACCGCACAGGAGACTGCCTTCCAAACCCTCAAACACATGCTGTGCCATGCACCAGTTCTTACACTGCCGGACGGAAGCGATGACTTCGTTGTCTATTGTGATGCTTCAAACCTTGGACTTGGCTGTGTGCTCATGCAACGAGACAAGGTTATAGCTTACGCATCTCGACAGCTCAAAATCCACGAGAAGAACTATACAACCCATGACCTTGAGCTAGGCGCAGTTGTCTTTGCCTTAAAGATTTGGCGACACTACCTGTATGGTACAAAGTGTACGATCTTCACCGATCACAAGAGCCTACAACATATCTTTAACCAGAGGGAACTCAATATGCGTCAACGCCGATGGGTAGAACTTCTCAACGATTACGACTGTGAGATCCGTTATCACCCAGGCAAGGCGAATGTAGTTGCAGACGCCCTCAGCAGAAAGAATTACGTGATAGGTGTTCGAAACATCCAGGCTCAGTATAACCTCGAAGCCCTCATCCGCGAAGCACAACACGCTTGCTTTAACGAGCGTACGTTGAAGAAAGAACGAATCTATCACGATGGAACTCAGCTCGTGAGCAAAGCCAACGGGATATTCTATTATCTGGACCGAATCTGGGTTCCGAGAAGGACAGATTTGCGAAAGATCATCATGAACGAAGCCCACAAATCCCGATATTCCATTCATCCCGGTGCGGACAGAATGTACCAGGACCTTCGCTACAAGTATTGGTGGCCTGGGATGAAAAGGGATATTGCTCTATATGTTGGTAGCTGTTTAACTTGTGCAAGAGTCAAGGCTGAACACCAAAGACCTTCAGGCTTACTCGAACAACCGCCGATACCCGTATGGAAGTGGGAAAGCATAGCTATGGATTTCATAACTAAGCTTCCGACCACGCCATCAGGTCACGACAGTATTTGGGTTATAGTCGACCGTCTAACCAAATCAGCCCACTTTCTGCCAATACGAGAAGACTATAAGGTGGCCAAGCTAGCCCAAATCTACACCGACGAGATCATTAAGAATCATGGTACGCCTCGAGACATCATTTCTGATCGCGATGCTCGGTTTACATCGAGATTGTGGGAAACTTTTCAAGCAGCTCTTGGTACGACGCTGAATTTGAGTACCGCATTCCACCCGCAAACCGACGGGCAGACTGAAAGAACGATTCGTACTATTGAAGACATGCTCCGTGCGTGTGTTATCGATTTTGGTGGTAGTTGGAGCAAACACCTACCGTTGGTCGAATTTTCGTACAATAATAGCTATCACTCCAGCATCGAAATGGCACCTTTCGAAGCCTTGTATGGTAGGAGATGTCGCTCGCCTATTGTATGGCACGAGGTCGGTCATTCACAACTGACTGGGCCCGAGATTCTGCAAGAAACGACTGACAAGATCCACCAGATAAGGGAAAATTTGGTAAAGGCCCGGGACAGACAAAAGATGTACGCCGATAAACGACGCAGGCCCCGCGAATTTGCAGTTGGCGACTACGTGCTCCTAAAGGTATCGCCTTGGAAGGGAGTAGTCCGATTCGGCAAAAGAGGGAAACTTGCGCCTCGATTTGTTGGACCTTTTAAGATTCTGGAAAGGATCGGTAAAGTTGCCTACAAACTCGAATTACCGGAGGAACTCAGCAATGTCCACCCGACTTTCCATATTTCAAACCTTCGAAAATGCGTAGCCGACCACGACGCAATAATACCACTCGACGATCTTCAGGTCAACGAGACGCTACACTTCGTGGAAAAGCCTGTCGAAATCATGGACCGACAGACCAAGCAACTCAGACGCTCTCGCATTCCTATTGTAAAAGTACGATGGGAAGGCAAACGAGGCGCGGAGTTCACTTGGGAACTCGAAAGTGACATGAAGGCCAAGTACCCGCAGTTATTCAGTTAGATCTGAAGCATCAAATTGGTAAAAATCACACGGCAATGTACGGTTCTCGGCCTAATTTCGGGACGAAATTCCCTAAAGGAGGGGAGACTGTAACACCCCGTGTTTTCCAAAAGTCAAAGTCAAGTGTTGACTGTTATTGGAATTAAAGATTAATAAAGATTAATTTCATTTTAGTTTCATTTTGATTTTCATATTATTTGGAGTAAGTGTTGTATAATCAAACTAATCGACCGATAATCGAACTGTGAATCAACGATCGACTGTGAATAATAGGAAGTAACAACGCAATAAAGCTAGTCAATCAATAATCAAGCTAATCAAATCAATCACCGAACTCAAGTGTGGGGATTTTAGTACTTTTTATACGTGTGTGTGTGCCTTATATGTTACTTGTGCATGTTTACTTTTATGTTAAAGTGTGTGGTGAATCAATCAAATCAATCAAGACTCAAAGGCGAATCAAACTCAATGGAAATCGAACCCGAAATAGTTGTAAGGATGCTTGTATGCTAAGTATAGTCTCGACTACTACTAAAAGTAATTTGATTAGGAATTCTATCATTCTCAAATCATCGTTCATCGAACTCGAAATATCAGAAATCGTCGCGAAACACTCAAAACCAGGCAAGCCGATCGAACAGGGCAACCTGATCGAACAGGCTAGCTGATCGAACAGGGCAACCTGATCGAACAGGCTAGCCGATCGAACAGGGCAACCTGATCGAACAGGCTAGCCGATCGAACAGGCTGTTCGATCGGGCAGCTGCTCGATCAGGGATGCTGTTCGATCAGCTGACCCTTTCCTCTTTTGGAAGCCTATAAATAGGGCTGTCCTTGTCAAGCTTTCCACTTTTGGAAAAGCTCTGACCGACCAGCCTCTTCTTCTCACTAAATCTCAGATTTCTCTCAAACCGGTAAGTATTTCGCTCTAATCCTTGTACGTTTTTGTTCATTAATCGATTCTCCATCTTTCTATCTTTCAAAATCTGAATTTCATCCATGAAATCACCAAGATCTAGGTGTTCTTGAGTGATGTCATCATGGTGTTCTTGGTGTTCATCAAGAACTTCATGTTCTTGACTTCATTCAACCATGAATAAGCTAGATCTAACCGATTTCCACATAAATAACCTAAAATCTTCCAAAGATCTTAACATTTCACGGTGGGAAAGGATTGGAAGATGGGTTTTCATCTATCTTTCAACTCTTTTACACTCAAAAAGGTGAAAACGGGACTTGAACCGATTTACAAATCAATCTAGACAAACACATGGTTCAAGATTCGGGTTCTACCGAGAGATATACCGATTCCGGGTTAAACGTTAAACTTAAGTTCCAAACCGCCTCTGGCCGAGCTTGGGTGATTCCTGCTCGAGTCAGTAGACTAAGTAGGGACTTCAGCTTTGTGGTTCAACTCGTAGTCAAAATATCTCTAAAACATCAACAATTAACGGGAATAACCAAGTGTTAAGTGATAGGTTAACCGAATCGAGAAGCTGGCCGAACGGCTAGGCTGTTCGATCGAACAGCCCAACCGAACGACTATGCCAGCCGATCGGCTAGGCTAACCGATCGACTAGCACTTAGACCCACAAACTCATGAAGTGTAGTATTGACGAGGTACTGTTCGATCGACTACGCCACTCGATTGTAATCATTACTGCTCGAATCATGAGATACTATACTTCAACACTTAGACTTTTCGAAACATTGGGATGTCACCCGATCGAGCACGCCAGCCGATCGAGTGACATATTTGAAAACAATGGAATGCTAACCGATCGGTTGGGCTAACCGATCGAACAGCTGTTCGATCGGCCAACTTGAAAGGTAGTACAAACCATCATACACAAACACATCCTTCACATCAAAGGAAGAAACAATCCACTTGAAGGAACCAGCCGATCGAGCCAGCCGGCCGATCGAATAGATGTTCGAACGGACTCTCAAACCAATCGAACAGCCCACTCGATCGAACTGCTGTCCGATCGAATGGCCTACTCGATCCAAGTACATTGTTTACTCACTCCGCGTTACTCATCGTTGTGTTATCGAACTATTCAGGCTAACCTATTCTCAGTGCTCCCTTCAATCCACGATCAACCACTGTGAGTATACTCGATCCCTTTTTGCTTTCAGCACTTTTGGGTGTTACATACGTAATCTATCAAATTCACAAACAACACAAACTATTTGAACGCTAACCTACTTGCATGTATTACTTGTCTAAATGATTGCTGTCTATTATGTTTACACGTGGAGTGCTATCTGCCTGCTTTAGCAACGTAGTACTATAGTTTGGACTCAGCACCCGTTCACACGGGGGTTGCTAAGGACAATTTCTTGCATGGATTACGGTGGTAATCATGTATTGCGAACTGTCTCGGACAGTCAACTCGAAGTCATTGGTATCGATGGTCCCATGTTGATAATTTACATGCATCGTTTGCCCTTGTGTACGTGCTTGGTTATGCGTAAACTATTCGAACTCTATATGCTATATCAAACTTGTGTACTCACCTTTACATTATATGTATTGACTTTTATTTTAACGTATGTGACAGGTGTTTAAGCTACTAGCGTGCTAGGGAAGCGAGGCAATAATAAGCTTCTAGGAGCCAGTGACCTTAGGACAGTGTCCATATACCTGCTCCAGGGCCATAATTATCTGTAGATCTTGTACTGGCACCTGTAGTCAGTAAGATCTATAGTTAGCCGTCTAGAAGTCTTAAAACAATATTTACTTTCGGTCTGTAATAATTAAGAATTTGAGTTGTCGGAACAGTTCCCATATTGTTTAGTTGATTTCTATGATAACTTGTTATTGTTTGGGACACGGTATGGGACGTGTTATATAACTGAATTGTATGATAGTTGTTGTGGAAACTTCTGAACAATCTGTTTCGCTCAGTGCCGCGCCCCGATGATTCCGCCATCGGTTGGGGTGTGACAGTGGCGGCGAAGACAGCAGAATTTGCTAATCTTTCTTCAGATTCTCCTACAGCTCAAGAAAACCGTGAACGAATGGCGAGCGGATTTCCTAGCTAGGAATCCTCCTCCGCTCCCTCCGTTGGATCAAGTCAACTACATGAATCTAGAAAAGAATCAGGCTTGAGGTCGTATTATCAGCTGGATGTTCATCAAGGAGCTTCACTGCATGGTTGTGAAGCGAGAATGCGGCCTTCAGTACTTCAGGTCTCTTCTCAGCATTCTTTCACTTCCTTATTATGATGTTGCAGTTTTGGCTCAGCTGGAGGTTATTAATCGAGTCGAAGACAAGATGGTGGATCTGTTTGCAAAGAAGATCAGGTTGGAACGAAGAAGGGGTTGGAAGGATCCGTTATACAAGCCGCGGTTTCCTCGATACGAGCAGATCAGGTTTACGCTTGATCCAGATACAAATACTGCTCGTTATCGTTTGGTTTATGAACCTCCGAAGTTGATGAAGAAGATACCGTTGTTGAAAATGAAGACAGATTTTCTGGGTAACTTTCGTTGCTGGGTTTATGATGCAGATACTGGAGAAGCGGTGATCCTATTCCAAGACAGTCAGGAGAACTTTCGAATAATAGATCCGATGTGGATTACTAACATGTCCAGGTCGGATATTATTGTTCTTAAGGATCACGAGATCAACTACTTGGTTAGGGATCGGGAACAAGCAATGAAGTTTCAGAAGATGGCCTTGTATTGCTTCAACCTACTTGTGAATGCGGGAAGTGCATGGTCAACGCATCACTTGACGGTTGAAAGGACGTCAGAGACGTGAAGACACGAAGATCGAGACAAAGCTACAGCCAAGGGGGAGTTTGTTGGTGCACTTATGTCTGTACTTTGTCTGTATTTTGTAATGTTATAAAACGATGTCTTTTGTTAGTCTTGTTTACGTCTTGTGTTGTTAATATGTGTTTTGATGTAAGTTTGAACAAGTCAACCATCCTCCTGGTTTGACTTGGCCAAACAGTTAACACATGATTTGTAAGTTGTTGTGTCGAAGGATGAGTCATCGAAGGATTGTTTATATCCTTCGATGAGCTCGAAAGATAACCTTCGATGGATGTAGATGGACCTCGAAGGATATACCATCCTTCGAGGTATATGTGGATCCTTCGATAGGTGTCTGGTCGATAGATGATCTTTCGATCAGACAATTTGATCCTTCGACCAGATGGTCTGTTATGGATATATATAGTCATGTATGGTTTCACTTCACAGTGAGACAGTTTTAGACAGAAAGATAGAAAGTCTGTGTGAGTGAACTAAGTCTAGTAGAGAGCATTTTCAGTTTGGTCAAGGGCTGTAACCTTGTCCACTGAAATACAAGAGAAAACTTTGATATCTCGTGTGTCTACCTTTCTCTTTGTAGCTTGTGTTCTCATATAAACTACCGGTTTGCACTCTAGCTTGGATTCCGCACTTGCTAGTGTGTTAAACATAACAAGGATAAGGTTTAACCTCGACCTCCGGGGGACCTACAGGCGTGATAGCTTAAGGATGACGGGAGTGACCGACTTTGTCAAACGAATGGCCTTTACAAAGGCGCGCGGGCGAACGGCGCGAACTAGACGTGTAGAAGAGGCCATACATGGGAGCCCAGGTGTGCATGACATTAAGGCGTGTAAAGATATAAAGGAATAAGGAGATGGTAGTCTTTCAGTTGTGATCATACCAGCACTAATGCACCGGATCCCATCAGAACTCCGTAGTTAATCGTGCTTGGGCGAGAGTGGTACTAGGATTAGTGACCCCTTGGGAAGTCCTCGTGTTGCGACCCTTTTTTTATCTGTTTTTGTTTTTTTGGTTATATATATTTTTCTAATCATTGATTCACCGGGCCCAAGTGGCCGTGTTCGTTGGAACGGGACGACGTGGGGGCCGGAGGCATGATAGCTTAAGGATGACAGGAGTGACCGACTTTGTCAAAGGAATGGACTTGACGAAGGCGCGCGGTGAACGGCGCGCACGAGACGCGTAACAGAGGCCATACATGGGAGCTCAGGTGTGCATGAGATTAAGGCGTGGAAAAGTATAAAGAAATAAGGAGATTGTAGTCTTTCAGTTGCGATCATACCAGCACTAATGCACCGGATACTATCAGAACTCTGCAGTTAAGCGTGCTTGGCATGCACGAGACTCGTAACGGAGGCCATACAAGGGTTGGTTATTTTATTCAGCTAAACAAGGGCCGGTCCAACATGGAATTTGTTTTTTGGTAACTTCATAGAAATGTAATCAAGTTTGTCAACTGTTTCAATTAAGTTATTACTGAAACTTTTTTTTTCTCTCTCTAAAGTCACTAGAGTTTAATGATATTTTCTAATACTATGTAATTATCAGGTTACATGATGATGTGTCAGGTTTTATTTATTATTTTTAATCTTTAGGATGACGTGAAAAATATAAATTAAGAGCTATATTTTTCATTTAATTTCAAAACTATAAATTAGCAATAGATATATGTTATATGTGGTTGTAACATTGGTACGGGGAGTTTTTCAAAAAAAAAGTTGTATTTTTCACTTTTAACCCAAAGATTTTAATCTTTTGTATTTTTACCTCTTTGACTTTTTTATTTTTAACAAAAAAAAATATCATCTGTTGCAATTTAACCCCCAACACTTTTTTTTTTATTTTCAACTTTGGTCCCCCATACTTTTCATCTTTCATAAGTTTGTCGTTTTAAGTTTCGTTATAAATTTTTCGAGTCAACACGCCACAACGTGCGTGTGGGATTCAATGTTTTTTCGTCTGTTTTTCCCGTTTGACAGGCAAGCGCAACACATCTATTTTTCTTTGTTTGACAAGTTCATCACAACACGCGGGTCCTGGACCGACTTAGTTATTCTTTTCTACGTTTTACATTTGCTATTTTTTCGTATTAACACACTGCAACTGGAGTGCGTGGTTCAACGATTTTACGTCTGTTTTTCGTTCGGTATTATTTTTTACTTTTTTTTATTTATTTTACTTTTACGAGCTCTTCTGATGTTGGTGGTCACTGGCACTGTTGTAGCATTAGTGCTACTTGGCATGATCTTTTACAAACGTATTTAACCTATTGAATTTTTTACAATAATTTGTTTCAACTTTACAACTATATCTCCTTTACTTAAGAAAAACTAATTTTTATATGCATATTTTTATGTACGTGTCGATATAAATTCGATTTGCTCTACGTTTTGACGTGAACTTTTTATGGAAACGAGTCTGGTTAAATATAATACGTTTTCGTTTAAAAAACAAATTTTACGTACATATTTTTATGTACGTTTCGGTATAAATTTGAGTTGGTGTATGTTTCGACGTAAACTTTTTGGGAAACAAGTCAGGTCAAATATAATATGTTTTTGTGACTTTTATGAATGTTTTGTAAATTTTGTTTCGATCCAAGTGGAGTCAAATTGCGGGTTTTTTTTCCTTTTTTAAAGTTCCAATTAACCTCTTTTAATTATACGCGTCAGCATATCCGTTATAACTGTTTTGATCACATATAATACGTTATAATTGTACGGTATAAATTTGATTTCTTTATGTTTTGATCCAATCGCAATGATTATATAGGTTGCATGGAGTTCAATAAGCTACGTCGAAACACATGTTTTCATATTATCAAAAATATGGTATCAACCAGACATAATATAGAAATACCCAAACCAAAGATTGTTAACCCCTTGAATATTCTGAACAAGAAATACATAACATGATCTAAGATAAACACAACTCTCAACACTCTCAGAAGATCACTAACACGATGATCTTCTCCAACGATCAAACAGATTCACAAAACCAGAGAATCAACGAGATTCTCAGATAGAGAAAAATCTAATCGCACTTGAGAGAGATAACAGAGAACCAAGGGGTAAAAATCTCAGATACACTTCTGACACCCGAGTACAAACTTATATAGCCAACTCGGGTATGGTATGTTATAACTGATCCGGATAACCTAGGTTTGTTTTTGTTATAACACACTTAACAAACCACAGGCCTTCAAGAATAAGCCCAATAGTTCCCTAGTACTTGCAATCTTTATAAGCCCAACTGCAACAACAGGTTCCCTGGTACAAGTCCATCTCGATCCATATAGCAATAGCATCCAACCCATGTATAACAAACAAAAATAACAGTATGTAAAACGTATAGAAATAATAAAATTGTGTTTAATAATGTATAATTTTAAACACCCCCCCCCCTCACTTTTATTATTAAACAAACCAAACTTAACCATTTGCAAACCATATCATGTTGAGAAATAGACAACCCTTTCGGAAATATATCAGTTCTTTAATTCTCAGTTGATATACCAACTACTTTAAATACACCCCTTTTGAATTTGGTCTCTTATAAAAAACAAATCCAACTCAAAGTGTTTCATTCTATCGTGAAACACCGGATTAGCAGCTATTGACATCGCTGCAGTATTATCACAAAACAATTTAACAGACAAAGACACTGAATTTGGTCCTTTGACAGGTTTATAAGACACATAACCTCGCATGTCGCAGTACACATTGCACGATACTCAGCTTCTGCTGCTGATCGTGAGATAGTCGACTGCTTTTTACTTTTCCAAGCAATCAAAGAACTTCCTAAAAAATGCAAAAAAAAACTGTGACTGACTTCCTAGAGACCAAGAACTTCACCTAATCTGAATCTGCATCTGTAGACAGCTCTAGACCAGACTGTTATTCAAAAAATATTCCCCTACCAGATGCACCTTTCAAATACCTTAGAATACGCACATCCAAAAAACAATGACCCCTGGTAGGCTTACGCATAAACAGACTCAAAAATGCACAAAATATGAAATTCCTGGTCTAGTACGTGATAGATAAACCAACTTGTCCACTAACATTTGGTACCCAATCACATTTATCAAATTATCACTCTCTTTTTCACATAAGGAACTTACCACATAATTTGGTTCATTTGGATTAGACACCGGTTTGCAACCGATTAACCCAAACTCGGCAAGAAGTTCTAAACAATATTTACGTTGTGAACCCATTACTAGCTTTCAAAACTTCAATGCCCAAAAAATACTTTAGAGTTGCTAAATCCTTGATTAAAACTTGGTTTGTATAAAATTCTTTACTTTTGTATTTCTGTTTCATTATCACCAGTTATATGTCATCAACATATAGAAGTAATACCACAATCTAACGGGACTACGATAGACACCAACACTACGATCTAACGGGACTAGACTCAACAACACGAAGAATCTATAAACCACCCTAGACCAGTGAAAAAAAACAAGCATCACCTAGACCAGTGAACTAACATCACTACGATCGGCAATGAAGTCTCAAAGATACGAATAAGAACCAAATAAGATCACCAACACGATGACCTACACAAAACTCACTACGGTCAGACTCAAAACTGTGACACCTGTGTCACTGCAACCAACAAACAAATACCAAATCAATGAGATATTGTGTTTCATACTTGGGATTTGTAAAAATATGTGTATCGTTTACATATATCAATTCTTGTTCGATTTCGGGCTCTAAATCGCTTTCTGGAAGGTTATACGCGCACTGATGCGTAAATATAACCAGTTTAATGCAACAAACACTCCGGAATAGTGACATAGGCTTATCATACCTCAAATAACCTTTACACAACTTAGAAATAAGTTTTGGAAGGTTTGGTGTGCCGAAATCAAGTTAATTCGCTTACAAGGACTAAAATTGACAACTGCGAAAGTATGACGATTCGTACTGTAACGAACATTCCGGAACTTGATCATAAGTTAAACATACCCTAAATATCCTTTACATAGCTTAGAAATAGGATTTGAGGGGTTTGGTATGCTAAAATAAAAGTGTCAAAAGTGCATAAGTTTGCATTTTCGCATATATCTTACGTCCTGAATACATCCGGATATCGAAAAATTTTATGTAAAATATTTTATTTTAGTGTTTGGCATCAGAAAAATTCCATTTGTCGCGTAATTTGGATCGTTTTTGTGTTCATTACGATTTCCGTCGTAATTAACCGAATAACACAACCGTACGACCAAACGAACCGACATCCGAGATGTTTTTGAGCATATTTTAAGTTCCCTAAGTTTATTTTAGAGCCTTGAAATGGGGTTAACGGGGCTTAAAAGTGCAAAAAAGATCAAGTTTTATAAGTGCAGGGACCATTTTTGAAATTTCTGGCAGATACATTGAACTTGGTCCACTTTTGAGATTTGATGGTTTTAATCCATGGTTTTGCAATACCATGGGCTAATATTCAATGGTTTTTATTATACCATGGACTCATTCTAGGGGCTCCCATGGTTTTACAAAACCATGGGCACATGTGTACGGTTAAGATTAAAGCACGTTATTCGACGAACGATCTTAACGGTTCCATTAAATCTATAAATACCCATCCATTCTCATTAGCAAAACCCACATTTGAATCTGATTTTGGCCGTCTAAGTTGGAGTTCATACTTCATACATGAGGGTATATCGGATCAAATCTTGCGGGGACCTTCTGTAAGTATTCTTTCGTGCTTTTCTTTCGTTTTAGCGTTAAAGTCAAACTGTGTTTGACTTTCTGCATTGACCAGTTTATGGTCAATGGGAAGTTCGTTTGAACTTCATAACGTGAGCGTAATCACGATAGTTATAGTCCCTAGTGACTATACCTACTAATTACCACGTTATCTAGGCTTAGTGACGAGTCGTAGTTTCGGCCAAAATGCGTATTCTTGCGTATTTTGTAACCAAACTACTTTTGGGTATCAAGATGCTTTGTCTTGATACCAAAACTGTTTTTAAACTTTGTTAAACATGTTTTAACATGTTTAACTCATCACTTTTAGAATTGTGCTTGTCTAGGGTCGTAAAGGTAAGCGATCTAAACAATCGCTTATGCTTTCGAACCCGACCCATTTGGTCGATCATTAGGATCCGACCAAACACTTTAGGTGACCATAGTTGTATAGGGAATAACCTTCCGAGGTTATACCTTATGGTCACTTCGTTTAAGTAGTTGTATGATAGGTAGTTTATATGCCTTAGGAAAATTACCAAAATACCCTTTTTGCGCCAAAATTCATTTTAAGCATAAGTAACATAACTTTTGACATCTAAACTGATTTGGCAACAATATTAAACATGCTAAGGCATATCTTACTTGTCATAGGGCTAGTTAGGCGGTCCGAACGCGTTTTACGCGAATGACGCGTTAAAGTAGCTTAAGCTACCTAAACGGGTCGTAACGGGTCAAAAGCACTCAGGATAGGTTTCGTTTTAGTATATATGCTTTGTTAAACCATATTACATAAGTTCCCACACTTATTTGGTTTACAAATAAGTCTTCGATAGGTCCGTTTATTAATGTAGATACCTATATTAGGTGCCGTTTGAATCCGTGATCTTCTAGCTTTGCTTGGTGGATATCTAAAGTCTATTAAGCAATCTCAAGTGAGTACATAGTCCCCTTTTTTACTGTTTTTCAAACGTTGTGGGGTGAAACACATGTGCGTACTTGTTACTTTCGTGTTTTCCTGTTTTCACATCATATAATTGCTATGTTCATTAGTACACTATTAGTACGTGATTTCATTATGTTTTATGCTATGTATGTCCTTTCAGTGCATACTTAGTACATAAATTTACATTACATTTATGCTATGTATGTTTACTTAACATGCTAGCACATTGTTTTACATGACTTTTTGCTGCACATGCTCATCCAGCATATGGCCACATTGAATTACATTTTGAACCGTTGTAACTACTTGACCATGTGAACCGTTTGTAACCATTGAATTATGTGAACCGTTTGTATCTGTTGAACCGTGTGAACCGTTTGTATCTGTTGAACCGTGTGAACCGGTTGTATCTGTTGATTTACATGAACCATTTGTAACTGTTTGAATCGTTGGGTTAGGGAAGTGATTAGGTAACGAGGCGTGTGTAATGTGATACAAGCATGGTGGATACGCCGCTGGTACTTCCTATATATAAGTGCTTGTATTATATTACATATCATAGCGTTATTTGAATCATTCGATTTGGACTATTACAATTTACACAAGTAACATATTTTTCACAAGACATTGTTTTACAAACAACTTATTTTATACAAACTCATTTTTTACTTGATTATTCATTTAACCTTACATTACTCTTTTACATATCATCTACCTTATTATCGCTTTTCAAACGTTTTATAAAAGCAAACACTTAAACTGGATTCATGACAAGTTTTCATTAAACATTTTCTTAAACCTAAGTCATAAATCCTATTTTCACAAAACCTATGTACTCGCCGACATTTTTATGCTGATGTATTTTCACATGTGTTTCAGGTACAATAGTTGATGATATTTGATGATGATATTGATGCATGCTCACATAGGATTGGACGAGGCCTTAGTAACATTAAAAGATGCAAGACTAGTTAACTATGTTATATTTTCTTTGTTGTTAAGACATTGTAATACATTTAATTCAATAAAACGAAATTGTTTAATCCATGGTTGTGAAACAATGTTTCTATTACAACACTCCCCGACATTTCTGCCACGTTTTGTTGTCTTACGTGGTCGGGGTGTGACAGAAAAGTTGGTATCAGAGCCAATGGTTATAGGGAAATTAGGTTATTAGTAATGCTTTGACCTAGTCTATAACCTTCCTAGGACCCTAACGCGAGTTTACTTGTGTTTAGTCATAAAACAATACCGTCACTTATCTTTAAGTGACAACCACAATAAGAACATAAATTTGAATCTACTTTGAAAACTAATCATCTGTTCTAGGATGATTTATTGTAAGATTTTGAACCCTCTAAGTTTTCAAAATCCCGTCAAAGTGTGGTCTAAATAATGTGAACACGTGCAAACTGGAAGGGTGGGTGCCTGTACCCTGAGTTTTCTGTCTAAGGCTAGAGTGTTCGTACAAATCCGCAGTATCAGACCAGTCACTCTTACCTGGGAACTCTTGGGGTGAGTGTCCACTTATAGGCGAGCATGTCTTCATGACACATTATGAGGACCTATTTACTTTGATTCAGCCTTTGTGTGTCATTTGTTTGCTTCGTGGTTCAAACAAATAACCATCACCCATGCTTTTGGTCGGTATTTGTAAATTCCTATTCTTACCCAATGCCACTTCACTTGTTTCCTCTCTTGTTTCCCCTTTTTAGAATGCCTCCACGACGCGAAAATCAGGTACCTATTGAAGATCTGGCAGCTATTATTATGCAGCAAATGACTGCTGCAATCCTGAACATCGTTGCTCAATGTAACCAAGCTCTCAACAACAATAATGCCCCCTGCAACTTCAAGACGTTCAACTCAGCTAACCCATCAAAGTTTTCCGGGAATCAAGGAGCGACTACACTTCTGCAATGGTTCGAGAGTTTAGAGAGCACCTTCAGACATGTTCAATGCCCAAACGAGCGAAAGGTAGACTTCGCTTCTAGTGTCTTTGAGAAGCGAGCTTTGACATGGTGGAATGGTGTGATGAGAGATAGGGGTGCCGATGTGGCACTGGCTCAAACATGGGAAGAGCTTCGAGCTCTGATGATGAAGGAATTTTGTCCTCGTCACGAGATCAGGGCCTTGGAAAGAGAATTTGACGATCTTAAGCAAGATAGCGGTAAGCATCGAGCCTACACGGATCGTTATGAAGAATTAAGTCTGTTATGCCCAAACATGGTCACGCCTTTGGATAAGGCAATCGAAAAGTACATTGATGGCATCCCTGACTCAGTACAAGACATTGTAACTGGTAGTAATCCCACTACAGTTAGACATGCCATTGAGCTATCCGCTAAGAAGTCAAAGAAGTGAAAGGAAGTGAAAGGCTTCTCAGAACTTCGCCGTGGTTACTCACAATGATCAAGCCCAAGGAGGAACAGACTGGATCCCCTAAGAAGTCAAAGAAGTGAAAGGCTTCTCAGAACTTCGCCGTGGTTACTCACAATGATCAAGCCGTCCCCAACCAACCAGCTCAACCCCCTGCTAGGAAGCCCTACAACGGAACTGCACCCTTGTGCAACCAATGTAGCCTCCATCATCATGCCAATGTAAAGTGCCGCAAATGCCAAACTTGTGGACTTGTAGGCCATACAACAAGAGTCTGCCCAGCTGCAGCTGCACCAAATCAAGCTGGCAACAATCCTGCTCAAGGTCGTTTTCTACCAGGTTCTTGCTTCAACTGTGGCGAGATGGGCCATTTCCGAAGAAATTGCCCAAAGCTTGCTAATGCGAATCCAGCGCAAGGATGAGCATCTGACCCATTGGAAGACGACACTGTTTAGAAATAATCAAGCCTGATGTATTATTTTCTTTTGTTATCATGGTCCATAAAATAGTTGTTGATGTTGTTTATAAATAAATCTTTTATTTACATTGCAATATGTTTATGTGGTTGCATGTATATAACAACATATCCCCTACAATACCGACAATCAAGGAACCGTATTCCTTGAAGAACTGACTACCCCCAAATTTCTTCCATTTTATGATCTCTTGCGTTTTCCACAAAAATCCTAAGTACCCGTTTCCTCTAAGGAAAACGAAGTACAAGGCGCAAGTTACAACTCTGGACTAATACCCAATCCTTGATAGGATACCTAAGGGTATTTCCGTAAGTCCTTAATTATAGTATACCTTAATTCGAATGTGGTGATTCCTTGTAATCAAAAATCGAATTTTTGGAAGATCATCCTATCTTTTCAGGTAAATGCTTGAGGACGTTGAAGTCCATCGACTGGGTTCCTGGTATACCTTGAATACCCATGTTCAAATCAACGTCAAGTTAATGGCAATCAATAACAAGATAATAACAATTAATAATCAAGAAAACAATTATGTGATTATGTGCTTATGTGTTCCCTTTTTATGTCTTTATATGATCCAAATTTTTGTTATCCAAATCCTCGTAGAATCTTCCATATCTTCGTATAAGGGATTCATAGTAGGATACCCAAAGGTACTTTCTTAAATCCTTAGTGGACCTCTAAGTTGTAGTTAAGTTCCTTGGGTTATGAAGTACTATTCCATAATTAGACCCCTTGAGTGGTCTAGTTAAGCAGATTGATCCAAAAATCTGGTTAGGAATATCATGTGATGATATAGCTGAAAAGACTCCTTGGTGGTCTGATTAAAGAGATCATTTGTCGATCTAATTAAAAGGACCCTATGGTAGTCTAGTCATACTCATCACAGGTTTGGTTTTCTTCCCGTACACATTATGAAATATACTGTGCGGACTGTGCAAGGAATTACGTAATTATGGACGCGTACATAATTATGGAATTTAGTGCACAGGAACCACAGAAAGTTTTGTCATGTGTCTAGAGTTTAACCCTTTTCATTTTCGTTTCTGAGGAAGCAACCGTTGAAAATGACTATGTCCGTTCATTTTCGTTTCTGAAGATTGTCCGTTGAGGAAATGAATATCCGTTTGTTTACCCTTTTCATTTCCGTTTCTGAGGAAGCAACCGTTGAAAATGACTCTGTCCGTTCATTTTCGTCTCTGAAGATTGTCCGTTGAGGAAATGAATATCCGTTTGTTTTACCCTTTTCATTTCCGTTTCTGAGGAAGCAACCGTTGAAAATGACTCCGTCCGTTCATTTTCTTCTCTGAAGATTGTCCATTGAGGAAATGAATATCCTTTTGTTTTACCTTTTTCATTTCCGTTTCTGAGGAAGCAACCGTTGAAAATGACTCCGTCAGCTCATTTTCGTCTCTGAAGATTGTCCATTGAGGGAATGAATATCCGTTTGTTTAACCTTTTTCATTTCTGTTTCTGAGGAAGCAACCATTGAAAGTGACTCCGTCCATTCATTTTCGTTTCTGAAGATTGTCCGCTGAGGAAGTGAATCTCCGTTTGTTTAATTCCTTCATTTCCGCTTCTGAAGAATACTCGTTGAAGAAAATGACTCCGTTTGTTCATTTTTGTTTTTTAAGAATGTCTGTTAAGGAAATGACAGGATTATGCCTTACATATTTCTGGTGATTATTTGACACAAAGTCACAGACAGACTCCTACGAATAAATTTCGGGACGGAATTTCCTAAAGTAGGGGAGACTGTGACACCTGTGTCACTGCAACCAACAAACAAATACCAAATCAATGAGATATTGTGTTTCATACTTGGGATTTGTAAAAATATGTGTATCGTTTACATATATCAATTCTTGTTCGATTTCGGGCTCTAAATCGCTTTCTGGAAGGTTATACGCGCACTGATGCGTAAATATAACCAGTTTGTTGGTGCAGTTGTCTGTCGACTACATCTTAGTTCGAGTCTAAGATTAGGGCTGTTTGTAGCATGCACGGAAATCGAGAAATCATGTGTTAGAAAAGGTTTCGCTAATATGACAATAAGTTAGTTTCGCTTATATGTCATTAGAAATAGTTTCGCTTATATGTCATGTCTGCATAAGCGAAACCTTCACCCTATAAATAGGGGTCACATAAGCGAACCTAGTAGAACAGTGTTGTGTAACAGCGAAGCCCTGCCGAATCGTCTCCAGAGCTTGTAACTTGTTAATAAGTGCAATAAACAGAGATAAATTAGTGAAATCAAGCTAAACAAAGACTGAATCAATGAATTCCGCCTCTGATTTAGTCTGAGCACTCTTCTGATCGACTTGTCAGGTCGTCTAACGATCCTACATGTGGTATCAGAGCTCAGGAGGAAGAGTTCTTACTGTTTAGCTCGTTTTTCGCTCAAAATTCTGATTTCTACACCTTCTTTCATCTGTTCAGGAAATTTTACCGGTCAAAATTGGATCAAAATTTCACAGATTGTGTGTTATTGGACATAGAAAAACCCTAGAAAGTTTTGGACCTAAATTCGGACTAAAAATGGATCAAATCAGCTTCGGACTTGGTTTCGCTTATTCGAACAACTGATAGTTTCGCTTATCTGACCTGATAGTTCCGCTTTTGTGTCAACAAAATCCAGGAGTTTCGCTTATAAAGTTTCGCTTCAAGTGTAAATTTGGAGTTTCGCTTGAGTAGTTTCGCTCCAAATTGATTGGTAGTTCCGCTCATAGATACACTTTTCAGAAGGTTCCGCTTCAAATAACGTGTTAGATCCGCTTGTGTGAACATAAATAGTTCCACTCCAAAGGTTCCGCTCATTTGACCAAGTAGTTCCGCTTGGTAGAACTTCAAGTAGTTCCGCTTGTTGTGACAACTTTGTGGTTCGCTTATTTGGTTAAACAAAGGTTCCGCTTCAAGGAACATTTTGCTCTTGTGAACAGACTAGTTCCGCTTATTTGAACATTGTGTTAGATTCGCTTATCTGGTCTGTCAGGTTTCGCTTATTTGAACAAGGGGAAAGTTTCGCTTTTGTGAACAACAAAGATTTGTCGGGATTGTTTAGAAAAATGGAAATGGTATTTGATGAACAAGAAAACAATGATCTTAAAAGGTTAAATGATTGGTATCGAGGATATCTCAGTAGTTCTTATCAGAAATTACCAAAAGGGGTTTGGAGTAAACGTTTCGAATGTTTTCTGAGTAAGAAAGATGAAAAATTGGATGATTTGGAGAAACGTTTTGATCGTTTGATTGACTATTTGAAGGAAAATCAAATAGTAATAGCAGAAGCTGATATGATATCAAAGTTTGCTAACGGATTATCAGCTGAATGGGATGATTGCTTGAAAAATTTGAGAGAAGATTATAGTTTTTCAAAATTATCTCTGAATAAATTCATTAGAAAACTTAAAAATCACGATTATGAAAATTATCAAAAGAAGAGAGATGTGTTAGATAAGATAAAAATGAATTTGGAAGATTTGAATTTAGATGTGATAAATGAAATAAATAAAAGAATCAATGTTTGTTGGGCAACAAAAAGAAATTTGATATATGATATGAAAAGAGGTTGTTATATTGATGATAATGGAAATCCTTTTGATTTTATTACAATCTTTGGTGTAGGTACATATAAGATAGAGAAAGAACAAGTTCCAAAGGTTGAAGAATCTGTGAAGAATGAAATTTCAAGTTGTGAATCAGTGTGCTCTAAGTGTGACAACTTTAAGACTGACAATGACAAACTCGTGAAAGATGCGGAAAGTTTGACATCGGAGGTCAAGAAGTTAAAAGAAGAAAAGCAAACTGATGAAAACCAGATTCTGAATTTACAGGGAAAATGTGATAAGTTGAAATCCGAGAATGTTAAACTGTTAAATGACTTAAACAGTTTAATATCAGAAAACAAGTTTTTGAAAGAAAAAGAAAAAGACTTTGAAAGTAAAAAGAAATCGTCAGAAAATGAAGATTTCTGGATAAAATTGGAAAACAAAAATCTGAAAGCAAATGAAACGAAATTCCAAGAACAGATAAAAGATTTGGAAAATGAAAAGTCTGTTCTTGAAAACATGAAGAATGAGAATGAAAAATCAATCAAGTCTCATCTTGAAAGAATATCTCAGCTTGAAAATGAAGCTGAAAATTCAAGAAACAAGATTGATGAACTTGAGAAGAAATTGATAGATTTTGTGACTGCATCAGACAGTTTGAATTTTTCCTGTCCAAAACCAATTAATTCAGTTCCAATAAGTGACGATGTCACAAACTTTGACAATGTCAAAGTTGAAGATTGTGATGAAAAATCTGATGATGAAAATGAAAAAATAGAAAAACAAAAATTGTTTTTATTAAAAGAAAAATTTCAGAAAACCGTTCTACAATCAACTGAAAAGGGAGAATGCTCTAAGCAAAAACCTTTGAAGAAGAAAGTGGAACAGAAACAAAAAATTAAAAATTTGAAAAATGTTCAAAAAGATAATAAAAGTTCATCAGATCAATCATCCAATCGCAATGAAAAATTACAAAAAGTAAAAAATGAAAACTCAAAAGTTGTTGGCAATAAGTGGTGCAGGTCGGACCACAGTGCTCAAAAGCCAAATCCTGCAAACATGAGGAAGGAATATCACCAAGCCAGACAATGCTATGATCTGAGTGTTTGGTGTGAAGGTGGTACATGGTACGATAACAGAGTGTGTTACCGATACGGTTATCAAGGACACATTGCTGTTAACTGCCAGAATTGGAGTTATGAGACCAGAAGATGCTATAATTGTCAAATTAGAGGTCACGTTGCCAGAGATTGTCCAATGAGATCGAATGACAGATTGAGGGCTAAGTCTCAGAAATTGGCAAAGATTCTAGTCAAAGTCAAGCCTCATGAACAGAAGGTTCTAAAACCTAAAGTTCCAGAAGAGACAATTCAAGAAAAGAAAGTTAAACTTTCACAGGGGCAGAAAGACAGACTGAGGAAAAAGAGAAAGAAGGCGAGAGAGTATCTCGAGAAGATATTGTCCTCAGATTCACCGAACAGATCGAATAAGAGTTCTGATGAATCAACTTCCTCGATTGCAAAGTCAAGCAAGACGAATTCATCAGATACAAATCTGAGGACAAAAGAAGAAAAGAAGAAGAAGCAAATGGTCGGCGATGAATCTGACAGGTCAAAGTCAGACAAGCCACCTTCAGGCAATGAATCTGATTTGTCAAAATCAAACAAGCCATGTGCAGGCAATGATTCTGGTCTGTCAAAATCAGAGAAGCCTGGTGTTGAGGTAAAAAAGGAGAATTCAGGTTTAACAGTGGATGATGCAAATTTTCCACCATTGTTGAACAAGAATTCGAAATCACCCAAGGACTGTCAGGCTTGGGTGAATCTGTTTAAATGAAAAACTTGACTTGTCGGAGTTCCCAGGTTGGTAAGCGTGGAACATGAATCGGCACATTTCTTGAGAAATTTCACTCTGGTGATTTTTCTCCTTACATGTGGTAAATCAGGGACATTAAGTTGTACTTGATTTTCTACAAATGGTTTATGGTAAAACTGGAAATAAATCTTTCAAATGTTAGAAGAAAAAATGTGATGAAGTAACCCCGAACCTACAAATGTTTGGTAAACAAACTAATTTTTCCGGAAAAACCATTTTGATTAAAATAAACTTAAGTGTTTTGAGATCATAATGGGAAAATAGTTTGTTGTGAGGGGGAGTTCTCATTGTTTACGCCAAGTGGATGGCGAATTGAAGCGATTCGATATCATGTTGTCAAACTTTGTACAGTTTGTTTCAAATTTTCCCAGAAAATCAAAATTGAAACATATTTTGATTTTAGGGGGAGTAAAATTTTAAAAAAAAATTAGAAAACTTGAAAATGTCAAAAACATCGAAAAATTAAAAATGTGTTTTGGTGCGAATAGGGGAAATGATAGTACATCAGCTAGACTGGCACAGTACGCTAAAGATTTGTAATGTATAAATGCAATTAAGCAGTCTCGCTAAAGATGTGTCGGTAGGTTTTCACAGAATTAGTAGATCAGTTTGGGATATAACCATAAATTTCACTTGCGTCTACGTTGGGGAACACTTCCAAGATATATAGGTAACCCCTGAAATCCTGTTTGAAGGGTCCTGTATTCTGAGATACTAAGTCTTTATGCTCAGTGATATTTGGGGTACTATTCCGGGACTTCTGTTGTATGGAAGTACTGACCTAGTCCCCGAATAATACTTTCTGCAAAAAGCTTTGAAATATAAGGTCGCCCTCAGCAAGCTGATGAAACAATAAAATTGATAGTCGCTGCTGTTGTAATCAAAAGATCCTCTAAAGGGGACCCACCTAAAGTCGAAGCCGTCATCTCTCTGCGTATACGGAAGTATCGACCTGAGCTCTCACGGCCCTCGCATCTACCCCTTAACAGATATCAGCTGTGGTATACTCACCTGTAAGACTGAATACTGGGGTCTGGATACGGGAGTATATACTGAGGTGGGACACATGTAGAGGTTTAAGTTCTAAAACACTAAATCTGTATCCCGAACAGGTTGAACATTTTGTGAGAATTTAAGTGGATCAATATATCGACAATCAACGCGAATTGTTTAAAAGCTTAAAATGAATTAACAGCTTAACGGTGCTAGTGTCTTGTCAATAGCTGATATGATCCTCTTGCACGAACTCACAAAATATGTTTGTATATATTTCATTTCTGCATTTAATTGTTGTTATTGCATTTATGTTTCATATTTGAAAAATTCAAAAAGATTTTCGACAACTGATGATTGGAGAGCTGATATTCAAAATCTCAAAGGCTAAACATGATGAATAGAGGTTTCGTTAATTTGGTTTGAAATAGTTAATCAGATTTTGGAAAGTTTAATAAGTTTTAAATGTGAAAAATTCTTGAATATTCTTAAATGATTAGTTGATTCATTAAGTTGAATCATAATTTTGTTTATTTGTGATAGCGTGTTTGAGTTGTGCAGGTTTCTGATCCTGTTGCTACAGAAAGCCAGGAGATATTTCAGATCCTGAGAAGAAGTTTAAACTGATAAAGCCAGGAGTTGATTTCAATGGTGATAACCAATTCCAGACGGCGATCCCAGCATGATGATAGGGGGAGTCTGATGAAAGTTAGAACCAGAGAAAGATCCAGGTACATAATTCCAGGAAGAGTTCCTGAAGAAGACTGATTAAGAGTGAAGAGCTGTCATGATTGAAGACTCTCAATGAAGATTCCGTCAACATTCAAGGGGGAGTCTGTTGGTGCAGTTGTCTGTCGACTACATCTTAGTTCGAGTCTTAGATTAGGGCTGTTTGTAGCATGCACGGAAATCGAGAAATCATGTGTTAGAAAAGGTTTCACTTATATGACAATAGGTTAGTTTCGCTTATATGTCATTAGAAATAGTTTCTCTTATATGTCATGTCTGCATAAGCGAAACCTTCACCCTATAAATAGGGGTCACATAAGCGAACCTAGTAGAACAGGTGTGTTGTGTAACGGCGAAGCCCTACCGAATCGTCTCCAGAGCTTGTAACTTGTTAATAAGTGCAATAAATAGAGACAAATTAGTGAAATCAAGCTAAACAAAGACCGAATCAATGAATTCCGCCTCTGATTTAGTCTGAGCACTCTTCTGATCGACTCGTCAGGTCGTCTAACGCTCCTACACAGTTTAATGCAACAAACACTCCGGAATAGTGACATAGGCTTAACAT
Source organism: Helianthus annuus (assembly GCF_002127325.2). Lineage (NCBI taxonomy): Eukaryota > Viridiplantae > Streptophyta > Magnoliopsida > Asterales > Asteraceae > Helianthus > Helianthus annuus. Next base: position 58,166,887 of record NC_035445.2, read on the forward strand.
ACCTCAAATAACCTTTACACAACTTAGAAATAAGTTTTGGAAGGTTTGGTGTGCCGAAATCAAGTTAATTCGCTTACAAGGACTAAAATTGACAAACTGCGAAAGTATGCCGATTCGTACTGTAACGAACATTCTGGAACTTGATCATAAGTTAAACATACCCTAAATATCCTTTACGTAGCTTAGAAATAGGCTTTGAGGGGTTCGGTATGCTAAAATAAACTTATTTGATCAATATAGACTAAAAGCGTCAAAAGTGCATAAGTTTGCATTTTCACACATATCTTACGTCCTGAATACATCCGGACATCCAAAAATTTATGTAAGCATTAAAATATTTTATTTTAGTGTTTGGCATCAGAAAAATTCCATTTGTCGCGTAATTTGGATCGTTTTTGTGTTCATTACGATTTCCGTCGTAATTAACCGAATAACACAACCGTACGACCAAACGAACCGACATCCGAGATGTTTTTTAGCATATTTTAAGTTCCCTATACTTTAAGTTTATTTTAGAGCCTTGAAATGGGGTTAACGGGGCTTAAAAGTGCAAAAAAGATCAAGTTTTACAAGTGCAGGGACCATTTTTGAAATTTCTGGCAGATACACTGAACTTGGTCCACTTTTGAGATTTGATGGTTTTAACCCATGGTTTTGCAATACCATGGGCTAATATTCAATGGTTTTTATTATACCATGGACTCATTCTAGGGGCTCCCATGGTTTTACAAAACCATGGGCACATGTGTACGGTTAAGATTAAAGCACGTTATTCGACGAACGATCTTAACGGTTCCATGAAATCTATAAATACCCCTCCATTCTCATTAGCAAAACCCACATTTGAATCTGATTTTGGCCGTCTAAGTTGGAGTTCATACTTCAACCTGAGGGTAAATCGGATCAAATCTTGCGGGGACATTCTGTAAGTATTCTTTCGTGCTTTTCTTTCGTTTTAGCGTTAAAGTCAAACTGTGTTTGACTTTCTGCATTGACCAGTTTATGGTCAATGCGAAGTTTGTTTGAACTTCATAATGTGAGCGTAATCACGATAGTTATAGTCCCTAGTGACTATACCTACTGATTACCACGTTATCTAGGCTCAGTGACGAGTCGTAGTTTCGGCCAAAATGCGTATTCTTGCGTATTTTGTAACCAAACTACTTTTGGGTATCAAGACGCTTTGTCTTGATACCAAACCTGTTTTTAAACTTTGTTAAACATGTTTTAACGTGTTTAACTCGTCACTTTTAGAATTGTGCTTGTCTAGGGTCGTAAAGGTAAGCGATCTAAACAATCGCTTATGCTTTCGAACCCGACCCATTTGGTCGATCATTAGGATCCGACCAAACACTTTAGGTGACCATAGTTGTATAGGGAATAACCTTCCGAGGTTATACCTTATGGTCACTTCGTTTAAGTAGTTGTATGATAGGTAGTTTATATGCCTTAGGAAAATTACCAAAATACCCTTTTTGCGCCAAAATTCATTTTAAGCATAAGTAACATAACTTTTGACATCTAAACTGATTTGGCAACAATATTAAACATGTTAAGGCATATCTTACTTGTCATAGGGCTAGTTAGGCGGTCCGAACGCGTTTTACGCGAACGACGCGTTAAAGTAGCATAAGCTACCTAAACGGGTCGTAACGGGTCAAAAGCACTCAGGATAGGTTTCGTTTTAGTATATATGCTTTGTTAAACCATATTACATAAGTTCCCACACTTATTTGGTTTACAAACCCTCGTACTACCCGATCCTTCGATTGGTCCGTTTATTAATGTAGATACCTATATTAGGTGCCGTTTGAATCCGTGATCTTCTAGCTTTGCTTGGTGGATATCTAAAGTCTATTAAGCAATCTGAAGTGAGTACATAGTCCCCTCTTTTACTGTTTTTCAAACGTTTTGGGGTGAAACACATGTGCCTACTTGTTACTTTCATGGTTTCCCGTTTTCACATCATATAATTGCTATGTTCATTAGTACACTATTAGTACGTGATTTCATTATGTTTTATGCTATGTATGTCCTTTCAGTGCATACTTAGTACATAAATTTACATTACATTTATGCTATGTTTGTTTACTTAACATGCTAGCACATTGTTTTACATGACTTTTTGCTGCACATGCTCATCCAGCATATGGCCACATTGAATTACATTTTGAACCGTTGTAACTACTTGACCATGTGAACCGTTTGTAACCATTGAATTATGTTAACCGTTTGTATCTGTTGAACCGTGTGAACCGTTTGTATCTGTTGAACCGTGTGAACCGGTTGTATCTGTTGATTTACATGAACCATTTGTAAATGTTTGAATCGTTGGGTTAGGGAAGTGATTAGGTAACGAGGCGTGTGTAATGTGATACAAGCATGGTGGATACGCCGCTGGTACTTCCTATATATAAGTGCTTGTATTATATTACATATCATAGCGTTATTTGAATCATTCAATTTGGACTATTACAATTTACACAACTAACATATTTTTCACAAGACATTGTTTTACAAACAACTTATCTTATACAAACTCATTTTTTACTTGGTTATTCATTTAACCTTACATTACTCTTTTACATATCATCTACCTTATTATCGCTTTTCAAACGTTTTATAAAAGCAAACACTTAAACTGGATTCATGACAAGTTTTCATTAAACATTTTCTTAAACCTAAGTCATGAATCTTATTTTCACAAAACCTATGTACTCGCCGACATTTTTATGCTGATGTATTTTCACATGTGTTTCAGGTACAATAGTTGATGATATTTGATGATGATATTGATGCATGCTCACATAGGATTGGACGAGGCCTTAGTAACATTAAAAGATGCAAGACTAGTTAACTATGTTATATTTTCTTTGTTGTTAAGACATTGTAATACATTTAATTCAATAAAACGAAATTGTTTAATCCATGGTTGTGAAACAATTATTCTATTACAACACTCCCCGACATTTCTGCCACGTTTTGTTGTCTTACGTGGTCGGGGTGTGACAAAAACCATGAAGAATCCTAGACCAGCGAGATAAAAGCAAACACTATCGAAGAATACATCTTCAAGACAGCACATCCTTTACAAGAAAAAACAATCACACGGCGATTCCAACAACCAAATGAATACATGATTGTTCAAGAATCATCAGATACACATCTGATAACACCAAAAAAGCCACACAGCTTTAAGACTAAAAAATATGTCACAAGACATGTAAGTTCAACAACAGATTTAGATAGAATTTCACATGTCACAAGATATAAAACAAGTACCTATAACAGGACGAAAACAAATCATAGAACACTTTCTCAAAACACACTGAATCACACAATTTAGTAATCACATCAGAACCATACCATGGAACTAACAGGAAACTAGAATCATGATTCTATAACTACATCAAATTTCTAAACCCGATGAAGGGGTATGGTCCCAGATCTCGCGTCAGCACAACAGTGAGTGACCATTACCCTTATCAAAAACCCCCACCTGCAAGAACTTATCTGTGTCCGTGCGGGCATGCGCGAACACAGAGGTCGAATCCAATCTGTCAAGTGATGGGAAAATAAAGATAGGCATAAGCGATGCGGCCTGGCACCGCATCCTATGAATATCTCCTTACCTGGTGTATGAAAATGGGTGTGCACATAGCGATGCGGCCTCGCACTGCATACCGTGAACATTTTCATCAATACGAGGGATCTGGACAACAGCAACAGTCACCACAGGTGGCGATGCGGCCTGGCACCGCATCCCGCAAACTTAGCCAGAGTAAGAACGTGGAAACAACAGAAGTTACCGCAGGCAGCGATGCGGCGCGACACCGCATCCTGCCCACAAGGCAAGTGGGACTGACACCACAGAGCAAGTGGCACCACTGGCAGTCGCCTGTCAGTCCATACGTAAGCAACAGACTGACACCGCAGTAGGACGTGGCTTCATCTCCACAGCCGACAAGCCTGATACACCTGCATAAGGGCGGCGCGTCGTCAGTCTGTCAACTCAACCACCATCCTTCACTCCTCGGCTATAAATACCAACCCCAAACCAGGTTTGAGGTATCTCTTCACAACTCTCTCACTACTACTACTATCACACTTTGCTTCCCAAGCAAATTACTGATTCTCACGCCGGAGAGTGGTAACAAGGAGCACCCCCCACCCCATCCTCCTTGTTACGAGTCACGGCTTGTTTCCTTGTGCAGGAGATCAACCAGTGGATGATCTAGCCAGCGATCCTCGGGAGGAAGGGATTAACCCTTCTTGACGAGACCAGTGAATTAACCTCCCTTGGTTAACCACTGTTTCATCATTGGCGCCCACCGCTACTCTTAGCACTTTTTTCCGCATTCCTTTCTCTCCAAAGATCATGTCTGATTGTCTAAACAACACTACCGGGGATAGCCTAAACCCCACAAACCCAGGGCCTGCGGGGACCATTCCCCCACCCCCTATTACTGGCCATATTGGCACATCAACGCAAGGGGGCGCATCCCTTACGTTCGCACAAGATCTTTCACAGTACGCTTCTGTGATACCTACAGACATGAACCTTCATGTCTAGTACGACCAACAGCAAGCTCTGTTGGCCTCAACATACAACAGAGCCTGCGCAGAAGCGCATGTACCTGTCGGGCCTACCCCGGCACCACATACACCTGCGGGTCGTATTTTACAATACAACGGCAGGGCCCCACGCACCCAGCCTCCCGAAGCAGGCGGGAAGACCGCGACTCCTCTTACTGTGAGGTCCGCACAATTGATGAGGATGATTCCTCATACGGGTCTCGTAGCAGGGCCCAATACATAGCCGCCTGGGCCCTCAGGACGAAAACAAGCGACAATCCACAGCCCGCCGCGGCTCCGGCATCCATAGCCGGCTGGGACCACAGTCCCACCATGAAGGGTATGGCCGTACCAATCCGGACGACCATACATATGGCGAAGAGTCCCACGCTACTAGCAGCAGACCGGGAGGGCGCAATTATGTTCCTCCCACTCAACCCCGCACCACATACCTTCGCGCTGCGAAGCACCACCAGAGCCAACCCTACAGGCCAAAATCAGCGGCCGAAAACTCCAAGTTCGTCCCGGAGATTGCCCACGCCGATGTCACCACCACTAAATTCCCATTAAACATTGGGAAATACAATGGTTCGTCCGACCCGGACGATCACATGAACATCTTCACCGGCCCAGGGAGCAACAGCAGGTGGGACGAGCCCACCTGGTGTCAACTTTTTCCCCCAGACCCTCCCGGGTCTGGCGAGGGCTTACTTCGATTCTTTGCCAGTGGGATCACTGGCCTTATTTGAGGACTTGCAAGCAAAGTTCCTCGAACATTTTAGCCAGCAGTAACGTCACGAGCGTGATTCTATGGACGTCATGAACATATGGCGCAGAGACAACGAATCTCTTGAATCGTTTGTCATCCGTTACAACAAAGAGTGTCTGGAGATAGGCGGCGTTGCAGACAAGATGGCACACAACCATTTCATTCGAGCCGTCAAGGACGAAGAAATGGTTATGACCATCTCCGGCAAGGAAGGCTTGCCAAAGAAATGGGAAGACGTCATGGTCACGGTCAAGACGTACGCCCAGAGTCAGCAGTCCCTCAAGCCGCACGTCGCAACGGCACAGCCCCAAGCGGAAGGCCGGTTCTCCCGCCAAGAGCCCAAGCCCAATAACAAGCGCAACCGGGACACATTGAATCGCGACAACGATTTCAAACCATATGTCCTGCGTAATAACCAGCCCGACGCAAGGGCAACAATCAACGCCCAACGAGAAAACCGGGCGTCGAAGAAGGAATCTCGGGACCGTAACTGGACCGAGATTAATCAGTCGCCAAGCGACGTCCTCCTTATGGACGCACAATTCCTGCGACCGGCCTAACCGATGAAGTCCAAGAAGAACCGGGATCTCACACTCTATTGTGAGTATCACAAGGACTCGGGCCACACAACAAACAACTGCATCAGTCTCCGACTAGAGATTGAGCGAGCCCTAAAAGAGGGGAAGCTGCAACATCTGTTGCCAGCCGCGCAAAAGCAAACCAAGCGCATCACCCCCCCCCCCCAACGAGGGCACCTCCACGGGTAAGAGGACCATGTACGTGGCCTCAACCCACATGATCAACAGAGGAAAAGGAAGGCCGCGCAAAGCGGCAAGAAGACCGGACAATGACTGAAAAGACGAGCAAGTTGTCTTTCCAAAAGTCCGAGGCGGACCGCGCGACAGGCGCGTCGTCGTTATCACAGGCTACCTGGCTCACTACTGCACCAACGACTATTCATCGACCCGGGCAGTACTTCCGACATCATATACGAGCAGTGCTTCAACCAGTTCGATCAAGAAGACAAGGATCGGTTGCAAGCGGTAGACTACCCCTTAGCCGGGTTTGCGGGGGAAACCGTTTTACTCCTAGGCCAAATCACTTTTCCTGTGCGTCTCACCAACGGAAGGCACACACGAACGGAGGAGGTGAACTTCATGGTTTTACCACATACCTCCAAATACGACGTACTTCTCGGAAGGGATTCCCAAGGCGACTTCAACATGATTACGTCCGTACCCCACTCTGCTGTCGGTTTCCCAACCGAAACGGGGGTCGCGATAATCTACGCGCGCAGAGAAGTCATGTCGTCAGACGAACTATGTCCAACCAAGATAGCAAGGCCTACCCCCAACACCCAACCAGAAAAATGGGTTCTCAACGCGAGACACCCAGAGCAAACGGTCACGTTGGGCCACGCCTTGTCCCCCAACATTAGAGCGCACCTGAAGCAGCTCCTCTTCAGGAACCAGGATATTTTTGCATGGACACCCGCAGATATGACAGGGGTGCCACGCGAAATTGCGCAACATTTCTTGAATACCTTGCGAGGTATCAAGCCAGTGATCCAAGGCCAACGCCACCTTGGATCCGCAAAGAACGAGGCGATGCATGATCAGGTCAAAGAACTGCTCTCCGCAGGCATCCTGCGGGAAGTTAAGTACCAGACTTGGTTATCTAACCCAGTCATGGTAGAAAAACCAACCGGGGGCTGGCGCATGTGCGTCAATTATAAAGATCTCAACAAAGCTTGCCCCAAGGATTGTTATGCACTTCCGGAGATCGACGAAAAAGTCGATATTCTCGCACCATTTCGATGGAAGTGTTTTCGCAATTGTTACAAGGGCTATCACCAGGTACAGATGGCAATCGATGACGAAGATAAAACAGCATTCTGTACACCTACTGGGAATTACTGCTTTACAAAAATGTCATTCGGGTTGCGCAACGCGGGTGCAACCTATCAAAAGTTGATGAACGATACTTTCTGCGGTCAAATCAGCAAGAGTGTCGAAATCTATATGGATGACCTGGTCGTCATGAGCATGAGAGAAGATACCATGCTCACCGATATTGAAAGAATATTCCAAACTATGCGAAGCGTGAATATGAAGCTCAATCCAGGGAAATGCTCGTTTGGAATGGAAGAAGGCAAGTTCCTTGGATTCATCGTAACCAAAGATGGATTCAAGGTGAACCCGGAAAAAGTTCAGGCGATCGAGCGCATGCCATCGCCTTCCACGATGAAAGAAATGCAACGGCTAGCTGGAAGGCTAGCCGCACTAAATGGATTCTTAGCCAACCATGCAGCTAAGTCTTATCCTTTCGTCAAAACCCTGCAAAACTGCTTAAAAAAGGAGCAATTTCAATGGACCGCAGAGGCCGAAAACGCTTTCCAGGAGATGAAAGAGTGTTTGATACAACTCCCAACTCTAACCGCACCACGTAAAAAAGAACCACTTATCTCGTACCTATCTGCCGCGGACAACGCGGTAGGCACGGTACTCATAGTGGAGCGAGAGGGAGTTCAAACACCCATCTACTATATCAGTAAAATGCTCAACGACCCAGAGACAACATACTCCATCATGGAGAAGTTGGTACTAGCACTAGTGCACGCATCGAGACGGTTACGACGTTACTTTGCAAACCACGTCATCACAGTGTTAACCAACTATAGGATCGGCTCGATAACCCGACATCTCTAGGAGATTAGAAAAATGTGCAAACGAGTTGGGCGCACACACGCTGAACTATAAGTCGTGCCCCGCAATCAAAGGCCAAGTTCTGGCTGATTTCGTTGTCGAAGTACCGGCAAATCGCATCCAAGAATGCGAAGAAGAACAAAAACCTGCACCACCACCATCCTCCTCAGAAACCTGGGCACTATACACCGATGGTGCATCCAACGAGGATGGTGCAGGTGCGGGTCTGCGACTCGTCAGCCTCGATTGCCAAGAACTTACCTATGCAATCCGCCTCGATTTCAAAAGCACAAATAACGAGGCAGAATATGAGGCCTTACTGGCAGGGCTACGTCTGGCAGTCAAACTCGGCGTCCAACATTTGGAAGCACACGTCAACTCATTATTAGTTGCAGGGCAGGTACACGACGACTATGCCGCAAAAGGGGATATCATGATCCTCTACCTCGAACAGGCCTTGCAACTAAAATCAAAATTCACTTCCTTCAATATCCGCCATATCAACAGAAGTGAAAACAAACCTGCGGATGCCCTCTCAAAACTCGCATCCACTAGCTTCCAACACCTGGCAAAGGAGATACGCATTGAGATTCTGCAAAATCCCTCAGTACCCCTGCGCCAAGTCAATGTCATCCAGTACGGTACAACATCCTGGATGACACCAATCATTGCATACTTGCAATCAGGTGTTACTCCCGAAAGCAATTCAAAGGCACGTAAGTTGCAATACAAAGCGTGTCATTATCAAATGGGAGACGGTATCTTATACCGTAAATCATACCTGGGGCCACTTCTACGATGCGTCGACCCCTAAGATGCCACATACCTTATCAGAGAGATACACGAGGGAATCTGTGGCATACACGCGGGCCCACGCATGGTGGTGGCCAAAATTATGAACGTCGGATACTACTAGCCCGGCATGCACCTACGCGGTCAAGGTCTTACGCAAGTGTTTTAACTGTCAGCGCCATGCTCCCAAAACCTTGCGCCCCAAGAATAACCTGGTCCCCGTCACCACCGCATGGCCATTTCAAAAATGGGCAATCGATGTGGTGGGGCCATTTCCAGACGCACCAGGTGCGGTGAAGTTTATCATAGTGGCTGTTGATTACTTTACAAAATGGGTAGAGGCAAAACCGCTCGCCTCAACCACCGCTATGATAACAAGGAAATTCATTTGGGAACATATTATCTGCCGTTTCGGTTTACCAATGTGCATCGTTACCGACAACGGCACCAACTTCGTTGCCGAAGACTTTCAAAATTGGCTAAAGGAACTAAACATTGAACACATATTCTCCTCAGTAGCGCATCCGCAAGGGAATGGCCAATTAGAGAGTATCAATAAAAGTTTAGTCGAAGGCATCAAAGCACGGTTGGGAACAGCCAGACGCGGCTGGGTCGATGAACCCCCAAGTATCTTATGGGCCCACAGGACAAGCCCAAAAACAAGTCATGGTGAGACACCCTTCAGCCTGGTCTATGGCTCGGAAGCGGTGATCCCCGCAGAAGTAGGTATTCCCTCACCCCGAATGTTGGCTATCAACAAGATGGACAACAGTAAGGAACGCAGGCTTGACTTGGAACTCCTAGAAGAAAGGCGTGAAAACGCTGCCATCAACAAGGCCAAGTACAAAACCAAGCTTGAAAAGTACTACAATTCACGCGTGCGCGTTTGTACTTTTAACCCGGGAGACTACGTCTTTCGCGATAACGAAGCATTTAACGCTGAGCGCCCAGGAAAACTTGCCCCTAAGTGGGAAGGACCCTACCTCATCCAGGAGGTCCTGGGCAAAGGCGCGTATAAACTACAAACGTTAGAGGGCGAAACTATCGCACGCACATGGAATGCACAACAGCTTCGACGCTATTACATGTAAGCCATATTTTTACATTTTCCATGTAACCTCTCGGGTCGCAGGCCATTTGCAAATAAATAAATAAACGATTCAATGCAATATTGTTTATTACTACTATTACAAATGCGTGTTCCACTTTGCGGTATCCGCAAAAACAGATTGGCAAAATCTTCATTCGCGATACCCACACAAAGTGGTGACCACACACAAATATTGTAATAGGCCAACAAAGGCAAAACATCAAATGTCTATCCAGCTGGATACGCACATACGGGTTTCATAAAGCCTACACAATTCCTAAACCCTAACAGGATAAAACAGGAATTAACTAATGCTCATACGACAAAGGTATAGAGTATACTCAATCGCGCTTTACAGCCGATAGAGTTCTTCATACTTGCATATCACCTAGATATGCAAAAGGCAAATTCAGACTTAGTGCTATTCACAATAACATTAACTCATAACACGTTCAAACATGCAAGTGGTAAAAACACTTGTACAAATTGAACAAAAACGGTTAAACTTTATATTCAAAAAAATTTCTACACCTACGCAGTGTACAAGAGATTTACATAAAGTTCTAACATTTACATCGAGGAAACAAAAAAAGGCACGCAGGCCAACCTAGTCCTTCTTTGTACCGATGATACCCGCGCCACCCTTGCCATCACCAGCGGTCTCTTCCTCTTCCTCCTCTTTATCATCACCATACAACAACCGCAAGCGGTCTACATAGTCTTCGGCGTCCACGCATTTATCAAGTCCCTCGAGAGCGGAAATAGACATGTCGTTGTACGCCGCAAGAGCGGCAGCAAGACGCGCTTCGGTATCCACGCCATGGAACCCGGACCTTTCATCGGTATATTTGCCTTGGGATAAAACGTTGATATGACTGATGCATTGGTTGTAGCCAGCTTTAAAACCTGCCTCCCGCGCGCGCAGCCTAATCTGCTCTACACCGGCTGCGTTCTCAGGTGCGTCGAGGATAGCGTTAACAATCTGCAAAACAAAAGCAATAAGGTTATTACAGGCAAATCTAAACAAAAGCAAAGGCACCGGGTACTAACATGCCCAATACCGTGATCACGCATCCAATCGTGATCGGCCTTGAGCTGATCAAATGAAGAAACAAGGCTATCTCTACCCTCGGCAGCATCCCTTGCCTGCGCTTCAGCTTCAGTCGCACGGGCAGTGACATCCGCAAGAATGGTCACACGGTTCTTCACTTCAGCCTTTCAACAACAAAGAAAACAAGTATATAAACATACTCAAAACATACTTGTGAAACAAAGGTACAAGTTCAAGAGCAAATACAACTCATACCTGGAGGCCCTCAACAGTCTTGTTCAGATTGGTGCGGTCCGCATTTGCCTCTTCAAGGGCCTTTGCAGCGCGGGCCTCCGCCTCCTTGGCCTCTCTGGCAACCGCCTCAGCTGCGGCCTTCTCCTTGACCAAAGCAGCATTCGCTGCCTTGGCATTAGTCAGCTCCTGACGAACACAAAACATCTTTTCATTCTATTTGGCCCAAGATTCTTTCCAACTTTTGCGCTCATCAGAAAGTGTTTCTTTCCAACTCTTGCGCTCATCAGAAAGTAATTTGGCAAGAGTACGAACCTGTTTAAGGCCAGCAGTTGCAGCCCACTCTTCAGTCTGTTTATACTGCTCAAAGGCAGCCTTCTCCCTTTTAAGCTGCTCCACACCCTCCTGAGCAGCTTTCACCAACTCTTCAGCCTCGGCCCGCAAGTGAGCAGTTTCCTCATCCTTGCGTCCCAACACCTTATAGTCTTCCATAACGGCATTTGCCATTATGGAACTACCAACAAGCATGGACGAGAGTTGGTTGATCCGTTACTCACGAGACAGGCCACGGGCACGAAAGACCTCAAAAGGAGTGCCCAAACCACCCAAAATATCCCTGCACGCAGAGGGATCAGTAGAAATATCATCTCCTTGCATAACATTCCAAGGGCGGTGATAGTTCATACTCCGGTCTTCTGTGTAGGTGCGGAAGTAGAACTCCAGTTCAGACTCATTAAGCTGAATGGAAGGCCCTTCACCACCCGCACCCCCGGGCGCAGATCCGGAAGCCTTCTCCGCTGCAGGACACTTCTGCGTGTCAGCATCAGCGAATCTCAGATTTTCGATATTCCCCGGGAAGATCAAATTATCATGGGAATCCACCGTATCAAAGATCTGAGCCGCGGGTTTCTTCCCAGTATCCTCTGCCCGCGCAGAGGGCTCAGCCACCACTTCGATGGAAGGACTTCTGGTAAACTCTTTATCAACCCCCGCATCCGCAGCCGCGTCATGCGTGGGGGAAAGAGGAGCATCAAAAAAAAAAGGAGAAGTCTCCATCCTGCGGTTCTGCGAACAAGAGCAAAAATAACCATCAAAATTACAAGTTACAATGATAAACACTTGTAAAGCTATGATTCACTTACCAGGCAGAACAACAGGCTTCGCCTGAGAAATAGCAGTTGTCCATTTTGTCTACAACCTGGAACGTTTCTTCTCACCTGCACCGGCAGCCTTATTCTCTGCTTTCCTTTTCTTATTCTCATCAGCAGGTTTGGAACCTGCAGAGGATCCACCTGTAGTCGCACCACCACCTGGAACACCCAAACCCTCAAGGGTGTCAGACACTACCACGTAATCGGTGTATCTGCGGAAACGAGAACAAGAGATACCTGCCCCCTGCGGCACCAAAGGAGGAACAACAGGAGCCTCCGGCTTTTTCTTCTGGCGAAAGTGCATACCTTTCACCACCTGTTTCTTGGGGACACCCTTAGCATCAGGATCTCCCAGGGCCCCAAGATCACCTGCATGTAAACCATCCAAGCTGCAAATCAGGAAAGCCATCTTTATGAAAAGTAAAGAGAAAACATCCACTATACCTTTGCCTTGCGGCAACTCAACTGCCAGTGCGGCCTCCGTAGGCACCCGGAATTTGTCACGGATGATGACATTGAACCCATCCTCATCGTCCGCACAAGAAACTGTCACAACCTTGCCCTCGAACTCCGGATCAAATATCCTCCATAGGGCAGCATCCTCTGATAGTACACTTACAAATCAGTAATGCATAAGGGAATAAGAAAAACCGCACAAAGAGAAAAGGTACTTACCACCACTTTTCTCCCGCACAACGGGCCTTGATTTCTTATTCATCCTAGTCAACATCATCCGCAACACCCACAGTTACGTGTTGGTCAGCCTCCTCCACTCAATTGTCCGCAGCCGCGGAAACCAGTCCACTGTGTCAGCCCGGGCTACAGCAATGGTCTCCGATATGATCGTCTCAGTCACATTCCGAAAGGTTAAAGTGGCAGTAATAGCAGCAGCCTTGATGTAGAAAAATTTCGTTTTCCACTTTGTAATACCCTTGGGGGGTCATCAACTTGGTGCTACTATCCCGTTGATGGAAGGAAAAGAACCCCAGCGACACCGTCGGTTGATAGAACTCTCGGAAATCTCCGACAGTGGGCTCTATACCGAGAGCACGGAAGGTATATTCAAAATTCCGAATCCGGCTCATACCAAACGGACTCAGTTGGGAAATGTGGATCTTGTACCACTTTAAAATCTCAGCGACAAAAACAGTCAATGCTAACCGGAGGTTACAGTCAACGAAAAAATATGCCCACATAGTGACATAACCAGCCAGAGCATCTGCACCAGTATCACCCTCCTGTGGGTAGATGGCCCCATATTCTTGGGGCATCTGAATATCGGTCATCAAACGATCGAAAGTGGATTTTGGCCACTTCAACACCGGCAAGCCACCACCTAGTGCACCACCTTCTTCTTCTTCCTCCGCCGCCGCCGGCGACGAATGATCTGGGTTTTCACCCTCAACGTTATGTGGATTTGATGGTTCAGCCATTGAAATGAAGAATACAGAGAAGAAAATGAGTGCAGAAACTCAAAAACCTCACTAGAAAATCAAACAAGTTTATCGGAGAAGACGAAGAGAACTCTTAACTCTCACCGGAAATTTTTTGAAAATTCGAAGAAGTGAGGGGAAACCACAAACGGTTTCCCCTTATATACCCATCGCAATTAATGTGATGCAGTAACCGAATCATCACGTTCAAAAAGCGCGAATTATGCGACACCACGAGTTCAGCGACGGTTCCGCTGACGGTTACCACGCGCCTGACAAAGGAGACGTTTACACTCCTGCTACAGTGCATTTATGACCTTGGGCAGTGCAAACGTCCTTTCGTTTCAGCACATGCCAGGAAATCCTACCAACTTTCACCAACTTACACGTGCGTTCAGCCATTTATGAAACAAAAAAGCGACAACATTATCCAAATATAAGCGGCATGCGGTTTCTCTGGTATACCGCACCATAACCCATACCGCATGTCGTTTTTTACATACCCCTCAAAAAAGGCAAAAATATATATCTCTACATTATGTAAAGGGGTATAACTAATATCCTCATATACCCACGAGCACACGTGGAATATGCGGAGATGACACACACGAGCCCGCACACGTGTGTCAGATGCTCAGAACCAGCGTTGCTCTTTGGACTGCGAAAACCGCTTCTCAGGATGAAGCCAACCGCACTCCTTCAAACGTCTTCAAGCTTCAAATCCCTCGTGTCCAGTTCACAACCACAGAGGGTCTGCAAACAGCTTCTCGTTAGGGAAAAAGATACGTATGATGCGCGACCGCACATCAGCAACCCTGACTCCTGATCCTTCAAGAGCCGCATCCAAGCAAAACACTCTTTTAAAGCGAGTCTTCTGTTAGCAAGCCACAGACACTCATGAGTCACTGCGGTTACACCTCCAGCTCCGCGAATGGTAGCTACGGAAGAGCCACGACTAAGTCATCACACAAATGAACGAAGCTACTTCAAGGAAAACGACTTCCCATTGAAGCGTGAAGGAAAGTGGCTACAAAACAAGTGCGGACGAGATTCCCAATCATCTAAAGAGATCTCGTTGAGCAACAAGCGAACGAATAGTGGTAACAAGTCTGCTTATGACTTTGTTTGCCCACTTATGAGCTGGATAGAATAAACAATGGTGGGCATAGCAATGCTTATGACCATGTTTATTTGACCATTATCCAGATTCACATTGTTCGACCAAACACGGCCAACAATGACGCAAATACCCCACGTTGTTCGACCAAACATGGCCAACAATGCAAAGGAACGAGGTAACCGCAAAGGACGTGCGGTTACTTGAGAGCTAATTGGAAGAACATGAACACCCCACAAAGTAGGGATCATCATTACATGTCCAATTGCTGAACATAGAGCTTGAGCAAAGGCACTCACAGCATTGCATCGGCTACCGCAGAGGTTACAACTATATTTGCGACCGCGGACGTCTTCCATCACCGTCACAAAGGTTGGTTCGAAGCCTGCTGACATCTTCAGTCACGATCTCAGAGGTTGGTTCGACACACCAACAGGTGGCAATCAACCCTGATGACATCTAGAAACGGTAGACCATACTACCAGATCAAAACCCTAGGCTGAGAATTTCGCATCAGACGAAACTTGCTCACCGGTACGGAAGAGACGTCACATGACTCTACCGGATCCCTGGCTTAGTTTTCTAGAAGCAGGAGCCATCTACATGGCCTAGAATCTTCTCCAAACTACGAGCTACCTTCTAGACACCATAGTCCAGTACTCCTCCCACATGCAACTTGCATAAGGGAGCAACACTAGACTGGGGGCACTTGAAGGGGTATGGTCCTAGATCTCGCGTCAGCACAACCGCGAGTGACCATTACCCTTATCAAAAACCCCCACCAGCAAGAACTTGTCTGTGTTCGTGCGGGCATGCGCGAACACAGAGTTCGAATCCAATCTGTCAAGTGATGGGAAAATAAAGATATGTATAAGCGATGCGGCCTGGCACCGCATCCTCTGAATATCTCCTTACCTAGTGTATCAAAATGGGTGTGCACATAGCGATGCGGCCTCGCACCGCATCCTGTGAATGTTTTCATCAATACAAGGGATCTAGACAACGGCAACAGTCACCACAGGTGGCGATGCGGCCTGGCACCACATCCCGCAAACTTAGCCAGAGTAAAAACGCGGAAACAACAGTAGTTACCGCAGGCAGCGATGCGGCGCGGCACCGCATCCTGCCCACAAGGCAATTGGGACTGACACCACAGAGCAAGTGGCACCACTGGAAGTCGTCTGTCAGTCTATACGTAAGCAACAGACTGACACCGTAGTAGGACGTGGCTTCATCTCCACAGCCGACAAGCCTGACACACCTACATAAGTGCGGCGTGTCATCAGTCTGTCAACTCAACCACCCTCCTTCACTCCTCGGCTATAAATACCAACCCCAAACCAGGTTTGAGGTATCTCTTCATAACTCTCTCACTACTACTACTATCACACTTTGCTTCCCAAGCAAATTACTGATTCTCACGCTGGAGAGTGGTAACAAGGAGCACCCCACCACCCCATCTTCCTTATTATGAGTCACAGCTTGTTTCCTTGTGCAGGAGATCAACCAGTGGACGATCTAGCCAGCGATCCTCAGGAGGAAGGGATTAACCCTTCTTGACGAGACCAGTGAATTAACATCCCTTGGTTAACCACTGTTTCATCACCCGATAAAATAAGGAAAAACACAATTCCAAACAACTATCAAGTATACTGATAGCACAAAGAATGAAGAGCCACATGGTTCTATCATAATGCCATAAATATATCTGATAAAACAAGAGTTACAAAACTCTGTACAATTCAGAACAAGGTCTGAAAACTTGAATCACATAATTCAAGACCATAAGAAGTCACACGACTTTTTAAGAAATTAGAACCAAGTTTGAAACTTTTAAATTTCACGATTCAAAACACAAATCCGACAAAACTTAGAATCACACAATTCTACATCAGATAACAAAATTTACAGCTAAAACTCATGGTTGAATCAAAACAGAGAATATTTTCAACTAAAACCATCTCACCAACCAGAGAAATAAACAAGGCTGCAAAATATATTCAACAACAATCTTGACAACTCAATTGGTTAGAAACACTCAAACCACATGGTTCGACTAACCATAGAACAAGAGACAACAACTCTAAGACAAGATAAAACTTTGAACAAATACAAGTAGTTGAACTTATAAACCACACAGTTTAGTTAATAAAAAACAGAATTTCCGTCAAAATGATCTTTTGACTGAAAATGTGACAACTCGAACTTTTGACTTTCATTTGTATTTAATGCACGTTGACCTTGACCGTTAACTTTGACTGTGTAGTTGTTTGACTGATTGACTGGTAATCATACATGCTATGTTTTATTGAAACGTGTTATGATTGTGCACATATGTGGCTTATTGTTATAAGAATAACATGGATTATTGTAAAACACTTAGAGCGTTTCACCAACAAACATCTCAACGAATCAGAATTTTGATTCGCCAAGAACCATTCGACGAAACAGGAATCCTGTTTCGCCAGCCCACTCTTAACGAAACGAAGCTTGTTTCGCCGGCCCATCTGATTCGCCAAAGCCCAATACGGGCCCAAATCGTCTGTATGTGTTTAAAACGTGGAACGACCTCCTGTTTCACAACTTTGGCAAAAACTGAAACCCTAGAGCTCCTGTGCACTGAAGGCGGTTGGTTTTTAGAGACCTCCTAGCGATTAACCCGTCTTTCCCTCCACTCGGTTAGTCGTTTATGTGTTCATGATTTCTTGATTCATGTTATATCTATGCTTGATTCCTGGATCATATTTGAATATATGTTTATGGTAATCCCGGATTAGTAACGTATGATTTATCGGTTACAACCTATGTATATGTATATTGTTAATGATGAACTGGATTACATGATGCTTAGGAACAATATTCGAATGTTGTTTGTGTTATGATAATCGATTTGTGGTACACGTAAGTTAGGGTTCATGCTAGACATTAAAACCGTGTTGAGTACGTTATGGATTTGATAATGATCGTTGAATGAATTCTCTAAGATCCGTGCATAACAATCTGTGGTTAGTGTTGATCCGATGATGGCATGACGGCTGTTAGAATGATTAGGGTTTTCTGTGATGATTGCGTAACTGACATGTTGACGTAACTGCTGCTTAACGAATATGAATGTTTGACGAATTGGAAGTCTTGGCGAAACAGAATGTGTTTCGCCAAGGATGTCGACGAATTAGAAAATGTATTTCGCGAAAGGTTTTTAACGAAATAGAACCCCTATTTCGCCAAAGGGTAGTTGACGAAACACAAGCGTTTCGTCAAGCATGTGTTTCGCCAAGTATGTGATTCGCCAACTTCTGTTTCGCCAACTTGGATAACCTGCACAGTAAACTGAGTTAACTAACTGATGTTAAACACTATGCATGACTCGTGTGATGTTGATTAGTGATGTGTACTACTTGGTGATCATTGATTATGCTTATACGTGAACTATATGAATTCAAACTGATTGTGTACATGCATACTCTAGGACGTGATTGATTTACTTTGAGCACATACTTAGCATACCGAGCAAACCAAGGTGAGTTCACACAGCCAAGGCATGGGATTCCCGGGTTGGGAATTGGGTTGGATTATTTGAAATGGATTATTACTCGTACTTACGCTATTGCTAGACTATAGACCATCGTCCTCAGGATAGTCAGGACACTTACGTAAAACCTACGTAAACTAGTATCTACCATTGTCTCCCGGGTCGGGAGGACGCTTACGTAAAACCTACGTAAACTAATACCTACTACTGTCTTCCGGGTCGGAAGGACACTTACGTAAATCCTACGTAAACCCCACGCGTACCACTGTCCTCGGGGAAGGGCACTCACGTAAATCCTACGTGACCTTGTACGTATTCATGTTCTCGGATTAAGAAGAACACATGGTTGCAAATAGTCTAGTAAGTATCATAATGGAGAACCCCCATTAGTAAAGATAAACGTGGGAATCCCCCACTAGTAATATTTATATACAAGGCAATGGGAAACCCCCACCATTAGTACATACATGCTTGGGAAGCCCCCAACTAGATGAACATACTCATTACTATTACGAACTTATTTTCTGTGAACTCGCTCAACTAGTTGTTGACTCTCTGCTGCATGCCTTGCAGGACCTTAGGTATCATATGGAGCTTGCAAAAAGAGGAGCGGGTTGTTGTGGAGCACAGATCATGAACACTATGTTTAACGTTTCGAATATTCGAACTTATGATTTACTTTGGGTTTACATTATTATGCTTCCGCTATTGATACTATGTTTGGTTTAGAACATCAATTATATTGAATTGGGTTTTACGAACTATCTTATTTATCTTATGCTATGTTCAATATGATTGATGGCTTGATCCTGGTCAGTCACGCTCCCAAGCGGTGGTACTCCGCGGGCGGATTTTGGGGGTGTGACAGATTGGTATCAGAGCCATTGGTTATAGAGAACTTGGTTTTAATATGGGAAAACGTTTTTATTAAAACCGGACTATAACCCGAACAGTGCTCTCAATGATCCACAACGACGCTTCGCTCCACGTGCAAGACTCGGCATCCTAGGTAATAAGGTTTATGTTTATTACCTGCTTGCTAGAACTGCTTAGAACTTTGCTCGTAGTATGCTAGATTACACTGCTTACCATATGTCGTTACATGAGAACCCCTATGTGCTTACACTCTTCTGTCATCGCTCTATTCGCGAACCTCTCTAACTCGTGTTGCATTTGCTATGAAGATCATGTCTGGACGAATTAACATGACTCAAGCCCAGCTAGAGGCTCTCGTTCAAGCTCAAGTTGCTGCGGCACTTGCAGCTGCTCAGGCAGGTAGTATACCCTGCAGTATAGACTCACACTAGGATCTTTAGATCCTACATTAACTCTCGTATTTAACTTTGTCCTATTCGTACACAATAGGTCAACACGCGCAGCAACCTGTCTGCACTTTCAAGAACTTCATGGACTGTCGTCCAAGTACTTTCAGTGGCACCGAGGGGGCAGTGGGACTCCTCCATTGGTTTGAGACGCTAGAGTCAGTGTTTGAAATGTGCGAATGCCCTGAGGCTCGCAGGGTCAAATACGCCACCGGTACTTTGGAAGGAATTGCGCTAACCTGGTGGAACGCGCAAGTTCAGATTCTCGGGTTGGCAGCTGCTAACGCCACCCCATGGAACGATTTTAAGGAACTCATCAAGCGAGAATACTGCACGCGTGACGACATTCACAAGCTGGAAGATGAGTTTTATCACTTGAAGATGACGGGGTCAAAGATAGAAGCTTACACGAAGCGATCGAGTGAACTGGCTATCTTGTGTCCAACCATGGTAGACCCTCCGATCAAGCGCATCGAGTTGTACCTCAAGCGTCTAGCCTCAGAAATTCAGAGCCATGTTACATCGGCTAACCTCGACAACATTCAAGATATTCAGCGTCTTGCCCACCGACTCACCGATCAGGCAGTGGATCAGAACAAGCTGCCAAAACGCATCAGTGCTACTACTACTGCTGTCACTACTCCTGCTACTCCCAGTGACAACAAAAGAAAGTGGGATGGGGATTCTAGCAAAGGTTCAGCAACAGTTCAGTCTCAAGCTCAGCAGCAGAAGACTGACCACTACCAGAGTCCTAGTCAGCAATCCTCTGGTGGTCATAGACAGAGAAGGTATCAAGGGTTTCACCCCAAGTGTCACAACTGCAACAGACATCACAGCGGCCAGTGCAACAAGGGTCGTTGTCAAAGATGTCTCAAGATGGGTCACGAGGCCAAAGACTGTTGGAGCCCACGGCCTGCAAATCAGAACCAGCAACCGCAACAACCAGCTCCACAGAACCCACAGCAGCAGCAGCCACAGCGTGGAAATCGGGGATGTTTCCAGTGTGGGGCTGAAGGTCACTACAAACGTGATTGCCCTCAACTGAACCAGAACCAGAATCGCAACAACAACAATCAGGGCAACGGGAACAATAACAACAATAACGGGGGAAACAACAACAACAATGGCAACGAAGCTCGGGGTCGTGCTTTTGTGCTAGGTCGGGGTGACGCAGTGAATGATCCCAATGTGGTTATGGGTAAGTTTCTTGTCGACGATATTTACATTACTGTCTTATTTGATTCGGGTGCTGATACAAGCTATATGTCTTTGAAAATGAGTAAATTGTTAAAACGTACACCAACACCCCTAAACACCAAACATGTAGTAGAACTAGCTAACGGTAAAAGTGTAGAAGCCGCACATGTAATCAAGGGTTGTAGCATCGTTCTAGCTGGTCAGACCTTCTCGATTGATCTTATACCCATAGTTTTGGGTAGTTTCGACGTCGTTATCGGTATGGATTGGTTATCCCAGCATCACGCAGAGATTTTGTGCAAGGAAAAGGTCATTCGTATTCCTCGTTCTAGTCAGGAACCTCTTGAAGTTCAAGGAGACAAGAGTGGTGCTGTGGTTGGCATCATCTCTTTCTTAAAAGCGCAGAAATGTTTACGAAAGGGGCACACTGCTATCTTGGCACTCGTTACTGACACATCAGCGAAGGAGAAGAAGCTGGAGGATATTCCAGTTGTACGTGACTTCCCTCAGGTGTTTCCTGAAGATTTACCCGGTTTACCGCCTCATCGCCAAGTCGAGTTCCAGATTGAGTTGGCTCCTGGAGCAGCACCTATAGCCCGCGCACCGTATCGTTTAGCTCCAACCGAACTGGAAGAGTTGTCAAAGCAGTTACAAGAGCTCTTGGAAAAGGGCTTTATTCGTCCAAGCTCATCGCCTTGGGGAGCTCCAGTACTTTTCGTGAAAAAGAAGGATGGCACTTTCAGGATGTGCATCGACTACCGTGAACTGAACAAGGTGACGGTGAAGAACCGTTATCCTCTTCCGCGTATAGACGACTTATTTGACCAGTTGCAGGGGTCGAGTTACTACTCCAAGATAGACTTGAGGTCAGGGTATCATCAGCTGAGAGTCCGGGATGAGGACGTCTCCAAAACCGCATTCAGAACTCGTTACGGTCACTACGAGTTTCTTGTCATGCCATTCGGGCTAACGAACGCGCCTGCCGTATTTATGGACCTGATGAACAGGGCGTGCAAGCCGTACTTAGATAAGTTTGTGATTGTCTTCATCGATGGCATACTGATTTACTCCAAGAGTCAGGAGGAGCACGAACATCATCTGCGATTGATCTTGGAACTTCTTCGAAAGGGACAATTGTACGCCAAGTTTTCCAAATGCGACTTCTGGCTTCGTGAAGTCCACTTCTTAGGCCATGTGGTGAACATGGATGGGATTCATGTCGATCCATCCAAGGTAGATTCGATCAGGAACTGGCCTGCGCCGCGTACACCAACGGAAATACGCCAATTCTTGGGTTTGGCGGGTTACTACAGACGATTCATAAAAGACTTTTCCAAGATCGCACAGCCGCTTACGCTACTGACACAGAAGGGTGTCACCTATCGCTGGGGAGAGCCCCAGGAGACCGCTTTTCAGTACCTAAAGGATAGGCTGTGCAGCGCACCTATTCTCTCATTGCCGGAGGGCACAGATGACTTCGTGGTTTATTACGACGCATCGATACAGGGACTTGGGTGTGTATTGATGCAACGGGATAAGGTTATTGCCTACGTTTCACGGCAACTTAAGATTCATGAACGGAACTACACGACGCACGATTTAGAGCTGGGAGCTGTTGTTTTCGCGCTTAAGATATGGCGACACTACCTGTACGGTACAAGGTGCACGATTTACACCGATCACAGGAGTCTCGAGCATATCCTTAAGCAAAAGGATTTGAACATGCGTCAACGAAGATGGGTTGAACTTCTGAACGATTACGAATGCGCTATCAAGTATCATCCAGGCAAGGCCAATGTTGTGGCTGACGCTCTCAGTCGGAAAGACACTCTACCTAGACGCGTACGAGCTTTGCAGCTCACTATTCAGTCCAGTCTTCCTGCACAGATACGAACTGCTCAGATGGAAGCATTAAAACACGAAAACGTCAAGGCTGAAGCCATACGCGGCTCAAGGCAACGCATGGAACAAAAGGAAGACGGCGCCTACTATGTAACGGGGCGTATTTGGGTTCCACTTTTTGGCGGTTTACGAGAGCTGGTAATGGACGAAGCTCACAAGTCTCGCTACTCGGTACATCCAGGGTCGGATAAAATGTACCACGACATCAGAACAACATATTGGTGGCCTAGTATGAAGGCCCACATCGCTACTTACGTTAGCAAGTGTTTGACTTGTGCAAAGGTCAAAGTGGAGTATCAGAAACCAGCGGGCCTGCTTCAGCAACCCAAGATACCGCAATGGAAATGGGAAGAAATTTCCATGGATTTCGTTACGGGCTTACCTAGATCCCAGCGGGGGAATGATACCATATGGGTGATCGTGGATCGACTCACCAAGTCTGCACACTTTCTGGCTATAAAGGAAACGGATAAGTTCTCCACTCTCGCAGACGTCTATCTTAAAGAAGTTGTTACGAGGCACGGGGTGCCCACATCCATCATTTCGGATCTCGATGCACGATTCACGTCAGAACTATGGCAAGCAATGCACAAATCTTTCGGCTCACGATTAGACATGAGCACAGCATATCATCCTCAGACGGATGGGCAGTCTGAACGAACGATTCAAACTCTTGAAGACATGCTTCGGGCATGTGTTATCGATTTCGGCAACGGCTGGGAAAAGCATCTCCCATTGGTGGAGTTCTCATACAATAACAGTTATCACACCAGCATACAAGCCGCTCCATTCGAGGCATTGTACGGGCGTAAATGCCGGTCACCTCTCTGTTGGGCAAAGGTGGGGGATAGTCAGATCACGGGTCCAGAGATTGTAGTGGACGCCACGGAAAAGATTGCGCAAATACGACAACGCATGGCGGCAGCACGCGACCGTCAAAAAGCCTACGCGGACAAGCGTAGAAAACCTTTGGAATTTCAGGTCGGGGACCGGGTTTTACTAAAAGTCTCACCCTGGAAGGGTGTGGTTCGTTTTGGCAAACGGGGCAAATTAAATCCGCGATATGTCGGACCGTTCGAGATCATTGAGAAAATAGGCAAAGTGGCCTACAAGCTAAACCTACCAGCTGAACTCGGTGCAGTTCACAATGTATTTCACGTGTCGAATCTGAAGAAGTGCCTGTCAGATGAGACCCTCATAGTTCCTTTCAAGGAACTCACTATCGATGAGCGGTTGCAGTTCGTCGAGGAGCCAGTTGAAATAACGGACCGGGATGTTAAGGTCCTCAAAAACAAGAGAATCCCTCTTGTTCGAGTTCATTGGAACTCCCGTCGTGGCCCAGAGTACACCTGGGAACGCGAAGACCAGATGACAGAAAAGTATCCCCAGTTATTCGGAACCAATACAACCACTGCTGAGGCTGAAGCTACTACCACGGAATTTCGGGACGAAATTCCAGATCAACGGGGGGAGGATGTGACACCCCAGGAAAACCAGTGAACGATGCAACCTATCTAGCTTCCTCAGTAAGTACACGTACCAAATTTCGGGACGAAATTTCTTTCAAGTTGGGGATAATGTGACAACTCAAACTTTTGACTTTCATTTGTATTTAATGCACGTTGACCTTGACCGTTAACTTTGACTGTGTAGTTGTTTGACTGATTGACTGGTAATCATACATGCTATGTTTTATTGAAACGTGTTATGATTGTGCACATATGTGGCTTATTGTTATAAGAATAACATGGATTATTGTAAAACACTTAGAGCGTTTCACCAACAAACATCTCAACGAATCAGAATTTTGATTCGCCAAGAACCATTCGACGAAACAGGAATCCTGTTTCGCCAGCCCACTCTTAACGAAACGAAGCTTGTTTCGCCGGCCCATCTGATTCGCCAAAGCCCAATACGGGCCCAAATCGTCTGTATGTGTTTAAAACGTGGAACGACCTCCTGTTTCACAACTTTGGCAAAAACTGAAACCCTAGAGCTCCTGTGCACTGACGGCAGTTGGTTTTTAGAGACCTCCTAGCGATTAACCCGTCTTTCCCTCCACTCGGTTAGTCATTTATGTGTTCATGATTTCTTGATTCATGTTATATCTATGCTTGATTCCTGGATCATATTTGAATATATGTTTATGGTAATCCCGGATTAGTAACGTATGATTTATCGGTTACAACCTATGTATATGTATATTGTTAATGATGAACTGGATTACATGATGCTTAGGAACAATATTCGAATGTTGTTTGTGTTATGATAATCGATTTGTGGTACACGTAAGTTAGGGTTCATGCTAGACATTAAAACCATGATGAGTACGTTATGGATTTGATAATGATCGTTGAATGAATTCTCTAAGATCCGTGCATAACAATCTGTGGTTAGTGTTGATCCGATGATGGCATGACGGCTGTTAGAATGATTAGGGTTTTCTGTGATGATTGCGTAACTGACATGTTGACGTAACTGCTGCTTAACGAATGTGAATGTTTGACGAATTGGAAGTCTTGGCGAAACAGAATGTGTTTCGCCAAGGATGTCGACGAATTAGAAAATGTATTTCGCCAAAGGTTCTTAACGAAATAGAACCCCTATTTCGCCAAAGGGTAGTTGACGAAACACAAGCGTTTCGTCAAGCATGTGTTTCGCCAAGTATGTGATTCGCCAACTTCTGTTTCGCCAACTTGGATAACCTGCACAGTAAACTGATTTAATTCTGTTAAGTGTTAACTGAGTTAACTAACTGATGTTAAACACTATGCATGACTCGTGTGATGTTGATTAGTGATGTGTACTACTTGGTGATCATTGATTATGCTTATACGTGAACTGTATGAATTCAAACTGATTGTGTACATGCATACTCTAGGACGTGATTGATTTACTTTGAGCACATACTTAGCATACCGAGCAAACCAAGGTGAGTTCACACAGCCAAGGCATGGGATTCCCGGGTTCGGAATTGGGTTGGATTATTTGAAATGGATGATTACTCGTACTTAGGCTATTGCTAGACTATAGATCATCGTCCTCAGGATAGTCAGGACACTTACGTAAAACCTACGTAAACTAGTATCTACCATTGTCTCCCGGGTCGGGAGGACGCTTACGTAAAACCTACGTAAACTAATACCTACTACTGTCTTCCGGGTCGGAAGGACACTTACGTAAATCCTACGTAAACCCCACGCGTACCACTGTCCTCGGGGAAGGGCACTCACGTAAATCCTACGTGACCTTGTACGTATTCCTGTTCTCGGATTAAGAAGAACACATGGTTGCAAATAGTCTAGTAAGTACCATAATGGGAAACCCCCATTAGTAAAGATAAACGTGGGAATCCCCCACTAGTAATATTTATATACAAGGCAATGGGAAACCCCCACCATTAGTACATACATGCTTGGGAAGCCCCCAACTAGATGAACATACTCATTACTATTACGAACTTATTTTCTGTGAACTCGCTCAACTAGTTGTTGACTCTCTGCTGCATGCCTTGCAGGACCTTAGGTATCATATGGAGCTTGCACAAGGAGGAGCGGGTCGCTGTGGAGCACAGATCATGAACACTATGTTTAACGTTTCGAATATTCGAACTTATGATTTACTTTGGGTTTACATTATTATGCTTCCGCTATTGATACTATGTTTGGTTTAGAACATCAATTATATTGAATTGGGTTTTACGAACTATCTTATTTATGTTATGCTATGTTCAATATGATTGATGGCTTGATCCTGGTCAGTCACGCTCCCAAGCGGTGGTACTCCGCGGGTGGATTTTGGGGGTGTGACAGAAAAATTATATGATACTACAAGCGACAAAGAGACACAAAGATCAACCAAACAACTATGAAAACATAATATGGTAAGATACAATTCTATATTTATTAATTTTATGAAATTGATTTATTGAGATACTAAGACTTCCGACCAACCGAAAAACTTCATTTGATAAAACTCAACCAACACAAACATTGTAACACTTTACAAATCTCTATGGATCAGATCATCATGATCTCACATAAAAAAACCTAAAAGATCTAACAGATTTTGATATACAGAAAAATCCTAGATCTAGACTTTCTCCAGAGACTTCAAAAAACATACAATAAAGGTGTAAAGAGTGACATCTGACCTAATCAAAAGCAGACACTCATTAATATGATGAGATCAATACCAGACTTAATTTTACAAAAAAAATAGCGATTAAAACCACATATTAACAAACTATGGACCTTTACCGATGGACACAAAGAATTAACATAATTTCTTTATTTCAAATGAAGCCAAAAAAAAAATCCCATAGAAACTCACAAAACAGAGTTCAAGAATGACACAATACCATCTGAATCAATTGATCAGCCCTACAAGAGCAGTACAAGATGATACTGATTTAAAGGACAAACCATGAACTAATAGTGAGAGAATAAACAACCAACAAAAAACCAATGTTCATGAACTTAACCAATCCAGACCACAAGAAAACTTCAAGCACAAAAGAAACATGCTTCAGAAAACATATATAGACAAAAACGCATAAACCATCCATTAGGTAAAAAGAAAAAACAACATGTAGACTTTATTCATTTTTTTTACCACAAACAAGAATATTGAAGACAATAAATAGACCCAAGAGCGAATCCAAGTGCACACCACGATTAGTTATCCAAGACTTAGATATAACCAATGTTAACACCTAATAGAACAACCAAGAACACATAACGATAAACACACTCAGAACAATCTAAACTAAATATGATATGCAATCACATAAACCAATCAACCAATGTTGGTGCAGTTGTCTGTCGACTACATCTTCGTTCGAGTCTTACGGCAGAGCTGATTGTATAGGAATAGGAGAGTGAGGAAAGTTTGTATAGAATTAAAGTAATTGGACCGCTTATTAGTCCATTTAGGTTTAGGACCGCTTTTAGTGCATGATGATGGACCGCTTATGTGGTCATCATAAGTGAACCGCTTATATGGTAGTCATGTGGATCGCTCATATGGACATGTCCATATGAGCGGCCCATAACTCCTATATAAGTGGTCCAAATGAGCGGTTCCAGGAAGTGAGCATTAGGAGTACGGATGTGTGTGTAAAAAGGCGAAGCTCTGTCCGTTTGTCTCCACATTCTTGTAACTTGTTAGCGGATCAATAAAGGAGACAGTTAAATAGTGAAATCAAGCTTTACGAAGACTAATTCAATGAATTCCGCCTCTGAACTAGTCTAAGTGCTCTTCTGATCGACTCATCGGGTCTGCAAACGATCCTACATGTGGTATCAGAGCTCAGGAGGAAGAGTTCTTGCCGTTTAGCTCGATTTTCGCTTGAAATTCTCACTTCTACACTTTCCTTTCTGGTTCGATAAGATTTCACGGTCGAAATTTGTTCAAAATCTCAGGGATTGTGCGCAATAGTACTGTGACAAACCCTGGAAAGTTTCAAATCAAAACTCGAAGTTTAAGTGGGTTAAAATTGGAATTGATTGTGGACCGTTCGTTCGAATGACCTTGGACCGCTAATTCGGACAGTTCTGAATCGCTCATTCATACATTGATTGAACCGCTTATCCGGACGGATTTAGAACCGCTTATTCGGTCGAAGTGTTCTTGGACCGCCCATTCGGATATATTTGAATCGTCAATCTGTACATCAGGAACCGCTCGAACGAACAGTTGAAACCGCTCATCCGAACAAACTCAAACCGCTCGAACGAACAAGCTCAGATCGCTCGAACGAACAGCTTGGACCACTTATACAAACGGTTGAATTCGCTTATTTGGATTAGTGATTTGAACCGCTTATTGGACAGTTTGTTTGGACCGCTTATTCGACAAACTTGTCTGGACCGCTTATTTGATTGAGTAATCTGGATCGTTCTTTCGGTAGATTGAGTTTCGGTCTGCTCATTCAGTTCGCTTGTTGATCAGATTGTTTGATTGCTTATTGGACATCCTTTTATCCGAACAGTATTTTTGAAAACATGAAAAGAATTCCGATATTTCCAGATCTCGGAAGTGATGTTGATACTGATGATGAGGAAGAGTATCTCAACAAATGCAGAAAAAGCACTGATCCTAACAGTTTTAATTTTTTCTATGCGGACAAAGTTGAGATGCTGAATCAAAAGAAGATTGCTCGGTTGCAGAGAGAGCTTGATGCAGCAAAGTCACTGGCTGATGAAAAGGTGAAAACTGAAGCTGTAGAAAAAGTAGTGGAGAAAATTGTTGAAGTCGAGAAACTAGTTGAAGTTGAAAAAATAGTTGAAAAAGTAATTGAAGTTGTTAAGCCTTGCGAGAAGTGCTCCGAATCTTGCAAAGAATGTGATGAGAAAGACAAAAGATTTACTGAGTTAAAGAAAGCTGAAGGACAGAAAACAGAAAAAGAATCTGTGAAGAATGACTCTTCAAGTTCTGCCTCAGTGTGTTTCGTATGTGACAACTTGAAGACCGACAATGACAAACTTGTCAAAGATGCGGAGAGTTTGGCACTGGAGATCGAGAAGTTGAGAAATGAGAAACAGACTGATGATAAACAGATTCGTATTCTGAAGGAAAATAGTGCGAAGTTGAAAGCTGATAATGACAAACTGTTGGATGGTTTGAGCAGTTTGGCTTCAGAAAACAAAGTTTTGATAGAAAATATAAATGGTTTTGAAAACAAACAGAAATCATCAGAAAATGAAGATTTCTGGATAAAATTGGAAAACAAAAATCTGAAAACAAATGAATCAAAGCTTCAGGAACAGATAAAAGTTCTGACGAATGAAAAGTCTGTTCTTGAAATTTTGAAAAATGAAAATGAAAATTCAATCAAGTCTCATCTTGAGAGAATATCTAAGCTTGAGGAAGAAGCTAAGAATTCGAGGATCAAGATTGATGAACTTGAAAAGAAGTTGATCGGTTTTGTGAATTCATCTGACAAGCTGAATATTCCTTGTCCAAAACCAATCAACTCAGTTCCAATAAGTGACTGTGTCACAAACTTTGACTCTGTCAAAGTTGAAGATTGTGATGAAACACCTGATGATGAAAATATCAAAAAAGAAAAACAAAAACTGTTTTTAAATTTAAAAGAAAAATTTCAGAAAACTGTTCTACAATCGACTGAAAAAGGTGAATGTTCTAAACAGAAACCTTTGAAGAAGAAAGTGGAACAGAAACAAAAAGATAATAAAAGTTCATCGGGTCGATCGTCCAATCAAAAGAAAAAATTAGAAAAAGTAAAAAATGAAAATTCTAAAATTGTTGGTAATAAGTGGTGCAGGTCGGACCACAGTGCGTCAAAGCCAAATCCAGCAAATTGGAGGAGAGAATATCACCAGGCCAAACAATGTTACGACTTAAATGTTTGGTACAACGATGGTGATAGGTACGATAACAGGGTATGCTACAGCTGCGGCTATCAGGGGCATATTGCTGTTAACTGCCAGTATTGGAGGTATGAGACCAGAAGGTGCTTTAATTGCAATATCAAAGGTCACATTGCCAGAGATTGCCCGAGGAGATCAAGTGAAAGATTGAGGGCTAAGTCTCAGAAGTTGGCAAAAATTCCAGTCAAAGTCAAGCCCCAGGAACAGAAGGTTCTGAAACCTAAAGTTCAAGATAAGTCAAAGCAAGAAAAGAAAGTCAAGCTTTCACAGGGGCAGAAAGACAGACTGAGGAAGAAAAGGAAGAAGGCGAGGGAGTATCTCGAGAAGATTTTGTCCTCGGGTTCACGAGACAAACAGAATAACAGTTCTGATGAATCTACCTCCTCAGTTGCAAAGACAAGAAAAAAGAATTCATCAGATACAAATCTGGGGACAAAAGAGGAGAAGAAAAAGAAGAAAGTGAAGTTTTCACTTCCTGGCGATGAATCTGTTTCTTCGGAAACAAAGGAGCCACATGTCGGCGATGAATCTGATAGGTCAAAATCAGACAAGCCACATTCAGGCAATGATTCTGGTTCGTTAAAACCAGAGGAGCCTTTGGTTGAAGTAAAAAAGGAGAATTCAGGTTTAGCAATGGATGATGCAAATTTTCCACCATTGTTGAACAAGAATTCAAAATCACCCAAGAACAGTCAGGCTTGGGTGAAACTGTTTAAATGAAAAATCTGACTTGCCGGAGATCCCAAGTTTATATCGTGGATCAGGAATCGGCATCTTTCATGATTGATTAGGATGATTTGAAAGTGATTAATATCGTAAAAATTTTACAGATTGAAGGTCAACGCCGGAGCTTCCAGGTTGGTAAGTGCGAAGCAGGAATCGGCATCCTGATTGGTAAAATGGTGATGTAGACGTAACATTCCTACAAGTGATTATTTTTATGGCTTGATTGCAAATGGTAAATCAGGGACATTAAGTTGTACTTGATTTACTATATATGGGCAAAAGAAAAACGAGATGAAGAGATAACCCCGAATCTACAAATGATTGTTACACAAACTAATTTTTCCGGAAAAACCATTCTGATTAAAACAAACTTAAGTGTTTTGAAATCATTATGGGAAAATAGTTTGTTGTGAGGGGGAGTTCTGATTGTTTATGCCATATGGATGGAGAATTGATGTGATTCTCATCATGTTGTCATTTTTGTACAGTTTGTTTCAAATTTTCCCAGAAAATCAAAATTGAGACATATTTTGATTTTAGGGGGAGTAAAATTTTAAAATCAAAATTGAAAATGTCAAAAACATTGAAAAATTGTAAAAATGAGTTTTGTTGCAAAACAAGAGGAAATGATAGTAAATCAGTTGGACTATCACAGCATGCTAAAGAAATGTAATGCAAAAGGTGATAAACGATCTCACTAAAGATGTGATGATAGGCTCAGCTAGACTAGTAGATTTGCGATAACGATACAAACTTAAAATGTAAAAGCCTAGTTCTAGTGGGAAACATGGTTGAAAGCATAGTACTTAGTTTTGTCCTTCTTGACTGTGTGCCTACTCGGTAATCGCTGAATGCCAAAAAGCATAAAACTGGTTGAGTTTGTGAACTTTCACAACTTTGCTGAAAAGTCGCTGTGATTGTGCATTTCATTTTGCAAAGATTTAAACTTGTTTGATTTCTTTATTTTGTTTAAGCATCGGACATCCTCTGCGTATACGTGAGTATCGACCTGGATGTTGTTGCCTAAACGTTCTGCTTTATTTTCTTTGGTGTTTCGTTTAAGCTTTGGACCTCCTCTGCGTATACGGAAGTATCGACCTGGTGGTTAAAGCCTAAACAACTTCAACTTGTTTTATTTTTCTTATTTTGTTTAAACATTGGACTTTCTCTGCGTATACGGAAGTATCGACCTGATTGTTAATGTTTAAACATTCTGCTTTGTTTTCGCACAAATCACAGTTGATGAAAGTTTAAAGGCGTTACTTGAGTTAGTGTATTGCATGATGAGGGGATATGCTGAGATCGTGGGGTCCATAAGAACTTAGTGCATAATTAATATACCTTAACGTATCGGTAAGCATTTCGAAAGTTTTTAGATTGAGCTTAAGTGGACAACAATATCGTCAATCAACGTGAATCGTTTAGAACTTAAAACGATTAAAAGCTTAACGGTGTTTGTGTTATGTCTCAAAAACTGATATGATCCTCTTGCACAAACTCACAAAAATATGTTGTTTTGCATTTAAATTTCTGTTTTTGCATTTATGTTTTATATTTTTCAAAAAATCCAAAAAGATTTTCGACAACCGATGGTGAAGAGCTGATTTTCAAAATCTCAAAGGCTAAACTTGATGAACAGACAGATTGGTTTGAGTAAAAATGTTAGATTGTGAAGATTTGAAATGCAAAAGTGGTTCATTAACTTGATGACTATGGTTAATGTTAATCAACAGTTTGATCTTCATAATTTTTCTTATATGATTTGCTGATTCATTAAGTTAAATTGCAAATTGTATTAGTTTGTGATAGTGTGGTTAAGTTTTGCAGGTTTCTGATCCTGTTGCTTCGGGTAGCCAGGAGATAAATCAGAACCAGAGAAGATCTGAAATGGAGAAAGCCAGGAGTTGATTTCAATGGTGATAACGATTTCCAGACAGAGATCCCAGCATGATGATAGGGGGAGTCTGATGAAAGTTAGAGCCAGAAAATGATCCAGGCATATGATTCCAGGAGGAAATTCCTGAAGAAAAGAGTTAATTCCAGGCAGAGTTCCTGAAGAAGACCGAACAAGAGTGAAGAGCTGAAAATGATTGAAGACTCTCACTAAAGATTCCGTCAACATTCAAGGGGGAGTCTGTTGGTGCAGTTGTCTGTCGACTACATCTTCGTTCGAGTCTTACGGCAGAGCTGATTGTATAGGAATAGGAGAGTGAGGAAAGTTTGTATAGAATTAAAGTAATTGGACCGCTTATTAGTCCATTTAGGTTTAGGACCGCTTTTAGTGCATGATGATGGTCCGCTTATGTGGTCATCATAAGTGAACCGCTTATATGGTAGTCATGTGGATCGCTCATATGGACATGTCCATATGAGCGGCCCATAACTCCTATATAAGTGGTCCAAATGAGCGGTTCCAGGAAGTGAGCATTAGGAGTACGGATGTGTGTGTAAAAAGGCGAAGCTCTGTCCGTTTGTCTCCACATTCTTGTAACTTGTTAGCGGATCAATAAAGGAGACAGTTAAATAGTGAAATCAAGCTTTACGAAGACTAATTCAATGAATTCCGCCTCTGAACTAGTCTAAGTGCTCTTCTGATCGACTCATCGGGTCTGCAAACGATCCTACAACCAATGCACACATATGCAAGTATAGAGAGTTAACAGGTTCTCAAGTATATTATTAAAGTTTCACCTAAAAAGG
The DNA here is from genome assembly GCF_002127325.2 of Helianthus annuus. Lineage (NCBI taxonomy): Eukaryota > Viridiplantae > Streptophyta > Magnoliopsida > Asterales > Asteraceae > Helianthus > Helianthus annuus. The sequence continues at coordinate 58,200,574 of NC_035445.2, forward strand.
TTAAGAAGATCAACCATCTTAACAATGAATGAACACAAAATAGAAAGCAAACAATCGCAAAATCTCAACAGGAATCAAACAAGATCCTACACTGCTAAACTGTGCCAGGGACCAGAAAGTAGGATCGTCACTCTTAGGTGCCTACCCAAGCCTTTGCACAGAAGTTGTATACTAAGCACAAATCCAAAACATAACAGTAGATAATAACAAAAAAACAAATAGACACAACTACAACACAAAGAACCACCAAATCACAAATAAATGCAACAAAGTGTACCCTCTCTGTATCCCAATTCAATAACCAGCCCGACTAGTCCGACAACAAACGCCTAAATGCAAGAATGTAAAACAACAAAGTTCAATCAAGGAGAGATCTCACCCGGATGATAAACCCAAGTTAGGGTTTCTCCAAATCTAGTTAGGATTTTACAATCTTCAAGAATTGAATCCCAGCCAGAGCAATAACTCCAAAGGTCTCCTGTACCAAGATATACTCTGACTTGTAGTTGTCAAGAAGACAATAACAACTTCCCAGCAGATACAAACTCAGCACACACTTCGTCTACCAAGGCTCAGATCAACCTTCTTCAACAGCATACAATAGCCCAGATCTTCAATGATCTTTACAGATCTAAACCAGAGTAACAGATCTGGAATTAGCAGATCTTATGAACTACCACAAACTCCAAGGATTCCTCAAGATCTATACAAATCTGCTTCGATCAAACACGGATCTGAGACAATATACCAAGAAGAACAAGAAACCCCAAATATGTGAACCCTAATCAGAGACTCCATAACAGTGGATACTCGAAAGATAGCACAAGTCAAGAACTCCAGTACAGATCTGTAAAAGAACACCCAAGCCAAGTCAGCGGACGAACAATCGGAACCCTAACACTCCGATTCACCAATACTTCAAGAACCCCTAAATCTTCACTCGAACGACCAAGACTGACTCCGATCAATCTTCTTCAACCGACAAGAACAACACGGATCTTGTAAGACATGTGCAACCTTTCAAGAAAACACCAAATCTACAAAATATGAAGCCCTAGAACGAAGAATCACACCCGGTGAAAGAAAAAACGGAAGCGGAGAACTGATTAACCCACAGAGCACACTGATGGCTCTGATACCAATATGGTATCAACCAGACACAATACAAAAATACCCAAACCAAAGATTGTTAACCCTTGAATATTCTGAACAAGAACTATATAACATGATCTAAGACAAACACAACTCTCAACACTCTCAGAAGATCACTAACACGATGATCTTCTCCAACGATCAAACAGATTCACAACACCAGAGAATCAACGAGATTCTCAGATAGAGAAAAACCTAATCGCACTTGACAGAGATAACGGAGAACCAAGTGGCAAAAATCTCAGATACACTTATGACACCCGGGTACAAACTTATATAGCCAACTCGGGTATGGTATGTTATAACTGATCCGGATAACCCGGGTTTGTTTTTGTTATAACACACTTAACAAACCACATGCCTTCAAGAATAAGCCCAATAGTTCCCTAGTACTTGCAATCTTTATAAGCCCAACTACAACAACAGGTTCCCTGGTACAAGCCCATCTCGATCCATATAGCAACAGCATCCAACCCATGTATAACAAATAAAAATAACCGTAAGTAAAACGTATAGAAATAATAAAAGTATGTTTAACAATGTATAATTTTCAACACATATGATTAACGCATCACATAACGTTTGGGCTAATCCATTCGATATTTGCGATGTCTCCGTGTCGCAACGCGCGCGGGTCTTGTTCCTAGTTGAAATTAAATAATAACATTTTTATTCTAATTTTTTCATTTAATTGAAATAAAACAATAATATTTTTATTCTAAGAACCTGTTTAAAGTTTAAACTGGCATCTTCTTCTTCACATTGACGACCGATGCAAACAACTTTCTCATTGGCTTTTGCATCTTCAACCGACCTTTTAACTCATTGATATCTGAAATATAATGGTTTTATAACTCTTTGATCTCTAAAATATAAAAAAACCAATTTGCTAAGAGTGTGGGGTATGGGGCGTGGGTTGGGTACAAACGCCCAATTCACCACCCCAGGTGGGCTTGGGTTTCGGTGTGGCCCCTTGGGCGAGGGTTTCAGCCCGGGCGTTGGGCGGGGCTATCAAGATGACATGGCGGGATCTCATTGACCAAGACAAGTAGCCGTTTGGGCTAGCCGTTGGCCAACGGCTATGTGTAAAAAAATATTTTTTCACTATAAAAGCTCACACTTCTATTCATTTTTTACTACAACTATTCCACCTCTTCTATAATCATCTCTATCTTATTTTTAAGAAAAATTCCCATCCAACCACAATATGAAAAATGAATCCTCATAATCGTGGTTTTGACTCGAACAATCCGTGGGCATTACAAGAAACACCTAGCCCACCATCCAATCGTCCAATTGCTCCATTTTTAATACACTCCACAATGCCGGATATGGCTGGTTACGCATCGTTTCTCTCGAATCGTTTGTATACTAACTTTCCTCACACCGACGATTCTATACCTAGCCCGATTCCACAAATGCCCATCAACCTTTCACAAACGCCCATCAACCTTTCCCAAACCGAAACCGTCCCCGAAACTAAACCCCTCATCGATGGTCCTTCCGCATCCAAACCCATCAAGAAGAGAAGTCACAAGAAAAAAACTGAGGCCGAGAAAGCACTTGAAAGCGCCAAACGAAAACAACAAAGATGGGTCCTTAAAGAAGAAGTTGCATTGGCGAGGGCTAGGGTTCAGAAATCTCTACATCCAACTTTAGGTATTTTTAAAAATTTTGTAGCCCTTATTTTAATATTTATGTTTTTTATTATATAACTTTGTAATATATTAAATGTTATTTTTATTAAAATAGGAAATTCTCAACATAGAAACCATTTGTGGGACGTGATCAGTAAAGCATTACATGAAGAAATGGAAAGGGAGCTTTATCGTGAAAATGATAGCTTATCCTCGAAGTAGACCGAGATAAGTGGGCAACTCACCAATGAAGGACCGTTTTCGGACCCGAACGAGTCGATCAGAAGAATTTATATCAGTTTCAGAGGCGGAAACTAAGAAACTGAGTTCAATTCAGCAAGGAATACACTTTAAACTGTCGATTGTATAGATTGAATGACTTTTACAGCAATTCGACACTTCGGCAGCACTTCGTTGCAAACCGGAAGACCAACTCTCTGATTTCGCTTGGAACACCCCTATTTATAGGGTTCTGATTCCGCTTGGACACATTCCAAGCGGAATTACATCATAACAACTCAAGCGGAATCAACAATATCATCTCGAGTGGAATTAGGACTTAATGATTTCGCTTGAACTTGATCTACATCATTTCAAGCGGAATCTCTCCTATTCACACTTTCTCGTTTTTCGTGCCCTAATCTATCTGATACAATACAAGACTCGATACAAGACGAAGACGATAGAAGGATGCACCAACAAACTCCCCCTCGGATGTTGACGGAGTCTTCAGTGTTGATTCTTCGCATCTTCAGTCTTTATTAGCCTTTAAGCTTCTCTTTGAAGTATCTGACGCTGTAAGCATCCTCAATCTCTATCTTCTCTTTCCTTTGATCACCAACAAACTCCTTCCCTTGGATGTTGAATCTTTTCTATTTGTTTGCACCAACATACACTCCCCCTCGAGTGTTGAATCTTTAAATCTTGTCAGCAGCAACAATCTCAAGATCAGAACCTTGCTCTTTGTCATTTAGACTCCCCCTCTCAATTAGCTGGGATCGCTGTCTGGCTTTCACATGTTCAAGATCATTGCCTGGCTCAACTTTGCTCTGAATCGAAATCCTGGCTCTCTTCAATCACAAGCTTCTCAGGAGCGATTAGCCTAGCTCTTTCTCAGACCTACATAAATCTCTACCACAAACATAAGTTTTATGATTTTAAACTTTAACACACTCAGACACCACTTGTAAAAATCACAAAATGATTTATCTTTTAGATTCTGATGAACCACTTGTAGGAATATCATTTTCAAAGCTTCTTATGACCACTTGTAAGATAGATTTTAAAATCTTTTTACTCAAACTCCCCTTCACAAAATGTCATCATGTTTAGCACTTACAATTTTGAAAATCAGCTCTCCAACACCAGTTGTCGAAAATCTTTTTGTATTTTTCAAAATTTATGCTAAAACACACTAAAATCTTTTTGGATTTTTGAAATTCAAAACTAACACCACATATAAGAATACAACTATGCAGAAATGAAATCTATACAAACAATATTTTTGTGAGTTTGTGTAAGAGGATCATATCAGTTTTTGAGACAAATCACCAACACCGTTAAGCTTCATTTCATTTTAAGTTCTAAACAATTCACCTAGATTGTCAGTATACTGGTCCTCTTAAATTTTCACACAAATTTCAACTGTTTCGAGATATGATATTAATGTCTTAGATACTTAAACTTATTCGCGTGTCCCACCCCTTGAATATACTCCCGTATCCAGATCCCAGTATTCAGTCTTACAGGTGAGTATACTTAGATGATATCTGTAAGGGGTTAGATGCGAAACCGTGAGAGCTCAGGTCAGAACTTCCGTTCAGCAGAGAGATGACGGTTCGACTTTAGGTGTGTCCCCTTTAGAGGATCTTTTCTTCAACAGCACATGATTAGCATTTTTCAATGTTTCATCATTTTTATGCTGAGGGCGAATCTATATTTCAAGCAATGCGGAAAGTATTATACGGGGACTAGGTCAGAATTTCCATTTAGCAGAAGTCCCGGGATAATACCCCAGATATCACTGAGTATAAAGACCTAGTATCTCAGAAAGAGGGACCTTTCAAACAAGATTTCGGGGGTTACCCATATATCCAAGAAATGTTACCCACGAGATAAGCAGGTTTGAATTTAGGTTTATATCTCGTCACAATCTACTAAATGTGCAAAAACCTACTGACAAATCCACAGTGAGATTGTTTATCACATTTTATCTTTCCATTTCTTTAGCATGTTGTGATAGTCCACTGATGTACTATCATTTTCTCTTTTTCACAACAAAACTCGTTTTTGATTTTATCATGTTTTTGGCTTTTTTAAATTTTCTAATGTTTTTGGATTTTTTGAAATTTTTGCTCCCCCTAAAATGCAAACACATTAAAAGAAATTTGAAAACAAACTGTACATAAATTTGACAACTGTTGTATCAAGCTTCAAATCGCCATCCACTTAGCTTAAACAATCAGAACTCCCCCTCACAACAAACTATTTTCCCATTAAGATTTCAAAACACTTAAGTTTGTTTTAATCAAAATAGTTTTTCCGGAAAATTAGTTTAGTTGATTTTACCACTTGTAGGTATGGGGTTGTGGTTCATCATATTGTCTTTCAACCACTTGTATTATGATATCATCAAGTTCAAATTAATGACCTTGACTAATCTTCTTCATCAGAACAAACCTTTGTACCACTTGTACGAAAAACATAATCAAATATAAAAAATGATGCCGATTCATGTTCCACTCTTACCAACCTAGGAACTCCGGCAAGTCAGGTTTTTCATTCAAAGAAAATATCCACCCAAGCCTGACCAGCCTTGGGTGTTACCGAGCTACCAACACTCGGTTTCTTACCTCCTATCTTCTTCTCATAGAACTCTTTAACCCCTTTGACTTTTCGGTCAATCATTTTTCCAAAGATGTGTTTTACTTTGGGGTTAAAAGCCTTTTCAACATCAAATTCCTTTTTGTCAGAATAAAATTGGTTTGAAATTTTAACTTTACCAATTTTCTTTTTAAAATTTTCAACCCGAAGCGGTGGAAAATTCTCGTCATCCACAGTCGGAACTGATTCTTCACCATTTTCTACAATCTGTGGCTCATCTGATTTTGTGGAATCAGATTCATCGCCAGAAGATAGCTCCTCTGATTTTGACTTATCAGAATCATCGCTAGAATTATCAACGGACTTCTTAACCACCCATTTCTGGTTGTTAGACTTAGCTCTCTTCTTGTAAAACTTGTTTGAACATTCACCAATTTCAAAAGTTGAGTTTTTGAATAATTTGGTTCTATCAATTGGTGGTTCAAATTCAATCACTTTCTCTTTTAGTTTACGAGATACTCCCTGTTTTGATCTTATTGCCTTAGAACATTCTCTGGCAATATGTCCAACTGTGTTGCATTGGAAACAGGTTCTCGTATCTTTCTTCTGAACAGCAACCTTCATCTCTTCTTGCTTCTTTGCAAGGAATTCTTTGTTTGACTGCCTCCAAAATTCTTTCTTTTCCTCTTCGTCTGCTGAAGTTCCTGAAATAAATGTCATCTTTGATTTAAAATCTCGAACATATTTTTCATTTTTCTGTTTTTCTGTTGGAGTAAATCCAAAACCTTTCTTTTTGAAATTACCGTTATGGTTTGGTTTCTTTTGATAACCAGAATCAGAACTATAACCCTTTTTCTTGTTTGATCTTTGCTGAACTCTTGAGGTGTATTTTTTAGGTTTATCAGTAAAATTTAAATCTTTTATTTCAGAAATATTGATTTCTGTTAGTTTGAAAACCTTGTTTATCATTTCAGTTTTTACACCTCTTATTGGAAATTCCTCATCAGAATATAATTTGTCCGAATCATTCAAAGTGTAAGCAACTTTAAATGTTTCATCATTCAAATTACATTTTGATAACAGGAATTCTTTATCATAAACTCTTTTGCCCTGTTTTTCATTTTGACCCGGAGTGCTGGACTCAGACTTCGACTCTGAACTAAACTCCGACTTTGACTCCTCTGTTTCATCATTATCTAACACATGATCCACCACTTTCTTCATCAATTGAGATTGTTGATCAGTGTCAGACGATGTAAACGTGACATCAATACTTTTAGGCAAATTAACTGATGACTCCGACTCCCACTGTAAGTTTGTAGCCTTTTGGACTCTTTCAGAATTTGGATTTCTGGGCAAATATCCATTTTCCAGCGGGGGCGGACACTTGTTGTAACTGACTCCTTGTTTCTTACCAGAATTCTTCTTGTCAGTCTTTTTCTTTGTGTCATTCTTCTTTTCATTCTTCTTTTCTGGAGTCTTTTCTTCAGAAACTTTTTGTTCTTTAGTTACTTCATCATCTTCAAATGCCTTCATGCCTTCAACAGTTGGATAAATCCTGTCAATGACATAAGAAGTACATGAGTAACTTTTCAACAAACGATTTACTCTTTCAGTTTCAATTCTTTGTAACTCTAGCTTTTGTTCCAAAGCAGCACACTTCTCAATGTAGTTGTTCACAACTTTTTGCTTGATCATAAATGCTCCTTGAAGTGTCTTCATTGCTGTTGCCTGCTCTTCACTTGTATCATTGTACATGTTCATGGCTTTGTTCAGCACATCATAAGACTCCTTTAATCTGTTCATATTGTGAATTAACGAACTGTTTTGTTTCTTCATTGTTTCACAATTTCCACACATTACTGGATTCTTCTTCGCAATAACTTCTTCATCAATTTTGAAGGCTGGAACTTCTCTCACTTTTCTTCTCACTACCGGTAGTGCTTCATTGTCACTGCTAACCGGTGTCTTTACCTTTTTCTTTTTCTTCTTGGCTTTATCATCTTCACTATCACTTTCAGCCATCATCTTTAAGTGATCTCTCATTTGTTTAGCATAATACTCAGTCACATCTTCATCACTGTCTTCTTCTTCAATTCGAGCAACAAACGTTGAGTGAGCTTTTAACACTTCTTTGTCTGGACAATAGTCATCCCAGCTAAAATTTTCCCAGGTAAAACCTTCAGGCATCTTTTCATCATATTGGTCTGTTACCAATGCTTTACCATCAGTTGAAATATATTTACCCCAGTTGAAATCTGTTGATGACTTTTTCTCATTGTGATCCACCATGCATGCTCTTTTTGAAGAATCTTCAATCACTTTCCTTCCATGAGCAACTTGTGGTTCTTGTTGACTTGATGATTGAGAAACTTGATGATATATTGCTTTTCGATAGTAATCATTATCGTTGTTGAACGGATTTTGAGCTCCACTTGCTTCGCGATTCTTGCACTCTGTCTTGAAGTGTCCTTTTTGCCTGCAACGAAAACAAGTAACTTTAGATTTATCAAACCCTAAAGTAGAAACACACGCATCACGGAAATCATCTCGTCCCGTGATCTGCTTGAATTTCTCAGCTCTCCTCAACACACTAGCGAAACACCATTTATATCCATTAATTCCATTTCTTCAGCATCGATCTGATCGTAATCCTCTTTAGTCAGCATTGGATTCCCGATCCGACCTGCAACAAAACTTCCATATGATTCCAACACAGCCCCTAACAGAGACATGTGGCTCTTTGCAACTTCTTCAGTGTAATCTTGATCATTTTCCAGATTCAGAACAATGTTGCATTGTAGCTTCCTACCACTCTTTGTGACTATTAAGTTTGGATCAAATGATGGATATGAAGAGAAACTTGTTTTGTTGCTTGATCCTGTTGAAGAACTTCCGGATGAATTCTTGGCATTGAAAGCAGTTTCAACCTTTGGTGAAAAATTTGTGGTTTTTTCATTCAACCCTGATTTGTAATAAAGCCCGATGTCTTGTTCACCGTCAAAATCTTTCATTCTAACAATCTTCCGTTGCTCCATTTCTTGAGCTTCCAACTTTTCAATGAATTTACTCAAAGTTAGTGTGTTAAACCCTTTCTTGTTTCTGAGCATCATCAAATATGTGCCCCATGTTTCAAGTGGCAATGCATCTGCTAACTTTTCAATCAACTCCTCATTATCTTTGTTGATACTCACCCTTCTCATATTAACCAACAAATTACAATATCTTTCTATGATATGCTTTGTGCTCTCATTCTTCAATCCTCGAAACAAATCAAACTCTTTCTTTAAAGCGATTTCTTGTTCTTGATCATTTCCTGACTACCAACAAACTTTGATCTTAACGCTTTCCAAATCGAATAAGAACTTCCGTTATGTTGCAATAAGACCATGATGTCTTCTTTCACAGCTTGTTGTAGTAGACTCAGCATCATTTTCTCATTTTTGTATTTTCTTTTATCTTCAGCACTCATATCCTTGATAGCAATCATCTCTTCATCGTCATTTGTCGGTCTCACATACTTCGTCTCGACACATTCCCAAGCATCCAAATAATTTGCCTGTACCCAGTTCTCAAAACGTCCTTCCCAACCCTTATACTCTTCGATGTTCATGAGTTTGGGAGGTTTTTGCATCGTCCCCGTTTCGTTTTCCAACATAGTGTTCTGTGCAAGAGTGATCGGGGTAACTAGGGTAGCGAACGCATTATAAAATTCTTCGTCCATGGTTCGGATTTCAAGAAATTCACAAACTATCTGTTCAAGCAAAATAGCAATTCTTAAGCGAAACTCCTTTTCAAGCGATATCACTGATTCAAGCGGAATCAGTCAACAAAGTTCAAGCAGAAACATGGTTTAAAGTGGAATTAGAAATGTATCTTCAAGCGGGATCACCAAATACTTTGGAGCGGAATCACTTAACAATTTGGAGCGGAATCACACTGAACTTCCAAGCGGGATCTTGATTTCAAGCGAAATCAAAATACAATCTCAAGCGGAAACACAGTTCTGAGCGGAATCAAGACCAATCTTCAAGCGGAATCACTGTGACGTCATCATTCAATCGAACACTTTCAAGCGGAATTATCAAAATGACCAGTTTTAGTTTGAATTTTAGCCTGAAACTTTTAAGGATATGTTAAATCATGATTACGCGTGTACAGTGAAATTTTGAGCCAATTTTAACCGTGAAATGATGTTCAATTTGAAAAGAAGGTGTAGAAAAACAGAAAACGCAGCTGAATTGGTATGAACTCTTCCTCCTGAGCTCTGATACCACTTGTAGGATCGTTTTCGGACCCGAACGAGTCGATCAGAAGAATTTATATCAGTTTCAGAAGCGGAAACTAAGAAACTGAGTTCAATTCAGTAAGGAATACACTTTAAACTGTCGATTGTATAGATTGAATGATTTTTACAGCAATTCGACACTTCGGCAGCACTTCGTTGCAAACCGGAAGACTAACTCTCTGATTTCGCTTGGAACACCCCTATTTATAGGGTTCTGATTCCGCTTGGACACATTCCAAGCGGAATTACATCATAACAACTCAAGCGGAATCAACAATATCATCTCGAGCGGAATTAGGACTTAATGCTTTCGTTTGAACTTGATCTACATCATTTCAAGCGGAATCTCTCCTATTCACACTTTCTCGTTTTTCGTGCCCTAATCTATCTGATACAATACAAGACTCGATACAAGACGAAGAAGACAGACAGATGCACCAACAACCAAATTTAGTGGTTATGTACATAAGGCAAAGCAAAACCCAAAAAGTGGTGAAACCGAAGCCGACTTTGTGACAAATGCATTGGTTACATACAAACGAATGTGGGGAGTGACTTTCGTTTCATGCATTGTTGGGACATTTGTAAGTTCCATCCCAAGTGGGCGAATATCCCCAGTGGTAGCGAAACTAATACGTCTTCCAAAAGGTCAAGGACACCCTCGTCCCAAGCCCAATTTGATGCACGAGATCAAGAGTTGGAGGACTATGTGGATGATTCGCCACGCCAGAATACGGAAGAGATGCCGCAAAAAGGCGCGCTCAAAAATCAAGATCGGGTACGCCATCGCCTTCAGTTGGGAGTTCGGGCTTGCGTAGCGGAGTATACAGCGATCAGTTGGAAGACATTGCATGCAAGTTAGATACATTTAACGTATTCCAACAACAAAGGGCAGAAATTCAGAAGAGCAAAGAAGCTAGGGATGCGCTGAAACAAAGACGAGATGATATGAAATTTCTAGCCTAGTCCATCGATCACCTATCAGGTGAAGAGTTGGAACTAATGTTGGAGACGAGAGAAGAGATAAAGAAAAAATATTCCAAGCACTATGAATCTTTTATGTAATTTCCTTTATTTAAAAAACATTACTAAAAAAATTAAATTTGTTTATAAAAAATATAAATATGAAGATTTGGACTGGCCACGCCCCAAATCCCCGCCCCACCATACTGTCTTCAATGTGGGTCAGCCCAGCGAAGCCCACCCAAACCACGTGTCGGGCCACGCCTCAAACCCCTGCCCTACCATACCCCACGGTCTAATGTTAAGTTTTTTGGTAACCTAGTTGAAACCTTTTTGATCGATGGATAATTGGATGAATTAATTAGAACAATTGAGAAACTTGATTAACATTTGCCTTTTTTATAGCCACGAGCCAACTAGTCTAGCCTCTAGATGTGTATTAATATTATCTTACGGTTTGTTACTTGTATTGTACGGGCTGTCAGTATCTTCTTTAGGGATTAGGATCAAATACAAAGGATCCTAATTGTAAGAAGTGTAATTATAGAGTGACAAGTGTCCAATAACCCAAAAAAACCCACTACACAAAAAAACCCCACTGCAAAAAAAAAAAAAAAAAAAAAAAAAAAAAAAAAAAAACCCTTAAACATCCACCACCACCAAAAACCTAACCCCCCCCCCCCCATCACCCACCCGAAAAAAAAAAATTTTTTTTTTTGCCGAGAGGGTGGGGGTTTAGGTTTTTTTTTTTTTTTTTTTTTGGGGGGGGGGGGGTGGGGGGGTTGTTAGGTTTTTGGGTGGTGATGTAATGGGTTTAATTTTAGCTTATTAGACACTTGTCACTCTATAAATTCTTTATAGCCTTTGTAGAATAACTTGACCAAATTCTTTAGAATTGGGTTAAAAGGATTTACACAAACCCAACTAGGCTTTATTCAAAATCAAAAAGTGAACGCACACACAAAGAAAAAGTCGACATTCTATACTTACACAAAAGATTCGAAAGGATCGAGGTTCGTTTTGTTATGATATCGCTACAGTTCAGTACCCGATACAACAATCGAAAGTGAAAATCTAAAAAGAACCTTAAACGGGTAGAAGAGAACTGTGATGTAGATGTCATCTGGCATTTGAATTCGGACATGAGCACAAACGGGTTGGTTTGAAGCTTTTCATAGCCGTAATCAAAATTTCTTCAAAACCAACGGAATCCGATAGGAAACACCCCTTATCTAATTTAATAACATCGTATTTGAGTTGAATATTAAGAAGAAAATCAATCAAATTAAACAAACATATCTCACTAAATCTATTACAAAAAGAAAATGCATTACTAAAGCAGAAAACTCACTCAAGTATGGTTCAGTAAAGAAGCTAGTCACTGTTTCTGCTTGTTTCCAACACAAATCATGAGACAAACACAGCTAACAACAATAGCAATAACAGTAACAAACCGGCAAACAAAATGGCTCATACAGCGTGGTTGACTAATCAATCGTGTTTGTCAAGCGGCTTGAAAGGATTCAATAATCTTAAGACCTCGGGATTTGACAAACGTTTGACTGGGAAAACTTTTTCAAGAACCCTGTCAACTTCATCTTCATATCGATCGTAAATGTAGAACACGACAAAGGCAAAGGGAAGTACTGCAAGAAATAGAATATAATTAATTATTTAGAAATTTGTAACCCTGAAAACTTGCAAAAAAATATCACATTTACCCAACCAAAAAATAATATCGAAATTACCAATTTGATTATATATATATTTTTTTTTGAACAACAAAAATGACTTTATACCACACCAAAACTGCTTAGAAGAAACTAAGCATACAGAAACAAACAAACATCCAGCATTGTCTAGGAGAGCAATCAACCGGGGCTTTAAAGAGTGAGAGAAAATAATTCGGAAGTGCACCCACAACAGCTTTAACCAGGACACTAGGAGAGCAATCTAGCGGAAAGTCTTGCATTGAATTTGTCTATAACCACCTTCCAATTTCCCACCCTCTTCATATATGCTCCTAGATGAACAAAAGGAAATTCACCTTTACTACGCCTAAGTGGCCTTTTATTCAAATTTACCTTCAATCCGGATGCCAAATCTTAATATCCGATTCAGATTAATCACATAATTCTATTTACAAGCACTTTAGAGATGATTTTACCTATAACACCAATGAGGGAGATAGTTAACGGGTCGGGGGTTTTCGAAAGACGAGTTGCACGACCTTGACACCGATCCATGCTCCATAACCTCAAAGACATCAGGTTCGAGTTTCTCCCAGAAGTTCTTTATATAGGCAAAAGAGAACCCAACGGGGCTCCGCGTACAGTCCCAAACTGCCATCTTTAGAAAATAGGATCACTAAACTATCTGCTTGTTCACAGAACCCATCACCTAACAGCTTGGGCCTAGACTCTAATGGTTGTTTACTTGTTTATACTTTTCTCTAAAAGCCTGGACCACTTTTTCTTTAATAATCAGCGGATTGTCAATCCATTCACCTTCAAAAAAAATACCATTGATCCTATTCCTGATTATTTATGTACCCATGAAAAAACGCAAAATCCAGTTTACCTTTGCCTTATGATTTAAATCTTTGATCCTGTCTCTCTCCCATATTCTGATAACAGATATGTGCCCTTTCTGACTCCGGGATTCCGCCAGTAATTCAATTCTAGCTGTTCCCGCCTTTGCCATCTCCAGTATCATTTTCTACCTCCTTACTCCAATCTTTAATAGCATTTAAAACACTTTGATGACTTCTGCCATCCATCATCTGCACTTTCTCAAACGCTTCAGTCAACCCCCTATCCCCAATCCAATTATTAAACACCCAGAACGGGCAAGGCCAAAGTCATCAGAATCATCGGCGAGTGATCTTTGTCCAGCGCCCTAAGTCGAGCCCCTGACCAATAAAGCTAAAAATTTTCACAAACAAAACAAGAATACGGCTAAAAGGCTAAATCCTCTTCGAATCCCTCAAGGGGTAATCCCAATACCGAGGCCATTCCCAATGTTCCTTCCACTTCCAGCGAAACATCAATAGCCTTCCAGGTCACTTACATCCTCCAATTTATCAATCCTCGCAGAAACCCTGAACTTCATCTTCCACAACTCCTTTAACCCGACCGCAACTTTCTCTTTTTTCTTCTATCCCCTCCTGAACAGGACCTAGATGATGTGTGCCCCATGTCACCTTGCAACCCAAGCCACGTAACTCCACGTATTTAGGATTTAGGATTTGTTTGTGATGTGTTAATTAAAGGAGTACAGGGCATGCCCATACTCCACGTTCATGCAGTTTCTTTTTGTTCCCAGTTTCTTTTTATTCCCATGTTTAGGTTAGTGGCTTTGTGGTGGCAGTAGTTATGTAAGGCTATATAATAGCCATATGTTTCCTTTTTAATGCAAGCAAATGAATTGAATCAGTTTCTCACTCTCTTTTCTCTCTAGTTCGTTAACCTATCTTCTGGCCATTTGATCCAAACAATCTGAACCATAACACTAGAAGAGCTCCCATCGGAATCAGATTGACAATTTTCCACCTCAATTTCCCTTTCAGTTTTACTTTACCACCATGGCCCACAGATCTTTATCACTTGGCCCATGTAAGGAAAATAATTTCCCCCTGACTCCTTATAGGCCGACCCACCAAATTGGGAAGACTGCATTGGTGAGGACCCACACCCTTCATCATTGGGACCCAACCCACCACCCCTACGTCTAGATTTTCTGTTTCCTCCCAGTCGGCGTATCAATGTCAGGCGGCTCCTCGTAACCCCTCCCCTCATCAACAACGGCGATATTTACTGATCTCCGACACCGTGTCAAGAGTGACCCTCCCCTTGCTCTAAATTCTCTATCACTAAGGCTTTATGATTTGGAAAGTTGGATTTCCATCCGGTTGGCGGTTACAATCTCCAAAACCCAGCATGAGAAGGTCCACACTACTGACGTTGATTGTTTTGACAGACTTAGTAATCACACCCACTTTGGAATAAGAAAGGTCTCCGTCTTCCATGACACACTGAACCAAACCTTTCTGCAATCCTGTCCACATTTCTCCCAATAATTCTAAGCCAAGCCACCCACTCTCCATTCCAAACCGAAACTGATGACATATCTGCCATAAACCTCCTCGCCTCGCCTCATATGAAGAAGAAAGTGTGATTAATATCTCCGTACCATTTTAGAAAACGGGATCTTGAGCAACCATTCCTCTATGTGTTCTATACTGCGTAGGTCCTTAACCTTCCCTATGACCGACCTTCCCTTCCATTCCTCCACCGTGTTAGATTCATCTTCCTCCAGGGTGTCCTATCCTCTCTCGCCTTCTTCCCCGTAACCACTTCTTTAAAGGTGCCTCCTGGCGTCTATCTCTCTTCTTGTCTATAACAGGACCCCTAAAATAATTAGGTTTCTTCCCATACTAAATCTGGCCACCTTAGCCCACACCCTCCTTCCGTGAATGCTTACATTATTTAACGCTTATCAATATCCCTTATTCTTACGAAAGCAAAGATTTTGCCAAACTTATCCCACTTTCGAGCCACAACCACACCTCCCACACGACCTCCTCCTCGTCGGAGACTCTTTCTGGTAAGTTTGTGAGGAACAAGGTTGTTGCTTTTTGATCCAACTTCCTTTGTTTCCTTCTACTCCGTCATCATCTTGGAATATTTCCCCTTCTTCTATCTCCATTGCCACATCTTTTATATATCATCAACTATATGACCATTATACCCTTCTCTTTCTCCTTACACTCCAAACTCTCCTAAGTCTTAAATGACATAGCTTTAAAAATGGGTATTATATTTGATCTTATGATTTCATGTCAGTTAAATATTATGATATTATACCAAACTACTTTTATTAATGAGAAAGCTAGAATCGATATTTGAATACTATTGGTCTAATACAATAATACCTAAAACACCCCTAAACTCAAGACAGACAAAGTAGAGAGAGATGGTGTGAACCTAACCTTTGACGAAAAAGTTTTGCAATGACATTGACCCGATCCAGCTTAAAGTGAAGAGACATAGAGCCATCTGGTTGAAATCATGAGAGTGAGAAAAAGTGAAACCAAAAACATTATGCATTTATTTATTTAATAAAAGTAAAAAAATACCTTGAAGAATAGAATCCAGTCGTTCCCGCTGGAAATAGATTTCAAATGGTCAACGGCACAATTCCATGAGGATGCCACTAATAAAGCAGTTCTACGGGTCGCTTCTTCTGAAGACCTAAACTTTGATTCTGGGATTTTCTCAATTGAATATCCCATTCTGCACGCACCATTAATTAAAAGCTTTGGTTAACTTCTTGTTATAATCCCAACTTTTGTATTAAAATGAGATGTGATACTTACAGATGATCGGGCAATTTCGCATGAAGAAAGAGAACGATTGAAGCCCACATGAGGACCTTCGAAACAGCACTTATCATGGTACTTCCAGGTAACACATAATTAATGTAAAATAAGATCAACCCAAGAATCGCAGTCCATGTCAACCGAGTATTTCTCCAAAGAAAAATGTCCCCAGCTGCAAAAGGGGTCAAATCACAAAGTTGACTAAACCAAACACCATTCTAATTTACTAGTAAATTTTGGTATATTCAATCCATACCTATTCCGTTTCCAAGATATATGGCAGCTTTAGAAGGGCCTTCCTTTCTAGGCAAAAGCTCAGCCCTAAGATCCGAGTATGACTCGATAGTCCTTTTCAGACCCTCCTGCGTTATCAATACTTTGTCAACAAAAATAAATAGATAATATTACTTACTACGTGGCATATTCGTAATTATTATATGTATGCACCAAGAATAGCGGTAATGAAATATGAAGGAACCTGAAGGGTGACAATTGGTGAATAGCCAATACGATCATTTGCTTTTGCAGAATTGAATGTTCTGTTGCAAGTCAAAAGTCGGATTCTTGAAGGGGTCAACTGTGGGACCTTCATGCCATATGGAGCAAAGATTTTGTAAATGCGCTCCACCATATGTGCAATAGGCATCATCACAAACGCAGGAATCTTGATTCTTGGCCTGCAAACTACATAAAATCAGAAAGGAATAAACACAAACTGCTGCCTGTTGCTAAATTATATTAACTACTCTATATATAAATTTATTGAATCAAACTTTTAACAATAACTATAGGTGGGATTAGCTTATGTATCATGAACAGAATGTGAATGTAGTATAGGATCTCTGTAGTATGTACCATGATAAGAAAAGAATGTTAATTATTGATCTATTTTCAAATTCAAAATAGATCGGCAATGGTAAGTTTTACTACGAAATTATGGCACAAAAAGAAAAGAAATACCTTTCGTAGCCAAGGCCAACAAGAATAAGTGACATGAACTCCCAAAACTTGATAGGCTCCATATTCGTTATAAAGTAAGCCTGGTAAAACAACTTAAAATAATCAGCTTTCAGAGTAGAAAAACTTTGTATATTAAATATTTTCATATACATATAAAACCATCAAAATGTTGTGCTTGCATGGCATTGGTATTTATTTTAAACAAGCAATGCAGAAAAATACCCTTTCTACTGAAGTAGCGCAAACTAAATGTTTATAAATATTATCGACCGAGTGCCGACGCCTAAATTGTAAACTTTAGTTTTTAATTGCTCATTTGCTTGAAGGGGTTTCTTTTCTAAAAAATAGTCTGCTTCAAGTAGATTAACTTCTAACCTTCAATCCCTGAGGTTAGATTTATTATGTTGATTGACAATACAGGAAAAAGACACAAGTTATTACTATAAATATGTTGATATTATAGAATCATAGTGTTAGTGGTACGCAGAAGCGAACAACAACACACACGCAGAATGCAAATAAAAAATAGTACGGTTCGATTTCATTACCTCGCCTGCAGCTTTCTTTGAAGCAGAGCCATCTGAGGCTAGAGCTCTTTCAGCACACACATGAGCATGTGCAACATTCTCAACATAGGTGAAATCATACATGTTTGTGCCATCCCCAATAATAAACTTTGATTTCCCAGCCCTTGCTGCAGCAACTAAAGAGGGAACAAGCAACTTATCACCGGGACCAAAAATGCTGCTAGGACGAATGCAGCATGTTAAAAGCCCGTTCACCCCATTAGCCTTAATAACTAGTGCCTCACCCTCAGCTTTGGTTTCAGAATATGAATCATTGTGCTGCCGAAATATAATTATAATACATATAAACTTACTAAATAGATGAAAAATTTTACTTAAAACCTAAATGAACACCACAACACCTTAGAAGGATAAGACAATGATTCATCTCCATTGAATATTCCATGAATACCATCGAAAACCACACTTGGGGAACTCGTATAGATTAGCCTCTTCACGTTCAGTTTAGTACAAGCCTCGATTACATTCTTCGTGCCTGTAGGTTGTCCAAATATTTTAAAATCAGCTGGAAAAGAAAAGCTTGTTTACGCCTAATTAATTGTAAGTTGATTTCTACAACTTTACGCCTAATTTGAAGTTTATTTATTTACCTTGCACATTGACTGAATAATGGAGCTTGTAGTTATTTATAGATGAATCCGGTGCAGCCATATGGAAAACAACTTCAGCCCCTTCACAAGCTGCAATTACGCAAACGCACATAAAACATACAGTCAAAGAGTTTCATTTTCCCTCTCTTCTTCGGAACTAGAGAAGTTTTAAGTTACCTTTTAATACTTGAGATTTGTCACAGAGATCCATAGATACGTATTGAGCACGACCTAAGCGTAAAGCTTGACCAAGGTTTCCCCTCTCCTCGTAGGGTTCCAGCTTGATATCAGGACCCAAATCAGCAATCCTAACTGAATATATTTCATACCTGATGAGCATATCAACTAGATGTCGAGCAGCAAAGCCTCTTCCACCCGTCACAACACACCACCTCTCTTGTGGACCAGCCATTTCGGTGTCCCTATAATAACATAACCACCATATCAACTGATGCAAGCCCTAGTTAGCAATGCAATTTGTCTTAAATCCTCCTAACATTTGATTGCTATTTAGTGCTACTTTAAAGATGCATGTTTAACATCCATTTCAAAATGTAGCTAATTGTTAAGAAATATCGCCTATATATCCTCCATTGTGACATCAAAAACAAATTTAACTTGTCCAGCAAGAAAATTACAGATCTAATTCAGTTAATTACAAAACAAAGCCTGAACTCCTAAATTCACTCGTTAAGCTAAGCTAATTGTCGCATCAAAAGTGACAGATTATGAGATAATCGTTACGAATCTCAGTTTTGCAACAATTTTCAATTTCTACAGAGATAAATTAACGGAATCTAAGAGGTTTCTAAGTGAAAATTCAGAAACAAAGCCACTTTTGTGGTTCTAATTACACACTAGGTTAAGAAAATGAAACATCTAGATTGAATAAGAAGGAACATTACCTGCAATCGGAGATTCGCCGGAGAATCGCACGGACAGTTTGCAGCGATGGTGTTTGTGTACTTCCGATCTGAGGATTATAAGTTCCAAGCACGTGGTAAATCTGATCACTAGTCCGTGATCTTTTTTTTATGCAGGGCCTGCTGGCATGAGGAATCACTTAGGCCCAAAAAAACAAGGACTCGTTTTTTAAAAATATATATATACACATATATTTTACTAGCATAATGCCCGCGCGATGTAGCGGGAGCGACACATCACATTACGATACCCGTTTTTAATAGTTTTTTTATTCATATCACATTACGATACCCGTTTTTGATAGTTTTCTTATTCATATAATATTCATTGTAGCATTATTGTAATAGATATACATTAAAAGCGAAGTAATCGAGTAATCCATTTAATTGTGTTGTGCATGGTTCGGTAGGTTCGGATATTATCCTCAACCAAAGTCGAAACCAAAGTAATCGGTTAGTCTATTTTATTAACCAATCGATTTTCAGTTAATCATTTTGTTTTATTCAGTTATTTTGATTGTTTTTTGTTTGGTTCATTTAATTTCAGTTAATAGCAAAAACCAAATTTGGGCTAAAAGTTTTACTTTGAAATATATGAATGAGGTATAAATACACGAAATGAAAGTATATATATATATATATATATATATATATATATATATATATATATATATATATATATATATATATATATATATAGGGTAATGCTAGACAAAAAACCCTAAAATTCTTAGAAAACTCTGGAAACCCAAATCTCCTCCCATTTTTACCCAACCTCCCGACATTTTTTTTTTTGAAAAAAATTACACATGTAATATACATGTTTTAGAGTGTTTTGGGCCAAAAAAAAACAAAAAAGCGCCGAAGGGATTTTTTTTTAAAAATAAACAAAATTCAGTGCCTAACATGTGTTAGACAAAAATGCTGAAAGTTGCTGAAAAAAAAATTTAAATTATCCCTTCGGCGCTTTTTTGATTTTTTTGCCCAAAACTCTTAAAAACATGTATATTACATGTGTTATTTTTTTCAAAAAAAAAAATGTCGGGAGGTTGGGTTTTCTAGGGTTTTCTATCTAGCCCTACCCTATATATATATATATATATATATATATATATATATATATATATATATATAGGGTAGGGATATGGTAAAAAGTGTCTAAAATATGAGAAGAGTAAGAAGTGTTTTAAACCATTGGATATTTGATCTAATGGTTGAGATCAATAGGGTATAAAAATGTAAATTATGTTTTAATTAGAAGGACCTTGTGTAAAATTGAAGGGCAATAGTGACTTTTCCAACGTTTCAAATATGGTAACTGTTTCAAAACCCCCATCAATCTCATAAAAATCAGCGAGTTTATGGTAACCGTTTCAAGACCCCCATCAATCTCCTAAAAATCAGCGAATTTTTCGTACAGAATAAATTCTTCGATTTCCTTCACAACAACTTTTATAACACTATAAGAACAGTATATTACATGATAAAACACTATAGGAAGATATAACACTATATGTTTACTGTAAGACACTATACATAAATAAAACATTGTTGACGGGGATAAAACACTATGAAAAGGAACAGTATATTACATGATAAAACACAATAGGAAGATATAACACTATCTGTTTACTGTAAGACACTATATAGAATAAAACACTATTGATGGGGATAAAACACTATGAAAAGGAGATTAAAGATGGCCTGTACATAATATAACACTATTGACTGGGGAATATAACACTAAAACAAGAACTTACCGTAAACAATTAAATGTATAGAACAATTCGAATTCGCCTGATATATCTCATCGCCAGTTTTTGGCAGTTATCTTTGGAAATCAATTAATTGATAATAATGGAAAATTACTAATACACCCTTTTGAATTAATTAAGATAAAGGACACTTGTCATTCCCAAATTATTTCTTACACTTCTCACAAAAGTCTCACTTTGTACAGGATCCTCTACCTATATATATATATATATATATATATATATATATATATATATGAAATAGAGATATAAAATCTGGAATATATAAACTGGAGGTATAAAAGTTAGAAATATATGAAAATATGAATGATTTGTTCGGTTCAGCTAATTTTGGTTAAACAAGAGTACAAAAAAATTCATAACCGATTTTTGGTTAATTCGGTTTTCAGTTAATTCAGTTTTTGGTTCATTCCAGTTCAGTTTCGTCTGTTTTCGGTTCGGTTTAGGTTAATGATTTAGTTATTGCTCACTGATAAACGGTTTTAGTTAATAACCAATAGAGGCACGCGCGATGTGGCGGGAAACACAGACATTGCAACGATGTGCATTGTTCGGTTGGTTAGATTACCATCCTTAACCGAAATCGAGGTCACCGATTAGTCTATTCTATTAACCAATCCGTTTTCAGTTAATCGGTTTGGTTTATTCGGTTAGATTGATGGTTTTTGGTTTAATTTATTTAATTTTGGTTAATAGACAAAACCAAACTTGGGCTAAAACTTTTGATTAGAAATACATAAAATTTATGTATAAATACATAAAATGGATGTATAGGTACATGAAATAGAGGTATAAATACATAAAATGGGGCTATAAATATTAAATACATGAACTAAACATATAAAAGCTAGAAATATATGAAAATATAAATGGTTCGGTTCAGTTAATTTTCGTTAAATGAGGGTACAAAAAAATCAAGTTAGCATATTAATTTTCTTTTAAGTGGGGCCCTATTATTTTGTAGGTCCAAACCTAGGTTACTTGTACTATAGGTTCTGCCCTGGATAGAGAGGCCAAAACTTTTGGTTTTTGCATGTTGTTAAATAGTTGAACAATAAAAATAGACAGCGAGTCCCTAATCAGATTGATCTGGTCATGTAGGAACAAGTAAGGGTGTCAATGGTGTCGGGTTGATGAGTTGGAGGGTGGACAGGTTGCAGGTTGGCGAGTTGAAATGTTTAACTCGAACTCGACCCATATTATTATACGGGTGAAAGATTTCAACCCTAACCCACACACATATAAATTCGGGTCACCCCGAACCTGACCCATTTAGCCCGTATTTTTAAATGATGCACACAAGTTGATGATTTATATGGGAGTTGTTGGGTTTTAAGCGAGTTATCAACAACATTTTTAATGATGAGTGCGAGTGTGACAAGTAAATAATACAATGTGTCAAACCTAACATTTTTAATGATGGTCTGTTAGGATGCCTTAGCTGCACACATCACTTCACTTCCACTTGATACTTGTCATAATAATAATCAGCAAGAAGAGCCATAAGCCTCACCCCTTCATGTATGTGAATTTTCCGAATCTAGTTATATGAACTAATATTTTTCTGTTTAAAAGAGGGTTACTCATCACTCTCTTGACGCTTTACAATCTTCTCTGTCTTTCGATAGAGGGATTTCGTTTTTTCTCTGTTCTCTTGAAGGTGGCATGTTTCATAGGGGTGAAAGCATTCTCTTTGCTTTTTAGCAAGACGAGTTGCTCTTTTTCTCTGGCCTTCGTGATTGGCTGTGGTTTTCGAGCACTCGTCACTACAAAAGCAAGCCCTTCTCAGGCGCATTGAATGCTTCCTGGTACTTCTAACCAGCCTCATGTGGCATAAGAGGATTACCTGTGGGGTTCTTTGGGAGGTGAAAGAGCCCCTGAAGTGCCAACCTTTAAAGTGGGAAATCGTGATCTTGTCATGAGCATGCTCTAGAGAAGGCTTTTTCCTTTATTTATCTACCCGCCGTTGGTGCCTGAGCAAAGATGATCTTATTCGTGATTGGTCAACTTCGAAAGCTACAAGAAAAGGGGGCCAGAGAGAAGGTCTTGGTCGTCATTCAATTCAAAGAATCTCCGTTACAGAACCGTACATGAGATTTTCATCTCATACGGCTCCTCTCTTATGTGCATAATGATAAAATGATAAAGAAGATGAAAATCTTCTCATTATGAACTGAGTAGGGCTAGTGTTTTTACAAGAAATCTCTAGCCAACCTTACTGCAAGAGATCTTTTCTTAACATCAAACGTATTGGTACTAGAGAGAAATGATAACTCCAATAATTTCTTTGTTCTCAACGCTTCCCAATTTCCAGAAATTAGTCACTTCAACAGCCTTCGATGGTTATACGGGTATCCAAAATACAAACGAGATGGATGTTTGTTGTCCCAACCATTCTTTTAGTCCCAAGTCTGCTAAAGAAAGGGATAATTTATAACAAAGTTTTAGTGTTGTTGATTCCTAGGTGTAGTGCTTCTTTCCCTCTGCTGCCTATTGGTATTAGTGGACTAGGATTGACCTGTAATACCGAACCATAGGTGATGACTGTCGTAAGGGTCATGCAAAAACCTAATTAAACTACATAGATAGCGTAAGTAGGGTATCGTATCCACGGGGAATTTTTGGTCAGTGTTAAAGAAACTAATTAAACTAAATTATCTAAATTGGGGGTTTGTTTGTAGATTTAAAATAAAACACAATTTGTCACGAAAAGTGTTATCAAGATGAGAAGAAGTAACCTCCACCCGGAATCCCGAATACCCGTTTTAATATAAAAATCCGTTTTCTGATTCAAAACACCACATAGACATGACCTCGGAATTAATGAATTTGATTAGTTAATAGGGATAGTTTTTAAGATTCACTATGCAACCTAATAACCCGTTTGATTGTATCAATTACCCACCAATTTACCAACCCGCTAACAACGCAAGGAAGTTGCCAATACGCTTAATAAATGACAAGTAATTCAAACACAAGAAACGTTTACCAATAATCCAACACAAGTGGTCAAGATATACCAGTTTACAAGAATCAGAAAAAACGAATAATTAAGTCAAACCGTATAAACGTTCATCCGGGCAGAAGTCACAAAAAGTTTAGCCGCGCATAGTAGTCTTCACAGCATCGGTTGTCATCCCGATTAGGTTAGACTTCATGGATTGGCTTGGAAGATGAGAAAGAACAATTAAATTCGTCCCTGATGTTCTCCTTGTGTTCAACGATGACGGCTGCTGATCCTCCTCTTCGCAATCAATGTTAACGTATGTGAGTATGGGCTTCCAAATCGTGGGCCCCCAATTTACATGCTACATGCGCGGCCCAATGTCTGCCAAAAAGTCCAAGATGTTGCTCCACCATATATTGATAATGATGTATGTTGATTTTAATAATAATCCTATTGTCACGTGGACTACTAAAATAGTGATGATGAGAGTTATATTGCTTCTTAAAAGTCCACATGGTGATGCTTTTATTTGCCTCCAATCTTCACAAAAATAAGTGTGATGGCTGCCCAAAAATCATTATCATTCCAAAGTCAAACCCTCAAGTCCACCTATCAAAGATCACGTGATTCGCCGCCTCCTTAGAATTAGTGAATCCAAAGTAATGATGATGTCATCAGCCGCCAAATAATCCCCAAGACCCTCTTGGGCTGCGTGAGATGTGATGATTGGTGTTGTTGACTACCCTTCTTACGTGAACCCTCTCAAAGTCCAAATATGGCTGCCACAAAACAAATGCATGTGATGTTCTCTATCTGATGTTACCGTCCAAAAAGAATCCAACAAGCAGCCCCCTTAATTCATGTCTTAGCGGCCCACTCAAAGAGATCCACAAACTCCTTCAGCCGTAGCCTACGGTTAAAAAACCGTAGGTTACGGTTTGCACTTTCTGTCAAATTGTATTCTATCTGACCATACGTTATGTTCTTGTACCGTCGCTCATGTGCTGCCCAATTTTACTTGCATTTCAACTTTGAACAAATAACCCAAAGATCCCTGCACTCTAAATTAAAGCTGGGTTGAACTCTAAATTTTTATGGATATTATACAACATTTATGAGTTTTTGTAAAGAAAACTCTTGAAACCAAAAGTGTTATTTTCAATTTCAAACATGCTACAATATCATGCGCAATCCTTTGACTAAGTCCGCATCTACCAGCATCAATGCTTAGACTTTGTATAATAAACCAAATCGTATCTATGCCGCGTGTTGCGTTGCGTCGCGTATCTACGTCGCGTGCCGCCGCAACGCGCGGCGGGTTAAAATCCTAGTTACTATAAAATAAAAGAAATCATATGAGGACATATCTATATCTATAATCTATAATCTATACTAACGCATGAGGGAGGAGTATTTTAAGATACCCAAAAAAATAAGAACTTCCCTCCCCCCCCCTTTATTTATAGAATGACCCCTAGAATGAGGGTAGTTTGGTCTTTTAAACACTATTTGTTTTTTAACCCCTAAACATATTACACTTAAATCACTGAGGTTTTATCAAAATTATAGGCAATTTTTTTTACGTATTCTTGACATATCGTATAAACTATAAAGTTTTTAAAAAAATTCAAAGACACCATGACGACCTACTCATTTTTGTCGACGTTTCGATAGTTGTATTATTCAGTATTGACATGCGGATTAAAAGGTACAAGCAGATGATGCCTCAGTGTACAAGTTGTCACACCCCAACCGATGGCGGAATCATCGGGGCATGGCACTGAGCGAAACAGATTGTCCAGAAGTTTCCACAACAACTATCATTACTATTTAGTTTAATTAATACGTCCCATACCGTATTCCAAATAGTAAAATAAATTATTACAGATAACAACTAGTCAAATGTCCTGTTCCAACAACTCAGATTCAAATATAAATAATATAATTGTTCAAATGCTTCTAGAGACTCGATCTGCAAGATCTACAGACAACTATGCTCTAGACGCTTATTCTAAGCTCGCCTTCCTAGCAGATAAGCATCCTAATTGCCTGTCACATACGTTAAAATAAAGTCAATACATAAAATGTAAAGGTGAGCATACAAGTTTGATAATAGCATATAGAGTTCGAAATAGTTTACCATAACCAGCACGTACACAGAGGAAAACGAAGCATGTTAATTATCGACATGGATCTATCGATACCAATGACTGCGGGTTGACTGCCCGAGGCAGTTCGCAATACATGATTACCACCGTAATCCATGCAAGTAATTGTCCTTAACAACCCCCGTGTGAACGGGTGCAGAGTCCAGACTATAGTACTACGTCGTTAAGGCAGGTAGACAACATTCCATGTGTAAACATAACAACAAGCATTCATTTAGTCACGTAATACATGCAGAACAGTTAGCGTTTAAATACTTGAGTAGTGTGTTCGATTGTGATTTAGATAAGTGACGTATGTAAAACCCAAAAGTGCTAAAGCAAAAAGGGTTCGAGTATACTCACAGCGATTGATTGATGGATTGAAGGGAGCGCTTGAGAGTAGGGTTAGCCTGAATAGTTTGATAGCATAACGATGAGTAACGCGTTAAATGGAAATAAGTGATGATGGGTCGAACAGCCTGGTCGATCGAACTGTAGGTTCGATCGAACGGGTTGTTCGTTCGGTTAGACAGTCCGTTCGGATAGCCTGTTCGATCGGCCGGTAGGCTCGATCGGTTGTACTGTTCGAGTGGATTGTTTCTTCCTTTGAGTAGGATGTGTTTGTGTATGATGGCTCATCCTTTTGAAGTTTTCGTTGTAGTATTTGAGAACACTGAAGTGTCCTTACCTTTCAGGTCGATCGATCGAACGACCTGTTCGATCGGCCGGCTTAACCGATCGGTTAGGTACTTCAGAATGGGTCCTCAGTGGGATGTCACCTGATCGAACGGCATGTTCGATCGGGTGGCACTCCAATACGTCGAATGAGTTAGAAATCGATTAAGGGTTGAAGCATAGTATCTCATGATTCGAAGAGTAATGTTACCAAACAGTCGTTCGATCGAACATCACTTCGTTCAACTTCATGAAATTGTTAAAGAGTGGGGCCATGTGCTAGCCGATCGGCTGGCCTGGTCGATCGGCTGACATGTCCGATCGGTTGAGCTGTTCGTTCGAACAGCCTGTTCGATCGGTCAGCATTCTGACCTGGTCGGCCTGTTCGTCTAACACTTGGCTGTTCTGATTGTTTGACGTTATATCGAGGTATTTTGACAACGAGCTGAACCATGGCACCTTCGTTCTTACTTGTTTCCCCTGCTCGGACAGGAATCACCCAAGTCCGGCCGGTGAACGTTTCGGAACGGTAGTTTAACGTTTAACCCGAAATCGGTGAAACTCGTAGATAGAATCCGAATCTTGAACCACACAACCATTAGAATAATTAGTGAGTTGGCTCAAGCTTCGTTTCTACCGGTTTGAAGGCATTGAGTGTAAAAGAGTTGAAAGAAAGTTGGAAATTCCTCCTTTCAATCCTTCACACCATATAAATGTTCAGATCTGTGATAGATCTTAGTTTGTTTGTGTGGAAATCGGCTAGATCCAAGTGATTCTTGGTGGGTTGAGGCCAAAACATGATGTTCTTGAAGAACACCATGATGACATCATCCTAGAATACTTAGATCTTGATGATTTCACGGTTAGAAACCAAGATTTGAAAGATAGAAAGGTGTAGGAGTGTGTATTGTTCAAGAAAGTACAAGATTTAGGATAAAATCTTACCGGAATCGAGAGAAATCTGAGAAAAGAAGGGGTGCACGAGCTGGTCGGTCAGAGAGTTTCCAAAAGTGGAAAGAATGACAATGACAGGCCTATTTATAGGCTTCCAAAAGGGGAAAGAGCTGGCCGATCGGCCAGGCATCCCGATCGGACAACCTGCTCGATTGGACGGTCCGTCTGATCGGCTGGGCTGTTCGATCGGCTAGGAGCCTGATCGATTCACAGCCTGCTTTGAGCGTTCGGTGCGACGATTTCTGATATTTTGATTTTGATTAAAGGCGATACGAGTACGATAGAGTTTCCTATTCAAATTACCTTTAATCCCAACCACTATATCTACATACAAGCATCTATATTTCACACTATCCTTTCGCTACCATTCATCATAATTCGATTTCGATTGAGTTCGATTGAGTTTCGAGTTTCGATTCGATTGATCACCACACATAACATAAAGTAAGCACGCACAGGTAACACGTAAGGCGCACACACACGTAATATAACACCAAATTCGCATAATTCGAGTTTCGAGTTCGATTGATGATTCGAGTAGCTTGATTATTATTGATTGATTGACTTTATCGCATTGTTACTTCCTACTATTCACAGTGGTAAAGCATTTCACGTCAATTAAACATTCGATTACTTCGATTCCCTTGATTAACAACACTTACTCCACATAATACAAATAATAAAACATAAAATAGACTAATTACAGTCAAAGAAGTCAAACTTGACTTGGACTTTGACTTTGACTTTGACATTCGAAAACACGGGGTGTTACAGCCTCCCCTTGTTTAGGGAATTTCGTCCCGAAATTAGGCTGAAAGCTGCGCAGCACCGTGAATCATCTTTGGAGCACTATCTCTCTAGACTTTCACTTGAACAACTGCGGGTACTTCGCCTTCATGTCGCTTTCGAGTTCCCAAGTGAACTCTGCGCCTCGTTTGCCTTCCCATCGGACTTTCACGATAGGGATGCGCGAGCGTCTGAGTTGCTTGGTTTGGCGATCCATGATTTCGACAGGCTTTTCCACGAAGTGTAGCGTTTCGTTTACTTGAAGGTCATCGAGAGGTACAACCAGATCATGGTCAGCTAGGCACTTTCGGAGGTTCGACACATGGAAAGTTGGGTGGACGTTACTAAGTTCCTCCGGTAGTTCGAGTCTGTAGGCGACTTTTCCGATTCTTTCCAAAATCTTAAATGGTCCAACATATCGAGGCACTAGTTTCCCTTTCTTGCCGAATCTGACCACACCCTTCCAAGGTGATACCTTTAGGAGTACGTAGTCGCCAACGTCAAATTCAAGGGGTTTGCGTCTTCTATCGTCGTAACTTTTCTGTCTATCCCTGGCTTCCGACAAGTTGTCTCGAATCTGGAGGATTTTGTCAGTCGTCTCTTGTAGTAGCTCGGGACCAGTTAGTTGCGAATGACCGATCTCGTGCCACACAATAGGTGAACGACATCTTCTTCCATATAAGGCCTCGAATGGTGCCATTTGTATACTGGCATGATAGCTGTTGTTGTACGAGAATTCGACTAACGGTAGGTATTTGTTCCAACTACCACCGAAGTCTATGACACACGCGCGGAGCATGTCTTCAAGAGTACGGATTGTTCTTTCAATCTGTCCGTCGGTTTGAAGGTGGAATGCGGTACTTAGGTTAAGCGACGTACCGAGAGCTGCTTGAAACGTTTCCCACAATCGTGAAGTAAACCGAGCGTCACGGTCTGAAATGATGTCACGAGGCGTACCATGATTACAAATGATCTCGTCGGTGTAGATTCGGGCTAGTCGTTCTACCTTGTAGTCTTCCCGTATTGGCAAAAAGTGGGCTGATTTGGTCAGACGATCAACTATAACCCAAATGCTGTCGTGACCTGATGGCGTGGGCGATAGTTTGGTTATGAAATCCATAGCTATACTCTCCCACTTCCATATGGGGATTGGAGGTTGTTCGAGTAAGCCAGAAGGTCGTTGATGTTCAGCCTTAACTCTTACACAAGTCAGGCAACTTCCAACATAAAGAGCGATATCCCGCTTCATGTCCGGCCACCAGTACTTGTAGCGAAGATCCTGGTACATTTTATCAGCACCGGGATGAATAGAATAGCGGGATTTGTGGGCTTAGTCCATTATAATCTTTCGCAAATCGGTCCGCTTAGGGATCCAAATTCGGTCCAGATAATAGAAAATCCCATTTGCTTTGCTTACCAGCTGAGCTCCATCGTGATAGATCCTCTCTTTCTTCAAAGTGCGTTCGTTAAAACAAGCATGCTGGGCTTCGCGGATGAGGGTTTCGAGATCATGCTGGGCATGGGTATTGCGAATACTGAGCAAATAACTCCGTCTGCTGAGCGCGTCGGCAACAACATTTGCCTTGCCTGGGTGATAACGAATCTCACAGTCGAAATCGTTAAGAAATTCTACCCATCGGCGTTGACGCATGTTAAGTTCTTTCTAATTAAAGATGTGTTGTAAACTCCTGTGATCGGTGAAGATCGTACACTTGGTACCATACAGGTAGTGTCGCCAAATCTTCAATGCAAAAATAACTGCGCCTAACTCGAGATCATGGGTTGTATAGTTCTTCTCGTGGATTTTGAGCTGAGGAGATGCGTAAGCTATAACCTTGTCCCGTTGCATGAGAACACAGCCAAGACCAAGGTTGGAAGCATCACAATAAACAATGAAATCGTTGTTTCCATCTAGCAACGTGAGAACAGGAGCGTTGCAAAGCATGTGCTTAAGGGTTTGAAAAGCAGACTCTTGTTCAGTTCCCCAAACAAAAGGCTTGTCTTTATGAGTAAGAGCGGTAAGCGGCACAGCGATCTTAGAGAATCCTTTGATAAATCGTCGATAATAGCCCGCTAGTCCGAGAAAAGAACGAACTTCGGACGGGTTCTTAGGCGTAATCCAGCTCTTAACTGCCTCAATCTTCGCGGGATCGACATGAATACCTTGACTATTAACGAGGTGACCCAGAAACTGAACCTCCTCCAGCCAGAATTCGCACTTGGAGAACTTGGCATAGAGTTGATTCCCCTGGAGTAGTTCGAGAACCAAACGTAGATGTTGCGCGTGTTCGGCTTTCGACTTGGAATAGATCAAGACATCATCGATGAACACGATGACAAAACGGTCTAGAAATGGCTTACACACGCGATTTATCAGATCTATGAAAACCGCGGGTGCGTTGGTTAAACCAAAAGGCATAACAACGAATTCATAGTGGTCGTATCGGGTACGAAAAGCGGTTTTAGGGATGTCTTCCTCTTGAATGCGCAATTGATGATAGCCTGAACGTAGATCGATCTTCGAGAAACACTTAGCACCTTGTAGCTGATCAAAAAAATCGTCGATGCGAGGTAGAGGGTAACGGTTCTTGATGGTTAACTTATTCAACTCCCGATAGTCGATGCACATCCTGAACGACCCATCCTTCTTTCTAACGAAAAGGACTGGCGCGCCCCAGGGAGAGGTGCTCGGGCGAATAAAGCCTTTTTCAAGTAATTCCTGGAGTTGGTTCGAAAGTTCCCTCATTTCGGATGGAGCGAGTCGATAAGGGGCTTTGGCAACGGGGTTAGCTCCAGGAATGAGGTCGATACGAAAGTCGATATCACGACTTGGCGGTAGTCCAGGAAGATCGTCAGGGAACACCTGAGGAAATTCACGGACCACTGGAACGTCTTCGACTTCAGCCTTCTTTTTCTTTTCCTTCTCCGCTACTACGATGTTGGCCAAGAAAGCTCTGTATTCCTTGCGGAGATACTTGCTAGCTTGGATGCATGACATAAGCTTGAGACCTTTCGAAGCTGTTTCACCGTACACACATAATAGATCGCCATTCTCGAGCGAGAATCGAATCATTTTATCAAAACACACAACTTCAGCATGCTTTCCGCGAAGAAAGTCCATGCCTACTATGACGTTGAAACTTCCGAGCTGCATCGGAATAAGGTCGATTGGGAAGATGTGATTGTTGAGCTCGAGAGTACAATCACGGAGAACAGAGTTAACGGCGACAGTTCTTCCAGTAGCGACTTCGACTTCGAATGACGAGGGGAGATAAGAGCGCTTATGACTAAGGAGCTTCTCGAATTCAAACGACACAAAGCAGTTATCGGCTCCCGTATCAAACAAACATGATGCATAAATACCATTCACAAGGAACATACCATTAACCACGTTGTTGTCAGCCTGGGCTTGACGGGCGTTGATGTTGAAGGTTCTTGCACGGGCTGCTTGTTGCTGCTGTTGGGGCTGCTGCTGCTGCTGTTGGGGCTCTTGTTTCACCACCCTGTTCGGGAACATGGTTGCAAAATGGTTAGGATCACCACATGCAAAGCAGACTCGAGCATTGACCGCGGGTGCTTGAGCTGCGGGTTGGCCTTGAGGGGCTGGGAGTAGAGCTTGATGAGCAGTGGCTTGAACTGGGGCTTGACAAGAACCATAGCAACAGTTAGCAGTGAAATGACCGTAAAGATTGCAATGAGCACAGAAACGACAGGCAAGTCCCACCGGATGATGATATGAGCATGTCGGGCAGAGCGGGTGGGGACCTGTGTAAGCGCGCTTTGCTGGCGGTGCGTTGGTCACTGGAGCTGGTCGGTGATGAGACTGCTGCTGAGCCTGTACGGCTTGCTGAGGAGCAGCAGTTGTTGTGACAGGACAGTTTTTGTTACTGGAGCCGCTGTTGTTGTGCTTCTTCTTGCGACGTGATGACTTGGACGGTTGAGCAGTGGTGGTGTCAGCGGTTGGTGCAGTAGTAGCTTGATACAGAGACTTGGATGGCTTATCCCAGAAACCAGACTTTACCCGCTTGTCATTGATCTCGGCGGCAAGCAAGTAGGTCTCCTCAATTGATGATGTCTTGGTGGCGTGAACAAAGTCGGCAACACAATCAGGTAGAGCTCGAATGTACTTCTTGATGGCCATGTCTGGCATCTTGACTTGATCGGGACAAATAATGCTAAGCTGCTTGAAGCGAGCAGTTAAGGCAGCGTTGTCTCCATCCTTCTGCTTGATGTTCCAAAACTCGTCCTCCAGCTTTTGGCGTTCATGGGGAGGGCAGAATTCGTCCATCATGATGGCCTTCAGCTCTTCCCAAGTCAGCTCATAAGCTGCATCATTCCCGCGTTTGTTTCGTTCGGCCGTCCACCAGTCTAGAGCTCGGGACTGGAAGACACCGGTCGCATTGACGGTGCGGAGATTTTCAGGACAGCCGCTTTGGCGCAGAGTGACTTCAACCGAATCAAACCATTGAAACATGGCGGTAGGGCCATCTTCCCCAGCGAATTCTTTTGGTCCGCATGCCTTGAACTGTTTGAAGCTGAAAACAGTCTTGTTAGCATCTTTAGGAGCTTCGGTTCGCGATTCCTCAGACGATTTGTTGACGTTTTCATACACCTCGCTCACAGCTTTTGCCACTTGCTTGGCGATGATAGCAACGAGACGCTTGTCTCTCTTTTCTTGGCGGGTAAGAGGGGTTCGGTGTCTAGATGACGACATGGTCTACAACAGACATTGTCGTAGGTCTCAGACACAACAAGTCGAATCTCATCTCACACGTCTACTACTTACTAAAGCTCAGGAACACGATAAGGCATGAATCACATAAACACATAGGCACAAAACCACAGATTCACGAAATCACAGAAGCATAGAAGCACATAGAGCACAGAATCACAGAAGCACATAAGCATATAGGCATTTAATCACAGATGCAGTCAGAATACAGAAACCTGTCATTCAAAGCTCGCGTGTGTTCGTTTGTTCGGTTGCGATTAGCATATCGAGTAGCATCGTATAGTCGTATAGCGTGTCGAGTAGTATAGTATAATCGTGTATCATAGCATAATATTGTCTAAAACTGCAGTGACTTGTTAGCGTCTTGAGATAGATTAGCAACGCGAGTCGTGTGTATCATAGCATAATATTGTCTAAAACACGCATTCCCTAGGTCATGCTTGCGAGTTCAGGTCATTGGAGTCCGTCGAGGCTTTGGTGAGAAAAGTAAAAATCCGGAACAAGTTGTCAAGGTTAGGGTTTCACCCCTAGCTTAGCAACTTCTTCCTTGTTTTAGTAAAAATTGAGGAGATTACTCATCAAAATATGGATTTCACTCATGATTTGGTATAATTCTCCTTGTTGGTTTGAAAAATTAATGAAGAAATCATTGATGAATTGATAAAATCAGCATTGACCAAGCAATGTAGTCGAGAGTTTGCGGTTTTCACACCTAATCCTGACTAAATCGCTTGATTCCATTTGAAAATTCGAGTGCAGTGATAGTGAGAAATAGTTGGGTATAGCACATAAGCTTTGGTCTGTTGGTTCCTAACTATAGTATAGGTCCCTAAGACAACGACCCAGACTAGGTCATGTCAAGCCTAATTCCCTATAGTTATGGCTCTGATACCAATCTGTCACACCCCAACCGATGGCGGGATCATCGGGGCATGGCACTGAGCGAAACAGATTATCCAGAAGTTTCCACAACAACTATCATTACTATTTAGTTTAATTAATACGTCCCATACCGTATCCCAAATAGTAAAATAAATTATTACAGATAACAACTAGTCAAATGTCCTGTTCCAACAACTCAGATTCAAATATAAATAATATAATTGTTCAAATGCTTCTAGAGACTCGATCTGCAAGATCTACAGACAACTATGCTCTAGACGCTTATTCTAAGCTCGCCTTCCTAGCAGATAAGCATCCTAATTGCCTGTCACATACGTTAAAATAAAGTCAATACATAAAATGTAAAGGTAAGCATACAAGTTTGATAATAGCATATAGAGTTCGAAATAGTTTACGCATAACCAGCACGTACACAGAGGAAAACGAAGCATGTTAATTATCGACATGGATCTATCGATACCAATGACTGCGGGTTGACTGCCCGAGGCAGTTCGCAATACATGATTACCACCGTAATCCATGCAAGTAATTGTCCTTAACAACCCCCGTGTGAACGGGTGCTGAGTCCAAACTATAGTACTACGTCGTTAAGGCAGGTAGACAACATTCCACGTGTAAACATAACAACAAGCATTCATTTAGTCACGTAATACATGCAGAACGGTTAGCGTTTAAATAATTGAGTAGTGTGTTCGATTGTGATTTAGATAAGTGACGTATGTAACACCCAAAAGTGCTAAAGCAAAAAGGGTTCGAGTATACTCACAGCGATTGATTGATGGATTGAAGGGAGCGCTTGAGAGTAGGGTTAGCCTGAATAGTTCGATAGCATAACGATGAGTAACGCGTTAAATGGAAATAAGTGATGATGGGTCGAACAGCCTGGTCGATCGAACTGTAGGTTCGATCGAACGGGTTGTTCGTTCGGTTAGACAGTCCGTTCGGACAGCCTGTTCGATCGGCCGGTAGGCTCGATCGGTTGACTGTTCGAGTGGATTGTTTCTTCCTTTGAGTAGGATGTGTTTGTGTATGATGGCTCGTCCTTTTGAAGTTTTCGTTGTAGTATTTGAGAACATTGAAGTGTCCTTAACTTTCAGGTCGATCGATCGAACGGCCTGTTCGATCGGCTGGCTTAACTGATCGGTTAGGTACTTTAGAATGGGTCCTCAGTGGGATGTCACCTGATCGGACGACATGTTCGATCGGGTGGCACTCCAATACGTCGAACGAGTTGGAAATCGATTAAGGGTTGAAGCATAGTATCTCATGATTCGAAGAGTAATGTTACCAAACAGTCGTTCGATCGAACATCACTTCGTTCAATACTATACTTCATGAAATTGTTAAAGAGTGGGGCCATGTGCTAGCCGATCGGCTGGCCTGGTCGATCGGCTGACATGTCCAATCGGTTGGGCTGTTCGTTCAAACAGCCTGTTCGATCGGTCAGCATTCTGACCTGGTCGGCCTGTTCGTCTAACACTTGGCTATTCTGGTTGTTTGACGTTATATCGAGGTATTTTGACAACGAGCTGAACCATGGCACCTTCGTTCTTACTTGTTTCCCCTGCTCGGACAGGAATCACCCAAGTCCAGCCGGTGAACGTTTCGAAACGGTAGTTTAACGTTTAACCCGAAATCGGTGAACCTCGTAGATAGAATCCGAATCTTGAACCACACAACCATTAGAATAATTAGTGAGTTAGCTCAAGCTCCGTTTCTATCGGTTTGAAGACATTGAGTGTAAAAGAGTTGAAAGAAAGTTGGAAATTCCTCCTTTCAATCCTTCACACCGTATAAATGTTCAGATCTGTGATAGATCTTAGTTTGTTTGTGTGGAAATCGGCTAGATCCAAGTGATTCTTGGTGGGTTGAGGCCAAAACATGATGTTCTAGAAGAACACCATGATGACATCATCCTAGAATACTTTATAGGCTTCCAAAAGGGGAAAGAGCTGGCCGATCGGCCAGGCATCCCGATCGGACAGCCTGCTTGATCGGACGGTCCGTCCGATCGGCTGGGCTATTCGATCGGCTAGGAGCCTGATCGATTCACAGCCTACTTTGAGCGTTCGGTGCGACGATTTCTGATATTTTGATTTCGATTGAAGGCGATACGAGTACGATAGAGTTTCCTATTCAAATTACCTTTAATCCCAACCACTATATCTACATACAAGCATCTATATTTCACACTATCCTTTCGCTACCATTCATCATAATTCGATTTCGATTGAGTTCGATTGAGTTTCGAGTTTCGATTCGATTGATCACCACACATAACATAAAGTAAGCACGCACAGGTAACACGTAAGGCACACACACAGTAATATAACACCAAGTTCGATTGATGATTTGAGTAGCTTGATTATTATTGATTGATTGACTTTATCGCATTGTTACTTCCTACTATTCACAGTCGTAAAGCGTTTCGCGTCGATTAAACATTCGATTACTTCGATTCCTTTGATTAACAACACTTACTCCACATAATACAAATAATAAAACATAAAATAGACTAATTACAGTCAAAGAAGTCAAACTTGACTTGGACTTTGACTTTGACATTCGAAAACACGGGGTGTTACACAAGTGATTAAAGCCCAACGTACTTGATCATTATCACAAAATGTTTAATAGCTAAACCGAACTAAATAAATAATCTATATCTGTTATCTATCATATATTATTTATCTATACTGTATATTGAATGGATACAAATTTAATTTCACCAGATTAGTTAAATACAAGTTTTAAACCACAAGTTACAAGCCTTTGAAGCATACATGGATTTTTGGGCGGTTACATGGATTTTTGGGGGGCCAAATCTGTACCACTTCTCTAGCATCCAGATTTTGAACTCCCGCTCCACATATCAAACCCCTATTATCATGCGTTATTCTTTTCATTTGTAGAGAGAGAACGAAAGACTAGAGAGGGAGAAAATCGGAGGATTCCAGCCACCAGCGATGGCAATGGTGGAAGGGCATTTAGAGTGACGGAACATAGAAAGATCGGTACAATCACAAACCCTGATGGCGGCGCTAGGGTTTCTCGACGATCACATACTTCCGGCGAACATAATGGTGAGGACAGAGAGCCGATGACCATTTAGAACCTTTGACGGGTACGGGTTAGTCTCCCAGCAACTACACCCACGAATAGAGGTGCCAAATTTGGTGGTGACGGCTGTTAGGGTTTTGTCGTTCTAGCTTTTGTTCAAATCAACGTTTAGGGACTGCGAAGGTAACTTTCAAACCATAAAACGTCTAAATGTTACTAAAGACCAGGCTCAAATTCCCGTTTCATAGTTTGTTTGATTTAAGGATCTTAGTATTAATTGTGAATTGTGTTAAATTAGTTCATGGAAACTGATGTTATGGTTGTTGAATTTGATTATTGTTGTTATGTTGGTGTTTTAAGGGATGTTGTGGAAGCGGTTAACGAGTTTTGAAGTGGGAAAATGGTGGGGAGTTTGAGTGAAGAGTTTGGGGTTAGCAGATCAGTAAACTAATCGTCGAATGGAAAGCAATTGTCTAGGGAAGCATTGGTTGAATGGCAATCTTCTAAGAAGATGGAGAATGGGACCACTTCGACATCACCATAGTACTAGGATACTAATGTTTACAAGTATGCATTTTTTTAATTCTATTTTTTTAACTTGCATCTAGAAAGTTAAAAATATTTTGGATGTGATATTTTGATGCTATTGCTATTGCACAGAAACATGTTATTAATCGAGTTGTGCATAGAATGAAACAAGTTACTGTGAAAGCTTCTACTGATGATAGCAACAATTTGAGCTAAGGGAACAAACAAGTTTAGAGATCATACCCTGGTGAAATCCAACTACCACTTTTAGATGATGAAACATGTGCTTTTTAGATATTTTTCACGTCTAATATCCCTAATAATGGCATTTTTATAAAACGCGCCTAGCTTAAAAAAGCCCTTGGTTTTTAAGAGCCTTGCGCCTAAACTTCGGGCAAGGCATATGCGTCTTAAGTGTGCCTTGCTCCTTTGACAAAATGGCTACCAAGTACTCAGATGGTTCATTGCATTTAGCACTCGCACTCGGTGACTTCCAAATATCTTCTTTTAGAGAATTTGACATTATAAACACTAAAAATATCATAATTTATGCAGATATCTTGCTCTAAGACCAGCAATCTTGTTCAAACCGACTCTGTGTAGACGATGGTTTGACATTGTTTGTGACACCAACATTCGCTACTCGGACGGTAAACTTGATTCGTTTTTCTTTATTATTGAAATCTTTTATGATTGTTATTTTATTGTTAAAAATATATCGGTTGTTACATGCCACAAATGTTATAGTTTGAATTGAGCTGTAATCTTTTTATAATAAATGTTATCTATGATGGAAATTGAGATGTCAAGCAATTTAAAAGAAGCTTAAATGAGTGAAAGTGTCATATATAGGTGAGATTTTAAAACAAATTATTAAAAAAAGCTTCACAAATAAAAGACCTTGCAGTTGTTTATTGAGCATTCCATAAGACACCATGGTTTACCTTGTGACTTGTTGCTATATATTATGTTTCAGGCCAGCTTGGAAATATATATATCCAGAAATATGAAAGAAAATACATTCCAGAAAATTAAAAAAAGAGAGACAAAATCAATTGTTTTCTATGGTGACTTTAATCACTTAACTATTCATTGAATTAAGCTGTAATCTTTTTATAATAAATGTTATGTATACGAGCTTGGATACATGGATACAACAGCCGTCTGGGCTGCATCAAACCAAGTTGAGGATTTGGTTCATGAAGACAACCTGGCAGTTAGGTCATGATTTGGGTCTGACTTGATACCAACACTTCATTTGCGGAGTTTTATGATGCTTGGGAAGGTAATCTGGATTCTTTCTAAACATGTTACTTGCTACTAATTGCATGTGTTACTTGCTATATTTTCTAAATAAAAGAACAAGCATAATGGTTCAAAATGTTGCCCTAATTCTTAACAGCGATGAGTGAAGCTATGCAAAATGTTACCCTAATTCTTAACAGCGATGAGTGAAGCTATTATTGCTCTTTATTTCGATTATCTAGGGTTTTTAATCGGAATTTTAAATCATCTCAACTAGATATATGTTTGCTTTATTTTTCACGAATCTATTTCTTTTATTCTATTAATTGATTATGCAATTCTTCAGAAATTGGTGTGAAGTTACCTAAATAGACCACGTTTGAAGGAATAAGTTTTGTTGATTATTGATATTGAAGGTATAGATTTTGTTGCTTATTGATATGTGTAATGTTGATTGCTGGTTTTGTTTTAATTTGTTGTTTGAAGGGATTAAACGGTAAAGATATGATGAGGGTGATTATTGTTATTAGTAGTCTTCTAATCAAATGGCCATTTATTTTTTAACAGTAAGTATTTGTTGATGTGGTTTTTTGCAGAAAATGATGTTTAGACTATGGGGTGTGGAGGGGCTTGGGTTGGGGGCATTGCTCGACATGTGTCGAGGGTAAGATCCACAAGGGAATACTTAAAAAGTAGGGGCGTGGTGTGGCGTGGCGTGGTTTAGGTTGGTGTGGCCAGCCTATAATTTTTTTTAATTAAACTAGCGGTTTGGCAACAGTTACCCCCAACGGCTATATTGAACCAGCCAACCAAAGCCAGCCATGTCACCCCGCCCCACGCCAATGGGGCAACGCCATGGCCAACGCTAGCACGGTGTGATCTAGCCAGCGTTAAAGACTAACCGCCGTCCCAACCCACGCCCCAGACCCCACAGTCTTATGTGGTGTTTTTTTGTTGTTGATGAACACATTTAATAAAAGTTTTTTAGGGAGATTTGGTGCTTGTTAGACATAGATGGATCATGGATATCACACAGCCATCACCACTTTGGTGGGGTGGTAGAGGCTTTGTGCCTCTTGGAGAGAGATCAGTGTGCAAGTCCTGGCATGGGGTAAAATTGGTGTAATTTAGGAGTAGGGATTAGGTAATATTTGCCGTTCAAAAAAAAGATGATATCACAAGAAAGGGAGACTTTTGAAGGTTCTGGGTTCAGTCGGGTATCCAATTCGCCCAAGATTTGAAGGTTCTGGACTCAGGCATCTAATTCGCCCAACATTTACTCATTGATTATTACATTTGCTTTCTTAATGATTTTAGTTCACATCTTACACTAGATATGCAGATATGCTGATTCGTGACACAAAACTGAAGCAGATAATTGAAGAATTTGTTAAGTCACAACAAAGGAAGAGACATTGTGAAGAGATGAGTATGCAAAGCTAATGGAGGGATACAATAAAATGCAGAAAGAAAAAGACATTCTAACGAAGGTATACAATAATCTCATACACTGATTCACTTATTTTGACTTTTTGGAATCTTGAAATCAATTTTCACTTTGATGTTGATTTATTATATGTTTTAACAGAAACTAAAAGCATGGAAACCCTACATCAAGAGCTTATCAAAATCTGGAACTCAAAGCAAAAGGACAAAAGGTAATGTATTCCAACCAACCGTGTTATTCATTTGTAATTTTGGGGTTCATACCTCATTGGGTATGGAGGTTGATAGTGGCTATGTGGGTTGATAGCAGCATGAATAATACAGGAACACCATGTAATTTACGAACCATTTCATCAAGGTGGTATTTAATTGTCATATAATTTTAGGTGATTAAAGGATTGAAACAATTTCTTTGCTTAGACAAAATGGGCTTCGAGGACAACTTTTGGCTGTTTAAGCAGGAGGTAGAATTTGTTTTCATTCAATTGTAGTGACTTTTGAAAGAGGATTAAAGTGATTTTTGTGTTGTATAACCCGTTAGGCATGAAAGCTGGGTTGAACTCTAAATTTTTATGGATATTATACAACATTTATGAGTTTTTGTAAAGAAAACTCTTGAAACCAAAAGTGTTATTTTCAATTTCAAACATGCTACAATATCATGCGCAATCCTTTGACTAAGTCCGCATCTACCAGCATCAATACTTAGACTTTGTATAATAAACCAAATCGTATCTATGCCGCGTGTTGCGTTGCGTCACGTATCTACGTTGCGTGCCGCCGCAACGCGCGGCGGGTTAAAATCCTAGTTACTATAAAATAAAAGAAATCATATGAGGACATATCTATATCTATAATCTATAATCTATACTAACACATGAGGGAGGGGTATTTTAAGATACCCAAAAAATAAGAACTTCCCTCCCCCCCCCTTTATTTATAGAATGACCCCTAAAATGAGGGTAGTTTGGTCTTTTAAACACTATTTGTTTTTTAGCCCCTAAACCTATTACACTTAAATCACTAAAGTTTTAACAAAAATATAGGCAATTAGTTACAATTCACCCCTACACAACAAACTTATAATTTGTTTTACGTATTCTTGACATATCGTATAAACTATAAAGTTTTTAAAAAAATCCAAAGACACCATGACGACCTACTCATTTTTGTCGACGTTTTGATAGTTGTATTATTCAGTATTGACATGCGGATTAAAAGGTACAAGCAGATGATGCCTCAGTATATAAGTGATTAAAGCCCAACGTACTTGATCATTATCACAAAATGTTTAATAGCTAAACCGAACTAAATAAATAATCTATATCTGTTATCTATCATATATTATTTATCTATACTGTATATTGAATGGATACATATATAATTTCACCAGATTAGTTAAATACAAGTTTTAAACCACAAGTTACAAGCCTTTGAAGC
Organism: Helianthus annuus; assembly: GCF_002127325.2. Classification (NCBI taxonomy): domain Eukaryota; kingdom Viridiplantae; phylum Streptophyta; class Magnoliopsida; order Asterales; family Asteraceae; genus Helianthus; species Helianthus annuus. Next base: position 58,242,515 of record NC_035445.2, read on the forward strand.
ATACATGGATTTTTGGGCGGTTACATGGATTTTTGGGCGGCCAAATCTGTTCCACTTCTCTAACATCCAGATTTTGAACTCCCGCTCCACATATCAAACCCCTATTATCATGCGTTATTCTTTTCATTTGTAGAGAGAGAACGAAATACTAGAGAGGGAGAAAATCGGAGGGTTCCAGCCACCAACGATAGCAATGGTGGAAGGGCATTTAGAGTGACGGAACATGGAAAGATCGGTACAATCACAAACCCTGATGGCGGCGCTAGGGTTTCTCGACGATCACATACTTCCGACGAACACAATGGTGAGGACAGAGAGCCGATGACCATTTAGAACCTTTGACGGGTACGGGTTAGTCTTCCAGCAACTACACCCACGGACAGAGGTGCCAAATTTGGTGGTGACGGCTGTTAGGGTTTCGTCGTTCTAGCTTTTGTTCAAATCAACGTTTTGGGACTACGGAGGTAACTTTCAAACCATAAAACGTCTAAATGTTACTAAAGACCAGGCTCAAATTCCCGTTTCATAGTTTGTTTGATTTAAGGATCTTGGTATTAATTGTGAATTGTGTTAAATTAGTTCATGGAAACTGATGTTATGGTTGTTGAATTTGATTATTGTTGTTTTGTTGGTGTTTTAGGGGATGTTGTGGAAGCGGTTAACGAGTTTTGAAGTGGGAAAATGGTGGGGAGTTTGAGTGAAGAGTTTGGGGTTAGCAGATCAGTACGTCGAATGGAAAGCAATTGTCTAGGGAAGCATTGGTTGAATGGCAATCTTCTAAGAAGATGGAGAATGGGACCACTTCGACATCACCGTTGTTGGATCTGAGTTTCCTTTTGATTGTATTTTGTGTTTGAAGTTAAGATGAAAATAGATGAGTTGTGCAGCGGAATTAAAATGAAAACAAACTTTGCATACAATCAAATGAGAGTAATACTTTAATCAAACATCTTTTACACTATGAACCGAATGATTGAATTTAATTTCAACAACGATTACAAAGATAGATGTATGAATGCAAACTCCCCCTCAGCCCGAGCTCAGTAGTTTGTTCGTGCAAAGAAGACGAGTGATGTAAAGAGCTAATAGAACAGTACAAAGTACTGAACTATTTATAGGCACTTGCAAAATACTGAGCATCTTTGCTGACGTCACCATGAAAGCGACATCTAACCTCCTAACAAACTCTAACCTCTGATGTATACAGACACTGCTTGGGTTAACTACTGCTAATACATTCTATTACAAAACAGACTTTAGAACAGTTGCTGCAACCTTCTACTGCTGTGAACCCAGCAGCACTTGTCCGGATCAGCAGTGCTTGACTCAAGGCAGTAGATTGAATCAGCAAGACTTTAGTCTTCCATCAAATCTTTAGTTGAGCAGCAGTTATGAGACAGCAGTTTGGTAAGATCAGCAGATAGGAGGTCATCAGTAGTTGTAATCACTTTCAAGGGGAGAGATTTGTCTATCAGCATCTGCTTATTCAGAATCCACTGTTCTAATCCAGTTTTGGCTTTAATTATTTGTTCCTCTGATAGGGTTCAATCCCAACAATCTCCCCCTGGAACAGATAATGCCAAAACCCTTCATTATTTGTGGATATTTTATTGCCTCATTAACAGCTCCCTTATCTGACCTTTAAATTGTAATTCAAAGTCCAAGGCATCTGTATCTTCATCATCCCTGCTAAGTGGAAGATCAAGGAGATCCTGCAAATCTTCAAGACTCAGGCCAAGAGCTTGTTCCCTTGATAATGTCTCCACTACTCCACCAGACCTGAGCAAAGTCAATACGCAGGTCTGATTGTCAGTTGCCCACTTTTGTATTTTTGAGTCTGATGGGTTTCTTGGGAGATGTTTATTTGCAGAAGTATTTGGTGAGGCTGGCCTGTTCATCACTGGCTGAGCAGTGGTAGCAGAGTTTTCCTGTTCAAGTTCTTCTTTTAACGTTCTTAACAAGCCTTCTTTTAAAACAGCTTTTCCAGCAAGAATTTCTTGAACAGTTTCAGCTCCTAACTGGCTTTGTGTCCTTCTTAACAAGCCTTCTTTTGAAACCGCTGCATCAGGGTAGTCAGGTTTTTGAGGGATTTTTGGATCTTTCTTCCTTAATTCCTCCAACCTTTTGTAGGTTGACCTGACCACATCTTCTTTCCATTTAGCAACTTGTCTTTTGGTGCCAAATTCAGCAACAACCAATTCTTCTTTCATTCTTTTTAGTTCCAACTGCTTTTCAGGTACATTCTTTTTGAACTTTGCCCAATCAGGAGGAGTGTGAGTGACTTTCCTTTTTATCATAACTTGAATTCTGGCTGATTCAGCTTCAAGCTCTGGAATAGTCCACTCTTTGTACATGTGTCTCTCTCCTTTGTATTTCTTGTAAAACATAATGCTTTCAATGTAGTCTTTCTTCAGAGTTTCAACTGCTCTTTCCGAAATTTGTTGACTGACATTTTTAGCAAAACGTTCTAGGGAATTGACTTGTGTGAGCAGATATTGGTAGTATCTTGATACTTCTTTGTCAGATTTCCCTTGTGTGTTTCTTTTCGAGATATCCTCTGCTTGCTTGGCCTTTATCTTTAAATATTCTTCAATGTTTTTGGGCCAGAGATATCCTTTGATTGAAGGCAAACTCCTTTTGGCAGGGTCATCCTCAGTATAGAAGGATTTTATCTCTTCTCTGACAGCTTCTAGTTCAAGAGGGAATTGAACACCTGCAGGAGGTAAGGGTTTGAGCATTGGAACAGAAGAAAGAGGAACTGGTTTTGGTATTTTGACAAGAGCTAAAGGTTTTGAAGATGTCTGGGATGGTGTAGTGACATCATCTTTAGGAATTAGCCTTCTCCTCTTTATTTGAGGAGGGACTGATGATGTTTTGGATGGAAAGATGGTTGTAGTGGCAGTGGTTTGTGATAGACTAACAGTTGTTGAAACAACTGGTGTTCCAACCACTGTTGTCTTTACAGCAGAAGTTGTAACAACTGCTGTCTTCTGCCTTTTGACAGGAGGTGATTTTGATTTTGGTGGTGATGGAGGTAAAGCATTGGATGTAGTGTGTGTTGAAGTGGTGTGTGTTGAAGTGAGAACAGATGTTGAAACTACTGAAGTACCAACAGCAGCTGACACAACAGGAGTTACAACAGCTGTTTTAGGTGGTGGTTTTTGAGCAGACTTTGAACGTCTGACCGGAATGGATTTGGGTAGTCTTTTCTAGTAGGCTTCTTCTTGTCATCAATGAGATTTTCATCATCTCTTGACCCTGAAGTACCCTGATCCGGATAATCCACCCTGGCTTTCTTTTTGGCCTCTCTATCCCTTTTTACACATGCAAGTGCTTCTGCAAGTGCATTTGTAGTCACATCAATTTTCTTACTCCCATCTGGAAAAGGAATCTGTTTGGTCATATTTGAATTTTCTGGTGCGAGGTAGAGACCATCTGTTATTCCTTTTCTTCTCCATTCCTGAATTTTCTCCCCCTTTTTGGCATTATCTTCTGGGAGTTGATCAATGAAGAACACTGGTGGAGGAGCAGTGCCAGTGGAGTGCAGGATCTGAGTTTTGAGAGCCTTTAGATCAGCCTGAGTGTCTTTGTACCTAGACTCCATAGCATTTCTCAATTGTTGAACATGTTTTTCATGTTGCTCATCTGCTATTTGTGCTTGATGATGGAGAAAAGGTTGAAATAGATTCCAGAGCTCATTTGTAGCAGGTGCCTGTTGTAGAGCAGGTGCTTGAGGTGGAACAGCAGTGGATTGTACCTTTTGTACTTGTAACAACTGCTGTAGCATTTCTTCGAGTTCTGCAACAGAGTTATCAAGTTTTTCAACACGAGCCGTCAATTTCTGGTACTTTAAACCATCACCCAATTTAATGGGATCATCTGATTTCCCACTATTAGTGGTTTTATCAGTGGTAGAAGTAGGGAGTTTACTCCAAACATTAACCACTGATGCCCCTTTTTCTTGGTACTGGGGTCTTCTTCCTTCAACACTTGACAACCTTTTGATGTTGCCAGTAGGATAAATAAATCCACTGGTGGTTGACAGAGGTGCTATAAAAGGAATTGCCTCCAAGGAAGTCTTATTGATGTAACCACTGTCCAACTGTAAACCTGTAGGTTCAACAGTTGTAGTGGCCGCTTCACTTGGATTACCACAAAGAGTTACTTGTAACTCAATGGGTGTAATCTCCTCAGGTTGTGTTGGTGGGTTAGCAAAGAATGATGCAGCAGGCTCAGTCATTTGTGGAGGTAAATTCTCATTGACAGGTGATTGAGAAGGACTGAGTAATGCCTGGTTCAAATTAATTGCATCCAACAGTAATTGTGTTTTTGGTGGAATTGAGGATGTGATGGTAGGTGTAGGAAGCGGATTTGCCCCGGGCATTGAGCTGTGGATGATGGAAACGAGTGTATCCAGAGCATCATGATGTGGTGGCCCTTTGTGTACAACCTATTCTTTTTGTGAAGAAGCAGGAGGAGTTATGGTTATGGGTTGAGATATTTGTACCATCTGCTGTGAGGAAGTAGCATCAGTGGTTTCTTGTGACTCTTGTGTTGTCACAGGCATTAACTCTGGTATCTCATCCTCCAGAGTTGCCATTTTGATTGGTTTGGAGGGTTTTTGATTTTTCTTTTTGTAAAGCTTTTTGGGTTTTGTAGGTGTGGGTTTCAAAACAGTTGGTCTGCTGCTTTGATCACCTAGAGCAGTAGGCTCAGCAGCAGATACCTGAGGAGCAGTGGTTGCTGCTAAATTCTGTTCAGGTACCCCTACTTGTGTTTTGCAAGGTGCTAACATTCTTGAAAAAGTTTCAGATGTTAGGCAGTTTATTGCAATTATTTCACCTTGGTTTATTAAAGCTAAATCATCCTTCCTGAATTTCTTTTGAAAATAATAGCTTAAAAACCTTGGAAATAGTAAGAATGATTTGCTTTCAACATTATTTACCAAATCTTTAAAGATTTCCCGAGAATAATTATAATTTTCTTCTTGAAGAATTGCATATCCCAGATTTTGAATCTTTAAAGGGATCTCATTAAAAGAAGTGGTTTTGTTTGACACACATAGGAGGAAGGTATGAAATAGAAATCTTGGTGCAGGAGGAAAATAACCTTTTTCTAAGGTTAGTTTCTTCATCATTGTGGCTTGATACCCTCTTTCAATGAAATCAGTGTGCAACTCGTTTTTAGTGAAGGAATTTTTACCTGCCTGGTGTAACACCTCGTAAATTTACGTCCAATAATGCAATGACACGTGGCATAGGCTTTGGATATGTGAAAACATACTTTAGAGGGACTAAAGTTGACAAACAGTGAAACTATGGAAAATAAGGGTCCAAAGTGTCAACAATGGAAAAATAGGCTCTACAATAACCCTACATGGTGTTTATAACCCTAAACGGATATATCATGGATCATACAAAGCGGAAAATGAAAGAAAGTGAGGAATTGCAAACTACAGGGGCTAATTGTGTCAACATGTTGAATGTATACCTCTGAATGATCTTTTGGCAAACCCGAAGCTTTGTAATGATAAAATATACTCACTAGAATACGTGGTAAAAATTTCATGAAGTTTCGTTATCGTATGAGAAAGTTATGATCAAAACCGTGCACGAAGGGTTAAATACGTAAACGTTGAAATTCGTGACTTTTCGGGTAAGCACAAAGTTAACCAAGGACTTTACCATGTTTGTAAATGTCCCAAGGTCCTTAAAAATCAAGTTTGAGGGTCTAATGAGCAAGATAAATAGCCAAAACCCCGTAACAAAGGACCAAGGACCAAAATATAAAGGTTTAAAAGGTTTTTGCAAGTCAGGAGGATCCAGGCGGCCCGCCTGGAGGCCCTTACGCGGGCCGCGTGACCTGCCCAACGACAGAAAATGGGCAAATGTCAGTTTCAGGTCTGATCTCGGTTGTTTACAGCTGTTGCTCGATACACACCAATGGTATTACATGCATTTAGGGGCACTTGGACTCATCTTACAACATCCCTAGACCCTTGTGGCAGCTCCTAATGAGATCAAACTGCATAAAAAGGGTCTTGTAGTTACAAACATTCAACACTTGCATATTCAAAAATTCACAAGATTAATTCTGGAGCTCTCTGGTCATCAACAAGGGTTCATAGGGCTTCCTACTTGTAATTAGGACTCTTGTAAGTGTTCATACCCTTCTCTAATTCGTTCTAGCTTAGTTTATTAACCGAAAGTCAATCCGTCGTAAATTTAGTTTGACTTTATGATTAAACGAAAATGGCTCTGTCATTTCTCGAATTGAAAGTACCTACAAGTTGGTATTTATGCGGGTAACGAACCCTCAAAAGGGTATTTTCAGATTCCCACTCTAAGCATGATGATTGTCGAGTCAAAGCTTTTCTTAAAAAGTCAACAGAATGTGTTTTTGCAAAATTTAGCATAATTAACAATGTAGGTCACATGCAACATGTTTGATCATCAAAATAACTTTGTAATTAATGTTGTCACACCCCCAAAATCCACCCGCGGATAACACCCGCTTCGAGGGCGTGACTGACCAGGATCCAGCCACCAATTATACTAAGCATTGGTTAATACTAAAGTAATACTTACTAACCATAAGGTTAGCAAACATCAAGTTCAGAGTTTAAGGTTTCAAGTTTAAAACAGTAACAAGTAGCGGAAGCATAATTAAATAGTTTTAAACAGTGTTCATAAGGTAAGCATAATAAATGCCCAACACACGGGCAGACGACCACTACACATCCCAAGTAGCTGCTCCAGTCACTGGCCACCTGCAAAGCATGCAGTAAAGGGGTCAACAATAATGCTGAGTGAGTTCACTAGTTGTCCAGTTTTAATTACCAAAAACTTGTTTCACTAGTTAATTTATCCGTTTATACATGCCATGGGGAGCTACCCCAAAAGTTAGCGACTAAACTGTTTTTCCAATACCGAACACTAGGTAACCGTTTGCGTTTCCGCAGGATGCCCCGATGTCAATGTTCTATCATCATTGACGGATGCCTGAGTACATTAGTTCACGACCGATCCCATACCATGGCACGGTGTGAGGCTGGTAAAACCTAAATAGCGCTATCAACTAATAACCCGTTCGCCTGGCACCGGCGACTAATCGGTATTATGTAGTAGGGACTTGAGTGATAGAGTTGCGTTTAGTGCCGTTAGTTGCAATCCGTATAAACAGTAATTAACTAAAAAGGTTTCCCAATACAAGGGAAGATAAAGTAAGTTGTTTCCCAATAACTAGGGAAGGAGTGTAGACGGTATCCCCTTTACAAGGGGATAGGGTTGTTTTAGTCTCGTGTCCCAAACCACCGGGACGCATGCTTTTAAGTTGTGAACTCACCTTGGGTTGCTCGGTATGACACGTTACTTGGTTAAATATGTTGGTCACCACGTCCTAGCATGGTTACCAAGTATGGGTCAAGTTGGGTACAAGTAAACACGTATAAAACACTTATGACAATACAGAAAGCAGTCACGTATAACATGCAATATACAAACAGTGGGGTATTGGGCCTAAACAGTTACACAAGCAATCCAGTTAACAGACAATCCAGCAAGTATATCGGCCCAATAACAGTCCAGTCGAGACGGAGGTGTCTCGCAACCAAGGTTGCGACTCGCAACCGAGGTCTCGGTTCGTCATGCTTTGGTTGCGACTCGCAATCAGAGATTCCGACTCGCAACCGGCAGTTCCGACAAAGTAGTTGTGGTTACGACTCGCAATCGGATCGATACGCGTTGATTACGACTCGCAACCGGGCGGTCTCGACAAATCTTGGTGCGGTCTCGAGTAGCAACCAAAGGTTGCGACTCGCAACCGTGATTACGTGCACAAGAAGACCTTCTAGAACCTGCAAACCGTACTATCCAATGATATTGCAATTTCATGAAATCAGGTTGTACTATGCCACTAAAACATGTTTTCTTGTCTAACCTTTGTCTAAAATGGATCAAACAAGGCATTTTCAAATATTCATGAGACATTCATCTTGTTCATCATTATTCAAGCAACATTCAACAACACTCATCATCATTAACCCAAATACTATGCCTAAAACCCACTAACCAAAATCTTATATTTCTCGGACAACATCAAAACACACAAACAAGTTATCAAAACAACATTTTATCATGAAAATCCTAAGAATCAATTCTAAACCAAACCGATTCATATGGTGTCACACATATGCAAACCGATTTTCATGAGCATCATACGTCAATGGTTTGCGTCATTTTTAGCCACAAAAATGTCATGAACACATTAGCAACTTATCCGAAACTAGAAACATGTTAGCCGATTATTCATTTTACACACAAAACCACATCACCAAGTATACAACTACACTAGCTAAATTATGTCCTTCATGCTATCATCTAACAATCAACAAATATTTTAAAGACACTAACCGGTTGGTGAGGTTCAAGGGTGAGTATGAAACTTCTAACGGGTGTGTGTGTTGATCCGAGAGCTCCTAGTGGTCACCGATTTGATCCGAGAAGAAGGAGATGAGAAGAGGTGATCTTGGTTGCTTAGGGTTTTAGGGTTTTAGTGAGAGAGATGAGAGGAGGGTGTTAGAGTGTAGTGAGTGTTGTAAAAATGGATAAGGGAGGGGTGGGTTGGTTTATATAAGGTTCCGAATGGGCTTAGGGGGTTTCCGGGTTGGGTTCAATTCCTACAAGGCCAAGGCCTAGCCGGCCCATTACTAATGTTCACTCGAGACCGTGGTCTCGAGTCGGGTTGCTTGTGGTTTCGGCTCATGTGTATTACACGCACACATATATATATATACATATCTAAATACACCAACACGTAGATACACATAACATGTAACACGAAGTTCACGGGTTTTCATTTAATAAATATACACACGTAAGTTACATCGAAGGATTGTTCGGGAAAGTCCGAAGTGTCACATTATCCCCAAGTTTTAGGAACTTTCGTCCCGAAAGTTAAGGCAGCCACTGTCAAGCCAGTGTAAGTGAAAGCGTTTCAACGGGGTGTCACATCATCCCCCCGTTAGTTTGGAATTTCGTCCCGAAATTCGTTCGTAGCTTCAGTGCTGGGGTTTTCGTTTGGGAACAACTGGGGATACTTGTGCTTCATCTGGTCTTCCCGCTCCCAGGTATACTCTGGGCCACGTCGCGAGTTCCAACGAACTCGTACAAGAGGTATCTGGCTACGTTTGAGGGTTTTGATCACTCGATCCGTGATCTCGATTGGTTCCTCAGTAAAGTGTAGCTGTTCGTCAATCGTCAGTTCCTTAAAAGGAATCACAAGTGTTTCATCCGACAAACACTTCTTCAGGTTGGATACATGAAAGACGTTATGTACCGCACTCAGCTCTTCAGGCAGGTTCAATCTGTAAGCGACCTTACCGATCTTCTTGGTAATTTCGAATGGTCCGATATATCGCGGATTAAGCTTGCCCCGTTTACCAAAGCGAACCACACCCTTCCAGGGTGAGACTTTAAGTAGAACCCGGTCACCGACCTGGAATTCCAATGGTTTCCTACGCTTATCAGCGTAGCTCTTCTGACGGTCACGAGCTGCCGCCATGCGTTGTCTGATCTGGGCAATCTTTTCCGTTGTATCTACCACCATCTCTGGGCCCGTGATTTGACTATCACCGATTTCCGCCCAGCAGAGGGGTGACCGGCATTTACGACCGTACAATGCCTCAAAAGGTGCTGCCTGAATACTGGTGTGATAGCTGTTGTTGTATGAGAATTCTACTAACGGTAGATGCTTCTCCCAGTTCTTACCAAAATCGATCACACACGCTCTAAGCATGTCTTCTAGAGTTTGGATGGTGCGTTCGGACTGTCCATCCGTTTGCGGGTGATAAGCAGTGCTCATATCCAAACGTGAGCCAAAGCATTTGTGCATAGCTTGCCACAATTCTGAAGTAAATCGAGCGTCTCGGTCTGAAATAATCGAGGTTGGCACTCCGTGCCTCGAAACTACTTCCTTTAAGTAAATCTCTGCCAGGGTAGAAAACTTGTCTGTTTCCTTAATAGCCAGAAAGTGTGCGGACTTGGTTAGTCGATCCACTATTACCCAAATAGCATCATTTCCGCGTTGAGATCTAGGTAGCCCTGTAACAAAATCCATGGAAATTTGCTCCCATTTCCATTTCGGGATTTCTGGTTGTTGGAGTAGACCTGCTGGCTTCTGGTATTCTGTCTTGACTCTCGCGCAAGTCAAACATTTGCCGACGTACGTCGCTATGTGGGCCTTCATACCAGGCCACCAATATGTAGTCCTCAAATCGTGGTACATCTTGTCCGAACCAGGATGTACTGAGTAGCGGGACTTGTGGGCTTCGTCCATCACGAGTTCACGTAAACCTCCAAGGAGTGGAACCCAGATGCGTCCTGTTACATAGTAAGCACCATCTTCTTTCTGTTCTAGTTGCTGTCTCGACCCTCGCAGAGACTCAGCCCTGATGTTATCCGGCTTCAATGCTTCAACCTGAGCATTTCGAATCTGAGTAGGGAGGTTAGACTGGATGGTAAGTTGCAGTGCTCGCACGCGCTTTGGTATAGTGTCCTTTCGGCTGAGGGCGTCTGCCACGACATTGGCCTTGCCCGGATGGTATTTGATGGCGCATTCGTAGTCATTCAAGAGTTCGACCCATCGACGTTGTCGCATGTTCAATTCCTTTTGCCTAAAGATATGCTCGAGACTCCTGTGATCGGTGTAAATAGTGCACTTGGTACCGTACAGGTAATGTCTCCATATCTTAAGAGCAAAGATCACTGCTCCCAGTTCCAAGTCGTGCGTCGTGTAGTTCTTTTCATGCGTCTTGAGTTGTCGAGAGGCATAGGCAATGACTTTCTCGCGTTGCATTAGCACGCAACCGAGCCCATGAATAGACGCATCGCAGTAAACCACAAAGTCGTCAGTGCCTTCAGGTAACGAGAGAATAGGAGCGCTACAGAGGTTATCCTTAAGCCTCTGAAAAGCAGATTCCTGTGCTGCATTCCACTTGTAGGCGACGCCTTTCTGAGTGAGTGTTGTGAGAGGTTGTGCAATCTTTGAGAATCCCTGAATGAATCTGCGGTAGTAGCCTGCTAAACCCAAGAATTGACGAACTTCAGTGGGGGTCTTAGGTGTAGGCCAGTTCTTTATCGATTCGATCTTAGCTGGGTCGACATGAATTCCGTTCTTATTGACTACATGGCCGAGGAAATGGACTTCTCGAAGCCAGAAGTCACATTTAGAGAATTTGGCGTACAGTTGCTCGTTGCGAAGGAGTTCGAGGATAAGGCGTAGGTGCTGTTCATGCTCTTCTTGACTTTTTGAATAAATCAAGATGTCGTCGATAAACACAATCACGAATTTGTCGAGGTAAGGCTTACATACGCGGTTCATAAGATCCATGAACACTGCAGGTGCGTTAGTCATTCCAAAAGGCATAACGAGGAACTCGTAATGACCATAACGAGTCCTGAACGCAGTCTTGGAAATATCTTCGTTACGAACTCTCAGCTGATGATAGCCTGATCGCAGGTCAATCTTTGAATAGTAGCTCGATCCTTGCAACTGATCGAATAGGTCGTCGATGCGCGGGAGAGGGTAACGATTCTTGATGGTAACCTTGTTCAGCTCACGATAGTCGATGCACATTCGGAATGTGCCATCCTTCTTCTTGACAAAGAGTACTGGTGCTCCCCAGGGTGATGAACTGGGACGGATAAATCCTTTATCCAATAGTTCTTGCAGTTGCGTGGAGAGTTCCTTCAGTTCTGCAGGAGCTAGACGGTACGGTGTACGAGCTATGGGTGCTGCTCCAGGAGCTAGCTCGATTTGGAATTCGACCTGACGATGGGGTGGGAGTCCAGGTAGTTCCTCAGGGAATACCTCGGGATAGTCGCGTACTACAGGAAAATCTTCAATCCCCTTTTCCTTTTCATGAGTATTGGTGACGAGTGCTAGGATGGCGGTGTGCCCTTTTTGCAAACACTTCTGGGCTTTTAGAAGCGAGATAATGCCTGTGACTTCTCCACCTTTGTTGCCTTGAACGATGAGGGGCTGACCAGAACGACGAGGTATACGAACTGCTTTCTCTTGACAGAGGATCTCAGCGCGATGTTTGGATAACCAATCCATACCAATGACGACGTCGAAGCTTCCAAGTTTAACAGGGAAAAGATCGATACTAAACGTATTGCCAGACAATTCTAGGGTGCAGTCGTGGATTACATGCGTGGCCTCGATGTTCGTACCATTAGCTATCTCGACGATGTGCTTAGAACTTAATAATGCAGGCGAGTGCTTAAGTTTCTTACTAATGCGAAGGGATTCATAACTGGCATCGGCACCGGAATCAAATAACACAGAAACATAACGATCATCAAGTAGGAACTTACCCGCCACGACGTTAGGGTCGTTCCTTGCTTCTCCAGCTCCAATCACAAAAGCTCTGCCCCTTGCATTTCCAGCATTGTTGTTTTGCTCATTGTTCCCAGCTCCCTGATTGTTGCGATTCTGATTCAGTTCAGGGCAATCCTTTCGCATGTGCCCCGTTGCCCCGCATTTAAAACATACTCTGTTGTTTCCCTGCTGCTGTTGCTGTTGGGGTTGTTGCTGATTTTGCCTTGCCGGGAACTGACTTCTACAATCCTTGGCTTCGTGCCCCATCTTGTGGCATCGCTGACACTGACCCTTGTTACATGCCCCATTGTGGTGCCTGTTACACTTGTTGCACTTAGGGTAGTTTCCCCGGTAGCCACCCTGTTGCTGAGCGCCCTTGTTGTTGTCAGTTTTCCTTTGCTGAGCTGGGGCTTGAGTAGGGTTAGCATCCTTGCCCTGATTTCCATCCCACTTTCGTTTGCCATCACTAGAACTTCCTTCCGCAGCACTGATCCTTTTGGGCAACCTGCCCTCTTCCACAGCCTGATCCGTGAGTTTGTGAGCAAGTCGAACGATCGGCTGAATGGTAGTGTGGTTAGCTGAAGTTACATGGCTTCGAATTTCTGGAGCCAGACCCTTGATGTACAGTTCGATTCTTCGATACATAGGTCGAGACATGTTTGGACAAAGAGCAGCATAGTCGTTGGACAGCTTGGTGTAGGTCTCAATCTCTGACCCAACCATCTTGAGTTCATAGTACTCGTTCTCCAGCTTGTGGATGTCGTCCCTGTGACAGTACTCTTCCTTGATCATATCCTTGAAATCTTCCCATGCAGTAGCGTTTGCAGTCTCCAAACCAAGCATTTGAATTTGCGCCTTCCACCATGAAAGTGCGCTTCCCTCTAGAGTACCAGTAGCAAACTTCACCCAATTAGCAGTTGGGCATTCACAGACAGCAAAAACAGCTTCGACCTTCTCAATCCAGTGCAGAAGGCCTATGGCACCCTCCGTGCCATTGAAAGGAAGAGGCTTGCAATCCATAAAGGTCTTGAAGGTACAAACACGTGGTTGCACAGGTGCAGGCTGACCTATAGGGTGAGCTGCGAAAGCTGCAGCCACAGTGTTGAGCAGGCTAGTGAACTGAGCCGGGGTCATGTTGACGTTTCCTCGTCCGCGTCCACTCATTGTCTTCATAACCAGAAAACATAGTATGAGTGCGTGATAGCGAGAATAAGATAGAAGAGAGAAGATGTATCTATCTAATCAGGCAACTAGTACGTATAGTAAAGCAGAGAGCATAAGACAAGTAAGCAAGTAACTATGGGTCCGAGCTATGAGGTCAGATAAGTCGAGCCTTGTACTTGGAGTGCAGTGTCGTCACGAGTCACGGGTTATAGTCTGGTTTTTCTCAAAAAGATTCTTCCCCTTTTTAAAACCAAGTTCACTATAACCAATGGCTCTGATACCAATCTGTCACACCCCCAAAATCCACCCGCGGATAACACCCGCTTCGAGGGCGTGACTGACCAGGATCCAGCCACCAATTATACTAAGCATTGGTTAATACTAAAGTAATACTTACTAACCATAAGGTTAGCAAACATCAAGTTCAGAGTTTAAGGTTTCAAGTTTAAAACAGTAACAAGTAGCGGAAGCATAATTAAATAGTTTTAAACAGTGTTCATAAGGTAAGCATAATAAATGCCCAACACACGGGCAGACGACCACTACACATCCCAAGTAGCTGCTCCAGTCACTGGCCACCTGCAAAGCATGCAGTAAAGGGGTCAACAATAATGCTGAGTGAGTTCACTAGTTGTCCAGTTTTAATTACCAAAAACTTGTTTCACTAGTTAATTTATCCGTTTATACATGCCATGGGGAGCTACCCCAAAAGTTAGCGACTAAACTGTTTTTCCAATACCGAACACTAGGTAACCGTTTGCGTTTCCGCAGGATGCCCCGATGTCAATGTTCTATCATCATTGACGGATGCCTGAGTACATTAGTTCACGACCGATCCCATACCATGGCACGGTGTGAGGCTGGTAAAACCTAAATAGCGCTATCAACTAATAACCCGTTCGCCTGGCACCGGCGACTAATCGGTATTATGTAGTAGGGACTTGAGTGATAGAGTTGCGTTTAGTGCCGTTAGTTGCAATCCGTATAAACAGTAATTAACTAAAAAGGTTTCCCAATACAAGGGAAGATAAAGTAAGTTGTTTCCCAATAACTAGGGAAGGAGTGTAGACGGTATCCCCTTTACAAGGGGATAGGGTTGTTTTAGTCTCGTGTCCCAAACCACCGGGACGCATGCTTTTAAGTTGTGAACTCACCTTGGGTTGCTCGGTATGACACGTTACTTGGTTAAATATGTTGGTCACCACGTCCTAGCATGGTTACCAAGTATGGGTCAAGTTGGGTACAAGTAAACACGTATAAAACACTTATGACAATACAGAAAGCAGTCACGTATAACATGCAATATACAAACAGTGGGGTATTGGGCCTAAACAGTTACACAAGCAATCCAGTTAACAGACAATCCAGCAAGTATATCGGCCCAATAACAGTCCAGTCGAGACGGAGGTGTCTCGCAACCAAGGTTGCGACTCGCAACCGAGGTCTCGGTTCGTCATGCTTTGGTTGCGACTCGCAATCAGAGATTCCGACTCGCAACCGGCAGTTCCGACAAAGTAGTTGTGGTTACGACTCGCAATCGGATCGATACGCGTTGATTACGACTCGCAACCGGGCGGTCTCGACAAATCTTGGTGCGGTCTCGAGTAGCAACCAAAGGTTGCGACTCGCAACCGTGATTACGTGCACAAGAAGACCTTCTAGAACCTGCAAACCGTACTATCCAATGATATTGCAATTTCATGAAATCAGGTTGTACTATGCCACTAAAACATGTTTTCTTGTCTAACCTTTGTCTAAAATGGATCAAACAAGGCATTTTCAAATATTCATGAGACATTCATCTTGTTCATCATTATTCAAGCAACATTCAACAACACTCATCATCATTAACCCAAATACTATGCCTAAAACCCACTAACCAAAATCTTATATTTCTCGGACAACATCAAAACACACAAACAAGTTATCAAAACAACATTTTATCATGAAAATCCTAAGAATCAATTCTAAACCAAACCGATTCATATGGTGTCACACATATGCAAACCGATTTTCATGAGCATCATACGTCAATGGTTTGCGTCATTTTTAGCCACAAAAATGTCATGAACACATTAGCAACTTATCCGAAACTAGAAACATGTTAGCCGATTATTCATTTTACACACAAAACCACATCACCAAGTATACAACTACACTAGCTAAATTATGTCCTTCATGCTATCATCTAACAATCAACAAATATTTTAAAGACACTAACCGGTTGGTGAGGTTCAAGGGTGAGTATGAAACTTCTAACGGGTGTGTGTGTTGATCCGAGAGCTCCTAGTGGTCACCGATTTGATCCGAGAAGAAGGAGATGAGAAGAGGTGATCTTGGTTGCTTAGGGTTTTAGGGTTTTAGTGAGAGAGATGAGAGGAGGGTGTTAGAGTGTAGTGAGTGTTGTAAAAATGGATAAGGGAGGGGTGGGTTGGTTTATATAAGGTTCCGAATGGGCTTAGGGGGTTTCCGGGTTGGGTTCAATTCCTACAAGGCCAAGGCCTAGCCGGCCCATTACTAATGTTCACTCGAGACCGTGGTCTCGAGTCGGGTTGCTTGTGGTTTCGGCTCATGTGTATTACACGCACACATATATATATATACATATCTAAATACACCAACACGTAGATACACATAACATGTAACACGAAGTTCACGGGTTTTCATTTAATAAATATACACACGTAAGTTACATCGAAGGATTGTTCGGGAAAGTCCGAAGTGTCACAAATGTAAGAACATGTTTCATCATGATCAACTCGACAATTTTCAGTCTAAACCCGGATCAGAACCAAAAGTCTCATAAATTGACTTTTTCTTTGACTCTCAATTCTGATCCGTGCATGCATGTTTGAGATCTGCCTTAGAGCTTATTTTGAACCAATTTCATATATGTACAACTCTCTGAGATTTTACAACTTGGTTCAATACCCATCCGATGCATATGCATGTTTCCGATTTATGTTTAAAAGTTGACTATTATGCCCTTTTTGCTATAAAACGCGATTTTTGAAAAAGTGAAAGAGTAGAAACGTTTGTTACTGATTTATAAGCATGCACTTAAAATTTGATATCAGTTTGAGGTCTAGATTAAGAGTTATGCTCAATATCGTAATTTGAAAGCTTTATGTTAAGTAAACGGCGTAATTAGCGTATAGCCTATTTAAACCCACTTTTTGATATAAAACTTTTTACCCACTGATGTAATATAATATTTTGGGATTTTTAATGATTTTTATTTAATTTTTGGCTGAGCATAACATAGGTCTCTAAGTTTAATTCGGTTAATACCGATTTTGCCCTTTTCGGCCATAAAATGAATTCTACAAATCCTTTTGACCCCAAACCTTTTTCCACTGATTTTATTTGTTAAATAAAATATTTTGAGCCTTCTGGAATTATAAAAATCTCAGCTTTCTTTTAAAAACCCGGAAATGGCTCAAAATCAGCTTTTTAAGCATTTTTAACGCATAGTATGCACTATAATCACATTAGACACATAAGGTTAATACCTACTGATGTTTTTAGTATATTTTTATATAATAACAGTAAGCACAAATTTTTGAACTCAGGTTTCCAGTTTTGACCATTTGAGCCCTTGTAAAATTACCAAAATACCCCTAAGGGACATAGTTTGGTTTTTAAATGATAAGTTTCACATACGGGTCATAACCTACTGTTATAACATGTTAAATTAAGTATATTTGCTGTATAAATCAGACCAGTAACTCAGATTACAAATTTAACTCTTTTATAATCTTTTAAATGACCAAAATGCCCTTATGGGGCGTAAATTGAGTTTAACTTCGTATGGGGCATAATAAGAGACATCTTACTGATAGTATAACATATTTAAGGCATATTATCTCAGGAAACTTGCATATGACTCTTATGGCTACCCGTAACGCTCTTTTAGCGTTCGGTTCGGTTTATGTAACTAGTTTGCATAAATTGACCAAAACGGGTCAAACATTATCATTTTTGTCTCAAAAATCCAGAATGTATTTAGCATACCCATATTATACAAGTATTCAAACTTGTCGGGTCTAAATCACGTTCTATCCGGTCTTCGCTTAATCGTGCGTTTGAACCGTATCGTCCTTAAAACTAACCGATCTTAGCTTAGGCTTAAATAAAGACCCGTTAGAAATCTAATAGGTTATTATAAACCTTTGTTCCAGAATAGAAGAACCAGTAAAAGCTACCTTCACTTGCTAGTTGTGATTTATACTTACCAAGGTAAATACTTTTAACTTATTTTCCCTATACGGGCTTGGGTTACGGTATATAGAATACCGCTTGATCGAGCATCAAATCTTACATCCTTGGGTGGTTAATTGAATAATTTGATCGGCTCATTTAAACAGTCTTGTTTACTTTAAGCCTTTGGGGGATTAATGACCATGTCCCGGATATCCTTGGCATCATCTTACGAGATGGCCACGACCAGAGCACGAGGTGTAGGCGTACACCTGTCAGTGTATAACTCATTATTGTGGTGTGTCTATTGATCTTTAACCCGGACAAGATCCGGGCTACTGAACGCACAAGTAACATGTAATTCGTTCACAAGATTATTATAAATAATTATCCCAAGTTATAAAAATGTTTTGTGCCTTGAGCATTCAAATCAATTTTCAACCTTTTCAAAATGAGTCAGTTAATTTGTATTTACCAGTGTAAACTGACGTATTTTCCCAAAAGGTTAAGTGCAGGTACTACACGTAATAGGCTGGCTGTCTTCTAGAGCGTCCACAATAAGTCTCGCAAGCTTGGATGACAATAAATCTGTTGAACAATATCTTATTTTTATTTTGATCCGCCTGTGGATCCGTTTCAACTATTAGTGATATTTTATATTACACTCTATTAAAGTTGAAATGAATCTATCTTTACTTCCGCTGTGCATTTATATATTGTGTTGTTTGTCTATGATGATGCCAACTACGTCACTATACTCCCCACCGGGCCCACCGGTGACACGTGGAAATTAGGGGTGTGACACCTGGTCATCGAGTTGAAAGACTTCGAAGATGGATTGTGGTGTAATGTGGACAGCTTTACCCTTTATGGAAGATTGGATTTCAGTTGCAATGTCTCCTTGTTTTTCAAGGGTTGCATTCTTCCAAAACTCTCTTTGGGTCGCCAAGTAGATGGGTGCGTCGGCGGTGAGCAAAGTTTTGTACTTTGATTTTGCCATGATGGTGATAATGGAATCGAAAACATCTGTGGTTCCTGGTTTTGTGAGAAGACCCAGGAGATTGTGAGATCTTTTGAATGGAATTTCAGTGGCAGTTGCCTTTTGGAGGCCGTTTTTGATGATTTTGATGAGGGTTTTGCAGAAAGCTTCGATTTTGTCATTTTTGAAACGAAACGATCGAAGAAATTTGTGAGAAATGAGAAGAAAAACTGCTTTGAGAAGAGAATTTTTAAGAATTCAATTCGACAGTAAAACCCTGTTTTGATGGTGAGTGGGGATGTTATAGGAAAGAGAATGAATGCTGACGTGGCAGCCGTTACAAAAGGTCTGACTGCTATGTACTGCCCACGTGACAACCACTGGTGAAAATGAAGGACAGTACTTTTGGTGAAAGCAACTGATGAAAGCAGTGGAAAGGGGGCAATGGATGATTTTTACTATCAGTGAATAGCATATCAGTGGATAAGACACTTCTGTTGAACAACAGTGGTTATCAAGGAATGAGAGAACAGAGGTTGCCTTTCAGCAATGGGCAGATTTTTGAAGTAGAGCAGACTTTTGAACAATCAGTGGTTATGGCAGACTTTTAAGGATTTTAATGAAATTTTCATTTTTAAGCTATTTTTAAGGATGGATTTTTGATTTTCTGAAAACATTTTGTTGCTTTTATTCATAGAAAAACAAGATGTTGCTTGTTATTCCATGTTTAGCATCCCAATCCTAGAGACCAAGCTTTCAAAAGTGGATGTATCAAGTGCTTTTGTGAGCACATCTGCCAGCTGGTCTTTAGTTGGGACATGATGCAGAGAAATCAAACCTTTTTCATAGCAATCCCTCACAAAGTGATGTCTGATGTCGATGTGCTTTGTGGTAGAATGGGAAACTGGATTTTTGATGATATTTTCTGCTGCCTGACTGTCCAACATGAGTGGTGTCTTTAAGGAAGTGATACCAAAATCCAATAACTGATTTTGAAGCCACAGGAGTTGGGTTGTACAGCTTGCAGCAGCAATGTATTCAGCCTCAGCAGTGGATGTTGAAACTGCTACTTGCTTTTTGCTTTGCCAAGAGACTAAGCAACCACCTAGAAACTGGCACCCTCCTGAAGTGGACTTCCTTGTGGTGTGACATCCAGCAAAGTCACTGTCTGAAAAACCTGAAAGCTTGATATTCCCATTAGCTGGATACCAGATACCAAGTGTGGGAGAACCTTTTATGTATCTGAGAATCCTTTTTACAGCAATGAGATTTGATTTTCTAGGAGCTGATTGACTTCTTGCACAGACACATGTTGCAAACATGATGTCTGGTCTAGATGCAGTTAGGTACAATAAAGACCCAATCATGCTTCTATAGAGTGTTTGGTCAATCAGCTCATCCTTTTCATCAGACATGACCAACTTATTTGTGGCCATGGGTGTGCTGAATGGTTTACACTCATTCATATCAAATTTGGTTAAAAGTTCTTTAGCATATTTGCTTTGATGAATGAAAGTTCCATTTTGCAATTGCTGTACTTGGAGACCAAGAAAGCATTGCAGCTCACCCATTGCACTCATTTCAAACTCAGCTGTCATGAGTTCTCTAAACTCTTCACACATTTTGGTACATGTGCTTCCAACAATAATGTCATCCACATAAATTTGAACAATCATTAAATCTTTCCCTCTCCATTTAAGAAACAGTGTTTTATCAATGGTACCTCTTTTGAAACCATTTGAGAGTAGAAAGTTGGAAAGAGTTTCATACCAGGCTCTAGGTGTTTGTTTCAGGCCATACAAGGCTTTGTTTAGCCTGTAAACAAGATCAGGATAAAATGGATCCTTAAATCCTGGAGGTTGACATACATATACCTCTTCTTGCAATGTACCATAGAGGAAAGCACTTTTGATATCCATCTGAAACACCTTCATGTTGTGGTTGACAGCAAAGGCCAGGAACAGTCTGATAGCTTCCAATCTTGCAACAGGGGCGAATGTTTCATCATAATCAATCCCCTCTTCCTGTCTGTAACCTTGAACCACAAGCCTGGCTTTGTTCTTGACAACAATGCCCCTTTCATCTGTTTTGTTCTTGAAGACCCACTTTGTGCCAATGGGACTAACCTCTTTTGGCAGTGATACAAGCTCCCATACTTGTTGTCTCTTAAACTGTTGGAGCTCCTCTTGCATGGCTTCTACCCAGCTGTTGTCTTTTAGTGCCTCTTGGTACTTGACTGGCTGATGAAGTGATAGAAAACCAGCAAAAAGACAAATGTTTTGGGTTTGGCTTCTTGTGAGCACCCCTTCATTGATGTTGCCAATGATTTGATCAGGTGGATGATATCTTAAGAAGATTAAATCTCCTTGGTATGGTATGATGGCATTTGTTGGTGAAGGCTGCAAATGTGTATCATCTGAGCTAACCACTGCTGATGACCTTGATAACTCAGCAGTGGCTTCAAAAGGTGGTGGAATGGGTGGTAATGAAATGGACCACTGCTGACTTTTATCCACTGTTTGAGGACTTTTGTCAGCAGTGTTTGAGGATGTGGAAGCAGTGGTGAATGGGCTACTTTGGTCAACAACTGTTGATGTAGCAGTGGTTGAGCTTTGACAGATGTTTTGAACAACTGATGCTTTTCCCTTTGTGGCAGACCTTTGAGGGATGATGACTTCATACCCATAGTCTGGTGTTGTATCCTCTGATGGACCTGCACTGTTAGTCTTGACAGCAGTATTTTCAAAAGTGAATTTTTCAAGATCAAACAGTTCAGCAGGATTTGCTGGGATTTTCATTGATGAAAGTTCATTGAACTTTACATCCAAAGTCTCCTCCACTACCTTGGTCCGTGCATTGAACACTTTGTAGGCCTTGGCAGTGGTTGAGTATCCCAGAAAATAACCACAATCAATTTTGGCTGCAAATTTTGAAATGAAATCTTTTAAGTTCAAAATAAAGCATGGGTAGCCAAACACCTTGAAGTATGAGATCAGTGGTTTGATTTTATACAGAATTTCATAGGCAGTCTTTTTGTGCCTGGGGTTTATTAAAACTCTGTTCTGGACATAGCAAGCAGTGTTTACTGCCTCTGCCCAGAAAGTTAATGGCAAACCTGAATCTGCAAGCATGGTTCTGGCAGCCTCAATCAAAGTTCTGTTCTTTCTTTCAACAACCCCATTTTGCTCTGGTGTTCTAGGGATGCTGTACTGCCTTACAATCCCTTTCTTCACACAGAAGGCATCCAACTCCCTATTTTTAAATTCTGTGCCATTGTCACTCCTAAAGCTTTTCACTGGAAGGTCAAATTGCTTTTCAACCTGTGTCACAAAGTCTTGCAAAATGCCTGCAGTTTCATCTTTAGAGTGCAAAAAGAAAGTCCATGTAAACCTAGAAAAGTCATCAACTATAACCAAACAATATCTTTTCTTTTTAAGGCTCATGACTTGAACTGGGCCAAACAAATCCATGTGTAGCATTTGCAAACACTGGGTTGTTTTGGACTCTTCAATGGACCTGTGGGAACTTTTATGCTGTTTTCCTTTTAAACAGGAAATGCAATGTTCAGGACATGAAAACAATTTTTGTGGTAGGCCTCTCACCAAACCATTTTTTGAAATTTCTGTGATTATCTTAAGATTTGTGTGCCCCAGTCTTTTGTGCCAAAGTTCTGTCTCTTTGTTAGAGGCAGCTGAGAACAGACAGGCATCAGCTCTGGGACATTCTTTAGACATGTCAACAACATAAACATTGCCACTTCTTTCAGCAACAAGTTTAGTTTGACCATTTTTGATTATTGCTTAAATCTTTTTGACCATTTCTGGTCCAACAATCCTACAACAATCTTTTGTGAAGAATGACCCAAACCCTTTGTCACTCATTTGGGATACACTCAAAAGGTTGAATTTTAGATTGTCTATTAGATTGGCATTTTCAAATTTTACATTGCCAGATTGCACTGTTCCAGACCCCAAAACCTTTCCTTTACTATTATTTCCAAAGGATATATCACCCCCACCATGGATTTTAAAGTCTTTGAGGAGGGCTTTACATCCTGTCATGTGCCTGGAGCCTCCACTATCTACATACCAAAGACTATCAAAGCATGCAGAAGCTCCCTGCACATGAAGTAAAAGGATTAGTTCATTAAGGACTCCAAAGCCAACAGGGCTTTGGATGGAGTCTCAACAGTGTCTGGCATGGATGCAGTGTGATGGACAGTGGTTAAGTCAGGGGTTTGGACAGTTTTAGTACTGTTTCTTTCTAACCACTGTTGAGGGTCTTGCCCAATCACCTGCTGGTAACCGAAAGGATGCCTATTCACTCTGGGTTTAGAGGGCTTTTTGTAGACCTCATAAACGTGTGGAATCCTTTGGTAAGAATGTTTTTCCTTGCCTTTTCTGAACTGATTGGCAGGGGGTGCATCAGTAACCTGAACATCTCTTTTAACAGATGTTTGGTTCAGCTGTTTTGTGACAGCTGTTTGAACTGGCACAAACAGTGGTTATTTCTTTGTGAATTTGACAGATGGTGATGCTGATGGACTCAAGGATGTTTTAGCAAGGTACTCATTCTTTTTGATGTCAAAGTTTTTGAGATACACACATGCTTGAGTTTTGTGGTTTGTTTTACCACAAACAAGGCAGCTTTCAGCTGACACTATGACACTTGTTTTGTTTATATCATAAGCTTTTAAGTGGAAACAATCTTTTGTTAGATGGTTCCTTTTCTCACAAAATTCACAAAACAAGTTATCAATTTTTTCTTTCTTCTTCCTCTTTTCAGACTCCTTTGCAGCAGAGGTTTTAACCACTGCTGGGATGTCCTTAAGAGGAATGACTTTAGCTTTTGGAGCTTTAACACCATCAGTTGATGTAAAGTCCATTGGCTTGAAATTTTCAAGAATATCACACTCATCAGACCATTTTGGTTTAAATTGATGATTCTCAATCTCCTCAAAAACAGAGGGGCCCATTGGTCTGTCAAGTGTGATTTTGTTACCAAGTTTGTCAGTGATTTTCACTTCTTGGCCATTCTTGTTTGTGGGGATGTACTCAGCAGTTACATCAGTGGTTGAAACAGATTTTTCAAAAGCAGTGTTTTCGTCATCATGTTTTCTATAACCAACCCTAAATTTCACATTGCTCTTTATCTGTTTCTCAAGCATAACCTCATACCCTTTGCATGATTCCACCCATTTCTCACATGTGATCTGGGTGGACTCTAACTCCTTTTTGCAAACTTGGTATTTTTCTACCATAGTTTGGAGTTGGGTTTTGGTTATGCTTTGCTCTTCTTTCATGCTGCTAATCTCTTTCTCTTTTTCAGCCAATTTGTTTTTAAGTTCTTTTAAAGATCTTTCAAATTTGACTTCATCAGTTAAGATTTTGTTCCTAAGGTTTTCATTCACCTCTTTGATGTTAGCAAAAGCAATAATGCAATTGTCAGAACATAGTTTTTCTAGAACTTGAGGTGATACCTTGGCAGCAGCCATCATTGCACAATCACACTGAGTATTCTCTTCATCACCAGCTCTCTCTTCTTCTTCACCTGCCTTATCTTCTTTCTTATCTTCTTCAGACCATAGATCTGTCAGTGGTTCAATCAGGATACCTGAACTTTCTTCCAACAGTACTTCATCAGCCACAGCAGTAACCACTGCTTCAATCACCTCATCTACTGTTTCAGAGACCAGCTGTTTCTCTTCAGATTCAACACCCTCCTGTATTGACTCTAATGCCATCAAACAAAATTCATCATGAGAAGAAACATTAGAAGCATAGAGTGCAAAGTTTTCATCACTGAGGTCTTCAGGCATACTGCTCCAGTCAACAAACTCTTGAGTAAAGAAACTTTGTTGATCTGGTTGTGTTGCAACTGGAGCAGTGGTTTGTGGTGCAGGTTGCACTTGTGCCTGGGGAGCAGGGGTTTGAACATATTGAATCTGTGGAGCAGCTGTTTGGACATAATGCACTGGCACAGGAGCAACAACATAGTGAGCAGTGTTCACATGTGCTGCTGGGGCATATTGGGCATAGTGCACAGTGTTTTGATTTTGAGGTCTAGGATTTGAACTAGGGTGAGTAATTATGGGACCAGTTGTTTGACTCCTACACTCTCTAGCAAAATGTCCTAACCTGTTACACTTATAGCACTTGATTTTCGATTTATCCCACCCAACCCTTAGATTCCCATGCAACCCTGGGAATTTTCGCCCTGTTCTTTTATAAAACTTGCTAGTTCTAACACTTAGCAAGGCCAGTTGATGCAAGATGTCCATTTCTTCAAGATCAGTGGGGTCAAAATGCTGTAAATCATTTAGTTCAAAGCTTAAATTGTCTGACATCTGGTTTTCATTTGCAGTGAATGCATAACCTGTAGAGTGAGGATCAGGGTTGTTAAAAATTGCACCAGCAGTTATGTCAATGAAGTGATCATAACCCTGATCCTTACCACTACCACCAGATTCTTCTTGACCCAGAAGAGCAGTGTTACCGAATGAATAATCATCAACGGTTTTCCCTGACTCTTGTAACTTCCTTTTCTGGTTCAACTCCCTTTCGTAGGTCAGGAGTCGACCATGGAGTTGGGTCAAGGTCAGATCCTTGAACTCAGGTGAGTTTCGGGTGACAAACGCTATTGTGTCCCATTTGTCTGGCAGTGACCTGAGGAACCTGCTGTTTTGAGTTGAGTTTGTAAAAGTGGTTTTAACAAGCCTCAGTTCACTGATGAGACAACTGAACCGCTCAAATTGTTGCGTCAGTGATTCACCTTTAACATGACAAAATGTTTCATACTGTTGGTTCAGGATTTCCCTATTGTTTTCTATGACCTCTTCGGTACCTCCAAATTGTTCCTTAAGTGCGTCCCACAACTCTTTGGCATTGTCACAATGTAACAATCCAGCATATATTCGTTGGGCAGCGCTGATGCTATGATACTAAATGCTTTAGCATCCAGTTCAAACTTTTGATAATCCGTTTTAGTATAATTTTCAACAGGTTTTGGAACTTGTTTTTTAGCATCTTCAGCGCTTGGCACTGTAGGAACATGAGGACCAAAGATAACAGACTTCCAACAACCTGTGCTTTGTTGAGCGAGGATGTGACCCATCCCCCTCTGCCAGATGTTGTACTCATTTCTTTTTAGCATAGGTGGTTTAAAGAGAGAACCAATGTTGTTTTTATCGTCCTGAGATTGTGACGTCATTCTTGTTGTTTTACAGGTACTGAGAAATCAACTTTAGTGGTGATTAATCCTTACTCTGTTTTTCAACGACGAACAAACGATCAGTATCAACTGTTTTGAGCTGAACTATTTACGTCAAAATGATTGTTAAATCAAATTTGACTGTCCAAGCTCTGATACCAATTGTTGGATCTGAGTTTCCTTTTGATTGTATTTTGTGTTTGAAGTTAAGATGAAAATGGATGACTTGTGCAGCGGAATTAAAATGAAAACAAACTTTGCATACAATCAAATGAGAGTAATACTTTAATCAAACATCTTTTACACTATGAACCGAATGATTGAATTTAATTTCGACAACGATTACAAAGATAGATGTATGAATGCAAACTCCCCCTCAGCCCGAGCTCAGTAGTTTGTTCGTGCAAAGAAGACGAGTGATGTAAAGAGCTAAAAGAACAGTACAAAGTACTGAACTATTTATAGGCACTTGCAAACTACTGAGCATCTTTGCTGACGTCACCATGAAAGTGACATCTAACCTCCTAACAAACTCTAACCTCTGATATATACAGACACTGCTTGGGTTAACTACTGCTAATACATTCTATTACAAAACAGACTTTAGAACAGCTGCTGCAACCTTCTACTGCTGTGAACCCAGCAGCACTTGTCCGGATCAGCAGTGCTTGACTCAAGGCAGTAGATTGAATCAGCATGACTTTAGTCTTCCATCAAATCTTTAGTTGAGTAGCAGTTATGAGACAGCAGTTTGGTAAGATCAGCAGATAGGAGGTCATCAGTAGTTGTAATCACTTTCAAGGGGAGAGATTTGTCTATCAGCATCTGCTTATTCAGAATCCACTGTTCTGATCCAGTTTTGGCTTTAATTATCTGTTCCTCTGATAGGGTTCAATCCCAACAACCGTAGTACTAGGATACTAATGTTTACAGGTATGCATTTTTTAATTCTATTTTTTTAACTTGCATCTAGAAAGTTAAGAATATTTTGGATGTGATATTTTGATGCTATTGCTATTGCACAGAAACATGTTATTAATCGAGTTGTGCATAGAATGAAACAAGTTACTGTGAAAGCTTCTACTGATGATAGCAACAATTTAAGCTAAGGGAACAAACAAGTTTAGAGACCATACCCTGGTGAAATCCAACAACCACTTTTAGATGATGAAACATGTGCTTTTTAGATATTTTTCACGTCTAATACCCCTAATAATGGCATTTTTATAAAACGCGCCTAGCTTAAAAAAGCCCTTGGTTTTTAAGAGCCTTGCGCCTAAACTTCGGGCGAGGCATATGCGTCTTAAGTGTGCCTTGCTCCTTTGACAAAATGGCTACCAAGTACTCAGATGGTTCATTGCATTTAGCACTCGCACTCGGTGACTTCCAAATATCTTCTTTTAGAGAATTTGACATTATAAACACTAAAAATATCATAATTTGTGCAGATATCTTGCTCTAAGACCAGCAATCTTGTTCAAACCGGCTCTGTGTAGACGATGGTTTGACATTGTTTGTGACATCAACATTCGCTACTCGGACGGTAAACTTGATTCGTTTTTCTTTATTATTGAAATCTTTTATGATTGTTATTTTATTGTTAAAAATATATCGGTTGTTACATGCCACAAATGTTATAGTTTGAATTGAGCTGTAATCTTTTTATAATAAATGTTACCTATGATGGAAATTGAGATGTCAAGCAATTTAAAAGAAGCTTAAATGAGTGAAAGTATCATATATAGGTGAGATTTTAAAACAAATTATTAAAAAAAAGCTTCACAAATAAAAGACCTTGCAGTTGTTTATTGAGCATTCCATAAGACACCATGGTTTACCTTGTGACTTGTTGCTATATATTATGTTTCAGGCCAGCTTGGAAATATATATATCCAGAAAGATGAAAGAAAATACATTCCAGAAAATTAAAAAAAGAGAGACAAAATCAATTGTTTTCTATGGTGACTTTAATCACTTAACTATTCATTGAATTGAGTTGTAATCTTTTTATAATAAATGTTATGTATACGAGCTTGGATACATGGATACAGCAGCCGTCTGGGCTGCATCAAACACAGTTGAGGATTTGGTTCATGAAGACAACCTGGCAGTTAGGTCATGATTTGGGTCTGACTTGATACCAACACTTCATTTGCGGAGTTTTATGATGCTTGGGAAGGTAATCTGGATTCTTTCTAAACATGTTACTTGCTACTAATTGCATGTGTTACTTGCTATATTTTCTAAATAAAAGAACAAGCATAATGGTTCAAAAATGTTGATTTGCATCCGTTTTCCAAATGACTAACCGATGTATGATTTCGCTTATAACATATATCCACTAATGGATGCTACAATAAATATTGTACGAATAAAAAACCATCAGATTCGAGTACCACAATGCAAAGTGTCGCCCTCGCCGCATCGCGCGGGCACCCTACTAGAGAGGGGTATTTTAAGATACCCAAAAAATAAGAATTTTTTCCTCACTTTATTTATAGAAAGAATCCTAAAATGAGAGTAGTTTAGTCTTTTAAACACTATTTATTTTTTAGCCCCTAAACTTATTACACTTAAATCCCTAAGGTTTTAACAAAATCTATAATCTATAATACTATATAAAGCAAATGTGATGTACTGACATGTAATTTTACATAGCGTCCAACTCTTAAAACAATAGGTACTGATGTGTGTCAGTGTGTATATAATTTTGATGTATATTTATGCCCTTTTTACACTTTTAGCCAAGTTTTAAATTTATAAAACACGATACTCACTAACACTAAACACACATATGGGCAAGTGCACCCATCGTGGACGTAGTATAGTGTTGGTAAGATACCGAGGTCGTCCAAGGACACAAGAGCTTTTAATACCGGTTTATCCTCAACGTCTAATCAAATCAAAAAGTTAGAAAATTGTTTTAAACTAAGAAAAATAAAAACTAACTAAATGCTGAAAATAAAAATAAAATAAAAACAGATAGACAAGATGAATCACTTGGATCCGACACGTGTATTAGTATAACCTTTGATTATTTTCGCACTTTTGCACTTGTTTAAGAGATTATCTTAGTTATTGTAGTAGGCCCCTCTTTTGAAGGTGACGTTACCCTCAACCCAGTAGTTTGAGTCAGCAAGGATACAATCCTAAAGGGTCGGATTATTGAAAGATAATGAATTAAGTTATTAATGCAAATTGTGGTAGGCCCCGCTTCTGGCGGTGACGTTACCCTCGGCTAAGTAGTCTGAGTCAGCAGGGATACAGTCCTAAATAACCGGGTTATAGTATTGATAGTAGTTAACTTATGAGGGGGTCAAAGAGTTTGGATCCCCGCCATCCAATACCTATGGGTATTGAAGGAGATCCTACTAAATTTGACCCAGGTCCCAAGCAGGACCTCTAAACGCTGAACAAGGGCAAGACCGTTACCAAACCGTTCCCTTAACCCCCGACCAGGTAGCCAACATACCTCCATATAGACCGTGGAGATATGAATGGTGAAAATCTTTTATTTTATATAGACAGTAAAATAACGCCAAGACACCACGGACAAACGATAAGGAAAGATCACCTTCAACATAAGTAACTAGTTATTAAAGTCATTAATACAAAACCAAATAAAAAGTGCAAAAGATTAAAAATAAAAAGTATTATACTAAACACTTGTCTTCACCAAGTGATGTAAGAGACTTAGGCAAACATGGCCTTGATTGTCAAGAACTCTTACGATCAATCATGGATCCCGAGACGACTCACACACTCTATGATGGACAATGGATGATGGTGGTGGATGATGGTATTATGGTGGTGGTGGGTGGTGGATGAAGTGTGAGAGAGGTGGTGTGCCAAGGGATGAGAGAGAATGAAGCCAAGCTCCTCTATTTATAGGCTGAACAGAAGGCTGGACACGGCCCCGTGTCCGCTGGACACGGCCCCGTGCCCGCCTGACACTCTCTCTCCTCATTAATTGTAATTGCGAATTACAATTAATGCGCCTGCTGTACTTTCACCACGCCCCCGTGCTCGCTGGACACGGCCCCGTGGTGGGCAATGGAAGCTTCTACTGGTTTGTCTTTTCTGCTGCTTCCTGGGCACGCCCCCGTGTTCGCTGGACACGGGGCGTGTTCAGACTCTGTTTCTTCCTTTTTGCTTTGGGAGGTGCCGTTGAGGGTCCGGGCAGTCTACTTTTGTTCCTTTTCTTGTATTTATGGTAGAATTAGTGGTCTTTTTGCTTCTTTTGTGATTTTGAGCTCATTTCATCCTGAAAATACAAAAGGAAGACAAAAACACTCTTTTTCCAACATTAGTACTTAAAAAGGGTTAGTTTTATGCCTTAATTGATGTGTTTTATATGTTGCATTTTACACACATCAGTACAATTAGTGAATACTTGTTTTGTGAGAGTAAAATTGTAAAGAGTATAAAATTTTAAGACGTTGTGAGGGTATAATAGTAAATTCGACTACACCCACATTCACAAACTCAAAACCCTTTCCTTCCCTGCCCCTCAGACTAGAAGGTATGAGGGCCGGCTGAGGCCCGGCTAGGACCGGCGCCGGTCCCCCACACCGCCCCCTCCCTTCGTTCCGTCGTCCCCAGCTCCCCACAGCCGAGCTCGCCAAGCCGGCTTTCTCTCTCTCTCTCTTCTTTCTCTGTCCTCTCTCTCTCTTTCTCTCTCATCTCTATCTCTTTCTCTCTCTAAATAATCAAATAAATTAAATTTTTAATTGTTTTTATAAATTATGTGAGGCGCCATCCTCCACCCCCTCAAAAATGAAGGAGGCCCATCCTTCACGAGCCGGTGATGTGACGCCCGGGTGGCGGCCTATCCTCATGGGGATGGGCCTCACCATACCCTTTAGTCTCAAGAAACCAAAGCGACTTATCATTGATTTGCATTCGCTGTGTTCCCGAGTTAAGTTAAGGGGAGAAAAGAAATGATTCTCTCATTTTCTTTTCTCTTCTCTCCGTTTCTTTCCAAATTAGAAAGATTAAATTTATGCAAAAAACCTCTTATTTTCTCTTCTCTTCTCTCCTTTAATAAAACTCTGAAACACAACAAAAAATTATTTCTTTCCAAATCTTTTCTTTCTCTCATTTTCTCTCATTTAATGAACTCGGGAACACAGTGTTAGTCATCCCTCTCCATATCTGATCGTTCCCTTCACTTCACTTCATATTCATCTTCCTTTTCTCTCCAAACAAAAGTCTTAGCAGACAGAGAGGCGACTATTCCGGCTGATCATATCCAAAGGTGAAAAGATCTTATTTTGTTATCACATCATCGTCGTCACCACCAGGGAGAGCTGATTTGGAGAATAAGCGTTGTTTTGGTGACATAAGAAGGTTCAATGGTTACAACCATGTCTGCTACAGACAATTTACACAGGCGGATCATGAGATTAATTCTGGTTAGTTTTCTCTCAATCGTTATTATCGGAATTTGTAAAGACGAATTATCTACGCCTAATTGTGCATAAGGATATAATTATTGTAGAAATTGGTTTGAATTACTAAACTTGTTATTTCTAGGTCTCTGGTAACTGGTTATGTGATTGAGCTGAATTTGATGTTGACAACTTAAAGAAAATTTAGGGATTTTGATACTTTGTTGACATTCTAAATAAACAAAATAATGTTCAAATGAAGGCAAAGTCAGATTGGTATCAAAGATCTTAGTGCACACGGCTTAAAACTTGGAGTTTCTTCCCGTAATCTTTGGCTAACTTCTCCACATATTGCTGAGTGTCACCGTTTCTTTTTATCATCCGCTCAATCTCTGTTCCAGCAGGTAGCTGCTTATTTTTAGTGTATTACTGCGGTTATTTTCTAAAAGCACATTAGGTAACTATTTATTTAAGGTTTCATGGAATCTTGCATATTGTTAAGATTTTTTTTTTTCTAAAGTTGTTGATTTCTTTTCTTTTTTTCATCCATATTATATTTGCTCATGAAAAGGCCTTTGAAGCTGATAGATCTTCTTTGATAAAATTATTTTCAGCTCAGGTAAATGTGAGCAAGACACTTTCTTCTAGCACTACCATATTATTGTCATTTGATGAATTTTAACATATTTTCTCCTTAACAGAAACTCGATGTGAGTGCTATCATGTCTCTTCTTACATCATCAACCCATTCTGTTCTGAAATCTTTGATAACTCAATATATCGAGCCGTTGCTTGATGAGCTATATTCACAGAATTCTACTGGTGAACAAATCCAATACGTAAATTACTTTTGATGCTTCATGGTTGATCTATGCTTTATTAGACGAATGGATGACAGAAGCCTTGCTGCCGCCTCCGACGATGGCGGCTAGGGTTCACGATATCGGGCTCAATCATGTCCGCAAGTAATCGTGGAGATTTTGTATTCAATTTTTTAAGTTTAAGTTGTTAATTAACTTCTGTTTGGTGTAAGTTGTTGTTGTACCGAGTACCAAAGTCAAAATTAGTTGTCAACTCCTAACTATTGTTGTCGAGTAAGGAATTTAGGATTAAGTTGTTTCATTGTGTTTTTACATTCTACCATGCATCAGCACTATTATAATATGGAGCATCAAACCCCAACAAGAACTCAAAGCCTAAATTCGGATTTCATCAGCACCCTTCCCCAACACATTATTGAAGATATTCTAACTCGTATGCCACTCTGAAGTGCACTGAGTGAGAACGAGTGTTTTGTCAAAGAAATGGCGGTATACTTGGTGGGGTATGCCTAAACTTGTATTTACAGATAATATGGTTACGTTGCCATCTAATCGTTCTTACAGACAGTTGAACAAGTATAAGCTTGTCAGTGCCATCTTCCATGTTCTATTATTACACAATGGTCCGACAATAGTAGAGTTCGACTGCTCGTTTGTTCATCTTCATATGGAGTCTGAGTTTGCCCAAATAATAAGTTATCTTGCAAGGGGAAGTACAGTGAAACAACTCTTTATTTTTAGTGATAATAGATCTTTCAAGTTAACGGTTTTGTTCTTTGCATTGCAAGGATTAGAAGTTGTACATTCTTGATAATTGTACTTTGGAACCACCATTGACGTTTAACGGGGTTAGTTCGTTGACGAGCATGACTTTTCGGAATGTTGAGGTTTCTACTCAAATGCTTCAACGTTTCATTTCCAAGTGCCCGATGCTTCAGTCTTTCTTTTTGGTTAGTTCTACATAACCATTTATGGATTAAAGCTTCTTCAATTGATGATGTTATTTTAAAGATGTTTTAATGCAGATAGAACTAGAAAAAAGCATCTAGTCTGTACCAGGAGGAAACAATTTGACATTAGTTGATCTTTTACAATATGTTCCTTTGCTTGAGACTTTTGCTATCACAAAGCATTATATGAAGGTATTGTTTAAGTTAAAGATTACATCTGATGTAAGAATGTGGTGTTTACGAATTTTGACTTTGGTACTTGGTTAAAGTACTTGTGTGCAGGTGGCATGCCACATAAACTATATTATATTTCTAATAATAATATATGCTTAAGAAAACAATAGATTGCACCCGTTTTGACCTGGACCCGTTCTTACCCAGACCCGTTTCGACCCGAACCAAAACAACCCTTTTTTATAATTGACCTGTTTTGACCCGAACCCATTTTGACCCATGACCCGACCCGTTTGCCAGGTCTACCTTATGGTAATTATCTTTCACGAATATAATATATGTACATAATCCTATATTTCTAAAAAAAACTAATAATAGATTTCGAACCTTCAGTTCCAAGTTCTAAACCGTCAAACCATTAAAACTTAACTACGAACCAGGCCATAAACCGGCTAAACCAACCAACTTTTTTTTGGTATGCGAGGTTTGGTCGGTTTCGGCAGTTTATGAAGACCCCTAATTTCTGGATTTTTGTTTTTTTCTTTCATTGATTTTACAGGTGCACAAATTTGTAAGTGGCATGAACTTCAAGTCTAAGCTGCAGGCAAAACACTTGGAGATTTCACAGTCACCATGGTTAATTGAACTGGTGGCTTTATATTTGAACTTCAAGGAATCAAACCATATGATTGACTACAAGCTTCATGACATACCATTCTCTTGTGATCTCACCATTGCAGATTCAGAACCTGTATTGAGATTAGTGCTTCCAGGTTATGCAAGTTTGGAATACAATCTCACTTATCCGATTTGTTTGGTATGTCCTATTATAATTCAGTAAGCATGTCTGAACTCAATTTACTTTTAAAGTGAAGGTAAGTAGTAATATTAAGTTTATAAAATCTTGTGAATGAACATTGATCACCAAGGAATACTACATGGGATTTGCAGGTTCAAAGAACAATGGAAAGAAAGACTTGTTGAAGAACATGGTGAAGTTACAAAGCAAACTAAAGACTATTGGAAGTTGCAAACTAGATATTTTTCAAGAATTTCATTATTGATAATATAATACTAGATATTTATTAGTTTACCTATCTTTGATCCAATAAGCTTCTCTTTGGTTGTAAACACAGATAGAAATGGCTAGTTTACCTTTCTATGATTCAATAAGCTCCTATTTTTACTTTTGCAAGTTTTGTGTCTTCTAATTGATATTTTGATAATGAATATACAAAACAAGTTTGTCTTACTATGTTTTAAGCAATGGTTACAAGATCTATTCGGAACACCGAACCGTCTAGCTACCGGTTGCATCTCTTAATCTTAAGTAACATAATTCATAGTGGATCATTTTCAGTTATACGTATATAATTAAAAAAACAAATTGAATATAAAATCATTCGGGACACCCGTTGCAACGCGCGGGCATTCCCACTAGTTATAGATAATTAGTTACAATTCACCCATCCACAACAAACTTATAATTTTTTTTACATATTCTTGACATATCTTAAAAACTATACTGTTTAAAAAAAATCAAAGATAACATGACGACCTATACATTTTTGTCGACATTTCGATAGTTATCTTGTTCAATATCGACGCACGGATTAAAAGGTACAAGTCGATAATGCTTTAATGTACAAGTAATTAATACTTGTGATCTAATGCGCCTAATCTACAAAGATGTGTCCATTTATGCAAACAAAAACAAAGAATTAAAAGTACCGTAACATAAAATGAAGATATTATGTGTCACATTTTATTTTATTAAAACTGCCTAATATATGTACTTAGATATATCTTATAAACTTAAAACTAACTACAACAAACTTCCTAAATAAAGGGATGACAAATCTAAAATTAAACTCTAATGCACTTCTATAGTTACTACTATAAATACATAGGTGAACACCCCTATATCTGTTGCTAAACAAAGTTAAAAAATGGATCCAGTTCTGAATTCAATTGTTGCGAAAAAACAAGCATGCGAGATTGAAAATTCTAAGGTTAGTTCTGTTATATCGCAACAGTGAATAATTATTTTCTTTTATTTACTTTTATGTGAATGTTAACTTATTTGATTTTTAAGATTCAGTTGCATGATGAACATGCCAATTTAAACAACCCATTTGTGGAAAAAGCTTCTAGTGTATTGATTTTGCTGGTTTTTAAGTATTATCTTTGCGTATATCTTTCATATTAACATGTCCGTTATGTTATCACATGTGTGATTTATTGTAGGGTGATGGTGATAAAAGTGTTGATATTATTTCTTATGGTGCAATGTTTAGTTCATACAAGTCTAATCTTCAACGTGAATTTAGTAAAGATGTAATTTTAAGGTTTATTTAATCTTTTTTTAACTTCCTTTTTAAGGATCGAAAGTTTGAGACTCAAAGGAAGAGATCCAAGAGACTCTCTGAATGGAAATGGAGTGAGGTTATTAATTTAGACGATTCTGAAGACAATGACAAAGAAGAGGAATTAGAAGATACTGCCGATTCAAGCACAAACCAGAAACCCGATTAAAAATACCTCGAGTGTCAATTCAGAAGCGGAACAGATTTCATGCAGTCTAATATGAAATCTATCAAGTGTTTTTATGTTTTTTTTTTCATTTTCAGCTGTTATGTTTAATATAGACGTATGAATAAAGTTTATTTTATATTTGAACTTTATTTTTTGTGTTAATATAATGCAGTTATTGACCATATTAATAAAGATCAAAATAAAGTTAGTATCCTAAATTTACAAGTCAGCTAAACTTATATAAGTTAATATACTAAAGTTGCAATAAATAGATATTGTAGTTAGATATAGCCAAGCTGAAATTATAAAATATTGCAGTTATTCTTGGATATTAATCTAATAATTTGTATTTCTAAATTAAAAAATAATAAAGTAATAAACTTTAAAGCTAAACAAAAAAACTGAACTTAGTATGATATAAAGTTAAGAAAGATATAAACTCTTAACATCCTATTTTTTACAAAAACTGTTTTTAAAATCTTATAAAAGTATAAATTTTTTATATATATAAAAACGAAATTTAACAATTAAAGTTAAATGTGTAAAACGTACTTACGAGTCAACTACTATTTTTTATTTTTATAAAAACAAAAATTTTAAACTTAAAGTTTAATGTATGAGTACCATGTGGCTATTTAAAAAAAGTTATGAATTTTAAAGAATAAAATTATAAACTTTATCATTTAACCAACAAAATAAACTTACTTTACAACTATAACAACTTATCTTTTATTTTTTGTCATTTGATTATCATTTTTTTTATAAAAAACGAAACTTTACATGTGTAAAAGAGTTTTTACTTTATTTATAAACAAAACATTTTGTTTTTATAAAAGAATAATTCTTTTATAAATATTTTTTTGTAACAAGTAATATAAATAAAATACTCCAGAAATTTACAATCTTTACTAAATAAATACTAAATTGTCTTGCAAATTTTTTGGAATTATAAGTTCAACTATATTGTTGTAGATAATATTAGTCAGTTTCAAAATAATTCTTTACCAACTTGACTAGATACATAGTAGATTGTGTTGCATATTTTTAGGGATTATAAGTGACTCATATAAATAAGATTAGTTAGGAACTAAAAATCTGAACTTGGTATGATATAAAGTTAATTATAAAGATATAAACTCTTAATATCCTAATTTTTTTCCAAAAACAGTTTTTGAATGTTTATAAAAATACAAATTTTTTTATATCTGTAAAAAAACCGAAATTTAACAATTTAAGTTAAAACTCTAAAACGTACTTACGAGTCAATTACTATTTTTATTTTTATAGAATGAAAATTTTAAACTTAAAGTTTATTGTATGAGTACTATGTGGATATTTAAAAAAAGTTATGAACTTTAAAGAATAAAATTATACTTTATAATTTAACCAATAAAATAAACATACTTTACAATTATAACAACTTATCTTTTATTTTTTGCCTTTTGATTATTAATTAAAAAAAACAATATTTTTTGTCTTTTAATTATTGCTTTTTTATAAAAAAAAAAAACAAAACTTTACATATGTGTAACACTAATGACATATATCCACCACAATAATGTTATCATAAATATTATACGAATAAGAAAACTACAAGAAACGAGTGCCGCAATCCAAAATGTCGCCCCCGCCGCATCGCGCGGGCACCCTACTAGTATATTATAATGCATAAGAGAGGGGTATTTTAAGATACCCAAATAATAAGAACTTTTTCCCCCCACTTTATTAATAGAAAGACCCCTAAAATGAGGGTAGTTTGGTTTTTTAAACACTATTTGTTTTTTAGCCCTAAACTTATTACACTTAAATTCCTAAGGTTTTAACAAAATTATAGATAATTAGTTACAATTCACCCATCCACAACAAACATATAATTTTTTTACGTATTCTTGACATATCTTAAACACTATACTGCTTAAAAAAAATCCAAAGATAGCATGACGACCTATACATTTTTGTCGACGTTTCGATAGTTGTCTTGTTCAATATCGACGCACGGATTAAAAGGTACAAGTCGATAATTCTTTAATGTACAAGTAATTAATACTTGTGATCTAATGCGCCTAATCTACAAAGATGTGTCCATCTACGCAAACAAAAACAAAAAGAATTAAAAGTACCGTAACATAAAATGAAGATATTATGTATCACATTTTATTTTATTAAAACTGCCTAATATCTGTACTTAGATATATCTTATAAACTTAAAACTAACTACAACAAACTTCCTAAATAAAGAGGCGGCAAATCTAAAATTAAACCCTAATGTACTTCTATAGTTACTACTATAAATACATAGCAGGACACCCCTATATCTATTGCTAAATAAAGTTAAAAAATGGATCCAGTTCTGAATTCAATTGTTGCGAAAAACCAAGCATGCGAGATTGAAAATTCTAAGGTTAGTTCTGTTATATCGCAACAATGAATAATTGTTTTCTTTTATTTACTTTTATGTGAATGTTAACTTATTTGATTTTTAGATTCAGTTGCATGATGAACATGAAAATTTAAACAACCCATTTGTGGAAAAAGCTTCTAAGGTATTGATTTTGCCATGATTTGTTCACTCAGTTCACAAATACACTAGTGTTCACTCTAGTGTAAGACCCTAATACATTTATTGTTAAAAATGACGCAGCGGAAATACGAGCTTCAAAATTTCTTTCTTTATTAGCTACAATACTTATGTGTAGGCTCAATTACAAAATGTTGAACGTTTTCTAGGAGGAATTACAACATTCACACTTAACTAACATTTCAAAGCATTACATAATTCAAACTATGTGACCGTTCTTTCGGTAATCCTTGCTCTTTAACTCGATCTATGCCTGCTTATCTTCGTTAGTGATAGAGGAAATCCGTGTGGTACCTATGGACATCATATACAACTTAACTGTTAGTCATTGACGACATTATGTAACATTGTTCTCATATAATTAAGAATTGTATAACGTTCCACATTATGAACTTGATTCATTCGATCATCCTCTTGAAATCTCTTGTTCCGAGTTCGGCTTCAGTTCCTCATGAACCCGACGTTCTCATGCCTGCATTACATTTGGATCTCAAGGCACATTATTAGTAATCATCAATGCGCAAACGCATTGAAACCATACCCACATGCCTACATTCCTACTTATATTCATACATACATACATTCCTACATATGTACTTATATTCACATACTCCTACATATATTCGTACATACTTTCATACATGTTTACATACATACAAATTCTTGCTTACCAATTATATTCTCATATGATTATACTAACAAATCATAAACAAAACTTTCCATATAATTAAGTCTCGTACATATTGACCTACACACGTACTCATTCCTATTATAACACTCACCAAATCTCAAGACCAACATAAACGTTGGTTATGAGACCTTGAAAGCCATTAGAAACAAGTTCCATGATCAAAACAAACAACATTAAACAAATTGCCAGCAACGAGAGCTCTCGCGGGCCGCGAGAGCCTTGGCTCTTTCCTTCGCAGGCCGCGACCAAAGTCGCGTGGCGCGACAGTGAGAGGGGTTCAAGGTCGCGTAGCGCGACAACCCATTTTTGACAGAATGATTATTGTTTTGAGCTGCAACCGCCCATATATAACTTCTCAAATTAATATGCACAAAAACTTTCGTAACTTTCAATCCGTTTACCCGTTTAACCTTCTGTTTCTTCCCACATGATCGTAAATTGTTTTTCCATCATGTGAGCTTGTAAATTAACCTCCGGACTAGAAAAATCTTAACTTAAAGCCCTTGGATTTATGTACTCGTTTTCACTTGCCCCATTCATATTGTAAATCAACAACTTGTGTGATTACCATCAATTTCATTCTAACTTTGTAACCATGAATGTTCTCTAATACTCTGGTCTTAAAATCATGAAATTTATACGCCCATTATCAATATCTAAGTATAAACTTATTATGACCCGTTAAAGGATTCAAGCACTTTAAATCCTTACTCTCGCTTCTCTTTCCTTACAACTTATGTCCACATTATCATTTCTATCTATCATTCATCACAACTACATTTGTAAAATCTTACTTGATTTTTAGTTGTCATGTCGATATATCCAACACATAATTTTACTTAAACAACATAAGAATGATTCCAGAAATCACTTACGCGTTCATAGACATACTTTCCTACGAGTTCCAACTACTTTCGCTAATCAACACATACCCGCCTGTATAACTACTTAACTCAACTTTAGGCATCCTAACAACTAGTAACTTCCTTTCTTACCCACACTCGGTAGAAACTCTTCCTTAACCACTTTCGACTCATTTTCACTAGAACTTACCTGTACTACCAATTGATTTATACATTCTTACATAACACACCATAGTTACCATGTAATATTACATTATAAAACAAAAGGGTAAGTCCGGAATTAACTTACCTCGTGCGTCTGAATTTGCACATAGCTTCCCTGTTTACCTTCGACCCGTGGTGCTTCCATGTTTGTGTCCATGTTGACATGACTTCGATCCGTATATGTCGTCACATTCATAACACAGTTAGCTTACATACATTCACTCATTCGGCTTTCAAATCATGCAATATTTGACTTTCGTTAGTTTATTAGCGCGTATATAGGATATGTATCATCATACTTTATTACTATCTTACATGACACATAAATTAGCTAGTTCATATCGCATAAGTTCTTGCATACAAATTTTTTTACCTTCTAACTTCAATTCTATACAAAATCCATTCTCATTTTAGATTACGCCATTTATTTACATAACAATTATATTCACGCGTCATTCATATTTCATACCATGTTTCACAATACGTCAATATTCTATCATCCTTATGCAACATCACACTTCTCAATCCATTCAAAACTACATGGTTTATCATTGAAGCATTTTATCAAACACATGGTGGGCGTACAACATTGTAAGCATCATGTACATGAGTTCTATGCATGACCCATTAGTAACCACAAAAACTCTATCATTCAACTAATTTCACATGATTCATCCATCCTACACAAGTTTAATTCATTCAATTATCACGGATTGATCAAAACCCATTCCATCAACTAGCATCAAATCACATAATCTAACTTACCCAATGTTGGAAACCCTTAGATGATTGATCACATGCATTCGAATTTCATCCAAAAACGCATCCAATTTGTTAGATTCTTGATGAATTTGAGAAGAAGGGTTTTTCCCTTCTCCTCCCCTTTCCCTGTGTCGCACACCCACACCACCACACACTGCACTTTTTTTTATTTCTTGTTTAACAAATTACACATTCAGCCCTTGTAGTCATTTGAGTTTTCATTCTTGTATATTTTCTAACTTTTTAAACTTCCTTTATTTATTTATAGCTTAACTAATCATTTAAAACATTTAAACATTCAAATAATCTATTATAAGATTTTTGGGGCGTTACATCTAGAACCCCACCCTATATCTATAATATATATTATAATTCATGAGGGAGGGGTATTTTAAGATACCCAAAAAATAAGAACTTTTCCCCCCAATTTATTTATAGAAAGACCCCTAAAATGAGGGTAGTTTAGTCTTTTAAACACTATTTATTTTTAGTCCCTAAACTTATTACACTTAAATCCCTAAGGTTTTAACAAAATTATAGATAATTAGTTACAATTCACCCATCCACAACAAACTTATAATTTTTTTACGTATTCTTGACATATCTTATAAACTATGCTGTCTAAAAAAATCCAAAGATAGCATGTCGACCTACATATGTTTGTCGACGTTTGGATAGTTGTCTTGTTCAATATCGACGCACAGATTAAAAGGTACAAGTCGATAATTCTTTAATGTACAAGTAATTAATACTTGTGATCTAATGCGCCTAATCTACAAAGATGTGTCCATCTATGCAAACAAAAACAAAAAATAATTAAAAGTACCGTAACATAAAATGAAGATATTACGTGTCACATTTTATTTTATTAAAACCGCCTAATATCTGTACTTAGATATATCTTATAAAAACTTAAAACTCACTACAACAAACTTCCTAAATAAAGGGGTGGCAAAACTTAAATTAAACCCTAATGCACTTCTATAGTTATTACTATAAATACACAGCAGGACACCCCTATATCTATTGCTAAACAAAGTTAAAAAAATGGATCCAGTTCTGAATTCAATTGTTGCGAAAAACCAAGCATGCGAGATTGAAAATTCTAAGGTCTGTAATGTTATGTCGCAACAGTGAATAATTGTTTTCTTTTATTTACTTTTATGTGAATGTTAACTTATTTGATTTTTAAGATTCAGTTGCATGATGAACATGCCAATTTAAACAACCCATTTGTGGAAAAGCTTCTAGTGTATTGATTTTGCTGGTTTTTAAGTATTAGAGTAAACTGCCATTTTGGTCCCTGTGGTTTGGGCACTTTTGCCATTTTAGTCCAAATCTCAAACTTTTTACATCTGGGTCCCTGTGGTTTGCATTTTGTTGCCATTTTAGTCCAAATCCCAAATTTGGTCAGATTCACCAACTTAAAATCTGGTTTTTTTCCTTATCCTAGGGGCATTTTGGTCATTTCGAATTATTATATATATAATATATATATATAATGCCACTGCCAGACACCTCTTTCTCTCTCTCATCTCACTCTACCTCTCTCTCTCTCTAAACTACCACCACACCACAACAACCCCCACGTCATCCCCAACCACCGCCACCGTCCCCAACCAACACCACCGTCGCCGCCGTCAAGATCATCGTCATCATCAACCGTCTCCCGTCGCCGCCGTCAAGATCATCATCATTAACCGTCTCTCTCTCTCTCTCTTCAGATCCTCCAACACCACCGCCACCGTCCCCAACCAACACCACCGTCGCCGCCGTCAAGATCGTCGTCATCATCAACCGTCTCCCGTCGTCGCCGTCAAGATCATCATCATTAACCGTCTCTCTCTCTCTCTTCAGATCAACCAACACCACCGTCGCCGCCGTCAAGATCATCATCTGGGTTTGCTTCAGATCCACCACCGATTCGAAGGTAAATCGCTCTAATCTCTTTGATCAGGTTGTGGATGGTGACGGTGGCAGGTTTAATGGTGTTGGTTGCTGATTTGGGTTGTTGGGGTTAGGGTTAGGGTTCCGGTGGGGGTGGTGATGTTGGAGACGGTGGTGGTGGCGGTAGTCTGGTAGATGGTGGTGGGTGAAGGAGAGAGACAGAGAATTGATGGTCAAACTCTACATTGGCTTCTTCCGCAAACTTGGTCAAGTATTCCGATCGTTCATCTAAATAATCGGTGAGACGGACCTTTTGGGCTTGAAGCATTGCGATTTTTGCCAAAATTTCTTGTCGTCTGGCATCACCTTCAGGGGATGATTCTGATGATGGGGCATTTGTATCGGAATCTTTTGATCTGCAGATGAAGAACCTTTTTTGATAGTTCTTGATGGTGAGTAAATCAGTTTTGTGAAAG
The DNA here is from genome assembly GCF_002127325.2 of Helianthus annuus. Taxonomy (NCBI): domain Eukaryota; kingdom Viridiplantae; phylum Streptophyta; class Magnoliopsida; order Asterales; family Asteraceae; genus Helianthus; species Helianthus annuus. The sequence goes on from NC_035445.2 coordinate 58,285,779, forward strand.
AATTCATGTTTTGTGGTAGTGAAAGTTGTTTGATCTGGGTTATGATGGCTGTGGTGAGCTTTGTTTAGAAATCGAATCGGATTTTGCTCAGAAAACAGATGTGGAAACAGGTGGTTGTGGAAGGAGGTTATGGCGGTGGTGGTGGTGCTAGAGAGAGAGAAGAGAGAGAGAGGGGGGGAGGAGGTGGTGGTGGTGCTATAGAGAGAGAGAGAGAAGAGAGAGAGAGCTGATTATTTTTGGGGATGATGATGATGATCAGTTTATAATAAAACATAAATGACCAAAATACCCCTGCACTAAAGGACAAAATAAGCAGCTTTCAACAGACAAAACCCATGGTTTTTGAAATTTGGACTAAAATGGCAACAAAATACAAACCACAGGGACCCAGATGTAAAAAGTTTGAGATTTGGACTAAAATGGCAAAAGTGCCCAAACCACAGGGACCAAAATGGCAGTTTACTCTAAGTATTATCTTTGCGTATATCTTTCATATTAACATGTTCGTTATGTTATCACATGTGTGTTTTATTGTAGGATGATGGTGATAAAAGTGTTAATATTATTTCTTATGGTGCAATGTTTAGTTCATACAAGTCTAATCTTCAACGTGAATTTAGTGAAGATGTAATTTTAAGGTTTATTTAATTTTTTTTAACTTTTGTATTCAATTTTTGTCCTTTTCAAGGATCGAAAGTTTGAGACTCAAAGGAAGAGATCCAAGAGACTCTCTGAATGGAAATAGAGTGAGGTTATTAATTTAGACAATTCTGAGGACAATGACAAAAAAGAGGAATTAGAAGATACTGCCGATTCAAGCACAAACCAGAAAACCCGATTAAAAATACCTCGAGTGTTAATTCAGAAGCGGAACAGATTTCATGCAGTCTAATATGAAATCTATCAAGTGTTTTTATGTTTTTTTTTTCATTTTCAGATGTTATGTTTGATCTAGACATATGAATAAAGTGTATTTTATATTTGAATTTTATTTTTGGTGTTAATATAATACAATTATTAACCATATTAATAAAGTTCAAAATAAAGTTAGTATCCTAAATTTAGAAGTCAGCGAAACTTATATAAGTTAATATCCTAAAGTTGTAATAAATAGATATTGTAGTTAGATATAGTCAAGCTGAAATTATAAAATATTGCAGTTATTCTTGGATATTAATCTAATAATTTGTATTTATAAATTAAAAAATAATAAAGTAATAAACTTTAAAGCTAAACAAAAAAACTGAACTTACTATGATATAAAGTTAACAAAGATATAAACTCTGTACATCCTATTTTTTACAAAAAATGTTTTTAAAATTTTATAAAAATATAATATATATAAAAAAACGAAATTTAACAATTAACGTTAAAGTTGTAAAACATACTTACGAGTTTTATTTTTATAAAAACATAAATTTTAAACTTAAAGTTTATTGCATGAGTACCATGTGGATATTTAAAAAAGGTTATGAACTTTAAAGAATAAAATTATAAACTTTATCGTTTAACCAACAAAATAAACTTACTTTACAACTATAACAACTTATCTTTTTTTTTTGTCATTTGATTATCATTTTTTTATAAAAAAATGAAACTTTACATGTGTAAAAGAGTTTTTATTTTATTTATAAACAAAACATTTTGTTTTTATAAAAAAAATAATTCTTTTATAACATTTTTTGTAACAAATAATATAAATAAAATACTCCAGAAATTTACAATCTTACTAAATAAATACTAAATTGTGTTGCAAATTTTTAGGAATTATAAGTTCAACTATATTGTTATAGATAATATTAGTCAGTTTCAAAAGAATTCTTTACCAACTTGACTAGATAAATGGTAGATTGTGTTGCATATTTTTAGGGATTATAAGTTAAAAGTAGACTCATATAGATAAGATTAGTTAGGAACAAAAAAATTGAACTTAGTATGATATAAAGTTAATAAAGATATAAACTCTTAACATCCTATTTTTTTATAAAAACATTTCTTGAAATTTTATAAAAATATATTTTTTATATATGTAAAAAATCGAAAATTAATAATTTAAGTTAAAGCTCTAAAGTGTACTTACGAGTCAAATACTATTTTTTATTTTTATAAAAACAAAAATTTTTAACTTAAAGTTTATTGGATGAGTACTATGTGGATATTTAAAAAAAGTTATGAACTTTAAAGAATAAAATTATACTTTATAATTTAACCAATAAAAAGTTATGAACTTTAAAGAATAAAATTATACTTTATATTTAGAGTAAACTGCCATTTTGGTCCCTGTGGTTTGGGCACTTTTGCCATTTTAGTCCAAATCTCAAACTTTTTACATTTGGGTCCATGTGGTTTGCATTTTGTTGCCATTTTAGTCCAAATCCCAAATTTGGTCAGATTCACCAACTTAAAATCTGGTTTTTTTTCCTTATCCTAGGGGTATTTTGGTCATTTCGAATTATTATATATAATATATATATATATATAATGCCACTGCCAGACACCTCTTTCTCTCTCTCATCTCACTCTGCCTCTCTCTCTCTCTCTCTAAACTACCACCACACCACCACATCATCCCCAACCACCGCCACCGTCCCCAACCAACACCACCGTCGCCGCCGTCAAGATCATCGTCATCATCAACCGTCTCCCGTCGTTGCCGTCAAGATCATCATCATTAACCGTCTCTCTCTCTCTCTCTTCAGATCCTCCAACACCACCGCCACCGTCCCCAACCAACACCACCGTCGCCGCCAAGATCGTCGTCATCATCAACCGTCTCCCGTCGTCGCTGTCAAGATCATCATCATTAACTGTCTCTCTCTCTCTCTTCAGATCAACCAACACCACCGTCGCCGCCGTCAAGATCATCATCTGGGTTTGCTTCAGATCCACCACCGATTCGAAGGTAAATCGCTCTAATCTCTTTGATCAGGTTGTGGATGGTGACGGTGGCAGGTTTAATGGTGTTGGTTGCTGATTTGGGTTGTTGGGGTTAGGGTTAGGGTTCCGGTGGGGGTGGTGATGTTGGAGACGGTGGTGGTGGCGGTAGTCTGGTAGATGGTGGTGGGTGAAGGAGAGAGACAGAGAATTGATGGTCAAACTCTACATTGGCTTCTTCCGCAAACTTGGTCAAGTGTTCGGATCGTTCATCTAAATAATTGGTGAGACGGACCTTTTGGGCTTGAAGCATTGCGATTTTTGCCAAAATTTCTTGTCGTCTGGCATCACCTTCAGGGGATGATTCTGATGATGGGGCATTTGTATCGGAATCTTTTGATCTGCAGATGAAGAACTTTTTTTGATAGTTCTTGATGGTGAGTAAATCAGTTTTGTGAAAGAATTCATGTTTTGTGGTAGTGAAAGTTGTTTGATCTGGGTTATGATGGCTGTGGTGAGCTTTGTTCAGAAATCGAATCGGATTTTGCTCAGAAATCAGATGTGGAAACAGGTGGTTGTGGAAGGAGGTTATGGCGGTGGTGGTGGTGCTAGAGAGAGAGAAGAGAGAGAGAGGGGGAGGAGGTGGTGGTGGTGCTATAGAGAGAGAGAGAAGAGAGAGAGAGCTGATTATTTTTGGGGATGATGATGATGATCGGTTTATAATAAAACATAAATGATCAAAATACCCCTGCACTAAAGGACAAAATAAGCAGCTTTCAACAGACAAAACCCATGGTTTTTGAAATTTGGACTAAAATGGCAACAAAATACAAACCACAGGGACCCAGATGTAAAAAGTTTGAGATTTGGACTAAAATGGCAAAAGTGCCCAAACCACAGGGACCAAAATGGCAGTTTACTCTAAGTATTATCTTTGCGTATATCTTTCATATTAACATGTTCGTTATGTTATCACATGTGTGTTTTATTGTAGGATGATGGTGATAAAAGTGTTAATATTATTTCTTATGGTGCAATGTTTAGTTCATACAAGTCTAATCTTCAACGTGAATTTAGTGAAGATGTAATTTTAAGGTTTAGTTAATCTTTTTTTAACTTTTGTATTCAATTTTTGTCCTTTTTAAGGATCGAAAGTTTGAGACTCAAAGGAAGAGATCCAAGAGACTCTCTGAATGGAAATAGAGTGAGGTTATTAATTTAGACAATTCTGAGGACAATGACAAAAAAGAGGAATTAGAAGATACTGCCGATTCAAGCACAAACCAGAAAACCCGATTAAAAATACCTCGAGTGTTAATTCAGAAGCGGAACAGATTTCATGCAGTCTAATATGAAATCTATCAAGTGTTTTTATGTTTTTTTTTCATTTTCAGATGTTATGTTTGATCTAGACATATGAATAAAGTGTATTTTATATTTGAATTTTATTTTTGGTGTTAATATAATACAATTATCGACCATATTAATAAAGTTCAAAATAAAGTTAGTATTCTAAATTTAGAAGTCAGCGAAACTTATATAAGTTAATATCCTAAAGTTGTAATAAATAGATATTGTAGTTAGATATAGTCAATCTGAAATTATAAAATATTGCAGTTATTCTTGGATATTAATCTAATAATTTGTATTTATAAATTAAAAAATAATAAAGTAATAAACTTTAAAGCTAAACAAAAAAAACTGAACTTACTATGATATAAAGTTAACAAAGATATAAACTCTGTACATCCTATTTTTTACAAAAAATGTTTTTAAAATTTTATAAAAATATAATATATATAAAAAAACGAAATTTAACAATTAACGTTAAAGTTGTAAAACATACTTACGAGTCAATTACTATTTTTTATTTTTATAAAAACAAAAATTTTAAACTTAAAGTTTATTGGATGAGTACCATGTGTATATTTAAAAAAGGTTATGAACTTTAAAGAATAAAATTATAAACTTTATCGTTTAACCAACAAAATAAACTTACTTTACAACTATAACAACTTATCTTTTATTTTTTTGTCATTTGATTATCATTTTTTTATAAAAAAATGAAACTTTACATGTGTAAAAGAGTTTTTATTTTATCTATAAACAAAACATTTTGTTTTTATAAAAAAAAAATAATTCTTTTATAACATTTTTCGTAACAAATAATATAAATAAAATACTCCAGAAATTTACAATCTTACTAAATAAATACTAAATTGTGTTGCAAATTTTTAGGAATTATAAGTTCAACTATATTTTTATAGATAATATTAGTCAGTTTCAAAAGAATTCTTTACCAACTTGACTAGATAAATGGTAGATTGTGTTGCATATTTTTAGTGATTATAAGTTAAAAGTAGACTCATATAGATAAGATTAGTTAGGAACAAAAAATTTGAACTTAGTATGATATAAAGTTAATAAAGATATAAACTCTTAACATCCTATTTTTTTATAAAAACATTTCTTGAAATTTTATAAAAATATATTTTTTATATATGTAAAAAATCGAAAATTAACAATTTAAGTTAAAGCTCTAAAGTGTACTTACGAGTCAAATACTATTTTTTATTTTTATAAAAACGAAAATTTTTAACTTAAAGTTTATTGGATGAGTACTATGTGGATATTTAAAAAAAGTTATGAACTTTAAAGAATAAAATTATACTTTATAATTTAACCAATAAAAAGTTATGAACTTTAAAGAATAAAATTATACTTTATATTTAGAGTAAACTGCCATTTTGGTCCCTGTGGTTTGGGCACTTTTGCCATTTTAGTCCAAATCTCAAACTTTTTACATCTGGGTCCCTGTGGTTTGCATTTTGTTGCCATTTTAGTCCAAATCCCAAATTTGGTCAGATTCACCAACTTAAAATCTGGTTTTTTTTCCTTATCCTAGGGGTATTTTGGTCATTTCGAATTATTATATATAATATATATATATAATGCCACTGCCAGACACCTCTTTCTCTCTCTCATCTCACTCTGCCTCTCTCTCTCTCTCTCTCTAAACTACCACCACACCACCACAACCCCCACATCATCCCCAACCACCGCCACCGTCCCCAACCAACACCACCGTCGCCGCCGTCAAGATCATCGTCATCATCAACCGTCTCCCGTCGCCGCCGTCAAGATCATCGTCATTAGCCGTCTCTCTCTCTCTCTCTCTCTCTCTCTCTTCAGATCCTCCAACACCACCGCCACCGTCCCCAACCAACAACACCGTCGCCGCCAAGATCGTCGTCATCATCAACCGTCTCCCGTCGTCGCCGTCAAGATCATCATCATTAACCGTTTCTCTCTATCTCTTCAGATCAACCAACACCACCGTCGCCGCCGTCAAGATCATCATCTGGGTTTGCTTCAGATCCACCACCGATTCGAAGGTAAATCGCTCTAATCTATTTGATCAGGTTGTGGATGGTGACGGTGGCGGGTTTAATGGTGTTGGTTGCTGATTTGGGTTGTTGGGGTTAGGGTTAGGGTTCCGGTGGGGGTGGTGATGTTGGAGACGGTGGTGGTGGCGGTAGTCTGGTAGATGGTGGTGGGTGAATGAGAGAGACAGAGAACTGATGGTCAAACTCTACATTGGCTTCTTCCGCAAACTTGGTCAAGTATTCGGATCGTTCATCTAAATAATCGGTGAGACAGACCTTTTGGGCTTGAAGCATTGCGATTTTTGCCAAAATTTCTTGTCGTCTGGCATCACCTTCAGGGGATGATTCTGATGATGGGGCATTTGTATCGGAATCTTTTGATCTGCAGATGAAGAACCTTTTTTGATAGTTCTTGTTGGTGAGTAAATCAGTTTTGTGAAAGAATTCATGTTTTGTGGTAGTGAAAGTTGTTTGATCTGGGTTATGATGGCTGTGGTGAGCTTTGTTCAGAAATCGAATCGGATTTTGCTCAGAAATCAGATGTGGAAACAGGTGGTTGTGGAAGGAGGTTATGGCGGTGGTGGTGGTGCTAGAGAGAGAGAAGAGAGAGAGAGGGGGAGGAGGTGGTGGTGGTGCTATAGAGAGAGAGAGAAGAGAGAGAGAGCTGATTATTTTTGGGGATGATGATGATGATCGGTTTATAATAAAACATAAACGATCAAAATACCCCTGCACTAAAGGACAAAATAAGCAGCTTTCAACAGACAAAACCCATGGTTTTTGAAATTTGGACTAAAATGGCAACAAAATACAAACCACAGGGACCCAGATGTAAAAAGTTTGAGATTTGGACTAAAATGGCAAAAGTGCCCAAACCACAGGGACCAAAATGGCAGTTTACTCTAAGTATTATCTTTGCGTATATCTTTCATATTAACATGTTCGTTATGTTATCACATGTGTGTTTTATTGTAGGATGATGGTGATAAAAGTGTTAATATTATTTCTTATGGTGCAATGTTTAGTTCATACAAGTCTAATCTTCAACGTGAATTTAGTGAAGATGTAATTTTAAGGTTTATTTAATCTTTTTTTAACTTTTGTATTCAATTTTTGTCCTTTTTAAGGATCGAAAGTTTGAGACTCAAAGGAAGAGATCCAAGAGACTCTCTGAATGGAAATAGAGTGAGGTTATTAATTTAGACAATTCTGAGGACAATGACAAAAAAGAGGAATTAGAAGATACTGCCGATTCAAGCACAAACCAGAAAACCCGATTAAAAATACCTCGAGTGTTAATTCAGAAGCGGAACAGATTTCATGCAGTCTAATATGAAATCTATCAAGTGTTTTTATGTTTTTTTTTTTTCATTTTCAGATGTTATGTTTGATCTAGACATATGAATAAAGTGTATTTTATATTTGAATTTTATTTTTGGTGTTAATATAATACAATTATTGACCATATTAATAAAGTTCAAAATAAAGTTAGTATCCTAAATTTAGAAGTCAGCGAAACTTATATAAGTTAATATCCTAAAGTTGTAATAAATAGATATTGTAGTTAGATATAGTCAAGCTGAAATTATAAAATATTGCAGTTATTCTTGGATATTAATCTAATAATTTGTATTTATAAATTAAAAAATAATAAAGTAATAAACTTTAAAGCTAAACAAAAAAAACTGAACTTACTATGATATAAAGTTAACAAAGATATAAACTCTGTACATCCTATTTTTTACAAAAAATGTTTTTAAAATTTTATAAAAATATAATATATATATAAAAAAACGAAATTTAACAATTAACGTTAAAGTTGTAAAACATACTTACGAGTCAATTACTATTTTTTATTTTTATAAAAATAAAAATTTTAAACTTAAAGTTTATTGGATGAGTACCATGTGTATATTTAAAAAAGGTTATGAACTTTAAAGAATAAAATTATAAACTTTATCGTTTAACCAACAAAATAAACTTACTTTACAACTATAACAACTTATCTTTTATTTTTTTGTCATTTGATTATCATTTTTTTATAAAAAAATGAAACTTTACATGTGTAAAAGAGTTTTTATTTTATTTATAAACAAAACATTTTGTTTTTATAAAAAAATAATTCTTTTATAACATTTTTTGTAACAAATAATATAAATAAAATACTCCAGAAATTTACAATCTTACTAAATAAATACTATATTGTGTTGCAAATTTTTAGGAATTATAAGTTCAACTATATTGTTATAGATAATATTAGTCAGTTTCAAAAGAATTCTTTACCAACTTGACTAGATAAATGGTAGATTGTGTTGCATATTTTTAGTGATTATAAGTTAAAAGTAGACTCATATAGATAAGATTAGTTAGGAACAAAAAATTTGAACTTAGTATGATATAAAGTTAATAAAGATATAAACTCTTAACATCCTATTTTTTTATAAAAACATTTCTTGAAATTTTATAAAAATATATTTTTTATATATGTAAAAAATCGAAAATTAACAATTTAAGTTAAAGCTCTAAAGTGTACTTACGAGTCAAATACTATTTTTTATTTTTATAAAAACGAAAATTTTTAACTTAAAGTTTATTGGATGAGTACTATGTGGATATTTAAAAAAAGTTATGAACTTTAAAGAATAAAATTATACTTTATAATTTAACCAATAAAAAGTTATGAACTTTAAAGAATAAAATTATACTTTATATTTAGAGTAAACTGCCATTTTGGTCCCTGTGGTTTGGGCACTTTTGCCATTTTAGTCCAAATCTCAAACTTTTTACATCTGGGTCCCTGTGGTTTGCATTTTGTTGCCATTTTAGTCCAAATCCCAAATTTGGTCAGATTCACCAACTTAAAATCTGGTTTTTTTTCCTTATCCTAGGGGTATTTTGGTCATTTCGAATTATTATATATAATATATATATATATAATGCCACTGCCAGACACCTCTTTCTCTCTCTCATCTCACTCTGCCTCTCCCTCTCTCTCTAAACTACCACCACACCACCACAACCCCCACATCATCCCCAACCACCGCCACCGTCCCCAACCAACACCACCGTCGCCGCCGTCAAGATCATCGTCATCATCAACCGTCTCCCGTCGCCGCCGTCAAGATCATCATCATTAACCGTCTCTCTCTCTCTCTTCAGATCCTCCAACACCACCGCCACCGTCCCCAACCAACACCACCGTCGCCGCCAAGATCGTCGTCATCATCAACCGTCTCCCGTCGTCGCCGTCAAGATCATCATCATTAACCGTCTCTCTCTCTCTCTTCAGATCAACCAACACCACCGTCGCCGCCGTCAAGATCATCATCTGGGTTTGCTTCAGATCCACCACCGATTCGAAGGTAAATCGCTCTAATCTCTTTGATCAGGTTGTGGATGGTGACGGTGGCGGGTTATTTTTGGGGATGATGATGATGATCAGTTTATAATAAAACATAAATGACCAAAATACCCCTGCACTAAAGGACAAAATAAGCAGCTTTCAACAGACAAAACCCATGGTTTTTGAAATTTGGACTAAAATGGCAACAAAATACAAACCACAGGGACCCAGATGTAAAAAGTTTGAGATTTGGACTAAAATGGCAAAAGTGCCCAAACCACAGGGACCAAAATGGTAGTTTACTCTTATATTTATACCTCTTTTGATTATTAATTTTTATAAAGAAACAATATTTGTTGTCTTTTGATTATTAATTATATATATATTAAAAAACAAACCTGGTGAATAGTAACTCAAGGCACATAGCCCAGCCTTCGTTTTTGACTTCATCTTAAATACAACAAACTTCAACTGATAAAACAAAACTTAACTTGGTAAATTGGCTTTCATGGGCGCCAGTAAAACCGGATGCCCGAGTTCGAATCCTAGCTTGGGCTTTTTTTAAGTAACTCAAGCCACATGGCCCAGCCCCTCTGTTTTTGACTTAATGTTAAATTATATATATATATATATATATATATATATATATATTAAAAAACAAACCTTGTGAATAGTAACTCAAGGCACATGGCCCAGCCTTCGTTTTTTACTTCATCTTAAATACAACAAACTTCAACTGATAAAACAAAACTTAACTTGGTAAATTGGCTTTCATGGGCACCAGTAAAACCGGATGCCCGAGTTCGAATCCTAGCTTTGGGCTTTTTTTAAGTAACTCAAGCCACATGGCCCAGCCCCTCTGTTTTTAACTTGATGTTAAATACAACAAACTACAATTGATAAAACAAAACTCAAGTTGGTAAATTGGCTTTCCTGGGCACCACTAAAACTAGATACCCGAGTTCGAATTTGACAGTGGTCTTTTTTGTAGCTATTTTATTTGCATCTACATATTTATAACAAAAAAAAAAGATTTACTAATGCTCTAACAAAGAGGCAATCAACACATCAAGAATCTCTTTTTATTTTTTTAATGGCATCCGAGTAAGGGTTACTATTGCACTTACTTTGATACATTTCTATGAAGATAATTCCTAACTTTGGATACGAGAGTAATATTATAATAAGTTGGTCATGTTTATGTAATATTATATTAGGTAATAAATTGGTGAATTAAAAAGGGTAATTGGGTTATCCTAAAATTATATAACCTTCTATCAACATGAATCAAGAACCAGTCACTCATCCTATTTCTTCACAAAATCACTTACTTTTTAACAAGAACGAACAACAGAGGATGCCCCAGCTCTTAAAGAATTTGGATATCATTGTTAATTTGTTCTTGTATATTTTCTGTTATACGTGCTCGGTTAACTTATTCTTTATGATGAGCTACTGGTTTGCTACACTATACAACGTACATGTTGTAGCATCAATAACGATACGATTAAGCGCGCCGCAAGGCGACGCTGCGTAAAAACCTAGTTTTTATAAAAAAAAAAACTTTGCATATGTGTAACACTAATGATATATATCCACCACAATAATGTTATCATAAATATTATACGTATAAGAAAACTACCAGAAACGAGTGCCGCAATCCAAAGTGTCGCCCCGCCGCATCGCGCGGGCACCCTACTAGTATATATATATATATATAGGGGAAGGTTTAAATGAGAACGCTAAATATCGCGAGAACTGTGAGAACGAATGAAAAAACCGCAAAAACTTGATCAAAAACATTCAAAATTTCTTTTTACACTTATCATTGTTAGTCGAATACAATGTTAGAAATTTAGTTTACACGTTTAAATTTACCTGTATTAATAAATCTTGAAAATTTACACATGTGTAAATCTGTTGTATTTAACAAATTTACACATGTGTAAAAAATCTAATAAGAGTGATTTTGAGAGAATAAATGAATTATTTGATGTTGTAATTTTTTAATGTTGTATCTTAATTATAATGAGGTTTGTATTAAAAAAATTAGTTTTGATTGGTTTTGTAACGCCCGGCTCTTTTGTAACGCCCGGCTCTTTTGTACTTTCCATTTATAGAAAGTTTTGTTCGTATTTCTATTTTTGGAAACTTTGTATTCTTGTAATCGTTCCCTTCTTTGTAATCATTATCAAACCGAGACTTGGATCATTAATGAAGCTTGTATTTTGTTACATTTATGTTATACACATTCTATGTATGCTCGTATGTTCGACTTCGTGAATCAATCGATGTTTAATCTTTACTCTTGGAAACTATGTGCGAAACTTGTAATTAAACTAAACTTATGCATTGAACGTATTTTGAACAAGAACGACACTTGATTTGATACTTATACACTTGATGATACTTGATTTATACTCCTCATACCTAATCACATCTTAAACTATGCCTTTATGGCAAATATGGCCCTTAAAATACCCTAAACGCATCAAACACACAACTTTAGGGGCCAAATTGTAAAAAAATGAAACTTATCCGGAACCACAAAGGGCTCGCAGCCCGCGTGGACTTAGCCTGATACCTCAGGCGGGCCGCCTGGACCTCATGTCTGCAGAAAAGATGGACAGTCGCGACCAGCTTCGTTTTTGGGCGGGATTCCTTGGTTTAAACCGAGTTTTAGCCATAGTTAACCCCTCAAATCAACCCTAATCACTCTCCTATAAGTACCCAAGGTCCTCCACGCACTTGGACAATTTCATCACTCTCAAATCTCTCCAAACACTCTCAAATACAAGCAAGAATCTGCATTTTCGGACAGATTCATACTCTTGCACTAAACTTGGTATAACTTGCTCATTTCTTAACGAAATTACTTGATTCTTCTTCCTACTTGCTTGGTTAATCATGGAGTTTGATTCCTTGACTTCTCCTTGGAGAAATCAGACCTGGAATTGCTCTGAAATTGACCAAAAACTTTCTGTTTTGTTACTTACTTGTTTAAACTTCATCCAACTTGTGTCTAACACATCTCACACCAATGTCCTAATGCTTACAACCCCTCTTATGGTTGGTTAAGCTTAAAAACATGGTTGAGACACTTAAATCAGAGGATTAAACCTCACAAACTTTCTGTTTTGTTAGGGTATTTAACTCACAAGTCATGTCAAGCTTAAACTTTGATGAATGAGTGATTGTGGAACAACTTGGGTTGTTCCAACATAAAATCCTCACATGATTTGATGATTTCTTTTAGTTTAGATTATTTACATACTTGTATTAACCCTAGTTCGTGACCCTCCTTGGTTGTCTTTACATCAAGTGAAGTGGTGAACATTCAAGGGGTCCCTAAATGGAAGCATGTTCTTCCTACCCCATACATGACATTCATGAATAACTCGAGGTTCCTAAACGAAGATCTTAATCTTCTACCTCCTACTTGAATTATTGAACTTAATAATATGTAATACTTAACTTAAATATATATATATATATATATATATATATACTCATTCGAACCTTTAATATTAAACTTGTGTTTATATGTTAAGGTAGTAGAATACCATCTAAGACTTAACACTCCAAGTATGATTCTAATGGGCATACTACCCATGAAATACAATATAACCCTAGTGGTTACGTAGTGTCATATAGGAGTGTAAGTTGAAGATGATTATTTTGATATCATACTTTATGTTATGTTAAACTCCAAATTTATAATCTTCCATAGAACGCCAAACTCACACACCTACGTTTCCTTGTGTAGAAGGACTAGGTGCTCCAACTTAATCCATCCACCAAACTCGCTCGCGGGATTTCAAGTGGGAAAGCTTGCAACCACCGTGAGTATACTTGATCCCCTTTTTCCCCTTTACACTTTGGGATGCAACATGTATAATTATGCAAACATCTTTAAACTAAACTAAACATACTCAATCCTTGTACAAACATGAAACTAATGTGCTTTACTTATGATTCTTGTATGCTCTATTTGAACGATTTGGAACGTATATGCTCATTAACTTTGCTAGCCCACCTTAACAATTATAGCGCTATAGGATTTACGCACCGCCCGTTAAACTTGGGGTATTGTTAAGTTAAACATTTACCATCCCGCTATCAATTGGGATTAGGTTATTTTATGCGTTGGATTCTTGGGTTTGATCATAGTGTACGCCAAAATTGCATACTAGTAATTCACATATTATGAATCATGTTGGATTTGAGCCTTTTTATTCTATTATGCTATGTAAACAAACTTGTATACTCGCTCATGCTTTTGCATTGAAACTCTATTTTAATACATGTTGCAGGTTGATTAATGAAGTATGGATGATTGATGAAACAAGTTTAGGGTGGACTAGATACACACCTTTAATCTATTTATCTTTTAATGTTATGTTATTTGTTGAAACAATGTTGTATTTTGTTTTGAATTTTGTATGACAATTTTAGCACTTGCAATGAAATTTGAATTTAATTAAATATTGTCACATAGTGTTATGAAGTCTCTAGCAATCTATACACACTTCGTCTCATCCCGATGTTTCCGCCATCGGTTGGGGTGTGACAGATTGGTATCAGAGCCATAACTATAGGGAATTAGGAAAAATTGCCATGCTTTTGCCCTAATCTATAGTTCTAGGAATTTTGCCTCCTATTTGTTGTTTAAAACTTTTGTACTCTACCATGCATGCTTCCTAGCTATACTTCTTGTTGATTAAATTTATGCGCCTTTCCTAAGGCTAACACGAATACACTTATGCTATTTTTATACTCTTGTAACACCAACGAGAAGAATTTACCAAAATAGGCGTGAAACCCACAATTTGGTAGACGACTCTCATTCTACCTTTAATCTATTTTGCACGAAATTCCACCATTAAGCTAGGAGTGACATCCACAACTTAGTGGTAATTTCCATTTCAACTCTAGTGGACCCTCGTCAAAGTGTCAAAATTTTATTTTGATCGACGAGTACCAACCACATTTAGGGTACGAAATCGTCAAGTTAGGGGTGAAACCCGCATCTCGTCGATTAAGTCCCATTCCTCGATTTTTATTCTCGCCAAAGTCCCGAATGATTCAATCATTTAGAGATGTGTAGTAACCGGAAGGGTAAGATACCGTTAATCGCTTCTCGACGAGAGTATCTTACTTATAGGCCAAAGCACAATATCTCTAATTCGAAAGAACTTTCGACCCACTTTGGAATAGTCGACGTTTCTCTACCCGAAATAATCCAATGTTTTATTGAGCCTCTCTTTTATGTATCTCAATTTATATGTGATTTTTATACTTGAACGTTCATTCATTTTTAAATGTCGTTTTAATCATTTCGCACGTTATCGCAATCACAAACAATAATAATCCCGCGTGAACAAACTAAATTTACAATGCTTTCGTTTATTCATGTTATGCTATGTAGAATTCATGACTATGCTATATGAAACGTTTAAACTTTTATGCTATGTAAATCAAATTGAACCTTTATGCTATGTAAATCAAGTTGAACCTTTTATGCTATGTGAACCTTTATGATATGTGATCAATTTCGTTTTCTTAAACAAACATTATGACCAAGTCTCACCTATTCGTTCTTTTGAATCTTAGATGTCTTCTCGTCACTCCAACGCGTCTAAGAAGTCAAAGTCTCGCTCCACAAAGAAGATGATGGCTTTCATGGCCGATCAATTTGCTCGCGTCGTCCCAAGGGTCATTTCCGAGATTCGAGCCTCTGAAACTCCTCACTCTTCCGTCGACTCTAAGGTTGAAACACGCAAGCCCATCTCGTTCAACTTCAAGCACTTTTCATCGTGCAATCCAAAGCCATTTACTGGCAATGATGGGGTGACCGCCATGCTCGAGTGGTTTGACAGCATCGAGGTCACATTCATCAATAGCGAGTGCCCCGAAGAGCTCAAGACGCGCAGTGCGACTGGGGTATTCCAAGCCCGAGCTCTCGAGTGGTGGACGAATGAAAGAAACATCCGTTCGAACGAGCTGGCATATGCGTTGACATGGGAAGAGACTAAGGCCCTGATGATGGATGAGTTTTGTCCTCCGCATGAGCAACGAAAGTTGGAGAAAGAATTTTGGGTATTAAAGCAGATTGGTGACGACAACCTAGCCTACACCACCCGTTTCAAACAACTCTGTTTCATTGTCCCTCACCTTGTCTCGACCCCTGATCGCAAGAAAAGCAAGTATATCAATGGTCTACCCCCTAGCATGCGTGATACGATCGAGGCAGCCAAACTTGATAGCATCGAAGACATTTACCGTTTGGCCGCATCCTTGAACAACAACCGTGTTCGCGATAAGCAAGCCGCAAACCCCGTTCCTTCGAAGCCAGCCCATCAAATCACCCAACAATCGAATAACAATAGGGGAAAGAAGCGAAAGCAATCCAACCCCGTTTGTAACACGATTGTGCCGCCTGTTAACCCGAACCCTGTTGCTCCTGATAACACCCAAAAGTCGTACACTGGGATTCACCCCAAGTGTGCCACTTGTAACTACCATCAACCCGTCAATGCTAGGTGCCGTCGTTGTGACAATTGCAACCGTTATGGACATACTATCAATTTTTGTCGCCCCCAACAACAACAAGCACCACCAGCTCAGCAAGCCCTACCTGCTCCTCAAAACGCAAGACCCGCTAGAGCTTGTTTCAAATGTGGGGATGCTAATCATCTTCGTCCTCAATGCCCACAATGGAATCAAGAGCAGCAACAACCTCCTCGTGGATGCACCTTCAACCTGAATGCGAATCAAGCGCGCAACGACAATGATGTCATTAACGGTACGTTTCTTGTTAACCACCTTTATGCTTCGATACTATTTGATACTGGTGCGGACAAAAGCTTTGTGTCCTTAGAATTCGAATCATTGTTGAATTGCACATGCTCTAAGCTACCTAAGTCATTTTCCGTTGAAGTCGCCAATGGCAAGTCTATCTTAGTCGATTCCATTCTCCTCGATTGTCGTCTTACTCTTAACGAGCATGCCTTCACTATCGATCTTATACCCATGCAGTTGGGTAGTTTTGACGTCATCATAGGCATGGATTGGCTTCAAAAGAATCATGCTGAAATCGCTTGTCACGAGAAATTCGTTCGCTTACCTCTTCCATCCGGAGACGTTTTGCACGTTTATGGAGACCGACCTTCAAAGGGACTAAAGTTGATGTCCTGCACACAAGCGAACAAGTACTTACGCAAACAGTACTTTGCCTTTTTAGCCCACGTTGTGGAAGAAAAGGGCAAGGGAAAAAGTTTAAGTGATGTTCCAGTGGTGCGCGACTTCCCTGACGTCTTTCCTGAAGATCTACCCGGTCCTCCTCCTCCTCGATCTGTTGATTTTCGTATTGACCTCATCCCTGGTGCGACTCCTGTTGCCAAGGCTCCTTATCGTCTTGCACCTTCCGAGATGCAAGAATTATCTTCGCAACTTCAAGAACTCCTCGATAAGGGTTTCATTCGTCCAAGTACCTCTCCTTGGGGTGCTCCTGTGCTTTTCGTTAAAAAGAAAGATGGTTCTTTCCGCATGTGTATCGACTATCGCGAGCTCAACAAACTCACCGTTAAGAATCGTTATCCTCTTCCGCGTATCGACGACCTCTTTGACCAACTTCAAGGCGCTACCTGTTTCTCCAAAATCGATCTTCATTATGGTTATCACCAACTTCGAGTCCTCGAAGAGGACGTTCCTAAAACCGCTTTTCGCACACGCTATGGACATTACGAGTTCGTGGTTATGCCTTTTGGCTTGACCAACGCACCCGCTGTGTTCATGGATCTCATGAATCGTATTTGTAAGCCTTACTTGGATTGCTTTGTGATCGTCTTCGTTGATGATATCCCCATTTATTCTAAATCTCGAGCCGATCATGAGCGTCATCTCCACCTTATACTCGAACTTTTGCGTGTTGAACGTTTATATGCTAAGTTTTCTAAATGCGAGTTTTGGATCAAAGAAGTTCAGTTCCTTGGGCACGTTGTTAGTGAAAAAGGAATCCATGTCGACCCTTCAAAAATCGAAGCCGTGAAGAATTGGACCGCGCCTAAATCTCCTTCTGAAATCCGTTCTTTCTTAGGATTGGCGGGTTATTACCGTCGATTCATCTCGAACTTTTCAAAGATCGCCGTTCCTCTCACTTCGTTGATTTAAAAAGAGAAACCTTTTGCTTGGGGTCCTGAGCAAGAGGAATCTTTTCAAACTCTCAAGGACTTACTTTGCAACGCTCCTATCCTCGCACTCCCTAATGGGAATGATGATTTCGTGGTGTATTGTGATGCATCAAATCGTGGTCTCGGTTGTGTGCTCATGCAACGACATAAAGTCATCGCTTACGCCTCTCGCCAACTCAAAATACATGAGAAAAATTATACTACCCACGACCTCGAGCTTGGCGCAGTTGTTTTTGCGTTAAAGATTTGGCGACACTACCTATATGGTACTAAGTGTGTGGTTTTCACTGACCATAAGAGCCTACAACACATCTTTGACCAAAAAGAACTCAATATGCGACAGCGACGTTGGGTGGAGTTGCTCAACGACTACGACTGCGAGATTCGCTACCACCCTGGTAAGGCGAATGTCGTGGCCGATGCACTTAGTCGTAAGGCTCATGTAGATGTCATTCGTTGTTTTCATATCTTGATTCGTGAAGCGTAGTACTCGTCTATCAATGAAGGTTCCATGGCTGTAGAAATACGTGGAGCATCTGAAAGTCAGCTCGTTTCAAAACCTGATGGTCTCCTCTATTGTTGCGATCGCGTTTGGATACCAGATCGTGACAATCTTCGTGACCTTATCATGAACGAAGCACACAAATCTAAGTACTCAATTCATCCTGGCGCTGACAAGATGTACCATAATCTACGTACATCCTATTGGTGGCCCGGTATGAAGAGAGACATTGCTGTGTACGTTTCCAAGTGTCTTACCTGTTCGAAAGTCAAAGCCGAGCACCAACGACCTTCTGGTCTACTCGAACAACCTGAAATCCCCGTGTGGAAATGGGATAGCATTGCGATGGACTTCATAACTAAGCTCCCTCGTACACCTTCTGGTTACGATAGCATTTGGGTAGTCATTGATCGTTTGACTAAGTCCGCACAATTCATTCCTATTCGCGAAGATTTCAAGGTTGAACGACTTGCTCGTATCTATACCAATGATGTCATACGCCATCATGGTGTTCCTCTCGACATCATTTCTGATCGTGATGGTCGATTTACTTCGCGTCTCTGGAAAACTTTTCAGTCCGCTATGGGTACTCACTTGAATCTCAGTACGGCTTTTCATCCTCAAACGGATGGACAGACTGAACGTACTATCCAAACCCTAGAGGACATGCTCCGTTCTTGTGTCATCGACTTTGGTGGTAGTTGGGATGTGCATTTACCTTTGATCGAGTTCTCGTACAACAATAGCTATCACTCCAGTATTCAAATGGCTCCTTTCGAGGCATTGTATGGTCGCAAATGCCGATCTCCCTTAAGCTGGCACGAGATTGGTGACAAACATTTTACTGTCCGTGAGATCATACAAGAAGCAACGGATAAGATTCTTCAGATCCGTGACAATCTACTCAAGGCTTGAAGTCGTCAAAAGAGCTACGCTGACAAGGGACGCAAACCTATGGAATTCAACGTTGGTGACCATGTCCTTCTCAAGGTGTCTCCTTGGAAAGGAGTGATTCGTTTTGGTAAAAAGGGAAAACTTGCCCCTCGCTATGTTGGTCCTTTCAAGATACTCGAAAGGATTGGTAAAGTGGCTTATCGACTCGATTTACCTCAAGAGCTCAACAACGTTCATCCAACGTTCCACGTCTCTAACCTAAAGAAATGTCTCGCTGATGAAAGACTTCAAGTTCCTCTCGAAGATCTTCAAATCAACGATACTATGCATTTTGTGGAAAAGCCGGTCGAAATCGTAGAGCAAGAAATCAAGTTATTAAGGCGCAGTAAAATTCCTATCGTCAAGGTTAGATGGGAAGGAAAACGTGGCGCCGAATTTACTTGGGAACTCAAAAAGGATATGAAATCAAAGTATCCTCATCTTTTCCCTACGTCTTCCTAAATTTCGGGACGAAATTTCCTAAAGGAGGGGAGACTGTAACGCCCGGCTCTTTTGTACTTTCCATTTATAGAAAGTTTTGTTCGTATTTCTATTTTTGGAAACTTTGTATTCTTGTAATCGTTCCCTTCTTTGTAATCATTATCAAACCGAGACTTGGATCATTAATGAAGCTTGTATTTTGTTACATTTATGTTATACACATTCTATGTATGCTCGTATGTTCGACTTCGTGAATCAATCGATGTTTAATCGTTACTCTTGGAAACTATGTGCGAAACTTGTAATTAAACTAAACTTATGCATTGAACGTATTTTGAACGAGAACGACACTTGATTTGATACTTATACGCTTGATGATACTTGATTTATACTCCTCATACCTAATCACATCTTAAACTATGCCTTTATGGCAAATATGGCCCTTAAAATACCCTAAACGCATCAAACACACAACTTCAGGGGCCAAATTGTAAAAAAATGAAACTTATCCGGAACCACAAAGGGCTCGCAGCCCGCGTGGACTTAGCCTGATACCTCAAGCGGGCCGCCTGGACCTCATGTCTGCAGAAAAGATGGACAGTCGCGACCAGCTTCGTTTTTTGGCGGGATTCCTTGGTTTAAACCGAGTTTTAGCCATAGTTAACCCCTCAAATCAACCCTAATCACTCTCCTATAAGTACCCAAGGTCCTCCAAGCACTTGGACACTTTCATCACTCTCAAATCTCTCCAAACACTCTCAAATACAAGCAAGAATCTGCATTTTTGGACAAATTCATACTCTTGCACTAAACTTGGTATAACTTGCTCATTTCTTAACGAAATTACTTGATTCTTCTTCCTACTTGCTTGGTTAATCATGGAGTTTGATTCCTTGACTTCTCCTTGGAGAAATCAGACCTGGAATTGCTCTGAAATTGACCAAAAACTTTCTGTTTTGTTACATACTTGTTTAAACTTCATCCAACTTGTGTCTAACACATCTCACACCAATGTCCTAATGCTTACAACCCCTCTTATGGTTGGTTAAGCTTAAAAACATGGTTGAGACACTTAAATCAGAGGATTAAACCTCATAAACTTTCTGTTTTGTTAGGGTATTTAACCCACAAGTCACGTCAAGCTTAAACTTTGATGAATGAGTGATTGTGGAACAATTTGGGTTGTTCCAACATAAAATCCTCACATGATTTGATGATTTCTTTTAGTTTAGATTATTTACATACTTGTATTAACCCTAGTTCATGACCCTCCTTGGTTGTCTTTACATCAATTTACATCAAGTGAAGTGGTGAACATTCAAGGGGTCCCTAAATGGAAGCATGTTCTTCCTACCCCATACATGACATTCATGAATAACTCGAGGTGCCTAAAAGAAGATCTTAATCTTCTACCTCCTACTTGAATTATTGAACTTAATAATATGTAATACTTAACTTAAATATATATATATATATATATATATATATACACTCATTCGAACCTTTAATATTAAACTTGTGTTTATATGTTATGGTAGTAGAATACCATCTAAGACTTAACACTCCAAGTATGATTCTAATGGGCATACTACCCATGAAATACAATATAACCCTAGTGGTTACGTAGTGTCATATAGGAGTGTAAGTTGAAGATGATTATTTTGATATCATACTTTATGTTATGTTAAACTCCAAATTTATAATCTTCCGTTGAACGCCAAACTCACACACCTACGTTTCCTTGTGCAGAAGGACTAGGTGCTCCAACTTAATCCATCCACCAAACTCGCTCGCGGGATTTCAAGTGGGAAAGCTTGCAACCACCGTGAGTATACTCGATCCCCTTTTTCCCCTTTACACTTTGGGATGCAACATGTATAATTATGCAAACATCTTTAAACTAAATTAAACATACTCAATCCTTGTACAAACATGAAACTAATGTGCTTTACTTATGATTCTTGTATGCTCTATTTGAACGATTTGGAACGTATATGCTCATTAACTTTGCTAGCCCACCTTAACAATTATAGCGCTATAGGATTTACGCACCGCCCGTTAAGCTAGGGGTATTGTTAAGTTAAACATTTACCATCCCGCTATCAATTGGGATTAGGTTATTTTATGCGTTGGATTCTTGGGTTTGATCATAGTGTACGCCAAAATTGCATACTAGTAATTCACATATTATGAATCATGTTGGATTTGAGCCTTTTTATTCTATTATGCTATGTAAACAAACTTGTATACTCGCTCATGCTTTTGCATTGAAACTCTATTTTAATACATGTTGCAGGTTGATTAATGAAGTATGGATGATTGATGAAACAAGTTTAGGGTGGACTAGATACACACCTTTAATCTATTTATCTTTTAATGTTATGTTATTTGTTGAAACAATGTTGTATTTTGTTTTGAATTTTGTATGACAATTTTAGCACTTGCAATGAAATTTGAATTTAATTAAATATTGTCACATAGTGTTATGAAGTCTCTAGCAATCTATACACACTTCGTCTCATCCCGATGTTTCCGCCATCGGTTGGGGTGTGACAGGTTTTCTCATTCGCTCTCACGGTTCTCACAATATTTAGCGTGCTCAAGATAACCCTCCCTTATATATATATATATATATATATATATATATATATGGGCAGGATCTGGAGAAAACGCCTAAAAGTGTGAAAACGGTGAGAACGATTTTGGTGTTGACATGTGGCATTGGTGCTAACTTACACTAAGGGTAATGTTGTCAAAAGGTCATGCACATGTCACTCACATGTCAAAGACCATGCACATGCAAGTCACATGCATATTCCACCATCTTTTTTAAACGCCGGTAACTTTTTTGTACGTGATTATTTTTTTTTTAAAGTTTCACCATAAAATCGAGTGTTTTATCATATTTTCAACAGGTATACTATTGTTATACTTTTGAAATTAAAAAAATGACATGAAGTGGGTGTCCAAATAAAAACGCCATAAAACACACAATCCAAAAAAACGCCATAAAAACACAAACTTCAGAAAAACACCATAAAAATAACCAGTTGAAAACGCTATAAAAACACATAATTCAGAAAACGCCATAAATACACACAATTCAGAAAAACACCATCAAAAACCCAGTTGAAAACGTCATAAAAACACATAGTTTAGAAAAGCGTCATAAAAACACCTAGTTTAGAAAAATGCCATAAAAAAGCTAGTTGAAAACTCCATAAAAACCCCTAGTTCAGAAAAATACAATAAAAACCCAATTGAAAACGCCATAAAAACACAAAGTTGAAAACGGCATAAAAAACTCAGTTTTTTGAAAAGTGTATCAATGGTATACTCCATGTAAAGATAAGAAAATGCTGGATTTTATGGTGTAATTTTTTTAATAATAGAATCACGTATAAAAAAATTATAGACGTTCAAATATTGTGGGGGAAATGACATGTGATTAGCATGTGCACCATTGTTAGGATCTTCCTATTTTACTCCTCTTGGTAGTTTCAAGGCCCCTAGTATTTACAAAAATGACACCATATCAATCTCAGCCACAAATCACTAAAATTTTATGGCTTAAAATCGTTATCCTCGTTTTCACATTTTAAGGTGTTTTCTCCATATCCGTTTCTCTATATATACCAATAAATAATAAAATTATACCATATGTTATTTTTGATGGTCGGTTCTTGTCACATCAACACTAGATTTTTCTTTTTTATCAAGAAGTGGAAATGAATTTGGTGACAAAAGTTTGATAGCCCATGTGGTTGGTATGTGTGATTAAGCCTGTAGGTAACAAGTGGTTGGAGAAAGATTTGGGGTTTTTTTGTGGTTCAGGTTTGACTCTTACTCTCTCCATTATTTTTTGCAGTATTCAGGTGAAGGGTGAATACGGGTGGCACCGGTTCGTCTTGGATGAGAGGTGAGGTTTTACCGATTATTCCACTGTCGTGTCTTCAGGCGGGTGGAAGTCGGGTTTCCGCGCATCTGAGAGAGCCAAGAGGCTGGCGGCAGTCGAGTAGTCGACCTTGACCATAACGCCCAGTGTCACGGTGATTAGCACGTCGTTCCTTGCTATTAAAAAAACAAGTTTGATCCATCCACAAGCGCTTTCCTTTTCTCTACGCCACCTCTTTTTACATCAATACTTAGTTTTTCCCTTTTTTTTTTAAGTTTTAAGTTTTAATTTCCCTTTTCACGAGTTTTAAGTTGAAATTATCTTTCTTAAATGAAAATGTAAATATTTTATTATTTACTTTCTGGGCATATTTTTATGTTTTTCTTTTATTATTTGGCATTTTCTTACTATTTTTCTTTCATTAATTAAGTTACATTTAACTAAAAAAAATTAATAACTAAAATTTAATAAAAACACAAACACATTTTAGGTATATTATGACTATATTTATTGAGTTTTGCAATAACGAGTGCACTAAAATCTATCTGAGTTTTTAATGCGTGTGTGAGACAACACTAGTTTTATTTACCTTTACACTAATTGTTTAATTTGTTTGGCGATTGTTTGTTTGATCATCTATACTATATTATAATACTATATTATAATGTATGAGAGATGGGTATTTTAACATATCAAAAAAATAAGAACTTTTTTCTCTTAATTTATAAATACACACCTAAAATAAGGGTAAAATGGTCTTTTAAACAATAATTATATTTTAGCCTCCATCTTATTACTCATAAATCCCTAAGTTTTAACATAATTATGAGTAATTAGTTACACTTTTCTCTCCCCACAACAAACTTATAATTCTTTTACGTATTCTTGCAATGTCTTATAATGTTTAAAAAAAAAAATCCAAAAGTACCGTGACGACCTACTCATTTTTGTCAATGTTTCGATATTTGTCTTGGTCAGTATTGACGTGTGGACTAAAATGTATAAGTAGATGATACCTTAGTATACAAGTGATTAAAGCCCAACGTACGTAGTTAGTTGTTACATTTTATCCCCTTAATAAAAATTAGCCCCCTCCCCCTCCGATTTTTAAATGATCATAACTTTTTGGTACCATATAAACGGGTATTTATTCTCCTTAATTTGAATATAGTATTGCTATAGTCCTTTTAATTAAAAAAATTGATATGTTACGTGATTAACAGTGTCTAAGGGTGAGTAATAACTTAATCGTTAACCGAAACAGAAACCGATATCGAACCCGGACCGAAATCAACCAAACATTGAGTTAACTGAAAACTAATTAACCGAAACCCGAATTAAGCAAAAACGATTATCAATTTTTTGTGCCCTCTTTTATTCAGAATTAGTTGAACCGAACTATTCATATTTTCGTATATTTCTAGGTTTTATACCTTTAGTTCATGTACTTACTATTTATACCCCAATTTTATGCATTTATACCTCCATTTCATATACCTATATTATACCTAAGTTTCATGTATTTCTAAGTATAAGTTTTAGCCCAAGTTTGATTTTGGCTCTTAACCGAAATTAAATGAATCAAACAAAAAACGGTCAATCTATAACCGAATAAACTAACCCGATTGACTAAAAACGTATCGGTTAATAAAATAGAATAATCGATGACCTCGATTTCGGTTGAGGATAATAATCTAACCAACCGAACAATGCACACCGTGGGAATGTCTGTGTTTCCCGCCACATCGCGCGCGCACCTATTGGTTATTAACCAAAACCGGTTATCGGTGAGAAATAACTAAATCGTTAACCTAAACCAAACCGAAAACAGACAAAACTGAATCGAAATCATCCAACAACTGAATTAACTGAAAACTGAATTAACCAAAAACCAGTTATTGATATTTTTATACTCTCGTTTAACCAAAGTTAGCTTAACCGAATCGAATCATTCATATTTTCATATATTTGTAGCTTTTATAGGACCAGTTCATATATTTCATATTTTATATCTCCATTTCATATATTTATACTTTCCTTTCATGTATTTATACCTCAATTTCATATATTTCTAAGTAAAAGTTTTAGCCCAAATTTGGTTTTTGCTATTAACTGAAATTAAATGAACCAAACCGAAAACCGTCAGTCTAACCGAATAAACCGAAGTGATTAACCGAAAACCAATTGGTTAATAAAATAGACTAACCGATGACTTTGGTTTCGACTTCGGTTGAGGATAATAACCGAACCGACCGAACCATGTACATCACAATAAAATGGATTACCTGATTACTTCGCTTTTAATATATATCTATCACAATAATGCTACAATAAATATAATATAAATAAAAAAAAACTACAAAAACACGTATCACAATGCGAAGTTTCACAACCGCCACATCACACGAACATCCTGCTAGTAAATTCATAATTCATATTCATATATTCATATTCATATTCATATTCATATTCATATTCATAATTCATAATTCATATTCATATTCATAATACAATATAAAGATCAACTCATCAATGATCAGGCTGCTTTAGAAGGTTTGTTTGTTTGGGCCAGTTATTTAAACATTTAATAATGCAGGATATTATTGGGCCTGTATTTTAAAGCCCAAAGTAGTTCTATCTAAAGCCGGAACTGTAACAGAACCGCCACCACCACCGTTAACATCAATCTTCCGTCACCTAATCAACTTGGGCATAACCATTTCCCTATTGGACATGCTTCCACAGTTCGCTTAACGGCTGATTCAATCCCTAACAGTAACATTTATCTACAGTTATTAACATTTATCTACAGTTATTCAAGTGTGAGTTTTCTTACCTCAGTTCTTTTCAAAAGTTGTCAATGTATGAGAGAATTCATTGTTTGGAATCAGTTTAGTTATAAAGTTATATAGATCTTATCTCGGTTTTAAAAAGCGTGTTGCGAGATGCGTTTTGATTCCAAAAGCTGATGTGGGTACGCGGTACATTCTTTTCTAAAAGATACTATGAAAATATTTGTAGCTAATATTGTAACTTGTTAACCTTTAAACACTAAAATATAAGATATTCTTGTTGCGGGACGTTCTTTTCTAAAAATACTAAAAAAACATTAATAGCTAATATTATAACTTGTTAACATTTAAACACTAAAATATAAAATATTCTCGTCGTCTATAGTCATCGATAGTTTAATTTGTCCAAATACTGGTCAATTCCATAAGGCGCCACATCATGTGATGCGCGCATTATGCATTCCCGATGCGCTTTTTAACACCAAGGATGTTATTGTGTTAGATTGAATCTTCTGAAACTTCACTAGCTCAATGTGTATGTTTGGAAGCAAAGAATATGAAATTAACTTACTCTCACAAATGCCTTTAAAGACAAGCTTATTGCAAGTGGAAGTGATGCAAACATTTGTGGTGTTCAACATTTTCTAATTTAATATGAGTAATAATAATTTACAATTATGGTTTTCTAAAGGTCTACCTTTTTGGGCTACTAGTTGGAGGCCATGCTGCAATTGATTTGATTCTGTCATGATGTTGATATTAATACACTTTCAAACCTTTTGGAGCTGTAAATTATTGACCTTTTGTCACACATTTTTACTAAAGTATACATTCTCTAGAAGTATATATTATTTTGTTACATAATTGATAATAATAATAATACTATGGTCACTGTTAAATGTCAATCCTTCTTTTATTGCAATTGCTGTCACAAAGGGAACATACCATCTTCCGGTTCATGTTTTTTCTTCACGAATCGTTAATCATATGATGATTCATATTGTCTTAACATAACATGTTGGTTTCTACTGAACAAAAACGATTCTTTTAATATCGTGTTTATGCTGTGAATCTGGAGACACCTTCTATCAAAATGAGGTGTTAAACTTTATTTTTTATGAAAATTTTGAGTTGACATGTGTGGTGCTTAAATGATTCTTATCAAAATGAGTTGTTAAACTTTTTTTCCATGAATTTTGAGTTGACTTGTGGGGTGCTTATATGGTGCCATTGAGGGTGCTAAATGAATCTTAGTTTCATTTTTTCAAAAGTTATGGCTGCCCTACATGAATAAAAGACACATACAAAACTTCTTTAATCCCATATGTCCCACGAAAATAGGGGCGGCCATAAATTCTCTACATCATTTGATTGAAAATCTTTAATTGTGTGCACGTTATATCGCAGAAAGAAACTTACGTCGGTCCCTTACCTAACACTAGCTAATGAAATAAGACATCAAAATGAGGTGTTAGTTAACAAACACTTTCTTTCTTTCATGAATTTTGAGTTGACCTGTGGGGTGCTTATATGGTGCTCTTGAGGGGGCTAAATGAATCTTAAGTCCATCTTTTTATAATTATGTATGTCCTACATCAATAAAAGAGGTATACAAAACTTCTTTAATGTTTTTTGACCTAAATGTTTTAATCGTTGGCACGTTCGTTGGTCCCTTGCGTAGCGCTACTAGCTAATTACATCAAACATCTAGCTTTTTCTTTTATAATGATTTGCATACGCGAAATTACCAATGGTCCCAAAACAATAGCTGTCTATCACTAAAGATTTTTGTTTTCGAATTTGGATTTTTCGCATCATTTCCATGTTAACATGCTTTTAAGACAATGTAACCCTACATTAACATACTTAAAAGGCTTTCCAACATCCAGTTTTTAACACAGATGGTACCACTGCAAATGCTTTAATCACATTGGTAGTATATGCAGGCAAAAGGTATTGAATTTTCTTCTTCATGTTATTATCACTTATTTCATTTTCTTCTTGAACACCATTTATTTATTTATATATATATTGCTGTTATTACACCAAAGGGATGGGTAGGGGCTGTTTGAGAATGAACTGCTGGTATGCAATCCTTCACAAAAGAAAAGCTTTTGGTCAAACTTTGACCAGAATCTTACAATGTGAATACATTGATTAGTCAAAGATTATGAAATTCCCAGTAGCATAGCAGATTGAAGGATACATGTGAAGTTTCCCTATTTTTATTGTCATTATTCATAGCATTTGACTCAGTTTTATATCTTTTTTTCTGACAATATCCAAAAGAAAAAAAATCTTTATACCTTTATTATTTTTTTACTACATTTTTTTCAGATAATTTTAAAAGTATACATTATATACCATATTATGATCTTATTGGGGTGCAGTAATTTAGGACCACATCTTGCTATTTGACCAAAAATGTGAAGAAAATGAATCTACTTTTTGGTGTGTGTATTTACTAACCCAATGCTGATTCATGATTGATAGTAGATAACATGGGCAGAGGGAGATTCAGAAGAAGATGAAAAATTTGGACTGACACAAATGAAGCTGGAATTTAAAAAAAAAAAAATTAAAATTAAATTAATTTGGAGAAGTGAAGAAGACAGATCAGCAGTAGAAAACCTGTCCCCACATGGGGCCCACTACATTGCATATGGTGCAGAGAAAAAGGTTAAGCTCAGGTGCTTGTATACCTGCTTTATTCTGTGAACATCATTTTTAGTTCTCACTCCAGTTATTTTTAAGTCTAATTTACTATTTATTATTATTATTTTTCTGTTTTTGATATATTTGGAAATGAAAAGAGGGAAAACAGAACTTATTTTTGAACTTTCTGCTCACGCTTTCTTTCACTTACCTATCATAAAATGGATTTTTTTACTTCATTTTTGGCATTTAATTCTTTTTTGGAAAAAAAGATGATATTTCCACTTTTACCCTTGTAAGTGGCAGTTTTTTTTTTTTTTTTTTTTTTTTTTTGGGGGGGGGGGGGGTGGGGTGCAAATACGTATTAAGGTACGAAAACAAATAACGGCCAATATTCAATCCGAGGGACCTTTACGGCTCGTGGATACGATGAATTATCGGTTAGGTGCACTTGTACATACTAAATCATACCATCTGCATGCACTTCAACAATAGTCATATATGATGTTTCATGGGATTCCATGGTTATTTCCGAATTGTAATATAGAACTCACATCAAAACATACATGATGAACTTCTGACAATCATAGCTTCTTGGCAGTAGAGGACCCTCTCATATAATATTATATCATTCCCCTAAAAATATTCATTTTGATCTCACACTACATAAATGGACCCAATATGAACATTTACAAGTTCATGCCCATGTTGCTTTTTTTCAATTTTTCACAGTCAAGTTTTATTTGCAATGTTGTATTGACTGGTACCATATGCATTGCAGTTTGTACCTTGTACCTTGTATGCATAGTAGTAGTACCTGGAGTTAGTAGCAGAAACCCAAGGGGGTCGGTCAGTACTATGTTTTTGCATGCATGTGTACTAGTGAGTAGTCACTATTCATTAATATAACGATGTTTGCTTGCAACATGATTTACCTGTTTCGTAAGTGAATTGCATGGTTTCTAAACTCCATTTTCCCAAAAATATATGTACTGGAAATAGGAGAAGGATCGGATCTAGAATATCCTTAGAGGAGCAACATTTAGAAAAAAAGGTAACGAAATCGAAAAAACGTCAAATTTTTCCAAAATTTACACTACCGTTGGAGCGTTAAGGGGCAACGGGGGTTACCCCTTGTTACAAGGTAGGTCCGCCCCTAGAAGGAGGTGACATTTTAATATTATGTGGGAGTTAAATGCCCGGATAGTCCCTGTGGTTTGCCCTTTTTCACCTTTAGTCCCTAACTTTCTAAAATTACAGCTATAGTCCTCAACTTTTCAATTTTCGTTCCTGGATAGTCCCTGTGCCTAACATAGTTAGTTTTCTCAGTTAAGATGGTGTGAAATGACAAAAATACCCTTTCCTTAAAAAGGGCACACCACATGGACTATCCGGAAAAATGCCCGGATAGTCCCTGTGGTTTGCCCTTTTTAAGGAAAGGGTATTTTTGTCATTTCACACCATCTTAACTGAGAAAACTAACTGATGTTAGGCACAGGGACTATCCGGGAACGAAAATTAAAAAGTTGAGGACCATAGCTGTAATTTTAGAAAGTTAGGGACTAAAGGTGAAAAAAAGCAAACGATAGGGACTATCCGGGTATTTAACTATATTATGTGGAGTATAACCAAGAATTTGGGAAATTCAATTAGTTTTGATTGCTACATTTTCTAGCCGGGTCATGTTAGGTGTCGGGTCCGACCGCTTCTAGCTTTCCCCAACCTTAAAAATCTTGGTTTTAAGAATGAGAAGCGCACCGCTTGTCGTACGTGAGGGCGCAAGTTGCTTGTAGATACGTCCCTACCCAAAATTTAGCTATAAATAAACTTTATATATGATTTAATATAGATATTTACAACCTAATAAGCATGTTGTACAACATCCTAATGCACACAACCTATCGCCTTATTAAAAGTATGCCTCATGTATGCGTCTTGTGCCAACTTTTGGCCTGAAAAGCACGCCTCACCTTCGCTTTATGTACACCCCTTGCCTTACCTACACAAAAGCGATGAGGGTTGCACCTGAGGTCGGTGCGCTTTTTAAAACCAAGTTTAGAATTAAGTTATAAAATGTAAAGAACTCGTTACAAGGTGTTCCGAGGTTAGGACTTTGGGATACACCTTCCCACGGTCAAGTCAGCAAAGTTTAAGATAATCTCAATGGGCAAACCCTCTTTTACGAATGGGGATTGTGAACTTGATGAGGCCAATTGGGCCTAATCTGGTTTAGGCTTAGATGTTAAGTCCAATAGAAAATATAGTCTGTAATCCCTCTTTTATGAAGAAGGGATTGTGAACTAGACCAGGCCAATCGAGCCTGATCTAGCCCAGACTCAACTTAGGATTAGACATTGAGCCCAAAAGAAATAATCTTTCCTTTACGAAGTAGGATTGCGAGCTAGATGAGGCCAATTGTGTCTGATCTAGCCAAGGCTCGGCTCAAACGTTGAGCCAACTACGAGAGATACGTACGGTTACTTAGATCAACAAGATGCATATGAATTACGTATGGAACAGGAGTTGTGAAGGTGGAGGGACCAATAGTGCTGTGTATGGATTTGAACGAGTTGTTATATTATTGGTTGGTTGGAAAAGTTTCCACGAATTTTAATTACTTTTTGCAGAGAAAATAGTTACTTCTGTTAAGTACTTGCGGAACATGGATTTGATTGCCACTTGTGCTTCTTCTTCTTTTATTTTCCCTTCTCTATTTTATAATATCCTCCATTATAGCATTACTTTTTTAACGGTAAATTCAGATCACTGACGAACTACTGGAGTATCATCGTGTCACCAGCGGACCACCCGATCATATCCATCTTTACTAAGCATAATGTCTATAGACCAATTCATGAGGAAACCTAATAAATATAAGAAAAAAACCTCTTTATAGGAATGAAACCCAGGACCTATTGATTCCAAAGTTTTATCCTACCTCTAAGATACTATAAAGTCTCACAGCCCATTATAGCATTACTTGAGTACTATAATTTTGTTTTCTTTGATTTTTATTATTTTTGGGAATACTGTGTTTGTTTTTAGGGTAATGGATCTGATGGTAAATCAGTTTTGGTAGTGTCCATTAGGTTCAAACTTTTAAAGAAAATCGTGAAAGTGGTACTTTTTTATTCGTTTTAACCATGCCCGTGAAAGTGGTACTTTTTTTATTCGTTTTTAACTATGCCGGAGAATAGTTATGCTTATTAGCATGAGATAGGCAAATAAGGTCACACACACATATATATATATATATATATATAGAGAAAGTATAATGTACATCAGGGCTTAACCTACATTAACATACATGACAAAAAATATAACGTGCGTTATTATCATAGAGCGTGCGTGATTATAGTCCCATGCGTGATTATGTGGTCCCATGCGTGATTATGTGGTCCCATGCGTGATTATACCCCTGATCCAACGGTTACCATTGTCTCCTACGTGATGTATGATAAGGCTTTTTGTATGTTAACCTTACTCTATATATATATATATATAGGCCGATTGAGGAAGATTCAAATGAAAACCACTAGTTATTGTGAAAACTCGAAAACTAACTAAAAAAGCCAAAAAAACATACCATTTTTTTTTTGCATAATAATTTTCACAGGTTTTTTTATATAAAAAAAAATTTTTCAAAAAAAAAAAAAAATATTTTTTGTGTAGTGCACATGTGTAATACTACACATGTGTACCACAAAATTTTTTTTTTTTTTTTTGAAAAAAAGTTTTTTTTTCATATATAAAAACTAGCGATTTTTATAAAAAAAAATTGAAATTTTTTTTTTGTGTGTTTTTTAGGCTTTTTTTAGTTAGTTTTCGAGTTTTCACAATAAAAGTGTTTTTCATTTGAACCATCCCCTAGGCCGATTAACGTACAAGAGCCCTTATCTTACATTACGTACGTGATTATTTCAGCCATACGATCTGGAATTCAATCTTCAACATGCGATTTTGCTAGACAAAACAACATGCGATTTCATCAAACTTTCCAACATGCGATTTCATCGATGTTTTTTTATAACATGCGATTTCACAAGTGCGTACGCTCGTACGATAAGCCCTATTGTACGTTACACTTTTTCTATATATATATATATATATATATATATATATATATATATATATATATATATATAGTGGAGGGTTCAAATGAGAAGAATTTTTTTGTAAGAATAAAAAAGAACAAACTTCAACCAATAATAATGCTTCATTTTACTTCATTTAATTTTTGTATTTAATATGGGTGTAAGGGTATATTGGTAAAATTAGATAGATCACTAATTCTTAGTCTTCATTTTTAATAACTCACTAAATTAAATTTGTACCTTATTTAAAAATATATATATATTTTCAAAGAAGAAAAAAATTAATTTAAAGTGTAGGATAAATTATGAGGTGTGTAGGATGAATTACGAGTTGTGTAGGATAAATTTCAGTATGTGTAGGATAAATTTCAAAAACGTGTAGGATAAATTTTGATGTCTCTAGGCAAAAATTTTAGTGTGTAGGATGATACTCTTTATGACTAATTAATTAGTCAAAAATAATAATAAATGAGATAAGAGAAAAACTATTTAATGTTTTACAATTGTACCCTTTATTCTTTTTCTTCTCAATTTAATTTTCTTCTCAAATGAACCTCCCCCTATATATATATATATATATATATATATATATATATATATATATATATATATATATATATATATATATATATATGGTAAGGTTCATGCGAGAACCACCTTTATTGCGAGAACCAATGTGAACACAACCTAAATTAGCTAAAAAATACCTAACCCCCCCCCCCCCCAAAAAAAATCTGAACCCCGCCAACCCCCCCCCCCCTCAAGGTAAAAACTAACCCCCTAAAAAAACTAAAAAAAACACACAATTTTTTTTTTGTTTAGTATTTTTACATTAAAATCGCTACTTTTAGTAGCAAAAAAAAAACTTTTTAATTTTTTTTTGCTACTAAAAGTAGCGATTTTTTCTATAAAAAACGTTAAAAACAAATTTTGTGTGTTTTTTAGCTATTTTTGGTTGTGTTGACATTGGTTCTCGCGGTTCTCGTAATAAAGGGTCGGATCCTTCTCCTATACATATATATATATATATATATATATATATATATATAGAAACGGGATCAGGAGAAAACGACAAAAAGTGTGAGAACGGTGAGAACGCATCCTGGCCGAACACGTGGCGTGGGGCATGATCAGGGTCCGAGTGGTTTTTTTGTCTTTTTAGTATTCTTCTCCTTTCACGATTTTCGCGTTTGACATGCTTCTTTATTTTTTGCATGCAAGATAATTTTGGCGTTATGTAGATTTATTAATTATTTGGCGTTTTATTGTTTTTTCTCAGATTTCTTCTCGTTGAATTAATTCTTTTTGTGTCACGTAGTTAATCGTTTGGCGTTATGGCTTTTTCCATGTCATTTTTGGCGTTTTGTATCTTTTTGTTAATAATTCATTACCATAGATTAATATTTTATAAAACTACAATAACACGAAAATCAAAATAAACTAATACTCTTCCGTAGATGGGATTACATCAGAGATGTACCCATCGCTTTCTTCAGATTCTTCATCATCAAATTTCATTTTTGCATATAACGTCATTAGCTCGTCTCTTCTTTTCTGCAGCCTATTCTTGAATATCACTGCATCCATGGATTTTGGATCATTTGAAGATGTTAAATCACAGAGTTGTTCAATGATAGATAGCAACCCTGTCTTCGACATTTCTTCCATTGGTCTTGAATATTGCACCCCGTTTTTATAAGTAACTTCAAGTGTCCCTTCTTTCTCATGCAATACCCAACTGCTAAGTTTTGGTATATGAGTATCTTCAATATCATCATCATCATCTTCATCATCTTCTACTGGAAACTTTCTCTCCAGTCTTTTTATTACAGTTCTTGTTCTTTCACAATCGTTGTCTCTTGGAATCTCAAGGGCCAGGATATCCTTCTGAACATTTTCATTCATTCCCATCATGGCTTTTATTGTTCTTACCTTTACCCTTCTCCTGTCAGAGAACTTTATGATGAATCGTTTTTCTTTCCTTTCAAACCTCCATGCAATAACCTTAGCCATTTTTTAAATTTTTTGGCGTTTTGGAGAATATGTGGCGTTTTAGTCTTTTTGGCGTGTTTGAGCTTGGGTTCTGATGGTCTTCTTTTATATTGACTTTTTTTCCCCGCGTATGTCAGATAATTATGGCGTTTTGAAAAAGATAAATAAATTTAATACAAAAAATGTTAGTAATTATGTTTTCCGTCGTTTCATTTTACTGTTTTTTGCAGTTTTACCGTGTTTTGTTTTCAGACTCAACTGTTTTAATGGTGTAACACGTCAAATCTTTTGACGGCTGTAATTATGGCGTTTTGTTTTCCAATGACGGTTAGATAACTATTGGACTTCTTTTGTTTTATATTCTTTGCACATTGTTTCACGCTTTTTTTATACTATTAGTTGTTTAAATTAATTTTATTATAGTTTGGTAGTTTTTTGGGGGCTTTTTATGGCATTATGGCGTTTTACACGTATTTGCTAAATTTAGCGTTTTATTATATTTTTCATTATAGCATTAATATTATTTTGTTGTTTATTAACTGACATTACAAAACAAACAATAGATAAAGAAAATTAAAAAAAAACAAAGCAGAAGCAATTTATGATTTAAAATCTTCAGTGTCACCAGTCACTTTTTTCTTTTGAAACTACAAGAAATGTGACAAATAAATGGTGTTTTGGGTTTGGCGTTGTTTATTTTTTTTTTGTTCATGTGTTGAAGTGTCTTTGTGGATGTTGGAGACATAGAGCGACCCCCTGTGGGTGGATGCTATCAGCCTGTGGTCTTCATTATATTCATTGAGGCCAAAGTAGCATTTACACTGGTATAGGTCTCTTCTTATCATCCAAACCTTCTTCAGGAACAAAGATGACAGTATAACATATGGGTGTCATCAGTCCCTCTTTTTTCAATTTTGTCCATCTCATGCAACAAAATCTTTCTACACTCACGTAACAAATCATTAAATGCAGCTTCATGCAGAACATTACTGAGGATCAAAGAAAATATGTTTGCTGTCGTTGTATTTTTTGGCGTTTTACATTGAGTTGTAAATTTTTTTAGCAACCACTGTGTGTTTTTTTGTGTTTTTTTATGTGTGATAAACAGAAGGTGGTGAGGCGTTTCTATTTATAGAATTTTTTTGGCGCGTAGTTTAGGCGGGATGTTATTTTTATAACAAAAAATGTAATTAACATTTATCTGGATGTAAACTTTGGCGTTATATATAATGGCGTTTCATATTTTATGGCGTTTTTGTAGCCAGAAAACTTAAATAAAAACACAGAAAAAAGTACGCAGTGATAAAATTGGTGTTTTGTATTTATTTGGCGTTTTATTTTTCAATGGCGTTTTATGTGAGGAATGGTTTTTTACTTTTTTACGCTTAATGACGCGCGTCCACGTAATAAAATTGGTGTTATTTACTAAAATGCCACCGCGCCAATCTAGTCCATAGATTGTTTTGATCGGACGATCCATAAGCGTTCTCACCGTTCTCACACTTTTCACCGTTTTCTCTAATCCTGACCCTATATATATATACACACACACATACACATACACACCGTACATTAATCCAGAAGTGTGAGAAGTGTATTATAACACTATATATAACACTATATAACACCATATAAACACTGTATAACATTATGTAACACCATATAACACCATATAACACTATGTAACACTATATAACAATATATAACACTATACATCTATCATAGACATGCTATCAGACAAAATATAGTGTTATATTTGTTATATAGTGTTATATAGTGTTACATAGTGTTATATGGTGTTACATAGTGTTACCCAGTGTTTATATGGTGTTATCAAGTGTTATATATAGTGTTATAATACACTTCTCACACCTCTGGATTAATGTACAGGGTCCTCTATATATATACATAGAAAAAGTGTATTGTACAAAATGGCTTAACGTACGCTACGTACGCGATGTGAAATCGCATGTGATAATTTTGATGAAATCGCATGTTGGTTTTTTATAACAATTTCGCATGTGGTAATTTCGATAAAATCGCATGTTAAAAAACCAACATGCGAAATTGTTACAAAAAACCAATATGCGATTTCAATGTGGGATGAAGATCTAACGCTGAGATGATCGCGTACGTAATGTAGGATAAGAGCTCTTGTATGTTAACCTAACTATATATAGAAAAGGTGTAAAATAAATTACCGCTTAACGTACATCACGTACGACAACGTGCGTGATGTCACACCTCAACCGATGGCGGAATCATCGGGGCATGGCACTGAGCGAAACAGATTGTCCAGAAGTTTCCATAACAACTATCATTACCATTCAATTTAAGTAACACGTCCCATACCGTGCCTCAAATGGCAAAACAAATTATTACAAATAACATCTAGTCAAATATTCTGTTCCGACAACTCAGATTTAAATAAAAACAAATAAATATTGTTCAAATGCTTCTAGGGACCCGGTCTGACAAGATCTACAGACAACTATGCTCTAGACGCTTGTTCCTGACAGACAACTATTTGTTGGGGGGCTCTAGAGCTTTATTCTAGCCTCGCTTTCCTAGCAAGCAATTATCTTAAACACCTGTCACATATGTTAAAATAAAGTCAATACATATAATGTAAAGGTGAGCATACAAGTTTGATAATAGCATAATAGAGTTCGAATAGTTTACGCATAACCAGCACGTACACAGAGGAAAACGAAGCATGTTAATTATCGATACCAATGACTGCGGGTTGACTGTCCGAGACAGTTCGCAATACATGATTACCACCGTAATCCATCCAAGTAATTGTCCTTAACAACCCCCGTGTGAATGGGTGCTGAGTCCAAACTATAGTACTACGTCGTTAAGGCAGGTAGACAGCATT
The DNA here is from genome assembly GCF_002127325.2 of Helianthus annuus. Classification (NCBI taxonomy): domain Eukaryota; kingdom Viridiplantae; phylum Streptophyta; class Magnoliopsida; order Asterales; family Asteraceae; genus Helianthus; species Helianthus annuus. Next base: position 58,323,759 of record NC_035445.2, read on the forward strand.
CCACGTGTAAACATAACAACAAGCATTCATTTAGTCACGTAATACATGCGAATCGGTTAGCGTTCAAATAATTGAGTAGTGTGTTTGGTTGTGATTTGAAATAAGTAACGTATGTAACACCCAAAAGTGCTAAAAGCAAAAAGGGATCGAGTATACTCACAGCGATTGATTGATGGATTGAAGGGAGCGCTTGAGAGTAGGGTTAGCCTGAATAGTTCGATAGCATAACGATGAGTAACACGTAGAATGGGAATAAGTGGTGATAGGTCGAACAGCCTGGTCGATCGAACGGCAGGTTCGATCGGACGGGTTGTTCGGTCGGTTGGACAGTCCGTTAGGACAGTCTGTTCGATCGGCCGGTAGCCTCGATCGGCTGGACTGTTCGAGTGGATTGTTTCTTCCTTTGAGTAAGATATGTTTGTGTATGATGGTTTGACCTTTTGAAGTTTTCGTTGTAGTATTTGAGAACACTGAAGTGTCCTTACCTTTCAGGTCGATCGATCGAATGACATGTTCAATCGGGTGGCACTTCAATACGACGAACGAGTTGAAAATCGGTTAAGGGTTGAAGCATAGTATCTCATGATCCGAAGAGTAATGTTTACCAATCAGCCGTTCGATCGGACATCACTTCGTTCAATACCATACTTCATGAAATTTGTCAAAGTGTGGGGCCATATGCTAGCCGATCGGCTGACCTGGTCGATCGGCTGATATGTCCGATCGGCTAGGCTGTCCGTTCGAACAGCTTGTCCGATCGGTCAGCATTCTGACCTGGTCGGCTGTTCGTCTACACTTGGCAGTTCTGATTGTTTTGACGTTATATCGAGGTATTTTGACAACGAGCTGAACCATGGAGCTTTCATTCTTACTTGCTTCCCCTGATCGGACATGAATCACCCAAGTCCGGCCGGTGAACTGTTCGGAACGGTAGTTTAACGTTTAACCCGTCCGTTTCTACCGGTTTGAAGGCATTGAGTGTAAAAGAGTTGAAAGAAAGTTGGAAATCCTTCTTTCAATCCTTCACACCATGTAAATGTTCGGAACTGTGATAGATCTTGGTTTGTTTGTGTGGAAATCGGTTAGATCCAAGCTATTCATGGTGGAATGAGGCCAAAACATGATGTTCTTGAAGAACACTATGATGACATCATCCTAGAATGCTTAGATCTTGATGATTTCACAGTTAGAAATCAAGATTTGAAAGATAGAAAGGTGTAGGAGTGTGTATTGATCAAGAAAGTACAAGATTTAGGATGAAAACTTACCAGAATCGGATGAAATCTGAGAAAAGAAGGGGAGCACGAGCTGGTCGGTCAGAGAGTTTCCAAAAGTAGAAAGAATGACAATGACAGGCCTATTTATAGGCTCCAAAAGAGGAAAGGGCTGGCCGATCGGCCAGGCATCCCGATCGGACTGCCTGCTCGATCGGACAGTCCGTCCGATCGGCTGGGCTGTTCGATCGGCTGACAGCCTGATCGTTCCACAGCCTGCTTTGAGTGTTCGGTGCGACGATTTCTGATATTTCGATTTCGATTGAAGACGATACGAGTACGATAGAGTTTCCTATTCAAATTACTTTTAGTCCCAACCACTATATCTACATACAAGCATCTATATCTCGCGTAACCTCTTTTCCACTAACTATCACAACTTGATTTCGATTTCGATTGCATTCAATTGAGTTTCGAGTTTCGATTCGATTGATCACCACACATAACACAAGGTAAACATGCACAAGTAACACATAAGGCACACACACACGTATAATAACAACCAAAGTTCGTGTAATTCGAGATTCGAGTTCGATGATGGTTCGATCGGTTTGATTATTGATTGATTAACTTTATCGCATTGTTACTTCCTACTATTCACAGTCGTAAATCGTTTCGCGTCGATTAAACATTCGATTACTTCGATTTCTTAGATTAACAACACTTACTCCACATAATACAAATAAACCTAAAATAGACTAATTATAGTCAAAGAAGTCAACTTGACTTTGACTTTGACTTTGACTTTCGAAAACACGGGGTGTTACAGCCTCCCCTTGTTTAGGGAATTTCGTCCCGAAATTAGGCTCGAAGCTGTACAGCACCGTGAATCACGTTAATTTGTACGTTCTTACCAATTTCTCGCTTCAGATCTTCATTCAAACAGTTGCGGGTACTTAGCCTTCATGTCGCTTTCGAGTTCCCAAGTGAACTCTGCGCCTCGTTTGCCTTCCCATTGGACTTTCACGATAGGGATGCGTGAGCGCCTGAGTTGCTTGGTTTGGCGATCCATGATTTCGACGGGCCTTTCCACGAAATGCAGCGTTTCGTTTACTTGAAGGTTGTCGAGCAGTACAATCAGATCATGATCAACTAGACACTTTCGGAGGTTCGACACATGGAAAGTTGGGTGGACGTTACTAAGTTCCTCCGGTAGTTCGAGTCTGTAGGCGACTTTTCCGATCCTTTCCAGAATCTTAAAAGGTCCAACATATCGAGGCGCTAGTTTCCCTTTCTTTCCGAATCTGACCACACCTTTCCAAGGTGATACCTTTAGGAGTACGTAGCCGCCAACGTCAAATTCAAGGGGTTTGCGTCTTCTATCGGCGTAACTTTTTTGTCTATCCCTGGCTTTCGACAAGTTTTCTCGAATTTGGAGGATTTTGTCAGTCGTTTCTTGTAATAGCTCAGGACCAGTTAGTTGCGAATGACCGATCTCGTGCCACACAATAGGCGAACGACATCTTCTTCCATATAAAGCCTCGAATGGTGCCATTTGTATGCTGGCATGATAGCTGTAGTTGTACGAGAATTCGACTAATGGTAGTTATTTGTTCCAACTACCACCGAAGTCTATGACACACGCGCGGAGCATGTCTTCAAGAGTACGGATCGTTCTTTCAGTCTGTCCGTCGGTTTGAGGATGGAATGCGGTACTCAGGTTAAGCGACGTACCAAGAGCTGTTTGAAACGTTTCCCACAATCGCGAAGTAAACCGAGCATCACGGTCTTAAATGATGTCACGAGGCTTACCATGATTACAGATGATCTCGTCGGTTTAGATTCGGGCTAGTCGTTCTACCTTGTAGTCTTCCCGTATTGGTAAAAAGTGGGCTGATTTGGTCAGACGATCAACTATAACCCAAATGCTGTCGTGATCTGATGGCGTGGGCGGAAGTTTGGTTATGAAATCCATAGCTATACTCTCCCACTTCCATATGGGGATTGGAGGTTGTTCGAGTAAGCCAGAAGGTCGTTGGTGTTCGACCTTAACTCTTGCGCAGGTGAGGCAACTTCCAACATAGAGAGCAATATCCCGTTTCATGCCCGGCCACCAGTACTTGTAACGAATATCCTGGTACATTTTATCGGCACCGGGATGAATAAAATATCGGGACTTGTGGGCTTCGTCCATTATAATCTTTCGCAAATCGGTCCGCTTAGGGATCCAAATTCGGTCCAGATAATAGAAAATCACATTCGCTTTGCTTACCAGTTGAGCTCCATCGTGGTAGATCCTCTCTTTCTTCAATGTGCGTTCGTTAAAACAAGCATGCTGGGCTTCGCGGATGAGAGTTTCGAGGTTGTGCTGGGCTTGGGTATTGCGAATGCTGAGCAAATAACTCTGTCTGCTGAGCGCGTTGGAAACAACATTTGCCTTGCCCGGGTGATAACGAATCTCACAGTCGTAATCGTTAAGTGTAACACCCCGTGTTTTTGAATGTCAAAGTCAAAGTCAAGGTCCAAGTCAACTTTGACTTTCTTTGACTGTAGATAGTCGATTTCGTGTCTTAGTTGTATTATGTGGAGTAAGTGTTGTAATCAGCAAGAATCGAAGTAATCGAATGTGTTATAATGCGAACCGATCTACGACTGTAAATGATAGGAAGTAACAACGCGATAAAGTTAATCTAATCAGAAATCAAACCGATCTAACAATCAATCGAACTCGAGACTCGAATTATGCGAATTTGGTATTATTAAACGTGTGTGTGTGCCTTACGTGTTACTTGTGCGTGCTACTTTATGTTTGGTGTGGTATTCAAGCAAATCAATCGAAAATCGAATCGAAACTCGAAAAGCAATCAAACTCAATCGAAACCGACATCGAAATGTGACTTATAGAAGATTGTATGTTAGATATAGTGGTTGGGATTAAAAGTAATTTGACTAGGAACTCTATCGTATCCGTATCATCGTCCATCAAAATCGAAACGTCGAAAATCGTCGCAAAATACCCGAAGTGCGTGGCGGATCGAACAGGAAGCATCCTGATCGAACAGGCAAGCCGATCGGCTAGCACTTTGCCAGCCGATCGAGCAGCCCACTCGATCGGAGTTCCCAGCCGATCGGCTGCCACTTTCCTCTTTTGGAAGCCTATAAATAGGGCTGTCATTGTCATACTTTCCACTTTTGGAAAGCTCTGACCGAACCAGCCATCTTCTTCATCTTTTTCTCAGATTTCTCTCAATCCCGGTAAGTTTTCACTCTAATTCTTGTACGTTCTTAATCATTACTTGATTCTACACCTTTCTATCTTTCAAAACTCGGATTCTAACCGTGAAATCATCAAGATCTAAGTGTTCTTGGGTGATGTCATCATGGTGTTCTTGAAGAACATCATGTTTTGGCCTCATTCCACTATGATTAGCTTAGATCTAACCGATTTCCACATAAACAAGTTAAGATCCATCATAGATCTAAACATTTCATAATGCAAAGGATTGAAAGAAGGATTTCCAACTTTCTTTCAACTCTTTTACACTCAATGCCTTCAAAACCGGTAGAAACGGAGCTTGAACCGGCTAACCAATCATTCAAATGGTTGGGAGGGTTCGAGATTCGGGTCTATAAACAAGGTTCACCGATAACGGTTAAACTCTAAATCGGCATTCCAAACCGTCAACCGGCCGGACTTGGGTGGTTCCTGTTCGAGCCAAGGGAACAGGTGGGAACGAAGGTTATCATAGTTCAACACGTTGTCAAGATACCTTGAAAGAATAATAAATAAACAGACAACCAGGTGTTAGACAAAAGGCCGACCAGGTCAGAAATGCTGGCCGAACGGCTAGGCTGTCAAACAGCCCAGCCGATCGGATACGCCAGCCGATCGACCGGGCCAGCCGATCGACCGGGCCAGCCGATCGGCTAGCACATGGCCCCACACTTCCAAACCTTCGAAGTATAGTGTTGACGAAGTAATGTTCAACCAAATGGGTCGCTCGATTGGTAAACATTACTGTTCGGATCATGAGATACTATGCTTCAACACTTAGCCATTTTCACAACTTGTTCGTAGTAGAGAATGCCAGCCGATCGAACAGACTGTTCGATCGAGTGACATTCAGTTGGGGACTAACTTTAAAGCTCCTAGCCGATCGAGTGAGCTAGCCGATCGAACGAACCGTTCGATCGAACGACTTGAAAAGGTAGGAACACTTCAGTGTTCTCAAATAATGCAACAAAAACTTCAAAAGTTCAATTCCCCTAACACAAACACACTAGAGGAAGAAACAATCCACTCGAATGGTTCAGCCGATCGAGCCAACCGGCCGATCGAACAGGACTGTCCGATCGGGTATACCAGCCGATCGAACAGGCCGTCCGATCGAACCTGCCGTTCGATCGACCAGCCCATTCGATCCATCCATACTTGTTTACCTTTACGCGTTACTTATCGTTATGCTATCGAACTATTCAGGCTAACCTTACTTCCAGCGCTCCCTTCAATCCACAATCAATCACTGTGAGTATACTCGATCCCTTTTTGCTTTAGCACTTTTGGGTGTTACATACTTTACTTATCAAATCACAATCAAACACAAACTATTTGAACGCTGACCGAATTGCATGTGCTATTGACTAAACGAATGCTGTTTATTATGTTTACACGTGGAGTGCTATCTACCTGCCTTAGCAACATAGTACTATAGTTTGGACTCAGCACCCGTTCATACGGGGGTTGTTAAGGACAAATACTTGCATGGATTACGGTGGTAATCATGTATTGCGAACCGTCTCGGACGGTCAACCCGCAGTCGTTGGTACCGATGGTCCCATGTCGATAATTAACATGCATCATTTTCCTCTGTGTACGTGCCTGGTTATGCGTAAACTATTCGAACTCTATATGCTATTATCAAACTTGTGTGCTCACCTTTACATTTTATGTATTGACTTTATTTTAACATATGTGACATGTAATTAGGGTGCTTACTTGCTAGCAAAGCGAGGCAATAATAAAGCTTTAGAGCCCATCTAGCAGTTGTAGGTCGTAGCCTACCTAGGGGTCTCTAGAAGTGGATAAACTATAGCCATGGAGCCCTTGGAGTTGTTCGATCAAGCATCTATGGCATTAGTTGTCTGTAGATCTTGTCCGGACGAGTCTTAATGACTCTGGGCCGTACTTTTAAACATTTGGTTTGTAATAAATTAAATCTGAGTTGTCGAAACAGTACTATTTGTTTAGTTGTATTCTATGATAACTTGTTTATTTATTTGGGATACGGTATGGGACGTATCACTTAACTGAATTTGTAATAATAGTTGTTGTGAAAACTTCTGGACAATCTGTTTCGCTCAGTGCCGCGCCCCGATGATTCCGCCATCGGTTGGGGTGTGACAGATTGGTATCATAGCCATAACTATAGGGAATTAGGCAGACACGACCTAGTCCGGGTCGCTGTCTTAGAGACCTAGACTATAGTTAGGAACCATCAGACCCAGTTTATGTGCCGAATTCTGCGATCCTTCCCTATCACTGCACTCAAATCTTAAATAAAGTCGGTAGATTTAGTTAGGAATAGGTGTGAAAGCCGCAAACTCCTGACCAAACTGCCTGACTTATACTAATACTAATCGTTTGTTCATGCTTATCTCATTATTTTTTTACCAACAAACAAGGGGGATTATACCAAATCAGGAGTGAAATCCATAATTTGATGCATAATTTCCTCTATTTTCATTAAAAACAAGGAAGAAATTGCTAAGCCAAGGGGTGAAACCCTGACCTTGGCAGTTGTTCTGTACTTATTTATCTCACCAAGGCATCGACGGACTCCAACGACCTGAACTCACGAGTATGACCTAGGGAACGCGTGCGGAATGCCCGAGAATCGAGGCAGAAACACGACCTCTAGAGTCGAAAGTGACGACAAGTCTACTGCGAATAGTCGAATTGTCTTGGGTAGTCGATGTCTAGTAGCCGCAGACAATCTACCTCTCGATTTCATACGTTTAACAAATTCGTCTGGTGCTCTTGTTGATTTTATATGTTTATGTGTGCTTTTTTGGCTTTGTGTTTATAATTGCTCCTCTGTTTCTATTTCGGGATGTTATTCGATTCTGCTACCAAATTTCAATCGACACACGCGACTCGCATCATTATTTTATCCCTAAACGACACTCAGCTATCGCGAAGCTAGACGATATCATATTATACTGTGCTACATGACTAAGTTAGGATTAATCGATACAATATTCGAACGGTGCTCGAACTTTGAAGGATATGTTTCTGTTTTCTGACTGCTCCTGTGATTAAATGATTACGTGTTATCGTGCTTATGTGACCTTGTGGTTATGTGCTTCTGTGCTTACGTGCATTTGTGGTTTTGTGCATATGTGTTTACGTGCTTATGTGATTCGACGTGATTCTAAGCTTTAGTAGTCTAGACGTGTGAGGTGAGATTCGATTTCGTTGTGTTGAGTCCTGTGACGATGTCTGTTGCAGACCATGTCGTCGTCTGGATCACGTCAACGTCTGACCCGCCAAGAAAAGAGAGACCGACGTCTCGCTGCTATCATCTCCAAAATCGTGGCGAAAGCTGTGAGTGAAGTGTATGAAAACGCTAGCAAGTCGTCAGAAGAATCCCGAACCGAGATCTCCAAGGATTCAAGAAAGGCTGCTTTCAGCTTCAAGCAGTTCAAAGCATGCGGGCCAAAGGAGTTCACTGGCGAAGATGGTCCAACAGCCATGTTTCACTGGTTTGACTCGGTCGAAGTCACTATGCGCTAGAGCGGATGTCCTAAGCATCTCCGTACTCTCAACGCAACGGGCGTCTTCCAGTCCCGTGCTCTAGACTGGTGGACGACCGAACGAAACAAGCGCGGAAATGATGCAGCTTACGGGCTATCATGGAAGGAGTTGAAAACGATCATGATCGAAGAATTCTGCCCTCCTCATGAACGCCAAAAGCTGGAGGATGAGTTCTGGGAAATCAAGCAGAAGGACGGAGACAACGCTGCTCTCACTGCTCGCTTCAAGCAGCTTAGTATCATCTGTCCTGATCAAGTCAAGACCTCAGATCAAGCCATCAAGAAGTACATCCGAGCCCTACCCGACTGTGTAGCCGATTTTGTTAACCCAGCCAACCTGCAGCAATCGAAGAAACCTACCTGCTCGCCGTTGAGATCAACGATAAGCGAGTCAAGTCTGGTTTCTGGGATAAGCAAACCAAGTCTCTACATCAAGCTACTGCAACACCCACCGACACACCTGCTCAATCCTCCAAGTCATCGAGAAGGAAGAAGAAGCATAACAACAACAGCTCCAGCAACAAGAGCTGTGCTGCCGCAACCACTGCTACTCCTCTACAAGCAGTACCAGCTCAACAGCAGCACCACCAGCGTTCAGCTCCAGTGATCAATGCACCGCCAGCGAAGCGTGCATACACAGGCCCTCACCCACTCTGCCCGACATGTTCGTATCATCATCCGGTGGATCTAGCTTGTCGTTTTTGCGCTCACTGCAATCTCTACGGTCATTTCACTGCGAACTGCCGTTATGGTCCTCGCCAAGCCCCAGCTCAAGCTACTGTCAACCAAGCTCTACTCCCTGCTCCTCAAGGCCAACCAGCAACTCCAGCACCAGCAGTCAACGCTAGAGTCTGCTTTGCATGTGGTGACCCTAACCACTTTGCCAACCGATGCCCGAACAGGGTAGTCAAGCAAGAGCCTCAGCAGCAGCAACAGCAACAACAGCAGCCTCAGCAGCAGCAGCCAGCAGCCCATGCCCGAACTTCAACCTCAATGCCCGTCAGGCTCAGGCGGATAACAACGTGGTCAATGGTACGTTCCTTGTGAATGGTATTTATGCATCATGTTTGTTTGATACTGGAGCCGATAACTGCTTTATGTCATTTGAATTCGAGAAGCTCCTTAGTCGTAAGCGCTCTTATCTATCCTCGTCATTCGAAGTCGAAGTTGCTACAGGAAGAACTATTGCCGTTAACTCAGTACTCTGTGACTGTACCCTCGAACTCAACAATCACATCTTTCCGATCGACCTTATTCCGATGCAACTCGGAAGTTTTGATGTCATAATAGGCATGGACTTTCTTCGTGAAAACCATGCTGAAGTTGTGTGCTTTGAAAAGATGATCCGATTTTCGCTCGCGAATGGTGATCTCCTATGTGTATACGGTGAAACAACGTCGAAAGTTCTTAAGCTTATGTCGTGTATTCAAGCCAGCAAGTATCTCCGCAAGGAATACCGAGCTTTCTTGGCCAACATTGTAGTGCGGAGAAGGGAAAGAAAGAGAAAGTTGAGGTCAAAGATGTTCAAGTGGTTCGTGAATTTCCCCAGGTGTTCCCTGATGATCTTCCCGGACTACCACCAAGTCGTGATATCGACTTTCGTATCGATCTCTTTCCTGGAGCTAACCCCGTTGCCAAAGCCCCTTATCGACTCGCTCCATCCGAAATGCGGGAACTCTCTAACCAACTCCAGGAATTACTCGAAAAAGACTTTATTCGCCCAAGCACCTCTCCTTGGGGCACGCCAGTCCTTTTCGTCAAAAAGAAGGACGGGTCGTTCCGGATGTGCATCGACTATCGGGAATTGAATAAGCTAACCATCAAGAACCGATACCCTTTGCCACGAATTGACGATTTGTTTGATCAGCTACAAGGTGCAGCATGCTTCTCTAAGATCGATCTACGTTCAGGATATCATCAGCTATGGATTCAGGAGGAAGACATTCCTAAAACTGCTTTTCGAACCCGTTATGGCCATTACAAATTCGTTGTTATGCCCTTTGGTTTAACCAACGCACCCGCGGTTTTCATGGATCTGATGAATCGCGTGTGTAAACCCTACCTTGACCGTTTCGTCATCGTGTTCATCGACGACGTCTTGATCTATTCCAAATCGAAAGCCGAACACGCGCAACATCTACGTTTGGTCCTCGAGCTACTCCAGGGGAACCAACTCTATGCCAAATTCTCCAAGTGCGAATTCTGGTTGGAGGAGGTTCAGTTTCTGGGTCACATAGTGAATAGTCGGGGTATCCATGTCGATCCTGCGAAGATTGAAGCTGTCAAAAGTTGGATTACGCCTAGAACCCGTCAGAAGTTCCTTCTTTTCTCGGACTAGCGGGCTATTATCGATGATTCATCGAAGGATTCTCTAAGATCGCTGTGCCGCTTACTGCTCTTACCCATAAGGACAAGCCTTTTGTGTGGGGAAACGCGCAAGAGACTGCCTTTCAAACCCTTAAGCATATGCTGTGCAACGCACCGATTCTTACACTGCCCGACGGAAGCGACAACTTCATTGTCTACTGTGATGCTTCTAACCTTGGTCTCGGCTGTGTTCTCATGCAGCGAGACAAGGTTTGTCACACCCCGATTTCCACATGTCACCGGTGGGCCCGGTGTGGGGTACAGTGACGTAGTTGGCATCGTCATAGACAATCAACACAATATAATAATGCACAGCGGAAGCAGAATAGATACATTTCAACTTTTAAATAAATTGCAATAATAAATATCACAGTAGTTGAAACGGATCCACAGGCGGATCAAATACAAATAAGATAAAATATTGTTCAACAGATATTTGTCGTCCGAGCTTGCGAGACTATAGTGGACGCTCTTAGGAAACAGCCAGCCTATTTTCGTATAGTACCTGCACTTAACCTTTTGGGAAAAATACGTCAGTTTACACTGGTAAATACAAATCGACTGACTCATTTTGAAAATGATTGAAAATTGATTTAAATGCACAAGGCATAAATATTTTTATTAACTTGGGATAATTATATAATATAAACTTGTGAACGATTTACATGCACTCGTATCTTTGGTGGCCTGGGATCTGCTGTCCGGGCTAAGAATTAAATGACACACCACATTAAAGAGTTATACACGCCGAGTGTACGCCTACACCCCGTGCTCTGGTCGTGGCCATCTCGTAAGATAATGCCAAGGATATCCGGGACACGGTCAATAACCCCCCAAAGCCTAAAGTAAGACAAGACTGTTTAAACGAAGTCGCACAAGCTATTCAAGACTGTACACCCATAAGGAGCAGGACTTGTGCGCCCGATCAAGCGGTATTTTAAATACCGTACCCCAAGCCCGTATAGGGAAAATAAGTCAAAATGTATTTACCTGAGCAAGTATGTAACACAAACGGTAAGTGTGGTAGCTTTTACTGGGCCTCCTAATCTGGAACAAAGGTTTATAATTAACCTATTAGATTCCTAACGGGTCTTTTATTTAAGCCTAAGCTTTGACCGGTTAGTTTTAAGAATGATACGGTTTACGCACGATTAAGCGAAAGACCGGATAGAATGTGATTTAGACCCGACAAGTTTGAATACTTTTATAATATGGGTATACTAAATACATTCTGGATTTTGAAATAAAAATGATATCGTTTGACCCGTTTCGGTCAATTTACGCAAACTAGTTACGTAAACCGAACCGAACGCGAAAAGGGCGATACGGGTAGACAAATGATTCAAATGCAAGTTCCCTGATATAATATGCTTTAATTATGATATAATATCAGTAAGTTATGTTCTATATTGCCCGGAATAATTTTAAACTCAATTTATGCCTTAGAAGGGCATTTTGGTCATTTAAAAGGTTATAAAAGAGTAAAATTAGAAGTCTGAGTTTCGGGTCTGGTTCATACAGTAAATATACTTAATTTAACATGTTATAACAGTAGGGTATAACCCATATATCAATTTTATCATTTAAAACCAAACTATGCACCGTAGGGGTATTTTAGTAATTTCACAAGGGCTAAAAATGCCAAAACTGGAAATCTGAGTTCATATACTTAGACTTACTGTTATTATATGAAAATATACAAATTACATCAGTAGGTATAAGTCTTATATGTTTAAAACGAGTATAACGCTTACTATGCGCTTAAAACGCTAAATATGCGATTTAGAGCCGTTTCCGGGTTTATATATGAAAGCTGAGATTTTTATATTTCCAGAAGGCTCAAAATAATTTATTTAACATTTAAAATCAGTAGAAAAAGGTTTCGGGTCAAAAGGATGTGTAAAACTCATTTTATGGCTTAAACGGTCAAAACCGACATAACCCGAAATAACTAGGCGATCTAGGATCCGTTCAGCCAAAAATTAATTAAAAATCATCAAAATTCCCAGAATATTATAATACATCAGTTGGTAAAAAGTTTTGCATCAAAACGTGGCCAGAAATAGGTTATACGCGAAAAGGGCCGTTTATGTAAATTAAGAACATAGTTTTACGCTAATGGCCATAACTCAAAATCTGGACCACCAACTGATCCGAAATTTTCGGTGCAAGTTTATATATTAGAAATAAAGATTTCTACTCTTTCACTTTTCCAAAAATCACGTTTTATATCAAAAAGGGCAAAATAGTCAACTTTATGCATAAATCGGAAACATGCATTCGAATCGGCTAAGCATAGACTTAATCAACAAAAATTCCAGAAAGTTTTACCAAAATAAAAATGGTCAAAAATACTCTCCAATACAGATCTCAAACATGCATGTACGAATCCGAATCGATAGTCTACGAATTAGTCGTTTTATAGGACTTTCGGCTCCGATTCGTATTTATACTATAGATTGTCGAGTTGATCGTGGTAAAATACATTCTTATATTCATAATAAAGCTATCTATGAAGATCAAACAGATTGCATGTCATTTATTTTACCATTTAAGCTATTTTTCTCAAAAATCACTTCTGTTGACTTTTTAGAATCACGTTTGACTCGACTATTAGCATGCATGTAGTGGGATTCAGATAATACCCTTTAGAGGGTTTGTTTCCCACATAAATACCAACATATATCAGGTTTCAATTCGAGAAAAGACTGATTGAAACTTGTTTAATCAGAAAGTCAAAGCTTATGAACAAACAGTTTGACTTTTAGCAATAATCAAAGCAAGAACGGATTGGAGATCGAATTAGAAGCTTACCAAGGTCCTATTGATGTTAAGCTAACACTAGAAATCGGCCTTGATGTCCAGAAATGCTTCAGAGATGCTTGAGAGCTTTTGCAAGTTTGGAAGTTCTTGTTCACAACACAAGTGTTTAGTAAAATGAGCTTTGGATCAGATTTAAAGCTGAATTGTTGATGTTTGCAAGGGGTTACTGTGGCCTAGGCATGCATGCAATGTTATTGGAGCTTTTGGGAGGTGAAAACAGCTGTTACCCACTTAATTTCGGACCCAAATCGCTGCTGTTCGCGGATTCTGCACCTGGGTTTATTGGCAGCTCCAAAGTTTGCCCATTTGTTGCAGTTTTGGTCCCTGTACTTTAGTTGCGATGATTTGGCCATGAATCTTGACTCGTAAACCCCCGAATCTGGTTTTTAAGAACCCTTGGACATTTACCAACATGGTAATGTCCTCGTTTAACTTTGCGCTCGCCCGAAAAGCCATAAAATTCGACGTTGACGCTTTTAACCCCTCAAGTACGGTTTTGACCATAACTTTCTCATATGATAACGAAACTTCATGAAATTTTTACCACATATTCTAGTGAGTATATTTTAGCTTTACAAAGATTCGGGTCTGCCAAAAGATCACTCAGAGGTATAAATTCAACATGTTGACACTTTTAGCCCCTATAGTTACGGTTTTGGCCATAACTTTCTCATACGTTGACGAAACTTCATGAAATTTTAACCACACATTCTAGTGAGTATATTTTAGCTTTACGAAGCTTCGGGTCTGCCAAAAGTTCACTCAGAGGTATAAATTAAACATGTTGACACTTTTGGCCCCTATAGTTTGCAATACTTCACTTTTGTGCAATTTCCGCGTCGTATGATCCATGAACCATCCGTTTAAGGTTATAAACATTATGTAGGGTTATCATAGAGCCTATTTATCCATTGTTGACACTTTGGACCCTTACGTTCCATAGTTTTCACTGTTTGTCACTTTTGGTCCCTCTAAGGTATGTTTTCACATACCGGAACCTTATGACACGTGTCAAGACATTATTGGACGAAATTTTTCGAGGTGTTACAAGGTTATAGCCTACGCATCTCGTCAGCTCAAGATCCACGAGAAGAACTATACAACCCACGACCTCGAGCTAGGCGCGGTTGTCTTTGCATTGAAGATTTGGCGACACTACCTGTATGGCACTAAGTGTACAATCTACACTTATCACAGGAGTTTACCACACATCTTTAAACAGAGAGAGCTTAATATGTGTCAACGCCGATGGGTAGAACTTCTCAATGATTACGACTGTGAGATTCGTTATCACCCAGGCAAGGCGAATGTGGTTGCTGACGCTCTCAGCAGAAAGAGTTACGTGCTCAGCACTCGAAATATCCAAGCACAGCATAACCTCGAAACCCTTATCCGAGAAGCCCAACATGCTTGCTTTAACGAGCGTACATTGAAGAAAGAAAGGATCTATCACGATGGAGCTCAGTTAGTAAGCAAACCAGATGGGATATTCTATTATCTGGACCGAATTTGGATCCCTAAGCGGACCGATTTGCGAAAGATTATCATGAACGAAGCCCACAAGTCCCGATATTCTATTCATCCCGGTGCAGACAAGATGTACCAGGACCTGCGTTATAAGTACTGGTGGCCGGGTATGAAAAGGGATATCGCTCTGTACGTTGGAAGCTGCTTAACTTGTGCAAGAGTCAAGGCTGAACACCAAAGACCTTCTGGCTTACTCGAACAACCGCCGATACCCATATGGAAGTGGGAGAGTATAGCTATGGATTTCATAACGAAACTCCCGCCCACGCCATCAGGGCATGACAGTATTTGGGTTGTAGTTGATCGTCTGACAAAATCAGCCCACTTTTTGCCGATACGAGAAGACTACAAGGTGGAACTACTAGCCCAAATCTACACCGACGAGATCATTCGTAATCATGGTACGCCTCGTGATATCATCTCAGATCGTGACGCCCGGTTTACTTCGCGATTGTGGGAAACGTTTCAAGCGGCCCTTGGCACGTCGCTTAATCTGAGTACTGCATTCCACCCTCAAACCGACGGACAGACTGAAAGGACGATCTGTACTCTTGAAGACATGCTTCGAGCGTGTGTTATAGATTTTGGTGGTAGTTGGAACAAACACCTGCCATTGGTGGAATTCTTGTACAATAACAGCAATCATGCCAGCATTCAAATGGCACCTTTCGAGGCCTTGTATGGTAGAAGATGTCGATCGCCTATTGTGTGGCACGAGATCGGCCACTCGCAACTAACCGGTCCCGAGATTCTACAAGAAACGACTGACAAAATCCACCAAATAAGAGAAAACCTGGTAAAAGCTCGGAACAGACAGAAGAGTTACGCCGATAAAAGACGCAAGCCCCTTGAATTTGAAGTTGGTGACTACGTACTCCTAAAGGTATCACCTTGGAAGGGTGTAGTCCGATTCGGCAAGAAAGGGAAACTCGCGCCTCGATATGTTGGACCTTTTAGGATTCTGGAAAGAATCGGAAAAGTCGCCTACAGACTCGAATTATCGGAGGAACTCAGTAATGTCCACCCGACTTTCCACGTCTCTAACCTCCGGAAATGCCTTGCTGATCATGATCTAATCGTACCACTCGACGATCTTCAGGTCAACAAAACATTACACTTCGTGGAAAAGCCTGTCGAAATCATGGATCGCCAAACCAAGCAGCTCAGGCGCTCTCGCATCCCGATCGTAAAGGTCCGATGGGAAGGCAAACGAGGCGCGGAGTTCACTTGGGAACTCGAAAGCGACATGAAGGCCAAGTACCCGCAGTTGTATAAATAAATAGATCTGAAGCATCAAATTGGTAAATCACGGTGCTGTGTAGCCTTCGAGCCTAATTTCGGGACGAAATTCCCTAAACAAGGGGAGGCTGTAACACCCCGTGTTTTCGAATGTCAAAGTCAAAGGCAAGGTCCTAGTCAACTTTGACTTTCTTTGACTGTAGATAGTCGATTTCGTGTCTTAGTTGTATTATGTGGAGTAAGTGTTGTAATCAGCAAGAATCGAAGTAATCGAATGTGTTATAATGCGAACCGATCTACGACTGTAAATGATAGGAAGTAACAACGCGATAAACTTAATCTAATCAGAAATCAAACGGATCTAACAATCAATCGAACTCGAGACTCGAATTATGCGAATTTGGTATTATTAAACGTGTGTATGTCCCTTACGTGTTACTTGTGCGTGCTACTTTATGTTTGGTGTGGTATTCAAGCAAATCAATCGAAAATCGAATCGAAACTCGAAAAGCAATCAAACTCAATCGAAACCGACATCGAAATGTGACTTATAGAAGATTGTATGTTAGATATAGTGGTTGGGATTAAAAGTAATTTGACTAGGAACTCTATCGTATCCGTATCATCGTCCATCAAAATCGAAACGTCGAAAATCGTCGCAAAATACCCGAAGTGCGTGGCGGATCGAACAGGAAGCATCCTGATCGAACAGGCCAGCCGATCGGCTAGCACTTTGCCAGCCGATCGAGCAGCCCACTCGATCGGAGTTCCCAGCCGATCGGCTGCCACTTTCCTCTTTTGGAAGCCTATAAATAGGGCTGTCATTGTCATACTTTCCACTTTTGGAAAGCTCTGACCGAACCAGCCATCTTCTTCATCTTTTTCTCAGATTTCTCTCAATCCCGGTAGGTTTTCACTCTAATTCTTGTACGTTCTTAATCATTACTTGATTCTACACCTTTCTATCTTTCAAAACTCGGATTCTAACCGTGAAATCATCAAGATCTAAGTGTTCTTGGGTGATGTCATCATGGTGTTCTTGAAGAACATCATGTTTTGGCCTCATTCCACTATGATTAGCTTAGATCTAACCGATTTCCACATAAACAAGTTAAGATCCATCATAGATCTAAACATTTCATAATGTAAAGGATTGAAAGAAGGATTTCCAACTTTCTTTCAACTCTTTTACACTCAATGCCTTCAAAACCGGTAGAAACGGAGCTTGAACCGGCTAACCAATCATTCAAATGGTTGGGAGGGTTCGAGATTCGGGTCTATAAACAAGGTTCACCGATAACGGTTAAACTCTAAATCGGCATTCCAAACCGTCAACCGGCCGGACTTGGGTGGTTCCTGTTCGAACCAAGGGAACAGGTGGGAACGATGGTTATCATAGTTCAACACGTTGTCAAGATACCTAGAAAGAATAACAAATAAACAGACAACCAGGTGTTAGACGAAAGGCCGACCAGGTCAGAAATGCTGGCCGAACGGCTAGGCTGTCAAACAGCCCAGCCGATCGGATACGCCAGCCGATCGACCGGGCCAGCCGATCGGCTAGCACATGGCCCCACACTTCCAAACCTTCGAAGTATAGTGTTGACGAAGTAATGTTCAACCAAATGGGTCGCTCGATTGGTAAACATTACTGTTCGGATCATGAGATACTATGCTTCAACACTTAGCCATTTTCACAACTTGTTCGTAGTAGAGAATGCCAGCCGATCGAACAGACTGTTCGATCGAGTGACATTCAGTTGGGGACTAACTTTAAAGCTCCTAGCCGATCGAGTGAGCTAGCCGATCGAACGAACCGTTCGATCGAACGACTTGAAAAGGTAGGAACACTTCAGTGTTCTCAAATAATGCAACAAAAACTTCAAAAGTTCAATTCCCCTAACACAAACACACTAGAGGAAGAAACAATCCACTCGAATGGTTCAGCCGATCGAGCCAACCGGCCGATCGAACAGGACTGTCCGATCGGGTATACCAGCCGATCGAACAGGCCGTCCGATCGAACCTGCCGTTCGATCGACCAGCCCATTCGATCCATCCATACTTGTTTACCTTTACGCGTTACTTATCGTTATGCTATCGAACTATTCAGGCTAACCTTACTTCCAGCGCTCCCTTCAATCCACAATCAATCACTGTGAGTATACTCGATCCCTTTTTGCTTTAGCACTTTTGGGTGTTACATACTTTACTTATCAAATCACAATCAAACACAAACTATTTGAACGCTGACCGAATTGCATGTGCTATTGACTAAACGAATGCTGTTTATTATGTTTACACGTGGAGTGCTATCTACCTGCCTTAGCAACATAGTACTATAGTTTGGACTCAGCACCCGTTCATACGGGGGTTGTTAAGGACAAATACTTGCATGGATTACGGTGGTAATCATGTATTGCGAACCGTCTCGGACGGTCAACCCGCAGTCGTTGGTACCGATGGTCCCATGTCGATAATTAACATGCATCATTTTCCTCTGTGTACGTGCCTGGTTATGCGTAAACTATTCGAACTCTATATGCTATTATCAAACTTGTGTGCTCACCTTTACATTTTATGTATTGACTTTATTTTAACATATGTGACATGTAATTAGGGTGCTTACTTGCTAGCAAAGCGAGGCAATAATAAAGCTTTAGAGCCCATCTAGCAGTTGTAGGTCGTAGCCTACCTAGGGGTCTCTAGAAGTGGATAAACTATAGCCATGGAGCCCTTGGAGTTGTTCGATCAAGCATCTATGGCATTAGTTGTCTGTAGATCTTGTCCGGACGAGTCTTAATGACTCTGGGCCGTACTTTTAAACATTTGGTTTGTAATAAATTAAATCTGAGTTGTCGAAACAGTACTATTTGTTTAGTTGTATTCTATGATAACTTGTTTATTTATTTGGGATACGGTATGGGACGTATCACTTAACTGAATTTGTAATAATAGTTGTTGTGGAAACTTCTGGACAATCTGTTTCGCTCAGTGCTGCGCCCCGATGACTCCGCCATCGGTTGGGGTGTGACATTAAGAAGTTCTACCCATCGGCGTTGACGCATGTTAAGTTCTTTCTGATTAAAGATGTGGTGTAAACTCCTGTGATTAGTGAAGATCGTACACTTGGTACCATACAGGTAGTGTCGCCAAATCTTCAATGCAAAAACAACTGCGCCTAGCTCGAGATCATGGGTGGTATAGTTCTTCTCGTGGATTTTGCGCTGACGAGATGCGTAAGCTATGACCTTGTCCCGTTGCATGAGAACACAGCCGAGACCAAGGTTGGAAGCATCACAATAGACAATGAAATCGTTGTTTCCGTCTGGCAACGCGAGAACAGGAGCATTGCAGAGCTTGTGCTTGAGGGTTTGAAAAGCAGACTCTTGTTCAGTTCCCCAAACAAAAGATCTGTCTTTATGGGTAAGAGCGGTAAGCGGCACAACGATCTTAGAGAACCCTTCGATAAATCGTCGATAATAGCCCGCTAGTCCGAGAAAAGAACGAACTTCAGACGGGCTCTTTGGCGTGATCCAGCTCTTAACTGCTTCAATCTTCGTGGGATCGACATGAATACCTTGACTATTCACGATGTGACCCATGAATTGGACCTCCTCCAACCAGAATTCACACTTGGAGAACTTGGCATAGAGTTGGTTCCCCTGGAGTAACTCGAGAACCAAACGTAGATGTTGCGCGTGTTCGGCTTTCGACTTGGAATAAATCAGGACATCGTCGATGAATACGATGACGAAACGGTCAAGATAAGGCTTACACACGCGATTCATCAGATCCATAAAAACCGCGGGTGCGTTGGTTAGACCAAAAGGCATAACAACGAACTCATAGTGGCCGTAACGAGTGCGAAAAGCGGTTTTGGGTATATCCTCCTCTTGTATGCGTAACTGATGATAACCTGAGCATAAATCGATCTTCGAGAAACACGAAGCTCCTTGTAGCTGATCAAACAAATCGTCGATTCGAGGTAGAGGATAACGGTTCTTGATGGTCAGCTTATTCAATTCCCGGTAGTCGATACACATCCTGAACGACCCATCCTTCTTTTTGACGAAAAGGACTGGTGCGCCCCAAGGAGAGGTGCTCGGGCGAATAAAGCCTTTTTCAAGTAACTCCTGGAGTTGGTTTGAGAGTTCCCTCATTTCGGATGGCGCGAGTCGGTAAGGGGCTTTAGCAACAGGGTTAGCTCCAGGAATAAGGTCGATACGAAAGTCGATATCACGACTTGGCGGTAGCCCGGGAAGATCATTAGGGAACACCTGAGGAAATACACGAACCACTAGAACGTCCTTGACTTCGGCCTTCTTTTTCTTTTCCTTCTCCGCTAATACAATGTTGGCCAAGAAAGCGCTCTATTCCTTGCGGAGATACTTGCTAGCTTGGACGCATGACATGAGCTTGAGACCTTTTGAAGCTGTTTCACCGTACACACATAATAGATCACCATTCGCGAGCGAGAATCGAATCATCTTTTCAAAACACACAACTTCAGCATGGTTTTCGCGAAGAAAGTCCATGCCTACTATGACGTCAAAACTTCCGAGTTGCATGGGGATAAGGTCGATTGGGAAGATGTGATTGTTGAGCTCAAGGGTACCATCACGAAGAACAGAGTTAACGGCGACGGTTCTTACAATAGCAACTTCGACTGCGAATGACGAGGGGAGATAAGAACGCTTACGACTAAGGAGCTTCTCGAATTCAAACGACACAAAGCAGTTATCGGCTCCAGTATCAAACAAACATGATGCATAAATACCATTCACAAGGAACGTACCATTAACCACGTTGTTGTCAGCCTGGGCTTGACGGGCGTTGATGTTCAAGGTTCTGGCACGGGCTGCTTGCTGTTGCTGCTGCTGCTGCTGTTGGGGCTCTTGTTTCACAACCCTGTTCGGGCACATGTTTGTAAAATGGTTAGGATCACCACATGCAAAGCAGACTCGAGCATTGACAGTGGGTGCTTGAGCTGCAGGTTGGCCTTGAGGGGCTGGGAGTAGAGCTTGTTGAGCAGTGGCTTGAACTGGGGCTTGACGGGGACCATAGCGACAGTTCGTAGTGAAATTACCGTAGAGGTTGCAGTGAGCGCAAAAACGACAGGCGATTCCCACTGGATGATGATATGAGCATGTCGGGCAGAGCGGGTGGGGACCTGTGTAAGCGCACTTTGCTGGTGGCGCATTGGTCACTGGAGCTGGTCGGTGATGAGATTGCTGCTGAGCCTGTACGGCTTGCAGTGGGGCAGCAGTTGTTGTCACAACACAGTTCTTGTTGCTAGAGCTGTTGTTGTTGTGCTTCTTCTTTCGGCGCGAGGACTTGGAGGGTTGAGCAGTGGTGGTGTCCACGGTCGATGTGGTGGTAGCTTGATGCAGAGACTTGGATGGCTTATCCCAGAAACCAGACTTCACCCGCTTGTCATTGATCTCGGCGGCAAGTAGGTAAGTCTCTTCGATCGATGATGTCTTGGCGGCGTGAACAAAGTCGGCAACACAATCGGGTAGAGCTCGAATGTACTTCTTGATGGCCATGTCTGGCGTCTTGACTTGATCGGGACAGATAATGCTAAGCTGCTTGAAGCGAGCAGTTAAAGCAGCGTTGTCTCCGTCCTTCTGCTTGATGTTCTAAAACTCGTCCTCCAGCTTTTGGCGTTCGTGGGGAGGGCAAAATTCGTCCATCATGATTGCCTTCAACTTGTAGCGACTCTCACTAAAATTAATATGATAATTATCCAATAAGGAAACCCTAATTGAGACACCCAAGTAATTCTGCATTAACCCTAAAAGTTTCAGAACAATAGGAATCAGGATCAGGGCCCCTAAAACTCAAGGGGGTTAAACCCTAGTGATAATTATCAACAGAAAATGGTTGTTAAAACTTGATTGGCCAAATCTAATAACTCAGCCAAGCTAGTCCCGAGCCTAGGCAGCCTATAATTAGACTGCTTAGCTTACGAACCGTAAGGGATCAGGCATACGGTCCGTAAGGGAGTCCCAAAAATTAGTATAAATAGCCGACCTTGGGACTTGAACAATGAAATGAAAACGACGTAAGAATTCTGTCTGTACGTCGAGTTAATAGAGAATAATCACAATAAAACACACACGGGTCACGAAGTGCTGCTACAATGCCGAGTATTAACTCGATCGCTGTTCAATTCTTTTCTTTCCGTCAGCTTTTATTTTTGTAAATAATAGCTCGGGATTTTACCCTCTAAATCCCTAAACTCTGCTCGTTATTAGGGTAATAACTCTAATCACTGGTACGATACTTTATCCGATCGATTATAACTATCTAACGATTGTCTGAGTGCTGCTCAAATTGAGTTATACTTTGTTATTCATCGTGATTTCGACTTGAATGTTTGAGTGCTGTCCGAACTCGGGCTATACTCTGTCATTCGTTGTGAATCCGCTGAATTGTTAAGTATTGCACTTATAAATCGTTGTGAGGGTTTTATCTCGTGATTGTCGTTAAAGTTGTATTGAGTTAGTACACTAATACGTGTTCCATTGTGTCTAGAAATTAGAACTCGTAAGGAAGGAGCTGCTAGAGTACTTAGTAGCTAAGTAAACTTAATAAGTTAAATAAACTTAGCAATTAAGTTAGCTGAGTAAATTAATTAATTTGTTAATTAAGTTTAGTATGATTAATTAATCAGTTAATCAATATTAATTAAGCTAAGCAAGATTAATTAAGCTAAGTAAGTTATTTAGTTAAATGGATAAGCAAACTTAATAGTTAAGGAAACTTCCTAGCTAAGGAATAAATCTACCTATAAATAGGAAGCTTAGGATTCATTTTTCTTTGCTCATTTCTCTTCTTCTTTACTCTATACATTGGTGTTCTAACCAATAATCAACGATGCGATGTTCTGTCTGATTGATTCAGGAACCATCTAACGAATGCCGAAGTGTGGTGCTTTGTGAATTTCGTTAAACGGAATCCAAAGTACTATACTTTGTGAGTTCATTAAATGAATACCAAAGTACTGTCTGAATAAGACTATACTTTGTGAAATTCGTTAAGGTTCGAATCTCGTGACTACCGTTAAGGTTTGATTTGGGTTTTACACAAATACGTATTCCATTCTGTTAAACTATATGTTTAACTACCAAAAATACTCCCAACTACACACTCACAATCAAACAAACTATTAAATCATCAGAAGATCCAGAATAATAAAGTGCATGCTTAATTATCGGAAGAAGTAGAATCAAGAAGTTTGTTAACTCAATCTTGCATGCTTATAAAGTGAGTCATTCCCCTTTTATAAACTCTTTTCTCACAGTTTGTGAGTCATTCTCTTTTTACCAATTGTTTTACAAAACTCCAAACTATTTTCAAAGTTATAATTACAGGGATTAAGTCTATGTAATCACCAAATTACAGCCGGTATGTGGGGTTTTGTATACATTACTTGTTTCCCGTCACACTTGGACAAACGGGTGGCCAAGGGGTGATCTGACCACAGTCACAGACACCATTGGATAAATGGGCTAGCCAATGGATGGTCGAGTGACAAATACTGTGGGTAGTTGGATTGATATCAGAAACATTGTAATCGCTCTTAATACTGTGAATTATAACAAATCTGTTTTTGCATAAAACCTAAATGAACTCACTCAGTATTTCCCGCTGACAAAACCTTTTTAAAACGCGTTTCAGGTAATTATAGTAGATTGGAGTAAGAATTGGATCCGGCACCGAAGGCATCAAGAAGTGGCTTATTTTATTAATTAAATCAACTCAAGAAATATTGTTTTTGGGTTTATCCCATATTAAAAGCTACCTTTGTAAAACATGGAATTTATTCCATCCATTTAAATAAAAAATCCGGTGTTTTTAAACTCTGATAATTTTCCTAACTCACGGTCCTGATGAAATTTCTGCTGCAATGTTTTTCAAAATAATCACCGGTACCACTGGACTGCTCACGACTTCCGATTCCGGCCAGGATGGGGTCGGGGGTCATGACACAACTCTTCCCAAGTCAGCTCATAAGCTGCATCATTCCCACGCTTGTTTTGTTCGGCCGTCCACCAGTCTAGAGCTCGGGACTGGAAGACGCCGGTAGCATTGAGGGTGCGGAGATTTTCAGAACATCCGCTTTGGCGCAGAGTGACTTCGACCGAATCAAACCATTGAAACATGGCGGTAGGGCCATCTTCTCCGGTGAATTCTTTGGGTCTGCATGCTTTAAACTGTTTGAAAATGAAACCAGTCTTGTTGGCATCCTTAGGAGCTTCAGTTCGCGACTCCTCCGACGACTTGCTGACATTCTCAAACACATCGCTTACTGCTTTTGCCACACTCTTGGCAGTGATAGCAGTGAGACGCTTGTCTCTCTTCTCTTGGCGAGTAAGATGGTGTCGGGATCCAGACGACATTGTCTGCAACAGACATCGTCACAGGACTCAACACAACATGATTGAATCTCACCTCACACGTCTAATTCTACTAAAGCTTAGGAACACGTTAAAACATGCATCACCTAATGCATAGGCATATAACCACATATTCACGTAATGACAGAAGCACATAAGCACGTAGAGCACAGAGACACATAAGCACAGAAGCATATACGCATTTAGTCACAGAGGCAGTCAGAATACAGAAACCTATCATTCAAAGCTCGCGTGTCGTTCGTATATAGTGATCGCGTAAAGCATATTGAATAGTATTGTATAATCGTACGGTGTGTTGAGTATAGTATAGCGTATATCGTATCATAGTATCGTCTAAGTTCGTAATGATTTGTTAGCGTTTTGAGATAGAAGAGCAAGACAAGTTGTGTGTGTTGATCGAGGTGATAACAAAAATCGAGTGAAGTTCCGAAAATTTTAAACACATAAGCAGATAAGTACACGTAAAACGCGTAAACGGCAAGTTATCAGAGTCAGCGATTGTGGGTTTAGAATCAAAACACATAAAATCGAGAAATAGATTGTCTGCGGCTACTAGACATTGACTACCCAAAGCAATTCGACTATTCACAATAGACTTGTCGTCACATTTCGACTTTCGGGCTCGTGTTTCTGCCTCGATTCTTGGGCATTCAACACGCATTCCCTAGGTCGTACTCATGAGTTCAGGTCGTTGGAGTCTGTCGAGGCTTTGGTGAGATAAATAAAATCCGGAATAAGCTGTCAAGGTTAGGGTTTCACCCCTAGCTTAGCAACTTCTTCCTTGTTTTAGTAAAATTGAGGAGATTATTCATCAAAATATGGATTTCACTCCTGATTTGGTATAATTCTCCTCGTTTGTTACCGAAAATGATGAGGAAAGCATAGATAAATCGATAAAATCAGCATTAGTCAAGTAATCTAGTCGGGAGTTTGCGGTTTTCACACCTAATCCTGACTAGATCGCTTGATTCTTTTTGAAAATTCGAGTGCAGTGATAGCGAGAAATATAGCTGAGGATAACCTATAAGCTTCGGCCTGTTGGTTCCTAACTATAGTCTAGGTCTCTAAGACAGCGACCCGGACTAGGTCGTGTCTAGCCTAATTCCCTATAGTTATGGCTCTGATACCAATCTGTCACACCCCAACCGATGGCGGAATCATCGGGGCATGGCACTGAGCGAAACAGATTGTCCAGAAGTTTCCATAACAACTATCATTGCCATTCAATTTAAGTAACACGTCCCATACCGTGCCTCAAATGGCAAAACAAATTATTACAAATAACATCTAGTCAAATATTCTGTTCCGACAACTCAGATTTAAATAAAAACAAATAAATATTGTTCAAATGCTTCTAGGGACCCGGTCTGACAAGATCTACAGACAACTATGCTCTAGACGATTGTTCCTGACAGACAACTATTTGTTGGGGGGCTCTAGAGCTTCATTCTAGCCTCGCTTTCCTAGCAAGCAATTATCTTAAACACCTGTCACATATGTTAAAATAAAGTCAATACATATAATGTAAAGGTGAGCATACAAGTTTGATAATAGCATAATAGAGTTCGAATAGTTTACGCATAACCAGCACGTACACAGAGGAAAACGAAGCATGTTAATTATCGACATGGATCTATCGATACCAATGACTGTGGGTTGACTGTCCGAGACAGTTCGCAATACATGATTACCACCGTAATCCATGCAAGTAATTGTCCTTAACAACCCCCGTGTGAACGGGTGCTGAGTCCAAACTATAGTACTACGTCGTTAAGGCAGGTAGACAACATTCCACGTGTAAACATAACAACAAGCATTCATTTAGTCACGTAATACATGCGAATCGGTTAGCGTTCAAATAATTGAGTAGTGTGTTTGGTTGTGATTTGAAATAAGTAACGTATGTAACACCCAAAAGTGCTAAAAGCAAAAAGGGATCGAGTATACTCACAGCGATTGATTGATGGATTGAAGGGAGCGCTTGAGAGTATGGTTAGCCTGAATAGTTCGATAGCATAACGATGAGTAACACGTAGAATGGGAACAAGTGGTGATAGGTCGAACAACCTGGTCGATCGAACGGCAGGTTCGATCGGACGGGTTGTTCGATCGGTTGGACAGTCCGTTCGGACAGTCTGTTCGATCGGCCGGTAGGCTCGATCGGCTGGACGGTTCGAGTGGATTGTTTCTTCCTTTGAGTAAGATGTGTTTGTGTATGATGGTTTGACCTTTTGAAGTTTTCGTTGTAGCATTTGAGAACACTAAAGTCTCCTTACCTTTCAGGTCGATCGATCGAACGGCATGTTCGATCGGTCGGCTTAATCTATCGGTTAGACACTTCTGGTTGAGTTCTCAATTAGATGTCACCTGATCGGACGGCATGTTCGATCGGGTGGCACTTCAATACGACGAACGAGTTGAAAGTCGGTTAAGGGTTGAAGCATAGTATCTCATGATCCGAAGAGTAATGTTTACCAATCAGCCGTTCGATCGGACATCACTTCGTTCAATACCATACTTCATGAAATTTGTCAAAGTGTGGGGCCATATGCTAGCCGATCGGCTGACCTAGTCGATCGGCTGACATGTCCGATCGGCTAGGCTGTCCGTTCGAACACCCTGTCCGATCGGTCAGCATTCTGACCTGGTCGGCCTGTTCGTCTACACTTGGTAGTTCTGATTGTTTTGACGTTATATCGAGGTATTTAGACAACGAGCTGAACCATGGAGCTTTCGTTCTTACTTGCTTCCCCTGCTCGGACAGGAATCACCCAAGTCCGGCCAGTGAACTGTTCGGAACGGTAGTTTAACGTTTAACCCGGAATCGGCGAACCTCGTAGATAGAACCCGAATCTTGAACCACTCATCCATTGGAATGGTTGGTGAGTCGACTCAAGCTCCGTTTCTACCGGTTTGAAGGCATTGAGTGTAAAAGAGTTGAAAGAAAGTTGGAAATCCTTCTTTCAATCCTTCACACCATGTAAATGTTCGGATCTGTAATAGATCTTGGTTTGTTTATGTGGAAATCGGTTAGATCCAAGCTATTCATGGTGGAATGAGGCCAAAACATGATGTTCTTGAAGAACACCATGATGACATCATCCTAGAATACTTAGATCTTGATGATTTCACGGTTAGAAATCAAGATTTGAAAGATAGAAAGGTGTAGGAGTGTGTATTGATCAAGAAAGTACAAGATTTAGGATGAAAACTTACCGGAATCGGAAGAAATCTGAGAAAAGAAGGGGAGCACGAGCTGGTGGGTCAGAGAGTTTTCAAAAGTAGAAAGAATGACAATGACAGGCCTATTTATAGGCTCCAAAAGAGGAAAGGGCTGGCCGATCGGCCAGGCATCCCGATCGGACAACCTGCTCGATCGGACAGTCCGTCCGATTGGCTGAGCTCTTCGATTGGCTGACAGCCTGATCGTTCCACAGCCTGCTTTGAGTGTTCGGTGCGACGATTTCTGATATTTCAATTTCGATTAAAGACGATACGAGTACGATAGAGTTTCCTATTCAAATTACTTTTAGTCCCAACCACTATATCTACATACAAGCATCTATATCTCGCGTAACCTCTTTTCCACTAACTATCACAAATTGATCACCACACATAACATAAGGTAAACATGCACAAGTAACACATAAGGCACACACACACACGTATAATAACAACCAAAGTTCGCGTAATTCGAGATTCGAGTTCGATGATGGTTCGATTGGTTTGATTATTGATTGATTAACTTTATCGCATTGTTACTTCCTACTATTCACAGTCGTAAATCGTTTCGCGTCGATTAAACATTCGATTACTTCGATTTCTTAGATTAACAACACTTACTCCACATAATACAAATAAACCTAAAATAGACTAATTATAGTCAAAGAAGTCAACTTGACTTTGACTTTGACTTTGACATTCGAAAACACGGGGTGTTACACGTGATTATAGGTATAACAAGCGTGATTAATGTTTTCAACATGCGTGATTTTGAAATGAACGTGCGTAATTACCTGTCGTACTGGTCGTACGTTAAGCCGTAATGTACGTTAACTGGCATCTATATATATATATACACATCTATATATATATATATAAAGTGTAACGTACAATAGGGTTTATCATACGCTCGTACGCAATTGTGAAATCGCATGTTATAAAAAAACATGTGGGAAATCGCATGTTGGTATTTTTGATGAAATCGCATGTTGGTTTTTCTTGTAACAATTTCGCATGCTGGTAAATATGATGAAATCGCATGTTGGTATATAAAGCAATTTCACATGTTGTTTTTTCAGCACAAATCGCATGTTTAGGAGTGAATTCACACCAAATCGTACGGCTGGGATGATCGCGTACATTTTGTACAATAAGAGCCATTGTACATTAACCTGCCTCTATATGTATGTATGTATATGTGTATGTATGTATGTATATATATAGTGTGAGATTCATTGGGGAACACTAAAAAAGTGGGGAACCGGGGAACACTCTTAAGAGTTTAAGTTAACATGTTAAAAATCAATTTTTTAAAAATTTTTTAGGCGCTTTTCTTTATATATACCTTTAGAAACATTTTTAATAAAAAAATCAAAAACCAAAAATATAAAAAAAATACAGTTAAAGAAAGGCTTAATTTTTTTTTTTTACAAAAATGTTTTTTTATTGGAATAGTTTCTATCCATTCTTATAAGGAAAAGCGCAGAAGAAAAATTTTAAAAATTTGATTTTTAACATGTTAAGTTAATTTTATAAGATATATATTTTTTTTAAACTGTCTTTTAAACTTTTTTTATATCTTTTAATTTTTTATTTTTTTATTAAAAATGTTTCTACATGTGTTTATAAGGAAAAGCGCCGAATTTTTTTTAGAAAAAGTTGATTTTTAACATGTTAAGTTGAATTTTTAAAAGTGTTTCTCGGTTCCCCACTTTTTTAGTGTTCCCCAATGAACTCTCCCATATATATATATGTACGGGTTCAGGAGAAAACGCCCTAAAGTGTGAGAACGGTGAGAACGCATCCTGATGGAACACGTGGCGTGGGATGTAATCAGGGTGGGAGGGGCTTTTTTGTCTTTTTAATCTTCTTTTATCCCAATTTCGTGTGTCACAATGCTGCTTCATTTTTGGCATCTAAGACTATTTTGGCGTTAATTAGATTCAACAACTACATGGCGTTTTACTGTTTTTTTCATATCTGTCTCGTTGAATTAATTGTTTTTGTGTCACATAGATAATTTTTTTTGGCGTTATGGCGTTTGTCAGGTCAATTTTTTGGCGTTCGTGGCGTTGTTAATAATTCATTACCATTCATTAATATTTCATAAGATTACAATAAGACGAAATCAAAATAAACTAATAGTCTTCTGTGTATGGGATTACATCAGAGTTGTACCCATCGCTTTGTTCCTCACTTTCTTTAGATTCATCATCATATTTTAGATTTGCGTATAACGCCATCATCTCGTCTCTTCTTTGCCGCAGCCTATACTTAAATATCATTGCAACCCTGGATCTTGCATCGTTTGAAGGTGCTAAATCACATAGTTGTTCAAGGAGATATAGCCTCTCTGTCTTCAGCATTTCCTCCATCGGCAATGAATATTTCACCCCGTGTCGATAAGTCACTTTAACCGTTCCTGCTTCTTCATGCACCACCCAACTGCTAACTGTTGGTAGAGGAGTATCGTCAATTTCATCATCATCATCATCTTCTGCTGGAAATTTTCTCTCCAATCTTCTTATTACCGTTCGAGTTCTTTCACAATCGTTGGCCATTGGAACCCCAAGGGCCAGAATATCCTTCTGAAACCCTTCATTCATACTAAGTATGGCTTTGATTGTCCTGACCTTCACCCTTCTCCTATCAGAGAACTTTAGGATAAAACGTCTCTCCGACCTCTCAAACCTCCATGCAATAACTTTAGCCATTTTTCTAAGTATTATGGCATTTTGGACAATGTTTGGCGCTTTAGACAATGTGTGGCTTGTTAAGTTGTGTTTACATGTTCTACTTTTATAATAACTTTTTTCCCGCCATGTAGGATGCAATCCTATAAAGTGACAGGTAATTATGGTGTTTTGAAAAGATAAATAAATTCAATTTCCCATGTAGTGGCTTTTAATATAATAAATGTTAGTAATAATGTTTTCGTCGCTTCATTTTACTGTTTGTAGTTACTCTTTTCTTTCAGCTTCATCTGTTTATGGCTGTAACACGTCCCATCTTTATAGCTGTAATTATGGTGTTTTGTATTTTCAATAGTGTTTAGATAAAGATGGCACTTTGTTCTATTTTCTTGCACATTGTTTTATACTTTTTTTATTTTTATTATAATAATACTTGAGTAATTTTATTATAGTTTGGTAGTTTGGGAGTTTTATGGCATGATGGCATTTCACAAGCATTTGCCCGTTTGGTGTTTTATATCTTTTTTAGCGAATTTAATGTATATTTTTGTTTCTTAGCTGAAAATTACATAACAAACAACAGAAAATAAAAATTAAAAAAATAGAAGCAATTTATCTTCTAAATTTTCACTGTCATCAGTCTCTTTCTTCTTTTGAAACTACAAGAACTGTCACAAATAAATGACGTTTTGGTTTTGGTGTGGTTTTTTGTTATTCGTGTGTTGAAGTGGGTTTGTGGATGTTGGAGACATAGATCGACACTGTGTGGGTAGATGTTATTTTCCCATCATCTTCATTATCATCATCGAGTACAAAATAGCATTTATACTGGGATCGGTTTCTTCTCCACATCCAAACCTTCTTCAAGAAAAAAGAAGACAAAATGACACATCGGTGTCATCAGTCTTTTTTTCTTAAACTTGTCCATCTCATGCAGCAAAATCTTACTCCCCTCACCTAACAAACCATTCAGCGAAACTTCATGCAGAACATTACTGAGTATCCAAGAAACGATGTTTGCGATCGTTGATTTTTCTAACTTTTTGGCGTTTTACAGTGAGTGGTATTTAGGAATCATTGTGTTTTTATGTTTTTGTTTTGTGTGATCAACGGAAGGTGCTGAGACGTTTTTCTTTATAAGATGTTTTTGGCGCGTAGTTTAGGCGGGATATTATTATAACAATAAATGCAATTAACAAAGTATCCGGTTTTGCTCAGCTTTATTTGTTAAGTCTGTTACACGTCTCATCTCTCAGGATTGATGTTTATATTTTCTGGCGTTTTACGTTTTATGGCGTTTTTATAGGCTAAGACCTTAACTAAAACACAGAAAAAACTACGCAGTAATAAAATTGACGTTTTGTATTTATTTGGCGTTTTATATTTTCAATGGCGTTTTATATATGAAAGTATGCTTACCCTTTTTACCCTTAATGAAGCACGTTCTAGTAATAAAACTGATGTTATTTACGATAATGCCACCGCGCCAATCTAGTCAATAGATTGTTTTGATATGACGATCCATAACCGTTCTCACTGTTCTCACACTTTTCACCGTTTTCCCTAAATCCTGACCCAAGGTTGAACACTAGATTAAGAGTGAACTGTGTGAACTAATCTGGGACATTAGATTACATCATCTAGAGATTTTTAAACAATGACATAATTGTAAATTTAATATTGTAACTTCCCTTTAAAATAATTGACAGAAGGGTATTTGCGTCTTTTGTAAATTGCATTGATTAAACAATATAATCAAAATCCCTAAAATCTCGCTAGTTTCCGTATATACAAGATACACATCTTTTAGTGGTTAGTGTATACACATGTGTACAGTCTCGATAGTATCAGTTTATACAAGATACACAAATGTTAGTTTATACGCAAGTGTACAGTCTCGCTAACTATCAGTTTATACGAGATACACAACTGTTAGTTTATACGCATGTGTACAGTCTCGCTAACTATCAGTTTATACAAGATACACAACTGTTAGTTTATACACATGTGTACAGACTTTTATATATCTGTGTATGATAATAAAAAATGGTTACATATGTTTATATTAACAACATATAGTATATTATGCATGCACATATAGTATATTATGCATGCACACGAGTAGTTTCATATAAAAATTATGAAATTAATGAAAACGAAACAAGTCACATGTATGCAAAATTAAATAACTTCATCACATATTCAAAAAAAAGTTAATGTCCAAAAATAATTACAAATTCAATCTCAAAGAAATTTTTCAATATTTATTGAAAATTATAAAAAGTTAAAAACAATATATTATGATGATAACAAAAGAAAAACAACTTTCAAGTTAAAATTAATAAAAAATATATGGATAAAGAAATGAGAGCTACAAATATTTGGAAATTAAATAATTTGTAAACATAATATTTCAAAAAAAAAAAAAAAACATTTGAAAAAAATAATAGTTTTGTCTTTATCATCTTCTTAAGTGATAAGAATACCTGCAATACTCATTAATCAACTTCAACATATGAACCGAAGATGTAGAATGATAATTTCGTAATCCATGATGGTCTACCAAAATTTAATGCCCTTCAATCTCATATAATTAAAATAGTGAAGAAATAATTAAAATTGAGAGAGAGAGAGAGAGGGAGAGAGAGAGAGAGAGAGAGAGAGTTAAGAGATGAGAAAATTAATTGATTTTAATTAAACATACTAGACTAATGTCAATCTTACCATTTTGATCTAAAAAATGATCAAGGGCCAAGATTAGTTCATTCAGTTCACTTTCAAGAAATTGTTCACTTTTAAACCTAATCCTATATATATTATCATTCGTGTATTTAATTTTGTTGTAGTTAATTTTGCCTAAAATATGTCGTACAAGAATTATTACTCGCGTATCAAATTTTGCTTATGACTAGTAAACGTACCGTCAATTTGCAAAGTTTGTCACATGCGTGACATGGACTTGCGTGGTATATGTTTTATTCGTGTATCTAAGGTGGAAATGATCACAAAGTACTCAAGTTTTGCTATTTCATACATACACTTTAGATAATTAGTATCACTCATTTATACTAGGAGTGTAAATATTTGAAACAATACATAATTAGCTGGTTAGTGTTTAGTCTAAACAAGTTTAAGATTGTTTAAGACTCGAGCAATGTTTAGATGAATGGGTGGTCAACCTTGGTGGTGACCATATTAAGCCTTTATTGTATAAAAAAATTGATTGGGTATTTTTATGTTATAAGCTATATAGATGATCAGTGTATTAAGTTATCCGTGACATAAATGTAATCTATATCTAATAAATAAGTAATTGGTTGTGTCATGTTATACAATTCTGTCAGCCTATTCTTTTCACGCTTCTCTTATTTCACTTATTCATATTCCATTTCTTACTTTAAAAAAATAATTTAAGTTTTTATATGTAATTTCAATCATTGTCTTATCTCAAGATACTATTTTATAATTTCACAATTTTCATTACTAACTATTTAGTACTTACTTTTTTTTTGAAAGGCAACGCGAACTCTTATTCTAAAGATGATCATAGCAAGAAGCACCGATCCGATTACAAAGATCCGAAAAACAAAATATGAAAATCAGAATTTAACAAAACAAAAACAATTACTACGCCCTGTTTACACCTTTATCTCGAATCTTGGCCATTCGTTCCAAGTTACTTGTTTGAATTTCGACTCATACATCAGGCAGTCGTAAGCTACTTCTTTAATATCCTCCACTAACTT
Source organism: Helianthus annuus (assembly GCF_002127325.2). NCBI lineage: Eukaryota > Viridiplantae > Streptophyta > Magnoliopsida > Asterales > Asteraceae > Helianthus > Helianthus annuus. Next base: position 58,357,829 of record NC_035445.2, read on the forward strand.
TTTCCTGTTGACATTTACCCCTTGAAATCTTTTACTATCCCTCACCTTCCAAATACTTCATACTTCATAGTGCTACCAAATAAATAGCATGAGCTATCTTCTTCATGCTAGAAGATACATTCATTCCTCCAACATAGTTATATAACAAATTAAGTTAACCAATAAATGAGATAAGAGTACAATAGGTATTTTATCTCCATAAATTTTACGCATTGTTTATTTACGCATTGTTTATTTCAAGCCTGATCTTCACTCTTTATCTCTCTCAATTTTTTTTTTTATTTTTTCTAAAAACTCTCTTTAACTTTTTTTTTAATAGCCAACGAAACTTTTATTACCACACAAACCGGAGATTACAAAACAACCAGCCAGTAGCTGGATTCAAACAGAAAGAAAGCGGAAAAAAGAACAAGAAAAGAAGTTACATTGTTACATTGAAATCCTACCACTCCTGTCTTGTTAACAAGCTGAACTTTGATCTCATCTTCACTCCTTGATACGAGGCTTCTTTGATCTCTACCATTATTCTTTGTACGTCTCCTTGTTTGTTTGAGAAAATCTTACCGTTTCTATGTTTCCATAGTATCCACATCGTTTGAATTGCGATCACGTGTATAACCTTTTTCATTTTTTTACTTCTTTGTAACCCATTCAGCTCCTGTAATACATCTTTTATGTTTCCTTCCGTGTTTATCATCGGTATACCCAGCCAATTTACAACATTTTCCCATGTTCTTATTGCAAAGTTGCACTGAATTAAAATATGAGCCGCTGTTTCGTCTGCCGCCCCGCAAAATCTGCATGTTACATCAGGGATGTTCATCCCTCTGCTTCTCAGAGCTGTTGCCGTGGGGATTTTTTCCTCCATTGCCCCTCCAAAAGAACATTGAACTTTTGTTGGTAGTCCACCGGTTCCACTCGAATTCGTAAGCTGGGTCGTTCAAATCAATTTGTCTACTTAAAGCCTGCCTCACGATTTTTGTACTGATCTCCTCTTGTTCGTAATTCTTCCAATGCCATACGTCTTCATTTGTTGTTATTACCTGCTGTTGCAACTGGTTATTTAAGCTCTGTAACTCACTTAGTTCTATACCCGTACTCGGAGTCCTTTCCCACGCCAAATCCCATACTAACCCACCATTAATTACCCTGTAACATTTACTCACCAATGCCCTACTTCTGGTTGTAATCTGGTACAAATTAGGAAATTGCGTTTTAAGCGAATTATGGCCTAGCCATGTATCAGCCCAAAACATTGTATTCTTTCCCATCCCCACCTTACTTCTTAAGCTTACGGTGATGTCGATTTTGTTTTTTGAGAACTCCTTGCCAATTTCGCCTATGTTTTTCCATACTCCGGGCAGGGATTTCTTTATCGGAATCGACTCCACCTTCCTTTGACTGGTATGAATCGATTTTATCACACTTACCCATAAATTTTCTGGCTCCGTTTTCAGTCTCCACCACCATTTGGCCAGCAAGGCCAGCTTCATATCTCTAATGTTCCCTATGCTGAGTCCTCCAAAATCCTTCGATGCTACGATCTTCTCCCATTTCACCCATCTTATCTTGTTGTTCGTATTGTTTCCGCCCCATAAGAATTTCCTTCGAATTCCCTCCAATATCTTCAATACCCCAAAAGGGCACTTGTACAAAGATAAATAATAATTGGGTAAACTACCGAGCACTGATTATACTAATACGACCCTACCAGCAAATGACAGGTCTTTGCCTTCTAAAAACTCTCTTTAACTCCCCATTCTATCTTCTCTAACAAATTGCATGTGTAAGAAGAAATTTTATATGTGTGTAAGAAGAAATTGTAGATGCATAAAAGAGATTATAGATGTGGTATAAGAAGTTGCATATGTATAGGAAGAAATTTCTGAAAATGTATGTGTAAGAAGAAATTGTAGATGTGTGGTAAGAAACCATTTATTCAATATTATATATAACTACCATAAGAAATTCCTTCAAGCGATTGGTTTATTTTTTTTTCTTTTGGTATTTTTTTTGGCTGGATCTATTCACACATTCGGCTTGGTTATTTGGACATTTTTGGTGCCTTATACGTCTCGTCTAGGCCTATACGGGGCGTCTAAGCACTGAAATCAAGGGGTTCTGAGTGGGATGTCGGGCACAAAGTTTAAGGGGATTCAGACTCCCCGTCTAGGCCTAAACGAGGCGTCTACAAGGTTGGTGTTTTTTTGAGTTGATTAAATTGTTTCCGTATTATATTTTAATGTCAAGGTTTTATCATTTATTACGAAGTATTGATTTAAGACAAACAATCATTAAGTAACCGAATAACTGAAAACAAACTTAAATATGACATATATAAGATAAGTTTGTACATCAATAACAAAATATAAACTACAACTGAATACTAAATACCAAAATATGTACATGTAGCTGGTCTATGCCTCCAGGTTTTATCATTTATTACGAAGTATTGATTTAAGACAAACAATCATTTATTACGAAGTATTGATTTAAGACAAACAATCATTAAGTAACCGAATCTGAATCTGGATCTGGCTGCTCCATCTAGGCCTATACTTTATTGGTTTTATTTCCTATTTTTTATGAAGAGAATGAATCTTTTCATCGAAGGATCAGAAAAAATAGGCGGATCTCCTGCGTGAATGATTTGGAAGAGCCAAAACCAAAAATAGTGGTATTTGCTAGCAACAACATAATAGAGGCAGTCAATCAACATAGATTGATCCGAAATCTGATTCAAATCCAACATAGCACCCATAGGTACATAAGAAATGTATTGAATCGATTCCTTTTAATGAATAGATCCGATCGCGACTTCGAATATGTAATTCAAATGGATCAAATAAGAAAGGATACAAAGAAAGGATACTCTGAATCATAGAACTCTAATGAACTATACGATCAACCAACATTTATCAAATTTGAAAAAGAGTCAGAAGAGAGAGACGTCTTGAAGGGTGTGGAAATAGGGATTAAGGTGTGTGAATATGCACACCCTTTTTTTTCTTTGCCTTTACTTTTTCATATTTAGTATTGGTATTTACAACCTTTCAACCTTTAAATATTTTGGAATTAATTTTTTCGTGCCTATTTTTATGTACCCGTCGGTACAAATTCTGGTTACTTTACGTTTCAATGTATTTTTTTTAGAGAGAGACGTCTTGAAGGGTGTGGAAATAGGGATTAAGGTGTGTGAATATGCACACTCTTTTTTTCTTTGCCTTTACTTTTTCATATTTAGTATTCGTACTTACAACCTTTTAAATAAGGAATTCAAAGGGATCAAATAAGAAAGGATACTCTGAATCATAGAACTCTAATGAACTATACGATCAACCAACATTTATCAAATTTGAAAAAGAGTTAGAAGAGAGAGACGTCTTGAAGGGTGTGGAAATAGGGATTAAGGTGTGTGAATATGCACACCCTTTTTTTCTTTGCCTTTACTGTTTCATATTTAGTATTGGTATTTACAACCTTTCAAATATGGAATTCAAAGGGATCAAATAAGAAAGGATACTCTGAATCATAGAACTCTAATGAACTATACGATCAACCAACATTTATCAAATTTGAAAAAGAGTCAGAAGAGAGAGACGTCTTGAAGGGTGTGGAAACAGGGATTAAGGTGTGTGAATATGCACACCCTTTTTTTTCTTTGCCTTTACTTTTTCATATTTAGTATTGGTATTTACAACCTTTCAACCTTTAAATATTTTGGAATTAATTTTTTCGTGCCTATTTTTATGTACCCATCGGTACAAATTCTGGTTACTTTACGTTTCAATGTATTTTTTTTAAATGAGTAGGCGCGGATATAATACGTTTTTCTGTTTATTTTTATGTATGTTTTCAGTTGGTCTACGTTTTGATATAATTTTTGTTATGAAATGAGTCGGATCAAATATAATACGTTTTCATTAGATTATATGAATTCGAGCTACTTTACGTTTTGACGCCGTCACAACACGTCGTACCATTCTTTAACTTAAAAAACATAACTTTCTTACTTGCTTATTTTTTATGTACGTGTCGGTATAAATTCAAGTCGGTTAGTGTTTCGACGTAATTTTTTTTGGCGAATAAGTCGGGTCAAGTTTAATACGTTTTCGTGCTTATTTTTATGTACGTTTTCAGTTAGTTTATGTTTTGATGTAACTTTTGTTCAGAGACAAGTCATGTCAAATATAATGCATTTTCATTAGATGATATAAATTCAAGTAATATTACGTTTCTACGATGTCCCAACGCGCGAAAAAATTTACTAGTTATAGACATAGTAGAAGTATAGGATCAAATGTGTAAGGTGAAATTAAGTAAAAAATTGCAAATGTGTAGCATAATTAATTATATAAACAATCAGTTTCCCGTTAAACTAAATTCTCGAAATCGTTTTGATTATATAATTTCATATTTACTTTATTTATAAAGTTCTATTAAATCTTCAAATTTATATAATACTTCCCCAATTAATTATACAAGCGTTATACCTGTGTTAGTATGATGTCTTCCCTGTTACATCATGTGAGCACCTCTTTTGGAAAAAAAAACCCGTATCGTTAAGAGGGTATAATAGTTATATATATATATATATATATATATATATATATATATATAGGGAGCCGCTAGAATGAGAATCACCCCGAGTTGTAAGAACCGCGAGAACTACACCTCACGGAGTGCCGTTCGCGATGATTTTTTTTTACAAGTAGATGTGTATATTATAAACACAGCCGTAAAAAATCATGGCGAACGGCGCTCCGTGGGATGTAGTTTTTTACACCACAAGTTTGGTGAAAAAAAAAAAGAAAAAAGAAAATAAATTAAAAAACAACAAACTTGTGGTGTAAAAAACTACACCCCACGGAGCGCCGTTCGCCATGATTTTTTACGGCTATGTTTATAATACACACATCTACTTGTAAAAAAAAAATCATGGCGAACGGCGCTCCGTGGGGTGTAGTTCTCGCGGTTCTTACAACTCGGGGTGGTTCTCATTCTAGCAGCCCCTATAGGGAGCCGCTAGAATGAGAACCACCTCCAGTTGTAAGAACTGAGAGAACCACTTTCTAGCCTTTAGATTAAGGAGATGGATGGATGAGATTTAAAGTAACTAAAATTAATATTAAATAGATTTTGTCTTATTATGTCTTTAATATTTTAATCCAAAAGGGTAGTATAGTAAAATTACACTATTTTGTCTTTTTCACTTTATTATTTTTTAATTATTTTTGTTTTATTATATTACTTTTTATTTTTTAAAAAGATTTCTTTATTAAACAAAAATTTTGAAAATCAGATTTTTTATATAAAAAAAATTTATGCGCGTTTTTTTACCACCCGTTTTTTACGCGCGTTTTTTTACGACCCGTTTTACGCTCCGTTTTTTCACGCCGATTTTGCGACCGTAGTTTTTAAGTGCCGTTTTTAGCCCCGGTTTTAGGCGCCGTTTTTTGCCGCGCCGTTTTTTACGTCACGTTTTTTACAAGCCGTCCCGTTTTAGCGCGCCGTTTTAGCGTCACGTTTTTTTACAAGCCGTCCCGTTTTTTGTCGTCCCGTTTTAGCCGTCCCGTTTTTTTTCCGTCCCGTTTTTTGCCGTCCCGTTTTAGCCGTCCCGTTTTCTGTCGTCCCGTTTTAGCCGTCCCGTTTTTTTACAAGCCGTCCCGTCTTACGCCCCTTTTTTTACGTTTTACGCGTCGGTTTTTTACGTTTTACGTGTCGGTTTTTTACGTTTTACGCGTCGGTTTTTTACGTTTTACGTGTCGGTTTTTTACGTTTTATGCGTCGGTTTTTTACGTCTTACGCGTCGGTTTTTTACGTTTTACGCCCCGTTTTTTTACGTTTTACGCGTCGGTTTTTTACGTTTTACGCGTCGGTTTTTACGTTTACGCGTCGGTTTTTTACGTTTTACGCCCCGGTTTTTTACGTTAACATTTTTTACGTCCCGTTTTAACGCGGCGTTTTTTACGTCCCGTTTTAACGCGGCGTTTTTTACGTCCCGTTTTAACGCGGCGTTTTTTAAGTCCCGTTTTATTTACGTTTTACGTTTTACGAAAAACTTTTTACGTTTTACGAAAAACTTTTTACGTTTTATGTTTTACGTAAAACTTTTTACGTTTTACGTTTTACGAAAAAACCTTTTACCCTTTACGTTTTTACGCGTCGCTTTTCAACACGCCGCTTTTACGGCCGACTTTTTACGTTAAAAAGTTTACATTTTTTGTTAAAAAATTTACGTTTTACGTTAAAAAGGTTTACGTTTTACGTTAAAAAATTTACGTTTTACGTTAAAAAGTTTACGTTTTACGTTAAAATATTTACGTTTTACTTTAAAAACTTTACATTTTTACACTAAAAAGTTTACGTTTTACGTTAAAAGTTTACGTTTGACGTTAAAAAATGTATGTTTTACGTATTACGTTAATTTTTTTAATCTTTTTACGTTTTACATTAAACTTTATTACGTTTTACGTTTTAAACTTTTTACGTAAAACTGTTTTAAGCGTTGTTTTTTACGTTTTACAACTTACGCACCGTTTTTTTAAACGTTTTTTTAAGCGTTTTACGTAAAACTTTTTAAACTTTTTACGTTTTACGTTAAACTTTTTAAGTTTTATGTTTCACGTAAAACTCTTTACGTTTTACGTTTCACGTAAAACTCTTTACGTTTTACGTTAAAAATTTTACGGTTTAGATTAAAAAGTTTACGGTTTACAATAAAAAGTTTACGGTTTAAAAACACGCCGTTTTACGTTAAAAAGTTTACGGTTTTGGCACTTTTTTCAAAAAAAACTACACAAAAAACGAACACCCAAAAATCGCAACTCGGTAGATGTCTCAGATAGATTGTTATCATCATCGACTGGGAAAAAAAATTAAAAAACAACAAAAATCAAAAACAATGATCGGATTCTTGAAAAAAAAACGGGGCTTGGCTCAGATTTTTTCGATAATCAGAGGCTGCAAAGTGGGGTTGTAGGTTCAAAAATCTACCATCCACCAACCGTGCCGCGCCATCGTCAACAAAATATACGTTTTTTTTTCATCACTGCCCAAATTCACTGGTCGAAATCTACCAAAAAGCACCAGATTCAACCGAATAAAACCCAGCACCAGATTCAACTGAATCAAACCCATATTGAAACAGATCAAACCCACATATCCAAAATTTCCACAAAACAGAACAAACCCACCAAAACTGTCAACTTTACTTTCGTCTTTTACAGCATTCCGATATCACATCCGATCAAATTGGGCCACCTATGAAACATTATTTGCAATTATATATTGAAGCTTCGTGGAAAACACTTTTGAAAAACATCTACAAAAAATATTTGAAGAGTGGGTAGTGGCTGCACTAACTGATGAGTGGAATTCATTTGATATTTTAATTACAGAACATCAAAAACAGATTCAAACCCAGATTCAAAAACATAACATCAAAAACAAACCATGAGCATCATCGTAAAAAAAACCATCAACAAAAACACTTACCCTCCGACGCACCATCGCCCCTGAAACCACCGACGCCGTTCTCCGCCACCGCCTATCGCCGCCGTCCCCTCGCTACGGTCAACACCACCACCTCAACCCTAAACTCCAAATCGGAGCTCAATACCCCAAACCGGAGCTTTGGGCGGTAGTTTTGGGACTGTTGCCCACGCAAATCTTCATCAAATCGAGATTTGGGCGGTGTTTGGGTGGTGCACGGTTGGGTAGCGGTGAACAGCGGTGTGTGGTGGGGGGAGGGGCCGGAGATGAGGGTGTGGGGTGGTTGTTTTGATTTTGATTTGAGTTTCTCCAAATGTAGAATCATTCGAAACCAGTTTCAAGAGAGAGAGAAATGAGAGACCATGGAAGAGAAATGAAGATGAAAGCTGATAAATAATGAAATAGGAGAGAGAAGGTGCTTTAAATGAAGAGAGATAATGGGATTTGATGTTTTTGGTAAATGACCAATATACCCTTTCTGTTGGCATATTCTGATTGGTTAAAAGTGGTTCTCGCAGTTCTTACAACTGGGAGTGGTTCTTATTTTAGCGGCTCCCTATATATATATATATATATATATATATATATATATATTTTAACTAGCTTTATTTATTTTATTTTATTTAAGTAAATTTTAAATAACTCCTTTATTATAGGAAAATAAGTTACTTTCTTAATCAATTAAGTTAATAAGATATATTTTTTTTGAATGACTAAACTTGCACACCATAGGGATTGAACCCCTGACCTCTCCTATTCTAAGCTATATCTAATAAGATATATGGTATGGGGACCTTCCTTCGGAGGATGATCCATCCCACAAAATTAGTGGAAATGGAGGATGATCCTACCCCACCATTTTATTTAATTTTTTTAACATTTAACAACTAAAATAAGAAAATATTTTCATTAATATTAAACAACATTACATAAACTTGAAAAAACATAAACGTTAAAAAAATCCTAATAAATTAAAAAAAACATAAACTTAAAAAAAACCTAAACATTAAAAAATATTAAAAAAAAAGCTACTAGTCTTCGTCCTGCATGTGGTCGTCTGGTTCGTTTTAAGCGTTGTTCCAAATGTACTCCACCAAGTCCGCTTGTAGGTTATGATGTGTGTACTCGTTACGTAGAGAGAACATGTTCAAATCTTGTTGTTCCAAACTAACTGGAACAAAATTTCCAGTAGACGCGTTTTCGTCGTACTCGCATATCGCTCTACATTCGTCTTCAATGACCATGTTATGAAGGATGATACAAGCGTACATAATGTGTCGTAACCTCTTTGGTGTAGTCAAACGTGCTGGATGTTCAATGATATGCCATTTTTTGTAGTACACCAAAAGCCCGTTCAATCTCTTTTCTCGCACCCTCTTCATACTTCGCAATTTTTTTTTCTTTTTTCGTCTGTCTGGTGCGGAATAGTTTTAACGATTGTCGAGTATGTTGGGTATATTCCATCTGCAAGGTAGTAACCTCGCCTGTATTCCACCCCCGAAACCGTAAAACTTGTGTCTGGACCTGTTAACGACTACATCGTCAAATATCTGTGACTGGTATATGATGTTAAGGTCATTGAGCGAACCAGGTAGACCAAAAAAAGCATGCCAGATCCAGAGATCCTGTGACGCAACAGCCTCTAGAATAATAGTGGGATGTCCATGATCTCCCCTAGTATACTGACCTTGCCAGGCAGTAGGGCAGTTCTGCCACGGCCAGTGCATGCAATCAATACTCCCGAGCATTCCTGGGAAACCATGTCTTTGTTCGTATGCTTGATATAATTTTTGAACGTCGTTTGCGTTCGGTCTCCGCAGGTATCTCTTGCTATATAATTTGACAACCTATTTGCAAAACCTGTGCAAACATAGACGTGCGGTTCTTTCGGACATCCTTAAATACTCGTCTAATGCATCGGGTGCGTAACCCATATGCCAGTTGGCGAATGGCCGACGTACATTTTTATAAATTAATGAAACCACTTTGCCCCCTAGCGTCGTATCGAAGTGTAAAAAATGGATCAGACTGGGCCATGTCGCCTGCGATACGTAAAAAAAGTCGATGACTCATGCGGAACCGACGTCGAAACATCTCGTCTGTGTACAGGGTTCGTCGGCAAAATAATCGGTCACTAGTTTATCGTGGGCGGCTATATATTTAAAACGAAAAATATATGAAATTAATTATAAAATACATTTTCAAATCTAAATAAACATACGGAAAAAATAGTAAAGTACCTTCTTTGTCTCGGTTTAATTTTGTTCGTCTAGTTAGCCGTTGGGACGACGCTTCATCATCTGCCATGAAGACCTGAGCCGCGTACATAATCATGTTTTCAAAAAATGCGTCATTCTCTTCCGAAGATGATGAATACCACGTAGACGAAGAAGATGAATAAATGGAAGAAGGTGAAGCCATTGTAAATTTTGAGAGAGATATGGGGTGGTAGTGGGTAAAAATGGTATAAAAAATGTTGAGTTTATATAAAAAGGGAATAGTGTTTATAACATGTGAGAGAGATAGGATATTGTAGTGGGTGAAAAGATGTGAAAAATGGTGTAAAAGTGATGAGTATTTATAAAATTTTGGAATGAATTTGGTAAATTTTTTAAAAATGGCCGTTGGTAATTAAATGAAAAGGTGAATTTAATTTTTTTATTCGAACGGTCAAAAATGCCTCGAACCCCACAATTTTTTGTCGTTTTCTGGCCCGTCTCTAACGACTTCATGCCGACGCTCAGGACGAGGACGGGGCGGGGGGGGGGGGGGCACGGTGTGCGCGTCGTCGTCGGTGCTGGACGGGTGGGGGACGATCCCCATACCGTCTAACCTGTTAAGAGATCATGTATAAAACTCCTCTATTATAGGAATGTAAGTTACTTTCTTAATAATTAGTGTATTACTATATATTACTATTAGAATTGAAATGGATAGTGATTTAAAAATTATGATAATATATAGTTTTTTTAATACTTTTATTATTTAATATTATAATAATAATTATTTTCTTTCCTTTTTAATTTTAATCCTTTTTTTTAATATCAAAGGTTGGGATAAGCTTGGTGTCACCGGTATCGAACCAGTACTGGTATCGAAAATACAGGGATGGTCCTGTTCGGTATCAGTACATGAAGGTAAAAACCGGCACTAATACAGAAAACGCCCAAAGTTGGTGCCTAATTGATATTGGAAATATTTTGGTACTGGAAATTCAGTGCTGCTACCCGGTACCATTTGCTCATCCCTAATCACGGTTACCGTACGAACAACGATATCGTACAACTTTTTTTTTTGTTGATTTTCTTCAACTTTTAATATTTTCTTTTTTTAGTTTCAGGGGTAGGGATGAGCTCGGTGCCAACCGATACAGAATCGGCACTGATACCGAAAATACCGGTTATGGTACCGGTATATGAAGTTAAAAAACGGTAGTGAACCGGTACCAGGAACGCCAAAAGTCGGTACCGGTACCCAAAACAATTTGCTCATCTCTGACCACGGGTTTCATACGAACAACATCGTTACCACACAACTTTTTTGGTTGATTTTCTTTCGGTTATCTTTTAGTGTTTTTTTCTACATTTTCTTTTTTATTCTTGTCAGCAGTTACATTCGCAACACGCTTGTAGTGATTTCAAAACACATGTAAATACAGAGTAAATAACAAAAGAAATTTGCCGCAACGCGGCGGACTTCTTTAAACCTAGTTAAGTTCATAAGATATGATATGAGATCATGTATAAAACACCCGTAGTGGGTTTTTTTGGCGTTTTCCCCAAAAAAATGCCCCCCACGCCCCATGATCGCGCCCCTGGGGTTTTTTACAAAAAATTTGTCCGGGACGTTCTTTTTCCCACGCCTTTGTTCAATTTTTTTTGCCAATCACAGGTATTCTTCTTTTTGTTTGTCCAATATCAATTTTTGATTGTTTTTTTTATTTAATTCTATTCCATCCATTTTAACATAATGCCCCACAATGCCCACATCGCCACTACACCCATTTTAGAAAAACGCCCCATGATGCCTCATTGCTGACTAGACTGCCACATGACGCAAAACTCCCAAGGGTTTGGGTATTATTGGTGTCTTCCACTACACATGATCTAAGAGAGGAATTTCATACGAAGTGTAGGAGAATCATGATCACACATTTGTCTTTCTCAATTTTAGGATGAAAGAGTGTGATGGCATTTTCTCCCTTGAACTAGTTTCCTCCTTGATTTTCAAACGACTATAATTTTTCATACATTAATATTTTTTCTTTTTAAATTACACCGTATTAATGAGTATTTCATTCTCTTTAATTTGAGCAGCTTATTGCTATAGTTTTCTTTAAAAAATTTACAGAATTTTAAATACCCATTACGTGATTTTGAATATCCAATATCCATTACGTGATTTTGAATACCCGGTACATGACTACGTGATTTTTGAATACACATTACGTGACTACATATTCAACATATATTGTTACATATTCCATGTAAATTCACTACGTGATTACACATTCAATATGATTTGTTATATCTAATGTTAATACAATTATGCTTATTACATGATTACACATTCAATAATAAGAACTTGATTGTTTATGCTTTATTACATGGTTAAATCTCTAATATACGACATTATGTTAGTATTATAGGTTGGTTTGGCTATAATATATGACATTATGTTGTTATTATAGGCTGGTTTGACTAATGTTTTATATATAATTTATCCTTAACACATGAGTATACCTAAAATATTCGGTTTTCCATATAAAATATTATGTATTACATGTTTTGTTTTTACGTAATTACGTAATCACTCAGTAGGGCTTCACATAAATACTATAATGAAATTATGTAATCACGAAATGGGTATTCAAAATCACATAGTCACGAAATGTATAATAGCCCATTAATCTCATTGAGAATTTTTCTAAATAAATATTATGTATTTATACATATACTAGTAGGGTGCCCACGCGATGTGGCGGAGGTGACACTTTGCATTGCGGCACTCGTTTCTGGTAGTTTTCTTATTCGTATAATATTTATGGTAGCATTATTGTGGTGAATATATGTCATAACTATTAGAAATGTCTAGTAATTATTAAATTTAGGATTTAAATTATCAAGTACTTCAAAAACCATTGATTCAATAAAGTAACACACGAATAAGAAAAAAATAAGTCTTAAACATAAATAAAAGTTATATAAAGTAGTACACGAATAAGAAAATGTAATTTTAAATATAAAAGTTGAAAACTAAAAGCTCAAGTGTCAAATACTTTGCATAATGATGAGATCAATTTAGTAATCATGCGGCTTAAACATCTCAAGGAAGTCATCTATATTGTCACACCACCATTTTGCATCATCGAGATCAGCGTCCTCCGGAATTACTTGTATCTCTTTTTGTTTGATTATTAGATCCTTTGGAGGATGAGTTTTTTCTCTGTTCTCCTCTTTAACTAATATATATCAATAGTAGCTGGAGTAGTTTGGGGAACTGAAAAAAAATGTTTAAGTATTTTAGTTACATATTTTTATACTGTTACCGTTATAAATAATATAGGATAAAAAACGACGTTCACAGTTAAACAAAATATAAAAAAACAAACAATATATCATGTTTTAGAAACATACATACCTGTGTAAATATCCGAAAGGATGAATATTGAAGCTCCTAAACCACTGAACAATAAATAAGATGAATGTTAAGTGTGAGCATAAAAGAATAAATTAAAGTTATACACAACAGAAAATTTAATATCTACAAATAAAAAATTCTAATGAACAAGAAATTTTTTGAAGTGAAAGGAATTAATAAATTATACTATATATAGAACTTATAAACCAACGAATTGAATAACCTGTAGCTTTTTTCAACTAACTAATATTATCTATAAGAGTATTTTTGAACTTAAAATTCCTAAAAAACTGCAACAGAATCTGGTGTTTAGTTTTTTTTAAGACGTATTGTGTTTAGATTATGGAGTTTTTTACTAAAAGTTTGTTGGTGGAAAACTTATTTACCAAACTTCTAAAAAAACATTTATATAAAAAAGATTTTATGAAAACGAAAATGCTTTTAAAAACGTTTTTATAATTTTTTTTTTATGAAAACTAAAATTCCATTTTGTTGAACATGGTATTTTATAAAGTTTTTTTAGTATAACCAATTAGATAAAAAAGTGAACTTGTTTGATCTCAATTTACTACATGCTAACCCACGTAAGTGTGTGCACCCTACGAAGGGGCTGTTTGGTAGCCTCTTAATGATTCCATTAAGAGGCTACATCTGAATGGGACAGTGTTAAGAGTGTTTGGTTTGTTAAGTGGACACCGCTTAATGGTTCATGGGTGACCCATATCCGGAGGAAGAAGTTCTTCAAACCACATCCAACCGAGAAAATTATCTTTTCGGAAATTTTGCTATTAGAATAAACTATAGGCTAGAGCTTCTTTCCAGGTTTAGACTTCTTGTCTTTTCTGACCTATTTATCTAAAGTTTTAATTTATTAGGAATATTATGTAACTCTCTCTATTTAATGAAGGATGGTTTTATAAATTGTTTGGTGTTTGGATGATGTTGTAATGGGTAAAACACACTCGGGATGATGAAGGATACCAAGGGAAGCTTAAACCAACACCCCATGCACAAAAACAGAGCCTCCCGTCAATTTTTCTCCATTACAGCAAGTTCGGCACAGGTCGTGTCCAGCCAACACGGCCCCGTGCTGAACAATCTTCAGAGAAACGCCCAGTTCAGGTAACTGGACACGGGGCGTGTTTGGCGTATTCGCTGAACACACCCCCGTGCCCAGGCTTCTATTACTTTTGTTACTTTCTGTTACTGGCAACCTGAACACAGGGCCATGCCCAGACACCAAGGGGCCGTGTCCAGATGCCCAGTAACATTAAAATTTGTTTTTAACACACCTTTTACATATTCAATCAACCTAAAAACTTATTTTTGGGACACATTGAGGACAATGTATAATTTAAGTGTGAGGTGGATGCTAAAACCTTGAATTTTGCAAGTCCTAATTACAAGCCTTACACAAAACTCTATTGGAACCGCTAAACACCCCAATTTTTTTCAAAAACTTTTCATTTTTTTTACTTGTCTTGGTTTAATTTGGGAATAACAAGTTTTAAAATGGTTATATTTTGACAAATTTACAACCGATAGCGTCTTGATAAAAAGAACCAACATAAGAAAATAATGAAAAGGCATGACAAATCTAGTTAAAATTTGATTATATATACTTGATCACATAAAAACTCATTCCCACAAGAAGTGAGTTTTGAGCCTTTATTGAGCATATAAATACACATCTTTAAACTAAATGCTCATCTTTCGTTTCTTGTGTGAATAGCCGCTTGGTTCTTACGACTCTAGAACTTGCCATGACGATACATTCCCGGTCCTTACCAACTTAAACCCGAGTAAGTAAATGATGGAGGCATTAGGACTAACCTTTTTTTTTTTTTTTCTTTCAACACCATTATTTTTTTTTTCTACCACCTACCTAAAATCCCCCTAGTTAACCCCTTTGAGCCTAAAACTTTTCATTTCTTAACCCACAAAACAAACACCCTTTACCCACTAAAACCCTTTTTCATTTTAAACCATTTATTTTAGTAAAAAGCTCGGTTTTTCAGGTGACATTCCTTAAAAAAATGATGATGAAGCCAAGAAATAAACAAACAAGTTCATCAAAAAGAACTTTGTTTGAATAATTGCTTCATTAAAATAAAAAGTTACGAAAAAAAATAAAAAGTCTCACGAAAACCAATGCTTTTTACGCCTTTCGCCCTTTTTTCTACTAACCACTAACCCAACCACCTACCTTTAACCCAAGCCTAACCCTTCCCCCAAAAGTCCTCTTAATATTTACAAAGGTGTATAGTTAAAAAGGAGGAGGATTGATTGCTTGGCAAGCTTATGGAAGAAATAAGTTTCATGTCGCTCTCAAGTGTTTCACAAAAATACATCTTCGGCCGAGTGTTGAGTGATCTCCCGTGAGGTATGTGAACTTGTATATAAATGGAATTTTAAAGAGGCATGTTATGCCCAAATAAGTAATTTATCTTATGTAATGTTCTAAATAAATCATGACGAATAGTATTGTAAATAACATAAAAATAAAACCTAATAAAAATCTTGGAATCCCGACACTCAAGAAAAGCCCAAAACCTTCTCTTCTACCAATTCTATTTGGGAGTGTAAGCCACATTATAAAGAGTTTTGCTTGAGGACAAGTAAAGATTCAAGTATGGGGGTATTTGATGTGTGCAAAATGCAACATATAAATTACATCAAATGTGGCATAAAACTAACCCTTTTTTAGTACTAATGTTGGAAAAAGTGTGCTTTTGTCTTCCTTTTGTATTTTTAGGGATAAATGAGCTTAAATGAACAAAAGAAGCAAAAAATGCAGCTAAATCTAACAATAATACAAGAAAAGGAATAAACGTGGCATGCCCGACCCCTCTACAGCATCCTCCCAAGCAAAAACAAGAGAACAGAAGGCTGAACACGCCCCGTGCTCATTGAGCACGGGGGCGTGCCCAAGTGTCTGCAGAAAAGACAAAGTTGTAGAAGCTTCTATCACCCACCATGGGGGCGTGCCCAGCGGACACGGGGCCGTGGTCAACGCTAAGATTTGCAGAATCTAAGCAAATCTTGATAGTGCAAATACACTTCTGCACACGGGGCCGTGCCCAGAGGACACAGGGGCGTGGTCAACTAATGCAGACAAACTGCAATTAATGAAAAAAGAGAAGATGGGTGGACACGGGGCCGTGTCCGGGCTTCTGTGTAGGCTATAAATAGGGGTGTTTGGCTCACTTGCAACTCATCCCTTGGCAAACCACCTCTCTCACACTTCACCCACCCACCACCACCATCACAACCCACATCCACCACCATCATCCATCATCCATCATAGAGTGTGTGTAGTAGTCTCGGAATCCAAGATTGATCGTAAGAGTTCTTGACAATCAAAGGCCATGTTTGCCTAAGTCTCTTACATCACTTGGTGAAGACAAACATTTAGTGTAATACTTTTTATTTTTAATCTTTTCGCACTTTTTATTTGGTTATGTATTAATGACTTTAATAACTAGTTTCTTATTTTGAAGGTGAATCTTCCTTATCATTTGTCGGTGGTGTTTTGGCGTTATTTTACTGTCTATATAAAATAAAAGATTTACACCATTCATATCTCCACGGTCTATATGGAGATATGCTGGCTACCTGGTCGGGGGTTAAGGGAATGGTTTGGTAAGAGTCTTGCCTTGTTCAGTGTATAGATCCTGCAAGGACCTGGGTCAAGCTTAGTAGGACCTCCTTCAATACCTACTGGTATTGGATGGCGGGGGTTCGAATTTCTTGATCCCTTCATATGTAAACTACTATTAAAACATTAACCCGGCTACTTATGATTGTATCCCTGCGGACTCAAACTACTTAGCCGAGGGTAACGTCACCTTCAAAAGAGGGGCCTACCACATTACGCATTAATAACTTAATTAATTATCTTTCAATAATCCAACCCTTTAGGATTGTATCCTTGCTGACTCAAACTACTGGGTTGAGGGTAACGTCACTTTCAAAAGAGGGGCCTACTACTATAACTAAGATAATCTCTTAAAAAGTGCAAAAGAGCGGAAATAATCAAAGGTTACACTAAAGGCGAGTCGAATCCAAGTGATTCATCTTGTCTATCTATTTCTATTTTTGTTTTTATTTTTATCATTTTTAGTTTTTATTTTCTAGTTTAAAACCTTTTTTAAAATTTTTATTTGATTAGACGTTGAGGATAAACCGGTACTAAAAGATCTTGTGTCCTTGGACGACCTCGGTATCTTACCAACACTATACTACGCTCATGATGGGTGCACTTGCCCATATGTGTGTTTGGTGTTAGTAAAATATCGTGTTTTATAAATTAAAACTTTAGTAAAGTGTTAAAAAAGGGCTAAAAATATACATAAAAATATATAACACAACACGCACATCAGTTGCGATGTATGTTAGATAGGGAAGATGTGTTGTGAAGCCTGCTGAGTTTTTATACAGTAATACATGGGTCTAATTTATTAATCAAAAGTATGTTTAAAGATATTCAATGTTTGACAAGACTAAAAGATTTTACTTCTCATATATACTAATTTATTAATCTAAAAGTATGTTTAATGGTTGCATTCTGGTAACAATCGTAGAACCTCATGATCACCGAACCCATTTAAGCATACGGAGGTTTGGCGAGCGACAAAACATCACGAGGGGTACCCTTATTGTCGCGGATTATGATGTTCATGGCTTCTGTATGTTTATGTGAACTTTTAGTTGCTTAATTTGATTAGTTCTGTAGTTTAGAAAACGATTGTGTTAGATGGATTGGCTGGGTTACACAAATGCTTATAACATGAAAAGGGTCAATTACTCAATTTAGGTACTTTTATGGTAACGGGTCGACCAAATAAGTACTAACCTATAACGACTATCGCCTTCACAACGCCCTTTGTAAGGCTTGACGGAAGTATATGCTTGCATGTCTTTATTATGTGATCTTGTCACCACTTAGTTCTACCCATTTAATATCCATATTTGCATAAAGAGATTCAAAGATTTATGCTTCTAGATGCTTATTCATATAATTGTATCTTCAAAAATTCAAAGGTACAATTGACAAGATTATTGTGGGATGCGTGGAAAGATTAACAAGATTGGGGTTTGGTTTTTTAAAAGATTTATGGACATTTTTGTTGGTTGATTTTTTTAACAAGATAGTCACTTTTTGGCATAACTTTTCAGTTGTTGTTAATGAGATTATTGTATCTACCAAGCTATCACTTGCATTTATTTAAATTGAGGACCACTGGGTGGGGAGTGTATGTTTTCAAATTGGTTACGTAGCTTATTTCATCAAAATGCAATATGCCTTTTAAAGATCATAGTTTCAAGATATATTATATTAATGAAACTGGGAGTGTATGTTTGTCTTTTTGGCAAGAATTTGGTCAACAATACACGGTGGACTTGGTATAACTGTTTTGTACTTTTATACATGCAGTTCAAATATAAGTTATCTGAATACAAACAGTCAACGTTCGATGAGTATATGATCTTACCTCTTAACCCAATATTTAGGAAGACAAACATCATAAATATTTGATCCTTAATTGCCAAACCTCTTTTAGTTGTTGATGGGCTTGTATGGTTCTTGATGTTCGATTTAATTGAATCTTGCTTTTATTTTGTTTTGAAATGTTCAAAGAAATGGCACAAAAAAGGAGTAGGATTAGTTGGAAGCAAGAGAGTGTTGACAAAACATTTCTTGAAGCATGTATTGTAGAAGTAACACTCCATGGCCGTGAAGGAAGCAGCCTTAAACAAAGCTCATGGAAGAATGTGGCGGAAAAGTTGAAAACCGAACACAATTTCATAGCGGATCAAAAACAAATGAAGAATTGTTATGATTATCTAAAATCAAAATTTGCTGCTTGGTCAAAGCTTAAGAACAAGACTGGCAACGTTTATAATCCTGTAACAAACACCTTTAACTTGTCAGAAGAAGAATGGCAACTAAAGATAAAGGTATTTAGTTTTTCTAAATAATAGTTATTATTATATTTCAATTATCTTATATTATTTTTCTACAAAGTCAAACAAATATGTAGAAGCTTTGAGAAGCGCGCCACTTTCTTTCCCCGAGCTTTGTGTTTAACTGTTTGAGGGATCTACTTCGAACGGCTTTGACAGTTGGGGGCCATCTTCTACACTTCCTCATCCTTCTGAGGAAGTGCTTGACTACAATTTAAATGGTATTGAGGATATCGAGTGCGGTCAAATGGAACCCCGAACTCAAGGTGTTACTGAGGAGGCATCCGGTCGGTCTAAAAAAAGGGAGAAACGAAAACAATAGATGAAGTTGGGGACTGCATTACTAAGGTGGCAAAGATCTTGATAGAGAAACACAATATTTCTAATGATATTGATGCATGCATGGAGAAGTTGGGGACAATGGGATGGGGAGAGTTAGATATGAAATATCAAACAACACTTTTGCTTTTTGGTAAAAGTGCTGATATTAGGAAAGTGTGGTTACGACTTCAGCCGCAAAGTTGTAAGCTATGGGTCAAGAATGCTGGAGCAAAGTATGGATTGCTCGGATAGGGTTTTGTGGGTGTCATGTTATGGATGTTTTATGCATAGGGTTTTGTTGCACAAATTGTTATGGATTTTTTTTAGATGATTATGTGGATATTATGTCAAGGATGTTTTTTTTTGGATTGAATTTTGTGGATCTTATGTATCGATGGTTTTTAATATTATGTTATGGATGTTTTTTGATGTTACGATATGGATCTTTTATTCATCTTGAATTCTGTTTAATGTTTATGACAGGTAGCCTATGGATTCTAACGATGAGATTATAGTTTTCATTCTCCTTTGTTGGTATTGGAAACAGTTAGACTCAAAAAGAAATGAAAAGATAAGAGACCTGAATTCGGCATTGACCGGTCATGCATACACACAAGAATTGTTGCATGGATCTTCTACATAATGTCATGAGTTGATGTGTGACATCTGTGCTTGTGTAATCATTGAATAACTCTGAACAGTTCAGTTATCAATAAAACAATGTGATTTGATCCCAATATTTGTTTATTTATGTTTGACATTTTGCACGTTTTGATTTTTGTTTAATTTCAAACTCTATATCGCTTTCTGGAAAGTTATACGCAAACTGATGCGTAAACGTAATCAGTTTAACCCGATAAACACTCCGAAACATCAACATAAGCTTAACATACCTTAAATAACCTTTACATAACTTAGAAATAAGTTTTAAAGGGTTTGGTATGGCAAAAACAAGTTTATTCGCTTACAGGGACTATTTGTGACAAACTGCGAAAGTCTGCCTATTCGTATAGTAACGTACACTCCGAAACATGATCATAAGTTAAACATACCATAAATATCCTTTACATAGCTTAGAAATAGGCTTTGAGGGGTTTGGTATGCGAAAATATGCTTATTTGATCAAACAGGGACTAAAAGCGCCAAAAAGTGCATAAGTTTGCATTTACGCGCATATCTTATGTTCTGAACATATCCGGACATCCAAAAATTTTTGTAATCATTAAAATATTTTATTTTAGTGATTGGAATGCTAAAATACCATTCGTCGCGTAATTTGGATCGTTTTTTCACGTTCGTTCGTGTTTCGTCGTAATTAACCGAATAACGTGACCGTACGACCAAACGAACCGACATCCGAGATGTTTTCAAGCATATTTCATGTCCCCTATACTTTGACATCATTATAGAGCCTTGAAAATGGGTTAACGGGGCTTAAACGTGTCAAAAATCAGCTTATAAGCATGCAGGGACTAAAACTATAAAATATAAAACTGTTTTCTGAACTGAACTCGGTCGCGGGGCGCGTAAGACTTGGCTAAGTCTTACGCGGGGCGCGACAGCCCGTATCTGGGCAGAAAACATGTTTTCTTCAATCATCAGCTGTTCCTTGGTTTTTAAACATGGTTTTTCAATACATGGAGCTTGTTTTAGTATTCTAATCAGTGGGTAACATGTGTATGGCCAAGATCAAGCCTTGATCCACTCAAAAACACATGTCAATGATCAAATGGATCAAGAAAATCTATAAATACCCACCAATTTTTCACATTTCAGCTTGCTCATTCCAAATTTCCTCTCAAATTTGCTCTCTTGAAGCTATCCCTCTTGGTTGAAGGCTTCAATCTTCAGTATTCTTTATTCTTGATCCAAGCTTTGGACCCTTTGTAAGTCTCCTTCATGCTTGGTTATGCTTTTCAAGCATGAAAGTCAAACAGTGTTTGAATTTCTGCTTTGACCATGGTTTGGTCAACACAAAGTTCGTTTGAACTTTGCAACGTGAGCGTAATCACGATGGTTATAGTCCCTTGTGACTATACCTACTGATTACCACGTTGATTAGGTTTACTGACGAGTCAAAGTTTCGGTCAAAATACGTATTTATGCGTATTTTGCGACGAAGCTATCTTCAGGTATCAAAATACTTTGTTTTGATAGCAAACTTGTTTTCTAACTTAGTTAAACATGTTTTAACATGTTTAACTCATCACTTTTAGTCTAGTGCTTATATAGGGTCGTAAGTTAAGCGGTCTAAACAACCGCTTAGACTTTCAAACCCGACCCGTTTGGTCGATCATTAGGATCCAACCAAACATATATTATGACCATAGTTGTATAGGGAATAACCTTCTGAGGTTATATCTTATGGTCACCTCGTTTAGTTAGTTGTATGATAGATAGTTTATATGCTTTAGGAAAATGACCAAAATGCCCTTTTTACGCATAATTTCATTTTAAGCATATGTAACCTGAATTTTGACATCTAAACTGATTATGCAATATTATTATACATGTTAAGGCATATAATACTTGTCATAGGGCTAGTTAGGCGGTCCGAACGCGCTTTTGCGCGAACGACACATTAAAGTAGCGTAAACTACCTTAACGAGTCGTAACGGGTCATAAGCACTTAGGATAGGTTCCGACTTAGAATGTAGGCTTTGTTAAACCATATCATATGAGTTCTAATACTCATTTGGTTTACGAAACCCCATTCTATCCGATCTTCCGATTTTGGTCCGGTTTATTAACATAGTTACCTATATTAGGTGCCGATTGATTCCGTGATCCCTCAAGCGTTATTTGATTGTTATTTCAAGATCATTAAGCAATATCAATTGAGTACATAGTCCCCTCTTTTACTGTTTTCAAATATTTTGGGGTGATACACATGTGCCTACTTTTTACTTTCGTGCTTTTCGTGCTTTTATGACATAAACATGCTATGTTCACTTAGTACACATAGAGTACATGATTTCATTTATGCTTTGCTTTGTATGTTGACTAAGCATGCTAGCACATTGATTTACATTACATTTCTGCTTCGTATGTTTACTTAGCATACTTAGTACATTATTTTCACATAACATGTTTACATTTGGTTTGTTTAACAAAACTAAAATACGTTCATTAACGCTGATCACGCCGCTCGGTAGTATGTAGTGGTACCATAGGAATTGACAACTCCCATTCCTGGAATCCTAGGTTTTTTTAGACGTTAGGAATGACAGAATCCGATATACATAATTGATAAACCTTTAACTTGTTAGGGATTATCCGACAGTCTCAAGGCTTGAAGGTATGCGATAAACATTACTACGTAGATGTTTGTATCAATAAAGCATTGATTTTGCAAAACATAACTTTTGGTCTAAACTATGGTTTATTCAAAAACATTGTTTTATACATAACATTTAGTTTTCCATAACATTTGATTATACATTGACATATACCTATGGGATTGAGTAAATACTTTTTATTCACTGTTAGAGGAGGATTTCTCAATGACCTGTGATCCTCAATTACTGTTGGGTTTGGTGATCCTCACTTCTGTTTGAGTTAGTGATCCTCAGAAGTGCTTCAGGATCAGGATCATGGATCATCTTAAGGATCCTTATACTAACGATTGTCTACTTTGAATATGGTATTATTTTGCAGGAGTACCAGCTTGGACTTGGTCTTGGCGACATTCCTGGAGCATATTCCATGTTTATTCCGCACGTGCTTAGCTAAAAGTGGACGTTATGGAGTCGTGGAGGACTGGCACCATTTGCGGAATGTTAGTTAGTGTAGATATTTTCCATTTTTAAAGGGGTAGCGAGCTAATTAGAAAACACCTGGCTATTTTTGGCTACACACACACTCGTGCAACTGCTCTCACCTGTTTTTGTTAATTCACTAAGCGATTATACACTTTTTAACACAATACACTATAGTGATCCTTGTACTTAGCTCCCTATCATCCAAAGTTGTAATACATTCATTGTTTAATTTGAGTTTGTGATCGGTAGTTTCCATCACCCGAGGTTTTTTATGCCGGAGATCATTCATTGATCAAGGGCTTTTTTCTCGTATAAATCTTTGTGTCACTTGTCCATCTCATTTCTGAGTGATCCTTATTGTTGTTCATCAATTCAAGCATCACACCTCACAACAGAAAGTTTGGTTGCATTGTCATTGCTTGATTTTTGACCAAAACAGTTTGGCGCCCACCGTGGGGCAATTGGTGCTTCATTCCTAAGAAATTCTTGTTTTTGTGACCATTTTGGTTCATCGCATCCAAGCAGATGGCTTCATCATCAAAGAACACTTCCAGTGCGATGTCTGCAGTCAATTCATCCCAGGGCATTCCACCTTTGCCTCCACCACCTTCTGGATCTCAGAAAAATGCCGAGAAGAAACCAACTCCCATTTTCTCAAAACCTCCAACTTCTTCTGCTTCTTATACTCCTACTACTAGTGATTTATTTACTTTAATTTTGCAGATGAAGGAGCACATACAGCAGCAGGACAAGACCAATGAAAGGATTCTTAGAGAAATTGGAGACATCAAGAAACAGAAGAGATCGGCAGAGGATCATTGCCCATTGATGCCCAGATCTTTGAATTTTGATACTCCGGTCATGACTTCTCAGCCTTCAGTGGTTCCAGATGTTCAATATGTGGGAGGACCAAAAGGAGTGCACTATGGATCATCAGCAATGACTCAGGCCTCAGGATCATACTTTCAACCAGCAGGATCTCTCCCTCAGCATGTAGGATCCTTCGTTAGCTAAGGAGGCTTCTTAGGGGCGCAGCAGATTCAAGGATTCTGGCCGTTTCAAGGATCCTCTCAGGTTCAAGGATCCTCGCAGGTTCAAGGATCCTCTCAGATTCAAGGATCCTCTCAGGTTCAAGGATCTTCTCAGGTTCAAGGATCCTCTTTGGTCCATGGATCCTCTCATGTTCAAGGATCCTCTCAATTTCAGGGATCCTTCCAGATTCCGGGATCCTTAAGGGGTTTGCAATTAGGGAATTCAGATATCCATCAGGGAGATTTCATTCCAATGCAGACCATTGCTTCAACCGGTCCTTCAATCGTTCCAGAATCCCAGCAATATGGATTCACATCCGGGGTTCCAAATTTGAACCCAATGGGAGGTAACACTTTCAATAATCCTTATACCACTAACCATGGCCTTATGCAGGATACAGGTATCAATCATGCTATGGCTAGGGAATTGCAAAAGCTGAAGGATATGATATCACGTTCCAGGAGTAGTCAAGCCTATCCCGGAGATTGCAGATGGGAGCCATAAGATATCTCGTTTTGCACCACCCATCTGTGATGCTGAGATACCCAAAAGGTTCCATGTACCGACAATGAAGTTATATGATGGCTCAATGGATCCTGAAGAACACATAGCACAATACAGGGAAAGGATGGAGATCAATCCCATCCCAGAAAGGTTAAAGGAAGCATGTCTGTGCAAGGGATTTGGATCCACTCTTACTGGATTGGCTCTCAAATGGCTGCTAAGTCTTCCCCCTTATTCTATTACCTCGTTTGCTAATCTAGTTAACCTATTCAATAACTAGTTTTCTTGTAGTAGAAAATTTGAGCGTTTAACTAGTGATTTATATAGAATAACCCAAGGCCATAATGAATCATTGAGAGATTATATCACTAAGTTTAGTAAAGAATCCTTGGATATCCCTAACCTAGATATAGCAACGGCTGTTGAAGCCTTTAAAATGGGATTGCTTAGGGATTCATTATTGTATGATGATCTTGTTATGACACCTTGCAGGAATCTAGATGAGGTAAGAACTCGGGCCCTTAGGTTCATCCGGTTAGAGGATGACAAAAGGATCCAGGAAAGATTAGCAGGATCCTCAAAGCAAGGATCCTCATTCAGGAACAACAAGTTCAGATCCTACAACAAATTTGATAACCAGAATGTGCATGCTGTAGAACATGAAGAGGATGATGAGGATTATCCTCCAATTTCTGAATATTGTTTTTCTGTTGATAACAATGAACTAATCCTTGCGATGCAGAATCTAGGTGATAAAGCCAGGTGGCCGAGAAAAAATGACAAACCAGCTGTAACTAAAGATAAATCAAAATGGTGTGCATATCACGAAGATTTTGGGCATCTCACAGAAGAATGCATCGCATTGAGAAAAGAAATTGGATACTCGTTGAGCAAGGGGCACTTGAAAGAATTATTGGGGAGAAAGAAGTCAAGAACTTAGGATCCTGAAAGGATCCCAGAGAAAGCTCCAGCCCCTCCAGCAGACGCACAAGTTATAAACTTTATATCTAGAGGATCAGACATTTGTGGAACATCCTTTTCTGCAGCAAAAAGACATGCAAAGGAAACCAAGATGGATAATGGAGATAGACCCATTCGAACATCCAGTGTCACTAAAGGAAAAATCATAACTTTTGATGAGGACGATCGTGTCGACATTCAAGATCCTCATCACGATGGTTTGGTTATTACTCTTTTTATTTCTAACCATTTTGTTCGCAGGATCCTTATAGACGGAGGGAGCTCTGTGAATATCATCCAGCTTGATGTTCTTAAGAAAATGAATATTCCTGAAAATCCGATATCATACCAAGATCCTCAGTACTTGTGGGATTCAGTGACGAGACTAAGAATACTCTGGGGGACATTAAACTCCCAATCTATATTGAAGGGCTACATTCTTACCAAAAATTTTGTGTTATTGATAGTTTGTCTTGTTGTAACGTTATCCTTGGCAGGCCTTGGATACACGACATGAAGACGGTCCCATCCACTTATCATCAATGTGTGAAGCTTCCTAGCCCATGGGGGATAGTGAAAATTGATAGTGATCAGCAGGAGGCTAAGAACTGCTACACTTCATCAATGAAACCAGCCTCAATGTCAAGGGAGCAATAGCAATCAAAGCAACCTCCGAGAGATGTCTTGGAGGCAAGAGAGCAGGATGTAGTAGAAATCCATATGGATCCTCATGATCCTGAGTCTAAACTTTACATAGGATCAGGGATCCTTGGCGAAATGAAAGAAGGCCTGATATCCTTCCTCAAAAGGAGAAAAACTACCTTTGCATGGAAACACGAAGACATGACAAGTATATCTAAAGATGTAATCACTCACAAACTTGGCATTGACAGGTCGTTCAAACCAATCCATCAAAAGAGGAGGAAGTTTGCACAAGAAAGAAATGCCATTATCCAGGAAGAGGTAGAAAAGTTACTCCGAGCAGGTATGATTAGGGAGGTCAAGTATCCAAGATGGTTGGCCAATGTGGTTGTAGTTCAAAAGAAAAACGGAAAGTGGAGGGTGTGTGTCGATTTTACCGATTTAAATAAGGCATGTCCCAAGGATCCTTTCCCATTACCCCACATTGACTCCATGGTGGATGCAACTGCGGGTCATGAACTGTTAACTTTTATGGATGCTTCATCTGGATTTCAGCAAATTCAGATGGAACCATCACATCAAGAGGATACAACCTTTATGACTCCAACTGGTATATACTGTTATATTGCTATGACGTTTGGACTAAGAAATGCAGGTGCAACTTATCAAAGGCTGGTAAATATGATGTTCAAGGATCAGATTGGATACACTATGGAAGTTTATATAGACGACATGGTGGTTAAATCTAAAAAGGCTGAGGATCACCTGAGAGACTTGGAGGAAGCATTCAATATCCTTGACAAATATAACATGAAACTTAATCCTTCAAAGTGTCACTTTGGTGTAAAAGCAGGTAAATTCTTAGGGTATATAGTGACAAAGAGGGGCATCGAAGCCAGTCCAGAACAAATCAAAGCTATAGTGAACATCAAGTCCCCTGCCAACGCTAAGGATGTTCAGAGGTTAACAGGCAGGATTGCAGCTTTAAACAGATTCATATCCAAATCCTCAGAGAAATGTAAAGGGTTCTATGATATCTTGAGGAAGAACAAAAAGTTTGATTGGACTGAAAAGCATGAAAATGCTCTCAAAGCTCTCAAGGATTACCTGTCCTCGGCTCCTGCCTTGATGAAACTAGAAAAGGAGATGTGTTATCCTTATATCTTGCAGTATCCTCAAAAGCAGTAAGTGCCGTCCTTGTTAAGGATCACGAAGGTACACAACATCCTGTTTACTATGTAAGTAAGAGTTTGCTTGATGATGAGTCCAGGTATTCTCATTTGGAAAAACTTATTCTTGCTTTAATCATGGCATCCACTAAATTGAGACATTTTTTTGAAACTCATGCCATTATTGTTAAAACTAATTTTCCAATTACGAATGTTCTCAGGAAACCTGAGATGTCAGGAAGGATGGCTAAGTGGGCAGTGAAGCTTAGTGCTTATGATATAAGATATGAGCCTAGGACAGCCATTAAATCCCAAGCCTTAGCTGATTTTGTGGCAGATTTCAGTAGTGACTTGCAAAAAGAAGCCGAATTAGAAGTCCAACAGCTAGAGGAAACTAAGGATCCTTGGATACTCTATACAGATGGATTCTCCAATGTTAAAGGAACAAGGCTTGGAATACTACTAAAATCGCCACAGGGGGATATAATACCCCACTCTATAGCTTGTGAATTCCAAACTACTAATAATGAGGCTGAGTATGAAGCCTTGATAGCTGGTTTGCAAATCGCTAATCATATGAGGATCAGGTATCTTGAGGTACACGTAGATTCATTATTAATCACTAATCACTTTAATGGATCCTATGCTGTTAAAGGTGAAAAGCTAACCAAATATTTGGAGATAGTCAAAGAATTGGCACTCTCTTTTGTTTCCGTTAGTTTGACACAGGTACCGAGGGAGGAAAATACAGAAGCTAATGCATTGGCTAATCTAGGATCATCTTTGAAGATCCCGGAGGATAAAAGCATCCCCATTATCCATATCCTGACTCCTGCCATCGAGGATCATGTGGCTATGGAGATAGGAGAGGATTCTGCAATCATCCCTAGTGATGATACTCAATCTCATTCAGGATCATGGATTCTCCCAATCATGAGATACATACAACATGGAGAGATTCCTACAAGAGAAAACCCTAGGGCTTTCAAAATTAAGGTATCCCAATTCACAATATTAAATGATATGTTGTATAAACGATCTCTTGCAGGACCATACTTAAGATGCATTGAGGATCCTGAAATCCAAGAAGTTTTAAAAGACTTCCATGAAGGAGATTGTGGAAATCACACTGGGGGCAGGGCATTATTCTCGAGGATCCTGAGGACAGGGTACTATTGGCCAACTATGAAGAGAGATGCTGTGGAGTATGCTAAGAAGTGTGATCCTTGTCAGAGACACAACAATATCCTTCATCAACCGGCTGAATTCTTGCATCCTATATCCTCCTCTTGGCCATTTATGAGACGGGGTATGGATATAGTTGGTCAGCTTCCTAAGGCACCTGGTGGAAAAGTGTTCATGCTTGCTATGACTGATTACTTCTCTAAGTGGATAGAGGCTGAAGCCTTTGCCCAAGTCAGAGAAAAGGACGTTATATCCTTCTTTAAGAGAAACATTATAACTAGATTTGGTATTCCTTCTGAAATTATATGTGATAATGGTTCCCAATTTATTGGGGGCAGAACTACTAACTTTTGTGACAGCTGGGGGATTAAGATGATAACATCAACACCAGTCCACCCACAAGCTAATGGTCAGGCAGAATCATCCAATAAGATCATCATCAACAATTTGAAGAAGAAGCTTGGATCCAAGAAAGGAAAATGGGCAGAAGAACTACCTTATGTGCTTTGGGCTGATAGGACAACTCCTAAGAATTCTACAAGCCAAACTCCATTTTCTTTGGTATTTGGGGCAGAATCAGTGATCCCTACAGAGATGGTGGTTCCAACTGCAAGAACAAGCATTCATGATCCTGAAGAGAACGCTGAAATCTTGGTTCAAGACTTGGATACTATAGAAGAAATCAGGGATTTGGCAAGGATAAGGATAGCTAGTTATCAACAAAGGATGGCTGGAGCCTACAACAAAAATGTCAGGATTAGGAAATTCCAAGTTGGTGATATGGTATTAAGGAAAGCATTTCAGAATACCACCAATCCTGCTGATCGAAAGTTGGCACCAAAATGGGAAGGCCCCTATTTGATTGAAGCTGAAGCAGGAAAGGGGGCATATCGATTGCTAACAATGGAAGGTGATTTGCTACCTAGAGCCTGGAATGTTGTCCATTTGAAGAAATACTTCATGTGACAAGGATCCGTGATCCTCACATGATAAGTATCCTTGAAGGATCCTTACAGCACAGATGATCCTTATTTTGGTAAAATTCTAATCTCAAACTATTTCATTCTTTTATTTTCTCATATAAGGATATGGATCCTGCATCCTTTATCCACCTTTCACTTGATTCTGAGTTTTGAAGGTTCAGGTATCCTTAGCAAAGGGTTGATTATCCACAGAAGCATCTAATTATATGGGCTTGACCCCAGTTTCGCCAGTAGCGCACGATGATCCTGGTACAGTTCATGGCAATGGGACCAGTACTCGCTTTAGGGGCTGACAATTCCATTGTACTGGCTATACCCAGGATCCTACGTATAATGGTAGACGTACCATACATCCGTTCCTAAGGTTTCTAACGTTTTCACGTTAGCCAAGGTTTTGGCATTTTCATGTCACTAAGTTTGGATAGTCGCCAGTAAGGGCCATACTCCAGTTTACACACGATCCTTTGGGCTTGTCCCCAGTTATCCTTTGGGCTTGTCCCCAGTTATCCTTTGGGCTTGTCCCCAGTTATCCTCTGGGCTTGTCCCCACTTGCTAACTTTTATCTTATATTGGCTTAGTCCCAAGTTGTATCCTATTTCAGGTTTTTGAAGCTAAACGTCCAAGGATCCTTGATCCTTACCTTCTACTAAGGTTTGTCTTTTGGGTTATCCTGATTATAAGTGTTAAAGGATAGGATCCTAACTTGGATTCTCAGGTATGATCCTTAACTATTTTGATTTTATTCATTATTTATTTGAATAACCCTTATCCTTTGACAACTGAACTTATGATTCTTAAACTATATTACTTTTCAGAACTTATCGATTATGGAATATGTGATCCTTGATCATATCCTAAACTTTTTGGGGATGTTTTTTTTAAATTTTTTCAAGGCTTGATAAGTTTAAA
Source organism: Helianthus annuus (assembly GCF_002127325.2). NCBI lineage: Eukaryota > Viridiplantae > Streptophyta > Magnoliopsida > Asterales > Asteraceae > Helianthus > Helianthus annuus. The sequence goes on from NC_035445.2 coordinate 58,388,396, forward strand.
CAAAATGAACATTACAACAGTTGGAAAGTAAAATATTAACAAGGATATCAACACAGGATAAGCCAAAAAGTTAAAGTTATTTTATTCACAAAAGTTTAAACCATTTAAGGTTGTGAAAATTGCCAACCCACATTTCTACCAGCAAAACGTGGCCCGTCCACATGGGTTGGCAAAGGGTGTCCGTTGTTCATTGGTCTAGAAAGTGCAGGAATCTAAAGACGGCAGGATCACAATGGCTTCATCCCCCAAACAGAGGATCCCTCCACCATTTGTAATCCTACCTATTGTTCGAAGGATCCATGATCCTTAGCCCTAATTACTATTGTTTGAGTACAACCCGTCATTGTTCAACAAAAAACACCATAACCAAAACAAACTAGCAAATTTAAAAAATGGGCTCTGGCTACGTCTAGAAATGTCCTTCATCGCCCATTCATGCAGCCTACACCTTCGCTGCATCATCATCCCCTCCAGCTCCAGTATCTTTCGCCTGATCCTTGCCACTGCCACCAGCTTCGATTGCCAGAACCTCGTCAGCCTCATCTTCATCATCCTCCAACTCAGCCAGCCTAGCCTTCCAGCCCTCCATGTCCCAGCTGCTCCCATCAAAGGCAGGAACATGAGCTTCTTGAGCCATCTGTAGCTTGGTCTTGTACATGGCAACGGCAGCGGAGACTTTAGCTTCCTGTGTGATCTCGTGCTTCTCGTAGTCAGCGTTGATCAGGACTTTAGCCGTCTCGGTCTTGGCGTCTTGAAGGGCTTTTTGGAGGTCAGCAATTTTGTGATCCTTGAGCATCGCAACTTGCTGGAGGTCTGTATACTTCTGGTCCAGCTCTTCAACATTCCCTACATAGTCTTCGATCTCAGCAAATTTCTACAAAGAAGACAATGCAAAGATTAGAGTCAGGTGATCCTCAAGTGGATAGGATAACTAAACTGAGTCGGTGATCCTTACATCATTAAAGTACTCGAGGAATTGATGACGGATCAGAGGTAAGCCTTGAAGGTTGTCAGCTTCAGAGGTCTTTCTTTTCTTTCCACCTCTCCCCTTTGAAGTGGTAGCCTTGGGGATTACGACAGAGGGGCTAGCAGCAGACTTTTTCTTTGAGGATCTGACATTGTCAAGATCAGTGACACTGAACTTGGAGGCAGCTTTTGAGGATTTACCGGCGCCTACACATTCAAAACAGATAAGTATCCTTATCTTATTTCTATTTAACTATTTATTTAAACCTTTAACTATACAAAAATCAGGATACTTACTTGACATAGTGACAGAACCTGAGGATACTTCTTGTGAGTCCCGGGTGTTTGTTTTAAATGACCTTGTTGCAGGATCAAGTCTTCTGAAAGCAGCGAGCCTTTCCTTGGTGGCAGGTGATGGTATAAGGTGCGAAACAGAGACAGCTGTACAATAGAAATAAAAGGGTGTTAGTGATCCTTATACAAAAACAAGGTTATCTGGTGATCCTTCTCAGGATCCTCTATCCTACCATGGGTGGTCCACTTCCTTGGCAGATCCTTTCCATCTGGGATAGAATCCCTTCTGACAAGGAAGAATCGCCGTTTCCAGTTTGTATCATTCTTAGTGGCTTTGAAGATGGGATGTTCTTCACCGGGTTTACGCTTGAATAGATATCGGTGGGATCAAAATGTTGTGAGGTCATACATCTCTGCTAATTCCGACATTCCTAGAGCAATTCCTTCTTGCTCAATGATCCTCTCAAGGGTATATAAGACCCTCCAGATCATTGGCATAACTTGAATATAGGAGATGCCAGTGAGGGAGAAGAAAGACTAGGTGACTTCAGGGAAAGGATATGAGTATCCTATTGTGAAAGGAGTGACCGGGAAAGCTACCCAAGTTTCAGAAATGTAATCACTTAGAACGGTGGGATCAAACGGTTGAAATAGGTGTTCGCCTGAAAGCAATGCCGGTTTCTGTCTATTTGTGGATCAGTGAAGCAGCACCTTTCATTCGCCGAATCTTTGATGATCCCCTGGCTCTTAAGAGGACTGTCCTTCTTGTGATCCTTAGCAGGAGAGGATCTTAACATCATCTTGATTATGAAGAAGGTGAAGAAAGAAGGAGCAGAGAAAGAAAACGTAAAGGAAGAAGAGGAAGAGAGATACCTGTTTGATCTTCGGATATGAATTTAAAGGGAGTTTCTCTTGAATTTAAATGGGGATTGATCCCTATCTCTAACTCCTATTTATAATGATGATTTTGCAGGATAGTCACTTCAGTGACGTCATGTTCATAATGGCTAGTCTGATTACAACGGCTAGTTATCCGTTGGTTAATTGCGGATAAGAACAAAATACAACTCGTTTATTTACATAGTTACTCCTTATATTTTGGGGGCAATTGTTAGGGGAGGGTTTCTCAATGACCTGTGATCCTCAATTACTGTTGGGTTTGGTGATCCTCACTTTTGTTTGAGTTAGTGATCCTCAGAAGTGCTTCAGGATCAGGATCATGGATCATCTTAAGGATCCTTATACTAACGATTATCTACTTTGAATATGGTATTATTTTGCAGGAGTACCAGCTTGGACTTGGTCTTGGCGACATTCCTGGAGCATATTCCATGTTTATTCCGCACGTGCTTAGCTAAAAGTGGACGTTATGGAGTCGTGGAGGACTGGCACCATTTGCGGAATGTTAGTTAGTGTAGATATTTTCCATTTTTAAAGGGGTAGCGAGCTAATTAGAAAACACTTGGCTATTTTTGGCTACACACACACTCATACAACTGCTCTCACCTGTTTTCGTTAATTCACTTAGCGATTATACACTTTTTAACACAATACACTATAGTGATCCTTGTACTTAGCTCGCTATCATCCAAAGTTGTAATACATTCATTGTTTAATTTGAGTTGGTGATCGGTAGTTTCCATCACCCGAGGTTTTTTATGCCGGAGATCATTCATTGATCAAGGGCTTTTTCCTCGTATAAATCTTTGTGTCACTTGTCCATCTCATTTCTGAGTGATCCTTATTGTTGTTCATCAATTCAAGCATCATACCTCACAACAGAAAGTTTGGTTGCATTGTCTTTGCTTGATTTTTGACCAAAACATTCACCATACATGACATTTGGTTATACATTGACATTTTACATATGGTTAGAGTAAATACTTTTTACTTGCCATACTTTACAGTTGATTATACATGATATGGTTTATATTTGACACTTGGACATTGTTTACACATAAACATCTTGACATTGGTTTAAACAAAACATTTTGGTGATTATTGATTAGTGATTTAAATAACGAGGCGTGTGTAATATGATAAAAGCATGGTGGATACGCCGTTGGTACTTCCTATATATAAGTGCTTTATGATATTACATATCGTAGCGTTATCTAAATCATTTCGACAAAGACATGATACATTGTATACAAATGACATATTTTCACAAGACTTTGTTTTACAAACAACATATTTTATACAAATTCATTTCTACTTGGTTATTTATTTAACCATGCATTATTCTTTTATATCATCTGATTTTCTTATCGATTTTCATATGATTTATAAAATAAAACATTTTTATAAGGTTCATGACTACTAATTGTTAAACATTTCTTTCAACTTACAAGTCATGAATCCTGCAACAACAAAACCTGTGTATCTCACAGGCATTTTTATGCTGACGTACCTATTTTCACATGTGTTTTCAGGAGCTAATGCATGATATGGACCGTGATACACTTAGGCGGACTCGAGCCTTAGTGACTTAAAAGATGCAAGAATAGTTTAACTTATGTTATGTTTCCTTTGTTTCCAAGACAATGTAATCAGTTTAATAAATAAAACCAAACTTTAATTTCCATGTGTTGTGAAACAATGGTTCTGTCGCTCCACTGCCCGACGTTTCCGCCACGGTTTGTTGTTTTACGCGGTCGGGGTGTGACAGAAGAGTTGGTATCAGAGCTCATGGTTATAGGGAATTAGGTTATTAGTAATGCTTTGACCTAGACTATAACCTTTCTAGGACCCTAACACAAGTTATCTTGTGTTTAGATCTTAAAACATACACGTTGTTTTGGTCAAAAATCAAGCTAGGATAATGCAACCAAATCTTTTGTTGTGAGGTGTGATGCTTGATTTAATGAACAATTGTATGATCAACTTGCAAGTAAAATGGACAAGTGACACGAGGATTTATACGAGGAAAAAGCCCTTGATCAAGAGTTGATCTCCGGCATAAAAAACCTCGGGTGATGGAAACTACCGATCACCAACTATAATTAAACAAATGATTGTTACAACTCGGGATGATAACAAGCTTGTTACAAGGATCACTAGAGTGCAATGTGTATGAAATCGCTAAATGAACTGTTGAGAGCTGTTTCTAGTGTGTGTGTTTTTGCTAACTTAGCCGAATGTTCTAATCTAAGCTTGTTATCCCCTTTTAAAATTAGAAATAACTAGATAACTAACTATCCGCTAAATGTGCAAGCCTCCCACGATCTCCATAACGTTCACAAAGGCCAAGCACGTGCGGAATATTGAGGGCATATTCTCCAAGAATATCGGTAAGATTTGGTCCATGCGTATACTCCTGCAAAACAAACCTAAAGATGGCGAAGGCAACCGTTAGTGTAAGGATAATCGATAAGGATCCTGGATCCTGATCCTGCAATGTCTATTGAGGATCCTTAATTCAAACAGAATTGGAGATCCTTGATCCTAGCAACATATGAGGATCCGTGTTCCTTAGGATTGGAAAATCCTCCCCTAACAATTGCCCCCAAAATATGAGGAGTAAAATGTAAATTAACGAGTCATATTTTTTGATCTTATCTCCAATGAACTGACTAACGGATATATAGCCGTTAGAATCTAAGTAGCCGTTGCTGGTCTTACGTCAGCGACATGACTTGCCTGCAAAATCATCATTATAAATTCAAGTTAGAGATAAGGATCAAGAGGCATTTAAATTCGTACGTTACACCCTTTAAATCCTCATTCGAAGATTGATCAGGTACTTCTCTCTCCCTTCTCTCTTCATCTTCTTCCGCTGTTCCTTTTTTCTTTATCATCACCCATGGCCAAAGATGGTTTTAAGATCCTCACCGGCTAAGGATCACCAAAAAGATAGTCCCCTAAAGAGCCAAGGAATTATCAAAGATTATCCGAAGGAACTCTGCTGCTTCACTGACCCGGAGATCGACCGGATTTGTCATTGCTTTCCGGCGGATTCTGTCTTTAAACCTTTTGACCTTACTACCAAAAGTGACTTCGTTTCGAACACCTGGGTCGCTTTTCCGGCCACCCCATTCCTGATAGGATACTCTTATCCTTTCCCTGCTTTCACCCAGTCTTTCTTTTTCCTCACCGACATGTGCTATATCCAGGCCATGCCAATGATGTGGAGGGTTTTATATAACTTTGTCTTTATTGATGATAACTGATCCTTTTCTGTTTTTTGTGCAGCTATCTCAGTCTCTCACCTTATTCCATCTCCTGCAACAAAAGAAAGGATTGCTGCTTTCTTGAGCCTTGATCCTGCAGTAAGATCATTTCAAGCAAACACAAAGGATTCACAAGAAGTATCCTCCGAATCAGTCACAATGTCAAGTAAGTGTTTATTTTTACATATAAGTAAATAAATTTATATAAAGGATACTTATCTGTTATTTGCCGTTTGTAGGTGCTGGAAAATCTTCAAAGTCAGCCTCCCACTTCAGTGTCAGTGACCTCAGCACTGTGGCTCCCCGGTCCGGAAAGAAGAAGTCTGCTGCTAGCCCAAGCGCTCCAATCCCTAAGCCTGTCACCTCCAAGGGAGGAAAGAAGAGGAAGGCCACTGAAGCTGGCAATCTTGAAGGCCTACCCCTTATCCGTCACCAGTTTGAAGAACACTTTTCTGATGTAAGGATCCTCAATCCTGACTGGTTATCCTGCCTATTTGAGGATAACGGATCCTGAACTTTACCTTGTATTTTTTGCAGAAATTTGTCGAGATCCAGATGCTCTTTGACGCATATATTGAAGAAGCTGAGCAGAAGCATCTGGAGTTCCAAAAGATCTTCCTGGCAAAGGATGAGACCATCTCTTCTCTTGAAAGGGAGCTTAACTTGGCAAAGAAACAGGTGGTCATGGCCCAGATTAATGCTGATCATGAGAAGCATGAGGTGATGGAGGATGCTAAAGTCTCTGCTGCCATCACTATGTATAAGATCAAGCTGCAGATGGCCAAGGAGGCTGAGGATCCTGACTTTGACAGAAGCAGTTGGGACCAGGAGGGCTGGAGGTCTAAACTGGCTGAGCTGGATGATGAGGAGGAGGCTACCGAGGTCTTGGCAGTTGAGGCAAGTGGCAGCAGGGCTAAGGATCAAGCTGGTGGTGCTGATGCAGCGAAGGTGTGAGCTGCAGAAATGGGCGATGATGGATTTATCTAGACGCGGACGGAGCCCATTTTTCTTTTAGGATTTGAAAGTTTTTTGGATGTGATGTTTTCTGAACAATAGTTGGTTTGTACTTGAACAATAGTTTTTAGGGTTATGGATCATGGATCCTTGGACAATAGGTAGGATAATGGGTGGTGGATGGATCCTCTGTTTGGGGGATGAAACCACTTGTTATCTTGCCGCCTTTATTTCCTGCACTTAAACCTTGTTAATATGGACACCCTTTGCCAACCCAAGTGGACGGGCCACGTTTTGCTGGTAGAAGCTTGGGTTGGCAATTTTGACAACCTTTTAAGGGTTTAACCTTTGATGAATAAATAAAACTTTAATCTTTTGGCTATTTCATGTGTTGTTACTTTAATGAATACTTTATCTTTCAACTGTTGGTGATATTTTTTTTTTTGAAATCATAAGTAAAAAATAAAAGTTTAATAGATTATGTTAAAAATTTAGGATATGATCAAGGATCAAATATCCTATAATCAAAAGACTCAAAAGATGATGTAACTTAAGGATCATATATCCTGTTGTCAAAGAATAAGGGCCACTTAAATAAGTAAAGCATGAAATCAAAGTAATTGAGGATCATACCTGAGAATCCAAGTTAGGATCCTAAATCCTTAACATTTACAATCAGGATAACCAAAAAACAAACCTTAATGAAAGGTTAGGATCAAGGATCCTTAGCTGTTTAACTTCAGAAACCTGAAATGAAACATAACTTGGGACTAAGCCAATATAAGAGAAGAGTTAGCAACTTGGGACAAGCCCAACAATTCTGGGGACAAGCCCAATATATTGGGGACAAGCCCAAAAAACTGGGGACAAGCCCAAAGGATCTTGTGTAAACTGGAGTATGGCCCTCACTGGCGACTATCCACACTTAGTGACATGAAATGCCAAAACCTTAGCTAACGTGAAAACGTTAAAAACCTTAGGAATGGATGTATGGTACGTCTATCATTATACGTAGGATCCCGAATACAGCCAGTACAATGAATTTGTCAGCCCCTAAAGCGGGTACTGGTCCCATTGCCATGAACTGCACCAGGATCATCGTGAGCTACTGGCGATACCGGGGACATTCCCAAAAGCTAGGGACTAGCCCAAATAACTGGGGTCAAGCCCAAAAAACTGGGGTCAAGCCCAAATAACTGGAGACTTCTGTGGATACTCAATCCTTTGTTAAGGATATGTCAACCAACTGCAAAACTCAGAACGAAGTGAAAGAAGGATAAAGGATCCAAGATCCTTCTCCTTACATATTTAATAATTAGAGAATTAAATAGATTGGAATTAGATTATTACCAGAATGAGGATCACCTATCCTCTGAGGATCCTTCATGGACACCGAACACTGAAACAGTTGAGGATCCTGGATCCTTATTACATGAAATATCTTTTCAAGTGGACAGCATTCCAAGCCCTTGGTAGCAAATTTCTTGCCATTGTTAGCAATCGATATGCCCCCTTTCCTGCTTCAGCTTCAATCAGGTAGGGGCCTTCCCACTTTGGTGCCAATTTTCCATCAGCAGGATGTGTGGTATTCTAAAATGCTTTCCTCAATACCATATCACCAACTTGGAACTTCCTGATCCTGACATTCTTATTATAGGCTCCAGCCATCCTTTGTTGATAACTAGCCATCCTTATCCTTGCAAAATCCCTGAGTTCTTCTATGGTATCCAAGTCTTGAACCAAGTTTTCAGCATTTGCTTCAGGATCACGAGTGCTTGTTCTTGTAGTAGGAACCACCATTTCTGTAGGGATCACTGATTCTGCTCCAAACACTAAAGAAAATGGAGTTTGTCCAGTAGCATTCTTGGGAGTTGTCCTATCAGCCCATAGTACATAAGGTAGTTCTTCTGCCCACTTTCCTTTCTTGGATCCAAGCTTTTTCTTCAAGTTGTTGATGATGATCTTGTTGGATGATTCTGCTTGACCATTAGCTTGTGGGTGGACTGGTGTTGATGTTATCATCTTAATCCCCCAGCTATCACAAAAGTTAGTAGTTCTACTCCCAATAAATTGGGATCCATTATCACAAACAATTTCAGAAGGGATACCAAATCTAGTAATAATATTTCTCTTAATAAAGGATATCACTTCCTTTTCTCTGACTTGAGCAAAGGCTTCAGCCTCTATCCACTTTGAGAAGTAATCAGTCATGGCAAGCATGAACACTTTTCCACCAGGTGCCTTGGGAAGTTTACCAATTATATCCATTCCCCATCTCATGAATGGCCAAGAAGAGGATATAGGATGCAAAAGCTCTGCTGGCTGATGAAGGATATTACTATGTCTCTGACAAGCATCACATTTCTTGGCATAGTCCACAGCATCCTTCTTCATAGTAGGCCAATAGTATCATGTCCTAAGGATCCTTGAGAACAATGCCCTGCCCCCAGTGTGGTTTCCACAATCTCCTTCGTGAAAATCCTTTAGGACTTGTTGAACTTCAGGATCCTCAATGCATCTCAGATATGGTCCTGCAAGAGATCGTTTATATAACATGTTATTCAATATTGTAAATTGAGATACCTTGATTTTGAAAGCCCTGGGGTTTTCTCCTGTAGGGAAGGATCCATGATCCTGAATGAGATTGTGTATCATTACTAGGGATGATTGCAGAATCCTCTCCTATCTCCAGGGCTACATGATCCCCAATAGCAGGAGTTAGGATATGAATAATAGGGATCTTGATGTCCTCTGGGATCTTCAAGGATGATCCTAAGTTGGCCAATGCATCAGCTTATGCATTTTCTTCTCTGGGTACCTGTGTCAAACTAAAAGAAACGAAAGAGAGTGCCAATTCCTTGACTATCTCTAGGTATTTGATTAGCTTTTCACCTTTAACAACATAAGATCCATTAAAGTGATTAGTAATTAACAATGAATCTACATGTACCTCAAGATACCTGATCCTCATATGCTTGGCAATTTGCAAACCAGCTATCAAGGCTTCATATTCAGCCTCATTGTTAGTAGTTTGAAACTCACATGCTTTTGAGTGGGGTATTATGTCCCCCTGTGGCGATTTTAGTAGTATTCCAAGTCATGTTCCTTTGACATTAGAGGCTCCATCAGTGAAGAGTATCCAAGGATCCTTAGTTTCTTCAAGCTGTTGGACTTCTAACTCAGCTTCCCTTTGCAAGTCACTACTGAAATCTGCCACAAAGTCAGCTAAGGCTTGGGATTTAATGGCAGTTCTAGGCTCATATCTTATATCATAAGCACTGAGCTTCACTGCCCATTTAGCCATCCTTCCTGACATTTCAGGTTTCCTGAGAACATTCTTAATTGGAAAATTAGTCTTAACAATAATGGCATGAGTTTCAAAATAATGTCTTAATTTAGTAGATGCCATAATCAAAGCAAGGATAAGTTTTTCTAAATGTGAATACTTGGATTCAGCATCAAGTAAACTCTTACTTACATAATAGACATGATGTTGTGTACCTTGGTGATCCTTAACAAGGACTGCACTTACTGCTTTAGAGGATACCGCTAGATATAAGGATAATATATCCCCTTTTCTGGTTTCATCAAGGCAGGAGCTGAGGATAGGTAATCCTTAAGGGCTTTGAGAGCATTTTCATGCTTTTCAGTCCACTCAAATTTCTTGTTCTTTCTCAAAATGTCATAGAATTCCTTGCACTTTTCTGATGACTTGAATATGAACCTGTTCAAGGCTGCGATCCTCCCTGTCAATCTTTGCACATCCTTTGCATTAGCAGGAGATTTTATGTTCACAATTGCCTTGATTTGCTCTGGACGTGCTTCAATGCCTCTTTTTGTTACCATATAGCCTAGGATTTTACCTGCTTTAACACCAAAGTGACACTTGTAAGGATTTAGTTTCAGATTAAATTTATCAAGGATATCGAATGCTTCCCCCAAGTCTCTAAGGTGATCCTCAGCTTTCTTAGACTTAACCACCATGTCATCTATATAGACTTCCATAGTGTGTCCAATTTGTTTCTTGAACATCATATTGACTAGCCTTTGATAAGTAGCACCTGCATTCCTTAGTCCAAATGGCATAGCAATATAACAATATATACCAGTTGGGGTCATAAAGGCTGTATCCTCTTGATCAAATGGTTCCATCTGAATTTGTTGAAATCCAGATGAAGCATCCATAAAAGTCAACAACTCATGACCCGCGGTAGCATCTACCATGGAGTCAATGTGGGGTAATGGGAAAGGATCCTTGGGACATGCCTTGTTTAAATCAGTAAAATCGACACATACCCTCCACTTTCCATTTTTCTTTTGAACAACATCCACATTGGCTAACCACCTTGGATACTTAACCTCTCTTATCATACCTGCCCGGAGTAGTTTATCTACCTCCTCCTGGATAATAGCATTCCTCTCAGGTGCAAATTTCCTCCTTTTTTGGTGTATTGGCTTGAATGACCTGTCAATACCAAGTTTATGAGTAATTATATCTTTAGATATACCTGTCATGTCTTCATGCTTCCAGGCAAAGGTAATTTTTCTCCTCTTGAGGAAGGATACCAAATCCTGTTTAATGTTGCTAAGGATCTCTGATCCTATGAAGACTTTGGATTCAGGATCATGAGGATCCATAAGGATGTCTTTCACATCCTATTCTCTTGCCTCCAAGACATCTCTTGGAGGATACTTTAGTTGCTATTGCTCCCTTGGTCTTAAGGCTAGCTTCATTGATGATGTGTAGCAATTCTTAGCTTCTTGTTGATCACTCTCAATCTTCACCACTCCCCATGGACTAGGAAGCATTACACATTGATGATAGGTAGATGGGACTGCCTTCATGTCATGTATTCATGGCCTGCCAAGGATAACATTACAACAGGATAAGCAATCTATAACACAAAATTTTTTATAAGAATGAAGTCCTTCGATGTAGATGGGGAGTTTGATGTCCCTCAATGTGTTCTTGATAAATTTAATATGAAACTAAATCCTTCCAAGTGTCATTTTGGTGTTAAAGCAGGTAAATTCCTAGGCTATATGGTGACAAAGAGGGGCATTGAAGCAAGTCCAGAGCAAATCAAGGCTATTGGGAATATCAAATCTCCTGCCAATGCTAAGGATGTGCAAAGATTGACAGGCAGGATCGCACCCTTGAACAGGTTCATATCCAAGTCCTCAGAAAAGTGCAAGGAATTCTATGACATCCTGAGGAAAAACAAGAAATTTGAATGGACTAAGAAGCATGAAAGTGCCCTCAAAGCTCTTAAGGATTACCTATCCTCAGCCCCCGCCTTGATGAAACCAGAAAAAGGGGATATATTATCCTTATACTTAGCGGTATCCTCAAAAGCAGTAAGTGCGGTCCTTGTTAAGGATCACCAAGGTACACAACATCCTTTTTATTATGTAAGTAAGAGTTTGCTTGATGCTGTATCCAGGTATTCACATTTGGAAAAACTTATCCTTGCTTTGATTATGGCATCCACTAAATTAAGACATTATTTTGAAACTCATGCCATTATTGTTAAGACTAATTTTCCAATCAAGAATGTTCTCAGGAAACCTGAAATGTCAGGAAGGATGGCTAAGTGGGCAGTGAAGCTCAGTGCTTATGATATAAGATATGAGCCAAGAATAGCCATTAAATCCCAAGCCTTAGCTGACTTTGTGGCAGATTTCAGTAGTGACTTGCAAAGGGAAGCTGAATTAGAAGTCCAACAGCTAGAGGAAACTAAGGATCCTTGGATACTCTACACTGATGGAGCCTCTAATGTCAAAGGAACAGGGCTTGGAATACTACTAAAATCGCCACAGGGGGACATAATACCCCACTCTATAGCTTGTGAATTCCAAACTACTAACAATGAGGCTGAATATGAAGCCTTGATAGCTGGTTTGCAAATTGCTAAGCATATGAGGATCAGGTATCTTGAGGTGCATGTAGATTCATTATTAATCACTTTAATGGATCCTATGCTGTTAAAGGTGAAAAACTAATCAAATACTTAGAGATAGTCAAAGAATTGGCACTCTCTTTTGTATCTTTTAGTTTGACACAAGTACCAAGGGAAGAAAATGCAGAGGCTGATGCACTGGCCAATTTAGGATCATCCTTGAAGATCCCAGAGGATATCAAAATCCCTATTATCCATATCCTGAATCCTGCTATTAAAGATCATGTGGCTATGGAGATAGGAGAAGATTCTGCAATCATCCCTAGTGATGATACTCAATCTCATTCAGGATCATGGATCCTCCCAATCATGAGATACATACAACATGGAGAGATTCCTACAGGAGAAAACCCTAGGGCTTTCAAAATTAAGGTATCTCAATTTACAATATTGAATAATATGTTGTATAAACGATCTCTTGCAAGACCATATCTAAGATGCATTGAGGATCCTGAAATCCAAGAAGTCCTAAAGGATTTCCATGAAGGAGATTGTGGAAACCACACTAGGGGCAGGGCATTATTCTCAAGGATCCTGAGGACTCGATACTATAGGTCAACTATGAAGAAGGATGCTGTGGAATATGCCAAGAAGTGTGATCCTTGTCAGAGAGATAGTAATATCCTTCACCAACCAGCAGAGCTTTTGCATCCTATATCCTCTTCTTGGCCATCTATGAGATGGGGAATGGATATAGTTGGTAAGCTTCCTAAGGCACCTGGTGGAAAAGTATTCATGCTTGCTATGACTGATTACTTCTCCAAGTGGATAGAGGCTGAAGCCTTTGCTCAAGTCAGAGAAAAGGAAGTTATATCCTTCATTAAAAGAAACATTATTACTAGATTTGGTATTCCTTCTGAAATTGTATGTGATAATGGATCCCAATTTATTGGGAGTAGAACTACTAACTTTTGTGACAGCTGGGGGATTAAGATGATAACATCAACACCAGTTCACCCACAAGCTAATGGTCAGGCAGAATCATCCAACAAGATTATCATCAACAACTTGAAAAAGAAACTTGGATCCAAGAAAGGGAAACGGGCAGAAGAGCTACCTTTTGTATTATGGGCTGATAGAACAACTCCCAAGAATGCTACTTGTCAAACTCCATTCTCTTTGGTATTTGGAGCAGAATCAGTGATCCCTACAGAGATGGTGGTTCCAACTGCAAGAACAAGCATTCGTGATCCTAAAGAAAATGCTGAAAACTTGGTTCAAGACCTGGATACTATAGAAGAACTCAGGGATTTGGCAAGGATAAGGATGGCCAGTTATCAACAAAGGATGGCTGGAGCTTACAACAAAAATGTCAGGATCACGAAATTCCATGTTGGTGATATGGTACTAAGGAAAGCATTTCAGAATACCACCAATCCTGCTGATGGAAAGTTGGCACCAAAGTGGGAAGGCCCTTATTGATTGAAGCTGAAGCAGGAAAGGGGGCATATCGATTGCTAACAATGGAAGGTGATTTGCTACCAAGAGCTTGGGATGCCGTCCATTTGAAGAAATATTTCATGTGACAAGGATCCATGATCCTCACATGACAAGTATCCTTGAAGGATCCTTACAGAACAGATGATCCTCATTTTGGTAACATTCTAATCTCAAACTATTTCATTCTTTTATTCTCTCATATAAGGATAAGGATCCTGCATCCTTTATCCCCCTTTCACTTGATTCTGAGTTTTGAAGGTTCAGGTATCCTGAACAAAGGACTGATTATCCACAGAAGTATCCAGTTATTTGGGCTTGACCCCAGTTATTTGGGCTTGACCCCAGTTTTTCGGGCTAGTCCCCAGTTTGGGCCTATCCCCAGTATCGCCAGTAGTGCACGATGATCCTGGTACAGTTCATGGCAATGGGACCAGTACTCGCTTTAGGGGCTGACAATTTCATTGTACTAGCTGTATCCGGGATCCTACGTATAATGGTAGACGTACCATACATCCGTTCCTAAGGTTTGTCACGTTTTCACGTTAGCTAAGGTTTTGGCATTTTCATGTCACTAAGTTTGGATAGTCGCCAGTGAGGGCCATACTCCAGTTTACACACGATCCTTTGGGCTTGTCCCCAGTTATCCTTTGGGCTTGTCCCCAGTTATCCTTTGGGCTTGTCCCCAGTATATTGGGCTTGTCCCCAGAATTGTTGGGCTTGTCCCCAGTTGCTAACTCTTATCTTATATTGGCTTAGTCCCAAGTTGTATTCTATTTCAGGTTTTTGGAGACAAACGACCAAGGATCCTTGATCCTTACCTTCTACTAAGGTTTGTCTTTTGGTTATCTTGAATATAATGTTAAAGGTTAGGATCCTAACTTGGATTCTCAGGTATGATCCTTAACTATTTTGATTTTATTCATTATTCATTTGAGTAACCCTTATACTTTGACAACTGAACTTATGATCCTTAAATTATACTACTTTTCAGAATTTTTCGATTATAGGATATTTGATCCTTGTTCATATCCTAAACTTTTTGAGAAGATTTATTAAACTTTTCTTCTTTATTCAAACAAAATATATCATAGCAACTGAAAGATAAAATGTATCCAAATGAGATAACACATGATAAGCCAAAAAGATTAAAGTTATTTTATTCACAAAACATTAAACCCTTTAAGGTTGTCAAAATTGCTAACGCACGTTTCTACCAGCAAAACGTGGCCCGTCCACATGGGTTGGCAAAGGGTGTCCATTGTTTACGGGTCTTAGTAGTGCAGGAAATAAAGGCGGAAGGATAACGAGTGGCTTCCTCCCCCAAACAGAGGATCCATCCACCACCCATTATCCTGCCTATTGTTCAAGGATCCATGATCCTTCACCCTAGAAACTGTTGTCTAAAGTTATTACAGACCAACCATTGTTCAGCAAAAACATCATAACCAAACAACTAAACTTAAAAAATGGGCTTCGGCTATGTCTAGAAGTGTCCATCATCGCCCATCCTTGCAGCTTACACCTTCGCTGCATCACCATCTCCAGCTCCTCCAGCTCCACTTGCCTCTCCACTGCCCTGATCCTTGCCACTCTCGATTGCTAAAACCTCTTCAGCCTCTTCTTCGTCGTCCAGCTCAGCCAGTCTAGCCTTCCAGCCCTCAATGTCCCAGTTGCTCCTGTCAAAGTCAGGATCCTGAGCTTCTTGGGCCATCTGCAGCTTGGTCTTATACATGGCAATGGCAGTGGAGACTTTAGCACCCTCCATGAGCTCGTGCTTCTCATAGTCAGCGTTGATCAGAACTTTAGCCATCTGGGTTTTGGCATCATTGAGGTCTTTTTCAAGAGAAGCAATCTTGTGATCCTTGAGCACCGCAACTTGTTGAAGGTCCGAGTATTTCCCTTCCAGCTCTTCAACATTCCCAACATAGTCCTCGATTTCAGCAAATTTCTGCAAAGAAGACAGTGCAAAGTTCAGGATCACGTGATCCTAAAGTGAGCAGGATATTTAAGCTAAGTCAGTGATCCTTACATCAGAAAAGTACTCAAGGAACTGATGACGGATCAGAGTCAAGCCTTGTAGATTGTCAGCCTCAGAGGTCTTCCTTTTCTTGCCACCCTTGCCTTTAGAAGTGGTTGCCTTGGGGATCATGACAGTTGGACTGGCAGCAAGCTTCTTCTTTGAGGATCGGACAGTGTCAAGGTCAGTAACACTGAATTTGGAGGCAGATCTTGAAGATTTTCCAGCACCTACACATTCAAAGCAGATAAGTATCCTTATTTTATTCTTATTTAAGCATTTAATTACATATAAACATGGATACTTACTCGACGTAGTGACAGAACCTGAGGATACTTCTTGAGAATACTGGGTGTTTGCTTTAAATGATCTTATTGCAGGATCAAGTCTTCGGAAAGCAGCAAGCCTTTCCTTTGTTGCAGGTGTTTTGAAGAGATGTGAAACAGAAACAGCTGCACAAAAGAAATGGAAACATGTTAGTGATCCTGATCAGAACAAACCCATCCGGTGATCCTTCTAAGGATCCTCTATCCTACCATGAGGGGTCCATTTTCTAGGCAGATCCTTTCTATCAGGGATAGAATCCCTTCTGACAAAGAAGAATCGCCGTTTCCAGTTGGTGTCATTCTTAGTGGCTTTGAAGATGGGATGTTCTTCACCAGGTTTATGTTTGAGTAGATATCAGTGAGACCTATGGCTTACGAGGTCGTACATCTCTGCAAGCTCCGACATTCCCAGATCAATACCTTGTTGCTCAATGATCCTTTCAAGGGTGATCAAGACCCTCCAGATCATAGGCATTGCTTGGATGTAGGAGATGCCAGTGAGAGAGAAGAAGGATTGGGTGAAGTCTGGAAAAGGGTATGTGTATCCTATTGTGAATGGGGTGACCGGAAAAGCTACCCAGGTTTCAGAAACTAAATCACTTAGAACGGTGGGATCAAATGGTTTGAAAACGGTATTCGCCGTAAAACAATGGCGGACTCTGTCTATCTGTGGATCGGTGAAGCAACAACGTTCTTTTGCAGATTCTTTTATGATCCCTTGGCTTTTCAAGGGGCTGTCCTTCTTGTGATCCTTAGCCGGTGAGGATCTTAGCATCATCTTGATTATGACGGTGGTGAAGAAGGAGAAGCAGAGTGAGAAGGTGAAGAGAGAAAGGAAAGAGAAGTACCTGATCAAGTCTTCGAATGAGGATTTAATGAGGAAACGCACGAATTTAATTGCTCTCTAACCCTTATCTCTAACTTCAATTTATAATGATGATTTTGCAGGATAGTCACCTCAATGACGTCGGGATGTTAACGGCTAGTCCGCTTATAACGGCTAGTTATCTGGTTGATTCGTTGCGGATAAGGATGAGAAAATATAACTCGTTATCTGCATTATTACTCCTTATATTTTGGGGGCAATTGTTAGGGAAGGATTTTCCAATGATCAGTGATCCTCAATTACTATTGGGTTTAGTGATCCTCACTTCTGTTTGAAATGGTGATCCTCAGAAGTATTGCAGGATCAGGATCATGGATCATCGTAAGGATCCTTATACTAACGATTGTCTGCTTTGAATATGATGTTGTTTTGCAGGAGTACGAGCTTGGACTTGGTCTTGGTCTTGGCGATATTCCTGGAGCATATTCCATGTTTATTCCGCACGTGCATGGCTGAAGTGGACGTTATGGAGTTCATGGAGGACTTGCACCAAATGCGGAATGTTTGTTAGCTTAGATATTTTCATTTTTAAAGGGGATAGCGAGCTAAATAGAAACAGTTGGCTATTTTTAGCTTAACACACACACTCGTAACTGCTCTCACCAGCTCTTGACAATTCACTTGGCGATTACACACTTTTGGGCACATTACACAATAGTGATCCTTGTAATTAGCTCGCTATCATCCGAAGTTGTAATACATTTCTTGTTTAATCTGACTTGGTGATCGGTAGTTTCCGTCACCCGAGGTTTTTTATGCCGGAGATCATTCATTGATCAAGGGCTTTTTCCTCGTATAAATCTCTGTGTCACTTGTTCATTACATTTCAGAGTGATCCTTAATATTGGCGCCCACCGTGGGTCAGTTGGTGCTTCATTCCTAAGGAATTCTTGTTTTTGTGATCATTTCGGTTCGTTGCAACCAGGCAGATGGCTTCTTCAGCGAAGAACACTTCATTTGCAATGTCTGCGGTCAATTCATCCCAGGGCGTTCCACCTTTGCCTCCACCACTTTCTGGATCCCAGAAGAATGTTGAAAAGAAACCGACTCCTATTTTCTCAAAACCTTCAACTTCTTCTGCATCTTATACTCCTACTACTAGTGATCTTTTTACTTTAATTTTGCAGATGAAGGATCACATACAGCAGCAGGATAAGACTAACGAAAGGATTCTCAGAGAAATTGGAGATATCAAGAAACAGAAGAGATCGGCAGAGGATCATTCCCCATTGATGCCCAGATCCTTGAATTTCGACACTCCGGTCATAACCTCTCAGCATTCTGCAGCTCCAGATGTCCAATACTTGGGTGGAACAAGAGGAATGCACTACGAATCCTCAGCAACGTCTCAGGCCTTAGGATCCTATTTTCAACCAGCAGGATCCTTCTCTCAGCATCAAGGATCCTTCGTCAGCTCAGGAGGATAAATGGGGATGCAGCAGGTTCAAGGATCCTCTCAGGTTCAAGGATCCTCTCAGGTTCAAGGATCCTCTCAGGTTCAAGGATCCTCCCAGGTTCAAGGATCCTCTCAGGTTCAAGGATCCTCTCAGGTTCAAGGATCCTCTCAAGTTCAAGGATCCTCTCAGGTTTTCGGATCCATGGATTATCCTCCAAGACCCCCATTCACAGTGCATCAAGGATTCAATGCTCCGCAGGATCTAGGATCCTTAAGAAGTTTGCAACCTGGAAATTCTGATGTCCATCAAGGAGACTTCATTCCAATGCAAGCCATTGCTTCTTCTGGTCCTTCTATCATACCAGAGCCCCGTCAATATGGATTCACATCCGGGATTCCAGCCTTGAATCCACTGGGAGGTAACACTTTTAATAATTCTTATACCACTAACCATGGCCTTATGCAGGGTACAGGTATCAATCAAGCTATGGCTAGAGAATTACAAAAGCTCAAGGATGTGATATCCAGTGTTCCAGGGGTAGTTAAGCCTATTCCTGAAATTGCAGATGGGAGCCATAAGATATCTCATTTTGCACCACCTATTTGTGATGCTGAGATACCCAAGAGGTTCCAGATACCAACCATGAAGTTATATGATGGCTCCACAGATCCTGAAGAACACATAGCTCAATACAGAGAAAGGATGGAGATTAACCCCATCCCAGAAAGGTTAAAGGAAGCATGTCTATGTAAGGGATTTGGATCCACCCTCACAGGATCAGCTCTTAAATGGCTGCTAAGTGTTCCTCCCTACTCTATTACTTCATTTGCTAATCTAGTTAACTTGTTTAATAACCAGTTTTCTTGTAGTAGAAAGTTTGAACGATTAACTAGTGATTTGTATAGGATAACACAAGGTCAAAATGAATCACTTAGAGATTATATCACTAAGTTTAGTAAGGAATCCTTAGATATCCCTAACTTGGATATAGCTACGGCTGTAGAAGCCTTTAAAATGGGTTTGCTTAGGGATTCATTATTCTATGATGATCTTGTTATGACCCCATGCAGGAATCTCGATGAAGTAAGAACCAGGGCCCTTAGGTTCATCCGGTTAGAGGATGACGAAAGGATCCAGGAAAGACTAGCAGGATCCTCAAAACAGGAAAAACAAGGATCCTTTTTCAAGAACAACAAGTTCAAATCCTACAACAAGTCTGATAACCAGAATGTGCATGTAGTGGAACAGGAAGAGGATGATGAGGATTATCCTCCAATCTCTGAATACTGTTTTTCTGTTGATAACAATGAACTGATTCTTGCAATGCAGAATTTAGGTGAGAAAGCTAGGTGGCTAAGAAAAAGTGATAAACCAGCTGCTATAAAGGATAAGTCTAAGTGGTGTGCATATCATGAGGATTTCGGGCATCTCACTGAAGAGTGTATTGCACTAAGAAAAGAAATTGGTTACTTGTTAAGCAAGGGGCACTTAAAGGAACTTTTGGGACGAAAGAAGTCGAGAACCCAGGATCCTGACAGGATCCCAGAAAAAGCTCCAGCTCCTCCAGCAGATGCACAAGTTATAAACTTCATATCTGGAGGATCAGACATTTGTGGTACTTCCTTTTCAGCAGCTAAAAGACATGCCAAAGAAACCAAGATGGACAATGGAGACAGACCCATTCGAACATCCAGTGTTACCAAGGATAAAGTCATAACTTTTGATGAGGATGATCGTGTTGACATTCAGGATCCTCATCATGACGGTCTTGTTATTGCTCTTTTTATTTCTAACCATTTTTTTCGCAGGATCCTTATAGATGGAGGAAGCTCTGTGAACATCATCCAGCTTGATGTCCTTAAGAAGATGAATATTCCCGAATCCAATATCATACTAAGATCCTCAGTGCTTGTGGGATTCAGTGGGGAGACCAAGAATACTCTAGGGGACATCAAACTCCCAATCTATATTGAAGGATTACATTCCTATCAAAAATTTTGTGTTACAGATTGCTTATCCTGTTGTAACGTTATCCTTGGCAGGCCATGGACACATGACATGAAGGCAGTCCCATCTACCTATCATCAGTGTGTAAAGCTTCCTAGTCCATGGGGGGTGGTAAAAATTGAGAGTGATCAGCAAGAGGCTAAGAACTGCTACACATCATCAATGAAGCTAGCCTCAAGACCAAGGGAGCAATAGCAATTAAAGTATCCTTCAAGAGATGTCTTGGAGGCAAGAGAACAGGATTTGAAAGAAATCCTCATGGATACTGATGATCCTGAATCCAAGATCTTCATAGGATCAGGGATCCTTAGCGACATTGAACAAGAGCTAATATCCTTCCTCCAAAGAAGAAAAAGTACCTTTGCATGGAAACACGAAGATATGACAGGTATATCTAAGGATGTAATTACTCATAAACTTGGCATTGACAGGTCATTCAAACCAATCCATCTGAAAAGGAGGAAGTTTGCTCCAGAAAGAAATGCCATTATCCAGGAGGAGGTAGAAAAATTACTCCGAGCAGGTATGATAAGAGAGGTTAAGTATCCAAGATGGTTAGCCAATGTGGTTGTTGTTCAAAAGAAAAATGGAAAGTGGAGGGTATGTGTCGATTTTACTGATTTAAACAAGGCATGTCCCAAGGATCCTTTCCCATTACCCCACATTGACTCCATGGTGGATGCTACCGCGGGTCATGAACTGTTAACTTTTATGGATGCTTTATCTGGATTTCAGCAAATTCAGATGGAACCATCTGATCAAGAGGATACAGCCTTTATGACCCCAACTGGTGTATATTGTTATGTTGCTATGCCATTTGGACTAAGAAATGCAGGTGCTACTTATCAAAGGCTAGTCAACATGATGTTCAAGGATCAAATTGGACACACTATGGAAGTCTATATAGATGACATGGTGGTTAAGTCTAAAAAAGCTGAGGATCACCTTAAAGACCCGGAGGAAGCATTTAATATCCTTGATAAATTTAATATGAAACTAAATCCTTCCAAGTGTCATTTTGGTGTTAAAGCAGGTAAATTCCTAGGCTATATGGTGACAAAGAGGGGCATTGAAGCAAGTCCAGAGCAAATCAAGGCTATTGTGAATATCAAATCTCCTGCCAATGCTTAGGATGTGCAAAGATTGACAGGCAGGATCGCAGCCTTGAACAGGTTATATCCAAGTCCTCAAAAAAGTGCAAGGAATTCTATGACATCCTGAGGAAAAACAAGAAATTTGAATGGACTGAGAAGCATGAAAGTGCCCTCAAAGCTCTTAAGGATTACCTATCCTCAGCCCCCGCCTTGATGAAACCAGAAAAAAGGGGATATATTTGTTAGGGGAGGATTTTCCAATGATTTGTGATCCTCAATTGCTGTTGGGTTTAGTGATCCTCACTTCTGTTTGAGCTAGTGATCCTCAGAAGTATTGCAGGATCAGGATTATGGATCATCATAAGGATCCTTATACTAACGATTGTCTGCTTTGAATATGATGTTGTTTTGCAGGAGTACGAGCTTGGACTTGGTCTTGGTGATATTCCTGGGGCATATTCCGTGTTTATTCCGCACGTGCATGGCTGAAGTGGACGTTATGGAGTTCGTGGAGGACTTGCACCAATTGCGGAATGTTTGTTAGCTTAGATATTTTCTATTTTTAAAGGGGATAGTAAGCTAAATAGAAAACACTTGGCTATTTTTAGCTTAACACACACACTCGTAACTGCTCTCACCAATTCTTGACAATTCACTTGGCGATTACACACATTTTTGTGCACATTACACTATAGTGATCCTTGTAATTAGCTCGCTATCATCCGAAGTTGTAATACATTTCTTGTTTAATCTGAGTTGGTGATCGGTAGTTTCCATCACCTGAGGTTTTTTATGCCGGAGATCATTCGTTGATCAAGGGCTTTTTCCTCGTATAAATCTCTGTGTCACTTGTTCATTACATTTCAGAGTGATCCTTAATATTGTTCATTGATTCAAGCATCACACCTCACAATAGAAAGTTTGGTTGCATTATCATTGTTTTGGTCAAAAATCACACAAGGATAATGCAACCAAACTCTTTGTAAACGGGGAATGATGCTTGGTATGATGAACAAAGATAAGGATTACTTAAATGAAAATTGCACAAGTGACACAAGGATTTATACGAGGAAAAAGCCCTTGATCAATGAATGATCTCCGGCATAAAAAACCTCGGGTGATGGAAACTACCGATCACCAAACTTCAATATAACAAACAATGTTTACAACTTCGGATGGTAACGAGCTAGGTACAAGGATCACTATAGTATCGTATGCTAAAGCGTGTGAGAAATGTGTTGTGTCCTCCGAATGCTGTAGAGTGCCATTTATATAAGCGTGTGTGGTTGAATTTTAGGCAAGTCACCTAACTACTAGCTCGTTACCCCTTTAGGAATAGAAGTAAATTTAGCCTAACTAAATGCCCGTAATTTGTGCTAAGTTTCCTTATTCTCCATAACGTCCATTTTTGGTTATGTGTGTGCGAAATCAGCGTGACAGATTCCTTGATAACGTTGCTAAGACCAGATCCAACTCGTAATTCCTGCAAAACAACATTAAATTCAAAGAGAGTAATCGTTAGTATGAGGATCCTTAGAATGATCCATGATCCTGATCCTGAAGCTCTTCTGAGGATCACTATCTGCCAAAGAAACAAGGATCACTTGTTAGGATATCATGTAAGGATCACAGGTCATTAAAATCCTGCCCTAACAATTTCCCCCAAAATATAAGGAGTAATTATGTAATATTAACGAGTTATATTTTGCTGAATCTTATCTATAACTAACTCAACGGATATATAGCCGTTAAGAATGAACTATCCGTTGCGATCTGACGTCATGGAGATGACAGCCCTGCACAAATCATCATTATAAATAGAAATAGGGATAGGATCGTTTGCATTTAAATTCAGGAACTCTTCCCTTTATAACCGCGATCAGAGGATTGAACAGGTATTCCCCTTCCCCTTCTCTCTTGCTTACTCTGTTTTTCTTTCTTTTTCCATCGTCTTGTAAAAAATGTTGCTCCGGAATTCTCCCAGCAAGGATCCTAAGAATAACAGCCCCTTGAAGGGTCAAGGGATCATCAAGGATTCCCCCACCGAGAGGTGTTGTTTTACTGATTCTCAGATCGACAAAATCCGTCATTGTTTTCCGGCGAACACCCTCTTTAAATCTTTTGACCCTACCGCTCTGAGCGATTACATCTCTGAGACTTGGGTAGCTTTCCCGGTCACTCCTTTCATGATAGGATACTCGTATCCTTTCCCTCAGTTCACTGGGTCCTTCTTCTCTCTTACCGGCATCTGCTATATCCAAGTTATGCCGATGATCTGGAGGGTTTTATACACCCTTGAGAGGATCATCGAACAAGAAGGAATTGATCTAGGTATGGCGGAGTTGGCTGAGATGTATGATCTTACAACTTTTGGATCCCACCGATACTTGTTCAAACGAGAAGCTGGAGAGGAGCACCCTGTTCTCAAAGTTACCAAAAATGACATGAACTGGAAGCGGCGGTTCTTTTTTGTGAAGAGAGATACCATCCCTGATGGGAAGGATTTGCCCAAGAAGTGGGCTACCCATGGTAGGATAGAGGATCCTGGAAGGATCATCGTAGGACTTATCCTTTAGCATAAGGATCACTGATGTTCTGTTATTTTCTTGTTGTGCAGCTATCTCCGTTTCACATCTGAAGTTGACACCTGCTGCCAAAGAGAGACTCCTGGCCTTTAGGAAGCTTGATCCTGAAATAAGAACTTTCCAGGTCATCACCCAGGATTCTCAGGAGGTATCCTCTGCTTCTGTTACAATGTCAAGTAAGTATCCTTTTTTAAGGAGTATTTATATAATGAGAGTTAAATAAAATTAAGATACTTATCTTGTTTTCGTTGTGCAGGCGCTGGGAAATCCTCTAAGTCTGCTTCGAAATTCGGTATTGCTGATCTTACTAATGTCAAATCCTCAAGGAAGAAGACTCCTGCTAGCCCAAGTGCTTCGGCTCCTAAAGCACCTATTAGGGGAAAAGGAAGTAAGAAGAGAAAGGCCTCTGAAGCCGAGGATCTTCAAGGTCTGCCCCTGCTCCGCCAACAGTTTCTGGATTACTTCAACGAGGTAAGGATCACTGCCCCTGTTTGTGTATCCTGACAGTTTTGAGGATCACTTGTTTCTGATGTTATGCCTTGTCTTCCTTGCATAAATTTGCTGAGATAGAGACGTATGTTGGCCACGTCGAGGATCAGGACCGCCAGATTGCTGACCTCCAACAAGTCGCTGTGTTGAAGGATCTCAAGATAGCTGATCTTGAGAAGGAGCTCCGAGCCACCAAGGATGATGCTGCAAAAATGCTTCGACAGGAGCACATGGGACGTAGAGGGCTGGAAGGCGAGGCTGGCAGAGCTTGATGATGATGAAGAGGCTGAGGAGATCCCGATGCTTGAGGGTGGAGATGCTGGCAAGGATCAGGGTGGAGAGGCAAGTGGAGCCGGTGGTGATGGTGCAGCGAAGGATTGAGCTGCAGGATTGGGCAATGATGGAAATTTCGAGACTTAGCCGGAGCCCAATTTTTTTGTTTGGTGGTTGTGATGTTTTAAAACAATTATGGTCTGTATTTGAACAATAGGTTTAGGGTTGAGGATCTAGGATCCTGTGAACAATAGGTAGGATTACATATGGTGGAGGGATCCTCTGTTTGGGGGATGAAGCCGTTGTGATCCTGCCGCCTTTAGTTTCCTGCACTTGCTATGACCGCATAAACAATGGACACCCTTTGCCAACCCATGTGGACGGGCCACATTTTGCTGGTAGAAACGTGGGTTGGCAATTTTGACAACTTTGAAGGGTTTAAACTTTTGTTAATAAAATAACTCTAATCTTTTTGGCTTATCTTGTGTTGTTATCCTTGTTTATCCTTTTAATTTCCAATTGTTTTGGTATATATTTGTCTGAGTAAGAAAAGTTAAGCAAATTATGTTTAGGAAATTTAGGATACGATCCAGGATCAAGTATCCTGTAGTTGAAAACTTCCAAAAAGTGGCTGTTTTTAAGGATCATAGGTTCAGTTGTCAAGGTCTAAGGGTTATTCAAATGAATAATGAATGAAATTAAAAATAGTTAAGGATCATACCTGAGGATCCAAGTTAGGATCCTAACCTTTAATCAGGATAACCATAAGTAAAACTTTAATGGATAATAAGGATTGAGGATCCTTAATTTTTTAACTTCGAAAACCTGAAAAATAGAATATAACTTGGGACTAAGCCAATATAAAAGATAAGTTAGTAACTGGGGACAAGCCCAAAGGATAACTGGGGACGAGCCCAAGGATAACTGGGGACAAGCACAAGGATAACTGGGGACAAGCCCAAGGATCGTGTGTAAACTGGAGTATGGCCCTCACTGGCGACTATCCAAACTTAGTGACATGAAAATGCCAAAACCTTAGCTAACGTGAAAACGTTAGAAACCTTGGGAACAGATGTATGGTACGTCTACCATTATACGTAGGATCCTAGGTATAGCCAGTACGATGGAATTATCAGCCCCTAAAGCGAGTACTGGTCCCAAAGACATGAACTATACCAGGATCATCGTGCGCTACAGGCGAAAACTGGGGACAAGCCCAAGGATAACTGGGGACAAGCCCAAATAACTGGGGTTGAACCCAAGGATCTGAGTTGCTTCTGAAGATTGTCGACATTATGCTAAGGATACCTGGGCTTATCAGAACTCAAAATCTCGTGAGATAAGGATGAAGGATACATGATCCTTATCCTTAAATAAGAAAATATGTAAATAAGAGTTCGAGCTTAGGACATTACCAGAGTAAGGATCATTGATGCTTCAGTGATCCTTGAAGGATACTTCCAATGTAAGGATCATTCATGCCAGAAGGATCCTGCTCACATGAAATATTTTTTCAAGTGGACAGCATTCCAGGCTCTTGGTAACAGATTACCTTCCATGGTAAGCAATCTATATGCCCCCTTTCTTGCTTCGGCTTCGATCAAATAAGTGCCTTCCCATTTTGGTGCCAATTTCCCATCAGCAGGATTGGTGGTATTTTGGAATGCTTTTCTCAATACCATATCCCCCACTTGGAATTTCCTTATCCTGACATTTTTGTTGTAAGCACCAGCCATTCTTTGTTGGTAGCTAGCCATCCTTATCCTAGCCAGATCCCTGATTTCTTCAATAGTATCCAAGTCTTGAGCCAGGTTTGCATCATTCTCCTCAGGATCACGGGTACTTGTTCTAGCAGTTGGAACCACCATTTCTGTTGGGATCACTGATTCGGCCCCAAACACCAAGGAGAAGGGTGTTTGACCAGTAGCATTCTTGGGAGTTGTCCTATCAGCCCAAAGCACATAGGGCAATTCCTCAGCCCATTTCCCCTTCTTGGATCCAAGTTTCTTCTTCAGATTGTTGATGATGATCTTGTTGGATGATTCTGCTTGACCATTGGCTTGTGGGTGGACTGGTGTTGATGTTATCATCTTAATCCCCCAACTGTCACAAAAGTTAGTAGTCCTGCTCCCAATAAATTGGGAAGCATTATCACATACAATTTCGGAAGGAATGCCAAATCTAGTTATAATATTTCTCTTAATAAAGGATATAACTTTTCCTTCCGAGACACTTGATGTTCGTATAGGTCTTTCTCCGTTATCCATTTTAGCTTCCTTTGCATGCCTTTTAGCTGCTGAGAAGGATGTACCACAGATGTCTGATCCTCCAGAAATAAAGTTGATCACTTGTGCATCTGCCGGAGGGGCTGGAGCTCTTTCAGGGATCCTTTCAGGATCCTGAGTCCTTTGCTTTTTTCTTCCCAACAATTCTTTCAAATGCCCCTTGCTCAGTAGATATCCAATTTCTTTTCGTAATGCGATGCATTCCTCTGTCAAATGGCCAAAATCCTCATGGTATGCACACCACTTTGATTTATCTTTAGCTGTGGCTGGTTTGTTATTTTTTCTGGGCCATCTGGCCTTTTCTCCAAGATTCTGCATTGCAAGGATTAGTTCATGGTTATCAACGGAAAAACAGTATTCAGAAATCGGAGGATAATCTTCATCATCCTCTTCTTGGTCAACAGCATGCACATTCTGGTTGTCAGTTCTGTTATAGGATTTGAATTTGTTGCTTTTGAAAGAGGATCCTTGCTTTTCTTGTTTTGAGGATCCTACTTGTCTCTCCTGGATCCTCTTGTCATCCTCTAGCCGGATGAACCTGAGTGCCCGAGTTCTTACTTCGTCTAGGTTCCTGCATGGTGTCATAACAAGATCATCATAGAACAATGAATCCTTAAGCAATCCCATCTTGAAGGCCTCAACAGCTGTGGCCACATCCAAGTTAGGAATGTCCAAGGATTCTTTACTAAATTTGGTTATATAATCCCTTAATGATTCATTATGACCCTGAGTTATCCTATATAAATCGCTAGTCAATCGTTCAAATTTTCTACTACAAGAAAATTGATTATTGAATAAGTTAACTAAATTAGCAAACGAAGTAATAGAGTAAGGGGGAAGACTTAGCAGCTGTTTTGGTCAAAAATCACACAAGGATAATGTAACCAAACTTTATGTAAACGGGGTATGATGCTTGGTTAATTATAAAAGTAAAGGATCACTTCTATGAGAAATATGCAAAGACACAATGATTTATACGAGGAAAAAGCCCTTGATCAATGTATGATCTCCGGCATAAAAAACCTCGGGTGATGGCAACTACCGATCACCAACTTCAATATAAGAAAAATATAGTTACAACTTCGGATGATAATGAGCTGAGTACAAGGATCACTATAGTTTCGAGTGTCTAAGCGTGTGAGAATTGTGTTGTGTGTTCTTCCGAATGAGGAAGAGTGTTATATATACAAGTGTAGGTGACCTATTTTAGGTAAAAAGACTAATAATCAGCTCATTACCCCTTTAGAAATAAAAGTAAATCTAGCCTAAATTATCGCCCTTAAATCAAGCCAAGTTTCCATATCCTTTGCAACGTCTATCTTTGATTAAACTCGTGCTATAATTGTGAAGACGCGTCCCTTGATTATGATGCTAAGAGCGTATCCTGCCAGATGTTCCTGCAAAATAATGTTGTATTACACGAAGGTAATTATTAGCATGAGGATCCTTTCAATGGTCCATGATCCTGATCCTGAAGTCCTGCTGAGGATCACTGTCTGCCAAAGAAACAAGGATCACTGGTTAGGATCACATATAAGGATCACGTATGATAAAAATCCAGCCCTAACAATTGCCCCCAAAATATAAGGAGTTTATTGTAAATAAACGAGTTATATTTTGCTCTGATCTTATCTTCAACGGACTACTCGGAATAACTAGCCGTTACAACCGGACTAGCCGTTGCGATCATTACGTCACTGAAGTGACATCCCTGCAAATCATGATTATAAATAGGAGATAGGGTTAGGATCAATCTTCATTTAAATTCAAGATATCTTCCCTTTATAATCTCCATCGAAGGTTGATCAGGTATTCCCTTCCCTTCTCTTCTCTTTCTTTCTTCTATTACTATGTTTTCTACTCCCCTGTTTCTATTCTCCCGCAAGGATGTTGCTCCGAAATTCTCCTCATAAGGATCACAAGAAGAGTAGTCCCCTAAAAAGCCAAGGGATCATCAAGGACTCTCCTACTGAGAGATGCTGTTACACCGATGCTCTCATTGATAGGATCCGTCACTGTTTTCCGGCGGATACCGTCTTTAAATCTTTTTCTCCTATCGCCCTAAGTGATTTTATCTCCAACACCTGGGTGGCTTTTCCTGCAACTCCGTTCTCCATAGGATATTCGTATCCTTTTCCAGCCTTCACCCAATCTTTCTTTTCCTTAACCAGCATCTCTTACATCCAAGCTATGCCGATGATCTGGAGGGTTCTGTATACCTTCGAGAGGATCATCGAGCAGAAAGGGATTGGCCTAGGGATGGCGGAGTTGGCCGAGCTTTATGATCTTACCTCGTTTGGCTCTTATCGATATTTGTTGAAACGGAAAGCTGGAGAGGATCACCCTGTTTTTAAGGTCACAAAAAATGATACAAATTGGAAGCGACGCTTCTTCTTTGTCAGAAGGGATACCATCCCTTATGGGAAGGATCTGCCCAAGGAGTGGGCCACTCATGGTAGGATAGAGGATCCTCGAAGGATCACTATCAGACTTGTCTCTTATGATGAGGATCACTAATGTCCTTTTTATCT